>NC_088800.1:47985168-49185168 GCF_011386835.1 Chrysemys picta bellii
TGGTCCGCTGCCACCACTCCCAAATGCAATTTCCCTTCCCTGGGTAGCCTTGAGAGACTCTTCACCAATTCCCTGGTGAATATAGATCCAAATTAACCATCCCCCTCCTTTCTCCCACCAACTCCTGGTGGATCAAGATCCAACCCCCTTGGATCTAAAAACAAGGAAAAATCAATCAGGTTCTTAAAAAGAAGGCTTTTAATTAAAGAAAAAGGTAAAAATCATCTCTGTAAAATCAGGATGGAAACTAACTTTATAGGGTAATCAAACTTAAAGAGCCCAGAGGAATCCCCTCTAGCCTTAGGTTCAAAGTTACAGCAAACAGAGATAAACACTCTAGCAAAAAGGTACATTTACAGTTGAGAAAACAAAGATAAAAACTAACACACCTTGCCTGGCTGTTTATTTACAAGTTGGAAATATGAGAGACTTGTTCAGAAAGATTTGGAGAGCCTGGATTGATGTCTGGTCCCTCTCAGTCCCAAGAGCGAACAACCCCCAAACAAAGAGCACAAACAAAAGCCTTCCCCCCACCAAGATTTGAAAGTATCTTGTCCCCTTATTGGTCCTTTGGGTCAGATGTCAGCCAGGTTACCTGAGCTTCTTAACCCTTTACAGGTAAAAGGATTTTGGAGTCTCTGGCCAGGAGGGATTTTATAGTACTGTACACGGGAGGGCTGTTACCCTTCCCTTTATAGTTATGACACACACCCCAAATCACAGATAGTGTTGGACAGCCAGTTCCACACTGGCTGTGATTTCTTCCTGGAGCTCTAGGAGAAAACAGAGTTAATAAGACACATGCACCTTTAGCATACTACTGATTATATAAAAACTAACAATATGTTCCTCATTCCAAGAACAATGTTTAACCAGTTGATTCTGGGAAACTTTCCCAGGAGAGTGCATCAGCCACTTTGTTAGAAGCTCCTGAAATGTGTTGTATTTCAAAATCGAAATCTTGGAGAGCTAAACTCCACCAAAGAAGTTTTTTGTTATTCCCCTTGGTGGTATGAAGCCACTGTAGTGTAGCATGTTCTGTTTGTAGTTGGAAACGCCATCCCCAAACGTACAGGTGTAGCTTTTCCAGCGCATACACAATGGCGTAGCATTCCTTTTCGCTGATTGACCAGTGGCTTTCCCTCTCAGACAGTTTCTTGCTGAGAAACACAAGGATGAAATTCTTGATCCGGTCCTTCCTGCATTAAAACTGCTCCCACGCCCCGCTCGGACGCATCTGTGGTTACTAGGAATGGTTTGTCAAAGTCTGGGGCCCTTAGCACAGGGTCAGACATGAGTGTCGCCTTAAGCTGGTTAAAGGCCTTTTGACACTCATCAGTCCACCGAACTGCATTTGGCTGTTTCTTTCTGGTTAGGTCCGTCAGCGGGGCAGCGATTTGGCTGTAGTGTGGTACAAATTGCCTATAATATCCGGCCAAGCCTAAGAAGGATTGGACCTGTTTCTTTGACTTTGGAACCGGCCACTTTTGGATAGTATCCACTTTGGCTGTAGGAGATTTATAGTTCCCTAACCCACCTGGTGCCCCAGGTAAGTCACTCTGTTTTGGCCTATTTGACACTTTTTAGCCTTAACAGTTAGTCCTGCCTGCCTGATGCGCTCGAAGACTTTTTCCAGGTGCTCCAGGTGTTCTGCCCACGAATCAGAAAAAATGGCCACATCATTGAGGTAGGCAACTGCAGATTCTCCCAATCCCGCTAGGAGACCATCTACAAGTCTTTGGAAGGTGGCGGGTGCATTTCGCAGCCCGAAAGGGAGTACATTAAATTCATACACCCCTGCCTGGGTGACGAAGGCTGACCTTTCCTTGGCGGGTTCATCTAGTGGTACTTGCCAGTACCCCTTGGTTAAGTCTAAGGTAGAGATGAATTGGGCATGTCCCAATTTCTCCAATAGCTCATCTGTGCATGGCATTGGATAGTTGTCAGGACAAGTTACAGCATTTAGCTTACGCAAAAGCGTATTTCCCCATCTAGTTTGGGAACTAGAACCACTGGAGATGCCCATGCACTCTTAGAGGGGCGTATTATACCCATCTGTAGCATGTCCTGGATCTCCCTGTTTATAGCAGTTTGGGCATGAGGTGACTCTCGGTAGGGTGGGGTTCTAATTGGGTGAGCATTACCTGTGTCAATGGAGTGGTATGCCCATTCGGTCCGTCCTGGGGTGGCTGAGAACATTGGCGCAAAGCTAGTGCACAGCTCCTTGATCTGCTGCCGCTGCAGATGTCCAAGGGTCGCGGAGAGGTTCACCTCTTCCACGCCACCATTACTTTTTCCTTCGTAGTAGACACCTTCAGGCCACTCCGCGTTATCTGTTTCCTGGGCTGTAAACTGGGAAACCTTTAATTCTCTGGAATAAAAGGGCTTAAGAGAATTAACATGGTATACCTTAGGCTTTATGTTGGAGGTGGGGGATGCTATGAGATAGTTAACAGCTCCTAGGCGCTCCTGGACCATGAATGGTCCTTCCCATGACACTTCCATTTTATGGGCCTGGAGCACCTTCAAGACCATGACTTGGTCTCCTACTTTGAAGGACCGTTCTCTGGAATGTTTATCATACCAGGCCTTTTGCTCTTCCTGAGCATCCTTGAGGTTTTCTTTAGCAAGAGCTAAAGAGTGTCGGAGGGCGCTTTGTAGGTTGCTTACAAAGTCTAGAATGTTAGTTCCTGGAGAAGGCATAAACCCCTCCCATTGCTGCTTCACCAACTGTAATGGCCCCTTAACCTCGCGGCCATACACAAGTTCAAATGGTGAAAACCCTAAACTGGGATGTGGTACAGCCCTGTAGGCAAAAAGCAACTGCTGCAACACTAGGTCCCAATCATTGGAGTGTTCATTTACGAATTTACGTATCATGGCCCCCAAAGTTCCATTAAACCTCTCCACCAGGCCATTGGTTTCATGGTGGTAAGGGGTGGCAACCAAGTGATTCACCCCATGAGCTTCCCACAGGTTTTTCATGGTCCCTGCCAGGAAATTAGTTCCCGAATCTGTAAGGATGTCGGAGGGCCAACCTACCCTGGCAAAAATGTCTGCTAATGCCTGGCACACACTTTTAGCCCTGGTGTTGCTTAAGGGTACTCCTTCCGGCCATCGGGTAGCAAAATCCATGAAAGTCAGTATGTACTGCTTTCCTCTGAGTGTCTTCTTTGGGAAAGGACCCAGGATATCCACAGCTACTCGCTGAAATGGGACCTCAGTTATGGGTAGTGGCTGGAGAAAGGCTTTGACCTGGTCTTGGGGCTTTCCCACTCGTTGGCACACCTCACAAGACCGGACATAATTAGCCATGTCCTTGCCCATTCCCTCCCAGTGGAAGGACTTCCCCAGCTGGTCTTTGGTTCTGTTCACCCCAGAATGGCCACTGAGATGATCATGGGCTAAGCTCAAGAGCTTTACCCGATACTTAGTGGGAACTACCAACTGTCTTTGAGGATGCCAGTCCTCCTGGTGCCCACCAGAAAGAGTCTCCTTGTATAAAAGTCCTTGTTCTACAACAAACCGGGATCAGTTAGAAGAGCTGAGAGGCGGTGGGGTGCTCTGTGCTGCCACCCAAGCTTTCTGAAGGCTATCATCTGCTTCCTGCTCAGCCTGGAACTGTTCCCTTGATGCTGGAGATATCAGTTCTTGGACTGTGGACTTGGGCTTGGTTCCTCTGGAAGCGATGCAGGTGCTGGGGCTGTTTCCGTTAACTGTGAACCACTGTCTGCTGGTGCACTATATTGTATTTCAGGCTCTGGCTGAGCCTCTTGGGTAGGGTTATCTGCTGCTTCTGCCAGCTCAGGCTCGCTAGTGCCCTCTGGTGTTGGAGTTGTAGACGGGTTTGCAAGTGCTGGACTCAGTGCTGGCAATGGTTCTGGTGCTGGTTGCATTGCCAGTTCCGGTTCTGGGACTGGCTTTGGCTGGGTCTCTGGGATTGGATCCACTACGGCTGTTGCAGTCGTTGGCAGGGGATCCGGTTCCACCACCTTTGGCTGGGTCTCTGGTAACACAGACGGGGCCCTGGGAGACAGCTCAGGAACAGGGATGGGGGTGGAGGCTTGCTTAGCCTGGCTGCGGGTGACTATTCCCACCCTCTTGGCTAACTTCACGTGGTTGGCGAAGTCTTCCCCCAGCAGCATGGGGATTGGATAATTGTCATAGACTGCAAAAGTCCACATTCCTGACCAGCCCTTGTACTGGACATGCAACTTGGCTGTAGGCAAGGTTACAGACTGTGACATGAAGGGTTGAATTGTCACTGGAGCCTCCGGGTTGATGAGTTTGGGGTCCACTAGGGATTGGTGGATAGTCGACACTTGTGCCCCAGTGTCCCTCCAAGCGATAACCTTCTTTCCACCCACTCTCAAGGTTTCCCTTCGCTCCGAGGGTATGAGAGAGGCATCTGGGCCTGGGGCTCTTTGGTGTGAGTGTGGTGTAATGAACTGTAATCGGTTGGGGTTCTTGGGGCAGTGGGCCTTTATATGTCCCAGTTCATTACATTTAAAACATTGCCCTGCTAAGGTATCACTGGGGCGATGTTGGTTGGTGGAGACTGGTGTTGTGGGTGAGAAGGCGTCTGGGGTTTCCCTTGGAATGTGGGTGGGGCCTTGGGTTGTCCCCGGTGGTAAGGTTTTGTTTCGGGTTGCCCCTTCTGATATTCGCTCCAACTGCTACTAGTTTTTTTCTTTTCTGCCACCTCCACCCATTTGGCTCCAATCTCCCCCACCTCGGTTACAGTTTTGGGCTTCCCATCTAGGATGTACCTTTCTATTTCATCAGGAACACCCTCTAAAAACTGCTCCATTTTTACTAGGAAAACCAGATCTTCCAGAGATTTAACATTTGCTCCTGATACCCAGGCATCACAATTTTTGTCAATGTGGTAGGCATGTCGGGTAAATGACACATCTGGTTTCCACCTTAGGGCTCTGAACCGCTGACGGGCATGCTCGGGTGTTAGCCCCATTCTGATTCTGGCCTTGTTTTTAAAAAGTTCATAACTGTTCATGTGTTCCTTAGGCATTTCAGCCACCACCTCTGCTAAGAGTCCACTGAGCTGCGGCCTCAGCTCTACCATGTACTGGTCTGTAGTGATGCTGTACCCAAGGCAGGCCCTTTCAAAATTTTCTAAGAAGGCCTCAGTATGGGTCAGATGTCAGCCAGGTTACCTGAGCTTCTTAACCCTTTACAGGTAAAAGGATTTTGGAATCTCTGGCCAGGAGGGATTTTATAGTACTGTACTCGGGAGGGCTGTTACCCTTCCCTTTATAGTTATGACAGGGCCTAATCCTAGAAAGTGCTGAGCCCCTTGTAAGGGGGTGTTGAGTTCTCTCAATTCCTTTGACTTTGATGGGAGTTGAGAGGGCTCAGCACTTTGCAAGATAGGACATTGACTGGAAAAATATGTATCATGAGTGGACAGCAATTGACACTAACTTAATGTGACATATTATATGGCTCTATCATGTTATATTAGGCCCACTAGAGTCACACTAGGGATGACTATGGTTTGGGGTAATATCTTCCAAAACAAGCTCAGATACTCTGGCAATAGGTGTGTTATAAAAATCTATTCCCCTTCGCAGGAAGGAGGCAGAGATTTGACCCAGAAAAGGGAGAAGAGCTGGAGACTTCATGAAGTCCACTAGGGACTTTGTTATTGCTATTGGTGTTATGTAGAAGGCACCCAGATACTATGGTGATGAGTGGCAGTATAAAACCAATGGATCCATCCATCCATCCCTGAGTCTTCACTGTCAGACCTGGGCAAAAACCCCAGGCCAGATCTGAGTATTTTCTCTGAATCTTTTAATAAGTTTATCTCAGGAGCTCCTCCCATGTTCATTAGCAATAAGCGCTAGGTCAGGCAGGCAGAGTTATAAGAAATGGAACTGCTTTAAATGTGCCAAAAAGCCACATGGATTGTGGATTAAAGTAACCAGAAAAAGGCCCTCTTGTTCCAGAATGAGTGTCCGCACATGGAGTTATTCTGGAATACAGTAGCTTTAAATTCACACCCTAACTTATTCCATGATAACTTTCATGTGTAGAATAGCTCTTCATGTGGATGCTCTGCTATGATGTTCCCCTCTGGTGTTATCTGGACCAGTGATCTGTTAGGTCACTCCAATCCTCGACTCTGGGAGCCAGCCTTACCTGCTCTGCTGTGAGAACCCCCACTCCCGAGCTGTTCACGCACAGCCTCTAGCATATAAGCTGCTCCCAGCTACGTGAGTGGGCACTTTTGGCCAGCCACTGCTTGGATTGTGCAACCAAATGACACTAGCCAATACCTCCGGTCCCATACGCAACCCTTGGAACCTCCGTCTTGCAGTGTCCAGTTATGCCCGCTGGACAATGGAAGCTTATATGAGTTCGTCAATTTAATAAAGCAATTGATATGTACCAGGCTTGTTATCCCCACGGGAGTCTCTGACACACTTCAAACCAAACACACTGCTTCAGGTAGAATAAACAAACAAATTTATTAACTACAAAGATAGATTTTAAGTGATTATAAGTCAAAGCACAAGAAGTCAGATTTGGTCAAATGAAATAAAAGCAGAATGCATTCTAAGCTGATCTTAACATTTCCAATGTCCTTACAAACTTAGATGCTTCTCACCACAGGCTGGCTGCTTGCCCTTCAGCCAGACTCTCCCCTTTGATCAGCTCTTCAATCGCTTGGTGGTGGTGTCTGTAGATGGAGATGAAAGAGAGAGATTGCGAGCATGGCAAATGTCTCTCCCTTTTATCATGTCCTTTCTTCCCTCTTGGATCTCCCCTCCTTCCCCCGCAGAGTCAGGTGAGCATTACCTCATCGTAGTCCCAAACTGACCAAGCGAAGAGGGGTGACTCATTTGAGAGTCCAACAGATCCTTTGTTGCTGCCTAGGCCAGTGTCCTTTGTTCCTGTGAGGCTGGGCTGGGTTTGTCCCATACATGTCCTGATGAGGAATGAACTGCCCCTCTGCTCTTGGACAGTTTTGCCTCAGCCTCTGCTCCTGGAGAGTTTTTGCCTGGGCTTGTTTTAAGCCGTGAGGACACATTTTCAGCCTCATAACTATATACCTGAAATTACAACCTATAACATTACTATAACAACAGTGCTCAGTGCATCATGAGCCTTCCAAAGATACCTGACATGACAAGCTTTGCATTGGATACCACACAATCATATTATAAGGATGAACATGGGGGTGCAGGCTGTTTCCCTGAGGTACAGAGTGTCACTTCTGCTCAGTCTCCCCTCAGCCAGCCCCAGGCTAAGGCCTGGTCTCCAAACAAAAGTTGCCCCAATAGATCCTAAACTGTGAATTTAAACTGATGCAACCCCCATGTGGATGTTCTGATTTCAGTTGGAGTTGCTTTTTTTGGTTTAGCTTCAGTTTATTGGGACAAGATTAAGTCCACCTGAAATAAATCTCTCTCAGACCTAGTCTCAATTTAAAAATTAGATCAACCTAGCCACATTGTGCAGGGCTATGAATAATTTCACATAGATAGATCGACCTAACCCCCAGCGTAGACATGGCTAAATTGATGGAATAATTATTTTGTGGAGCTAGCTACTGCCTCTCAAAAAGGTGGATAACTAAATACCCAGAAAAACCCATCCCATCAATGTAGGAAGCATCTACACTGTGGCACTACAGTGGCACCACTACAGTGTTGTAGCAGCTGTAGGTTAGACATGCCCTTAAACTGAAACTAGAGCATCTACATAAGGTTTGTCCCCAGTTTAACTGTACTCTCTTGACACAGCTTGATTTTCCTGCGCCTTAGGTCCTTTACCGATCTACATCTCCCTGAAGTCTGACCCTCATTCTCCAGTTGACAGCAAGTGACCTACCCTCCTCCGTGGATCCCAGCCAGGTTTTCCAGTGACAATCTAGCCATACTCTGCACAGCAAGCCAAACCTACCCTTTCCTGTCGGCTACAGCCAAGTTTTACAGGCTCACTCTAATCAGAGGAAGAATGGCTTATTGGTTCCCTGCTCTGTCACAGACTTCCTGTGTGACCTTGGGCAAGTCACTCAGTTCCTCAGTGCCTCAGTTTCCCCAGCTGTACAATGGGGATAGTAGCCCTTCCTTGCCTCACGGTGTGTTGTGTGGGTAAAATACATTTGTGATTGTTAAACACTCAGATGCTACATTAGCAGGGCCATTTAAATACCTCCTTTAGAAAGTGCTTTGTGCAACTTCACCCGGAGACCAAACATTCCCCTGTGCACCTCCTTCCTGCCATGGCAGCACAGAGAACAGACATTCTCCTACAGGATGCATAGAGCAGGGCAGATCCTGCCTGCTATGTATTGATGGAATAAAAGCACCAGACCGTGGGGCATGACTTATTAGCCAGCTCCGTGACTGGTAGCCAGTGAATTTAAGTCCTGAAAGTTGTCAATTCCCTCTCTCTATTGAATGGTCAGGGGATAGATTGCTCCGTTTTCAGGCCCTCTTTTGAGCAGATACATTATGTAGGTGAATTTGCCTGGTCCCTTCTTAACTGGCATGCACCAAAATGTAAGCATCGGCTGATGTGGGCAATGGAGCAGTTTTCATGTGCCCTTGTGAAGGCTGGATGATGGGGTCAAACAGCTGCAGTTTCATGGATCCCTTTCTCTCTGTAACCAAACTGAATCTAGTCACCATTGTATTTCTCTCCCACCCCAGATGGCAGGAGAGAGGAGATTTGCCAAGTGAATCTTTCTCTTTACATCTTCTCCTCTGAACCATTTTATGCAGCAGGCCATGCATTTCAACACAGCTAAATTTTTAATCTGGGCATCTGCATTCCACAAAACACACTGAGCCAGATCTTCAGCTCGTATAAATCAATGAAGCTCCACTGACTTCAGGGCATCTACGCCAATGTACAACATCTAACAATCTGGCCTTATACATCTGTTTCACAAATGTTTAGCAGTTCCATGGATGCTATTGGGGCAGAACTGGCCCAGGTTTGGCTTTAGATCCTGAAATCAACTAGGCCTGTGATGAACCAGTGTACACAGTAGTAGTGCTGTCTAGGCATCTTGCTTTTCAAGAAATATGACTCCACTCCCTCAAGACACCAGTTTTTCTATTCCTACGCTGTTGGATTTTAATAGCCACAGTGAGTTAGGATCTTGGTTTAGCTTCTCCTTTGAAAGCCAGCTGCACAACATTAGAGCTGGTTGGAAAAAGCAATTTCTGTCCTATGGGAAAAGCTGAGATTTCAAAATTCGGTTTAATCCTAAAGTGGAATGAAAAATTGAAATCTCTGAATTTGTCTTCAGACAAAATATTCCAAAATATTTCATGTCACCCTTACATAGTATAGTATAGTCGAAACAATCACGTTGAAATGGAATGTTTTGAAAAATTTTCATTTACATTTTTGAAGAAATCGATATGATCCTGTGAAACCTTTTGGTTTTGTTAAATCAGCATTTTCTGAGGGGACAGTTTTGTTAGGAAATTTTGGCCTCACTCTACGCAGCCCCATGCTGGGGCTTTGGTTGACTATTGACTCTCAGGTAGGAACCCCTCTTATTGAATTACTAACCCTACTGCAGAGTTCGCATCTAAGTTCTCTCTATGCATCACTCTGTTTAGTGTATAAGGGCATAGCCCATGGTGCTACCCATACAGCTTCAGGCGCAAGCACATTTCCTGTTGAAAACAAGACTCAGTGATACTCCATACTAAGGATAATACAGATCCCAACTGGCTTCAAAGGGACCTTTTACTTTTTGTATATGCTGGATTTATTCACTAAGACAAACCCGTTAAGGAATTTTAGTTTGGAATGTCTTGCTGAGGAAGGCTGCTCTTCTGTTGAAAGCCCTGGACTGAGACTCAGAAGATCTGGGTTCAGTCCCTGGCTGTAGCACAGACTCTTTGTGTGAACCTTGGAGTGGGATTTTTCAAATGAACTGAGTGTTGTCTTCAATGCCAGCTCCAGCTTTTTTGCCACCCCAAGCAGCGAAAAAAAAAGAAAAGAAGAAGAACCCAATCGAGCTTCCGCCAAAGAGGAAGACAGCGAGTGAAGTACCTGCCGCCGAATTGCCGCAAAATTGCAAAATCTAGCACAACAAGCTGATTGAGCTGCCGCCGCCGATCTGGACATGCTGCCACGAAAACGGATGCATTGCCGCCCCTTTCTATTGGCCGCCCCAGGCACCTGCTTCCTTCGCTGGTGCCTGGAGCCGGCCCTGGTTGGCTTAATGCTGCTCCTATTGAAGACAATGGGAGCACAGTTAGACTAACACTGAGCACTTTGGAGTCTACTCTTAATCTCTCTGTTCTTCACTTCCCAAGTGGTTCTCAGTAGTAATTCTCCCTTTCCCCCATCCTATGTCTAATTCTCCCTTTCCCCCATCCTATGTCTGCCTGACTAGTTAGACCATAAATTGTTTAAGGCAGAGAATCCTACTATGTTTTTGGACAGCATCTAGCACAACAGGGCACTGATCTACACCAGAGGACAGAGCACTGTACTGGGACTCACGAGACCTGGCATCCATCCCCAGTTCAGCCTTCTGGGTCCCTTATCTGTTCCTCAGTTTCCCTATCTGTAAAATGGTGATAATGATTGTTACATCTGATTCCCCACTTTGGCACTTTGAGTGCAGTAGGTGGGGGCCCGCAAGGATTCTAAAAATTAATACTGGTCACTCCAGGCTTGTATTAAACTCCCAAGGTTACAGCTTTTCTCTGACCTTGGATTGGTAGATCTGCCACCATCCAAGTGCAAAACCCCTTTGAGAATCCAGGAAGGCGTACTTGGGAATTCCTTCCTGTGGGGTACTCTCAAGCCCTTTTACACACACACACCCCACCCCCGGGGAAGAGCTGAGAAGAAAATAAAGGAAATCAGCTGTTGGCACCAGCTAATTAAACATGTGCACAAACCTCCTAGGACACAAAAATCCAATTCTGTTCTGAAAAAAGGTAAATTTTATTAATAAAATAAAAGAAGAAAATACATCTGGGACTTAGGTTTTTGCTAGATTTAAAAAAAAACAACTACAAGTATTAAGCATCAAGAATAGCTTTCTTGAGGTCCAGCTTAAAGTTACAAGGAAAACAAAAGCACCTGGGGTTAGCACAGAGGAATTCAAAAGCCATAAAGAAATAAAAGGGATTAAACCTAATTACTTCTTCCTAGACATTTCCTGATCTACTTACATATCTGGAGTTTTAGATCAGTGGTCTCCAAAGTGGGGTGCGCAAGAGGATCCTTGGGGGTGCACGGCAGAAGGAGCGCTTTTTTTTTTTTTTTTTGCTTTGGCAGTTCCGGCGGGAGTCTGAGCGGCTTTTTTTTTGTTTTTGTTTTTTGCTTCGGCGCGGCAGGGGGTGCGTGCTAAAAATTTTTTTACTGATAGGGGTGCGCAATCAAAAAAGTTTGGAGACCACTGTTTTAGATAAGTAGTTTCTAGGTATGATACTGATAATTTTTTATACCTGGCCCAAGTTTGACCTGGGTAAATATAGGTCTATCAGTCTGATATCAATCTTGGGCAAGATAATGGAGTGGCTGATATGGGACATGATCAATAAAGAATTAAAGGAGAGTAATGTAATTAATTCTAATCAACATGGTCTTATGGAAAATGGATACCGTCAAACTAACTTGATATCTTCTTTTGATGAGCTCACAAGTTTGGCTGATAAAACTAATAGTGTTAATGCAGGATCCCTGGATTTCTGTAAGGTGTTTGACTTGGTACCGCATGACATTTTCATGAAAAAACTAGAATGATACAAAAGATTAAAAGCTGTCTAACTCTCAACGTGTAATTGAAAACAGGGAACCATCATTGAATGTGTGACTTTCTAGTGGGATCCAGCAAAGATCTGTTCTTGGCCCTACACTATTTAATATTTTTATCACTAACCTAGAAGAAAACATAAAATCATTACTGATAAAGTTTGAAGATGACATGATAATTGGGGGAGTGGTAAATAACGAAGAGGACAAGTCACTGATACAGAACAATCTGGATCACTTGGTAAACTGGGTGCAAGCAAACAATATGTGTTTTAATACAGCTAAAAGTAAATGTATACATCTAGGAATGCAGGTCATACTTACAGGATGGGGATTCTATCCTGGGAAGCAATGATTCTGAGAAAGATTTGGGGTCATGGTGGATAAACTGAACGTGAGCTCCCAGTGTGATGCTGTGGCCAAAAGGGCTAATGCAGTCGTGGGATGCATAAACAGGGGAATCTTGAGTTGGAGCAGAGAGATTATTTTACCTCTGTACTTGGCACTATGGTGCAACTGCAGCTGTAATATTGTGTCCAGTTCTGCTGTCCACAATTCAAGAACGATGTTGAAAACTTGGAGGGGGTTCATGTAAGAGCCACAAGAATGACTAAAGGATTAGATTTCAGAGTAGCAGCCGTGTTAGTCTGTATCCGCAAAAATAACAGGAGTACTTGTGGCACCTTAGAGACTAACAAATTTGTTAGTCTCTAAGGTGCCACAAGTACTCCTGTTTTTTTTAAAGGATTAGAAAACATGATGTATAGTGATAGACTCAAGGAGTTCAATCTATTTAGCTTAACAAAGAGGAGGTTAAGGGATAACTTGATCACAGTTTATATGTGCCTACATGGAGAAAAGTAGAACATGATCCAATGTCTTGAAGTGGAAGCTGGACAAATTGAGACTGGAAATAAGTTGTATATTTTTAACAGTGAGGGTAATTAACAACTGGAACCATTTACCATGGGTCAAGGTAGATTCTCCATCGCTGGCAATTTTTAAATCAAGTTTGGATGTCATTCTAAAATGTATGGTCTGGGAATTATTTTGGGGCAGTTCTCTGGCCTGTGTTATGGAGGAGATCAGACTAGATGATCACAGTGATCCCTTCTGACCTTGCAATTTATGAATTAATAAAGATCAACGAATCTGTACATTGTTCCATTCAACAGTGATGCAAAGGAGAGAAGAGAAAAACATCCTTTTTTTCAGGCTAACCAAACTCAACCTACATCCGTCATTGCCTAGATAACTTTAATTTATTACACTGATGCCATTTAAAAATGAAGGGGCAGATGCTCAGTTGGTATAAATTGTCATAGCTCCATTCAGCTGCCATAGCTCTGTGGAGCTATGACAATTAACACCAGCTGACGATCTGCCCCCAAAACAACCTGTTAGACAAACCTTTCTCTACCTGGAAACATGAGCTTGACATTGACAGGGGAAACATCTCTTATTTTTCTCACATTCTGTCACTTAAACATTGTAACCAAGTAACATGTTTTTTCTTTAACAAATAAGGGTTCTGGGCTGATCACATGTGTGTATCTTCATCTTACAGTCAAACTAAACAGCCACCATATGTAGCTCCTTTAAAGTGACAAATGTTGACGGACCGCTAAGTACAATGCAGGAAGGGCTGTAAGGAGACAGGATCAATTAGCCAGATGATACAAGATCCGGGATAGAAAGGCCTCTTTGAAATGATAGCATTTTTTTTCAGTGTCTATGTGTGTGTGCCTGTACAGGTAACTATGCATAATATTGTCAAACCTGTCTAGAGGATTTAGAAACAGAGTGAATCCTGGCCTGAATGAAGTCAATGGCAAAACTCCCATTGACTCAAACAAGGCCCGTGATTTTCTCTGATTTTAATGGAAAAGACCTTTCTAAATCCCCTGTACTGCTTTGAAAGTCTCAACCTATACCCGCCTGTCTGTAGCGTTGGTGTCTATATTTATCCATCTGTGTGAAGAGAGAGAGAGAGAGAGAGACTGAGTAACAAAATAAATATTGCCAAAAGAAATGAAATGCCATTGAATGAATGGGCAGACTCCCAGGCTCTCTCATTATTCTTCTGCCAGCTTCCTGCCTGCAATAATCCCAGCGCTGCCTGACTAGACAGATCCCCTTATCGCAGTATAAATTACATAAGAGTTATAGAATTGCTGCTGAAGGGAAACAGATTGGGCTGGGCTTGCTTTGTTAGATAGCTAATGAGTGGGATACAGCAGGGCAAAGCCAAAAGGGGGGAGGGGGGAAATGAATATCTTTGTTAAAGAGAATTTGTCAGTTTCTGCCTGCTACTCCCAGTGGAGTGTTCTGGGGAGAGCTAATTGAATTAAGAACATGTGCACTTCTGCTAGCAAACACTCTTTATCTCCGTCAAGTGAAGATGGCAGGCAAAGAGATGGGATTCATGGTAATTTCAGCTCGGCCAACAGCAGCTGTATGCTGCGCACTTGTAATTGCAGAGAGCATGATAAACTGTTGCATTTTGCATGATCCTGTCCCCTGGGGAGGGCAGGTTCAGGGAACCGGAGAGGGAGGAGGGATTTCCACTTGGCAGTATGGTGTCTTGCTTTCTTTGATGCCAGAGGAGCCTTTCTGAGGTCAAGGCCTCCAGCTTAATGAAATGCGTCAGCACAGAAGACAGCATCTGATGGCGTTAATGAGGCAGCAATCGGGAAGTTCGCGAGGGCACCTTCAGAGCACTTGGAAAGTTCCTTGTTCTGCACATAATCTCTCCCAGTGGCAGCGGCTTTGGGGAATCAAGGAAGGAAAGGCACTCGGGCCAAAGGATGTGCGTTGTTTTGTGCCTTCAAAGACGGCTCCTCATTACTGCACTAACAAGACAGTGTCATCCACAGTCACGGAGTAAGACATAAGCAAGGGCCATTTTGCTGCTTCCCATCACAGACACCAATTTGGCAAGTTAGAGGTGCCTGAGTACTTGGGCTGTGCTAAATGAAGAGACTGTCTGCAAGGCACACACCAATCATGGGAGGCGGAGGCTTGAGATTATTGCAATGAAGAATCCTCTGGCTCCATGGAGTTTGCACAAGCCCAGCTGAATCTTCTCCAGTGAATGATCATTTCTCTTCTATTTAAGGGCCTTCTGCCTTTCCCAGTTGTTTGGGCAGCTGGTTAATTTCCCTAATATTAGCCATGTAATTGATCCCTAAACCCAGGCCTGTATCAGCACAGGAACAACTCCAAGGGCAATGGAATTGTGTCTGTGTATCACCCTCCTGAGCACAGGCCCCTTCAAATGCAGACAGGGATTTGAGCCAATGATAACACATTAGTCAAAAGTCAGGCCTACAGATTACTGCAGAGTGGGGAGCTGCCACAGTATCAGAGGAACAGGGTTACTCCCTTGGGAACCAGGTTACAGATTATTATGGGGATGCCATGGACTTTGCTGATTGTTCCAGTGCAGAAGTGATGGCCCTCAGGGACTAGTGTTAATATAGCAGCCACTGGCATTCAGCAACTCAGTAATCAGCCACATTGGAGAGCCATGGGACAAACCATTGTCTCCCAAGAATGGGATCACTAGATAAGATACAGGCTCTGGAGAGTGGAGTCTTTGGCAACTAGTGTCACTGGGTAAACTAGGCTCGGAGACACCTGGCCCAGATCCACAAAAGTATTTAGGCTCCTCACTCCCAGTGTCTGGCTGAGAACTCAGAGCCTGTCCCTTCCCCAGTGAACCTAGTTACAGTCATGGGGAACAGTGGCACCTAGATTTGTTTTGTCAAAGAAACCACAAGCAGAGAAATGCAGAATAGCAGAATCAGATTGTGGGAGGGAGTTGGCAGAGCCATGGGGTCCAGGCCAGGGAATCAGAGATTGCTACAGCTCAGAAACCAGGGAGTGTGGCAATGTTTGGCAGAGGTCCAGCACCAAAATACCAGGTCACGAATGAGGAGCATTGGCAGACCAGGGTACAAGCTCAACATTGTCACAGCATGTCTCTGCTGAGCTGCATTGTCTGAGGGGTCTGCCTGTTCATGGTATCCCAGCCGCCATGGGCCCAAAACCTTCAAGTGGTGGAATAAATGAAAGCTAAAATCTGGGAGCCCCGTCACCACTGGGAGAAGCAGAAGGCAGGTGCTGATGCCAACGGGGGTGGAGGGTTGTTGTAATTCATCAGGCAAATTCTGCAAAGCATAAAGCCACCCTCCCCTCTCCCACCATCCTAACCATGACCCCTCTTCCAGGGCGGCAGCAAGGGTTCTATGGACTCCATTGTTTATTTCATTAGATCCAACTTCCCTCTCTAACCAGATTAGATGCTAGTCTATAAAACCCAGGCTGGCGGGGGAGGGAGGCAGAGCTGAGTGGCTGGAAATGAAGGAAGGTAAAATCGCATTACAGTCCTGAATCAGCATCTGGCTCAAGCCCTGGCTCTGCTTGCTATGTGCACCACGCCAATCCCTTGCAAAGCCCACTGTGCTGGGACAGCCCTAGGGACCAGGGCCGGCTCTAAGCACCAGCATTCCAAGCATGTGCTTGGGACGGCCCTTTTCAAGGTGCAGCATTCCAGCCTTTTGGGGGCGGCACTTTGCTTCAGCGGTGGTACTCCGGCCCCCCCCCCTTTTTTTTTTGCTTGGGGCGTCAAAAAACTGGAGCCGGCCCTGCTAGGGACGTTTGCCACCGTAGCGTTTCCATGCGGGTTTTGGAAACACTTTGCGAAGCTACATTCTTGTGATCCTTCAGGGCCAAGTGTAGGGGCTGCTCTCTACCCAGACCTCTCTCCTACGCAGCCAACAGCATAGATTCCACCCTGGAAAGCCTGGGAAGGCACAGTCAGCCAGAAGAGAAGTCAGCCCCCTTTCCCAGCATGGGGCTGATGGGGTGGAAGAGACATAAAAACCAGCATGTAGGCCAAAGGACGAGACTGGGCTGTTAACAGGCACAGGGCATATCTGTTGAGAAAGGCAGGAGCCATAGATACCTAGCAACTCACTTCAGGAAATTAAGCCTCAAAAGTCCACAGGCCTCAAATGCCACTGTGACACAGGGAGGGATTATTATCCCCACTTAGCAATAGGAAATGAGGGCCAGAGAGGTTAAGTGCAAGGCTCTAGCAGAGCCAGGAATTAGACCCACAACCCTGACTCCTATGTTCTGTGCCCCTAGTCCCAGCAGCCTTCCCCTCTCATTGGCTAGTTCACAGCCCCAGCAGGAGTCAGGCAGAGCAGCACCTCTGAAAGTGAAGCCCGTAGTGCCTGAGATCTGTCGTTGACAGGAACAGACTGTGCAGGGTTTGATTTTTCAGAAGCCCTGCACGACTCTCTGCCTGCTTTGTGTGCATGGCTATCCCAGCTGGGCAGACCAGCATGGCCAGAGCACATGGAAATTAGGGGCAGAATTACTCTCACATTTCTGGAGGCAGCTGGGAGCTTCTGGGCTATTGAAAATCAGGCCCAAGGGGTCTTGATTTCTAAGAAGCAAACACAGGAGAGAATATGGGTTATTCAGAACCCAGTCCCCCTGCTCTTTTCAGCTCTGATCCATTGCCTACATCTAAGCTCTCTCCATCTAATCTGTATTGTTGTTTTTTCCAGAGACCGGATATGTTTCTCACCCCGTCCAACACTGACACCCTTCCCATCCTGGATCCCAAACTCCTGGGGAAGATTGGGGCGATCAGGGAGCCCTGGGCACAATCTTCCTCTCTTGTACCATATGCTTCCGTCAAAGGGGACAAATCAAAGTTAGCACTTCAGCCCCCAGATGAGGTAAGTTCTCTCCTTTCCCCACTGACATAGATTGCCCACATAGGACTTAAGAGCATTGCACAGGTGTGACGTTCCCCTCTGGTGTTATCTGGATCGATGATCTGCTAGGCCTCTCCAGTCCTTGACTCTGGGAGCCAGCCTTACCCAGCTCTGCTGTGAGAACCCCCACTCCTGGGCTGTTCACACACAGCCTCTGGCATGTAAGCTGCTCCCAGCTACTTGCAAGCGAATGACACTAGACAATATCTCCAGTCCCAGAAACAACCATAGGAACCTGTCTTGCAGTGTCCAGTTATGCCCGCTGGACATATATAAGTTCGTCAATTTAACAAAGAAATTTATATGTACCAGGCTTGTTATCCCCACGGGAGCCTCTGACACACTTCAAACCAAACACACTGCTTCAGGTAGTATAAGCCAACAGATTTATTAGCTATAAAGATAGATTTTAAGTGATTATAAATCAAAGCATAACAAGTCAGAGTGGTTATCAAAAGAAAAGAAAATATAAGCACGCAGTCTAAACTCTCAACACTATTAGACTGGGTAGCAACTAGATTTGGCAGTTTTTCTTACCCCACTGGATATTGCAATCCTTAATATACAGGTTTGTTCCTTAAACCTGGGCCAGTCTCCTGTGTTGGAGTCTTGTCTTCTCTGTATCTTGGTTGCTTGCTGCATAGATGGGGCAGGAAAAGGGACCCGTATGTGTCCACTCTGTTTGTTTTATACCCTCAGTCCATGTGCTTTTGGAACACAAGTCCAGGCACGTCTTGGGGGCATTGATGAGTCTCTCAGCAAGGTTGAGCAATTCCCCTGGTGGGGCCTCATGCAGGTGAGTCATTGCATTGTAGCTCTCTTGCTAGACAATGGCTGTTGATGGGGTGAGGGGTGCTTGGCGGCCACAGGAAATAACTCCTGGGGGGCGGGGAGCTTGGCAGGCTGCAGCAAATAACTCTGCAAGCAGTGTATTTGAGACCCCTGATCTAAGGGGACTGTTGTCCCCTTACTAAAACTTAGTGGGGGAGGAGGTTGGTTGGCCATCTCCCAGTACCAAAAGGAAGGGTCGATGGGAAATCAGGATCCTGAGACTGACAGTCCCAGCAGCAATGGGGAGAGGCCAATACTCCAGATCAGCCTGATTGACAGGGCAGGCAGGCTAATGAGGGAATCAGGAGGCTGGGGGGTCCCATCCTCCTTGTGAGCGGAACTGCCAGACATGCCAAACCCACGCAGAAATTGGGCTTGTTTTTAGTTTAATTGGCTTGTGAGTTGCTTGTTGGCTAGTTTTTGGCTTGTTGCTTGTTTGGCTTGTAGGGTGCTTGTTGTAGCTTATTGCTTCTTCTTTTTTTTTTTTTTTGATCATCTCCCGGCAAGCAGGGGCAAGGGGTGGGGAGAGAGTCAGGGGTGCACTGTGGGCCCACCACAGGCCCAGACTGCATGCCGGGGGGATCTAGTCACATAGAGTGCTGGGGTTCTTAGGGATTGGCTTGTTTTGGCCTTGTTTTGAAATGGGATTAGCTTGATTTTTGGCTTATTGTGAAAGTCAGGGTGTTTATTTACCACATGAAAGTTGGCAACTGTGGGAACTGCCTGGAATAGAGTAGGACCAGACTAAGGAAAGAGCAGGGGCCTGAGCCGAGCTCAGGAGCAGGGCCTCGCCAGCCAGAGAGAACCCG
This sequence comes from Chrysemys picta bellii, assembly GCF_011386835.1. Taxonomy (NCBI): domain Eukaryota; kingdom Metazoa; phylum Chordata; order Testudines; family Emydidae; genus Chrysemys; species Chrysemys picta. The sequence continues at coordinate 48,004,367 of NC_088800.1, forward strand.
AGAAGCAGCCCAGGGAGCAGGGCAGTGCTGGGAGCAGAGCCACAGCAACAAGAGCCAGAGAAGCAGCCCAGGGAACAGGTCAGTGCTGGGAGAAGAACTGCAGCAACCAGAGCCAGAGGGGCCAGATAAGCAGCCCAGGGGGCTGGAGGCAGAGCAGCAGCAGTGCTGGGGCTGGAGTTGGGGCTGGAGCTGGAGCAGTATTGAGCTAGGTGCGGTGAGCAGCTGGGGAGAGTGAGGGGAGACCCTGAGCAGTGGGCCCAGTACAGGGAGACACCCCCAGCCAAGAGATCTTGCAGGCCAGACATGGAGGGGGATCATAACGTTGATGGGAGGGAGGGAGGACGACGCTGTGGGGAAGGACTCTGCCACCTAGAGCCTGAAGGTGTGTGGTGACCACCAGAGCGAGTGTCTGACCCGCAACCTCTCTGCAGCACAGCCAGGGCCTTGGCAGGAGGCCTGGGACGTGTGAGGAACAGACTGTGAATCATAGACTCATAGAAGATTAGGGTTGGAAGAGACCTCAGGGTTGGAAGAGACCTAGTCCAACCCGTTGCTCAAAGCAGGACCAACACCAACTAAATAATTTGTCAAGCTGGGCCTTAAAAACCTCTAAGGATGGAGATTCCACCTCTTCCCCAGGTAACCCATTCCAGTGCTTCACCACCCTCCTAGTAAAATAGTTTTTCCTAATATCCAACCTAGATCTCCCCCACTGCAACTTGAGACCATTGCTCCTTGTTCTGTCATCTGCCACCACTGAGAACAGCCGAGCTCCATCCTCTTTGGAACCCCCCTTCAGATAGTTGAAGGCTGCTATCAAATCCACCCTCACTCTTCTCTTCTGCAGACTAAATAACCCCTGTTCCCTCAGCCTCTCCTCGTAAGTCATGTGCCCCAGCCCCTTGATCACTTTCGTTGACCTCTCTCCAATTTATCCACATCCTTTCTGTAGTGGGGAGCCCAAAACTGGATGCAGTACTCTAGATGTGGCCTCACCGGTGCCAAATAGAGGGGAATAATCACTTCCCTTGATCTGCTGGGAATGCTCCTACTAATGCAGCCCAATATACTATTAGCCTTCCTGGCAACAAGGGCACACTGCTGATTCAAATCCAGCTTCTCAACAGCAGAGTCAAGGGAAAGGGTTGGGATGGCTTTGTGGCCTGCATCATGCGGGAGGTCAGACTAGATGATCATAATGGTCCCTTCTGACCTTAAAGTCTATGAGTCTATGAGTCTATGAGTCATCCACTGTAATCCCCGAGTCCTTTTCTGCAGAACTGCTGCCTAGCCACTCAATCCCTAGACTGTAGCAGTGCCTGGGATTCTTCTGTCCTAAGTGCAGGACTCTGCATTTGTCCTTGTTGAACCTCATCAGATTTCTTTTGGCCCAATCCTCTCATTTGTCTAGGTCACTCTGGACCCTATCCCTACCCTCCAGCGTATCTACCTCTCCCCCCAGCTTAGTGTCATCTGCGAACTTGCTGAGGGTGCAATCTATCCCATTGTCCAGATCATTAATAAAGATGTTGAACAAAACCGGCCCCTGGACCGACCCCTGGGGCACTCCACTTGATACCGGCTGCCAACTAGCCATTGAGCCATTGATCACTACCCGTTGAGCCCGACATTCTAGCCAGTGTGGCAAGGCACCTTCTCGGTCTCCCCAGCCTCCGCTGCTTTTCACCCTGGCGAGACAGGCTTGGGTAATATAGTCCCTCTTGGTGGCACAGGGGAAGTCCATTCCTTCTCTCCACCAGTCTTTTTAGCTTATTTTTCTTCCTTATGGGAGGGAATGCAGCCTCTCCTCCTGGTGAGGCTCATTGTCTTACTACTCCTAACCTACTGGCAGCAGGACTCCTCTCTCTTCTCTTCCCCCTTCTTCCCCCAGGGAAGGGTTTAAAAAGGTCTCAGGCAGCCCTTAGTTGGAATCAGTTGATCCTAATTAACCTCAGGTAGCTCCCTCTCAGCTGATTCTAATTGATACTCTGGTAACCACTTCTCAGCTGAACCTGATTGACCTGTAGTTACCCCCCCCCCAGGTGATAGGGAGGACAGCCTTTTAACCCTCTGAGACTGATTTCTGCCCCCCCCCCCATTGCAGCTGTCTGTCCTGAGTTTATCACATACCCCCCCCCCCCCCCCGCTCAACACTACGGGGTTGGACTACTTGGGTCGGCAAACAGTGTACCCTTGAAAGGCCATCCGCGTTGCCATGCTTGATTCCAGACCTATGTTGTACTCTGAAGAGGAAGGGTTGTAGCAACAGGAACCACCTTGTCACTCTTGCATTTCTCTCTTTGTTTTGGTGCATCCACTTCAGAGGGGCATGGTCCGTGACAAGAGTAAACCTCCGTCCGAGTAGCTAGTAGCAAAGGCTTTCTACGGCCCACTTTACTGCCAGGCATTCCTTCTCTACTACAGCATATTTACGTTCCCTGGGCAGGAGTTTCCTACTGAGGAACAGGACTGGGTGTTCTTCTCCAACCATTTGTGAAAGAACCGCTCCCAACCCAACCTCAGAGGCATCAGTTTGCAAGTAAACAGTTTCTCCCAGTCTGGAGCTACCAGCACTGGGTCAGTGCAGAGGGCGGTCTGCAGATCTGCAAAAGCCTCCTCAGCCACACTAGACCATCTTACTATGTCTGGGCCACCGGCTTTTGTTAGATCTGTTAATGGGCATGCCCTGGTAGCAAAGTGGGGGATGAACCGCCTGTAGTATCCAACCAGCCCCAGGAACACTCTGACCTGTTTCTTCCGGACTGGTCAGGACCAATTCTGTATTGCCTCTAACTTGTTGAGTTGGGGCTCCACCACACCCCTCCCCACTATATATCCGAGGTATTTGGCTTCTGCTAGCCCAATTGCGCATTTGGAGGGATTTGCAGTCAGCCCCGCCTTCCTCAGGGTGTCCAGGACTGCTTCCACCTTCCCCAAGTGCGTCTCCCCGTCTGGGCTATGTATAATGACGTCATCGAGATAGGCGGCCGCATACTTGCCATGTGGACACAACAGTTTGTCCATGAGCCGTTGGAAAGTTGCAGGAGCCCCATGTAAACCAAAAGGGAGGACAGTGTACTGATACAGTCCCTCTGGTGTTGAAAAGGCCGTCTTCTCTTTGTCGGCCTTGGCCAAGGGAATTTGCCAATAAGGGTGGACAAAAATCGTGCTTTTCCCAGTCGGTCAATTAGCTCATCTATTTGGGGGTGTAAGGTGCACATCAAATTGGGACACTTCATTCAGTTTCTGGAAGTCATTGCAGAACCTCATACTGCCATCAGGCTTAGGTACTAGGACCACTGGGCTTGACCATTGGCTATGAGACTCTTCAATGACTCCTAACTTCAACATTTTTCTGACTTCTGTCTTGATCTCTTCTCTTTTCGCCTCCGGGGTCCGGTATGGCTTGACATTCACCTTCACTCCAGGCTCTGTGAGGATGTGATGTTGAACCTCAGTAGTCCTGCCTGCCTTTTCTGAGAACATGTCCTGGTTGTGTTTGATCATGTTGATCACTTCAGTTCATTGGTCAGGGGTAAATTCTGGGGATATTCCCACTTGGCCAGGCTGGTTGCTTTCGGGGGGAGGTGACCCTAGAGTGACCACATGAGCTTCTCTGTCTTTCCAAGGTTTCAACAGGTTTATATGATAGATTTGTTCCAGCTTCCAGCAACCTGGCTGTCGGACCTTGTAATCGACCTCTCCATTGGCTTCTATTATCTCGTATGGCCCCTGTCATCTGGCCAGGAGCTTGCTCTCCGCTGTGGGTATGAGCACCATTACCCGATCTCCCACCTGGAATTTTCGGATCGTCGCTTGGCGATTGTAGTATGTCTGTTGGGCCCCTTGCGCCCTCTCCATGTGTTCCCACACTATGGGGGTGACTTGGGCTATCCTATCTTTCATCTGCAACACATGCTCGATGATGTTTCTCCCTGGGTTCGGCTGTTCTTCCCAACCCTCTTTGGCAATGTGCAGTATGCTACAGGGGTGGTGACCATATAACAGCTTGAATGGGGAAAATCCAGTTGAAGTCTGAGGAACCTCCCTTATAGCGAACATTAGGTATGGTAGCAGGGTGTCCCAGTTCTTCCTGTCCTGGCTCACCACCTTTCGTATCATGTTCTTTAATGTTCTATTAAAACGTTTGACGAGGCCATCGGTCTGCAGATGATAGACTGATGTCCTTATGGTCCATATATGGAGCATTGCACATAAATCCTTCATTAATTTAGATACAAAGGGGGTTCCTTGATCAGTCAGGATCTCTTTGGGTATTCCCACTCTAGCAAAAATTTGGATTAATTCTTTAGCTATGGTCTTGGACATAGTGTTCCATAGGGGAGCAGCCTCGGGGTATCGGGTGGCATAATCTAGCACCACCAGTAGGTGCTGATGGCCTCGGGCTGATTTCTCTAGTGGCCCTACTAGGTCCATAGCTATTCGCTCAAATGGGACTTCAATAATTGGCAGAGGTACCAAAGGTGCCCTTAAGTGTCGGGGGCCATGTAATTGGCATTCCCGACAGGAGGCACAATATTGTCGGACCGCCGCATATATTCCAGGCCAAAAAAACCTCTGCAGAATTCGATCCAGGGTTTTATCTACCCCTAGATGCCCCCCCGAACAGATGGCTGTGGGCTAGCTCCATCACGCCTCTCTGATGCTTCTGTGGTACTAAGAGCTGTTCCACGACTTGCTCTTGGACCCGGACTACTCTGTATAGCACATCCTTCTTTATCATATAATATGGCCCTGGGCCCTTGGCTCTTCCTTCCACAGGGAACCCATTCACCTCAACTACTTCTTTGCGAATATTAGAGGGGTAGCCGTGTTAGTCTGAATTTGTAAAAAGCAACAGAGGGTCCTGTGGCACCTTTAAGACTAACAGAAGTATTGGGAGCATAAGCTTTCGTGGGTAAGAACCTCACTTCTTCAGATGCAAGAGACCCTTTGCGAATATTGTTATATATCGGATCATTGGCCTGATCCTGTCCAAAATTCTCCAGTGAAGGTCCAATTTGCCCAATCTCAGGGGGTTCTATTTCCCTCTCCCTCTCGAGGGAGGTCCCTGAGGAACTGGGCCCGGCTGCTGGTTCGTCGACCCCCTGCCTAGTCCCCTTGTCAGTCGGGCCAACTCTTTCCCCTACGAGTATAGGCTTCTGGTTCTGGGCCAAGACTCTCGTTCCCCTCCTCTTATCTGCCCTTCTTTCTCGCTGAGGCTTCCTGGTCTTCCTAGGGGGTGAGAATAAATCCTCGGCAAATTCATGGAAGACCGGGGGGGTGCTAACTATCGAGGTCATCCCATTGCTCTTGGGGTTATTACTTTCTTCTGACTCCTCTGCAGGAAGTAGACTTCCAAACCCTGGGAAGTCTCGTCCTATGAGGACTGGATAGGAGAGTTGCGGGACCACCCCCACCATCACCTTAGTGGGGTTTCCCAGGACCTCTCTTTTATTGGATGGTTGGGTAGTAATTGACATCCCCATGGACACAGGATATTCCTGTGCACTTGGCCCGGGATAGTTGATCTTGCCCAACCAACTTTCCCAACACCAGCGTGACTGCACTTCCTGAGTCTACTAACGCGGTGATCTTTATACCATTCATTTTAACTGGCCTAGTATATCTATGAGGGACCATTGCAAGCCCTACTAGATTTATTAGGTCGCATGGTTCTTCTAGATCTCCCAGGTCGCATTGCATGGGCTCTTCTAGGTTTGGGCATTGGGCAGCTATATGCCCTATCTCTCCACATGCATAACATCGGTACCCTGCTCAGGGCAGCCCCCTATTTTTCGGGCTGTTAGGCCTTACCCCCCAAGTCTTTCTCCCCCAGTCCCCAAGTACCTCCAAGATCTCTGGCCGCTCTTCGGTCTCCTTCCTTCCCTCCATAGTTCTGCCTGGAGCTACGGCAACTCGGGCCCTTGGTACAGAGACTTACTTGCCTCCTATTCTGGAGCCTTCCTTCCCCGGTGGTCTGAGAAAGTTCCTGGGCTGCTAGGTGGTCTCTCTTCGAGGGCAACTAGCTCATCATAGGAGGAGGGATCATTTTGACTGACCCATCCTTGTATGTCCGGTGGTAGCCCTCTCATGTACCTGTCCAAAACTATGGTTTCCACGATTTCCTCCGGGCCGTGGGTCTCGGGGCACAGCCACTTCCTGGCTAGGTGGATCAGGTCAAACAGATGGGACCTCGGTGCTTTGCTGTCTCGGTATTTCCACTCATGGAACCGCTGTGCCCTTATAGCTGTCGTCACGCCAGACCTCGCCAGGATCTCCACCTTTAGCTGGGAGTAATCTGTAGCTGCTTCTGTTGTCATATCAAAATATCCTTTCTGTGCCTCCCCACACAGAAAAGGAGCCAGGATACTGGCCCACTGGTCTTGGGGCCAGGCCTCCTGCTGGGCCGTTCTCTCGAATGCGAGGAGATATGCTTCTATGTCATCATCCATCGTCATCTTCTGTAAGTAGTTGCTTGCCCGCAGGGCCGGGTCCCATGGGGGCCGTGCGTTAGAGTGGTCAGGGCCTTTAGCTGATTCACAACCTCATGCAGGGTGGCTCAATCCTGAGCCGCCTGGCTCATCAGTAGTTGATTTGTCTCCTGCTGTATTCGCACTGACTCCTGCTGGGTAGCTATCTGCACCCTGGTAGCCTCTTGTCGGGCCGCGGTGGCCTGCACCAACGCCTTCACTACATCCTCCTTTTTTTTATATATATATAGGGGTGATTTACCCTGCCCTGAGATGGTTTGCCACAAAGTCTCACTCACACATCCCACTCCTGACACCATGTTGTCCCTCTTGGTGGCACAGGAAAAGTCCGTTCCTTCTCTCCACCAGTCTTTTTAGCTTATTTTTCTCCCTTATGGGAGGGAATGCAGCCTCTCCTCCTGGTGAGGCTCGCTGTGTTGCTGCTCCTAACTTACTGGCAGCAGGATTCCTTCTCTCTCTTCTTTTCCCCCTTCTTCCCCCAGGGGAGGGTTTAAAAAGGTCTCAGGCAGCCCTTAGCTGGAATCAGCTGATCCTAATTAACCTCAGGTAGCTCCCTCTCAGCTGAACCTGATTGACCTGTAGTTACCCCCCCAGTTGATAGGGAGGAGGGCCTTTTAACCCTCTGAGACTGATTTCTACACACACACCCCATTGCAGCTGTCTGTCCTGAGTTTATCACACCAGCTTTCTATCCACCGTATAGTCCATTCATCCAATCCATACTTTTTTAACTTGCTAGCAAGAATACTGTGGGAGACCGTATCGAAAGCTTTGCTAAAGTCAAGATGTATGACATCCACTGCTTTCCCCATATCCACAGAGCCAGTTATCTCATCATAGAAGGCAATCAGGTTGGTCAGGCATGGCTTGCCCTTGGTGAATCCATATTGACTGTTCCTGATCACCTTCTGTCACGGAGTATTGGGGAACTCAGGGCCCTGCACCCCCGGCTTCCTGCGATTCACCATGACTCTCAGCCAGCCAGTAAAGCAGAAGGTTTATTTGGATGACAGGAATACAGTCCAAGACAGGTCTTGCAGGCACAGACAACAGGACCCCCTCAGTTAAGTCCAGCTTGGGGTCCCAGGGCATTCCAGCCCACCCCCCTTCGGGGGGGTCAGAGCCATCTCTGTCTCCCAGCCATCTCTCCAGCTCGCTTTCAGCACTCTGCCTTCAGCGACCCCTCCCACAGCCTTTGTTCAGTTTCCCGGGCTCAGGAGTCACCTGGCCTTCAACCCCTTCCTGGGTTCTCATGTTACACACTCAGGTATGCGCCCTCGGGCAGATCCCATCCTCCAATGCAGACTATCCCAGCCACACTCGCCTGTCAGCATTCACACACCCCAGTAAGAACAGACCCAGTTCGTCACATCTCTCCCCCCTTCGAGACCGAACTGAGCAGGGTCACTTTAGCCAGTGACCCGGGGAAGTTCGAACCTACCCCCGTTCCCATGGATGCCCCCGCATCCCTTCCATTCCTTGGTGAAAATTACACCAGGCCCCTCCAGTTTCACACCCCTCCCTTAGGTCGGTGTGCTTGATGGCACTCGCAGTTCGCATGTGGGAAGGTTTATGCGGCCTGTGCCCTTTTCCCACCCCAATACCCCTGGGGTTCCAACTGGGCTGTGGTCTTCTCCCAGCGCTCCAGTCTGGAGGTCTGTGCTTTGGGCTCTCTTGGTTTAGAGCCGCCCTTTTAACCTTGGCCACCCTCCGGAAAGGATCCTTTATGCTGGGCAAGGGTCCTAAAGCTGTTTTCCCCTTGTCCCAGGCCTTCCTCCCCCTCTGACAGGGGTCACAGGATCCGCAGTACTGTCGGACAGTAACAAAGACCCCAGGCCAGTAAAAGCTCCGTAGCAGCCTCTGCTGGGTACGCCAGGTTCCCTGGTGCCCTGAGAGAGGAATGTCATGGGCCCGGCACAGCAGCTGGCGGCGATACTTCTGGGGTACCACCAGCTGCCTCCTGATCCCCCCTGACTCCATTTTCCCTGGGGGAGCCCATTCTTGGTACAGGAACCCCTTCTCCCACAGGAACCTTTTCCGGCCACCTCGTCCCATGGTCTGTACCGCATTGAGGTCGGCCAGGTCCCTTATCTTCCGCAAGGAGGGATCTCTCTGTAACTCGGCCTGGAACTCAGCAGCTGGGACAGGGATGGCCACCTGCTCTTTCTCGCCCGCTGGGTCCGAAGCTGCAGCCTCCCTGAGCCGTGTCCCTGGGCGTTCCCTCCCCACCAGGTTAGGGTCCTGCGCCTCAGGCAAGGCACCCCCCCCGAGGCCAGGGCGCAGTGCCCCTCGCCGGCTCTGACTGCGGGTCACAACTAAGGCGGTCTGGGGGCTGCTTGGCCAGTCCTCTAGGTCCCCCCCCATCAACACCTCAGTGGGCAAATGGTGGTGCACTCCCACGTCCTTGGGGCCCTCCTTGGCCCCCCATTTCAGGTGTACCCTCGCTACGGGAACCTTGAATGGGGTCCCGCCCACCCCGGTCAGGGTCAGGAAGGTGTTGGGCACCACCCAATCTGGGGCCACCACCTCGGGCCGGGCCAGTGTCACCTCTGCGCCCGTGTCCCAGTATCCATAAACTTTCTTCCCATCCACCTCCAGGGGAACAAGGCACTCGCTCCGCAGGGACAGCCCCGCGCCAACCCTGTAAACGGAGAACTTTGAATCCGGAGCATCTGGCCCCCCAGAGAAGCTGGCCTGGGGCCCTTCTCTTTCTTGAGCAGTTGATAAGCTGCCAGCCCCTCTTGCGTGAGAAGCCTGCCCCTCGTCCGTCTGGGCCTCTACCAAGTTAACCCGGTGCGGGTTCGGTCTGCTCAGTCTGTCCTTGAGTTTGGGGCACTGGGCCCGAACGTGGCCTCTTCGGCCGCAGTAATAGCAGCTCATGTCCCGTGGGTCCCCTCGAGCCGGTCGGTTGTCCCTGACGCTGGGCATTCCCCGTGGGAGGGGATTCCCCATATTCCCCCTTTGGGAGGTCCCAGGGTGACTCTCTCTCTGCATCGCGGCGGGCCTGTTCCTTTGGGGCTCCTCCCTGCCACCCCCTGACCGGCTCTTTACAAACTCATCAGCCAGCTGCCCGGCATGTCGCGGGTTCTCTGGCTTTCTGTCCACCAACCACAGCCTCAGGTCGGATGGGCACCGCTCATACAGTTGCTCCAGTACCAGCAGTTTAATCAGGTCCTCCTTCGTCTGGGCCCCACCAGCCCACTTGCTGGCGTATCTTTCCATGCGGACGGCTAGTTGCAGATATGAGATCTCAGGGGTTTTATCTTGACTCCGGAACCTTTCCCGGTACATCTCAGGAGTCAGCCCAAACTCACGTAGCAGGGCCCTTTTGAATAGTTCGTAGTCCCCTTTCTCTGCCTCTCCCAGTTGGCGGTACAATGCCACGGCTTTGGGGTCCAGTAAGGGGGTAAGGACCCGGAGTCTGTCCGCGGGATCAACCCGGTGCAGCTCGCAGGCCGTCTCAAAGGCCTCCAGGAAGTCATCCATGTCCTCCCCCTCCTTGTATGGGGCCATGATGCACTTATCAAAGCTCCGTGCAGTCCTGGGTCCCCCCTCACTCACCGCAGCCGGGGGTTCGCTGCCCTTCAATCTCGCCAGTTCCAGGTCATGCTGACGCTGTCTCTCATTCTCCTGTCTCTGTCTCTCTTCATGCTGTCTCTGTCTCTCATTCTCCTCCCGTTCATGCTGTCTCTGTCTCTCTTTCTCCTCCCGTTCACGCTGATGCTGTCTCTCTTTCTCCTCCCGTTCATGCTGTCTCTGTCGTTCACGATCCTCCAGCTCTCTCAGTTTTAGCTCTTTCTCCCATTCCAGCCAATTCCGCTCCCCGGATGCCGAACGTCGCCGGGAGGATCCTCTGCTGGCCGGCGGGCTTCGCTGGGGGGATCCCCTGCTGGCCGGGGGGGTCACGGCGCCTTCGGTATTTGCTGGGCTCCTCCCCACCCTTCCCCTAGGCATAGGAAGGAGGGGTCTCGGGAAGCCCTCAGCAGCCGGCTGACCACTCCCAGCTGGGACAGACACTGGTGCCTGCACTGCATTTGCCAGGCTGCTTCCCTGAGACACAGGGATCAGTTCATTCGCGCGATCTTCCGCCTCCAGCTGGGCAATGAGCTGTTCTTTGGTGAGCCTCCCAATGCGCAGCCGCCTCTGCTTGCACAGCTCCACCAGGTCGCTCTTAAGCCGCTTGGCATACATCTTCCTGCTGGCCACTCACCGGCCTGTGTGCTCACAGCTCCCCACAGTTCCCAGGGGGACCCCTAGTGTGCCAGCCCTTCTCGAGGTCACCGCCTCCCTGCCAGGGTCGAGCTGCAGACTCCTCCGCCCCTGGGACCACTCGCTGCGATCCTCCCGGGGGACCCTGTTACTGCAAAAGTCCTTCTCGCTGGTCACACACTCCCAGGGGTAATAACCGTCTCTCTCCCACTCTTCAGCAGGCCTGGTCCCCGTCAATCCCCCTTCGTTTTACTGCTCCCCAGTCACTTACTGCAGGAAGCGCCGTCCACGGGGTGCAGTAGATCCCACCGCTGCCACCAGTTGTCACGGAGTATTGGGGAACTCAGGGCCCTGCACCCCCGGCTTCCTGCGATTCACCATGACTCTCAGCCAGCCAGTAAAGCAGAAGGTTTATTTGGATGACAGGAATACAGTCCAAGACAGGTCTTGCAGGCACAGACAACAGGACCCTCTCAGTTAAGTCCAGCTTGGGGTCCCAGGGCATTCCAGCCCACCCCCCTTCGGGGGGGTCAGAGCCATCTCTGTCTCCCAGCCATCTCTCCAGCTCGCTTTCAGCACTCTGCCTTCAGCGACCCCTCCCACAGCCTTTGTTCAGTTTCCCGGGCTCAGGAGTCACCTGGCCTTCAACCCCTTCCTGGGTTCTCATGTTACACACTCAGGTATGCGCCCTCGGGCAGATCCCATCCTCCAATGCAGACTATCCCAGCCACACTCGCCTGTCAGCATTCACACACCCCAGTAAGAACAGACCCAGTTCGTCACACCTTCCTCTCCTCCAAGTGCTTCAAAATGGTTTCCTTGAGGACCTGCTCCATGATTTTTCCAGGGACTGAGGTGAGGCTGACTGGCCTATAGTTCCCCGGATCCTCCTCCTTCCCTTTTTTAAAGATGGGCACTATATTAGCCTTTTTCCAATTGTCTGGGACCTCCCCCAATCACCACGAATTTTCAAAGATAATGACCAATGGCTCTGCAGTCACATTAGCCAATTTCCTCAGCACCTTCGGATGCATTAGATCTGGACCCATGGACTTGTGCATGTCCAGCTTTTCTAAATAGTCCTCAACCTGTTCTTTCATCACTGAGGGCTACTCACCTCCTCACCGTACTGTGTTGCCCAGTATCAGAGGGGTAGCCATGTTAGTCTGAATCTGTAAAAATCTGTTAGTCTTAAAGGTGCCACAGGACCCTCTGTTGTGTTGCCCAGGACAGCAGTGTGGGAGCTGACCTTGTCTGTGAAGACCGAGGCAAAAAAAGAATTGAGTACTTCAGCTTTTTCCACATCATCTGTCACTAAGTTGCCTCCCCCATTCATTAAGGGTCCCACACTTTCCCTGACCTTTTTCTTGTTGCTAACATATCTGTAGAAACTCCTCTTGTTACCATTCACATCCCTTGCTAGCTGCAATTCCTGTTATGTTTTGGCCTTCCTGATTACACCCCTGCATGCTCAAGCAACATTTTTATACTCCTCCCTAGTCTTCTGTCCAAGTTTCCACTTCTTGTAAACTTCCTTTTTGTGTTTAAGCTCACCGAAGATTTCACTGTTAAGCCAAGTTGTTTGCCTGCCATATTTGCTATTCTTTCTGCACATCGGGATGTTTTGTTCTTTAAAATACAGCCAGCTTTCCTGGACTCCTTTCCCCGTCATATTAGCCTCCCAGGGGATCCTGCCCATGAGTTCTGTAAGGGAGTCAAAGTCTGCTTTTCTGAAGTCCAGGGTCCGTATTTTGCTACTCTCCTTTCTTCCTTTTGTGAGGATCCTGAACTCAACCATCAACTGCCCTGACATTCCAGCAATGGCTGTTTGTGGTTCCCTATGCCCACAGAGCGGGGTGACGGGTTTTCCTTTAACCTTTCCCATTTTCCCCTTATTTTTTGTAATTAGTTGCTGTTTAATAAATTGTATGCAATGATCAGTGGGTCAGGGTTAACTATATGCAATGATCAGTGGGTCAGGGAAGCATCTAGTGCGGAGAGAGCACCCTGGAGTGGGGACACCCTAGGCCCAGCCCTAAGTGACCACGGCAAAGTTGGGGGTCGAGCCAACAGATATCCAGACTTGTTGGGGTTACGAGGCCTCTGCCACCCAGAAGCGTGGAAGGGGAGCCCTCGAGGTCAGTCAGGCCTCTGGGTAAAGGGAGTGGGAGCGAAAGTTCCCCACAATAGCGGGACAATTCCCCCGCTTACATTTAGGTTTGACTCCTGTGGGATCATTAGAAACATGGATGGTTATTCCTAGATCCAGCCCAAGAAGGGCCAGGGCTGTAGCTTTGGGTGACTGGCCAGGGAAATGGTCCAGCTGCCCAGCAACAGGATAAGTGTTCCCCAACTGGGTCTGGTCAAATGGGGGGCGGGGAGGGGCACTGTCCTAGGGAAAAGAGGAGGATCCCTGGTAGTAGAGAGGGAGCTGGCCCAGAGTAGAGAGGGTTGGGCTGGAACCCGGTTGTGGGGGAGAACTGTAAGAAGGGTTTAGTCCTGGGTTGAGGACAGAATGTCAGGGCAGGTTAGTGGGTACAACTGGGAGGAGACGTGAGGTGAGAAGACCCCATATCCTCTCCTATGAAGCAGACCCAGGTCCAGAAGTAGCTTCAGCAGGAAGCCCCTAGGGAATTCGGCAAGGACCAGAGGGCAGACCGCAAAGGGCCTCTGTAGGTCACTGACCTGACAAAAGGATGGAGGGAAGCCGGAGGGGAGTGTGAGTTCTCAACTCTGAAGGGCTGGGACTAGGTGGCGAGAGTGCTTGATTGGTGCCACTCTGGGAAGAGACTGAGAAGTCCTAAAGCTTTGGGTTCGACTATGTGGGTGTTGATACTGTGAAGGAGGGGGGGCAGGTTCCTTAATGACCTGGCATGACTGACAATATTTCAGGCATGGAGCGCCTGGCTGAGAAGCGGGGCATGCGGGAAGAGGAGGGATGATTGCAGGCTGACCTTGTTGGGGACATACTGTGTGATCCAGATGTAGGGGCATGGGCTGCTGAGCTCTCAATGCTGCTGCTTGGGACCACCATTACCCCACTGCCTGCACAGACGCGTGGCTCAGGAAAGAGAGGGAGGTGAAATGGGAAATTTGAGGAGCCCGGGGGGGCGGTGGCTGTGCAGATTGCACTGCCTCAGCCAGGAGTGGAGCTCCAGGCCTATCCTGAGCACAGAAGCCACCTGCTTGTACTGTACCCCAGGAGAGGAGTAGGAATATTCATTAGTGCTTAGGGCAGGGGTTCTCAAACTGGGGGTCAGGACCCCTCAGGGGGTCGTGAGATTATTATGTGGGAGGTCACGAGCTGTCAGCTTCCACTCCAAACCCTGCTTTGCCTCGAGCATTTAAATGGTGTTAAATATATAAAAAAGTGTTTTTAATTCATAAGGGGGGGTCACACTCAGAGGCTTGCTATATGAAAGGGGTCACCAGTGCAAAAGTTTGAAAATCACTGGCTTACGGCTCTAGCTCAGGAGTTAAGCTCTGGGTTCAATTCCTTGCTCTGTGGCAAGTCACTCAGCCTCTCTGTGCAATGAGGATGGCTGCCCTGTCCTGCCCCACTGGGGCATGTGAGATTACATCCTGTAAAGATTGTGAGGTGCTCAGATACTAGGATTGCCAACTTTCTACTCACACAAAACCAAACACCCTTGCCCTGCCCCTTCTCTGAGGCCCCAACCCCACTCACTCCATCTCCCCCTTGCTCTCTCCACCCTCATTCACTCATTTTCACCAGGCTGGCTCAGGGTTTTGGGGTATGGGAGGGGGTGGGGGCTCTGACTGGGGGTGCAGGCTCTGGGATAGGGCCAGGGATGAGGGGTTTGGGGAGCAGGGGGGACTCCAAGCTGTGGGGTGGAGCCAAGGGATTCGGAGTATGGAGGGGGCTCCAGCCTGAGGCAGGGGGTTGGAGTGCGGGAGGGGGTACGGCCTCTGGGCTAGGGTGCGGGTTCTGTGGTGGGGCCAGAAATGAGGAGTTCAGGGTGTGGGAGGGGGATCAGGGCTGGGGCAGGGGGTTCGGGTGCAGGGGGGTAAGGGCTCTAGCTGGGGGTAAGGGCTGTGGGGTGGGGCTGGGGATGAGGGATTTGGGGTGCAGGAGAGGGCTCCGGGCTGGGGCTGAGAGGGCGGGAGGGGGCTCAGGTCTGGGGCAGGGGGTAGGGGCATGGGAAGGGCTCAGGGGTGCAGGCTCCAGGTAGCAACTTCAAGCAGCTCCCGGAAGCAGTGGCATGTCCCCCCTCCAGCTCCTACATGGAGGTGCAGCCAGGTGGCTCTGCGTGCTGTCCCATCCACAGGCACCGCCCCACAGCTCCCATTGGCCATGGTTCCTGGCCAATGGGAGCTGCAGAGCTGGCGCTTGGGGCAGGGACAGCATACGGAGCCCCTTGGCTGCATAGGAGCCAGAGGGGGAACATGCCGCTGCTTCTGGGAGCCGCACAGAGCCATGGAAGGCAGGGAGTCTGCCTTAGTCCCAATGCATTGCCGACTGAACTTTCAACAGCCCGGTCAGCGGTGCTGACAGAGCTGCCAGGGTTCCTTTTGACCAGGCATTCCGGTCAAAAACGGGACACCTGGCAACTCTATCAGATACTGTGCTGATGGGGAAGGGGACATCCAAGGCCCTGAGAGAGCTTGCTGAGCCTTGATGGGAAAGTAGCCCCTAGGTTCTGTGGACTGAGGCCCAGATGGACTGACTGGGGAAGAATCCCTCTGTGGCTTGTGCTATAGTAAACTCTGGGGGTTTAGAGACCCTGGTGCAATGCCCAGACTTGCTGTGTCTCTCCCTGGAGCTCAGGAGATGGGAGCACTGCGTAAGCCACGGGCTTCTTCCATGGAGGCGAAGGCGCTTCAGCCCACATAGCCCACTGACTTTATATCAGTACTCAGGAGGCTCCTACCTACCTTCCCCTCTCACAGAGGCATCTGCAACACAAAGGGTAGGGTGAGAAAGAGGCAAAACCCCACCTGGGGCACATAAGGCCTGCGATGGGGAGAGGAAAGACCCTGAACTGTGGAGACTGGAGCATCACCAATCTGACCGCAGTTGTGATGGGTGTGCTGGTGCTGGGGCCATGTCATCAGAAGTGCCGTCTTCGAGAGCGGTTATTATATGTATTGGCTTAGTGCCTAGAGGCCAGGGACTGTAGTGTGCTGGGTGCTGTGCAAACGTAATGATGACAATTTCCTGCCCTGAAAAGCTTACAACTGATGTCTCTAACAAACAGACAGACAGAAGGGGGGTAAAAGGTGAGAAGTAAAACTGAGGTCCTGAGCATTTGTGGTCATCAGAAATCTCCTGGAACTTTTCAGAAGAGCTGGAGTGTCAGCCCTCATGTTCTGGCCCAGTTCCAACTCAGGAATCAGATTGTTGCAGCTATTTCGGTTGGATGCTGTCTTCTTCTTCACTTCTCTTCCTAAATGGTTGTGTGCTATAGCTGACTCTGTTAAACAGCTGCTGTGTTCCTCTCAGGAGATGGTTGCATTTCTATGGCAGGGGAATGCGTGGAAAATCTGTACAGCCCTACCTGACTCTCTGAGATGAAAAATGCTAGGGAGCTGAAAGGTAACAGTTAGGACTCTGGCCCTTGGAGCAGCCGTGGGGGAAGCACTGACAGTGGTGTGGCTCTATGCAGGCGCAATGCCAAGAACTGGGCCAGGGTAGAAGTGACATGTCTACATACAGGAGAGTGGCTGCTTGCACATGGGGATGTGGAAGTGCAGTGTTTTTCACTGTCTGCCGAAGCAGTGTCTGAAAGGTAGGGTGGGAAATTCAGAGACTATGAAATAATCATGGCTCGCTGTGACATATTCATGGCCTTTGCCTCCTCTCCACTCTGGCAGCTGCTGGGAACAGGCTTTCTGCTCTTGGTTACTTGAGAATGCTGTGGTTGAATACTTCCAGTCCGTGCACATCCCCAGCCTCACCACCCTATCCCAGCTTGTGTAATATGGCACTGACAAGCCCTGCCCACCTCCGCAGTCTGATCATGGGGCAGACTGCGGTGATGGGTGGGCTGTAGATACACTGCCACAAGAGCTAGGATCCCAGGGGGAGAGGAGACATTGATTTCAGACTCTTTAAAGAGCCTGGTTTTGATCGCTCTAATCCTGAACAAACCTACAAAAGCCTTTCCCAAGTCATGCCCTGTGTGTGCTCCCCCCTACACCTATCCCCACCTCCCCGATTTCATTAGGGGCATTTCTTCCCTCCTTTCCTCCTCTCTACTGCTGGGCCCGGAGCTCTCTAGATCTAAACAAATGGGGGAGGAGGAAGAAAATGTTGGAACTAGGCCATTTGTGGCATGGCTTTAAATATTCATCAACCCATCAATAATCCATGGAGCTAAACTCTGTTTGAATGTTGCAGTGTCTGCATGTGCCCAGCAGGAGATGAAGTTTGCTAACAAGACCTTTCCTGCAGGGAAGGGAACTGAGAGCTCAGCTCTTTGTTCACAACGTGTTTGGAGGGTTTTTTACCAAGAAAAGCAGAGCTCCTTTGAGCTTTTAGACCGGGAGCTCAGCTGCAAGGTGTGCTGCTGAAATGCTTTTCATAGGAAGATTGGTGGGGATGTGGTCTAATGCAGAACTCTCTGGGGCACACATGGCATATAGGAACTGCCAGACTGGATCAGACCTGAGGTCCATCTAGTTCAATGTCCCATCTCTGACAGGGCCAGCACCAGAGGCTGCAGAGGAAGGTCTAAGATCCCTCAGTTGCAGAAGTGGGATAATCTCCCCATCACATAAATCTCATCCTGAGCAATAATAGAGACTGACTTAAGCCCTGAAGCATGAGGTTTGATATCTCTTCAAAAACTTTGTTAGCATCAGTTATTCTAAAGCTGGATGCCCTTGTTATCCATATAAATGTTCAATCCCTTTGTGAAACTTGCTCTCATTGCTTAGTGGGCCAGGGCTGAGTCCATGTCTGTTCCCCACTGAGAGCAGGACCTGAGATACACCTCCCTACCCATCTGAAGTTTCTATATCCATCTAGATGCCCCCTGATATCAGGGCCTGTTGTGCTGGGGCGAGAGAGAGGCTCCTCCAAAGAGCTGACATTCTAAATAGGCAGGGGGTAGTAGACAAATAGACTATGGCAGGGCAGTCTTAAACCCAAGTGTGAGAATAGCATAACAATGACGCCATTCCTAGCATGGGACTCAGAGGCCATAGACAGCTTTGTAATTAGTTTACTCTCAGATGGTTCCATTCCGTGGCATAGTACATGGGAATATAAATATGTAGGTGTGCTCATGTGCACATTGAGTTCAGATTCTTGCCCTTCCTCCAATATTTCCCTTTCTGCTGTGAAGTGTGAAGCCACACGTCCTCTCTTCAGAATCAGATCCATCGCTCCCCTCCCGAAAAAAAAGAAGAAAAAATCAGAGTTCAGATCCAGAGCTTTGAAAAAAAATTCCCCAGGCTTTGTAGGAAGGTTTGAGTGACACAGAAAAACATAAACCAAAGGCTTGGTACCTTTCGAATTAGTAACTATATCATAAAATTGAGGAGAAAAATCTCTTATTGCTTTATTAAACTATAGGAACATAGGAATTGCCTGAATGGATCAGACCCAAGGTCCAATGCAGTATCCCACTTCTGACAGTGGCCAGCAGCAGATGCTTCAGAGGAACATGGAATAATCTGCTCCTCACATTGGTCTCATCCTGGTCTCTAATAGCTAGAGATTGGCTTAAGTACTGCAGAACAAATTTGTGGTCATCAATGACAACTCGGGGTATTCTTGTTATCTATACAGATATCCAGTTCCTTTTGGAATTTTGTTAAGTTCTTGGTCTCAGCAGCTTCCCTTGGCAATGAGATCCAGTCTAATCACACTTTGTGTGAAATATTTCCTTTGATCAGTTTTGGATTTCACATCTTTTTATTTCATTGAATATCCTCTTGTTTTTGTGTGATGAAACACAGAGAACAGACACTCTGATCTCCCTTCCCTATACCATTCTTTATTTATATACTTTTAGCACATCCCCTCTTACTTGTCTCTTTTCTAAGGTAACATTTCACATCTTTTCAATCTCTCCTCATAGAGTTTTTTCAGACCCTTGATCCTTCTCATTGCTCTTCTCTGAACCCACTCCAGTTCTGCACTATTCTTTTGGAGATGGGGTGACCAGTCCTCCACACAGGATCCCAAATGAGGCCACACCATTGAATTAGATAAAGGCATTATAATATTTTTGATATTATTCTCCATCCTGATCCTTATGCATCCTAACATCTTGTTTGCTTTTTTGACTGCAGAGGTCTCCATTGAGCTGTCTGTTTTGATGCCCACATCCCCTTCTTGAATTGATAGCTAATTTAGAGCCAGTTAGACGTAAGAGAAGTTTACATTTCTCCCTCCCATGTGCATTACTTTGCATTTGTTGACTTTAAATTTCCATTTGCCATCATGCTGCCCATTCACTTAGCTTGTTTAGGTCTCTCAGAAGTTCTCCACAGTCCTCTCTGATCCTGACTAACCTAAATCACTTTGAGTGATCTGCAGATTTTGCTACCTCACTGCTCATTTCCCTTTCAAGATCATTAATCAATGTATTAAACAATGTGGGACTTAGTATGAAACCCTGAGGCCTACACTGTTCACCTTTTGTCCTGGTAAAAATTCGCCATTTAATCTTACTCTTTGCTTTCTGCCTGTTAGCAAGTTTTTAATCCATGACAATACTTTGCTTCTCACTCTGTGACAACTTAGCTTCTTTAGTAGCCTCTTGTGCAAGGACCTTGTCAAAGGTCTTTTGGAAGTCTAAATAAATTGTGTCAACCAGTTCTCCTCTATATACACACATACATACACACGTAGTCTGTTGGAGGAACACACAACTGCCCACTTCATCCTGCCCTGAATTAGGACAGCTTTACGCTAGGTTGAGTACAAAGCTGCCCGAAAGCCAGCAGTTCTGTGTGATGGCTTGGCTGATGGCAAATGGAAGGGGAAGTGACCCACAAGACAATCTCTAATGAAGATGTGATCTGCCTTCTGAGTACATTGCGAATCCCTGCACGAAGGGGAGCTGGGGTTTGTTCTGCTTCGTGCATCATCGCTGCACTGTCGGCTGCATTCTGATTGTGTGTAAGTGGCAGGTTTTCAGAAGGATTCAGCCCACTGGATGGGTGCGGAGCCATTTTGAAAATGTGGCCAGAGCTGTCACAGAGAGAGCAGCTGGATAGTGAGGACTTTGGAAAATTGGCTCATGTTCAGATCCCTAAATGGGAGCAGGGCTCATTTTGAAATCTGGACTGATATATCTAGATGATCTAAATGTTCAATCCTGAATCCATTTAGCAAATTATTTCCTATTACAACTGCATTATTCTCTGGACTTCGGGCACCGTACAGCGCCTACCTTTCAGCTCCATAAAACGGATAACTGCCATCTTCTAACCTTTGGTACTGATAAATTGTGCTGTTGTGTGAATAATATCACCCAGAGCTGCAGTAATGTCTCCATCTGGTTTTAAAATAACATGTCATTAAATCTCAGCCATGATTATTAAGAATCGTGGGGGGTGGGGGAAGAAATAGTGTATTAGGTTGTATTTAAATGCACTAAATGTATGCAAAGCAGGAGGCTGCAAAATCGCTTAAGTTCAGATTTACCAAATTGCATGCACAAATATCCCAGTTCCAGACCTGGTCACTGCTCCTACTGGTGGCTTGTGTGCACACTTGCAATAATTGCACATGGGCACAACTCTGCACGTCTGGCTCTTAGCATAAACTCAGGAAATACAGAATGAAACACTAAAAGGTAGAAGATGTAAGATGTGGGTGTGTGCATGATGTGCGTTGGTATGTGTGTGCGTCCACTACAGTGTGCGTTGGTGTGTCAGTGGGTGTGTCAAGTATACAGTGCATGTATCTAGTATGATGTGTGTGTTTTGTGTCTTTTGTGTATGTATCTAGTTTGGGGTGGGCATATGTCTAGTACAGTGCATGTGTGTTGCTTTGGTGTGGGTATGTGTCTACTGCCATGTCTGTGACGCTTGTTGTGTGTGTGTTTAGGACAGTGTGCATGCATGTTGTGTTGGTGTGGGTGAGCCTATGTGTGTTTTGCATTGGTTTGTATATGTGTCCAGTACCATGTGTGTAGATTTCTTGATGACATTAATGCATTGCTTTGTGAAGTCTGCTTGCCTGCACTCGGTCAAAACTCTGGTCCATTTCTCAACCATCAGCTGACCAAGCCCAGGCTTAAAAAACAGTGTATGTGTGTGTATGTGTGTCTGTCTGTCTGTCTTCCTGCTTGCAATTGTTTCTGAAAAGCAGGGGAAATGCTGGCAATAAAAACAAAAAACAACCTTGGAAAGAGCTATTTTTCCTCTAGCCTTTTTTTTTATTCCAACCAATCCATTGAGTTTTACTGCTTCATCTTTCATTACAGCAATCACAGTCTTATACATAACATAATAGAAATACATAATAAAACACACAGTGTATCAGTAGGTGGATATTGCTGGCCTAGCAAACCCTATGTAAATGCACTGCAGAGAGCATTCCAGCACCAGACGCATTGCAAGCGGGGAAGGGGGTTCAGCGGTCAGGTCTCAGTCCCTTGGACTGGGTTTGACATCTATTGACCATAAACTCTTACCAGCCACAGTGGGGCTAGAAATGCCCCAGGCTGGTGCACTCATGGTGAGAGGAGACAAAGGGAGTGTCAGGAATGGCAGAGTAGGTAAAGCATGGGGCCGAGTAGGAGAGAGCAGAGGCCAAGGTGGAGGCTTACCTCCCAGTGGATGGCAACACTGACATTCCCACTGAACAAATTCACTTTGCAGACCTATTTCCTATGATTTCCCTCTGCTCTCCATTCATAGCCTGCTAGAGCCATGAATGGCAGCAGCTCTTGTACTCAGCTATCTATAATAACTCTACACACTTAGGACCAATCCAAAGGCCACTGCAGCCAGTAGAAAGATTCTCATTGACTCCAGTATTGGGCCAGATCCTTATATAGCACATTTACAAAGCTCTTTACAAAGCAGGAATATTACTGGGGTGCCACTGAGCCCCCTGACCCACCAGCCTGGGCTCCCTCTCACACTGTACTGCTGTGACAAGCTGCAAAGTCCTCCAGACTGCACTTTCACCAGCATTCATACAGGTAGGGACACAACCCGCTGCAGTTACATGCAGGCTCTCTAACCACCAGCTTCCCAGCCTGGGACCCCAGAGCAGTACCGTCCGGTACTGGTCAAATCTGGCCAGTATATGGGTATAATACCCGGTCCGACTCTCCCTCAATGTGAAGAGGACCATGCACACTTGTGGTAACCAAGCTGAGATTTTCCCCAGACACCTTAGTCAAACGCACACTGGTTTGGATTAAAACATAAAATATGTTTATTAACTACAAGTGATTATAAGTGATAGCAAACAGATTAAAGCAGATTACCTGGTAAATAAACAAAACTGAGTTTAACATACTAGATAGGTAGGATATGAATTAGCAAATTCTCACCCTGAGTGATAAACAGGCTGGCAGATTCTTAAGGCATAAGCTGCCTAAGCTTTGCAGCTTGGGTTTTTTCCAGGTTTTTATACACAGGCTAGAAATCCCTTTGGCCTGTGACCATCACTTCCCCCCTGTTCAGACTTTATTCCTCCAGTGTTTCCAGGTATGTTGTTGTAGGGAGAGTGAGGTACTATCATGATGTCATTTTCCCCCTTTTTTATCTTCTTCCCACTTGCTGGAAAGCTCTTTCGCTGTGACCTGGGTCAAACAGTTCCCATTGTGTAGTGCTATCTCTGAGAGATTTCTATTGTACACAGTCCCTGGGGTAATCCATGTGCTTGTGTGCATTTTCTCAATAAGCCATTAACGTTGTTTGGCCTTTTTACTGTTGTACCTGAAAGGCTGCTTGTGGGTGTTTTCAACCTCACAACATGTTTCAGTAACACATACATAGCCAAATTTCATAGCGTCACATACAATGATAGTACATACAATCCAACGAGATATTAATGTCTAGCAGATACAGACTTTTAGAATGATACCTCACAAGGCATACTTAGTACAAAACATATCCTAATTACATGACAGTGGTGAATATTGGGGTGCCAGGGTTTCACACTGTGCACTTAGGGCCAATCCAAAGGCTGCTGCAGCCAGTGGAAAGATTCTCATTGACTTCAGTGTTGGGCCAGACCCTTACATAGCACATTTTCACCATATTTTCATAGCACCAGCCCAATGGCTGTACATAAAGGATGGGATGGTACCAGCTGGTGTATTGGGAGAGGCAAAGTAGCCTGGTTTTGTTCTGCATCCAGATTCTTGCAAACATAATACAGGAGGACAATGTAACCCTTTTGCAAAAAGATTGTGGCTTCAAACAGCAAAATTCTCCCCCAGGGCAAATCCACGTGTTTCTGTGCCTCTTCTGTTTTTCTTAGTGACAATATCTATTATTGTTCCTTTGCACAGAACAATGGGGGGAAGGGGTGAGCACTTTCCAGTCTGTGAAAGTTTGATCTTTTTTCCCCCCACCTTAAGTGAGAATTATTTTCACTTGGCTTCAATTAGCACAGAAGGACTTTCGAGAGATTTCCAGATGCACTAGCTGGGTTTGTTGTTTTAAGTATCTACAGCTATCTTTTCAAAATACCTCTGTGTGTCTGAATAGAAGCAGCTTCCTAACAGTGCTGTGAATCAGAACTGGCACCTGAGAATAGAACAGGATGCACATAAGAGACTATAGGAACATTTACAGTCCCATTGACAATCTAGCTCTCCTAGAATGTTCCAGGTTCAGGGACTGGGAAACACTCATCTGATCATAGCCAAGTGCTGGTTTGCCTGCTCAGCCAAACTTATCAACTGGGGCCTGTAATGCAGGTAAATCACTTCCCATTAGCATGCCTGGATCCATGATACTTTTGGGATCCTGTTCAGGATCTTCCAGTTATTGCTTTAATTAGATACAAATTAGAAAGCAAGGGAGGAGGTTGGAGTAAGACATGCACAAAAACCTCAGCCCAGGGATAAAAATACACTCTAGGGCGCCAGATCTTCAGCCAGTGTAAAGCCACTAATGTCAATGGATCTAGCCCCACATGGCCCAGTGATAGGAGTGGGCAGCATGCTCCATTAGCACATAGCTCATGGCCTTAGGTTATCATCTGGAATTCTATCTCAGAGAACGTTCCCCACGGCCAGGTGAGATGAAAGGATCCCGGTGCAGTTTCTGTTAGGGAAACAAAATATGTTTGCTTTGCCAGTAGAGTTCTGTACCAATGCGATACCGCTGGGGATGAGAGGGGAGTGGGGCCTGCTGCATCTGCCTGTCTCTGCCTCTCACTGAATAGATTTGTAATAGGCTACAGGGCTCTCATTTCAGGAGATGAATAATTTAGAAGTGGTATTTAAAGATTCAGTTGAGTTTTTCCAGACTCTTCAAACTGGTCTAATTTATTTATTTTTAAAGGATTTTCTTTCTGCCTTGCCACTCTTAGTTCCTCATCCTTAGGTTCCTTCAGGCTCTAGTTCCTTTGTTCTGCTTCCTTGAGCTGTTTTTTTTGTTTTTTGTTTTGTTTTTTTTTTGTTTTTTTTGGCTGTGCCAGCAGAGGTGTGTCTGGCGGGACTGACTGCCATTCATTCCCCTACTGGCATTTCTTCCCCCACACTATGAACTTTCCATGCATTTGATCAAATTATATTACCTAGGCAGGGAAGGCAACATTAACTCAGCTATGCATACCACCCCAAATACATGGCAGAATCAGGCCCTAGATACATGCATCTTGTCTCAGATTCAGCTGCTTAGCTTTATCTCATTGAAGCTGAGAATCTTGTCAGTTCCATGCCATGTAGCTGTTCGGTGTGTGAAAGCTGCCCATCTGTCTTGCCGATTTCCAATCACCATGTGATCTATTCGGGAGGAGGAGAATGCCAGCCATATGGGCTGGGTGATGGGCAGTGTTGAGGCGTGATGCACCCCCAGAACAGCCACTCCTTTGCCATGTGCCTCTTTGGCTGGCACAGTCAGAAGTGTCACACTTGAAAGGGGCAGAGGGTTTGATTGCTGCACATTCCAAAGCTTGTCTATAACTGTCACAATGCCATCTAGTGGCGAATTGTAGCATTCCACAGTCCAGCTGAGAAACCTAACCAAAGACATTTCAGCTTCTTATACTATAGTGATTGTTGCTCTATAAATAGCAAGGAGAGACTGGAAGAGGAATGGACCTGGGCTCCCAAAAATGCTGGGCCTGATGAGGGCTTTTTAAGCCACTGGATGGAGTGAGAAGGGGCTGCCCAGTACCTGGAGGAACTCTTGCTGACTCAGCCAGAATTCCAGCTGGGTCTCCCAGGCAAAGCACACTGGAGCTGCGGTTTTGCCATCCTTTGGAAGGAGGCAACATGCATTCTCATGTAGTCTCATGGAGTGGAGGCAGAGGCGTACCCTCTCCTGTCCTTTTCTGGGCACAGACTAGCTTTGACAGCACTAGCCTTGTACAGTGCCTTCACTTCCCCCAGTTTGATTGTGGCTAGCCCACAAATGGCCTTGTGCCTTCTCTGTACCCCATCTGTACCATTGCAGGACCAGCCACGATCAGCACAAGGGTGACAGGAACATCCCACGCTTCACAGCATCAGTTCAGACTTTTCTTTCCCTTGCATGGTGTGTTTGCGTGGGGGGAGAGGGACAGTTGGTGACATATCAGTTTCTTGCATCCAGTCGGGAGTTGAAAAAAGATTCCAGCACCATCAGTTTATTCCTCCTGCCAAGCCCCCTTCTGGTGCTAGCCTGAGCTGGGCCTTGGCAAGGAAAGAACTCAGTCATCAGAGCCTGCAAAGTGGCTTTCTGTTGTGTGCTGCTGATTTGGGGCCATATGCACCCTCCCCTGTGTCCGATTGCCCAGAAAGGGAGCACTGATCTGCCTGCCACGAGGCCTGGGCTGGGCCACCACTGGACCAGGTACCCTTTGCCACAGTAGCTGAGTCACAGCGTTCACTAGAACAGGCTTCCACCCATGTTCAGGGACTTGCCCATCAGCACTTGTGTCCCTGCAGTGCTGCTCCCCCGACTGATCCCCAGGCCTAAAAATCCTCCAAGGGGCAGTCACTGATACTCCGGGCAGCAGGAAGCACAGACTCCTACAGCTGTCCTTAGAAGGGATGGTGGCCTGTGGAACAGATGTTCCCCAGACTCCGCCTCCTCTCCCTTCAGCTACCGCCCATGGCCATGCAACAGAGAGGATATTATGATACTACTTGGGCACCTACTCCCTCTAACTGCAACTGATTCCCCTCCACATCACACAGCAGAGGGAAGCAAACAATACGTAGCCTGTGTGATGGGTTCCCCCCAGGGTGCCACCTGGAATTGAGGTAACACTGAGTCCCCCTGACCCACCAGCCTGGGCTCCCTCTCACACTGTGCTGCTGTGACAAGCTGCAAAGCCCTCCAGCCTGCACTTTCACCAGCATTCACACAGGTAGAGACACACCCAGCTGCAGTTACACACAGGCTCTCTAACCACCAGCTTCCCAGCCTAGGACCCGAGAACAGTACCATCTTGCCCTGGTCAAATCTAGGCGGTATATGGGTTTTACACCCGGTCCGCCTCTCCCTCAGTGTGAAGAGAACAATGCACACTTGTGGTAACCAAGCAGAGATTTTTCCCAGTCACTCCAGTCAAAGCTCACTGCTTTGGATTAGAACATAAAACAAGTTTATTAACTAGAAAAAGATAGATTTTAAGTGGTTATAAGTGATGGCAAACAGATCAAAGCAGATTACCTAGCAAATAAACAAAAAACGCAAACTAAGCTTAATATACTAAATAGATTGGATATGAATTAGCAGATTCTCACCCTGAGAAATAATACCAGCAGACTGCAGATTCTTAAGGGGCAAGCTGCACTTGCTTTACAGCTTGGAATTCCCAGGTCTTTCATACACAGGCTAAAAATCCCTTTGGCCTGGGTCCAGCATTTCCCCCAGTTCAGTCTTTGTTCCTCAAGTGTTTCCAGGAGTCTTCTTGTGTGGGGAGTGAAGAACACCAGAGGATGTTACTCCTTGCCTTATATAGCTTTAGCATATGGCTGGAACCTTTATTTCAAAACTTGGTTCCCAGACTGGTTTGTGGAAAAATACTGACCATCCCAAGATGGAGTCCAGAATCATGTGGCCTGGTCACATGTCCTTGTAGAGTCATAGAAGCCATTACTTACAGGCTATCTGGAGTGTTCTCAGGAAGGCTCGCCAGGTGAGGAATAAGCATCTTCTAAGGCCTATTGTTCTCCCTAATGGCCTATTGCACTGAATAGGTCCTTCCCAACCAGCTATCTAGACTGAAAGCATCTTGTGTAGTGGGCATTACCCAGGTGTAATTACATTTGAAGTACACATACATAGTCAGTATTTATAACTTCAGATACAAAAATGATACATGCCTACAAATAGGATAATCATATTCAGCAAATCATAACTTTTCCAATGACATCTCACATGACCTGTTCTGCAAAAAATGCATCATAATTATGCTCTAACCATATCATAATAATATCACTATGAAGAATATGGGGTGCAGTGTCACAGCCTGTACTCTAGCAGGGACAGTATGGGAGCCTCTGGAGAGCCTGTCTCAAACTTCATAAGTCACAAATGAAATGGCCTAAGGAGTCATTATGTACCCCGCTCTTGGGGGCTGTTAATCTGGGTCCCACTGTCTGGTGCAGAAGGAGCCTGTAGTCCAGAGAGGCCCTAGTTCAGTTGGGTGCAGGAGTGGCTGCAGATCAGGAATAAGGAGACGCGTGAGCGTGAGGGGGAGATCACATAGGTCAAAGGATCAGGTATCTGGGCATGTTTGAATGTTCAGACTGCAAGATCGAACTGCAGTTGAGAGAGATCATTTTTATAGCTCTATTGAGAGGTATTCCTCCATCAAATTATTCTCTTTCATTTTGAATTAATATCCATCCTCTTTTACACTACATGTGCATTCCAGTATAGCTATCCCAGCAGTGCCCCCTAGTGTAGACACCGTGTATTCCAACAGAAGGGGTTTTTCTGCGGTGTAGTAACACCACCTTCCCAAATAATTTTTTTTTTCTTTTACTTAATTGGCCTCTCAGAGTTGGTAAGACAACTCCCACCTGTTCATGCTGTCTGTATGTGTGTATATATATCTCCTCAATCTATGTTCCACTCTATATGCATCCGAAGAAGTGGGCAGTAGCCCACGAAAGCTTATGCTCTAATAAATTTGTTAGTCTCTAAGGTGCCACAAGTACTACTGTTCTTTTTGCGGATACAGACTAACACGGCTGCTACTCTGACACCTTCCCGAATGACATTAGTTATGCCAGAAGCACTCTGCTGTTGGCATAGCTATGTCTGCACTTGGGGTTGGCCAGCATCGCTCTGGTAGCTACGGGGGTGACTTTTTCACCCCTCTGATTGACATAGATATGCCAGCAAAATTTTCTAGTGCAGACCTGCCCTCCCTCTAAAAACTCAAGACTATCATTCTCCTCCTTGTCATCATCTCCCAGCACTCCAGCGAGGATAGCAGGGAACTAGCTAGACACTTTAGGCCAAATTCTGGCCTTAATGACAACCCCTGTGCAGCCCCAGTTAAGCCACACAAGAAGAATAGTGGGCAAGGTATGGCCTTGTGGTTTTTGAACACATCGGGTCAGATCAGTGAGCATCAATCAAATAC
The DNA here is from genome assembly GCF_011386835.1 of Chrysemys picta bellii. Classification (NCBI taxonomy): domain Eukaryota; kingdom Metazoa; phylum Chordata; order Testudines; family Emydidae; genus Chrysemys; species Chrysemys picta. The sequence continues at coordinate 48,032,768 of NC_088800.1, forward strand.
AGTGAAGAGCTAAGATGTTCAGAGCTCTCTGCCTTCTTTGGGTGTCCAACGGACCAGGCCAGCTCTCTCACTCTCCACCGGGCGGGATTCATCTCCATGAAGGGGGTGATTTCCATGTGATCTCAGTGCTGGATGAATGAGGAGTGGGGCCCCCGATACATCTGTCATGCAGGGTTAAGCGGATTAATAAAGAAGGCCCATAAATCAGCTAATGTGAATCTGGCAGATATTTATGGCCTTGTTTCACTTCTCAAAGGGATTAAGTGTTGGGCAATTTATTTCCCTTCCCCCGGCAATAATTAACCCAAGAGCAAAAGGCCCTGAGCTGAGCTCAGAGCCAAGGAGGATTTAAAGAGATTGGACAGCAGACCAGACCCAAAGAGCTCCTAGAAAAGGTGCTATTTTCCAGACCATGTTGTAGCTGGATGGTCCAGGCCATGTGGCACAAAGTTGCCACTGATGGTGAACTACCAAAGCCAGGGCCAGCTCTGGCTTTTTTGCCGCCCTAGGCAAAAAAGCCACCCGCCGCCCCCCCCACCCCCAGCACGGCAGGGGAGGGCGCCGAGCAATCCCCCACCGGCCGGAGCGCCGGGGGGAGGGCGGAGAGCCCGCCGCGGCTCTGCTCTCCCCGGCGGCCCGAGCGCCGGGAGGAGGGCGGGGAGCCCGGCCGGGGCTCTCCGCTCTCCCCGGTGGCCCAAGCGCCAGGAGCAGGGCGGGGAGCCCAGCCGGGGCTCTCCGCTCTCCCCGGCGGCCCGAGCGCCGGAAGCCGGGCGGGGAGCCCGGCTGGGGCTCTCCGCTCTCCCCGGCGGCCCGAGCGCCGGGAGCAGGGCGGGGAGCCCGGCTGGGGCTCTCCGCTCTCCCCGGCGGCCCGAGCGCCGGGAGCAGGGCGGGGAGCCCGGCTGGGGCTCTCCGCTCTCCCCGGCGGCCCGAGCGCCAGGGGGAAGGCGGAGAGCCCCCGGCGGCCAGAGCGCCGGGAGGAGGGCGGAGAGCCCGCCATGGCTCTCCGCTCTCCCCGGCAGCCAGAGTGCCGAGGGGAGGGCGGAGAGCCCCCGGCGGCAGGAGCGCCGTGGGGAGGGCGGCGAGCCCAGTCGCGGCCCCGCTCTCGGGCCGGAGCGCCCCGCCGCGCCACCCCCCTCCAGGCGCCGCCCCAAGCACATGCTTGGTGGGCTGGTGCCTGGAGCCGGCCCTGACCAAAGCTCTGGCAAATCAATATTGAGAAGGCCCCAAAAAGCTGGAATGGTTTCTTAAACTTTTCAGGTGTGTTTTATATTGGTCTGGGAACCATTTTGCATCAGTGTGTAATGATGTACTGGAGGTGTAGTGTCACTCTGCTGACTCAGGCTGGCAACCGGACTCAGTATAGACGTATATAAGGTCACAGGACATTAAGGCCTAAGCAGAGGTGAAAGTAAGCTGGTACGCCCCATGGTGGATCGGCTTCCCCTGGCAGCTGGAGCCCCGGGCACTTTAAATTGCCGCCAGAGCCCTGCTGCGGGAGCCCTGGGGAAGCAGCGGTGGGGCTCAGACAGCGATTTAAAGGGCCCAGGGTGCCTGCCGCAGCTACTGCCCTGGGCCCTTTAAATCATCCCCGGAGCCCTGGGGTAGCAACATCGGGGTTCCAGCGGCTATTTAAAGGATCCGGGGTTGCGGCAGCCACTACCACCCCAGCCCTTAAAATAGCCCCTGGAGCCCCGCCACCACCTCCCCAGGCAGCAAGACTCCAGGGACGATTTAAAGGGGCCGGGGCTCCGGTACCCGCTACCGCCCCGGCCCTTTAACATGCCGCCAGAGCACTGCCACTGCTACCCCAGGGCATCCAGCAGCAAGGCTCCAGGGACAATTTAAAGGGCCCAGGGTGGTAGCGGCAGCCGAAGCCCTGGGCCCCTTAAATCACCACCCAAGCCCCCGGCTGCTGCTTCTACCCCAGGGCTCCGGCAGCGCGGCTGGGGTGGCGATTTAAAGGACTCAGGGCTCCCACCGCCGCTACCCTCCGGGGCCCTTTAAATAGCCACCCGAGCCCCGCTGCTGGAGCCCTGGTGTAGCAGCAGCAGGGCTCTGGCGGTGATTTAAAGCACTAGGGGCTCCCGGCTGCCGCTACTGCAGTGGAGCCCCGGGCCCTTTAAAGCTCCATCAGAGGCCGGGGCCCCCTCTGATGGTGATTTAAAGTGCCCCGGGCTCCACTGTGGAAGCAGCAGCTAGGGCCCTGGGTCCTTTAAATTACCCTCGGGGCTCCCAGTCACCTCTGCAGCTGGTAGCTCTGGGGGTGATTTAAAGGGCCCAGGGCTCCCAGCTGCTGCTACCCCAACCCCAGCCCTGGGCCCTTTAAATCCTGATTTAAAGTGCATGGGGATTTAAAGGCCACGCCTCTTCCAGTAGAGGCCACGCCTCTTCCGGTTGAGGCCCAGCCCCCTCCTAAGGACTCCTTTAAGTTACTTTCACCCCTGGGCCTAAGGGTCCTAGTCAATGGTGGTTCTCTGGTTTGCAAGGTACCTAGGCCTAGTGGCCGTAGTCTCTGAGGAGTCCCCCAGGCCGGGGGGTAGGCGGGCCTAGCAACCAGAGTCAATTAGGAGTCCCCAGGCTGTGGTGTAGGCGGGCCTAGCGGCCAGAGTCAATGAGGCATCCCTGTGTCTTTCATGCTATTAAGCCAACGCAGAGGTGTGTTGTCAGTGACCATTCGGAAGGCATTACCTAGTAGGTAGTACCGTAGAGTGTCTATTTCCCATTTCACGGCTAAAGCCTCCTTCTCAATAGTGGAATAACGGGTTTCTTGGGGGGGAAATTTATGACTCAGGTATAGTATGGGATGCTCCTCCCTGACAACTTCCTGTGACAGCACTGCCCCGAGACCCACTTTGGAGGCCTCTGTTTGCAAGACGAAGGGTTTCTGGAAATCTGGGTGTACCAGGACTGGTCCTCTCATCAGTCGTTCCTTCAAGGCCTGTAGGGCTGTCTCACATTCTTTGGACCATTGGACCCGCTGAGGGCACAAGTTCCTCGTCAGCTCCGTCGGGGGGTAGCCAAAAATGCAAAGTCAGGGACAAACCGATAATAATAACCGGCAAGTACCAGAAATTGTCGGACCTGTCATTTCATTGTTGGGCTGGGCCAGTCTCGCAGGGCTTGTACCTTGTCGACTAGGGGCCGAAGTTGCCCTCTGCCCACGGTGTACCCTATGTACGTCACCTCGCACTGCCTGAGATGGCATTTTGTGGGGTTTGCTGCGAGACCTTTGGTGTCCTTAAGAGCTTGTAGCACACTGGATAGATGCTGGAGATGGTCTTCCCAACATGTGCTGTACACGACAATGTCGTCTATATGGGCAGCAGCGTACCAACCCTTGGGGCTGCAACAGTCGATCCATGAGTCATTGAAAGGTGGCTGCAGCCCCGTGCAGCCCGAATGGCATCATTCTAAATTGGTACAAGCCGAAGGGGGTCGGGAAGGGTGTTATAGGGTGGGAGTTCGGCATTAGAGGGATTTGCCAATATCCCCTAGTCAGATCTAATGTTGATAAGAACTTAGCATCCCCTAGTCTCTCCAGAAGTTCATCCACCCGTGGCCTGGGGTAGGCATTGAAACGGGAGATTTCATTTACCTTCCAGAAGTCTATGCAAAACCGGACAGAGCCATCCAGTTTCAGGACCAGGACAACTGGGATCCGCCACTCGCTGTGCGATTCTTCTATCACTCCCAGGTCCAACATTGTCTCCAATTCCCTTTGCATGGCTTCCCATATCTTCCGAGGCAGAGGTCTGTGGGGGTTGTGTTCTTTTTGTCATGGTATGGTGGCGATGTGATGGCTCGCAAGTGTTGTTTATCCCAGACGAGCCGATAAGACCTCGGGAAAAGTCTGCAGGACATCCTGCAACTGCTCCCGTTGGGCCTGAGTGAGTCCCTCGCCCATTGCTACCGGTCCGGCTTCAAGGGGTCCATCAACAAGAGGTCCCAGCTCTGGATCGGATGGATATGGGCTGATGAGAAGGGCCTCCTTACTCTTCCATGCCTTCAGTAGGTTGATGTCATAAATGCGCATTGCCCGATGTCGCCCGGGTAGTCAGACCTCATAATCAACGGGTCCAACCCATCGGGTGACCTCAAAGGGACCTTGCCATTTAGCAAAGAGTTTGGATTCGGCCAAGGGTAGTAGCAGCAGTACCCGATCCCCAGGCTCAAAACTCCATAGTCTGGCCCCCTTGTTATACTGCTGGGTCTGGTTCTGCTGGGCCTGCATCAAATTCTCCTTTGCAAAGGTCCCCAGTGTTTGAAGGCACTCCCATAATTGCAGTACGTGGTGGGCCACGCCCTTCGCCCGGGTCTCCTGTTCTTCCCATCCTTCCCTGATGAAGTCGAGAATAGCCCGGGGTTGTCTTCCGTAAAGGAGCTCGAAGGGGGAGAACCCCATCGATGCTTGGGGTACCTCCCATACAGCAAAGAGTAAGGCAGGGAGTAGAGTATCCCAGTGGCAGGGATCCTCCTCCACGAATTTCCATAGCATGGACTTCAACGTTTCATTAAACCTCTCTACCAAGCCATCCGTTTGAGGATGGTACATGGATGTCCGGAGTGCGTGGATATCTAGGAGATGACACAGTTCTGCCATCAAGCGGGACGTCACATTGATTCCTTGATCCATTAGGATTTCACAGGGGATTCCCACCCTGGTGAAAACCTTCGTGAGTTCCGCGGTGGCAGTCTGTAGCAGGACAGCCTCAGGATACCAGGTGGCATAATCGACAATGACAAGGATGTAGCGGTGTCTGTTCGAGCTCTTCTCCAGGGGACCTTCTAAGTCTAGCCCGATCCGCTCGAAGGGTACCCCCACCACAGGGAGGGGGCAGAGCGGGGCTTTTGGCACCCCCTTTGGCCCAGTCCGCTGACACTCAGGGAATGACTCGCAGTAATCCCTGACTTCTCGGTGGATACCTCCTGGCCACTCTCTGAAGGGTTTTCTCCCTCCCGAGATGTCTGGCCCAGGGCACTGAGTGGGCGAGATGCAAGAGGTCCTGGCGCAACCTACAGGGCACCAAGAGCTGTCGGAGCCGTTCCTGCATCTGGGGTTCTTCCACCACGCAATAGAGGCAGTCCTCCCGATTTCAAAGCAGAGTCCCTGGGGAGCCCAGGGGGCGTCCTCCTTCTCTTGGTCTCTAATAGAGGCCTGTTCCCATGCTCTGCTAAGAGTCAGGTCTTCTCGCTGCTCACAGACAAAATCGCTGTTGTATTCTAATTCGGCACATGTGTCGTCCATGGGCATATCGGCCCGAGTGGGGGGTAAGGTCAGGGGATCCCCGCCTCGGAAAGATCCTTCTCCTGGGTCGCTGTTCAGGCCAAGGCAGAGGAGTTCAACCCAGCGCAGCCATGTCCGCCTCCCAGAGCAGTGGGTCACGGGAACATTCTTGTAAAAGTTCATGGAACCAGGGCCAGTCCCGCCCCAGGATGACCGGGTAGGCCAGTTTAGGGCTACGCCAACCTGCAGGGCCGCATTGTGGTGCAAGCTCCCTAGGGACGCCCAGGTCATGGGGTACACGCGCACGTCCCGGTGGCTGCACTGTAGGTGTATTCGAGGTCCTTCTACTTCAAGAGTGGGGATTAGCTCACTCCGGATGAGGATCTGACTACAACCAGAGTCAATTAGAGCCCTCGTAGGTGTCCCATTTACCCGCACGGAAACCCCGAGCTTCTCTGGGTCCTTCTTCTGGGCCTGAGGGCTGGCCACCCATGCCTATCCATAATTGCAATCCATGTTGGGGCAATCCCATCAGAAATGCCCCTGCTGGCCACACTCATAACAATGATCTCTGGTCTCCCTAGGCGGGGAGTCCACCTTCGTTGATCCTGTCCTGGCACGGGGGCCTTTGTCCCATCTGGAGGAGACATGAGGGGTAGCTGACCTCCGTGCCATGCCTGGAGGGTTGACAGGTGTCTCAGAGGAGCACCGGGGTCCTCTGGGTTTAATCCAGTGCAGGCTCCCCTGGCTGGCCTATCCCTTCCCCCAGACTCAAGGCTTCCGATGTCGCGGCTCCCCACTTTCAGCCACCAAGTAGTCTTCCATCAGTCCTACTGTGTCTAAAAGCATCGTGGGTCGGTGGTGTCGCACCGATTCTTTACCCCCGGCTGGGAGGATCTGGGTGAATTGCTCAGGGATCACGGTTTCCACAACCTGGGCCCCAGACTGCTTGTCTGGATCCAGCCACCGGCAGGCATAATCCCTCAGACGCTGAGCCACCTCTCATGGTCTAGCCTCTGATGGGTACCGCTCTCAGCGGAAGCGCTGCCAGTATGTCTCTGGGCCAGTGCCGGTCTGGCCCAGGATGGCTACCTTCACTTTCTCGTACTCTAGGGCTTCCATCGTGTTGAGTTTGCAATAAGCCGACTGGGCTGGTCCCATCAAGTATGGGGCTATAAGTGTGGCCCAGCAGTTGTCACTCGCTCGAATGTTACTAAAAAAGCCTCAGGGTCATCCCCAGACCCCATCTTAGTGAGCCGCTGCGGGAGGCTAGGTGGGAGGGAGCCAGAGCCAAGTTCATGGGGGACAGCGGAGAGAGGGCTTCCCACCCAGAATAAAGTTGCCATCTGCTGCACAAGCCTCTCCTGCTGGACTTGCTGTTGAGGCACGAGTTCGTGCATCATATGTTGTTGTTGGTTGGTGATTTGCTGCAACTGCTGTTGCTGACTCTCCAGGAGCCATTTCAAAACCTTATCCTATTCCATCCTGAGACCAGATAGTCTTCAGGCAGTATGGTATGTCTACCAGTAGCGGGAAGACACATACTCCTACCCTACTGAGCTTCGCAATGCAGACCTTTCAGCAGGTCTCGATTGCTGCCCACATTCTCCACCACATGTGACGGGGTGGGAGTCCCGTCCAGTGCGGGGTGAGTACACCCTGTCCCTCAAGCACCCATTTCTTCAGGGTAGGATGCTCGATAGACTTCCACTGATAAAATTGTCCGACAATAAGGCCTAAGGGTCCTAGTCAGTGGCAAATCTCTGGTTTGCGGGGTCAAGGCCTAGTGGCCAGAGTCAATGGTGGTTCCCTGGTTTGCAGGGTACCTGGGCCTACTGGCTGAAGTCACTGAGGAGTCCCCCGGGCCACAGGGTAGGCAGGCCTAGCGGCCAGAGTCAATGAGGAGTGCTTGGGCTGCGGAGTAGGCGGGCCATCCCCTGGGGGAGGATGGCAGCCTAGGGTAGGGGGACCTGGGCCCTTCCTACTCCACCAGGTCCCAGCCCAGGGCTCTATTAATGGCAGAGGGTTCCACCACTGAGGTCAGCGGGGATCCAACCGCAACACGCTGCCTATATCTGGGACTCTGGCTAGTCCCCGACTGGGCTACTTCCTACCATGGTTCTGGTGGCAGTAGTTGGGACATCTTTGGGTTGCTTGGCTGGGGCTGTTCCCAGCATCTTCGCCTCCTTCTGGGTATCAGTGGGCATCTGAGCATCGGTTGGGGGTTCAGCACTTTGGGCTTCTGCAGAGTGGGTTGGTAGCTGCTCCCCGGTGAGAGCCTGTAGGCTACATCCTTCCCCTCCAGCGGTCAGCCCCAACTGAACTGGGCTGCCTGCCTTTATAGAGCCACTGCATCTGGAGCATGCCCAGTAGGGTCGTGGGGGCATGGCTTCCTCAGCCACCAAGGAAGAGTTAACCCCTTCCTGTCCAGTGCGGGGTGAGTATACCTCATCACAGTGCAACTCCCCTGAAATCGTAGATTCCTAAATTTGGAAGGGACCGTGGTGATCATCTACTCTCACCTAAGAGTGGGGGGCCTTTCATTTTTGCAGACCAAGACATAAAAAGATCCAAGGGCTAGGAGTCAAAGTTAAACAAATTAAACTTTGAAATAAGTTGCATTTTCTTGGAGACAGAGTCTTTAAGCATGGGAGCACCTTACAGGGATGGTGATGGACTCAACATGGCTTGGAGTCTTTAGAACGATATTAGATCTCTTTCTAGCAGACATGTTTTAATCCAGCTTCTGGGAGAAATTCTAAAACCTATGTCCTTGAGGGGTGGGGGACAGGTGAGACTAGCTCATCATAATGGTCTCTTCTGGCCTTAGCCTATGAATCCATATCACAGGCCAAAGAACCTAACCTAATAATTTCTGCATCAAGCCCATCTCTTCTGTTTGAGCTACAGGTTCTCTTCTAGGAAGGATCCATTCTTGACTTAAAGACTGCACGTGATGGAAAATCTACCACACCCCCAAGTGAACTGGTCTGACAGCTAATTACTATCACCCTTAAAACATGGTGCCTTATATCTCATCTGACTTTGTCCACTTCAGCTTCTAAACCTTAGCTCTCATTACTCCTTTTTCTGCTAAATTAAAAAGCCATCTGCTATCAGATATCTCTTTCCACATAGGCACTTGTAGAACATGATCAAATCACTACTCTAGCATCAGCAATTGGTCTCTCACTGTATGACAGGTTTTCCAGATCTTGAATCATTCTTGTAGTTCTTTTCTGAACTGTCCTTTCAATAAATTAAATCAATAAGTTTTTGCATCAGGGATGAATTTGGCCTCATCCTGTCCACTTTTGCAGGGCCTGTAAATCCCTCTGCAGCTTTCTAAGTGATGACCACATCCTGGGCCAAATACAGGACTGGGAACCTTACCAGATTAATGCAGGGGAGAGCTGGGTGTGAACAGAAAGCATCTATGAGGAAGGAAACAAAAATGCATGGCAGATTCATGGGGTTGTGCTCAAATACAACATACCCTTTCCATTTCCATGTCTGATGGGCTTTTGACATGATTTTACCACCTTCTGCTCCACATTATTCCTCTTCTTTTTAAGGATGGAAATAGTCCCCTCTTTGTGTCCAGGGCAGTTAAATGAAATTAGGGCATTGTTCCTTACCGAGAGGCACTTGCTGAGCAGACAATAGGAGCTGATGCATTTCATGGCAGTAAATAGCACCATCAGATATGGCTCTTGAAGTGCTTTGCATTACAGTCCTAATCCCATTAATATCACCCAGGACGTGTCTGCCTGAAGGCTAGTTATTGACGAGTTGCAATTTTCAGGCGTCTTTTGTTGGTTCCCTATTGAAGTGTCACTTTGGAGAGAGGCTCCCAGGCAAGGGCAGTGAGAAGGGGCTGAGAGGACAGAACTCAAACCAGAGTGAGATACTGCTTCCTGGGGGGAAGTGGGGACTTATTTTCTTGGACACAGATCCACAGAGATGGCCAAGGAGAGAAACCTGGGAGCAGCAACATTCAGGGGATGGCTTGTGGCTGTTTCAAGCAGGATCTCACAGACAGTGGGGGTGCAGAGTGGAGACACATATGGACCCTACTCCATGGCTTCAGATACGGAGTTAATGCGCTGCCCTGAGCAGCTCTTCAGCAGATATCTGCCTTCATGTTACCAGCATCAGTGAGCTGGACTCTCCTGAAGACGTCCCACTTCAGCAAAACAATTCCCATGAGAGAGGCCCGCAGGATCAAACCCTTGGCACCTACACTGCAAGAGAATACCATGATAGCCTGGCACTGAGGGAGACCTGCTGCCCTTGGGGGACAAGAGGAGCCTGGGGAGCTGCACAGGTGCCCTAAGATCCTAAGGATTTCCCTGTGGATCTCAGAACATGGGCAGGACTGAGGTTGGAGAGCCGTGCCCTGAGCTGCCCAGCTAGCCTAGTAACTTTACACATGGGAGGGTACAGTTCATCCGCAGCTGATGGTGTGCTATGGAATGAAAGGTGACATGTAAACATAATCATTCTTCTTGTTCAACACTGAATCAGACCTCCCATGATCCTCGGTGCTTCTTAATGATACTTCACTCTTTATGTATTGTGACAGACCCAGACCAGTGGGGTACAGGAGTCTGGTAGAGGGCAAATATACTGGTCACTGGATGAGTAGTTTTCTGTTCCCTGAGTGACCAGAGAAGGGGCTGCACTAGAGTAATCAGGAACCTGCTAGAACCAGTTAAGGCAGGCAGGCTAATTAGGACACCTGGAGCCAATTAAGAAGAAGCTGCTAGAATCAATTAAGGCAGGCTAATCAGGGCACCTGGGTTTTAAAAAGGAGCTCACTTCAGTTTGTGCTGCGAGTGTGAGGAGCTGGGAGCAAGAGGCGCAAGGAGCTGAGAGTCAGAGGGTGTGCTGCTGGAGGACTGAGGAGCACAAGCGTTATCAGACACCAGGAGGAGGGTCCTGTGTTGAGAATAAGGAAGGTGTTTGGAGGAGGCCATGGGGAAGTAGCCCAGGGAGTTGTAGCTGTCATGCAGCTGTTACAGGAGGCACTATAGACAGCTGCAGTCCACAGAGCCCTGGGCTGGAATCTGGAGTAGAGGGCGGGCCCGGGTTCCCCCCAAACCTCCCAATTGACCTGGACTGTGGGTTCTTCCAGAGGGGAAGGTCTCTGGGCTGTTCCCCAACCCACATGGTGAATCTCTGAGGTAAGAAAATCCGCCAATAAGCACAGGACCCACCAAGATAGAGGAGGAACTTTGTCACACTGGTGTCAAGAGTGGGATCTTGGGGTGCACAGTGCGGCGGAAGAAGGAGGGTGATTTAAAAAAAAAAAAAAGGAGAGGGTTTATTTTTTTTTCACCACAATGGATGACGTAGTGCGGGCACTGATACAAGCCACAATGGCCCAGCAGGAGGCTACCCGTGTCCAGGCAGCCGCCCAACAGGAGGCAGTGCGGCTACAGCAAGAGACTAATCACCTGCTGATGGACCAGGCTGCTCAAGACCGAGCTATGTTGCGGGAACTGGTAAACCAGGTAAAGTCCCTTACAGAGCTGAATCGCGGCCATGATGGGACGCGGCTCATACGGGCCAGCCATTGGCTGCAGAAAATGACATGGGAGGATGATGTAGAGGCATACCTTCTGGCCTTTGAGAGGACAGCCCTACGGGAGGCCTGGCCTCGAGATCAGTGGTCTGGCATCCTTGCCCCATTCCTGTGTGGGAAGGCCCAGAAGGGGCCTGAAAGCAGAGATCCTGGCCAGATCTGGGGTAACGACAGCAGTGCGGGCCCAGCAGTATCACTGTTGGAGGTACCAAGAAGACAAAACCCCGCGGTCCCAATTGTATGACCTCATCCATCTCGCACAAAAGTGGTTGCAAACAGAGTCCTGGAGTCCGGAAGAGATACTACAGTTCTGATCATCGACCGATACATGAGGGGACTACCACCAGACCTTCGTGCCTGGGTAAGCCAGAACGAACCCTCCACCTATGATGAGGTTGTCGCCCTGGTAGAGAGGCGAAGGACAGCGAGGGAGCTGACCCGACCAGTTAAGGAAGAGGCACCCCGGGTTAAACTAGCAGCACCAAGCCCTAAAGTTCGGGTGACTGGGCCACCAGGAGGGCCCAGGTGGAAAAAGATAAAGCCTGAAGGCCCATCAGAGGCCACAAAGAGTCGGAGCACTGAGGGAGAAGAGGATTGTGACATTAGACTGCCCAAACCAAGAGACCGGGGAACGCCTAGGGCTCCATACAGATGTTATGCCTGCGGGGATTGGAGACACATAGCTGCACAGTGTCCCAATGCTGAGGAGCCTATGCAGTGTAACTCGGGGAACTGGGCAGATCCATGCTCCCTAATCCACCTTGTGGGGGTCTCACTAACCCCACATATGTATACCAGACCAGTGAAACTAAATGGGGTAGGGACCACGGCACTGGTTGATTCGGGCAGTGCTATCACGCTTATCTCAGGGAAGCTCGTGAAACATAGTCAGCTGCTGCAGGCTAAACGTATGGGGATAACATGTGTCCATGGGACAGTTAGTTACTACCCCACCATCCCAGTAAAAATCGAGATCCAAGGGAACACTACTGAGGTAGCAGCAGGTGTAGTCCCTAAACTCCCATACCCGGTGCTCATAGGGAGGGACTTCCCAGGGTTTGGAAACTTACTCCCAATAGCGGGATTGGAGAAAGATGGGGACCCTAAAATTGGTGAGGCATCCACAGCAGACTGTCAACCCCCAATCTTCTCTAAAATATCCCCAGATTTGTTCTCCACTCCCAGACAGGGTAAAAAGACAAAAAGGGAAAGAAGGGCAGCTAAGGCCTTGGGAACCCGAATACTGACCCAAAGCCAGAGGGTCCCTCTTGTAGGTAGGCAGACCCACGCAGCTGAAAAGGAGGCCACGCAGGAGGGAGACGCACCTGAGTCTGACCCCCACCCTAATGCTTCTGAACCAGTAGAGGCAACAGAGCCTGGGCCCCTAGATCTTGGGCAGATCAGCCCCGGGAGAGGAAATTTTGGACGGGACCAGGCAGAAGACCCAAGGTATGACAACATTAGGAAGGAGGTGACTGAAATAGATGGGGTCCCCGTGGAAGGAAAAACCCAGGGACCAGGACCCTACTTCATAATGAAGAAGGATCTCTTATACCAGGTTGCACCAGTACAGGGGCAGAAGGTACAGCAGATCCCAGTACCTCAAAAACACCAGAATGCTGTATTAAGTCTTGCTTATAGTCATCTTTTTGGGGGGCATTTGGGGGTAGAGAAGACCCTGGCACGAGTCCTACGACGGTTCTTCTGGCCCGGAGTACATGAAGAAGTGCGGAGGTACTGTGCCTCCTGCCCGGAGTGTCAGCTGCACAGTCCCTGTCCCCACTTGAGGGCACCTTTAGTACCCCTTCCCATCATAGAGGTCCCCTTCGAGCGAATAGCCATGGACCTAGTGGGACCCCTGGAGAAGATGGCTCAGGGCCACCAATATATACTTGTTTTGGACTATGCTACTCGCTACCTAGAAGCCGTCCCCCTGCGGAACACGGCCTCTAAAACTATAGCCAAAGAGCTGGTGGGGATCTTTGCCCGAATGGGGCTACTGAAGGAGATATTAACTGATCAAGGAACCCCATTTATGTCAAAGCTAATGAAGGACCTCTGTACGCTGCTCCATATACATACCCTGAGAACTTCGGTCTACCATCCGCAGACTGATGGGTTGGTAGAAAGGTTTAACAGAACCCTCAAGGCTATGATAAAGAAGGTGGTAAGTCGGGACGGAAAGGATTGGGACACCCTACTAGCCTACCTTATGTTCGCTATCCAGGAGGTACCACAGGCCTCAACTGGGTTTTCCCCCTTTGAGTTATTATATGGGTGTCACCCCCGTGGCATACTAGATATTGCCAAAGAGATCTGGGAAGAAGAACCCAATGAGGGGAGAAATATAATAGAGCATGTAATGCAGATGCGAGACCGGATAGCCCGGGTTACCCCTATTGTACGGGAACATTTGGAGAAGGCACAGGAGGCCCAGCGAACCCATTACAACCACCAGGCAAAAGTGTGACAGTTCCAACCAGGGGATCGGGTTATGGTGTTGGTACCCACAGCAGAAAGCAAGCTTCTGGCCCAATGGCAGGGGCCCTATGAGGTGGCTGAACCCGTGGGGGAAGTAACCTACAAGGTGCGGCAGCCAGGACGCAGAAAACAAGAACAGATTTATCACGTTAACCTTCTGAAACCCTGGCATGCACAAGAGGCATGCACAACGGTCCAAAAAGACCTAACCCAGGAAAACAAGCCTTCCAAACAGGTGAGAGTGTCTCCCGATTTAACACCAGACCAGAAGAATGAGGTGTCTGAGATGATCTTCCAGAACCAAGATGTGTTCTCGACAAAACCGGGTTGAACAACCGAGACATATCACCACATCGTCACGAACTCTGGGGCCAGAGTAACAATGAGGCCCTATCGGGTGCCAGCAGCAAAAAGGGAGGAAATAAAAGCAGAAGTAAAAAAAATGCTGGAGTTGGGGATCATCGAAGAATCCCACAGTCAGTGTTCCAGCCCAATCGTGCTGGTGCCCAAACCTGATGGCACCACAAGATTTGCAATGACTTCCGGCAACTAAACGAAGTATCCCAGTTCGACGCGTACCCCATACCTCGCATAGATGAGCTAGTGGACCGTCTGGGTAATGCCCGGTACTTGACTACCCTAGACTTGACAAAGGGGTACTGGCAGATTCCTCTTGTGGAAGACGCAAAGGAAAAGACTGCATTCTCTACACCAGAGGGTCTTTTTCAATATACTGTCCTCCCTTTTGGACTACAAGGGGCCCCAGATACCTTCCAGCGCCTCATGGACAAGCTATTACGCCCGCATAACAGTTATGCTGCTGCCTACTTGGACGATGTGGTCATTCATACCCCAGACTGGGAAACCCACCTGGAGAAGGTGGAGGCAGTCCTCTATATCTTCAGGCGAGCTGGCCTTACAGCAAACCCTACCAAGTGCACTGTAGGGTTTACAGAGGCCAAATATCTTGGCTACATTGTGGAAAAGGTCTGGTAAAACTCCAAGTGAACAAGTTAGAGGCCATCCAAAATTGACCCCAACCAAGTCGCAAGAAACAAGTCCGGGCGTTCCTAGGTGTGGTGGGGTATTACTGATGATTTATCCCCCACTTTGCCACAAGGGCAAGCCCCCTGACAGTCCTAGTGAAAGCCCGTGGACCTGATCTGGTGAGATTGTCTGATGCAGCAGAGCAAGCATTCACAGACCTACGGACTGCTCCCTGCAGTAACCCCATTCTGATAGCCCCTGATTTCACCAAGGAGTTTATCCTGCAGGCAGATGCATCGGAAGTAGGATTGGGGGCCGTTCTATCACAGATGGGGAGGAGGAACACTCAATTCTATACCTCAGTCGGAAACTCCTTCCAAGGGAACAAAAATATGCACTGGTGGAGAGAGAATGCCTCGCTGTAAAATGGGCCATGGAAACATTGCGCTACTACCTGCTCAGGCGCAGATTTGTCCTCGTGACCGACCATGCCCCTCTTCAATGGATGCAGCAGAACAAGGAGAAGAACACAAGGGTGACCAGATGGTTCTTATCCCTCCAACCTTTCCAGTTCCGTGTGCAACACAGAGCAGGGAGCCGTCATGGCAACGCCAATGGCTTGTCACGTGTGCACTGTCTGGCGTCCCAAGCTGCCCAACCCTTTGGCATTGAGCGCGGGGAGGGATATGTGACAGACCCAGACCAGTGGGGTACAGGAGTCTAGTAGAGGGCAAATATACTGGTCACTGGATGAGTAGTTTTCTGTTCCCTGAGTGACCAGAGAAGGGGCTGCACTAGAGTAATCAGGAACCTGCTAGAACCAGTTAAGGCAGGCAGGCTAATTAGAACACCTGGAGCCAATTAAGAAGAAGCTGCTAGAATCAATTAAGGCAGGCTAATCAGGGCACCTGGGTTTTAAAAAGGAGCTCACTTCAGTTTGTGGTACGAGTGTGAGGAGCTGGGAGCAAGAGGCGCAAGGAGCTGAGAGTCAGAGGGTGTGCTGCTGGAGGACTGAGGAGCACAAGCATTATCAGACACCAGGAGGAAGGTCCTGTGGTGAGAATAAGGAAGGTGTTTGGAGGAGGCCATGGGGAAGTAGCCCAGGGAGTTGTAGCTGTCATGCAGCTGTTACAGGAGGCACTATAGACAGCTGCAGTCCACAGGGCCCTGGGCTGGAACCCGGAGTAGAGGGCGGGCCCGGGTTCCCCCCAAACCTCCCAATTGACCTGGACTGTGGGTTCTTCCAGAGGGGAAGGTCTCTGGGCTGTTCCCCAACCCACATGGTGAATCTCTGAGGTAAGAAAATCCGCCAATAAGCGCAGGACCCACCAAGATAGAGGAGGAACTTTGTCACAGTATTCAGCATGGCACTGCTAGCTGTACAGTATTAATCACACCTAGCTCTTGTAATATTTTTAATCAGTAGATCTCATCATCTTTTTAAATACAGTCAGCATCATCATCCTCATTTTACAAGTGGGGAAATTGAGGCATAGAGTGGCAAAGTGACTTGCTCAAGGTCACTCGGCAGGCAAGGAGCAGAGCTGACAATAGAAGCCAGGTCTGAGTCCTAGACCAGAGCTCTATCCACTAGAACACACTGCAGTACTAGCTCTTGTCAGTGGTGTCATGACAGTATCTGTGGCTCTTACTCTAGAATGATGGAGTTAGGTGCCTTGGCTGCTCTAGGGGTCGGCCTCTTCAGGAGCAGAGGAGAAGTCAAGCGGGAGGGCTAGATTCTCTGTGGCTGGTGTCAATGGATGAAATTCCACTGAAGTCAGTGGTGCTGCACCCATTTGCCCCAGCTGAGGATCTGTCCTGGATTGCTTACTGGCTGAGCGGGGAGGGGGAACCATAGGGAAGAATGAGCAATGCCTTGTCCTCCGTAAACATCAGTGGGGAAATCATGGCAGTTTTGTCATTGACTTCAGTGGATTTAATCCCAAAAATTTTACTTTCTTTGGGTCATTCAGGGGCACGTGAGCAATGCGTTGGGTGGTTTTCAGTCCAGCTTCCAGGCACCCATATTACAAACACCCTGCCACAGTTGGTCCCCTTGTTGGCAGCATCCACGGAAGGGTCAAAGAGAACAGTCCATGGAGATTGAATTCTCCTTTGAGTTCAGGTGAGGCCCCTCCAGGAAACACATATGCAGGATGGCACAGTTTGTGCAGTGCAGTAGCTGAATAGAAAGCTGGCTAGATCGTCGGGCTCAACGGGTAGTGATCAACGGCTCGATGTCTAGTTGGCAGCCAGTATCAAGTGGAGTGCCCCAGGGGTCGGTCTTAGGGCCAATTTTGTTCAACATCTTCATTATGATCTGGATAATGGGATGGATTGCACCCTCAGCAAGTTCGTGGATGACATTAAACTGGGGGGAGAAGTAGATATGCTGGAGGGTAGGGATAGAGTCCATAGTGACCTAGACAAATTGGAGGATTGGGCCAAAAGAAATCTGATGAGGTTCAACAGGGACAAGTGCAGAGTCCTCCACTTAGGATGGAAGAATCCCAGGCACTGCTACAGGCTGGGGACCAACTGGCTAAGTGGCAGTTCTGCAGAAAATGACCTGGGGATTACAGTGGACGAGAAGCTGGATATGAGTCAACAGTGTGCCCTTGTTGCCAAGAAGGCTAATAGCATATTGGGCTGCATTACTAGGAGTGTTGCCAGTAGATCGAGGGAAGTGATTATTCCCTTCTATTCAGCACTGGTAAGGCCACATCTGGAGAACTGTGGACCCCACACTACAGAAAGGATGTGGACAAATTGGAGAGAGTCCACCAGAGGGCAATGAAAATGATTAGGGGTCTGGGGCACATGACTTATGAGGAGAGCCTGAGGGAGCTGGGCTTATTTAGTCTGCAGAAGAGAAGAGTGAGGGTGGATTTGATAGCAGCATTCAACTACCTGAAGGGGGGTTCCGAAGAGGATGGAGCTCGGCTGTTCTCAGTAGTGGCAGATGACAGAACAAGGAGCAATGGTCTCAAGTTGCAGTGGGAGAGGTCTAGGTTGGATATTAGAAAAAACTATTTCACTAGGAGGGTGGTGAAGCACTGGAATGTGTTACCTAGGGAGGTGGTGGAATCTCCATCCTGAGATGTTTGTAAGGCCCAGCTTGACAAAGCCCTGGCTGGATGATTTAGTTGGGGCTGGTCCTACTTTGAGCAGGGGGTTGGACTAGATGACCTCCTGAGGTCTCTTCCCTAATCTCCTATGATTCTATGAATATCTTCAACCTCTAGGTACCTCCTGACAGTTTGAACCCCCAAAGACACATAGTGGGTTTGACCCTGCAGGGTGCTGGAGCGACTGAGCCCTCAACACCTGACAAATTCATTGGAGGGGCAATCGGTTCTATCAGCTGCTAAGGATCAAGCCCTGTAATAAAGGCTCCATCCAAGCATTGCCCTGTACAGTGCCAGTGCCAGGCAGATATGACTGCAGGTCCATTGAAGGCTCTGGGGCATTGCTAAACCTCATTGAATTAGGTTATGTCTACACTGTGCACCTTACAGTGGCACAGCTGTGCCGGTAAAGCAGTGCCGATGTAAAGTATGCAGTGTAGCTGATCTTTGTCAGCAGGAGAGAGGTCTCCTACTGACAAAACAAATCCATCCCCAACAGGGGCGGTAGCTTTGTCGGCAGGAGAGTGTCTCCCACTGACAAAGCACTGTCCACATTGGCACTTTTCGTCGCTAAAACTTTTGTTGGTCAGGGATGTGTTGTTGTTTTTTCACACCCCTGATCAACAAAAGTTTTAACAAGGAAAGTGCAGTGTAGACATAGCCTTAGACACTTAATACACCTCGAACCTGGCGGATCAAAGCAAGTTCGATATAACGCGGTTTCACCTATAATGCGGTAAGATTTTTTGGCTCCCGAGGACAGCGTTATATCGAGGTACTAAATCCTGGCTTTATTAGTAACTTTGTGAGCCAAGATGACCTTTTCTAGTGCTAATTAACCAGCAAATGAGCCTTGTTGGTGTCTGTTGTTTTTCCATTTTAATGAACAAGCCCAAATTATTTTGAGCTGATTAGGAGAATCAGCCAAGCAGGGTGGATCAGCTGAGCCACAGCCGCCCTCTCCACAGCTAGAACAGGCTGAGGCTGGTTGGCATGGTGGAAGTAAATTGAATGGCTAGGGGGTGAGATGTCGCACATTTTCAGTTCATTAGCCAGGGTAGCGCTGTGACATCAGTGCTGCTGAATGCAGTCGTTTTATCGACTGATTCACACTCTCTGATTGAATGGAGGAGGGAGTTTTGTCAGTAAATAAAATCCATAAATAAGCAAACATTTAAAATATACGGACACAGAGCCATCAATAAATTGCCTGCGGTGTGTGGGGGTGGGGAGATCATTACATGCCTGTAAATTGGATGATGGGAGGGGACAGTGGATTTTTATACCTCTTTGGGCAATGATTTCCCAAATGCTGGGAGAGCCAAATGCTTAGTGAGCTCTTTGAAAGTATAGGCCTAAATTCTGAAATGCAATTAACAACTTTTGGACATTAAGTCATTGAGATCCAGTATAGAGGTCTCAAAATGGAGCTATGTGTTCTGCTAGCTGGACCTTTGAGTAATTACGCTGGTGCTTTCAGTACTGCCTTATCGCCAGCTAGCCCAAGGCTATTGCAAGTCTTGCAATAGTTGTTTTTTCTTAAAGCTTCAACTCCTGGAGTCATGTGATTGTTGGTTTTCCTTTTAAAAGAAGATTTCTAGCAGAGAAAAGCTTGAAAATGTGACCCCCTTGAAGGCTCTCACACAAAGATGATGATGTTTAAGCCAGTCTCATGACTCTTGAAGTCAGTCTCAAGGATTTTTTTTTTTTTTTTTTAGTGCTGAACTCACGATTTTTGAACACTTGTGGCTGGCAAAACTGATCTTCCATAATGGCAAAATGTTGATGGGCCCTCCTGTATGGGGGAGTGGGGAAGGTGTCCTTGTTAATCACAGCGTTTTGGACACCTGCTGTGCCTCTCATTCTAAGATCAAAGCACCGTGCAAGCACTAATTGACAAGACATACACCACTCCTGTGACTGGGAGCTCACAGAAGGGGAAATTGTGATACAGAGAGATTAAGTGTCTTGCCCAAACTCATACAGCTGGTCAGTGACAGAGATCCCTAGCTCTCTGTCCCCTGTTCTAACCACTGGATGTCCCTCTCTCTTCCATGCCAATGGCACTCCAGATTCTTATCTGTTAGTTACATTGGTGTAAATCCAGAGTTACTGTGAATTTACACAAGTAAAACAGAGATCAGAGTTTAGCCTACTGGATCTGAAAGCTTCACAGCTCAGAGTAAAGCCATCATGGCCCCAAGCCTGCAGTTAGATATGTGTAGATGAACTCTTATGCCTGCACAGAGCCACTGCAGGATCAGGGCCCAAGCCAGCATGTCAGCAGGCCAGGTTCACGGATTGATGGCCATTTACTCCAAAGGGAAGGGAAAGGCCTCCCAGGCTCAGATACTTCAGTGATGAGCCTACTTACGGTAGCGATTGGAATTCTAGGTAAGTGAGAGAGATTCATTACTCAGTTAATTAATAAAGGTGCCCTTGTGGCTAAAGCACAGGACTGGCAGTCAGTTGATCTGTGTTTCCCATTCCTGACTCTACCACTGATTCACTGAGGGTATGTCTACACAGCAAAGAAAAACCCACCACTGGCCCATGCCAGCTGACTCGGGCTGTTTCATTGCTGTGTAGACCTCTGGGCTCTGGCTGGATCTTAGGCTTTAGGACACTGTGCAGTGGAAAGGTCCCAGAGGTCAGGCTCCCACCCGAGTCAGTTGGCATGGGCCAGCTCTGGGTATCTAGTTTCTATGTAGTGTGACAAAGTTCCTCCTCTATCTTGGTGGGTCCTGCGCTTATTGGCGGATTTGTTCGCCTCAGAGATTCACCATGTGGGTCAGGGAACAGCCCAGAGATCTTCCCCTCTGGTAGAACCCACTGTCCAGGTCAATTCCTCCTGTGTCTGATCAGGAGTAGGGAGGTTTGGGGGGGAACCCAGGCCCACCCTCTACTCCGGGTTCCAGCCTGTGGATGCAGCTGTCTAGAGTGCCTCCTGGAACAGCTGTGCGACAGCTACAACTCCCTGGGCTACTTCCCCATGGCCTCCTCCCAACACCTTCTTTATCCTCCCCATAGGACCTTTCTCCTGGTGTCTGATAATGCTTGTACTCCTCAGTCCTCCAGCAATACGCCTTCCCACTCTCAGCTCCTCGCAGGCACGCTACAAACTGAAGTGAGGTCCTTTTTAAACTCGGGTGCCCCGATTAGCCAGCCTGTCCTAATTGATTCTAGCAGTTTCTTCTTAATTGGCTCCAGGAGTCCTAATTAGCCTACCTGCCTTAATTGGTTCCAGCACGTTCCTGCTTGTTCTGGAACTGCCCCTGTTACCTTACCCAGGGAAAAGGGATATACTTAATCTGGGACTAATATATCTGCTTTCTAACACTTTCCTGTATCCATCTGGCCTGACCCTGTCACAGTAGACATACCCTGCATGACCTTGGGCTGATGACATATCTTCTCTGTGCCTTTGTTTCCCTATCTGCAAAATGGGTATAGTACTTTCCTACCTCCCAAGGGAGTTTATTACTGTCTGTAAAGTGCTTTGAGATCCTCATATGGAAGGCATTATGGAAGGCATACATCTCAAGGTTTTTCATTGAAGAATTGTCACTTTTAAGTCTGTAATTGAGTGTCCAGGGAGGTTGAAGTGTTCTCCAACTGGTTTTCGAATGTTATAATTCTTGACGTCTGATTTGTGTCCATTTATTCTTTTGCGTAGAGACTGTCCAATTTGGCCAATGTACATGACGGGGGGCATTGCTGGCACATGATGGCATATATCACATTGGTAGATGTGCAGGTGAACGAGTCCCTGATGGTATGGCTGATGTGATTAGGCCCCATGATGGTGTCCCTTGAATAGATATGTGGATAGAGTCGGCAACGGGGTTTGTTGCAAGGATAGGTTCCTGGGTTAGTGTTTTTGTTGTGTGGTGTATGGTTGCTGGTGAGTATTTGCTTTAGGTTGGGGGGCTGTCTGTAAGCGACGACTGGCCTGTCTCCCAAGATTTGTGAGAGTGAGGGATCGTCCTTCAGGATAGGTTGTAGATCCTTGATGATGCGCTGGAGAGGTTTTAGTTGGGGGCTGAAGGTGACGGCTAGTGGCATTCTGTTACTTTCATTGTTAGAATCATAGAATATCAGGGTTGGAAGGGATCTCAGGAGATCATCTAGTCCAACACCTGACTAGGGCCTGTTCTGTATTAGGTGACTTCTGGGTACTCTTCTGGCTCTGTCAATCTGTTTCTTCCTGCTGATAATAGCCCACTTTAATTGATTTGTCTCATTAGAATTGGTAAGGCAACCCCCATCTTTTCATGTACTCTGTATATATATCTTTCTACTGTATTTCCACTCCATGTATCTGATGAAGTGGGTTTTAGCCCACGAAAGCTTATACCCAAATAAATTTGTTAGTCTCTAAGGTGCCACAAGTACTCCTTGTTGTTTTTATGGAATAAGTAGTTTGTGGAGTGAGGGAGAAAAGTTAGCAGAATCTCCATAATCAGTGCTGGTTCGGGCTGACATCATGCAAAAAGCCAGGAGACTTTTTTTCTCTGTGGGGGGATGGGTTTCATTGTTATTGTTCCTTTATAATTTTTGTCAGAGATCCATGTCTTTGAGACGAAGATGATTTGTTTGCCAATAACAAATCTTTGAGCTCACCCAGTCAGAGGCTACAGGAAAGTCATTCTGACAACTTTCAAGGCACCCCAATGTTCTTAGCCATTTCAAATGAAATGGGAGGGATATAAAGCAGCAGTGACATAAAAACTAAATGGGAGAATCGTGTTCTTTGCTGGCTGGAATAGCTGCTTTCTGAGCCTTATCTTGGCGGAACAGACAGAGGAGTAAGACACAGAGAAGCCAGCGTACTCTGCG
Source organism: Chrysemys picta bellii (assembly GCF_011386835.1). Taxonomy (NCBI): domain Eukaryota; kingdom Metazoa; phylum Chordata; order Testudines; family Emydidae; genus Chrysemys; species Chrysemys picta. The sequence goes on from NC_088800.1 coordinate 48,055,014, forward strand.
GAGAGCTTGTCGGTTCAGGGAGTTTACCAGTGTAATCTGGAAGCTTTTATTTCCTTATTAAATATGATATCAGCAAACGGCAGCTGGGACTGAAGCAGAATGACAATGGCAATCCGTGTTCCCCAAAATCACTGGCCAGATGCGGGGGAGCATGGACACAGTGTCTCTATTAAATCGAACTCAGCTCAGATTAAATGCTTTTCAATACAATCCAATTAACTCTCAAACTGAATAGTAATGCTTTGGCTAATATACCCCCTTCAGCACATTTTTTTCCCTTTCCTGTCACAGCCCGCTGCTGAAATGTAATCAGGGCTGTAGATTACAATGTGTGGGAAATGAGAGTTCAAACCTGGTTTAATCAGATAAAAGGGTGGTTAATTGCAGCCTTAGACCAGCTGACACACTGGGCGGAAAGAAAGGGGAGAAGGCAGGTGGCGTGCAGTGTTTGTGTGTGGCTAGAGATGGGCTCTGTGTTAGAGCTGCTCAAAATTGCCCATTCTTGCTTGTGAGAAATTTCAAATATTCTGTTTTGTTTTGTTTTTTCAAAATTTTCCACAATTTTTTTTCATTTTTTCCATGAAAAAAGCCAAAATATTTTGGGATTTTCTAAAAACTGGTTTGGGTTTTAAAAAAATTCAGTTTTTGAAAACTCAATATTTTTGTCTTTCCGTTTTTCATGGCAAAACCAGAAAATTTCAACCAACATTAAAATTTTCTCTGAAAATGTTCATTTTGTGAAAAAGTCACTTTTCACCAGAGGAATATGCTGATGGAAAAGTGTTGATCGGCTCTGTTATCAAAAGAGCCAGGGATCACATTACTCCTTCATTACGGGTTAGTGGCTGTTTGTTTCTCGGGGTGGGGGGGGGGAGGGAGAATAGACAAAATGGGACCCTGAGGAGCTACCTCTATCTCCATGTGTCCCCTCATCATCTGATCACCTCAAGCTCCCTAATGATGTCATCACATGAGAATCAGTGAAGTGTTATCCCCATATTCAGATTTTACAGCCAGCTGGGCCCATTAGATCCTCTAGTCTGACCTCCTGGATAGCACAGGCCAGAGATCACATCCAGCTTCTCCTGTACTGAACCCAAGAACTTGGGATTGGCTAAAGTATCTCTTCCAGAAAGGCTTCCAGTCTTGATTTTGAAGGCCTCAAGAGGTGGAGAATCCACACTGGACTAGGACTCAGGAGAGCTGAGTTCTGTTCCTGCTCTCTCACTGGCCTGCTGGGTGACCTTGGGCAAATCACATCATCGCTCAGTGCCTTAGTTTCCCCATCTGTAAAATGGGAATCTGATGCTGCCCTCCTTTGTAAAGTGCTTTGAGAGCTACTGCTGCAAAGCACCATATGAGAGGTAGATATTATTACAAATGGGGAAGCGGAGGCACACACAGAGATTAACTATGTTGGTGACTCCCAGATCTTAGGTTTCAGAGTAGCAGCCGTGTTAGTCTGTATCCGCAAAAAGAAGAACAGGAGTACTTGTGGCACCTTAGAGACTAACAAATTTATTAGAGCATAAGCTTTCGTGGACTACAGCCCACTTCTTCGGATGCATATAAGCATCAAGTACTCCTGTTCTTCTTTTTCCCAGATCTTACTCTCTGCTCCAGACCTGTCTCCTTCTGCCCAAACTGAAATCTTGTCCTGTCTCTCTGACATCTCCTCACCTTCAATCCGGACCTCTCTCAGGGTCCTTACATCCAGGTTGTGGCTAAATCTTGCAGATTCTTTTTGTATAACAGCTCTAAGATACGGTCTTTCCAGTTCATCCATGCAGCTAAAACTCTTGTCCAAGCTCACATCATCCCATGTCTCGATTCTGCAGCATCCACTTCTCTGGCCTTGACAAATCCAATTTTGCCCTGCTTATATTTATTCAGAAGGCTGCTGCCAAGCTCATTTTCCTGGCCTGTCACTTTGACCATGTCACCCCTTTCTTTGAATCCCACCCCTGGCTCCCCCTTCTCTATCACACCAATTGTAAGCTACTTGTGTTCACTTTCAAGGCCCTTCACAGTCAGGCCCCACCTCTCATTCATTATCAAGCTGTCACTGCTCACTCCAATTGGGCCATGATGTTGGGTGATAGATATACATACAAATTATACATTGTGATTCATATATCCATATAATATGTTATAGGTAATTGAATCAAACTGTACCATAGAATCTCTATGAATAGAAATTCCATGCTCTAATAATAAGAATATAGCAGTAGGGATATATTACCAACCACCTGACTAGGATGGTGATAGTGACTGTGAAATGCTCAGGGAGATTAGAGAAGATATTAAAATAAACAGCTCAATAAGGGGATTTCAATTATCCCCATCTTGACTGGATACATGTCACCTCAGGACGGGATGCAGAGATAAAGTTTCTTAACACCTTAAATGACTGCTTTTGGAGCAGCTGGTCCTGGAACCCACCAGAGGAGAGGCAATTCTTGATCTAGTCCTAAGTGGAGCACAGGATCTGTAAAAATATAATTAGGAAGGCCAAAAAAGAATTTGAGGAACAGTTAGCCAAAAACTCAAAAAGTAATACCAGTTTTTTTTTAAAGTACATCAGAAGCAGGAAGCCTACTAAACAACCAGTGGGGCCACTGAATGATCGAGGTTGGTTTTCAGAATGGAGAGAGGTAAATAGTGGTGTCCCCCAGGGGTCTGTTCTGGGACCAGTCCTATTCAACATATTCATAAATGATCTGGAAAAAGGGATAAACAGTGAGGTGGCAAAATTTGCAGATGATACAAAATTACTAAAGATAGTTAAGACCCAGGCAGACTGCAAAGAGCTACAAAAGGATCTTTCAAAACTGGTCAACTGAGCAACAAAATTGGAGATGAAATTTAATGTTGATAAATGCAAAGTAAGGCACATTGGAAAACATAATCCCAACTATACATATAAAATGATTGGGTCTAAAGTAGCTGTTACCACTCAAGAAAGAGATCTTGGAGTTCTTGTGGATAGTTCTCTGAAAACATCCACTCAATGTGCTGCAGCAGTCAAAAAAGTGAACAGAATGCTGGGAATCATTAAGAAAGGGATAGATAATAGGACAGAAAATATCATGTTGCCTCTATATAAGTTCATGGTATGCCCACATCTTGAATACTGTGTGCAGATGTGATTGCCCCATCTCAAAAAAGATGTATTGGAATTGGAAAAGGTTCAGAAAAGGGCAACAAAAATTATTAGGGGTATGGAATGGCTTCCGTATGAGGAGAGATTAATAAGACTGTGACTTTTCAGCTTGGAAAAGAGACGGCTAAGGGGAGATATGATTGAGGTCTATAAAGTCATGACTGGTGTAGAGAAAGTAGATAAGGAACTGTTGTTTACTCCTTCTCATAACACAAGAACTAGGGGTCACCAAATGAAATTAATAGGTAGCAGGTTTAAAACAAATGAAAGGAAGTATTTCTTCACACAATGCACAGTCAACCTGTGGAACTCCTTGCCAGAGGACTAGTCCAGGACTGGGGCTCCTATGCCCTGTGGTAATGCTACTAGGAAATATTAGTAAGAGCCTTATCCAAAGCTCCCACTGACTTGCGCCCTAGATAACTAGGTTGAAAAAGCAGTTGAGAGACTAATTGTCCTCTGGTGCTTTCCTGAGTATTTACACAGAAAGAGAGGGGGAAAAGGGAGATTTTTTTTCTTCTGATCATTCTAAGCTGCTGCAGCAATTTTTTTTTTAAATGGAGATATCCTATCTCCTAGAACTGGAAGGGACCTTGAAAAGTCATCGAGTCCAGCCCTCTGCCTTCACTAGCAGGACCAAGTACTGATTTTTTTTGCCCCAGATCCCTAAGTGGCCCCCTCAATGATTGAACTCACAACCCTGGGTTTAGCAGGCCAATGCTCAAACCACTGAGCTATCCCTCCCCCCTTAATAATTAATAAAAAAATTATCAGATATGCAAATCTGTGCCTATCATCTTCATAACAATGAGGGAGCTTGCTTTGATATTACTGTGAAGGAAGGGTTTATTATTGAGGGGATTCTGTAGCATCCTAGTCTAATATGCAGCCTGGAGATGGATTTAAATGCATCTTTGTTCACAGGTGAAACAAGTTGTACGTTTTCAACCTCACTTCCTAATAGACTTTTATCCACAGTAATATAAATGGTGTGAATCCTCGAACTGAGATAGTAGAGAACTTGCAGAACTTGGGAGAGGAGTATTGATGTTGCTGGACTGGAATAGCTGGGCATGCTGCAGTTTGAGGCCTTGTCTACACTACGAGAGTAGTTCGATTTTACTTGCATCGAATTTTTGTAATCGATATTGCAAAGTCGAACGTGTGTGTCCACACTAAGGACAGTAATTCGACTTTGTGCGTCCACACTAACGGTGATAGCGTCGACATTCGAAGCGGTGCACTGTGGTCAGCTATCCCACAGTTCCCGCAGTCCCCTCTGCCCATTGGAATTCTGGGTGTAGCCGGCAATGCCTTCTGGGTAACAAAATGAGTCGAGGGTGCTTTTGGGAAACTGTCGTCATCCGTCCATCACTCCCGCCCTCCCTCCCTGAAAGCGCCGGCGGGAAAACAGTTCGCGCGCTTTTCCAGTCATTGACAGCGCGGACGCCACTGTACTCCGAGCATGGAGCCCGCTGCGACCATCGCTGCAGTTGTGGCTGCTCTCAACGTCTCGCAGCTTATCATAAAGGTTTCCCTGAGGCAGATGCAGAAAAGTCAGGCAAGGAGGCTACGGCACCGCGGTGATGTCCTGAAGTCTGAGAGTAGCACAGACCTGTCAGAAAGCAGGCGACCCAGCGCCGAGGACATCACAGTGGCAATGGGTCATGTTGATGCCGTGGAACGGCGATTCTGGGCACGGGAGACAAGCACTGAGTGGTGGGACCGCATAGTGCTGCAGGTCTGGGATGAATCCCAGTGGCTGCGAAACTTTCGCATGCGGAAGGGAACTTTCCTGGAACTTTGTGAGTTGCTGTCCCCTGCCCTGAAGCGCAGTGACACCCGGTTGCGAGCTGCACTGAGTGTACAGAAGCGAGTGGCCATAGCCCTGTGGAAGCTTGCAACGCCAGACAGCTACCGGTCAGTCGCGAACCAGTTTGGGGTGGGCAAATCTACCGTGGGGGTTGTTGTGATGCAAGTAGCGAAGGCAATCGTTGATGTACTGCTGCCAAAGGTAGTGACCCTGGGAAACGTGGAGGCGATCATAGATGGCTTCGCAGCGATGGGATTCCCAAACTGCGGTGGGGCCATAGATGGAACTCACATCCCTATCCTGGCACCGGACCACCAGGCCACCCAGTACATTAACCGAAAGGGATACTTTTCCATGGTGCTGCAAGCACTGGTGGACCACAGGGGACGTTTTACCAACATCTACGTGGGATGGCCGGGCAAGGTTCATGACGCTCGTGTTTTCAGGAACTCTGGTCTGTTTAGACGGCTGCAACAAGGTATTTACTTCCCGGACCACAAAATAACTGTTGGGGATGTGGAGATGCCTATAGTCATCCTCGGGGACCCAGCCTACCCGCTAATGCCCTGGCTCATGAAGCCCTATACTGGCGCCCTGGACACTGAAAAAGAACTCTTCAACTACCGGCTGAGCAAGTGCAGAATGGTGGTGGAGTGTGCTTTTGGCCGTCTCAAGGGGAGATGGAGAAGCTTACTGACTCGCTGTGATCTCAGCGAAACCAATATCCCCATTGTTATAGCAGCTTGCTGTGTGCTCCACAATCTCTGTGAGAGCAAGGGGGAGACCTTTATGGCGGGGTGGGAGGTTGAGGAAAATAGCCTGGCTGGTGATTACTCACAGCCAGACAGCCGGGCGATTAGAAGAGACCAGCGGGAAGCGCTGTGCATCCGGGAGGCTTTGAAAGCAAAGTTCCTGAGTGAGCAGGGTAACCTGTGATTTTATAGTTTGTGTACTGAGAAGCTAAACCTGCCCCCGTTTCTTTACCCAGGTAATGTTGACTATCCTATCCAGTTACATACCCCCTTCACCCCCCTTCCAACACACGTGTCGAAATAAAAATAGTTCTACTTTGTTAAAGCACACCGTTTTCTTTAATACTGTTTTAGCGGGAATTTTTTAAAACTGGGACGCAGACTGTGGTGCGGGGCGGGTCTAGTGTTGTGATGCGAATGCAGCTTCTAAACTCAAGGATTGACAGGCTCCGCTGCGGTGGGATGCTTGTTTCAACGGAGCCTGTCACCCCTCCTGATCGGGACTGTGTGTATGGGAGGTCTATTTGACTTTGTGGCAGGGGGAGGACGGTTACAGATCCCATGCAGTGTGGCTCTGTGATCCTGTCTAAGGACCGGCGCTTAAGATCTGTAACTGCCCTCCCCCGCCACAAAGTCACAGAGCAACCCACCCCCCCCAACATTACATCAAAACAACCTCCCAGACTAACCGGGGCAACTAGTCACTGCATCACTGCACTGTGTATGTGCCCTGCTGCTGTGCCTGCCCCCGACTATGTACCCTGCCAAAGGAGACTGTCCTGTCCAATTTCCAACCCCCTTTCCCCTCCTCCTCCAAAAGAACATGATTGAAACAGTAGTTAACAGAAACGAATTTTTTATTATCAACTACACATGGCATTGGGAGGTGAAACTTGGACGTGGGCTTGTGTCAGGCGGGAAGGAAAGAACTTTTCAAATTTTGGGAAATGAGAGCCTTCTGCTACTAGAGCTCTCTGCAGGGGTGGAGTGAGAGTTAGCAGGGACTCTGCCGCCTCTCCTTCTTTGCACTTTGGGTGAGGTGGGTATGGGACTTGGTGGCGGGGGAGGGCGGTTAGAGATGGACTGCAGCGGGGCTCTGTCCTCCTGCCTCCGTTCCTGCAGAACATCCACAAGGCGCCGGAGCGTGTCCGTTTGCTCCCTCAGTAGTCCAAGCAGCGTTTGAGTCGCCTGCTGGTCTTCCTGCCGCCACCTCTCCTCCCGATCCATGTTGGCTTGGTGCATTCGGGTCAAGTTCTCCCGCCACTGGGTCTGCTGTGCTGCCTGGGCTTGGGAAGAGGCCATAAGCTCAGAGAACATGTCCTCCCGTGTCCTCTTCTTCCTACGCCTAATCCGCGCTAGCCTCTGGGAGTGTGATTCCAGGCTAGGTTGTGAGACAGTCGCAGACGGGGCTGTGGAAATGGGAAAAAGGGAGTGAATTCCTCTGAAAGATAAATGTAGTTGTGAACAAAGAACATAGTCTTTCTCTGTGAACAAGACCATGCACAGCACCTTTCACATGCGCACTCAGCACAAGGTCGAATTCTCGGCCTTCGCATTCTGTGCCTGGGGTCTTGAACAGCACATTTGAGAAGCGAGGCAGCACAACGGAATTTCTGTTGCAGGCAGACATGGTAAGCCGTACACTTGTGGCAGTTTAAAACTTTTATATTACCACTGGCCTCATTTCACATTTAAATCAATGTCAGTCCCTGCTGCCAGCAATCCGGCAAGCGGGAACTCTGCCCCTGTCCCACCCCCTCGCGGCTGTCCCCGGGAATGATCCCTTTCGGCTGCCCCTCTCCCGCCTCCACCGCGTGGCTGCAAACCAGCGGTGACAGTTCTGTAAAGGAACGGGAAAGCAGTCCCAACACTAACATTCCCCTACCTAATTAAAAGCAGGTCACCATGGCCGACATCACCCTGATGAGGATCTCCGAGAGCGACAAAGAGAGAATGCTCCGGGAAAGCCTCCAAAGACCAGGGCCGTATGCCGCCCTGCTGTGCAGAGCAATGATCCCCGAGTACCTGATAATCTCGTGGCGCGGCAACGTGTCGTACTTCGGAGGACCCAATAAGGCCGCTCTCCCCAAGAACCTCATGCAACGGCTTTCAAGTTACCTCCAGGAGAGCTTCATCGAGATGTCCCAGGAGGATTACTGCTCTATCCCCGCACATATAGACCGCATTTTACTGTAGCTGCAGTAGCAGGGAATACACAGTAGAGCGGCTTGTGCAGGACAATCACTGAAAACCGGACATTGCTAGATTTCTTTTCAAAACTTGCACTGCCCCTTACTAAACCGTTAAGCGCCTAGGGCACACTAATCATGAACAACCCATTCTTTTAATTGTTAATATTCCTGTTTTGTTAAAAATAAATGTTTAGATGTTTACAACACTTACTGGCTGATCCTTCACCAGATTCTGTGTCCGGGGTAATGGCTGGGGACGCTTCGTAGGGGATCTCTGTAAGGGTGATGAAGAGATCCTGGCTGTCGGGGAAATCAGCGTTGTGAGAGCTGCCAACTGCCTCGCCCTCCTCATCTCCTTCCTCATCTTCCCCGTCCCCTAACATGTCTGAGGAACCGGCCGTGGACAGTATCCCATCCTCAGAGTCCACGGTCACTGGTGGGGTAGTGGTGGCGGCAGCACCGAGGATGGAATGCAGTGCCTCGTAGAAACGGGATGTCTGGGGATGGGATCCGGAGCGTCCGTTTGCCTCTTTGGTCTTCTGGTAGCCTTGTCTCAGCTCCTTGATTTTCACGCGGCACTGCGTTGCATCCCGGCTGTATCCTCTCTCTGCCATGTCTTTAGAGATCTTCTCGTAGATCTTTGCATTCCTTCTTTTGGATCGCAGCTCGGAAAGCACGGACTCATCGCCCCACACAGCGATGAGATCCAAGACTTCACGATCAGTCCATGCTGGGGCTCTCTTTCTATTCCCAGACTGCATGGCCATCACTGCTGGAGAGCTCTGCATCGTTGCCAGTGCTGCTGTGCTCGCCACGATGTCCAGACAGGAAATGAGATTCAAACTGGCCAGACAGGAAAAGGAATTCAAATTCAAATTTTCCCGGGGCTTTTCCTGTGTGGCTGGTCAGAGCATCCGAGCTCGCACTGCTGTCCAGAGCGTCAACAGAGTGGTGCACTGTGGGATAGCTCCCGGAGCTATTAGCGTCGATTTCCATCCACACCTAGCCTAATTCGACATGGCCATGTCGAATTTAGCGCTACTCCCCTCGTCGGGGAGGAGTACAGAAGTCGAATTAAAGAGACCTCTATGTCGAACTAAATAGCATCGCAGTGTGGACGGGTGCAGGGTTAATTCGATTTAACGGCGCTAACTTCGACATAAACGCCTAGTGTAGACCAGGCCTGAGAGAGATGCATGGGCAGATATTTGCAGTATCCAGGACTGGAAGAGCAGGATGTGTTGCCCAGGTCAGGACTGAGGTGCATTAGCAGAGCTGGGGAGCAAGGGGAGGGAAAGGGACAGAGCTGGCCTAGCAGGGGGGTTACAAGTCAGGATGGTGGTGAATGGAGAGCCTAGAGCTGGCCTAGCAGGGGGGCTGCAGGTCAGGACTGAGGTGCATTGGCAGAGCTGTGGGGATGCCTCCCCACACAGTGCCAACCTCTCCCATTGCTGCCAGTCCTTGCTCAGAAAGGGGACAGTAGGGAGTGGCCTCATGTGAGTGGGCCCCTTGGGATCCTCTGCCCCCTGTTGCAGCTGAATCCTTCTCTTGTGATGAGATCAGGGCAGCCCTCTTCATCCAGAGGGTGCCAGAGAGGAGGGAATTCCCAGGTCAATGCACTTATGACATTGATCATCGCCCCAGCCAGCTCAATCTCCCCCTGCCTCTTTGATGCTGCGTAAGGAGTCCAGGTCACTTTTCCCTTTTATTGGTTGTAGGTGTCTATGCTGTGTACAAGGGTAACAGCTGGAACAGGGAGGCCTGGGGGAGGCTGCAGGGCAGCAGTTGCATGGCTGATTGGATCCGGTCCATTGGGAATAAATTCCATCTCTTTCCCACGATCCCATCAAGGCCAGTCTTTGACTAGACAACTCTCCTCCCGCCCCGCAGTACCAGGGAATCGATTTCACTCAGGGACTGTCACCATGTGGCAAGCCTTTTAAAGTGCAAATGAGCCCTTCTCCCCCCACCAGCCCCATCTCTCTGCACAATTACATTCCATTCTGCAGTCATGACTAAAGATAAAGATTACTGGGAGGAAAGAAACAAGGTGCTGTTCCTCCCAACATGACAAAAGGGCTGGGACCTAGAGGTCAGGCTGTACCCTCAAGATCTACACCTGATACCGATGGGCATTGCCCATACATCTCAAAGGGGAGGGTATCCCAATATATGCACTTAGGATACCTACTCCCATCTGGGGCAGCCAAGCCAGGTGCTGGACATCCTTTAAAAAGTGAAAGTTAAATCCTAGTGAGAAAAATAGAAAGGAGCATAAAGTCTGGCAAGTGAAGTGCAAAAATATAATTAGGAAGGCCAAAAAAGAATTTGAAGAACAGCTAGCCAAAGATTCAAAAAGCAAAAATGTTTTAAGTACATCAGAAGCAGGAAGCCTGCTAAGCAGCCATTGGGGCCACTGGGCGATCAAAATGCTAAAGGAGCACTCAAGGACAATAAGGGCATTGCAGAGAAACTAAATGAATTCTTTGAATCAGTCTTCATGGCTGAGGATGTGAGGGAGATTCCCAAACCTGAGCCCTTCTTTTTAGGTGACAAATCTGAGGAACTGTCCCAGATTGAGGTTTCATTAGAGGAGGTTTGGGAACAAATTGATAAACTAAACAGTAATAAATCACCAGGACCAGATGGTATTCACCCAAGAGTTCTGAAGGAACTCAAATGTGAAATTGCAGAACTACCAATTGTAGTCTGTAACCTATCATTTAAATCAGCTTCTGTACCAGATGACAGGAGGATAGCTAATGTGACACCAATTTTTAAAAAGGGCTCCAGAGGTGCAGGGCCGGCTCTAACTTTTTTGCCGCCCCAAGCAGCAAAAAAAGTGCCGCCCCGCCATAACACCCCCCCCACACCGAGTGCCGCGCCGCCGAAACTCCCCCCACCGAGTGCCGCCGAACAACTGCCGCCCCCAGCCACGCTGCCGAACACCCCCCATCCCCCGCCGCGCTGCTGAACCCCCCCCGCGCAGAGCGCCACCGAACATCCCCCGCCGAGTGCCGCGCCGCCGAACAGCCCCCGCCCTCCTGCCGCGCTGCCGAACACTGCCCGTGCCGTGCTGCTGAACCCCCGCACGCGGAGCGCCGCTGAACAGCCCCCGCCGCACTGCCAAACACCCCTCATCCCCCGCCGAGCTGCCAAACACCCCCGCCCCCCACGGAGCGCCACGCCGCCGAAACCCCCGCCAAGCGCCGCACCGCCGAACAGCCCCTGCCCCCCGCCGCACTGCTGAACACTCCCCGCCCCGCTGCCGAACACCCCCGCCCCCCCGTGGAGCGCTGCACCGCCGAAACCCCCACCGAGCGCTGCGCCGCCAAACATCTCCCCCCCCCTGCGTGGAGCACCGCTGAAGCCCCTCCCCCCCCGCGTGGAGCACTGCCAAACACCCCCCGCTGAGCGCCGCGCCGCCGAACACCCCCCGCCGAGCGCCGCACTGCCGGAAGCCCCCCCCCCCCCGCCGAGTGCCGCGCCGTGTTGCCCCCCGCCAGCCCAAGATTGGCCGCCCTTTACCAGGTGCCGCCCCAAGCACGTGCTTGGTTGCCTGGTGCCTGGAGCCAGCCCTGCAGAGGTGATCCCGGCAATTACAGGCTGGTAAACCTGACTTCAGTACCAGGCAAACTGGTTGAAATTATAATAAAGAACAGACACATAGGTGAACATAATTTGTTGAGGAAGAGTCAACATGGTTTTAGTAATGGGAAATCATGTCTCACCAATCTACTAGAATTCTTTGAGGGCGTCAACAAGCATGTGGACCAAGGGGATCCATTGGATGTAGTGTACTTAGATTTTCAGAAAACTTTTGACAAGCTCCCTCACCAAAGGCTCTTAAGCAAAGTAAGCTGCCATGGGATAAGAGGGAAGGTTCTCTCATGGATCGGTAACTGGTTAAAAGATAGTAAACAAAGGGTAGGTATAAATGGTCAGTTTTCAGAATGGAGAGAGGTAAATAGTGGTGTCCCCCAGGGGTCTGTTCTGAGACCAGTCCTATTCAACATATTCTTAAATGATCTGGAAAAAGGGGTAAACAGTGGTGACAAAATTTGTAGATGATACAAAACTACTCAAGATAGTTAAGACCCAGGCAGACTGCGAAGAGCTACAAAAGGATCTCTCAAAACTGGGCGACTGGGCAACAAAATGGCAGATGACATTTAATGTTGATAAATGCAAAGTAATGCACATTGGAAAACATAATCCCAACTATACATATAAAATGATTGAGTCTAAATTAGCTGTTACCACTCAAGAAAGAGATCTTGGAGTCCTTGTGGATAGTTCTCTGAAAACAGCCATTCAATGTGCAGCAGCAGCCAAAAAAGCTAACAGAATGTTGGGAATCATTAAGAAAGGTATAGATAATAAGACAGAAAATATCATATTGCCTCTATATCAATCTATATAGTATCCATCTTGAATACTGTGTGCAGATGTGGTCACCCCATCTCAAAAAAGATGTATTGGAATTGCAAAAGGTTCAGAAAAGGGCAACAAAAATTATTAGGAGTATGGAACGGCTTCCATATGACGAGAGATTAATAAGATTGGGATTTTTCAGCTTGGAAAAGAGATGACCAAGGAGAGATATAATAGAGGTCTATAAAATCATGACTGGGGTGGAGAAAGTAAATAAGGAAGTGTTATTTACTCCTTCTTATAACACAAGAACTAGGGGTAACCAAATGAAATTAATAGGCAGCAGGTTTAAAACAAACAAAAGGACAACACACAGTCAACCTGTGGAACTCTTTGCCAGAGGATGTTGTAAAGGCCAAGACTGTAGCAGGGTTCAAAAAAGAACTAGATAAATTCATGGAGGATAGGTCCATCAATGGCTATTAGCCAGGATGGGCAGGGATGGTGTCCCCAGCCTCTGTTTGCCAGAAGCTGGGAATGGGCGACAGGGGATAGATCACTTGATGATTACCTGTTCTGTTCATTCTCTCTGGGGCACCTGGCATTGGCCATTGTCGGAAGACAGTATACTGGGCTAGATGGACCTTTGGTCTGACCCAGAATGGCCATTCTTATGTTCTTATGTTATGTATGTTCTAGACAGATGATAGGGCAGAGGATGGACTCCCAGGCTACCAATCCATGCCCGGGGCCCAATTGGGTGCCCTCAGCATTGGGCTGAGTCTCATGGAGGTCCCTTCAGTCTATTGGCTGTAGCAACCATCTGCACCCCTGGCACAGCCCACTGAGGGAAGAAGGCAGGAGACTCCACACAGCACTGACCCTGCCCTGACCCTGACCTTCCCCATGCCCTGCTCCTAACTGCATCCTGCTTCACTGCCCAGTTGTGCCATCTCCTCAAGCCCTGCCCTTTTCACGCCAGTCCCCCTGGCACCCCTGCAGGTGCAGGAGCAGGGGTGGGATTTTTCCCATAGCTGCTTGCTCACACAAATGGCTGAAATCTCAGCCTTGGTCATTTCCCAGGGCAAACCGAAGACACTTTTTTAATTAGCGGAGCAAATGATTTCTAATGCATGAGGATAACCAGCCATTCTCGGGGATCCAGCCGACCACTCCCTCTCCAACTGGCAGAGGGCAGTTAACAACTGGAAAGGCGCTGCCATTTCCACCTGCACCATCATGCTCCTAAGGTCCAGCGAAGCCAGGCTCCTGCACGCGCACCGATCAGCAGGTGCAGTGAGCCTGAGAGATCTAGCCAAGTGGTAATAAAAGACTCAGGAGGATCCCTGAAACCCCTGCCAATCACCACAAGAACATTGCTCCGCAGCCAGCAAATTAATAGCTGAGGGGCCTGATTTTCAGAGGTGCTGATTGCCTGCAGCTCCCATTGATGTCAGTGGAGCTGTGAGTGCTTTGCTGCTCTGAAAATCATGTCCTGTGCTTGGCAGGGGCTATGCCAGTCTATGCTCAGGATGGCCGGCAGATCCCAGTGTTGGCTATAGCGCAGTGCAAGCCTGCCAGGTAACCAGCATAAGTTATATAGCTCCAGGATTAGAAATCTCTCTCCTGTGACATTACAGACAAACAGAGGGTGCTGAGGAGGGTGGAGGGTGGGTTTGTCAATAATTATTGACTGATTCATCCTGCCCAAATGATTGCAGTTGGATTCTTCCAGAGGTGGGTGGGAGAGGTAATGAGTGTACATAATTAAAGGCCATGAATATGTGATCATAAGATTTATAGATATTGTGCTATCAATAAATGCCTCTAAGGGCGATCGTTACACCAAGGCATGCCCGGGCTAGACCATTACCTATAATGCATGCACATTGATTGTATATATAGTTTGACAGCTCCCTTCTTCCACCCTCGGCACTTCCCACACTGGCAATATGCAATGCAAAGAAATAACACACTGTGCTTGTCAAGTTGCCAGTGCCCAAGAAAGCCGCCAAACACTAATGATCATAATGTGTCCGGCCACCAGCCCCTTAAATGCCCACAGAGATCAGGATGAGAGTGAGTGACTAGGCCTGGAGGCTGGGGCATAAGCTGGATCCCTCTATAAATGGGGTCCACAGCCATGATGTGTGTGCTGGTATTTCTGCACTGAGAAGGAAGAGCTGGTGAAACAAGGGGAAGGGCTGAGAGAGCCCTGGGCTACCTAGAGATGGGCTCAAGCCACAGGATTTGGAGCTGGATGTTACACCCAGACTTTTGGTTCAGCCCATTATAAAGATAAGGGCCCTTTGCAAGATTTGTCTAAGGTGCTTATCTGGCCCCCATCATCACAGTATCTGAGTACCTCCCAGCCTTTAATGTATTTATGCTTACCTAGCCCTGGGAGGAGAGAAGGGTGATGGGGGCTGAAGCAGAGAGGCTAAGGGATGTGCCCCCAGTCACACAGGAAGGCCGTGGCAGAGCAGGGCCTCTGGCTAGGGCCTGAAGCACTGGCCCACCCTCTGGATGCATTGGATCTGGCTCTGGTTCTTGCTGCTGCCAATGTTGAGAGGCCATTAGGGTCAGGGCTCCAACACCCTTCGCTAGTTTTGAAATGCAGCAGTTGCTCTCCTCCTCCCAGGGGATGCTGTCCTTTAGAGGAGAGATGTTAACTCATGTTCCCTTTCAGTCCTTTCCTGGCAGAGTGTCCAGATGGAAGGCTGCAGGTGCTTGTACCCACCACACATCCCTACCTCTCCTGCACCAGATCTAGAGAGGCAGTCCAGAACTTCTCCCCACGAGGCCGTACTCACATGCCTGCCCCAGCAGCTTTAACAGGGAGCAGGAGCCGCTTATCTTTATCCCTCTTGTTGGAGCTCATGTACAGCATTGATTCTCAGCCACTCCCCAGTGCTGCTCTCAGTGCTGCTCTTCCTTTCCATTGATAGCTCTGTCTATGCTATCAGAAGGCTGTCAGGTCTGCCCCGCCAGTCTTTCTCTCTCCGTCACATCTCACTTGGCTTCCATCACTCTCTCCCCACTTTCAGACTCAGTGTGATCGTGGGCTCTCCTAGCAAGAGCTGGACAGTAAAACACCTTTCTCTCTTGATCGCAGCTCCTGGCCAAGTAGATGTGCTTTCCAGTCTCTCCTAGTTCCTGCCTCTTGTGTCTCAGGTAACCAGTATGCTCTTTAGTTATGGACTTTCTGAGCACAGTAAGGGTTCAGTCAGCCTGCTGAAGATGACTGAAACTTTATTTCCATTGATCAATTGTGAACCAACCCACCTGAAATTTCTCACCTGTGCCATTCTCCTGGCCAGGTATTTTATAGGAACATTTGGTGACAATCACACAAGTCATTCATGCAGTAGGAGAGCTTGACATAGATGTAGAGCCCAAGACTGAATGGCATCTGAAGACTGTACTGGTGCCAATACAGTGTGCACCAATACCAAAGGTGGTACTGGAGAAGGAGCTTTGGAACCAATTTCAGTTTTCCAATGCCATATTTCCAAAGGGATATAGCACCAGGTCTCCCCCATTTCATGCATTGCATTATATTCAGTGAGGACTGTTGTCTTTGCTTCTGCTTGGAAAGGTTGGGTGGGTCATTTTTAAGTTATCTCCTCCAGTTTGGGAGAGATTCGGAGAATTTTGGGTGGTCTTGTGAGCATTATAATCTGGAGTCTCATTCAGGTTTTACAATGACTGACGCGCCCCTGTTCAGCGGGCCAGACTGAGGCCAGTATAACATTTCAGTCTCCAAAGAGATCCTACATGGGATTTAGGTGGGGGTAGGATTTGCATTAGCCTTCTGCAGAGTGGTGAATTTCACTCAGATGGTGGAAATTTTCATCTCGGTGATGGCTGGAGTTCATATGCTGCATGGAGGAGAGGACTGGGCACTCAGGCACAGATCTTCATAGGTATTTAAGCTCCTAACTCCTATATCTTTGAGGAACTTGGCCTCAGATAGCACTTCGTGATCATGGCACGGATTAGACAGAGTGAGCTTTGGGGCACGGGCCTCCTGAAAGCAGTGAAAAGACTCCCATTGATTCAAGTGGGGTTTGGATCAGCCCCCAAGAGAGGCTCTGGATTGGCCCCAGGGGAGGGTGCTCTAGGTGCATGGAAGGCTCTGACTAGAAGAAGAGGGAGGGATGTTTTAATTGCCAGGCTGCCCATTGTGGGCATTTCAATCTACCTGAGGTCTGGTGCAGGCATCCACAGGCGCAGCCTACAGAAAATGTAATGCCTGCTAGGCCTGATGTGGGCATGCCAGTGCCTATAAACTCCCCATTGCCTCCTGTGGAGGTGATAAACCAGGCAGGGCCTCCTGCGGTGTTTTTTCGCTGCACTGTTTCTTCACACGCCCAAAGATGAATAGATTCCATCATTTGAAATTAATCGGATACACCAAAGTGTCACCCAGCAATTTGTAAAATAAATAAATAAATAAGCCTAAGCAAATACAGAGGGAAAAATCTTTTTCAAGTGGTTGAAAGACTATAAATCCACATGTGTGATTGCTGAAAAGGAGGGAGAGCTTCTGAGGATTGTACATTTAAAAAGAAATTAGCAAACATCTGACTGCCAGGAAATTCAAAGGTGTAAGAATGACAGTTGTGGATTTGTAGCCTTTCATCTCGACTGTGCTGTGCAAAGCAAGTAGGCATAAGCACACAGAGGAAAGACAAACTTAGCTCTGTCCTCTTAGCCCTGCCATTTTCCATCAAAATTCTTCAGACAGCCTCCTCACTGCAGGGCTCATCTTCAATGACCACATGCCCTCTCTTCTAACAGTGTAGTGCAACCCCTGAATCACTGCAGCGCCGCACAGCTCCCTTTGATATTAATTAACTGGAGTTCCAAGGCAAAATCCCCCCCGCATGGCACTTCAGATACGTAACCAGTGGTGTTGGGTACATTGTGGGGCAGGGAAGCTGGGGGCACACTCAGCCCCCAAAAGGGAGTTGGGATTGCCAGTGATCACACACACACACATCCCTTTGACAGGCTCATTCTCGCTCCTCTGCTTCCTCATGTCTCCAGCAGTGTCACGTGGGGGATTCATATGTCATTCCCAGTAGATGGACCCATCTGGGCAAACCCATCCTATGCAAAAAGGTCTCTGTGCAGCATGGGGCCAGCCCATAGTGCACGCTCCATCTGGCCCCCATCCACCAAGGGTGTGATCTTTCTTTTGCTTTATAAGAAAGAAACTAAATTTGCTGACGGTGGTGCAGTCCCTTCCAGGCTCTGACAGCAGGCAGTGTTCATAGGTTACACTGAGGTTCTGGAACAGCCATTCGAGCCCAAGCTGAGTTAGGAGTAGGGCTAATCGCATTGTAGACTAATTCAGACATATGAATCTGTCAGATGTGTTTGAGGTGGAGGACAGAAACAGACAAAGACACCTAATAGACACAGTCACCCCACCCCATCCTGAGCGCTGACCACAGGGACATTCATGTAGCCACGTGTTAATCTACATATGATTATTTGAGGTAGTAGTTGAGTACATTGTAGCTTTGATTTGGTAAAATTAACATTGATCTTCTCCTGGAGAGAGGAAGGATGGTTCTGTGATCAAGGCATGGGACAGGGTTGCTAGAGATTTGGGCAAAATGCCTGCTCTGCCACAGATTTCCTGTGGGACCTTGGCCATGTGCCTCAATTCATCATCTGTAGAATGGAGATAATAATGCTCTCTTGTCTCTAGACTGGAAGCCCTTCAAGGCAGGGACTGCCTGCTCTGTGTCTGTCCAACTCTTTGCACAATGGGGTCCTGACTTCGGTTGGGTTTGGATGTGCTGTTGTCATACTGATAGGTAACAATAGTAATAATGATCAAATAACCCAGGGACTGTAAAGATGAATTCGCCAGGTTGTTGCTTGGCTGTGCTGCTCACACCTGCCTGGTAGGAAGGAAAAGTCATCCCCACAGGTGCCCTATGGGTATGGCTGCCCTGCATTTGGAAGCGTACCGCTCAGCCCAGGTTGTTGTTTATCCTTTGAGTTTGAAGATGGCCATGACATTACTAGTTGGTTTGGTTTCGGTGAAGACATGAGTGGCTGATCAGGTCAATTTGAGCTTTGAACTGTCTGTGGCACACTGAAGAAGAGATGCTGCTATGGGTTACTTGGTTAACAGCGTACATGCTGCTCTTGTGAGATTTACACGGCTGGGTGCTTCTGTTCTGCCTCAGTAGTTCTCCTCTGCTCATAGACTGTAGCTCCAGTGTGGATGAGACTTTTCTGGATAGACAGACTTGAGCTAGCATGTTAAAAATAGCAGGGTGGCCCTTGTGGCTTAGGCTAGCCACCAGAGCTTGGCCCCGTGGCAGGCTTGGCCTTGGGCAGCTAGCCCACCATCCACAGTGCTATTCTTAGCATGCTAGAGCTAGTGTGAGTCTGTCTCCCTCAGCTAGGAGGCTCTCTTCCAGCTCCAGTGCAGATGTACCCTGTGATATTCAATGGGCCAGCTGGTCTATTTGGCCTCCAGGATTGGTGCAGCACCATGAAAAAGGAGTGGGCCCCAATCTGGAGCACTGTCTCAAACCCCCTCGAGCTCTGGGAAGTTTGACCTGGAGTTCAGATTGGAACATGGCAGCTCAGACCCTCCTTCAGCTCCCTTTAAAGCTGGTGGGAAGGCTCTTGTCGACTCTGGTGGGTAACAAATGGCTCTGTTTGGAGTCAGTTCCCACTCTGCTGCTCACTAGAAGCCAGAGGGCAGGTGCCCTAGGGCAGCATCACACTTGTTGAACTACAAGCCCCCTTCTGACATTGCCCCCCCTTGCAACATTTTCATTGCCAGGTTGTGCAGACCCATGGCAGAGTATCCCAGGAGCTCTCCCCCCGCCCTTGTGAAATTACACACATGGCTGGGGATGCAGCGACAAGCGCCTATGTACTTCAGGGCAGGGCAGAGTCACACAGTCTCTGTGTCTCCTCCAGACCACGGGTGGCGGCTCTTCTATTCCACTGAGGAGTCCTAGCTTCCACCTGCTTCTCCAAATCCTCCTGCTGAGGGGTTCATTGCCCCTCTCTTAACTTGAATTCCCTCTGATTCCTGCAGGGATTCCACCTACCCCTTGTTTACCTGACTCTTCCAAATCCCCCCAGGGATTCCGTCTCTGACTGCTCCCCCAAACTCCCTACCATTTCCTTTCTGAGCTCCCCTCTTTGCTCCCCTGCCTGCCCCCACTCCATGCTCCAACTTCCTGAGTTGCCAACTTGGAGTTGTGAGGACCTCTATGGACACAGCCCTCCTCCCAAGCCCTGCTGTCCTGCCAGCATTGCATCCTTGCATATGATGCCACAGCCTAACACAACACTGAGTATGATGGATAAACACCAGAGCCAAGTCTTCTGGTCTCTGCATATGTAAAGATCTCATGAGTGCCCTCAGTGCCAGTCAGCAAGGATTTCTGGTGTGGAGGAGGAAAGGTCATCATCCTCGTCTCTGTTCATCGGTGGCTTCTGGGGAGACAGCCTCTCTGCCTTGAGAACAACTCCTTGAGAAGCACAGACCCAGAGCAGCATCCAGAGGGTGGCAGTCCAAGCCCTGTCTCTTATCAGTACCATGTGAGGGCTTGTTATGAGCTTATCTCAGCAGCTGTGAAGAGCTCTGATTTCCATGTGGGAAAGGGCAGCCTCTCCCAGGATGTCTCAGGTCTGAAAAGGGAGCTGTCAGCTTTGTGCCCTTCTCTGGTGCCCTTAGCACTCCAACTCCTGCAGTCCTCATCAAGCATCTCCAGAGAAACTGGGGGCCCCGCCCTTTCGCCCCACTGATTGCTTCCTCTTGTACTTACAGGACTGCTGCTCTCACTGCAGTGGAGAGAGTTTAGATAGTTAAATCCAAAGCTGGCTGTGAAGAGTTACAAAGGGATCTTCCTAAACTGGGTGCCTGGGAGACAAAATGGCAGATGAAATTCAATGCTGATAAATGCAAAGTAATGCACATTGGAAAACATAATCCAAACTATACATAGAAAATGGTGGGGTCTAAATTAGTTGTTGCCACTCAAGAAAAAGATCTTGGAGTCATTGTGGATAGTTCTCTGAAATCATCTACTCAATGTGCAGCGGCAGTCAAAACAGCTAACAGAATGTTAGGAACCATTTAGGAAAGGGATAGATAATGAGACAGAAAATATTATAATGCCGCTATATAAATACATGATATGCTCACACCTTGTGTACTATGTGCAGATGTGGTCACCCCATCTCAAAAAAGATATATTATATTGGAAAAGATACAGAGAAGGGCAACAAAAATGACTAAGGGTATGGAACAGCTCCAATAAGAGGAGAGATTAAAAAGACTGGGACTGGTCAGTTTAAAAAAGAAATGACTAAGGGGGGATATGATAGAGGGTTATAAAATCATGACTGGTGTGGAGAAAGTTACATCATACAATGATTTCCTCCCTTCTTCCTTAGCACCCCATGCTGGTGGTGAATGAGTGGGAAGTTCTAGCAGCCATGTGAGGAACAAGAACCCATGTGGAGTATGGATGGGAAGGTCCTGGCTTAGGCCATAGTGAATGTGATGGCTGAGCCAAACTAGACATCTCTCTGTTAGCTGGGAGGGTCTGGGGAAGATTCATTCTATGGACACTGCTGGTTGTCCAGGGCCTCCAGTCTCCACTCCATTGTCCTTTATGCACAGCACCCACCTCTGGAGCAAGTTCTCATCGGAGCATGCAGATGTCTCTACAGAACTCACAGTGTCAGGGTCAAAGGTCAGAACAGGGCAAGCCCATGGAAGGCAATAACCTTGGCTTTTATTTCTTTTTCCAGATGGCCCCCATTGAGCTCGAACGCAAGAAGTCCCATGTCAATCTGTTGTTGGTGAGTAACTATCCACAGGGATGCTTTCCATCAACCATTAGACTGGTGGTTGGGATTGGGAGTCAGAACAGATCTTTCCCTGGGGCAACGGGCAAAGGTGAAGAATCTGGTAGGCATTTACAATGGACATTTATGAGGACACCCCAGTGACAGCAATGTAAGCACTGCCATACTGGATCAGACCATTTTCCAGCCACAGCCTGCGTCTTGCTGTATGGGAAACTTGCCATCGGGGCTTGTATCTCACTTCCTGCCAGGGCAGTTTAGATCACGGCTCTACCAAGCCCACTGTGGCACTGTCAGCTTTACTGAATCACTCATTGGGCTGTCTGATTCAGTGTCCTGCCTTCTGCCATTACCACTCTGCCCACTGGGCCAGCCATCCTTGAGGGATAGTTCAGTGGTTTGAGCATTGGCCTGCTAAACCCAGGGTTATGAGTTCAATCCTTGAGGGGGCCATTTAGGGAACTGGGTTAAAAATCTGTCTGGGGATTGGTCCTGCTTTGAGCAGGGGGTTAGACTAGATGACCTCCTGAGGTCCCTTCCAACCCTGATATTCTATGATTCCCACCTCCTGCCATATTGCGAAAATGCTCCACCAGATCTAATGACCCCCTTGTTAGCAGTCTTGGCACAGAGGCTAAGAACTGACTGGTAACATGCCCAGATTAAGGTAAATCAGGGCCTTAGGTAAACCATGACACAGGCTGGCTGGCTGGGCATCAGGCGAGGCGCTGGATGGCTGGGCATTGGCAGGGCACTGGCTGGCTGGCAGGGCAGCAGGTGAGGCACTGGCAGGATGGCAGGCGAGGCACTGGCTGGCAGGGCAACAGGCAATGCACTGGCTGGCTGGCAGGCAGCAAGCAGGTCACTGGCTGGCAGGGCAGCAGACAAGGTGCTGGCTGGCTGGCAGGCAAGGTGGGAACAGGTATAGTTGTGTGCCCTAACAGCTGCAAATCAGTCAGGCAGGTGGGAAGGCTGGTTGATTACCTAAATTTCCAGTGACATCCTGCATCGGGATGTATCCGTAAATCTCAAATCTCCTGTGGCTCTGAAATACTGGGCTCTTCCTCAACTGCCAGGAGGGACCAGGGGCCACCATGATGGACAGCAGGAGCCCTGGATCTGTAGAACAGGAAGTGAAGTGCAAACAAGCACATGACAGAGAACGAGTAATGAACTGGACAAATCATCCTTGGGAGGCAGAGAGAATTCCCCTTGTCCTATGTGATTCGATGGATGCTCAGAAGCAACAGACTGAGTATTCCTGACATCTTAGCAGGCCTCAGGTGCTATGTCACCAGTTTGCCCCATGCAGGATTATTTTGCCCAGATGGTTACCCCCAAAAAGAAAGTATAAGACAAACCTGAAATGTTTCTCATTTCCTGGAGTCACGAGAACAGAGAGTAATGCGAGGCTGACAGCATTCTGGCTAGACAAGGAGGGGGCTGGCAAAGCCCTTTGGTTGCACTGCAAGGATTTTGCTAGCAAATATCATAATGGAGCCATTCCATGGCATGCTCTCTGAGGCTGGGTCTACACTACCCGCCTGAATCGGCGGGTAGAAATCGACCTCTCGGGGATCGATTTATCGCGTCCCGTTGGGACGCGACAATCGATCCCCAAATCGACGCTCTTACTCCACCAGCGGAGGTGGGAGTAAGCGCCGTCGACGGGAAGCCGCAGAGGTCGATTTTGCCGCCGTCCCTACAGCGGGGTAAGTCAGCTGCGATACGTCGAATTCAACTATTCGCGTAGCTGAATTTGCGTATCTTAAATCGACCCCCCCCCCGTAGTGTAGATGTAGCCTGAGTCAAAATTACACAGCACTCCCAGCTCCAGCTGAAATCAGTGGGATCTGTGTACTAAGAGGCTGCAGCATGAACAGAGAAACACCAGGCTCCGTGTGCTTGAGTAGAGAGCTGGGGAATGAGCTGCCTCAAAGTCCTTCACTTAATTAAATTCCTCTTACAGTATATCCTGGTCCACTCTGGGTCTGGAGCTGGAGTGCTAAGAACTCAATGTATTCAACTCCCCGCTCAAATCCTCAGTACATCAGGCCCCACTAATGTGTCCAGTGTAGGGTACCACACACAAACACACAGGCTATGCAGCCTGTATCATTGAGGCATTATTGGAGCACCCCTCTGTGACCAATTTGGCCTCACTCGGACAGAGGTTTCTTATCTTCCACTGTCTCTCCACTGCCTAGCATATAAAGGGAATGAGGGCTGCAGATTACCCCACTACTCAAAGGGGCTGTTAGCAGGTGGGGACTCACTCTGGTTACAAACAGGCGCTCACTCTTGCCTCAGTTTCCCCTTCTATGAAATGAGAATGAAGAGGTGTCTAGCCTAAAATCCCTTTGCTTTAGCTGTGTTGAGATGTGCTCAAGTTTGGGGCAAGGCAGAACATAGCTGAAGCCTCAGTTTCACCTAGGGAATGTCACTGCAGAGACTCTCTCAGAGATGGGATCTGAGATGCTGAGAGTCTTTAGAACTTAAATGGATAAGACATGTGCATTGCAGGGAAGAAAGCTGCAGAGTGATAGGTGCTGGCACTCAGTCTCTGAGATCCAATGTAAATGAGATTCCACAAGTGTGAAAGGAGCGATAACTTTCCTCTCGGAGTCCATAATAATCTCCACCAGATTGCCTGGCTAGGTCTCAGCTCCTGGAAGCTAGAGATAAGTGCAAAGAAAGCTAATGTCGGGCCCAGAGACAAAGAATGAAACCAGCAAATATTAGCCATCTGGGGAGTATGGGAAAGTGCAAGGGGAGAAAGGGGGGCAGGGGGAGTCAGGGGAAGCAGAGATCAGTGAGAGGTGGGGACTGGGGAGAGCAGAGATCAGAGAGAGAGGATGTGGGGGGGAGCAGAGATCATAGAGAGGGAATGTAGGGGAAGCAGAGATCATAAGATGTGCGGGGAGCAAAGATCAGAGACAGGGAACTGGGGGAGCTGAAAACAGAGAGAGCGGGGGTGGGCGAGCAGAGAGGGAGGGATAACTCAGTGGTTTGAGCATTGGCCTGCTAAACCCAGGGTTGTGAGTTCAATCCTTGAGGGGGCCACTTGGGGATCTAGGGCAAAATCAGTACTTGGTCCTGCTAGTGAAGGCAGGGGGCTGGACTCAATGACCTTTCAAGGTCCCTTCCAGTTCTAGGAGATGGGATATCTCCATTAATTATCATAGAGAGAAGGGATGGGGAGCAAAGATCATAAAGAGGAATCTGGGGGAAGCGGAGAAGAAATGGGTGTGACAGGTTCCTCCTGGGGTGCCACCTGGAATTGGGGTACCACTGAGCCCCCTAACCCACCAGCCTGGGCTCCCTCTCACACTGTAGTGCTGTGACAAGCTGCAAAGCCCCCCAGCCTGCACTTTCACCAGCATTCATATCCAGGGACACACCCAGCCACAGGCTCTCTAACCACCAGCTTCCCAGCCTGGGACCCCAGAGCAAACTAACGCAAACTAAGCTTAATATACTAAATAGATTGATAGATATGAATAACAGATTCTCACCCTAATTGATAGTACAGGCAGGCTACAGAGTCTTAAGGCACAAGCTGCGTTAGCTTTACAACTTGGGTTTCTCAGATCTTCATGCACAAGCTAGAAATCCCTTTAGCCTGGGTCCAGCACTTCCCCCAGTTCAGTCTTTGTTCCTCAGATATTTCCCAGGAGTCTTCTTGTGTGGGGAGTGAAAAACCCTGATGATGTCACTCCCGTGCCTTATATAACTTTTGCATATAAGCTTGGATCCCAGACCTATCTGTGGAAAAATACTGACATCCCAAAATGAAGTCCAGCATCATGTAGCCTGGTCACATGTCCTTGTAGAGTCATAGCAGCCATCACTCTCAGGCTTTCTGTGGTGTTCTCAGGAAGGCTCACCAGGTGGGAGATAAGCTTCTCCCTAATGGCTCATTGCCCTGAATGGTCCCTTCCCAACCAGCTATCTAGACTGAAAGCATCTTGTCTAGTGGGCGTTATCCAAGTGTAACTACATTTGAAATACAGATACATAGTCAATATTCATAACTTTAGATACAAAAATGATACATGCATACAAATAGGATAATCATATGCAGCAAATCATAACTTTTCCAATGACATCTCACATGACTTATCTTGTACAAACTGCATCATAATTATGTAATAATCATATCATAATAATATCACTCTGAAGAATATGGGGTACAGTGTCACAATGGGGTCTGGGGGAGCAGAGATTAGAGAGGAGATCTGAGGGAAGCAGAGAAGAAAGAGGGGTCGGGAGAGCAGAGAACGGGGGGGGTATCTGGGAAGAACAGAAATCAGAAAGGGGCTTAGGGGGAGCAGAAATCAAAGGGTGAGAGAAAAGTTCTGGAGTGGGGAAGCAGGGATCAGAGAAAGGGTGTGGGGGGAACAGGAATCGGTAGAGAATCTGAACTAAATTCACTGCTGGCATTAGCAGGCATAACACCATTACTGTGAGTGAGGTTGCACCTGTTTATCCAGCAGTGTGCTGTGCTTCTCTCTAGGGTAAGGGCCTGCAGGAGAATCTGCTTGGGGGCCAAGGGAAGAAAGATCAAGGAGTTTGGAGTTTGCTGGGAGAAGAGTCCAGGTGGGGGGATGTCAGTGCAGGGATTCTCCATCTGAACTGACTTTCAATCCCCAGCCAGGTGAGCTGGGCTGTGCATGTAACCACACTGCCTTTTGCCCGCAACCTTTATGTCCTTGACGTAGAGCTCGAAGCAATCACAATGGGGTTCCCAGTGGCCGCCCAGGCAGGGAGCAGATGGAGTTGATTATTCGGGCACCCGTCTGCACCAACTCACAGGTGATGCTTTGAGAGAAACAGGCAGCGACTTGCGTGAAAGCAGGGAGGGTTGGGAGACTCACAAGGGACCAATGGGATTATCCTCAAGCAGGGCCGGCTCTGGCTTTTTGGCCGCCCCAAGCAAAAAAAAAAAAAAATGGGGCGGCCAGAACGGCAAAGCAAAACAAAAACAAAAACAAAAACCCTGCGGCGCAGCTGGAGCGCGGGTGCAGGGAGACTCCCTGCACTACAGATGTACCCCGGCTAGCAGGGGGAGGGAGCGGGCGGGAGAGAGAGAGAAGGGGGGCGGCCAGGGCTTCAGCGGGGCGCTGCCACGCGGCCCCTCCCACCGCACCGCCTGCCGGGAGGGCTCCGCGCCGCTCCGGTCGGCGGGGAGGGAAGGACGTGAGCTGCTCTGCCGGGCTTGCTGCAGGGCGCTCCTGTCCTCTGCACCGCTGCCCCCTACAGGGCGGCCGGAGCGGAACAAAAAAAAAGTGGCCGTGCTGCCCTAGGATTGGGCGGAATGCCGCCTCCTACAAGCTGCCGCCCCAAGCACCAGCATGCTCGGCCGGTGCCTGGAGCCGGCCCTGTCCTCAAGCCCCTAAACTCCACAGGCTGCTCAGATTCAGAAACGGGGAGAATCACGGGGCTGGGCCCCTCTGCTCACTATGAGGAGACTGGTATTTTGTGAGCACTGGGACCAGAAAAGTGAAGGGTTTTAGTCCTGGATGCATCTAGGACAGCATTTCTCAAATGCGGCCATCGTGGCCGCATGCAGCCACCAGGCGGTTTCCCTGAAGCCACGACAACTTCCTGAGCGGTGACATGGGGGAGGGAATGCCCCTTCCCCTCCCTCCCTGTTGCTCCTGGATGCACTGCTCTGCACGTCTCCGGGGGCAGGTGGGCACAACGCTGAAGGAGCAAGGTGAGTTTTCTAACTGGGGAGGGATAGGGGGCTTTGTGGACTTCAGCCCTGGGGTGGTTGGGTGGTGGGGAATTAGGGAACCTGGCTGCAGACCAGGGCTCCAGCGATGGGGCTTCAGGCCTCAACACCCAGCTCTGGCCATGGGGTTTCAGGAGCTGACCCCCAGGTCTGGCCATGCAATCCTGGCCTTCAGCCATGGGGCTTCAGACTCCAACCCCTGTCCACATGGCGGTGGGCTCTGATCCCTGGCTCTTGCTGTGTGGTGCTGACCCCTAATCCTAGCGGCGGCTGCTGGCCCCGAGCACTGACCCCTGTCTGCGCTCCAGTGGCTATTAGCCCTGGGTGAAGATCCCCAGCTGCGGCTGCTGGCCCTGGGTGAAGATCCCTGGTGCTGGCCTTGGGCTCCAGCGGGTGCTGGCTCTGGATGCAGACCCCAAATGCCAGCCCCCAACGCTGGCGGCGGCCGACCCTGGCTGCACACGCTAGCCCCCAGCCCTGGCTACTGCCCCCTGGGCACTGCTCCTGGATGTCGACCCTGGGTTCTGGCAGGTGCTGGCCATGGGCGCTGATCCCCAGCCCCGGGTGCAGATCCCCAGCCCCAGTCGTGTGGCAGCAGGTGTCAATCCAAGGCCCCGGCAGGTGCTGGTCCTGGATGCCAACCTCCAGTCCCGGTTGCACAGCAGCAGGCGGGTGCTGGCCCAGGACACTGACTCCTAGTCCTGGCAGTGCAGCATCGTGCATGGACCCGAAGAGCCAACTCTGGGTACCAACCTACAGCCCCGGTCGCACAGCAGTGCGTGCTGGCTCCAAGTGCTGATCCCCGGCTGCACAGCAGCGGGTGCTGATTCCCAGCCCTGGGCGCCAATCCCCAGCCCTGGCCACACAGCTGCGGGCATCCACACTGGGTTCCAGTGGGTGCTGGCCCAGGGTGCTGACCTCCAGCCCCAGGCACTGACCCACACACCCAACCACCTGATGGAGGGGCCCCCGCATCCATTGCCCCTGGCCTCTGCTGCCTCATCCCCCCACCCCTCCATCCATCTTCCTTGACCACTGCTGCCTCACCCCCAACTTCCATCCAGGTCTTAACTTGCCAGGTCTTGCTGTGAAAAGTGATATTAACAAACATACAAATATCATTTTTCACAGTATTATTTTTATTACTGAGTACAGAAAAAACCCTACATAAATAAATTACAATGATTTGGATGTATATACATGCATATTTTTTTGTTTTTCCTAAAGTTAAGTATTTTAGGAAAAAGTGTCAGTGCGGCCACCAGCAAGAGTTGATGGCTGCACTCTGAGGCCACCAAAAAAATTGTTGTGAGAACCCCTGATTTAGGAAGAATGCACACAGCTGTGCCCGTGCTGCCTCTGCCTTGGGAATCAAAGCCTTAAATATGCACCCACAGCTTCGCCAATGCTGCTGCAGGGCCTGATGTGGCAGCCCTGTTAAGTGGATACATAGTTGGTTAAACAAGGCAAACAAAGAGTAACTATTAATTGAATTATGTCAGATTGGAGGGGGGTCCCAAGTGGGATTCCAAGGGGGTCTGTTCTGGGTCCGGAGTTCTTCAACATCTTTATTAATTACCTGGATGTCGGTATAGAGTGCATACTGATCAAATTTGCACATGACACAAAGCTGGAGGATACCAATACTTGCTAATACTTTGGAGGATAGGGCTAAAATTCAGCAAATCTTGATAAATTGGAGAACTGGACTATAGACAACAAAATGAAATTCAGCAAAGACACATGTAAGGTGCTACATTTAGGGAAGAAAAACCAAATGCACAAATACAGAATGGAGGGAAACTGGCTTGGCAGCAGCACTGCTGAGAAGGATCTGGGAGTTGTGATGCAGTTGCAAAAACAGCAAATGCAATTTTTGGTTGTATTAACAGAGGCATAGCATGCAAGTGATGGGAGGTGATAGTAACACTTTACTCAGCGCTCGTTAGGCCTCAGCTGGAGTACTGTGTCCAGCTTTGGTCACCAATGTATAGACAGGATGTAGAGAAACTGGAAAGGATCCAAAGGGAGTGACAAAGATGATCAGAGGGATGGAACACAAGCCATATGAGCAAAGGCTAAAGGAACGCAGGGCCGGCTCTAGGCACCAGCAAAGCAAGCAGTTGCTTGGAGGCGGCAAATTTGCAGGGGCGCAAGAATCCAGCATGGGAGCTGAGAACCATCAGGAGGCCCTGGGAGCTGTAGTTCCTTGGTTAGCTCCCTGCCTATAGAGCCAGCCCTGGAGCAGGGAAAGAACTACATTTCCCAGAATTCCCTTGGCCGCAATTAACAGCAAAGGGAGGGGGAAGGAGTGTGGAACTGAAACCTCATGCTGCAGCTTGCTGTGAATGGTAGGGACCGAGCCAGCTCTAGCTTTTTTGCTGCCCCTAACCCCAGCCCTGGCTCCCCCGCACTCCCGTGTTGCTCCAGCCCTGGACTCTCCCCTGCCCACACCCCCTGCTGCCCCAGCTCTGGCCCCCACCTGCACCCTCCTGCTGCCCCAGCCCTGGGCTCTCCCGCCACCCGCATCTCCTGCCACCCCAGCCCTGGGCTCTTCTCCCCGCCACACACACCCGCATCTCCTGCCGCCCCAGCCCTGGGCTCTCCCCCCACCCGCATCTCCTGCCACCCCAGCCCTGGGCTCTTCTCCCCGCCACACACCTGCACCCCCTGCTGCCCCAGCTCTGGCCCCCACCTGCATCTCCTGCTGCCCCAGCCCTGGGCTCTTCCCCCCCCCCCGCACCCACACCTCCTGCTGCCCCAGCTCTGGCCCCCTCCTGCCGCCCCAGCCCTGGGCTCTCCCCCAAAGAAAGAATTGGGTGGACTAAATGGACAGTGTACCTCTCTATCTGAAGCCTAGCAAGGGAGGTACGTGGATCCCACTAGAATTTAAAATGAAAAGTAAGGGAGGGGAGGCTCTGGACCTGGGCAGCTTTAGATACAGTACCAGGCACGTAGGAGGATTTACACTTTTGAGCCATGGAAGCAGAAATGGACTTTTCCTTTCCAGATTTAGCTAATATTCAGAAAGGGAATCTAGCACCTGCCTTCCAGATATGAACACCTCAAAATTCAGGAGTGCTCAAGCTCAATTTGGGCAGCTGTTACTTAATTTCTCCCAAATCAAATATACTGATCCACTGTAACTTGCTGTAGAAAAAGTAGAATAAATTGAGCAAGAAATGCTTCCCAGTGGTTATTAGGACTGGAATTGCTATTTTCAACAGCCATTGCTTTTTTTTTTTTTTTTTTTTTTTTTTTTTAGTTTTGGTTTTATTTCTTTAAAAGGAAGACAGTGATATTGCATTGGCAAATTCCCCATAGAAACAAAGAATGGAACAAAAGAATAATAAAGCCACCTCAACTTTTCCTCATTTATGTAGGATAGCCTTATAATATGCATCCAGATTGCCTTCAATCACACAAGCTGAAAATTATTCCACTTTACTGCAGTTCTGTAACCATATGGGAACCAATCCTGTCTGTGTTCTGTGCACATCCAAAATTCCTGCTGAATGACCCACCCTGGGAGCGAGTTACCAGTGACCCAGGGCTGGGGTGGCAGGAGGGTGCAGTTTCGGGGGGAGGGAGAGAGAGAGAGAGACCAGGGCTGGCGAGCGGGGGCAGCCAAACATTTTTTTGCTTGGGGCAGCAAAAAACCTAGAGGCGGCCCTGAAGGAACGGGGTATGTTCAGTTTGGAAAAGAGGAGATTAAGGGGGGATATGATAGCAGTCTTCAAATACTTGAAAGGCTGCCATAAAAAGGTGGAGAAAAGTTGTTCTCTTTTACCACAGAGGGCAGGACTAGGGACAATGAGTTCAAACTACAGCCTAGCAAATATAGATTAAATCTGAGGGAAAAACTTCCTAGCTGTAAGCACAGTAGGACAATGTAACAGACTGCCTAAGGAGGTCATGGAAGCTCCTTCGCTGGAAGTTTTCAAAAGGAAACAGATAGCCATCTGTCTTGGATGGTTCAGACACAATAAATCCTGCATCTTGATAGGAGGTTAGCCTAAATGTCTGTGATTCCCTCACACAGCTGTGCCAGTGCTGCTGCAGGCCCAGCTTGTCCTGTCGTCTATGCAGTTTTGGGTGGATGGCCTGGGGCATCTGTAGGAAATGTTTGGCTAGGCACTGACCTGCTGGAGGAGTCCAAGGGGGTGTGCTGCAGTCGCATTCAGTATCCAGCCCATGCAATAGTTTCCATTCAGTGTTGTCTAGTCTCTCTTCCCTTCCTTTCTGAGGCCTCTTGGAGAGGAGGTGAGTTCCCGTGGGCTTTGCTACGAGCAATATCATGGTGACACACAGTTCTATAGCTCCTTCTTGGCACCTCCATGGGGTTGTGTGTCCCTCATCACCGTGGTATATGAAAGATTAACAGATATGTCACCTGTGCACTGGAATGGGTTACCCAGGGAGGTGGTGGAATCTCCTTCCTTAGAGGTTTTTAAGGTCAGGCTTGACAAAGCCCGGCTGGGATGATGTAGTTGGGGATTGGACTAGATGACCTCCTGAGGTCCCTTCCAACCCTGATAGTCTATGATTCTGTGTGAGGTGTGCAAATTGTCTATAAGAGATTAGCACCTGCACAGGGAGCAACTAGCTCAAATGGACTGCAGGGAAGGTTAGAGTGGTGCAGGGGGGGATGAGGAAATGCTCCAAAGAGCTGCCAAAATGTTGACCTCTCTTGCCATCAAACTGCTTCACCCTCCTACCCTAAGTGTGGGTCTTGGGCCCATCATCGCTAATCCTGTCCATCATGGTAGCTGCTTCCGCTTGGCAGGAAGTGATGCCCCTTGCTCTTCAATGAGGATCAGGGGGCAGGACTAGGGAAAATGGGTTCAAACTACAGCCTAGCAAATATAGATTAAATCTGAGGAAAAACTTCCTAGCTGTAAGTACAGTAGGACAATGTAACAGACTGCCTAAGGAGGTCATGGAAGCTCCTTCGCTGGAAGTTTTCAAAAGGAAACTGGATAGCCATGGGGACTGTGCCTCGGTCTTCTCCAGGCTGGACTATGATAACTCACTGTGCTGTATGTGGGCCTACATATGGAAGCCACACTGAATCTCCAGTTTGTGCAGAAGGCAGAGCCCATCTCCTTAGCTAAGGAAGGAAAGCACCGGACTCTTCACACCTGGGTTCCTTGCTCTCCGATGGATCAACATCTGCTTCCAGTGCCAATTCAAGGCCAGGGACCTGAAAGGCCAGGGAATAGCTGCATCAGACACCTCCTCTCCATCCTGGTCTAACTGAGATAGCTGTCCTCCCTTGGAACAATGCAGTTGATAGTGCCCAATGTCGAGTCCTTGGTGAGGCTTTCTCCACTGAGATGTTCAAGTGCAGAATAAGCACACAGAGGAAGACCAAGCCTGTCATTATTCCTAGTGTGTTGCAAGACTCTCCTCTTTGTAAAGCCACACTGCAGCAATTACAATGACAGCAATTACAACCCAGAACACAAGGAGCAAAAGCCACGACCCATGCAGAAGCAAGGAGCATAGTCTAATATGAACGTCTCTGTGCATTACCATAAGTGAACCGTGCAGTATTGGGTATCCTTGTAGTATCATACACAGATCTCCTGGATTGAGCATGCAGCCCAAGTTTATTTATTTACCAGCTCTCAAAAAAGGGTCCCCAGACAAGGATACAGAGGCATTTGAGGTCTTCAGGGTTGGGGTGGTCTGATTCCTAAAGCAATCTCTGCTTTGTAATCAGTGACAATAATTTGCCAAGGAACCCTCAGGGTGATAAACTTGGGGTGATTCAGCAATGGATGACAGGCAGTGGAGAGACACATTAGGGACCTGCCTCTTTCCCATTCCAACCCAAACAGGTCAATTATGGCCTAGCCCATTGGCAGTGCTGGACAGCAGAAAAGCTGATGAGCTATCAGTTGGGCTGAGAATGGCTGATTGTTGATGCCCAGTCAACCTGTGGAATTCGTTGCCAAGGGATGTTGTGAAGGCCAAAACTATAATGGCATTCAAAAAAGAACAAAGTAAGTTCATGGAGGATAGGTCCATCAATGACTATTAGCAATCCCATGCTCTGGGTGTCCCTAGCCTCTGTTTGCCAGAAGCTGGGAGTGGACAACAGGGGATGGGTCACTTGATGATTGCCTGTTCTGTTCATTCCCTCTGAACAGGGTTACCATACGTCCAGGTTTCCCTGGACAGAGCCTCTTTTTGGAGCCTGCTTTCTCTGTCCCAGTGGGGTTTTCAAATAATAACAGCAAATATCCTGGTTTTAGTAAAGCAGACAAGCTGCAGCTCAGAAAGAGCCCAGATTGGTCCACTTCCTGATTGGTCCCTCCCCTGCATCTGCAGCTGATTGGTCCATTCTTCTGATCTACAACTGATTGGTCCATTCATTGCTAATGCCCCAGGCCCCTTAAAACTCTTTTTTTTTTTGCTCCGCCCCCCTTTTTGGCTCCGCCCCCGTCCCGATATATTATACTGGTAATCTGGTCACCCTAACCTCAGCTAATCAGGAAGGTATCAAAACCTGGATTTGCATAGCTGACCTTAGGCCCTTGGCTCTCCATCAGAGCGGCTCACCTTTCTCTTTCCCTTCTACATATCTGTTATGGCAGTGAGAAAATCTGTGGGCTGCACACTTTGTGCAGTGAAGCTGGAGTTCAAAGGGAGCCTTTCCTGTGCGGTTGCTAAGAGGAACCTTCTTGTTGTAGCAACAGCAGCACAGTGTGAGCTGTGAATGCACAAAGGAAGCAGGTGGTGCCTGCTTAAACCTAACCCCTCTCTTGCTAGTAAAAAGTTCCTCAAAGACGCCTGGCTCCCCTCATGCTGCAGGCTACCAGCTCCTCTGTAAGTTTGGTGTCCTACTGCCTTTTCCTAGGCAGCTTGCAGCCTTGGTGGAGTGTATGTCCGAGCCCCCTGTGGCCAGGACAGCAGAGAATGGGATGGCTGATTTGCCTTTCAGCTCTGGAGTTTGCATAGTTCTGTGCGTGTTGCTGTTTGAAGTGGCAGACACCTGGCAACGAATTGTTTATCACGAAAGGCTGGCCTTCCAGTGAAGGGTGACACCAGTTATCTCTGGAGCCCAGAGTCTGTCCAGGAGCAGCAGCAGCAGTCTAGGAGAGACGTCTTGGAATGAGCTAGCAGGATAGGGGCCAGGTACAGGTGGTGGATGGCTTGGTACTACAGGCCGTTCTCCTCAACCGTGAGTATCCAGGGCTGCAAATGGGGGTAGGGGACCATGAACCATCTCTCTTTGTCTCTCACATTAAATTAAGTGCTGGCAAAGGGTGCCAGACTGACAGCTCTGGAAGTGCACTCTTCTCATTAGCAACAGGACAGACACAGCTCAGGCGGTGCGCACTAACCTCTTCTGCGCCATGCAATCACCTGGCAGCCCTAATCTGGAGAGACCATTTCAGAACAGGAGACCCCCATCCCCATGACGTCCTTAGCTTTGCTGCTAGCAAAGGGGGCAGTTAGCTCCTGCCATTGTAGGGCCCCTCACAGCTGCGAGGAGACAGGGCTCAACTGTAATGAGGAGCAAGAGGATTGTTTGCTGAGCCTGCTGGACACAGACAGACCCTGGGATCCTCTCTGGTCTCTAGTTCTCAGGCTGACTAGTGCTAGCTAGTGTCAGTGCTTCTGTAGCTCCTGGCCAGAACTCTGCAGCCACGGGTAGACTGCTGCCCATGCTGCAGCGCGGAGCGTGTTTTTTGTGAGCGTTGCATTTTGAAAGCTCATGTGTCAAGATATCTTTCCATCAGAAGTGGTGCAACATGATCAGATGCAGTGTCAGATATAACCAATATGCTTTTACGGCCCTGGGCACCAGAGTGTCGTGATGGGGAGCAAATCATTGTGGATAGCGGAGTTAATGACTAGCAGCTGGGAAACATGGCCCTGCTTTGGGTTACAGAGAACATGGGAAAAATGAATTAGCAATATTTGGGGTTGCACTGGATTTCTGTCACTTGAGTTAAGAAAATCAATGCTTTAAAAATTGCCAGGAGAGAACTTTGTTTGCATGGTGTCACCTCTGTTTGATTAGTTCAGCAATGTGTGGTGTTTACTGAAGTAGGATTTGTCCCTGATAATTAGGCACCAACAAATCAGATGTAAATCACTCATTTACATGAGATATGCAATGCAAACTGAGCAGGTTCCATTTTGATGGAGTGAACAGATGCAAAAGACTGTGTTGTCACCGTGCCTCAGTGGGTCACAGTTGAGGATACGAGATTCAGGACAAACTGCTGAGAAATAGGGCAGACTTACCCAAAATTAGTGATTATTCTATTATTAGATAGACCAACCCTGAAACAAAAGTAAACTTCTGTCTTACCACATCGGTTAACTAGAAGTCAGAAATGCAGTCTCCTTAGGCATTCCAGCACTCATTTCACCATCCAGACACTAGACTTTATGATGAATCATAGAATATCAGGGTTGGAAGGGACCTCAGGAGGCCATCTAGTCCAACCCCCTGCTCAAAGCAGGACCAACCCCAACTAAATCATCCCAGCCAGGGCTTTGTCAAGCTGGGCCTTAAAAACCTCTAAGGATGAGTTTTTATTGAAAACCAATTTCATGAGACAAAGGGTCTGTAGCAGGGGGGACACCCGCTCCTGCCCTGAGAGGTTGGAAAAACCTTGCAGAGGGCTGGGGCTGGGCAAGGTAAAACCCTGGCTGATTGGGGGAAGTGGCTGCAGCTGGGCCACACCCTAATCAGAGCCCAGATGGCCAGTATAAAGAGGCTGGGATCCAGGAGTCCAAAGAGTCTCTCTCTGTGTTCAGGGAGAGAAGGGTCTGGCTGTAGGGAGCTAGACACAGGGTACCTGTAGTGGAGCAGGGTTAGGGAAAGGATGGGGAGCGCCAGCCTGGAAAGCCCCAGGCTGTGACCTAGTATTAGGCTAAGGGGTACTGGGGGTTGCAGAGGGCAGCCCAGGTCGAGTCCAAGGCAGCAGGTCCAAACCCCCCTTGCCAGTGATGAGTGGCCTATACTGCAGTCTGCCCCAGTGAGCGGGGGCTAGTTGGTGACTGGCAGTGGCCTAGTGCTGAGGCAAGGTGGGGACAGTGGGTGGGGGTTCCCCAGGGAGGGGAGACCCAGATCTGTGGGGTACTGCTGGGGGGCAGCATCCCAGTAATAGGGGCACCGGGTCCTGGGAGGGACACGGGCGCCAGAGAACGACAAGTCGGATCATCGGCCTGCAGAGGGTGCTCCAGAGGCTGGTGAGCTAATTCCCTGGATGACCAGCAGGAGGCGCTGCAGGGGTGAGTCTGGACGTCTACAGGGTCCTTCTAATCCCAAGAGATCAGCCACACAGCAAGGTCAATATATAGCTCAGTTCTTACCTAATAATCACGCTGTTGCCAATCCTTTAGTATCTAATATATAAAGGTTTATTTATAAGAGAAAAGAAAGAAGAGAGAGTTAAAATGGTTAAGGAAATCAAATACATATAATCCTTGCAGAGTTCTTAAATCAGGTTTGAAGCAGTGACGGAATAAACTGCTGGCTTATAAAGTCCTCAGTTCATTGATTGGAATGCTCCTTTTAGTGTAAGTCTACAGTCCAGAGATCAGAGCAGGAAAGAGGCAAAATGAAGATGCTTCTAGGGTCCTTTATATCTTCTCCCAGGTGGAAGGCCTGCTCTCAGTCTTAGTTTGTGGAAAAGTACAGGCACAAGATGGAGTCCAGGGTCACATGGCTGCTCCTATGAGTTATCAAAGAATACAAGGGCATTACCCATATTTTGGCTAAAGCATCCACAACTCACTGGGCAGGGACAAGCTTCTTCTGTGGCCCATTTTGTCCTTTAATGGGCCATCTACTTGAATGGTCCATGTGCAATGTGCTGACTAGACTGGATGTAAACTACCTTGTGAGTGTTACCCCAGAAGCAAACATATGAAATACTGGTACATAATCAATATTTATAACTTTAGATACAAAGATGATACATGCATATAAACAGGATAATCGTATTTGATAGACTGAATCTTTTCCATTAATACTTTACATGGCATACTTTGTACAAGATTTGTTTCAATTGTCTAATAGTGGTACTGTTAATCATATAAATGGTCATATTTCAATAATACAGATTCATGTGTGTTCACCAAACATACCCGCTACATTAATAAGTGGGTGAAACAGTTTATCTCCGTTCTTAGGTGGCCCCATCACTCTAGTAGCTGAGTCCCTCACAATGCAGCAGGGAGCTAGGAGCCCTGTTCTATAGCTGGACCCACAGTCATCCCTTGGGTAGGGCAAATCGGGGTGAGGAGGCGAGGGGCAGCCGGGTGGCTGTGCTGGGCAGAGGGCGAGGAGATTAGTAGGGAGGCTGATTTGTCCCGGGCCCTGCACCCCCCTAGGGATGGCCCTGTCTGGACCTTCTGCACAGAGAGCAGACATGACATGCCCAAGGTCACGCATTAGACCGAGCTTTCTTGAACCCAGTCCAGTGCTTTTACCACAATGCTGACCATCCTGGCAAATGCTCCAAATTTGCACTGAAATGTCAAGGCTGCCTGAGAATTAATGATTAGGCTGAAACATCAGGAGGCTTGAGAGAGACTGAATGTAACTAACCCTCTGGAATTGTTCCATACCACCAGAAATTTCATACCAATGGAAAAGTGCCTTTTGTGATCTTCAATGACCCCAAGTGGTCCTGGGCTGTGCTGTTCATCTCCTCTGAAAGATGAAGCATAGGAAAGACCAAACAGGGCCAAGTAAACAGCCAGACCAGATGATCTCTTAGGAAACACAGAGCATCTCTTCAGACAAGTGCCCTAAATAAAGAGAGAAGGAGAGGAAGGATATAGGAGAGCTTCTGATATGGTATCAGGCTGGCTTCTGTATTAGAGACCAGATCTGGAAATCAGCATCACAGAAGTCAGCAGAACTATGTCAATTTACATCAGCTGAGGATCTGGCCCCAGTTCCCTCATCCGAGGTGTTCTGCATGGCACCGGCCCCACTTCTGTACGTTTTGTTCCATCCATGGTGACCTTCTAAACTCCCTCTTGCAGCTTAACCAAGATAATGACGTCTCCCTCCCGCCCCCTGAGGCTGTAGCTGAGATTCTGCCAGATAAGCAGATGCTCCTATATGAAAAGGCAGCCACCCCAGCAGACGGTGACGTGGATGATGTGGACATGCTCAGAAGGTATGGGGAGCAGTGTTCCAGCTTGGGCTGGAAATCTCTTTGTCTCTGGTAGATGTGTCCTTAGCCACCTCCCCTGGTTCCTCCTGCACCAGCTTCTTCTTCCTGCCTCCCATTGGGGTCCGGATAGTCCATTGCTAGTGACATTTTAAGAACATAGGGATTGGCTGATTGAACCAACCCCAAGGTCCATCTAGCCCAGTATCCTGTCTCTGTCATGGCTTCAGAGGCAGGTGTGAGATCTCTGCCTTGGGAAGCTAGGGAATAACCTGCTCATATCAGAAGTTCCCTCCTAACCCCCAGCACTTTCTTTTTGTGAATATTTTGCCCATGCTAGTAAGAGAATGACAGTCCTGACTGGAGACAACAACACTGTGTGGAATGGTGGGCAACCTTCCCTGTGACCCCCTCCCTGCACCCATCCTGCAGTCCTGTGCCCCACACACTTGGGCCAATGACCTTCCATCCTGATATGTCTCACCACTGAATCATGTTGAATTGGGCCAGGCTTCCTAGTGCATCCCAAGGGCTGGCTGGAAGTCTCTAGCAGACTCACTTCACTAGGGCCACAAGTGAGATTGCACCCTGGCCCCAATGGTGCAAGGGCGCAGCATTAGCATGGGGCCCACACATCCCAGCTCACTGAGCTTTGACTGGTTTTTCTGGGGAACTTCCAGCCTCCCAGCTGACTCTCAGGCCCAGCCAGGTAAAGTCAAACCACCTCTCACCGTCTTCTGCTCAGCCCTCTCCTCTCCTCCTCCAAGGCGTCTCGGTCTCATTGGGCATAGTCTGCCCACTTCTGAGCTGGGTCTTCCTGGAGCCAGCCTGGCCAGCTGCTGGCCTGGTGGAACTTCACAGTGCATTAGGAATCACTTCACACCACAGAGCTCTGCCCATAATGCATTGCAGTGGGACCCAGCATCCCATTCAGCAGCAGGGCCTAGTTCAGTAGAAGGTGAGCTGGACAGGTTAGTCCATGGTAGGGGAAAGAGCTAGAGGATATGAGGAGACAAAAGACAGGTGAGATTTAAGGACCCAACATCCCCTGCAAGGCAAAAGGCCCAATCCCCCCCACACACACACCTGCACCCCTCTCACAGCACCTTTATCCTGCCTGCCCAACTGCCAGCTTGCCTGTCTTCTAGAAAGCCCTCCTCCAGCATTGGGTTTCCATCTCGCCCAGTACAGTTGGCACAGGCTTCCCCAGGGCCTTGGGCAGGAGCGAGCTGGTTGAGACCCCACCTTGACAGCACAGAGCTGATGCCTGGAGACTGGGGCAAGCCACCAGAAGAAATGACATTCCTTAATGGGGAGTACACCTGTTTCTCCTTGTACTGGCTAGTGACTTGGGGCTGCTCCTGGATGCTCAGTTAGCTGTGGTGGCCCAGTGGTTTTTTTTTTTTTTTTTCCATCTACCTTTGGCAAGAACCTAGGGACATCTCCACTGTCATCCAGGCCCTGTAAGATTCAAACTGGGACCTGATCCAAGGTCCATTGAAGTCAACAGTCATTGACTCTGATAGGCATTGGATTAGGCCCTGGATTAGTGCAGTGGGCTACTGGCTGCCTGCCAGACTAGCAGTGGCTCAGAGCAGGGGCATGTCACCATCTGCACTGGCTCCCAGGCAGTTTGACGTGTTGGGTTGGTTTGATGGTGCCCAAAATGGCTTGAGACCTACCTGCTTCCTCTCTCAGGCAGGGAGGGACAAGGGGAAGGGGCTTCACTAGTTATTTCTTGCTCTGATGGGCTTGTAGGGTGCCTGGCTCCCATCCCTGACCCTTTGCTTTCTGTTCTGCAGAACCCAGGATGTCACCAGGTTCCATCTGGATCAGGTGAGTAAATGGGGCTGCTAGTTTTCACTCCTAGAGGAGACATGATGGTAAGGAACCAGGAGGGCAATGGACAAAGCAGGCTAGAAATGTGGGTAACTGGGTACTTCAGGTCTGCCAGCTAACATTGGCCAGACAGGAAAGGGATGGGATGTGAGGCAGGGAGGGAAATGAGCGAGAGGACAACATGGTGCTCAGTGGGCAATGGTTGTAACACTCTGTGGAGCCTGCTGGGCTTAAGCAGCGCCAGGTGGGTGGGAAGTAAGCAGCATGGGTAGGTGGAGACCTGTTGTTAATCAATGGGTGTTGACTGTTTCATCATGTTCTCGAGTGAGCTGCAAACCAAACCCCCAAGGATTTATCCAGCTGTAGTGCACCATTCTGTGTTCTGGCTCTGCAGCCTGTCTGTTGGAGGAAGGGCTAAATGAAGTGTGTGGCTTGTAACTTCCCAGGATAGCCATGGGAACAAGATCCATTCCATTGATCACATACAGATAAATAGCTTGGCAGCGTCATTGTGTAGGTACAATGAGGACCTGGATTTTCCATTCAGGCTTGATCCATAGCCAACTGAAGTCAGTGAGGGTCTTTCCATTGATTTTAACAGGGTTTGAATCAGACCTGCAGCTAACTCTGTGTGTGACACGCACAGGGCCTCCCACCTAGATACCAGCAACCTACAGAGAGCAGGAGAAGCAAGAGCAAATAGTGAGACATCCCAGCCGGCTGGCCATCTTAGTATTTGCAATGAAATGCTGCCATCTACAGAAAAGAATAGGAAGTGCCGGAGCATTATGCAGAATTGATCATGAAAGGATTTGATTTGAGCAGGGATTTGATTTTGTTTAAATTGTTTCACACTTTCAAAAGAAAATCCTTTTGTAGTGGTACAAAAAAAAAAAAGAATTGAAACTTCCCACAGAACAAAATTCTGGGAAAAAATTGGGGCAGCTGGAGTGTGAGAGTGAGATACAAACATGGAAAGGGAATAGTCAGAGAGAGAAAGGTAACCAGGATGTGTTTCTGTATTTCCTTGCAATGAGCAACAGTACATTGGACAGGGGGTAATTAGATACAGGCTAGTCCCAGGTGGCACCAAACTCCAGGCTGGGATTTCCCATGGACCATCAGCAAGCAAAGTCTGTGTTACATAGAGCAACCTATCCGGAGTCAGGTCAGAGATTAGGGGTTCCTGACTTCTAGTGTCATGCTCAGTCCAGTGAACCATATTGCCAGCCAGCAAAAATGAGAGGAGATAGCAGAGCAAACCCGTTCTGTGAATGCCTGTCAATCTAACCGCAGAACTCTTCTGGGTGAAGGTTTCAGATGGGGCAGCTTCCCTAGCATCCCAGACAGCACAGTTCACATGGCAACGTGCCAGCAGCAGGCTCCAGCACTTCAGGACTCTGTCAGGCTCCTTCCATAGCATCACAGCATGGGGAGCTCATGTAGGACCAAGAGAAATTACAGGCCCCACCAAAATTGTTGACCTTAACAACAGGCTGGCCTGACCCAGCTTTCAAGCCAAGGAGGGGACTCATCAGAGCTGCTCTTGGGCCACCTCTCTTGGGTTCAGAATGGTATGAAGTACTCCCTGCCCCTGCCAGAAGGTCTTCTCTTGTTGATTGTGTAACTATCCTACTGGGTGCAATAGGGAAATCTGTGCCATCTACAGAAGATGGTTTAGAAACCTTGTGAAAAGGCTCTCACTCTCTGTTAAACATGACTCCCAAACCCTACAGAATTTATCAGGATCCCATAGGTTTCATCCCTATTAAATTCTATATGGCTTTCCGATAAGGGATGCCCTGGAAGGACAGCTTGTGTGGCAGGGTGGGGGTTGCAATATTGGGGCCCCTTTGGCACATGGGTCCCAGAGTGACTAATTTGTCTGACTGGGTGCTAATCGGCTACAGTGCATGACGCACACCAGTAAGGCTGGCGCCCCACTGAAGTGGAGAAATGGACTCGTGCAATTTCCAGCTGATAGTCTCCCCTGTTTAAAAACAAACAGACCTCCTCAAGGCTCTGAGCCATGCACAACTCTCCCGAAGGCCAGCGCCAAGGCTGAGAGCTGCCGAGGTCAGCAGTACTGGCACACAGACAGCTCTGTCATGGCCGTCTCTGCCCAAGGCCCCGAGCAATACAGCTGTGGCAGCTGTTGGAGGGGCTGACCCCCTTTTAAATCAGACATGACTGCTTTCTCCTGTAAAGGCAGCTGCTTGTATGTCTGGCACAACCTGTTGTCTTCTCACCTGATTCCATCAGTACCACAAACTATTTAACTGGAGCAAATATAATGGCCTGCCAAGGTTATAGCTTCATAGAATTTAAAGTCATTATGATAATAGACTCTGACTTCCTGCATAACATAGGCCACAAAGCCTCACGCAGTAATTTCTGCATCAAACCCATGACTTCAGTTGGAGCTATAGCATCTCTCTTAGAAAGAGATCCAGTCTTGCTTTAAAGACTGCAAGTGATGGAGAATCCCCCACATAGTTAATTACCCTCACTGTTAAAAAAGCGCACCTTAGTCTGAATTTGTCTCGCTTTAGCTTCCAACCATTGGATCTCATTATGTCTTTTTCTGCTAAGTT
Organism: Chrysemys picta bellii; assembly: GCF_011386835.1. Taxonomy (NCBI): domain Eukaryota; kingdom Metazoa; phylum Chordata; order Testudines; family Emydidae; genus Chrysemys; species Chrysemys picta. The sequence continues at coordinate 48,097,493 of NC_088800.1, forward strand.
AAAAGCCGTCTACTATCAGAAATCTATTCCCTATGGAGGTAGACTGTGCTCAAGTCATCTGTTAACCTTCTCTTGGATAAACTAAATAGATTGAGCTTCTTGAGGCTCTCATTCTATAGCAGGTTTTCCAGACCTTGAATCTTTCTTGTAGCTCTCTTCTGAATCCTTTCCAATTTTTCAACATACTTTTTGAAGTGTGGACACCAGAACTGGACACAGTCTCTAATAATGGGCTCACTAATGCAATACACAGAGGTAATTCCAGCTCCATACTCCTACTTGATATGTCCCTGCTTATACAGCCAAGGATCATGTTTGCCCTCTTAGCCACAGCATTGCACTGAGAGCTCATGTTCAGTAGACTGTCTACCATTCCCCCAAATGCTTTTCAGAGTCACCACTTTCCAGGATACAGTCACCCATCTTCTAAATGTGACCTACAATCTTTGTTTCTAGAAGTATGACTTTGTATTTGGCTGTGTTAAAACATATGGTGTTCAAATGAGCAGCCCTTACCAAGTGATGCAGGTTAATCTGTATAACTGAACGATCCCTGGCTGGAAGTTGAAGCTAGACAAATTCAGACTGGAAATCAGGTGTAAATTTTTAACAGTGAGGGTAATTAACCACCAGAACAACTTAAGATTGGATGGGTTCTTTAAAGACATGAACTAGTTCATAAGGAATTACTTTGGGGCAGTTCTCTGGTCTGTCTTATACAGGAGAGCAGACTAGATCATCACAGTGGTCCCTTATGGCCTTAGAAACTATGAACACCTATGATTATTTACCACTCCACCAGTATTTCTGTTGCCGTGCCAGGGGATGAGAGAGAGAACTGAGATTCGGGAGTCTGTTTCTCAATCCACGTGCTCTCTCTCTCTCTCTCTCTGTGTGAAAATGAACACCTCTGGGGCCTGATTCTTAATGGAGTTACTCATGGTTTACACTGGGCGAGATCTTACCCCTCCCATTAGGAGAGAAGGATTTTGCTGCATGCCCTTTAGCACTGCCAGTATGTAGCTGATATCGTCCAGATTTGATGTTAAGAATAGAAAGCTCGTGCACTGTGGAACAAGAGTGCATGACAATGGGATATACTGGCCATAGCTCAAACTTCATTGTCCACTCATTGTAACTTACTCCAAGGGTTTTCCCATTTCTGGTGGCTCATGGTCAAGCAATCGCCCCTCAACCATTATGAGAGCTCCAGCCATCCACAGGGCTCGAGGGACAAATCAGCATTTGCCAGATGTTCCTAGCATAGCAGCATCAGAGTGGCCACAGTCTTTCCTTCTACTTAAAGTGGGAACCCTTAGCAGATACTGCCCTTTTACTAGCGACTGCAGTCTCAGAAGCTATCCAGTGTGCAGAGTACATATCACCCCATTGTTAGCTCCCATTCTATTGGAGTTCTGCTCAGAATAGTGTTGCCTCTGAGGCGGATGTTTGAAAGGATCTGAAATTGCTTTATTTCCTTGTTTTTCCTGCTACATTTTCTCCCACAACCTGTGTGCCCTGCTGCATGTGTGATGCCTCTCTGAAGGGTGGCAGAAGAGCCAAGAGTTGTGCCTGAAAAGCTACACTGAGCTGAGACTAAATGTAGGTGTCTCGGGGGCAGTGTGCTGCTGCTTGACTTGTACTGCAGCAGAGGATTTAGCCTGGAGTCTGAGGTGCCTCTTGCTTAGGTTACAAGTTCAAACCACTCACCAGTCAGAAAGGTAGTCACCCAATGCTCCTTGAAGTCGGGAGTCATATTTTGTGTATGGGAGTGAGTGTTGGCTCCCAAGAGGATGTATAAGAGACCTGCTACGCAGCTGGCATGTTCATCAGCAGATCAGGTACATTGTCCTGGGCATGCATGGACACAGCATGGCAGGTGTGATCTGCCAAGGGAGCCTTGACAGCCCAGGAGTGTGCTATACCTAGGCCTGGCTGAATCTCAGGGAGGCCCAGCAACTATGTTCTGTATATTTGGTAGCACTGTTAGATCTGGAACGCCAGGCAGCAATCAACATCTCTGCCTCACTGCAGCCTGCAGTTGTGTGTGCTGTGAAAGTGGACCTTGGCCGCACTCCCTGAGCCAATGCTCTCCTAGCTCTAACCTTGGCCAGAGCACACGCTGCTCTTGGCTAATGCAGCTGGCTGTTGTTTTTGTTTCATCCATTCCTGAGATAGGGCTCTGGAGTCTGCCCTTGCCCCTGGGTGCTAACTCCAAACCATGGCAACGTTATCATCTCCCTGTTTGTCTTCTACTGAGTGCCTCCATGCACAGCAGGCTGGGGGCCTTGCAGGGAGAGAGGTAGAGCTGGTCACTCAGCGGGACTCTTCTTAGAGAAACACAACAGGCCAAAGGCTATTCTCGCCCGTATGAAACTCCAGTGGCTTAGCTGGAGTTATGCCAATGGGAGAGAGATCTCTTCAGCTCCAGTCCCTCAGGAAAGAGTGCATTGAGGGTTAATAAATCCAGTCTGTTTCCATGCCCTCATTTTGCCGTAATGATTCCCTGCTCCCTTTCCACTGGTTTATTCTTCTCTCAGGATCTTCACTGACTGTTAGTTGGATTGGTATGTAGGGAATTCATTCCTAGAACATAGGGCAGGCAGATGCGGGGGGGAAGGGGAGGGGATGTGGTCTAGTGGTTAGAGCAATGGATTGGGCGTCAGGCTTTTTAGATGCTGTCCCTAGTTCTGCCATTGATCTTGGGCAAGCCATGGTTAATCCCTTGGTGCCTCAGTCTCTCCACCTCTAAAACGGTGATTGTAATGTTCACACACACTCCTTTAGAAGTAGTATTAATAAGTTTTAAGGCCAGAAGGGACCATTATGATCATCTCCTCTGACTTCCTGAATAGCATAGGCCAGGGAACCTACCCCAGTGAGTCCTGCACCAAACTCCGTAACTAGGACTGGCTGGAAAACAAGGATGCATGAAAAATTTCAAGGTTTGCAATTTTTTTTCATTCTGCATTGGAACAAAATGGAGATCTGTGTGTGAAAGTAGCAGCCCTGGGACAGAAAGTGCTGGGATCAAATCCCTGCTCTGCATGAGGTAGAATAGGGACTTAACCCATATGCTGCTGACTGCCCTAACCACTGGGCTATTGGCTGGTCTGGAATGACTTCCACCCTCATTTTGACCAGAAATTCCATCCTAGACCAGAGGCACCTTCCCAATGAAAATTTAATCCAAACTGATATATTTCCATAAAAGGTCTGGTTTTGACAAATTGGCATTTTCTGACAAAAAAAAGTCTAAACGAAAAATTCGCAGGAAGCTTAGCCAATAATCTGTGTTTGAGCTGGAGCGCATCTTTTAGAGACACTTCGCCTGGATTTAGAGACTTGAAGTGGCAGACAGTCCACCACATCCATCAGCATATTGTTCCAGTGCTTAATGACTCTTAATGCATCTGATTTCTCATCTGAATTTGTCCAACTTCAGCTTCCAGCTATAGGATCTCGTTATGCTTTTGGCTGCTAAATGAAAGAGCCAATCAGAAACCTTCTCCCCATGAAAATACGAGGCCCCCTAAGAGAGCTGTGCATCCCTTAACATGGCTTATTTTGGCATGTGACCTTTTTACCTGGGGGGAGGCAAATCATAAGAACATAACATATCTATAGGGTGTGTTGAATAGGGTGGTAAATCTCCTGGCTCATCAGAGCAGCCCAATCAGGCTTGGTTACGAGAGACTGATATTGACAAACCAGGTATAACTGATGTGCTGTGTTCAGAACTCTGAATGTTGGATAGGAATTGTCAGCTGATTAACAAAGTGCCATTTGGTCCTTTTTACACTATTGCTGGAGCGATGTTTCGTCCCATTTGCTGCCCTCTCCCCAGGTCTGCACAGATGGATCTAGGAAGGACTAGTGATGTTGTGGAGCTAAGTGGGACTGAAGCCAGGAGGGAGCACGTGGTGTGCTGCTGCCCAATGCAGCTGGGTGGTAATTCTTGTTCCAAGGTCTCTTCAGTAACCTTCTAGGTGAGGAATTCTACCCTGAGAACATCACTGCTGCCATGATGAGAGCTTTAAGAATCAGAGTCAAAGAACTGACATGTTCCTAGGGCTGGTTCCATCACTCAGTGGTTAATGTGGGACAGATGAACTAAGGCCTGGAGTGCCACAAATGTCTGCCAGAGGCCATATGGAGGAAGCAGAGGGGCCCTTCTGAAAGGGGTGAAGATGGGTAGAGGGTAAATCTTGAAATGCAGCTCCTATGTCAACTGCTCCTTGGTTAGTCCTTGTCAGTTAACAGACAGAGCAGCGATGCCTGTTTTGGGTGCAGAATACACCATGAGGGGACCACTGAGACCTGCCATTGTATGGATGGGAAGGGAGGAGGATATGGATAGGGGCATGTGGTGGACACCCAGGATGGGAGGATACACTGGTGGGAAGGTGGTAGTCAGGGCCGTCCTTACCCATACGCAAAGTACGCAGCTGCGTAGGGAACCAGGAAATTTGGGGCACCAAATTTCCTGGTGCGCTGCACAGCTGTGTGCTACTCCACCCCTGCTCCGCCTCTTCCCTATGGCCCCGCCTGAGCCCTGCTTCTTCCCGCCCCTGCTCTGCCTCCACTCCACCCCTTCCCCAAAGCCCCCACCCCTGTTCTGCCCCACCCTGCCTCTTCTCGCCCCACCCCTACTCCACCCAAGCCCTGCCCCCACTCCCCTGAGGAGTGCAACAGGGCTGGGCCTGCATTCACCGGTGGCGGGAAGTGCAGTGAGCTCCCCCCTGTTCCCCAAGCCAGCCCCTGTGCCCCCTGTGGAGGCCTGGGGCCAGTCCCCTCCTCCCCCCGGAGGCCTGGGGCCCCACAGAGGATGCAGATGCGGGAAGGTGGCAGCCACCTGAGATGGGAAGGGAGGAGTATATGGATGGGGGCCACCTGAGGGATGGTGTGAAATGAGAAGATCTTATGAAGTAGAGATGGGAAGAAGACTGCTTGACTCTGGGCTCTGCTAATGAGATACAGAGCCTGTTGCCTCTGGGTCGCTCTCTTGACTGCAGTTGGCTGTCTGGTGGCCCCTGGGTGATATGGGTTTGATGCCCTCAGTCCAGGGCCTAGTGGATAGGTGCTACATCACAAGCCTGTTGTTATACCTGATGCTAGCTGGCGTTCTGGTTGGCAGCCTCTGCACAGAGGTCAGGGACAGCCTAGGTCATGGGCCGTGATCTCGCCTCTCAGCCCTAGAGGTCATCCCTCAAGGTCAGCATGGAGGCACACATGTGGGGTTGGGGAAGCTTGTCACTTTGTTGAGCAAAAAAGATAGGATTCAGGTCCCTGGAGTTGTCAATCTAGCCCCCCTCACTGCCCCCTACCTCCAGCACTAGATGGACACAATGCTTAAAACAAGGAAAGAAAAATTGACCCAGCTGAGCTGCTGAAACCATACAAGAACTGACCAGAAGTTTCACCCCCAAACTTCCCCATTCCACCTGTGATCAGAAGCCTGACTGCTGAAATAGCACAAGACAGTGTTCCCATGGTCTTTCCAGCCCCAACAGAGGCAGGAGGTGATGTAAACCTAGTCTGACAGCAGCTTTCCAAGATTTCCAAGAATCTCAGATAAGCAGGGACAGTGTGGTCTAGTTGTTAAGGCAGATGACTAAGACTCAAGAGATTTGGACTGTAGTCTTAACTCTGCCACTAACATAGTGACCTTTGGTGAGTCATTTCCCATCCCTTCTTCCCCATCTGTAACATGAGGTCAGTAATCTTTACCCAGGCTCCTAAAGTGCTTTGAGATTTATGGATGGAGAGTGCTATACAAGTTCAGTACATTATGGTGCATGCCTGAACACCTGGGAACTATGGCGATTGTGTCCTATAAATATTGGGTGGGAAACTTTCTGCAGCTCATCCATGTCATTTGCAGTTCACCATCCCCACCCAGGCTCTTGCTCAGTCTGGTCCCAGGTGGCAGGAAACTTTGGCCAGCATCCTTGGTCTTTGGAGTGGATGGGTGGAAGGAAGAAAAAAGGACCTGGCTAAGCATTCATCTCTAAGTTGAGGTTGTGCAAGCTGTAACAGGTGCTCTCCTGTGGCCAGCAGGAGCTAGATAATTACCGTACGGCCATGAAGAAGATGGCAGATGATATCCAGTCTCTGCGCAGGCATGTTGCCAGCCTGGAGGCAGAGAACAGCACCTTGCGCTGCAACCTGAGCATGCACGAGGAAGTGGGCCGCACACTGCTGAACGATGTGGACGTGGATGTCATGACCAAGGTGGAGATAGTTGACAGGATAGGTAAGGTATGCACCTCCCACCCCACCTCTGCATTGCCCAGTGGGGAACAAAGGAAGGAAGAGGCTGACATGAGAAAGAGTAGGGCATGTTTCTGACTGTGGCATTACAGGGAGTGGGAAAGTGAAAGGTTAATAGCCTTGGCTAGAAGCAAGGCACAGTGCAAGTGCCCACCAGTCCCTGTTATCCCCATCCCAGCCCTCTCCTCCTGGACTCTCCCTCTTGGCTGATGCTCCTCAGTCCTTACCATCCAGTTTAATTTGTATCTGAATTTGTGGACCTAACAATCTGATTGGGCACTTTTGGCCTTAGCGAATAGACCTGCCCCATAGCTGTGCCCCCTATTCCCTGGGAGTCCTGGGAGCTGTTTGTATCCCTCAGACATGCCCCCATGCCACTGACTGGGCTCTGTGGTCTCTTGCAGTGGCCCTCAAGCACAAACTGGCTGCTGGGACAGTGGAGATGAGCAGGATGAAGGACCGGGTGCAACAGCTGCAAAATGAGCTGATCCGGGTAACTGTGCCGATGGCTTTGGCCTGCTTGGTCATTATTCCATAGAGGGACCCGTGAGCATATGCAGCTCCTGTCCTGAAGGCCTCAGGGTCTAATTCAAACAGATACGATGCCCAGGGCACAAGCACAAGGATCTGGGCTCTCCCTAGTGAGAAGAGCTCTGAAGAAGGCTGCATGCAAGAAGGGAGTTTGACAAAGGAGACGGCTTAGCACGTGGGACATCAGAGGTTGCTCCCCAGCCCTAGCCTGCGGAGCGAGATGCCAGTCTAAATATGAAAGTCATCTGTGCTGCAGAGCCAACACCCTCTGCCTTTATCCTGCTGTCCCATGCTGGGGGTCTTCCCCTCCAAAGGAGAAAGGAGACCACCACTCTTTAGAGCCACACGCTAGGAGCAGCACGTTCCTGGTTACAGGTGGAAATTAACACAGACAAAGAGAGGTCAGCCTGGTGCCCAGGGGGCGAGCAGCTTGGAGCTAGGGAGCCATCTGGAGAAGCAAATATTCCCAGACCCCTGGACAGTCTCACTAAGCTCCTGGAGACTGGGGCTGTAGTTTGAGTTCTCCGCTGATTACCCTCCTCTCCTAACCCTGCAGCCACCCTGATTGACCAAGGGAGGAGAGTGGAGTAACAGGTGAACTCCAGTAGCTTTGGCAGCTCAGTCTGGGTCACACCCTGCCATAGTTCCGCAGCCCAATCAGCGACTGCTTGGGAGCCAGAGAGAACCACAGGTCTGCCTGTGTCCATCCACCTCAGTAAAGAATCCCCTGTGCATTCTGATTCACTCCCCGAGGGATCTGATGGTTTTTCTCCCCTCTCACCCACCAGAAGAATGACCGGGAGAAGGACCTGGTGATGCTGCAACGAGCCCATCAGCAACAGCAGACGGTGCTGAGGAAGTACCATGAGAAAATCACCAAGATGAAAGCCCTGGAGGATACTGTACGGCAGCAGGAGAGGGTGAGCAGAGCACAGGTGCATGGGAGGGTGCAGGGGAGAGTACCCAGCTGGGCGTCCCACAGGGCTTTGCTCCTCTTCCATGCTGGGGCAACATGCCCTGTGCTCATAGTGCACTCCCTACAGGGAGACCTTGCAACAAGCCACAGCAAAGCAAACCATCAGGGACCTGCCCTGGTGTTGTGTTTGTCAGCATCAACCAGGCCCACAGGATCTGGGCCCCATGGTCTCACTAGCAGGGTGGGATCTTCCTGCCTCCATCTGCTCCCCCTTTGTCACCCTGTCATGAATATAGGGGGAAGGGTAGCAACCTTTATGTATGCAGTAGCATAAAATCCCTCCTTGGCAGCTGTACTGGATTGCCTTACCTGTAAAGGGTTAAGCAGTTCAAATAACCTAGTTGGCACCTGACCAGAAGGACCAATGAGGAAGGAAGATACTTTCAAATCTGGGGGGGCGGGGGGAAGGATTTGTTTTAGTGTACCTGCTGAAAAACATCTACATAACAGCTGAAATGCCTAAAGACCGACCTAACTCCTGGCATAGACAGCACTATGTTAACAGGAGAGTTTTTCCCACCCACATAACTACCATCTCTCGGGGAAGTGGCTTAACTAGGCTGACAGGAGATGCTCTGTGCCTCTGCAGCATTTTAAATGTGGACCTGCCCATGTGCAGTGTAGACACACCCTTAAAGGACATGAGGTCCATTATCTGTGGCCCATACACAGTCCCCGCCAGCTGGGGAACAGTGAAGCAAGCTGAACAGGAGGGAAGGCCAGCAACAGCATTGCAGAGCTAGGCCTTGTCCAGACTAAGGTTGTGGTGTTAGCATGTGTGACGCACACATTTTAGAAGTCTAGTGTTGCTAAGGCCACACTGCCTTTAATGTGCCAACCTAGGCTCCCCTCTGGGCTTCACCTCAGCCTGTTTAGCATGAGTTAAAGACAACGTACCTTCTGCAGACTAGAAGTTTAGACCCTGTTAGTGACCATGTGGTAACGACATGCCCCAAATCTAGTCTAGCCAAGGCCCCAACTCTCTGCAGCACCCTGTTGCTGCAAGGGTTATGTGGGCCTTCAGGGGCTGTGATGGGAGCTCCCCTCTCCACTGAATTTCTGCCTTCCAAAGGTGATTGAGAAGATGGAGCGCATGCTGGAGGAGAAGGTGCCAGAGGCTACTAGGACCTGTGAGCAACTGTTGGGTAAATGCCCCCCCCTCTCTCTCTCTCTCTGAGAGCCAGGGGGCTGGGCTGGGCCCTGTTTTATTGGGAGCCAGGTAGTTCCTGAGTGATGCAGGAGGGGAGGGAGTGGCCCAAGTTACAGCTCAACTGGCCACATGGGAGGCAGGCGGGAGAAGCTCATAGGGACCCAGCAGAGAGGCTCATCATTCAGGGCCATACCCTGCTCCCTCCCTTACTCATGTTGGGCAGCACCAACCAATGGGGCTACTTGTGGAGTAAGTTGCTACTCCACATGAAGTCTGGCCCTATGGAAGGGAAAAGCAGAGCCCCCAGTCAGGGAAGCGTAAAGCCCCCAGCTCCTTGCTGTACCCAGGGTCAGGACCGGCTCTAGGCACCAGCTTGGGGTGGCACATTTCCAGGGGCGGCATTCCCGCTGACGTCTTCAAAAATTCCAACATCGAGCCCCAGCTCTCCTCAGGCAATAAAGTGCCCACCAACTGCCTGGATGTGGCAGGCAGCAGCCCTCTGGGCTACTGTTACAAAGTCTGCCTGGCCCTGGAGTTCACCAAGAGCAACTTCATGTTCCTACAGCCCGAGTTCCCCGAGAAACAACAAGAAAGCCGCCGAGAACTTACCAGGGCCGGTAACCCTGCAGTACAGCTGGTGGGGCTCGGGGAGATGCACTGGGAGAGTGTGCCATGAAATACCTCTTCAAGGGTTAGCCCGGCTTTCCCCCTTCTTCTCTCCCTCCCATGCCCCCTTGGAAACGAATCTGAGCCGGGAGAAATCCTTTCATTCAGGCACAACTTTTTAAAGATAATGACCCGACCCTTTGATCAAGTGGCAGAGTCGGAATTAGCACCTGTCAGACAGCAGGCAATTCTCCAGCGTGCTCCTTACCCATTTCACTTAATGATGTGGGAGACTTCAGGCTCATTTTAAATGAGTGAAAGTAGCAGAAAGCGCTCAGAAGCAACAGCCGAGCTCCTAGTAAGACTGAAATACGGAACGTGCCCAGGAAAGCCAAGGGCTGTCTCCGATTGCGGCTGCACAACCCTGTAGCCTTCCTTCAAGAGACCCAGGCGTGACACCGGGGCAGCAAAGCAAGTGGTGATTTAAGTCTCTGAAATGTCACTGTCTATTCTGTATTTCCCCTCCGCACATATTACAGGCAGCACGAATTACTCAAGCGCTCTAGTGGCCCATGGGGTTTTTCAGCTCCTTTTTATTTATACCAAATTCAGGCAGATACACCCGGCTCAAGCAGATTCAGATGCACTCGTTGCCCAATGCTGCATCAGTACCGCACCCCAGTCAAAAAAAACCAACACAACAACAACAAAACCATTGCAAAGTGCAAACGTGTAAAAGCCACACACAAAAAAGGGGGGCGGGGGGGCAAAAATTTTTTTGCTTGGAGCAGCAAAAAACTTAGAGCCGGCCCTGCCCAGGGTGCTCCCTTTCACAGACAGGTTCTGATTCCACTATAGTAGGCTGGCAGGGGCAAAGGAGAGGTGAAATGACCTGGCCTCTCCCTGGAAGGGGGTGGGTAGTGAAAGTGCTGGAGGGTATGGAGCTGAGCAGAGGTCTGAGCGGCTTCTCTGCTCTTCTCCCCCAGCTGATAGCTTCTCCAAGGAGTTCTACTCTACCCTGCTAGCTGAGAACATGAGACTGCGGGAGGAGTTGGGCAGAGCCCACTACCGCTCTTCCCCCATCATCCTGCAGCAGCAAGCCTTGCCGGTGAGATGGGTCAGCTTGGGGCCACGCCATGGGGAGGGTCCCCTGGTAGCCAGTGGGAGTGATTCACTTCATGTGCAGGACACTGTGGCTGGCAGTTTGGTTGCTTTATCAGTGTGACAGGTTCCCCCCAGGGTGCCATTTGAAACTGGGGTACCACTGAGCCCCCTGACCCACCAGTCTGGGCTCCCTCTCACACTGTACTGCTGTGAGAAGCTGCAAAACCCTCCAACCTGCACATTCACCAGCATTCACACAGGTTGGGAGTCGGACCAGTGTTCCCTCTAATTTTGCCCACGCATGTGTGGAATTAATTTTGTTATATGCACCGATATGAAGGTGATGTGTGACACATCACCTCCATATTGGTGCACATAACAAAATTCAGGTGGCAAGGGTCGAGAGGTTTGGAGTGTGGGACGGGGCTCAGGGCTGGGGCAGAGGGTTGGGGTCCGTGGGGCTCCGGCTGGGGGTGCGGGCTCTGGGGTGGGTCCAGGGATGAGGGGTTTTGAGTTCAGACTGCCTGGGGCTACAGCAGGAAGAGAGGACTCCCCCCAGTTCTCTCTCCCTGCAGCAGCAGCAGCACCTAGGCTGGGGGGGAGGGTCGCCTCTGCCCACCATGGCAGCTCCGGGGCTGGACCTGCCTCTACCCCGGCCACAGCAGGTCTCGGCTGGGGCTGGGTTGGGGCCAGGGAAGGGGGACCTCTTCCCCTGCTTTGGCAGATCTGGGGCTGGGCTGGGTTGGGGCCAGGGGAGGGACTGTACAGCTTAGAGGGAATTTAGGTAAGGACACACCCAGCTGCAGTTACACGCAGGCTCTCTAACCACCAGCTTCCCAGCCTGGGACCCCAGAGCTGAACCATCCTCCACTGGTCAAATCTGGCCAGTATATGGGTTTTACACCTGGTCCTCCTCTCCCTCAATGTGAAGAGAACAATGCCCACTTGTGGTAACCAAACAGAGATTTTCCCCAAGCACTCCAGTCAAAGCTCACTGGTTTAGATTAAAACAAAATAAATGTATTCGGTACAAAAGCTAGATTTTAAGTGATTATAAGGGATAGCAAACAGATCAAGGCAGATCACCTAGTAAATAAACAAAAATGCAAAATAAGCTTAATATACTAAATAGATTGGCTATGAATAACAGATTCTCACCCTGATTGATGGTACAGGCAGGCTACAGATTCTTAAGGCACAAGCTGCATTAACTTTACAACTTGGGTTTCTCAGGTCTTCATACACAGGCTAGAAATCCCTTTAGCTGGGTCCAGCACTTCCCCCAGTTCAGTCTTTGTTCCTTAGGTGTTTCCAGGAGTTTTCTTGTGTGGGGAGTGAAGAATCCTGCCCCGATGATGTCACTCCCTGCCTTATATACCTTTTGCATATAGTAGGAACCCTTTGTTCCAAAGCTTGATTCCCAGACCAATCTGTGGGAAAATACTGACATCCCAAGATGGAGTCCAGCCTCATGTGGCCTGGTCACATGTCCTTGTAGAGTCATAGCAGCCATCACTCTCAGGCTGTCTGTAGAGTTCTCAGGAAGACTCACCAGGTGGGAGATAAGCTTCTACTGAGGCCTATTGTTCTCCCTAATGGCTCATTGCCCTGAGTAGGCCCTTCCCAACCAGCTATCTAGCCTGAACGCATCTTGTCTAGTGGGCGTTATCCAGGTGTAACTACATTTGAAATACAGATACATAGTCAATATTCATAACTTTAGATACAAAAATGATATACATACAAATAGGATAATCATATTCAGCAAATCATAACTTTTCCAGTGACATCTCACATGACTTATTTTGTACAAACTGCATCATAATTATGTTATAATCATATGATAATATCACTATGAAGAATATGGGGGTGCAGTGTCACAATCAGGTTGTAAATGCTTTGGGACAGGGACTGTTTCTGCTGACAGGTTTGTACAGTGCCTGGCACAATGGGGCCTTGACTGCTGATTGGAGCCTCTAGCCACTACTGCAATGCAATATTATATTGTATTTGAAAAGCCGCCTTCACCACAGCCTCTACAGATCCAAGGCCTGCTCAGCACTGGCTTTTCTGCCCCCACCACGACCTCACATCAGCACTCCCATTATATGGATTCCATGGAATGGTGGGGGGAAAGGGGTCACTGGCAGCCTGTGTCATGATGGGAAGGGGATGAAGGGCTAGAGTCTCTAAATCTCACTTCCTAGCTGCATTATCTGTTTGCAGGACATATTCTCCACCAACTCAGAGAAGCTGTCTTTGCTGGCCAAGGTGGAGAAGGCGCAAGGTCGCATCCGTGCCCTGGAAAGCCAGGTAATTGTCATGCCCTTTCTCACAGGTCATCCCCCTAGTACACACATCCCATCGCCAATCTCCACCCGTTGCGTGGTCCTGTGGCATGAATGAGAATGAACTCTGACAACCCTGAGCACTGACTCACCCCTTGGTGTGCCCCCAGAAACTGGTGTTTCCTTCGAGGTATCTATATACATGATCACAGGTGGATTAGGGGCTAGATGCAGACAAAGCATTGTCTCATCTCTGCTCCTTTCCCAGTGGAGGGTAGGACTTGTTATGATTTATTGGCTGGTGAAGATCTGACTCTTGCGATTGGCCTGGAAGGCGATCAGTTGCTGGTCAGTTGTAACTCTTGTGGACAGGAGTTCCACAGTCAAGCACTGGCCGCTGAAAAGATCAATCTCATCCTAGTTTTCTCCTTGAGTCTCATAATCGCTCAGGAGCACAACATGGAGAGAGAGGCATCCGTTTCTGAGATAGCCCAGCCCATGGAGAGCTCAGAAGAGCAGCGTCAAGGCCTTAAAGCAGATATACCCAAAAGCTCCCTTTCCCCTCAGCCTCCCTCCATTGAGCATTTTCACAGGCTTTCCCACAAATAAACCCCTGAGGGAGGCTGCAGCCATGGGTCTAGCAAGTCCCCAAATCAGCACTAATGAGGAGAAATGGGCCTCACAGGAACCCCCTGGGTGTGGCCTCAAAGACCCAGTTGCCCAGGTGCCATGTTTTCATATTCTCCAAGCTACCCCTAATTCCAGCAGCGCTTTGCTGTATATGGCAGTGTATAGGTGATGGGAAGCTGCCAGCTGGGGAATATGTGGCTTGGATGGGGAGCCCACACGTCAGCAGTCTGAAATGCACTAGTCAGTTTCCCATGTGTCAGTGAGCAGAGTGGTGGGGCCGTGCACCACCACTGCCTTCAAGAGCAAACCCAGGGCGAGAGGGCAGGCACGCCAGCACTACCATAGTGCGCTGAGTATCTGTTCTCTCCCTCGCAGCTGGAGGAGTCTGCGAGGAAATGGGGGCGGGAGAAGCAGGACCTCAGCACCCAGCTCCTGGAGCAAGAGCATGGCTTTGGGCGCCCATCCAGCACCATCCTGCATGATTTCTCACTGGTCAGTGACATGCCTGCCATGCCGGCCAGCCCACAAGCTGGGCTCACCCAGCTACAGTCCGATTCCTCCCATACTCAGCTGCTCACCCTCCTGCCATGGCCACTGTCCATCTGGCTGGTGTAAGAGCCACGTTACTGGTCTCTAAAAATATCCATCTAGTTTTCCTTAGCCAAAGATTGATGGCCAGGACAGGGGACCATGTAAGGGCTCAACACTCTGTCTAGGGCACAGAAATTGCTCAAGGAACCTCCCCTCCCCACAAGCATATCCAGGCTGAAAGTCTCTTTGGTTTGTGCTAGTATAATGTCGACAGACTCCAGTCGTCGGTGCACAGGATCAGACCAGGGTCCTGTGGAGCTTAGTGCATGAGCCTCTACCGCATGAGCTAAAAGCCAGCTGCCTCTTAGTGAAGGCTGTAGAGCAGACTCATTTTATATCTCCCTCTAAGTGGTTTCGATGCCACTAGATGGGACAGAACACCACACCCAGGAGGTGTGTGGGTTACACTAGCTCAGTATCACGCCCCCTCCATACACTCCCAGAAGAGGAGGGGAGGAAGAGGAGAACCAGGCAGAGCAAGCCAAGGTGGAAGAAGAGCAGGAAAGAGAGTGGATCCTCACAGCCAGCCAGTCCGCTGCTGTGGGAAGGACTGTTGGGTTAACTCCACCCATCTGCACCACAGAGGCAGATCATTGGTCTAAATTTTGGTGCCTGAACAGCTGGTCACAACAAATTTCTGAGTCACCTGTGTCCCTGCAGTGTGCAGGGTTGGGACAGGGCTACCCTCCGTTATCAGACACGCCCCTCTGCTCTCTGGACTGCAGCAGTCTCTTTTAGCCTCCACACACACACGCTCTTAGGCTCCATCACTCCTGGTTGGCCAGGGCCCACTTCACCTAAGCCCTTTGACCTCTCCCCATATCACAGGGGGGCTGTTGTCAGACTTGTGACTTCCCAATCTTGTAGGGTGGCTGCATTTGTTGATTGGGGTAAGACTGAGTATAATCTGCCCCTGCCCGTTCAGCTGGGTGGACAGTCATCCACCACAGCCTGCTCTGGACCACAGACATGGGGTTTTCAGCATAGCAGGTGGGCGAGCATATTACTGAATGGCATACAGGGTCCAGCCCAGAATCTCCTTGTTAAAGCTTTGGGAGGAGGGAGCAGGTAGCATCAGGGCTAGCCCACAGAGCACACACTGGGAACCACGAGATGGGGCACTGGACAAAAAGGACTCTGCCATTACAGAGGAATGTAAGGGCTCAAAGGAAGTGGGAGACAGGTGGATTAAGATTCCAGGAATATCCCCTGATGTTCGTGCTCTTCTCCTACACAGAAAACTTCACCAGACCCCACAACACATATCAAGAGGCACCAAACGCTTGATCCTCTGCCCTAGCACCTTCTGCAAGATGGACTTATTGGCAGTACTGGGGAAAGACTGTGAATGTTCTGTCTGGTCTCCCACCCACCCCCCCACCCCCCGAAACAGAGCTCTCCTAGGGGGTCTACTGGAGATCTTTATTAAATGCTTGATGCTCAACCCCCAAGTGCTGTTACTGAAGACTGGATGGCCATGGGAAATACCTATGCCAGTCAGAGCTCAGGGATATGCTTGGCCAAGTGATAGGATCCAGTCTGTGAAGCCCAGATCAAAGCTTGGAGAAGCGCTAACTCTGGGTTCTATCACAGGGCACTGGGGTTTGGGGATTTTGAATCTGGCCCAGAACCCTGCCCCAATAGGTCACCCCCCGCCACCCAACCCTATCTCCTCCCCATCTTGATGACCATCTGTACGTATCTCTCCCCAAGGGTTCCAAGGCAGTTTAGCTTGACTTTCAACATGTTTTCAGCAGCTGATTTTTGCTGGTCCCTTGTATGATCACTTCTGCAGTGTTCCAAGCACAGTTAGATGACAGCTGGTGTTGAGCTTATTGTATCTTCCCTTCCCCGCCTTCTCCCCCCAGGCAGTAGTGTCTTGGAACATTGCATTGCTGGGGTGGGGGGAAGAAGGGTGTGACATGGACTGAATTCATACCCAGCAGAGGTGGCCTCCGTCTCTTTGGAAGGGTGGGTGAAGAACTCCATCCTTGGCTGTGATGATGGAACGCTGCCCGCTGTATAGCACATCAGCTATGCCCGAAGGACCAATTTGGATCAGTTTCACCCTCCAAGCGTGTGATGTTCGTGGAGGTTGACATTCCCTTTACCTGTGGTCCACTTCCTTTTATGTGTGGGACATTCCACATGGAGCTAGACACAGTTTAGTTGGGGTGGTGATGCCAAACCGAAACTGGGACTGTGAGAAAGCACCAGCCTGCACATCCCTTGAAGATGGCTCCCACAGTCAGTCCGCAGACCAGGAGGAAATCTGAACGTGTAACCAAGCCAAACGCACTCTGCAATAGAGCGAGTGGCAGCCTTAGAGGTGGGGGAATGGGCCACTGCACACACGGTGCATTGACACTTTGTTGGCCTATGCAGCCTATGCCCCCTAGGGAGTCCTGAGTAGAGAAGCAAAACATCATGGGCCAAATTCATCCCTGGGGTAACCCCATTGACTTCAGCAGAGTTTCACCAGGGATGATTCTGACCCCTGGAATGGCCCACCAGGCTAGACTTAGCCCCGCAAGGTGAGGTGCCCAGCTAGTACGAGTGATGAGAGCAGCAGCAGCACATGGCCATGAGGGCCCTTTGCCCTGGCTGCTATTCCTCATGTCCGCAAGGACTCGTGTGAAGCCACTGGGCTCCAGATCCTTGCAGCCAAAGTCACTTGTGCAGTGACAGAAGCTACTCATTCTTGTCACTAGTGCCGTTCCGCTGGCAACAGGTGTTAGCCCCCAGTCGGTGAGTGCTACGCATCCCGATCTGCAGAGGGAATGGGGCTGGACCAGCTCTTAGTTTGCACTGTAGAGACTTGGGTTGTTGGCTGTTAGGTCCCTGGTTCAGTCCCCAGTATTGGCCGAGAGGGCAGCCCCCATACCTAACTGGCCTTGGGGTGTGGCAGGTTTAGTAGACAGGTGACAGCCGGGGCTGCACCCATACCAGCTCTGAGCACAGCATGCAGGTTAGCAGGTGCTGCCTGAGCCATGCTTGCCACTGGGGCTGACTTGCTGAGTGTACCTGATACGGAAAAGGCCCCTCAGGTGCTGCCCCCAGTACGAGGGGTGTTGATTTGCAGAGCCAATAGAACGGCAGCACTTCAATGGGAAGTGGCCATGTCCCATGGCAGCAAAGGGGTGCCGTCTGCCTTGTTGCTTTAAGGGGTGGCAATTTCAAATGAGAACATGACCCTTCAAGGACATCTGGTCTGGTTTGCCCCTTCTTCAGTAGCCCTTCCCTTTGCCACCCCTGTGATGTGAGCCCAGCCTGTTGGGGGGTGGAGAATATCAGCTGTAGCCTGGAGGGAGGAAAGGGGGTGGGGGACTTTAAAACTAAACAGATGAACAGGGCCTCCAGTGGTCTGCCAGGTGCAGGGGGCAAAGCAGTAGCACATAGCCAAGGCAGAGCATGGCACGGGGGTTAGCCACATCACCAGCCAGAAAGGCAGCTTTGGAACACGTATCCTGGAACCTCTCGCTCTGACTGGTCAAGGCCTGCTGCCGGGGGACATGATGAGGAGCAGGATGCTGGCATGTCCAGGTGTCTCTTTGGCATGTGAAATCAGGGCATCTCACATGTGAATTTGGCATGCCAACAGGTACTTCCTATGGGGACTGGGAGCCCTCAACATTCCAGCATTTCAACCACACTTCCCAGGTCCTTCTCTAACTATTCTCCAACTGCACAGACATCCCGCGGATCTCTCCTGAGTGCAATTCCAGTGCCTTCCAGTAACTGCACCTTCCCCACCCTCCTCCTGTAATACAATGGCCGAAAGAGAAATGGACTTTCCAGTTCCCATCTTTTCTTAAAACATGTATTGTTTGCCCTTGAGTGGTTCTTGGTACATCATCACCTAGCCGAACTTCACCAGATATTGTTGTGTTCACATGCTAAGTTCTAAAATATCTTCCTTGAGTCCATTACATGAGTTGTCACTGGAAAAAAAATCACCAGCAATGACAATGTGATCCCAATAAATGGAAAGCAGAAAGCAGTGGTTGACAATTTTTAACACAATGGTACCTATCTAGTGGTATTTTCACTGACAGGTCCAGTGGTTCTTGCCAGCATCACAGTACTTCTTTCACACCTTGGTACAAATTTGTACTACAATGTATTGTCACTGGTGGGTCTTTGGAGCAGGCATTATAGTGATCATGGCTTCCATAAAGCTAACCACAATGATAGCACCTGCCCTTGAAGACATAAACAACCTCTCAACCCCCTAGGAGTGCAAATATAAGGTAAGAGGCACTTGCAATGCTGGTGCAAGCAGGTACAATTCCATTGAAGTTAGGGGGAACTCCGGAAGTGTAACTGAGATCAAAATTTGGATCCTATTCCCATCTCCAAAATGCAGTCACCTCTGAAGTAGATGTCACCTGCTCCTTAACAACACACAGCAATACCACACACAGTAGCTTCAGGTTTGAGTTTAGGCCTGGCAGTGAGGCACACCACCTTCCAATTGTAACTGTAAGAGGAAATGTAAGGTAGCAGAATCTAATGGCCATGACTGGGAATTTGGAAGGTGCTTAGAGTCAAATTATTAACATTCTATTACTGCTGGCCTCATGTTACAGTTGGCTCAATTGCTGTGAGAATGATGGGGAAATCAGCAATTTTGTGGTAAGGTACCATTTTTGTGGGTGTCATTTCTCACAGAGTTGGCATGTCTTGCATTTCTCAGAGTTTTGGATTCAGAAATCCCAAAGAAAGATAAAGCAAAGCTCATTCAAAATTACCACATTTTGCCTGGTCTCTGCTTGACTCGGAGTCTGGGTGGTGTCCATAATAAACCAGAAAACAGCCTGCGTTTGGATGTCACTAACCAGAGACTTGCAAATCCCGGTGAGCATTGCGCTCAGTTCTTATCCCACCTCCGCGTGTGACTGTGGTAAAGTGATGCCTCTCTGTGCCTCAGTTCCCAATCTGTAGAATGGGGCTAACATGACTGACCTACCTAACAGGAGGGGATAGGGTGACCAGATGTCCCATTTTTAAAGGGACTTTTTCTTATATAGGCACCTATTACCCCCCACTCCCTGTCCTGTTTTTTCACAGTTGCTATCTGGTCACCTTAGGAGGGGATGTGAGGCTAAATTCATGCATGGTTGTAAAGTGCTTTGAACTTCCCAGGTTATGTCTGGATCTGGAGGTGTAATTTGCAGGTTGGATAGCCATATCATGCTGATTCTGATCAAACTGGCATGCAGAAAATAGCATCACAGCCTTGGCAACACAGTGCAACACAATAGCTGCCCCAAGTACAAGCCCATCTGAAATCCTAGGTATGTATACATGGGGGCTAGTTGAAGTCATTGCCCAGGAAGCCATGGCTACACTGCTGTTTTTAGCCTGCTAGCTGGATCAAACTAGCCTGGTGTGATGAAGTTGGGAGATTTTTGTAGTGTTTTACATGAATTGTGTGTGCATGCCTCAGTTTCCCTGTGTGCTGCAAGCGAGAGACAGGCATGCTGAAGGCTCAGAGAGGTGGAGAAGCCTACGGCTTATCCCCCAAGAGAGAGCGGACCCCCGAGAAGGGCTGTTGCAATGAAGGGGGTTCCTCCCAGTGACCATATGGAGCCGGGCGAGAGCATAAGTCCTGTGAGTCCCTGACAACTTGGTAGCAGAGGATTGTTGGTGGATGCACCCTGTAGACGGTTGCCTGCCAGTGATAAAACAAGGGAATTGAAGGAACCAGCAAGGAAAGGGCCTAGAACCAGCTCCCTAAAAGCTGGTTTGCATGTCTGGTCAGGGAGCAAGGGCTGAGCATTGGGAGGCTCACCCAGGAGGTGTAGATTGCCTGGCTGGTAGAGAATGACCAGTCTGAGGAGCAAGTTCCAGATCCCAGCAGGGTTCTGGGATGCCCGGAGAGCCTGGGAGTAGCAGGGGGGCAGTTGGGGTAGTGGCAGGGGGTCCACCATACCCCGTTCCCCAACCAGGAGGAGGGCTTCCCAACCACAGTGGATATGAAGAGATGAAATCTGGAGCTGAGAGCTAAGGAGCTGGAGCTGGAGGAGCAGAGGCTAAGTGACTGCTTGGAGCAATGAAAACATGAACTGGAGTTGGAGGAGAGGCAGGCCAAGAGCACCTCCTATGGGGTAAGTGGGGAAAGACCCCAAGATGCCAATTTGGCAGAAAGCCTAGATTCCAAAGTGTGCCCCGGTATAATGGGGGAGGTATATTGATGCCGACCTCACTGCCTGTGAGAAGGCTTGTGATTTGAACTAGGTTGACAGGCACAGCTGTCTCACACACCCCGCTTGGTCCCAAGGCCATACAGGTGTTCAGCCAAATGGATGGTGCAGAGACTGGGGACTATAAAGGTTCAAACAGGCTTTGCCACTTACGTTTGAATAAACCCCTAAGGCAGACAGGAAAATATTCCGGGGTGTATGAGAAACCCTGGGCATTACGTACAAGGAGGTCACCTGGTAATGCAGGCTGAGAGAGAGAGCTGGGAAGCAGTCACCCAGACAGCTCCTGGGGCAGAGCTGGCCAGGGGAGGGGGAAGGGACACAGGCTTCCACTCCAAGCTCAGCAGATATGTCTGCTTGTGACTCCTGGGCTCAGGCCCCTCTGATCCCCAGGGGGAACCACAGGTGGGGGTCAGTGGGAAGACATTCACGGGGTGAAGAGATTCGGGGACTCTTATGGGTGTGGTGCAACCTCACCAGCTGCTGAGGGGCCATGTAACTTGGGGGAAGGCTCCTAGACAGCAGCCATTCACCTCCTGGGATCCTTCAGCACGTCAGCCTTGACGTACTCTTGGGAAGTGACTGTGTCTCTTTAAGACAGGATCCGGTCCCTGCACCAGTAACAGCCAAAGAGCTGACCCCAGAGATCGGAAGATGGAGAGGGCAGGAGCCAGTGAGCATGTGAATGGCCCATAAATGGTGCTGGTCCCCAAGTAAGATGGGTCGATCAGACCCAGTGTGCACTATTGGAAGCTCAATGCCATCACCATGTTCAATGCCTGCCCCATGCCTAGGACTAAAAAATTCCTAGACAAGGTGTGTGTGTGGAGGGGGCTTTACCTCACTACTGCGAATCTCACCAGGGGCTACTGGCAGGTGCCTTTGGACCCAGTTGCCAGGTTGAAATCTGCTCCCATCAGCCCTATAGGGCTCTGAGGTCCTGGTCCTACCTTCTGGCCTCAAGGGGGTGCCTGCCACCTCCCAGTGCCCAGAGAATCAGTTACTGAGGGGGGGTGGAGGACTGTGCCCTGGCATAAATTGAAAAAAATTAATTTAATTTAAATTTTAAATTTTAAAATTTATTTTAAAATTAAAATTTAAAATTTAAATTTAGTGCTGGGGGTTGTATAAGTACCTAAGTACCAGGCTGAACTCCCATAGAGAGAAGGCAGGCATCTGTGGACCCACATCTGGGTAGAAAGTGGTGGGGGTCAGGAACTGATTACACTATCTTGAAAAGGAAAACTTCTTACCTGAGTGTTTCCTTGATGACAGCTTTGAGCAGCCAGATGGCTTTCAACATCTTCAGCATATCACCCTGTCCTGCCTGTCTGGCCGCAAAGATCTCCGCCCGCAGCTGCTCCTGCACCACTGGAGTGTGAGCCAGTTCAAACATGGCCCACTGGAGGGTCATGGAGGTCTAGAGCAGGACACAGGGGAACCTCCTAGAACTCAACACCAGCTGGGTTCTGACTCTAGGGATGTTGCTCTCTGGGTGACCCATGCATGCCATGTCTCCTCTCTGTGCCTCAGTTTCCTTTTCTGACAAGGGGGTCTGGTTGTGTGGCTTCAATGAAGCATTTTGAGATGCTAAGAGAAGAGCCCCTGTGTTGATGAAGTGTTATGGGCTGGGACTTTTAGAAGAGCCTATGAAAGTGAGGCACCCAGGTGCCAGAACTCCAGTTCCAAGGTCTCAACATTTGCCATTCTCTGCCTTGTGTACTCCACCATGAGCATCCTCCTTTGAGGAGCAGTGTGGAAAAGTCATCTGGGGGCACTTACACCATCAGAGGGGTAGCTCAGTGGTTTGAGCATTGGCCTGCTAAACTCAGGGTTGTGAGTTCAATCCTTGAGGGGGCCACTTAGGGATCTGGGGCAAAATCAGTACTTGGTCCTGCTAGTGAAGGCAGGGGGCTGGACTTGATGACATTTCAAGGTCCCTTCCAGTTCTAGGAGATGGGATATCTCCATTAATTTAAAATGTATACATTCATGATGTCTGTGTCTTCAGCCCAACCTGGGAGAATCAAGTGTCCCAGTGAAGAGCAGCCTGGGACGCCTCCAGGATGGATGGTAGAGGCCGGAAAAGGTAAGATGAGGATGGCAGATGTGTCATACCTGGGCCACAAGGTGGGAAGCATCTGCTAAAGCCAGAACCAGTCAAGGTAACCAGAGATTGGCCATTCCTCAAATCGAGAAACAGGCCCAGGTCTCTAATGGGATGGCAGGGTACTACTGAAGCTTTGTAACCCACTTTAGCTCCCATTATGAAGCTTGGTAATTTGGGCAATCCAGACAAGGTGGTCTGGACCTAACAGTGCCGGGGGCACTCTGTGAACTGAAGGAGGCTCTAATCCAGGGGCTGGGGGTGATTAAGAGGCCCAGCACAGCTTGGCAGTCAGCCAGTTTTGGCCAGTGGGAGGACAAAGGGCTGAGGAGAGAGGACCTGACCAACCAGTTCCAGCCAGAGGGGAACAAAGGCCACAGTGACCTGTTTACCTGGGACCGAAGACAAAGGACATGGGAGGAGATGTTGGGGGGAGATAATATTGGATGATCGGCTGGAAGGAGGGGGCTGCTGGACTGGACAGAGAGAGAGCAGCCAGAGCCCACCTGGATGCGGGACAGACTTAGATGTACTGTGCTGAGAGATGCTAGGCCTGAGGGCCCGGAGAGTTGTCTGTGCTGGGTTCATATGCTCAATAAACCCTTCTGTTTTACTCTGGCTGAGAGTCACTCCGGTCTAGAGATCAGGATTGCATTATTCCCCCTGGGAGTGGAGGCCCAGAGTGAGTGGACTCCCAGAGGGGACCCACGTTGAGAGACAGGCATGCTGAGGGTCAGAGAGGTGCAGTTCCAGGAAGCGGAGGGGCCTACGGCTTAACCCCCGAGAGAGAGTGGACGCCCCCAAGAAGGGCTGTCGCACTGAAATGGGTTCCTCCCAGGTACCGTACAGAGCCGGGAGAGAGCACGAGACCTGTGAGTCTGTGATACCTGGGTACCTGTACCCGAGGCA
Source organism: Chrysemys picta bellii (assembly GCF_011386835.1). Taxonomy (NCBI): domain Eukaryota; kingdom Metazoa; phylum Chordata; order Testudines; family Emydidae; genus Chrysemys; species Chrysemys picta. The sequence goes on from NC_088800.1 coordinate 48,120,864, forward strand.
GCAACTACACCATCAGTGTCAACCTACCTTCAGCTGACGAGTGCTATAAAAAGACAAACCATTATATTTATCCCAGCTAGACAGTGTACTGGCAAACACAATGGTGGGAGGAGGGTAAAACAGTGGTGCCTATGAAACATTTTGCAAAGGCTGTGATGTGGATGAGTGAGTGAAAGCTGATGGGCATCTTCCCATTCCAATGCACGTGGGAGGGCAGCGTTGACTGTGCTGACACAGTAAGGGTGACCTTGACTAACTCTGCTAACACTCCAGAACCCAAAAGACTGGGGCTGCTTGAAACGTCTGGATCCTTTTGCCACTTCCGTGCCTGGGGTTTGGGGCTGTGTTCCAGAGGTCTACAGGCCAGGGGACCTACATGAACATTCATCTTGCACTGTGGACAGTCTCTACTTTGCCCTGAACACTGGAGGAATTTGATCACCAAGGCACATTTTATGTCCAGGATGGAGACTGCAGTTAGCACCCTTCAGCTGCCTAGCCAGATTATATCTTCCAGTGACCATTGCATTGGTCAGCAGCAAAGGCAGTGACAGACAAAGCCTGGGTTAGGTCCCTGGAGCTCCCACCCCACTGTGAAACACTATAACCTGAAAATAGCACCCTGTAACCCCCATATTCACCACTGTCATGTAATTGTGATATTTCATACAAAGCATGCCATGTAAGATATATGAAAAGTCATGCTCTGCTAAAACCCGTTCTGTCCAAATATGTATAGCATTAGTATGAGATTTTTGCTGTATGGTTGTTACTGAAATATGCTGTAAGTTTGCTAGTGACACATAAAGGACCCCTGGCCAGGATGGTGCTCCATGACCATTAATCAGCAAGGGTGTTGTACTCAAGGGTCTTACAATTCAATGACAGTTGCCCAGTCCACACAATGGGGGTTTACTTGATCACTGTGACTTAGCAAAGCTCACTGGGACATGTCTGGGCAAGTATCTTCCACATACATGGATTGAGGGTATAACAGGTGCAGCATATCTTGGCCTTTCTCCTCCCCCACCTATGCTGGAAGTAACAGGCACACCAAAAAGATGACGGTCATCTGAGGAGACTGGTCCAGACTTAATGAGAAACCTGTGTATTAAGAACTGTAACATCCAGTAGGGTGAGAAAATCGCTGATCTAAATACTGCCTGGTGTAATAAGGGTTAAGATTTAGATTGTGCATTTAATCTTTTATTTTCTTTGATAACTTTCTCTGAGCTTTATGCCTACCACTTAAAATCTATCTTTCTGTAGCTAATAAATCTGTTTTACACTTTACTTAAAACGGTGTAGTTTGCTTGAAGTGCTTAGGCAATCTCAACTCAGTTACAAAGGCTTGTGTTATATCCTCTCCACATTGAGGGAGGGGTGGATCAGGTAATAAATTTACACTGGTCAGGCTTCTAACCAGGACAAGATGGTACAACTCTGGGGTGTACGGCTGGGAAGCTGGGGGGACTTGGCTGGAGTCTCTCTATTAGTTCATGAGTGGCTTGGAGAAGCATTCACGTAACTCAACTGGGTGTGTCCCTGCTTGTGGATGCCTGTGTAAGTGCAGTACCTGCCAGAGGTTGTCATGGCATCAAAGTGTGAGAGGGAGCCCAGGCTGACAGGTCAGAGGGCTCAGTGGTACCCCAGTTCCAGGTTGCACCCCAGGGAATCCCATAACACCCACCCCAGCCCCCATTCATTTCTCCTTACTAGAGTCTAATTTTTATGTCTAGAGACAAAGTTCCACAAGGACATAAATCATATGTACAGATTGTCCCAAACACAGGTGACAGCTCTTCAGCTGGCTCAAGATGAGTTGACGTTGGCTCCATCACCCATTGGCCCGGCCTTGTCACAGAATCAGTGGGGAGCGGTAGCTTCTGTTCCATTCATGGCTGGGAGTCCAGGGTCCGTAACGTAAGGCATATTGGTTTGTCTGGGATCAGGATGAGGTCAAACTTGGTACCAATGTCCACTCCTCTCTTGGTTTCTATCTTGAAGTTCTCCAGCATCTGGGAAATAGAACAAAAGAGACAATGAAAATCTGTCAGAGAAGCAAACTCATCTTGATTCCAACCAATGAGGCAAATGGAAGAGAAGGTCTCATTGCACTGTGGCTGCAGTCAGATGCTGTGCAAGCTTCCCTCAACTCCCCAGACAGCTTTGCCAATGCCCCCACTTCTGACCTACACTAGAAGCACCACTAACTTGAGCCAGACAGTGGCAAGACACTATGTGCCACTTTTTCAACTCGTGGCACAATAATTTCTTGCCACAAGCCACTATCGCCCTCTGGAAGCTCCAGAGTTGACTACCCCAGTGCAGGAAATTTGCAGGACTGAGCAAGATGTGTGGCATTACCTCCCACAACTCTCCACTAAGAAGGATGTTCAGTGGGGCCTTAGGTGAATGACCCTGATAGCCAGAGGATGAGAAGGGAGATCTCTGGGAAGAAGGCAGTGTGGGGCAGCTCCACTGTGGAGTAGGGCTGAAATGACTTTATCCCTAGTCTTTGGCTGAGGGAAGCCCTGTTGACTTCGGGGCTGGACATTCTTTAAATGTCCTTATATTCATTGCACTAGATGGTCTTTGCTCTCCATCTGTGCATGCAGGAGATGATGTGCACACCCAAAAATGTTGCTCATTTGGGGAGGATTTTGTACCCCTCTAGTTTTGCTTTTTCATGAACTTCAAGAAAACTGGCAAAAATCCTCTGTGATCTGCATAAATACCTTGTGGATCTGGGCCAGAGAGATGAAGTGAATATCCATAAACACTGACAAAGCTGGGCCTAGACACCAGGACTCTGAAACCAATGCGCTAACTGCTGGATCATGCTGATTCCAGTGAAAAGAAAGACCTCCCTCTGATTTGGACTGGTTTTGCGTATTTGTTGCTAATCTTTTGCACGTTTCTAGCAGGACTCTCAGGGTATGGCTACACTGCATTATAAACCAGGATCTGTGGGATATGGGCTTGTGGCCTTGGTGCTGCCAAGCCCATGCTTGAACAGCCACACTGCATTGTAAACCTGGGTTTACAATTGCTGGAACCGGATCTCACGCCATACTAACATGTCCACAGTGAGCTACACAGACTGTCTGACTCGGGTCAGCTTGAGCTGTGTCCACACTGCAACATGACAGGGCTTGAGCAGGATTCCAGCTCAGCCCCACTCACCTAGCAGGGTCCTAAGATCTGGGTCCTGTAATTTTCAGCCTTAGCTGCCTGAACCATCTACCATGCAATGCTCATTCCACTTGTGCAAGCCATGCAGACAGCCAAGTGCCTAGACCTCTGTTTCTCTCTTTCCCAACAGAGCCCTAGGTTCCCCTGGTTCTCTGTGCAGCTGCCCACAGCCCTTCTCTGGCATCGCCGGGAACTTGCCTCAGCGACAAGGTGCTTTGCAAATTCTGCGGCTTTGCCAAGGGAGGAAGGTGTCAGACTCACATGGATCAGGAAGAGCTGCATCTCCAGCTCAGCAATCCTGCGACCGAGGCACTGACGTGGCCCAAAGCCAAAGCCCAGCCCCCTGAAGTATGTAGAGTCCATTTTCAGCCATCTTGCCGGGTCGAACAGCTCTGGCTTGGTGAAGAACTTGGGATCACGGCCCATAGCGTAAATTCCAACCTGCACTAGAGTCTGCAAAGGAGAGGGGAGGGAGGGTGAGTGGACTGCTAGCAGCTCTCCCAGCAGGCATCCATCACAGGGGCTGTGCCAGACTTCAGTCATGACAGGGGAGTGACACTGCAGTCACAATGTGAGGGAACAGCATCTGCCCTTGGGTGAGTCTGGCCCATTGTGCCACCACAAACACAGATCTACACACAGGGCCTGGTGGGCAGCCCTCCCTCAGGGTGAGTGACACTGACTTTAATAGTATGCTCCATCAGGAGAGCGCTGCTGTATGTGCTGCGCAGAGAGGCTGTGCACTGTTCACTCTGTAACTGGCAATGGTTTCAGAGCCTGTGTCTGCTCCAGCCAGCCACACGTTTAGTTCCCCCATTTTCTTTGGGCCCATCTAAAGTGCTCTTACAACTGAGTGTAAGCTCCATATCTACGCATGGCTTAAACTCACTAGGTGAATTCCCTCCCCCACCCATTTACACTGGGTAAAAGGGCAAAGGGAACAGCAGAAGGGGTCCCATATCCAGCTGGGGGAGAATTCCCTCAGTGCAGGCAGGTGTGGTGGAAGGCTGCCTTCTGAAGGACATGTGTGGGGCTCAGGTGCAGCAGAGATTCTCGACAGAGCAGTGCTCTGTGGGGCAGGCTATGAAGGCTGCTGTAGGTTAGACAGGCCCCTGGGCAGGGGACACTCCAGCTGCCAGAGCAACCCAGGATTAGGCAGGTGCAAAGGTAGTTCAAAGTGCCCCACCCCGTCCCCCCGGGCTGTGAGTTCTCTGCTGTGTCTCTAAAGCTCAGCCCAGATTCCCATCCCTCTAACATGCCTTGGCCAGCCAGTTTGGATGGGCCCAGGCACTTGTGCTTTGGGCTGGGTTCAGATTCATGGTAGATCTTTTCTTTAAACACCAAGCTAATGTGCCCCAACCCTGGCATCACTGACTAGCCCAAGCCTGGTACAATTCTGGTTGGCCATAAGCAAGTTTTTAAACAGTGCTTATCTACAGTCTTCCCTTGGCTGTGAATGGGGCTTTTGCTACAAGCCATGGGTATTCTGCACTAGATCTGGCTGACACAATGGTTAAAATGGTTGGGTTAGCCTATCATTGCTAGCCTTACCATGAGGCGAACTGAGGCGGCCGCCTCAGGTGTCAGATTGTGGGGGGGGCACCACTAGGACCCAGAGTGTAGAAAATTGTGTCTGCTGCTGGTGCATATGTATTCTCTCTGCTCTAGATGCACAGAGATGGTGGAGTGCTGTGCTCAAGGAAGAAGGGCACAAGAGACATAACAGGCAGACAGGAGAAAAGGTGAGAGGGAATAACAGAAAGCAGCAGGAGCTGCAAGGAGAGAGAGGAGGAGGAGCCTCTTATGTACCTCTCTAGCACCCCCAGGAGCCTGGACTGATGAACAACAGCTTCTCAGGGAGCTTCCTGTTTCCTGCTGCTTCCCTGAACCCACTTGAGGAGAACAAGCAGTCAACTGAAGTAGTAGGAGCCAGTTAGGCCTTTAAGATGCTGATATCTTACCTCACTCAGGCCCTGCTACCATAGTAGGGTTACCTTACGTCCGGATTTCCCCGGACATGTCCGGCTTTTTGGTCCCCAAATCCCCGTCCGGGGGGAATTGCCAAAAAGCCGGACATGTCTGGGGAAATAGGGAGGCTAGGATCTCCGAATCTGTGTGTGTTGGTCGCCTGCTGTGACATCATCTCGGTGCGACACTCGGCTCCTGCCCAGGGCATGCTGGGGGCTGTAGTCCGGCCGGGCCTCACGCTCCAGGGAGAGCCAGGAGAGGGGAGCGGCCGAGAACTACAACTCCCAGCGGCCCCTGCGACGCGACCAACCTGCCCCTGTGAGGCAGCAAGCCGTCGGGGGAGGGAGGGCGCGGGCCCCTGTCCTTTGGGTGGGGGGTGTCTCTGGGCGCCGCTCGGCAGCCATCGCAAGGCTTGGGGGCGCCCCGGGGGGGGGGGGGAGGGGGTTGTGGACGCCAGCGCGTTGCGGGGAGCCGGCACTGTCGGTATTTGCGTCCCCCTGGGGCTGGAGCTGCGCCAGAGAACATTCCATAGGTGGAAAGAGCTTGTGATGAGACTAAGGTTAAAGGCCACCATAGATGATCAGCATCAAGAGAAGATTGCATCAGATTTGCATCTTTACTGGCAAAAATGGTCTGAAAAGGCTCATTGCCATTGTGAGAATGCTTGCTACCCAAAACCTAGCACTTCAGATCAGCTGTGTGTGTCAAACAATGGAAAATTCCTTAAAACTGTGGAGCTGATGGCTGAGTTTGATGCTGTACTCCAGGAGCATCTAAGAAGAGTCACCACCCAAGAAATGTACACACACCACTACCTTGGAAAAACAATTCAAAATGAGATCAAACAGTTACTGACAACAAAAGTCAAACAGAAGATTGTGGCAGATCTGAAGTCAGCAAGATATTACTCTGTTATTCTGGACTGCACACCTGACATCAGCCATATGGAACAAATTACTTTAATGGTGCATTTTGTAACAACAACGGAACCTAGTGAAAATGTCCCTGCAATGGTGACTGTCAGAGAGCATTTTCTAGAATTTATTGACATTGATGATACTACAGGAGCTGGTATGACAAAAGTGCTTCTTAAAGAGCTGGAAGATATGGGAATTGCGATAGCTGACATGAGAGGTCAGGGCTATGATAATGGTGCCAACATGAGAGGAAAGAACAGAGGAGTGCAGACACGAATCCGAGAGTTAAAGGCCTGGTCCACACTAACCCCCCACTTCGAACTAAGATACGCAACTTCAGCTACATGAATAACGTAGCTGAAGTCGAAGTACCGTAGTTCGAACTTACCGCGGGTCCAGACGCGGCAGGCAGGCTCCCCCGTCAACTCCACATACTCCTCTTGTGGAGCAGGACTACCGGCGTCGACGGCGAGCACTTCCGGGATCGATCTGGGACAAGACGCGATAAATCGAACCCAGAAGATCGATTGCTTACCACCGGACCCGGCGGTAAGTATAGACGTACCCATACCCTCAAGCTTTTTTTGTCCCATGCAGTTCTCATTCATTGAACTTGGTGGTCAGTGATGCAGCATCAGCTTCTAGTGAGGCTGCTGAATTTTTTAATGTAATTCAAAGCATCTATGTATTTTTCTCTGCATCAACTCAACGATGACAAATTTTGAAGCAACATCTGGGAACATCCTTTCTGACACTGAAACCACTGAGTGCCACACGATGGGAAAGTCGAGTGGAGGTGATAAAGCCTATCAAACACTAAATTGGGAAGATAGATGATTCCATAGTTGCCATTATGGAGGATATGACAGGAACTGTTCATGGGAGAAGAGTGGCAGAGGGAAATGGAATCACCAGAAACATACATAACTTCACATTTCTGTGCGGCTTAGTGTTGTGGCATGACATTCTATTTGAAATAAATGTTGTAAGCAAGAGACTCCAAGGTGTTGACCTTGATATATCTGGAGCAATGGAACAACTGGACAAAGCAAAGTCATACCTACAGTCTTACTGGTCAGATGAGGGATTTCAAAACATTCTGAAGACTGCACAGAAGTTGACAGAGGAACTTCACACTAAAGCTATTTTCCCACCCATTCAAGAATACAAGAGTCACCGAAGAAAAAGACATTTTGATTACGAGGCACGGGATAATCCCATAAGAGACCCCAAACAACAATTCAAAGTTGACTTCTTTAACCAGGTGCTAGATTGTGCAATACAGTCAGTGAAAGAACGTTTCATGCAGCTCAAGGAACACAGCAGTATATTTGGGATGTTGTATGATATTCCAAAACTCCTCACTATACCTGAAGAAGACCTACACCAGAAATGCAGGACACTAGAGACACATGATGACATGCGCAATATTGATGCGAGTGATTTAGGTGATGAACTGAAAGCCCTTTCAAGATACATTTCAGCAGGATCAACTCCAAAGGCTGTTCTGGAATATATGTGCACAAATAAGATGACCACCCTCTTTCCAAATGCTTTTGTTGCTCTGTGCATACTTCTAACACTTCCTGTAACAGTTGCCAGTGGAGAACGCAGCTTCTCCAAGCTGAAGTTAATAAAAACACATCTACGCTCCACAATGACACAGGAGAGGCTGGTCGGCCTTGCAACCATCTCAATAGAGCATGAGCTGGCCCAGACTGTGGACCTTCAGGAAGCAGTTCAAAGCTTTGCAACCACGAAGGCACGGAAAACACCACTTTGATTATTCATACAGATAAAAATGCCAGTGTTTACTATGCAGACAAGAAAAGTTAAATTTGCTGTTCAGGCTTTTGAAAGTTAAGTGTTACTTAAAATTTTTGAACAAGGCATTTTAAGTTTTTAGTTCTCCTTTATTGGGGTAGGTAGCAGAGCAGTACCATGAGAGGAGTAGAACAGGAAAAAGGTAGAACTGAGACCTTTCAAAGTTTTGGCCCAAGCTAAGGGGCATGGGGGCGTCATTTGAGCTCCCCACCTCAGGTGCCAATATGTTGTGGGCCAGCCCTGCAGCCTATAGCTGTGCTCCCACGCTGGCCACCACCATTGGAGAGGCACCAAAAGCAGCAACAGTGGGAAATGTTAAGACATCTAGTGGAGACAAAGCCAAAGTTCCACAGGTGCCTGTTCCCCTCCTTCCGTCTGGCCCTGCCCCGGTGGGAAGCTCACCTTGGCAGGGATGAAATAGTCCTGGAGGATAATCTCCTGTGTTGTGTATCTCTGTAGGGTCACTGCCACTGGATGGAGCCTGCAGGAGGAGGAGGACACATCAGGGTGGTATTTACTCATCACTCATTTACAGCTGATATTGTCCGAATGGGCAGAGTATACAATCAGGGCTGTGCATGAGACCAGTCATCCACCTTAGAAATAAGAGCTCAGCCCAAAGATTCCCCATGTCATTCTGCTCCCACTTTGATAGAGGACCTACCTCTGTTAAATCAGGCCATCGAGCTATTGCTTGTGACAGGGTATACAAACCCTCCATTGTCCAGGAGAAGGTTAACAAGCTGCTGTGGGGTTAATAAACCCTGACCTGCTACACCTGCAATAGGTGTCAGGGAGGGCTGTCAAGCGATTAAAAAAATTAATTGCAATTAATCACGCAATTATAAAAATAATCATGGTTAGTCGCATGATTAATCGCACTGTTAAACAATAATAGAATACCATTTAAATATGTTTTTATGTTTTCTATATTTTCAAATATATTGATTTCAATTACAACACAGAATACTAAGTGTACTGTGTTCAGTTTATTTTTTATTAGAAATATTTGCACTGTAAAAACCAAAAGAAATTGTATTTTTCAATTCCCCCATTACAAGTACTGTAGTGCAATCTTTTTATCATGAAAGTTGAACTTACAAATGTAAAATTATGTACAAAAAAACTGCATTCAAAAATAAAACAATGTAAAACTTTAGAGCCTACAAGTCTACTCAGTCCTTCTTGTAGTTCAGCCAATCATTCCGACCAGTGGTTCTCAACCAGGGTACATGTACACCTGGGGGTACTCAGAGGTCTTTCAGGGTGTACATCAACTCATCTAGATGTTTGCCTAGTTTTACTACAGGCTACATAAAAAGCACTAGTGAAGTCAGTACAAACTAAAATTTCATACAATGACTTGTTTATACTGGTCGATATACTATACACTGAAATGTAAGTACAGTATTTATATTCCAATTGATTTATAATTATATGGTAAAAATTAGAAAGTAAGCAATTTTCAGTAACTGTGCTGTGACACTTTTGTATTTTTGTGTCTGATTTTGTAAGCAAGTAGTTCTTAAGTGAGGTGAACCTCGGGGGTATGCAAGACAAATCAGACTCCTGAAAGGGAGGGGTACAGTAGTCTGGAAAGGTTGAGAGCCACTGGCTCAGACAAATAAGTTTGTTTATATTTGTGGGAGAGAATACCACCTGCTTCTTGTTTACAATGTCACCTGAAAGTGAGTCGCATGGCACTGTTCTAGCCAGTGTGGCAAGATATTTATGTGCCAGATGCGCTAAAGATTCATATGTCCCTTCATGCTTCAATCATAATTCCAGAGGACATGCGTCCATGCTGATGATGGGTTCTGCTCAATAACAATCCAGAACGGTGCAGACCGATGCATGTTCATTTTCATCATCTGAATCAGATGCCACCAGCAGAAGGTTGATCTTTCTTTTTTGGTGGTTCGGGTTCTGTAGTTTCCGCATCAGAGTGTTGCTCTTTTAAGACTTCTGAAAGCATGCTCCACACCTCGTCCCTCTCAGATTTTGGAAGGCACTTCAGATTCTTAAACCTTGGGTCAAGTGTTGTATCTATCTTGAGAAATCTCACATTGGTATGTTCTTTTTGTTTTGTCAAATCTGCAGTGAAAGTGTTCTTAAAATGAACAACATGTGCTGGGATGTCATCCGAGACTTCTATAATATGAAATGTATGGCAGAATGTGGGTAAAACAGAGCAGGAGACATACAATTATCCCCTAAGGAGTTCAGTCACAAATTTAATTAACGCATTATTTTTTAACGAGCGTCATCAGCATGGAAGCATGTCCTCTGGAATGGTGGCTGAAGCATACGAATGTTTAGCATATCTGGCACGTAAATATCTTGCAATGCTGGCTACAAAAGTGCCTGTTCTCACTTTCAGATGACATAAATAAGAAGCGGACAGCATTATCTCCCATAAATATAAACAAACTTGTTTGTCTTAGCGATTGGCTGAAAAAGAAGTAGGACTGAGTGGACTGTTAGGCTCTAAAGTTTTACATTGTTTTGGTTTTGGGTTGCAGTTGTGTAACAAAAAAAATCTACATTTCTAAGTTGCACTTCCTCGATAAAGAGATTGCACTACAGTACTTGTATGAGGTGAATTGAAAAATACAATTTCTTTAGTTTATCATTTTTACACTGCAAATATTTGTAATAAAAATAATAAAGTGAGCACTGTACACTTTGTATTCTATCTTGTAACTGAAATCAATATATTTGAAAATGTAGAAAAACATCCACAAATATTTAATAAATTTCAATTGGTATTTTATTCTTTAACAGTGTGATTAAAACTGCGATTAATCATTATTACATTTTTTTTTAGTTAATCACATGAGTTAAGTGTGATTAATCCACAGCCCTTGTATCAGGAGGTGTTAAAATGGGAGAGCCCAGCTTCCGTAGAGTCTGGCTGGAACGGAGAGCAGCTTCCCAGGTCTTACTCTATGAGGAAAGTCTGACTTGGGCCAGAAGCCCCAGAGGAGGGTAGGTCGGCTTGACAGGGAATGTGCTCCATGTGACTTGCCTGTTGCTGCTGTGTGTGGGACCCTGCCTGAAAGGAGTGACAGCCAAAAACCCCTTTTACTTTGTGCACCTGCCTGGGAACTCAGTAGTGGTTTGGTGGGAGCCCAGCTATGGCCCTGTCACATTGCTTAAGACAGTTTCCATTGTGCACAGCATGCTGGCTGGGTAGCTGATCAAACCAGCATATTGCTTCAATGGGGTGGGAGCGCTAGCAAGTCATCTAGCCCATTTCCTTGCATTGAAGCATGATTGACCCTGGTTTCCAGCAGGGTCCACCAATCCAAACACTGGTGGCTGAACAGTTATTGCTAGTACTGGGGAAAATTCCCAGTGTAGATAAGACACATGATGCCTAAAGCCAATTCTGCCAGATGGGGGTAAGATCTAGTCTTGAATCACTCCATGGTAAGTGATACCAGTGACAATTTGTGCTATCACCAAACTGGTCCTATAACACTATCCCTAATATTTAGCCTAAACTGTCCCAGCTGCAATTTAAGATGTGTTGTCCTGTCCTCCTTGATTGCATGATCACGGTCTTTTCCATGCTACCCCATGCATACAGCCGCCATGCATCACTGTGATACAGTTTCCCACAAAGGATGTGTTCAATTCTCTCAAGCTTTTTCCATGGGTCTTACATGCCAGTTCTCCCATCTTCTGAGCCATTCTCCTCTAACCTCATGTTTGTCAATGTCTCTGTTTGACTGAACCCACAATGCCAGTTTAAGAGCCTAAATACATTTCCTGATATCCTCTAGTGGACCAATTCTGCTCCTGAGGTAAATCAGGAGTCACTTGATGGTCTGTCTATGCAATTCCACTGGTGTAAATGATCAAAATCAATCCCAAAGCACTTGACACATGAATGTGTTAGAAAAATCATTCCTTATTATTTATATTATTGCAGAGCCACCTCCAGGCATGGTCTACTCACTGTACAGGTGCTGTACAGAGAATAAAAAAAAACAGTCTCTGCCCCAAGATCAACATCTCTGCCAATCTAGCAGTCATTATGTGCACAGCAATATCTCATGTAGCCTTGGGTATGAGAAGCTGTTTCATTGAGAGGGTGGAGATGATGGCCATGAAACCAGAGCTCTTCCCTGTTGAATTTGTGTTTTTTGCTATAAGCTGTTTAATGTCCACCTGGCCACCAGCAGGGAGAAGCAGAAGCTTGGGGCTAGATCTTCAGCTGGGGTAAATCTGAATAACTCCAATTAAGTCAATGAACTGATGCTGATTTGCCACAGCTGAAGATCTGGCTCTTTAAGTAATGCACATCTAGCAGCCTAGCACCCTCCCTGGCATGAGCAGTTTAGTGTCTGCAATGGGAGGGAGTCTAAGTCCCAGCATGGGCCAGTCCCAGTGCTGGCCCAGATGAGAATTCTCTTTGGACAGGTTCCCCTTCTCCCATTGTCCTGCCTGCAGAGTTGGACTCCTAGCCTTTTAAATTGATTCAGAACTTTCCTCTCTGAAGCAAGCACTGCAATCTTTGAGTAGCTTTGCTCCTGCACGTGCAGGGCTTTATTAGTTTAGTCTGCCATTTCCCAAGGTTAGATCTGGTGTCAGTGGCAGATGGGAACACACTGTTATTATGGCAGCAATCGGCAGTCCTGAAGGATCTCTTCCAAAGCTGTCTAGGTTTTCTTGGCTTTGTGTTTGCACATAATGTGCTCAGAACTCTTGAGCACATCTCTTGCAGACCCATGAAGTTTATTATTAATCCCCATCCTTGTGCCACCTATCTCTCTGTCATGGGAGATCGATGAGGGCAATATTAGACAGACAAAATAATTCAACTGATTTCCTGAGGTTGTCAATGTTGGAATCAATTATCAATGGTGCTATTTTTTCAAAGTTTCTTGAGTGCTTGATATTAAAGATTCTGAAATACGAGGAAGCAGTAGGAAAGCTTGCAAAAAGAGACCAGACAAAATGCCCCCTCCCTTTGATCCACAGGCACAGGTCTTCAAAGCAGCGGATGTGCCATGCGTCTCCTATGCAAGGGCAGAGTGGGTCATGGAGGAGTCGAGGAAGCTGCTCACACACAGAGAGAACCAGTTTAGTGATATCCTTACTCATGGTATCTTATGGGATGAGTGCAGGGGACTGGACCATATAAACTCTCAAGGTCCCTTCCAGTCCTATGATTCTATGGTTCTAGTCTAAAACTGTATTATAATTTTCAACTGCTGGCAGCACAGTGCATAACATCCCTTACCAGAACTAGTAACAGCAAACCTAGCCGTGATCTAAGGTATTTTAAAAAGAACACATATATTGGATCTCTCTGTAGCCAGGCCAAATCTGGTACAGAAGTCTGACCTGCAAGTAGCAGCCTTGCAACCTCCCGTGTACAAGGGGTACATGACACTTTGCAGCATGGGCCTATTTGTCAGTCTGCAAAGGCATTCGGTGCGCTGGTGCCTGGAGCCGCCCCTGATAGCTCCATAGGTAAGTAGGTAGTGAGCTGTTATCTTCTAATACACAGGTTCTCAAACTGTGGGTCGGGACCCCCAAGTGGGTCACAACCCCATTTTAATGGGGTCATCAAGGCTAGTGTTAAACTTCCTGGGGCCCAGGGCCCAAGCCCAAACCCCACCACCCAGGGCCGAAGCCCAAGCCCCACCACCCATGGCTAAGGTTACATGCCCGCCACCCAGGGCAGAAGCCCTTGGGCTTCAGCTTTGGCCCCGCCCTGCTCTGGCCAGTCTTTAGTCCCCAGTTGTGGGGTCATGTAGTAATTTTTGTTGTCAGAAGGGGGTCACGGTGCAATGAAATTTGAGAACCACTGTTCTAAGAGGATCAGTCATTCAAGGGAGACACTCATTTTTCTTCAATGGTAAATAACTCCAGCTCCAGTGCTCAGATTCTGTAGTGCTGAGGGTTGTATAAGTACCAGGCTGAACTCCCATAGAGAGAAGGCAGGCATCTGTGGACCCACATCTGGGTAGAAAGTGGTGGGGGTCAGGAACTGATTACACTATCTTGAAAAGGAAAACTTCTTACCTGAGCGTTTCCTTGATGACAGCTTTGAGCAGCCGGATGGCTTTCAACATCTTCAGCATATCGCCCTGTGCTGCCTGTCTGGCCGCAAAGATCTCCTCCCGCAGCTGCTCCTGCACCACTGGAGTGCGAGCCAGTTCGTACATGGCCCACTGGAGGGTCATGGAGGTCTAGAGCAGGGCACAGAGGATGGTCATGGGGGGTCTAGAGCAAGGCACAGGGGAACCTCCTAGAACTCAACACCAGCTGGGTTCTGACCCTAGGGATGTTGCTCTCTGGGTGACCCATGCATGCCATGTCGCCGCTCTGTGCCTCAGTTTCCCTTTCTGACAAGGGGGCCTGGTTGTGTGGCTTTAATGAAGCACCTTGAGATGCTCAGAGAAGAGCCCCTGTGTTGATGAAGCGTTACAGGCCAGGACTTTTAGAAGAGCCTATGGGAGTGAGGCACCCAGGTGCCAGAACTCCAGTTCCAAGCTCTCAACATTTGCTATTCTCTGCCTTGTGTACTCCACCATGAGCATCCTCCTTTGAGAAGCAGTATGGAAAAGTCATTTGGGGGCACTTACGCCATCAGAGGGGTGCCAGAGCCAGGATATGCAAACAGGGAACTATGTTGAGGTTCCACCATTGCTCCTTAGTGAAATGCCAGGTCCAAGGTGATAATGAATTCTCTCCCCTAAACCTTCTAGTACACAGCAATTACCACAGATATTGCAATATTGCTGGCACGTTCTGTACCTTGAGAGAGCACCCTGTTTCAAAGTTTCTTCAAAGTTAAGGATAATGTTGCCTGTAAGATTAATTCTCCACAAGAGGATGAGTGCTGACATTTATGTAGCATTCTATAACTGTGCCTCTATTTCACTTCATTGTGGAATATTTCCACAAATCCATACTGCTTAAAAACAGTCATGACACTTTTAAAGTACATTTATCATGTGTGCATATTTTCCATTAATATCAAAGTTAGCACACATTTAAATATGAGCCTCTAACTCCATATTCCTCATCTGTATATAATTGTGATATTACATATAAAGCACGCCTTATAAGGCATCGGGGAAAAGTTACGATCTGCTGAAAGTCATTTCTCTATCCATATATGTGCATCATTAATGCATGTGAGGTTACGAGAATTGTATTGTATGGTTGTCACTGAAACATGCTGTAAATTGGGGAATCAGACAGATAGCTCCCCAGAGGCAACAGCAAGAAGAGTAACCAACACCCAGGTGGGGTGTGAAACAGCCCATCAACAGCCATTGTTCAGCAAGGGAGCTACAATGCAATGACTCACCTGCATGAGGCCACATCAGGAGGATTGCTCAACTTTGCCTGGAGATTCAGCAATGCCCCCCAGACATACCTGGACTTGTGTTTTCCAGGCACATGGACTGAGAGTATAAAACAGACAGAGTGGACACATACTGGGCCCTTCTCCGCCCCCACCTATGCTGCAAGCGCACAAGACACAGAGAAGAAGACAAGACTCCAACAGGGGAGATTGGCCCAGGTTTAAGGAACAAACCTGTATATTAAGGACTGCAATATCCAGTGGGGTGAGATAAACTGCTTAATCTAGATGTTGTCCAATCTAATAGGGTTGAGAGTTTAGACTGCATGCTTATATTTTATTTCTTCTGGTAAATAACTCTGACTTTTTGCCTATCACTTAATATCACTTAAAATCCATCATTTATAGTCAATAAATTTGTTTTACTGTTTATCTTTACCAGTGAGTTTGTATGAAGTGTGGGGCAAATCTGCTCAGGGTACAAAGGCTAGTGTATATCCACTTTCCATTGTTAAAGTGGTGAACCAATTAATAAATTTGCACTGCTCATCTTGAGTTTTGGCTCTGGTGCCCTTTGGCTCTGGTGCCTTTCTCTATGTGATTCATGAGCGGCTCTGGGTGCATTCATGCAATCTAGCTGGGTGTGGGGTCTCCACATGTAGTTGTGCTGAGTAATAATAGCACCTGGAGGGGTTGCTGCTGGTCACAAGCAAGGCATTGTGAGATACAGCCCAGGCTGGAGAGAGTTAAGGGGGAACAGCGGTCCCACAGTCTTAGGCTGCATCCCAGGAGGGATCCTGTCACAATCACCACCACAACAATGGCACTCTCCCCAATCCCCAAGGCTCATCCTTACTGTGTCCACCCCGCCCGCCATCATCTCTGTCACATTGGCCTTGATGTCATCGATGGGCAGTTTGTCCTGTACTAAGAGGCTGGACAGGATCCCAGTATATTCCTTGGTGCTTTTCCGGTCCAGCCGGAGCTCTCGGTAGATGTTCTGAATGCACTTGTCAGCTGGGAAAAGGGGGAGGGAGATAGGGAGAAAAAGCAAGCAGTAAATTCAGCATCTATAAGGGCCCAGCCCTCCTCCCACTCCCCATGCCACCCCACCCCACCCCACCTCTGAGCCCCTGGTCCCTGAGTCTCCTGAGGATGCTAAGGTGCTGTCACTGAGTGGCTTTTTAATGGCATCTCTTAAGTCAAAGGATCTCACCAGCCCCAGCCAAAAACTGTGTGGCTTTCCCATGGGACAGCTCATTGGGCTTTCCCAGACTGGCCAGCCCTGGCTAGAATTTGGTACCCAAGGACACTATGGGGAATCCTGCACTTTCCTGACACTTCGTATCTTTCCTATAATTCCCCAACTGAAGCCACTTGAGTGATCCCTCCTGCACCACAGAAAACCCCACCAGCTCCTCCAGCAGCGCTATCCCTGCTGCCTTCCATCTAAGAGACCCTGGCAACATATCAGAGCCCTCAGTATAGCAAGGAGCAAGTATCTTGCCAGAATCATCCCTTCCTATGAGCAAGAGCTATTTTCTGTGCAAATCCATCCTTTTCCCTGCATGATGCTCCAACAACTTCTCATCTATGGCAGTATGATACTGACTCTGGGGCCTTCCACATGACAGCATGAACTCTCCTGCTCTAGCCACCAGCCTTACTCTAAGATGGGTGAGATCTATGCAGCAGTGCACATGAGCTCTCACCATGCCTGAAAATCACATCCCAGGACTCCACATGGTCCCGCCAGGTCTTAGAGTTGATCCTGCAGAGCAGGCTGGGTGGGATGTAGAGCATGGGTGAGGTGGTGTGGAACATCAGGGTCACGGCATCGATGAACTTCTGTGCCTCAGGGTCAATTAAATCCTGCAGGAGCCCGAGGCGTGCTCCATACAGGACGTTGCACACGGCTGCAGGGGCAAGGGTTAGGGTTAGAACCCAAAACTTCCAACATCCCCAAAAATGTCACTCTGGGGTGATCGGAGGCCATTGGCCACAAGCACCTCCATTACACAGTATGTTTATATGTAGGGCTGGTAGTGCTGTCTATTAAGGATACACAGGCAACCGTAAATCTGGCATTTCCTAGCTTCCAAAAGCTTGGCTTTACAACCTTAATGTTCTTTTTTATGTAGTTCTATTGCATGTAAGATATAGTATCTCTTATCCAACATCATTCCAAGATCTTCACTCCAGAGAGGGGTCATTTCTACCCATCTTTATTCTAGCACTAACATATTTGTCGTTATATATATAAAACGCAGTGTCTAGGACTGAAATGCAGCCACCTCTGTGGTGAAATGGCAGTATTTCAGGGTCAGCCGACACTGCACAACAGTTCAGGACATGAAGAAAGAGCAGTACATGTAGCTGTGGCTGCAGAGAGGGTTTGGTGAGGCATGATGACTCCAGCTGAAATTTGGCCAGGACTCTGGAGCCATCAACTGTATTCTTGGAGGAAGTGCCATGAGTAGTCAGAGACACAGTTCAGGGGCCAGCTGGTGTAAATTGATGTGTTTCCATTGACTTCAGTGGAGCTGTGGTGACTTAAACCAGCTGTGGATGTGGTCCTATAAATATATTTCATCCACAAGACACTCAGACATGATGGGCAGAGAGGTTCTGGATGATCCTTGCAGAACCTCGCATTGCAGTCTGAGGCATAAGGTTAGACACTGACGGATTCTAACCCATGGGGTTTGTTTCAAGCTGAAGAGGTTCTGCTGAAGGTCACTTAGGTGCTCATCCAAACAGATTTTCCTAAGCAGAAAGGGTGGATTTTCCACCTCCTAAGGGCGTTCAGACCCTATAGATATGGTTCAACCCCTTTTAATGATAAGGGGCCATTTGCAAAGTCACAGGAATCAGTGTCATGTCTGGGTGGCTGGATTTAGGCACTAGTGCAAACTGACTGAGCTCAGCAGGAGCTTTTCTCTGCTTCCCCCAGCCCCAGGTGCCCCCACTGAGCAAATGGACACCCACAGGCAGCTGCAGCATGCCATCCCAGCCTACTCACACTCCAGGGCGAAGCGGAACAGCTCATTGGTGAGGTCGGCCGTCCACCTCCCCCGGCCACTCTTCTCGATCTGGACTCGGACCCTCTTGACAAAGTCCTCGCCCACCTCATTCAACAGGGGCACAAAGCAGTCAATCACCTGCAGGGACAGGACTTCTTTATTCAGAATGAGGCGGTCGGAGCGCCAGGCCTCTCCCTTCCTGGGAAAATCAAAGGAAGATCACTGACATCGCTGTGTTCCCTGATATGTCCCGCCTTTCAGGGCAGGGCACAGTATAAACCCATTCTTCCCCCCTACACCCAGCCCCTACCCACCTCTGCAACCCTCCTCATCTCGCCCACGAAGCAACACAGACTGATTTTCCCTGAGTGGCACCCACTGCTTCCTGTCCAGCTGCCATGCCCTGGCTGGTCTGTTCCCATGTGAATTCCTTCCCAGACCTAGAGTCACATGTTCCAGGCCACAGTCCTGACCTGACAGTCACACGGGTCCTAGCAGCAGGGAAACAAGTTGCATGGGGAGTATAAGCTAGGGATCAAGGAGGGTTTCCAGGATGGGCAGGTTGGCATGTGCTCCAGTTAAGAGACCAGACCTATCTACTACTGGTAAACCTACCTGACCCACCTGAGCCTCAGACAGTTTCCTAAGAATTAGGTGCCAACCCACTTCTCTCCCCAGCTGATGCTCCAAATTCAGAGGCATCACTATGACAATGCTCCTCTTCTCACATCATGCTACATCTCCTCCCTTCCTAGATTACTACATAAAGGTGAGCCCAGCTACCTTTGTCATTAGAAAGGGAACTTCACTCCCCAGCATACCCTTTTATAGACCTTACTTACTTGAGAAGCACTCCATAGGGCTTGTTGCGGAAGTCACGGTAGGCCACCCAAGGTGGCACCATGAACCTCTCTGGATAGTTGCCCTCTGATTTAAAGAGAGTAGCAGCATCTTCAGGGTTAATGATATTCACACTCTGGTAGAGGCCGAGTTTCTCCCTGTGAAATTTGACAGGAGATCAGGACACTCCCACAAGCAAAGAGCCCTGAAGAAAACTTCCCTTGCTGACCCTGATAAATGCTGAGTGGGGCAGGAGTTGTAACTGTACCCCATGAGTAGCAATGGGGGAAATTTACAAGAGCCAGAGTCTCTGTTCAGCATCGATACACACCTAAAAGTCTGGCTGCTGATCAAAACTATGGACCTGATCCAAAGTTTGGAGAAGTCTTTCCACTGACACCAATGAACTCTGGATCAAGCCCTGTCTTCTGAATTATGTATTTAATTAACTTGAAATGTCTAAAACATGCCCATTGCAGTTGCCCCTGGGTATATGTTGTATGTGAAAATAGGCCACTATCAAAACTCTTATGACATAAATAACACACATAACCTCCCATACTTGAAACTCAGAGGATGGCCTTTTCAGCAAATCCCATTGACTCCCAATAAGACATATGCTCCAAAAATCACTTGGCCATTCTAACTCCAAAGGGCTTTGGACCAGCCCTTAACCAGTGCTTCATAATCCATATGGGATTATGACTGGAGACTGCACTCAGTGACAGGGGCAGCAATATGTATTTTGCCTCCCCAAGCACAGCAGTCAGGCAGCCTTTGGCGGCATGCCTGTGGGAGGTCCGCTAGTCCCGCGCCTTCGGCGTACCCGCCACCAAATTGCCGCAGAAACTGCGGGACCGGCGGACCTCTTGCAGGCATGCCGCCAAAGGCTGCCTGACTGCCGCCCTCATGGAAACTGCCCCCCGTGGCTTGCCGCCGCAGGCACGCGTTTGGTGCTCTGGTGCCTCGAGCCACCCCTGCTCAGTGACCCAAGAGGTCTCTTCCCTTCTGTTTTTAATACTTCTGCATTTGTTTAGTGATTAGTGTATGGGATTGGCATCCAGGAGAACTGGCTTCTGTTATTGACTCCCTCTCTGAATCCAAGTCATGCCCCCTTCCCCTGCCTCTGTTTACCCTTCTGTAAAATCAGAACAACAATAATATTTCCCTCTCTCCTATGGGTGTTGTGAGGCTTGTTTAGTTTAATGTTTGTTGATTTTGCTCCCAGTCCTTGGACAAAAGGGGCCATCACAGGAATTAGACATGGAAATGAGTTAGATTGAATGAGCTACGATTTCCCGTCCAATACAGGGGTAGCCCCAAGCTGTTCCTTAGTTCTTGTACTTACTGGGAATAAGTAAATAAGTATTATTTACTTATTCCCATAATACAAGAACTAGGGGTCACCAAATGAAATTAATAGGCAGCAGGTTTAAAACAAATAAAAGGAAGTTCTTCTTCACGCAGCGCACAGTCAACTTGTGGAACTCCTTACCTGAGAAGGTTGTGAAGGCTAGGATTATAACAGAGTTTAAAAGAGAACTGGATAAATTCATGGTGGTTAAGTCCATTAATGGCTATTAGCCAGGACGGGTAAGGAATGGTGTCCCTAGCCTCTGTCTGTCAGAGGATGGAGATGGATGGCAGGAGAGAGATCACTTGATCATTGCCTGTTAGGTTCACTCCCTCTGGGGCACCTGGCATTGGCCACTGTCGGTAGACAGGATACTGGGCTAGATGAACCTTTGGTCTGACCCGGTACGGCCTTTCTTATGTTCTGATGTTCTTATGTTATGTTCCCATTGGGAGAGTTTTTGTTAGTCTTACACTCAGGAATTTTGGTCAGTTGATTTTATTTCCTTTCTTAATATCATACCCTGTCATAGCATCCTCCTCGCTGTTTGCCAAGCTAAACTGCACATATTTAGCTAATTTTATCTTCCTCACTCAACCCCTTTGCTGCTGTTCTCTGAACTACCTTCCTGTTACCAATATCTTGCTGATAATGATTCTACCTAAAACACAGCTGGTCGCCATTACCATGGAATCTGAGCCCGCCATGGGCTTTGAAGTATTTGTCCTAACAACTCTGTGAGGAAGGGAAATGTTAGTCCCATTTCACAAGTGGTATACTAAGGTGTAGAGAAACTAATGGCCAGATTTTGAAAGATACTTAGGCATTGGTGTTCTCAGTCTTGCAACACCTAACTCGTTGAGGAGCCTAAATCTCACTCAAAAGTGATTTGGGCACCTAGGATTCTAAATCCCATTGGCTTTCAATGGGAATTTGGCTCCTAAGGGTATAAATCCATTTTGCAAATGAGATTTAGGCTCCTAAATAAATTAGGTTGCTACAACACTGAGTGCAGCAATACCTAAGTACCTTTACAAATCTGGGCCTAAGTGAGTTGCCCATGGTCACATGTGAAGTCTGTAGTTGAGCAGGAACACAGGTCTCCAGCATCCCAGGCTAGAACCCTAACTACTGAACCACCCTTCCTCTTCCGCCTGAAGACAATGAATTGCCCAGAACCATATTTTAGGGGCACTTGCACCAATCCAAAGTATCAATTACCTGGCAGCCTTGCATGAAGCCTTGATATCAAGTTTCAACACCTTCGAAAAAAGTACCCACTTTTGAAAATGCTGGCCTTAACCTCCCTATGCCTCAGTTTTCCCACCTGTAAAGCAGGGGTAATAAGTTACCTACCTCATAGGGAGACAGTGAAGCTTAATCTATGAATGTGCCTTAACATCCTGGGCTACCTCTTGGGTTTAGTGGTGCAGCTGCTCTGGGTCTGTAACTCTTAGTGTGATCAAGGGGCGATCACATGGGAAAGACTCACTCTTCCTGTCTGCCCAGTGCACACAGTGAAGAATTTGAGCAGGCTGCATTGTGGCTTTGGAGCCACAGCCTGAGTCTGCGTGGGACAAAAGGGCTGTGCAGCTGTCAGAACTCAGCCAGAATTCCCCCTGGCGCACTGACGTGGAAGCTTGTCACCTGTTTCAAGAAGGCAGCATCTATTTCCCCTCCACCCCTTCATACTGGCTCAGCTGCTCTAACTGGCACAGAGCCATGGTTGCACCATCCATTTGCCCCACAACAACCTCTTTGGGAAGGCTGGCATGGTGTGTGCCACTAGCCTTTCACACGGATCATGCAAGAATTAGCTGTGGCTGTCCACAGGGCCTAAGTGCAAGGAGCAGCTCCCCTTGAACACCCAGCCACAATCTAAACTACATCTCAGCCACATTCCACAGCCTTGTTCCATAGGGCCTCCCCCTAAATGTCCTTCCTAAGGGTCTGATCCTGGGAGCTGCCAACACCTGCAACTCCAAACCAATGGGAATTGCCGGAGATCAACACCACCCAAGATCAGACTCTAGTTACCCAGGCAAAACACCTATTGCTTCCAAAGGGAACTGAGCACAAATAAAGAATAAGGGCTTCAGGATCAGGCCCATGCAGACTAAACTAGCCCCAGCTGTGTAACAGCTATACAAGGTAGTGGGTCAAATCCCTAAGACTAAGTCTAGGGGTGAATTTGGGCCCATGAGATTTTCTCATGCCTAAAATAACCCTGGGCTAGAGAGATACTGGTGGAAGCAAAACATTGAGATGAAAAATATAAAGCCAGCACCTCCGCTGGTGTAAATGGACACAGCTCCACTGCAACCTGTAGAAATCCCCTGACTTTTGCTAGCTGAGAATCTGGCCCATAGCCTTGTACTAAGTACAGTTTGGAGAGAAGTTTGCTGTTGATAATAGAGTCCTAAAGATTCTGCCAGCCAAGGGAGTGTGATCAGAGCAACAATGAAAATGTATCGAACAATGTAAATGGCCACTTCGATCCCATGTTGGCTTTCTCAGTACGGTTACACGCTACAACTATTTTGATTTGCAGATAGAAGGGTAAATCCAGGGCCTCTTGCCCTGTTATATTAACTGTTGGTTGAGTTGGGCATGTGCTGCAATGACAGAGTAAAATTACAGTGTGTGATGTTACATGTTCACACACTGGGGTTTTGTATTACTGCCCATCCCCATGGCATCTGAGCTCCTAGATGTACAAACCTACATAGAGAGGAAGGGTGGCCTTCTGGTTAAGCCACCAGCTGAGACTTCCTGTCATCCCTAAATCTGGCCCAGACCAGACACTGAAGGATCTTTCAGACCTGATCCTGCTAGACTATTAGTGTTCCAGTCACTGAAATCAGGGTCCCTCTGTGCTAGGCACTGTGTGTGGTGGGGAGGGAGGGCCTGCACCAAAGACCTTACCATCTCAATAGCCAAAGGGTAGGTTGAGAAACTGAGGCACAAAGAGGCCAGTGACTTGCCCACTGTCATGCAGCAAGTCAGTTCCAGATCTGGCACTAGAGCCCAGGTCGCCTCACTCCCAGCCTTATCCACTAGACCACACTGCCCCTCAGTTTATACTACTGGAGTTGGGTCCCTGGGGACAGAGGTAAAAGTGGATCTAAATGGAGGGGCAGATGGATAAGATTGTCCCATAAGGCACTGAGAACCCAAGTTTCCAGGCTCCTGCTCTATTGCCCAATCCACTAGACCATGGTACCTCAACACCCTACCTATACACACCTGATCCCCATATTTTCTTTTATGCCGCTGAGCTGCCCTTAGCAGGGATGTGCAGAGCAGAAGGAGAGCTGTTGCTGCCCAAGTGGGCCTGCCTCACAGCTTCTTACCTGTAAATGGGTCCAAACTTCTGGAACTTGTGGATCATGATGTTGTGGACGTTGTGGAAGCCACCCTCCTGCCAGAAGTGAAAGAGGTTAAGCCAGCCTGTTCTCCAGTTGCCTGGGAGCTCGCTGAAGGACCGGGCCACCTTCCCTTGGAGGGAAGGAGGGTACACCTCGCCAGCAGCTGTGTAAACCCTGCGGTAGCCGGGGACCTGGCCATCCTTGGTAGGGGAGAGGATCCACAGGCTGCTGGGATTGGCTAAAGCTGGCAAACGCAAGCTACCCCTGGCTAACATGGCCCTCAGGGAAGGGAGAACAAAACCAACGAGTCACCTTGTGAGGGAAAATTCCTGCAGACTGGCCCACGCTCCAAGAGCCTTGCTCTTATATTAACACAGTCTCTGTCAAGGATATGAGCTAGCCAGTTGAATCACTGCTGCAGTCCTTGCCTCCCAATCACTTTGATAATTATAGTAATGACAGTGGAAGGTTAGTGCAAGCCACACCCATAGGAATGCAGGAGTAAGGGGGGAGCGAGGTAGGGGGTGGACATGGTTGGCTACTCCCACTTCCCTTCCCAGTGAGAAGGCTCAGGAATGCATTTCTTTGCAAGGGATAGAAATCTGATTCTGATCAGCTAGCTAACCCTAATCTTTGATGCTCCAACAATGCTGGTTAGCTTGGTTTCGTAGGGTTTCCTCGAAGAGGATTGGGTGATACAGTATGTTTGGGGGAAGGACGAGGGGACACAGAACAAGGACCATGACTTAGATCCTCAAAGACATTTACATTCGTAACTTTCATTGAAATCAAAGCTCTATATAATTACTGTATGAGTCAAAATAACACCACCACCTACCTCTTTTAATAAGTAGATCTGAAAGCACTTTACAAAGGAGGTCAGAATTATTATCTTCCTTTTACAAACGGGAAAACTGAGGCACAGAGAGGTGATGTAACGAAGCAGGCCAGTGCTAGGAATAGATCCCAATTTCCTGACTTTTAGTCCAGTGCTCTACCCACTAGGAAATAGTACTTTTTCAAAGGATACTCTGCAAATAAAAATTGAGCTCACTCAAAATCTGCTCCCCATCTAGAGGAGAACTGGCTGTTTCAAAGCAGCCAACTCTGGTGATTTCACTGCAAATCCTGTGACATTTGGTGTTTTTCTTAAAGTTGCAGCTCCTGGAGTCCACTGGTTGCAGGAGAATCTCAGCTTTTGGGTTTTTGATTTTTTTTTAATTGCTGAGAAAAGATTGAAATTGTGAAACAATGCACCATGAAATCTCAGAAACTAGGAGGTAAGGAAAAAGATCATATAGATATAATAAATCTCATTATGTTTAAGCCAATCTCATGATTTCTGGGGGCCTGGCTCCTGATTTTTGAATGCTTGGGGATTGGCAATACTACAATTCATAAGGCCCAAGTTCTGTTTGGCTTGGGTAAATTAAGTTCTGGGCAAAAACCACTTTGAAATCAAGAATATTTTTCTGCGTTTGCATAGTACAAAAGTCTGAGATGTATGGGTTTGCCAGGAAGGTTCCCCTTGAAAACGAAAACAACACAGTTTCAAGTTGTCATGGACTCACAGTACTCATGCTCTCCCCCAGCTCTGTATGGTCCCTGGGAGGAACCCCCTTCAGTGCCACAGCCCTTTTCAAGGGGTTCACTCTCTCTCGGGGGTTAAGCTGTAGGCCCCTCCACCTCCTGGAACTGCACCTCTCTGACCCTCAGCATGCCTGTCACTCAATGTGGGCCCCCTCAGGGAGTCCACTCGCTCTGGACCCCCGGGGCCTCCAACCCCAGAGGGAATAATGCAACCCTGATCTCTAGACTGGAGTGATTCTCAGCCAACATAAAACAGAAGGGTTTATTGAGTATCAGAACCCAGCATGGGAAACTCTCTGGACCCTCAGGCCTAGCATCCCTAAGCACAGTACATCTAGGTCTGTCCCACATCCAGGTGGGCTCTGGCTGCTCTCTCTCCAGTCCAGAAGCCCCTCCTTCCAACCCGAGGCATTCTATATCACCTATCACAGGCCCCAACAGCTCCTCCCCTGTCCTTTGTCTTCCATCCCAGGTAAACAGGTAGCTGGGGCCTCTCTCCTCCATCCTTTGCTCCCCCTCTGGCTGGAACTGGTTGGTCAGGTCACCTGGGTCCTCTCTCCTCAACCCATTGGCCTCCCACTGGCCAGCACTGGCTGCCTTCCAAGCTGGGCTGGGCCTCTTGGTAACCAGGTCACCAGTCGCTAGGGTCCCCCATCTCCAGACTGTTGTCTGGCGTCCCAGCTGCTAGGCAAGGTAACACCTGGTCTTCTGCAACAACAAACCCTCTCTCACCACCTTGTTAAATATTCAGCACACAGGGAAACTGAGGCACACACTAAAACACTACCAAAATCCCCAGTTTTGTCACATCTCTCCCCCTTTGAGTCTGAACTGAGCGGGGTCACTCCAGCCAGTAACCTGGGGAAGTTCAGCCCCCCCGTCTCTAAGACAAGCATCAGCTTTAACATTCATGCTCCTCTTAACATGGACCACCCCTATATGATCATCCAGAAAGAACAGACTCCACTGTAAGAATTTGGCATTAGCCCCTTTTACCCAATGCAGCCACGGCAAGGCGAGTGGTCAGTGTACACCATAAAGCGCTGCCCACATAGATACAGCTGCAGTTTTTTTCAGAGCCCATCCCAGGGCCAGGCATTCCTTCTCTATGGCTGCATAGTTCTGCTCCTGGGGGAACAACTTCTTGCTCAAGTACATGATGGGATGTCCCCCTTTGCATTGGCCTGAATCAGCACCACACCCAGCCCTGCGTCTGGGGTGTCGGTGAACACCCTAAAGGATTTGTCCAAGTCTGGGTTTGCCAGCACCAGCCCCTGGATTAGAGCCTCCTTCAGCGCACAGAGCACCCCCGGCACTGCTAGGCCAGACCACCATGTCTGGCTTGCCCAAATTACCAAGCTTCGTAATGGGAGCTAAAGTGGGGTACAAAGCTTCAGTAGTACCCTGCCATCCCATTAGAGACCTGGGCCTGTTTCTCGATTTGAGGAATGGGCCAATCTCTGGTTACCTTCACCTTGGGTGGCTCTGGCTTTAGGCAGCTGCTTCCCACGTTGTGGCTCAGGTACAATACAGCTGCCATCCTCATTTTACCCTTTCCGGCCTCTACCATCCGTCCTGCATCCTAGAGGCATCCCAGCCCCCTCTTCACTGGGACACAGTTCTCCCAGGTCAGGCTGAAGACACAGATATCTTGAATGTACACCAGGGCACAGTCCTCCACCCCCCTCAGTAACTGATCCACCTGGCGCTGAGAGGTGCTGGGCGCCCTCCTGAGGCCGAAAGGTAGGACCAGGAACTCAGAGCCCTATAGGGGTGATAGGCGCAGATTTCAACCTGGCAACTGGGTCCAAAGGCACCTGCCAGTAGCCCCTGGTGAGATTCACAGTAGTGAGGTAATTGCCGACCCACCTTGTCTAGGATTTTGTTAGTCCTAGACATTCCAGAAACTTGGGCTTTAAAATAAATACCAAGTCTCATAATAAAATCACAAGAACTAGAAGCTCTGCAGTGGGTGGGGGAGGGATGACCCACAAGGGCCAGGTGACAGGGCCTAAGGGAAGCGTGGTGTTTTGGAGGTATGTATGTGTGTGGGGAGGGATGGGTGTCACAAGGCCCAGGGGACGGGCTCTGAGCGACATGCAGTGTTTTGGAGACAGTGCGTATGGGGTGTGGGTGGGTGTCACAAGTGCCACGTGACAGGCCCTGAGGGGTACACAGTGTTTTGGAGACAGTGTTTATGGGGGGGGGCTCAAAATGGCCAGGTGACGGGCTCTGAGCAGCACACAGTATTTTTGGAGGTAGTATATATGGGAGGCGTGTCACAAGGACCATGTGACGTACCCTGAGCGGAATGCAGTATTTTAGAGGTTAGTTGTATTGGGGGTGTCACAAGAGCCCGCAATGAACTCTGAGGGGCAGGCAGTATTTTCAAGACAGTGTGTCTGGGGGCAGTGTATGTTACAAGAGCCCTGAGGGGCATGCAGTGTTTTGGAGGCAATGTATAGGGGGAAGTGTCAGAAGGGTCAGGTGACGGGACTGAGGGATGCATGGTGTTTTGGAGACAGTGTGTGGGTCAGTATCTCCAGGGCAGGAGACGTGCCCTGAAGGGCGCACAATATTTTGAAGGCAGTGTATATGACGGTGTGACGGGCCCTGAGGGGCACACACTGTTTTCGAGACAGTATGTATGGGGTTTGTCACAAGGGCGATTTTACATGCCCTGAGAAGTGTGCAATATTTTGGAGCCTATGTGTATTAGGGATGTCACAAGAGGCCGGTGATGAACTTTAAGGGGCACGGCATGTTTTAGAGGCAATTTATATGAGGGGGTGTCAGAAGCGTTAGGTGACGGGATTGAGGGACGCATGGTGTTTTGAAGGCTGTGTGTCTGGGGCGGCGTGTGTGACAACGGCTAGATGACATGCCCAGAGGAGCCTTTTGGAGGCAGTGTGTACGAAGCAGTGTCAAAAGGGCAAGGTTACAGGCCGTGTGGGGCACGCAGTGTTTTAGAGACAGTGTGTGTGTGGAGTGTGCGTCACAAGGGCCACATGACGGGCTCTGAGGGACGTGCAGTGTTTTGGAGGCAGTGCGTATGGTGTGTGTGGGGCAGTCACAAGGACCAGGTGATGGGCCCTGATGGGTGTGCAGTGCTTTGGAGGCAATGTGTATGGGGGGTTGGCGTCACAGGGCAAGGTGACAGGCCCTGAGGGGAACAAAGTGTTTTGCAGGCAGTGTGTCTGGGGCAGGGGGAGGAGTATGTCACAAGGGCCACGTGACGAACCATGATGGGTGCCTGGAGTTTTGGATGCTGTGTGTATGGGGGGTTGTCACAAGAGCCAGGTGATGGACTCTGAGGGGCACGCAGTGTTTTTCAGAAAGGGTGTCTGGGGGATGTGTTTCAAAAGGGCCTCATGACAGGCCATGAGGCATCTGGAGTTTTGGATGCTGTGTGTATGGGGGGGGTTCACAAGGGCCAGGTGAAGCGCCCTGGGGGGGCGCATAGTGTTTTGTAGGCAGTGTGTCTGGGACGGGGCTGTCACAAGGGCCACGTGATGAGCCATGAGGGTACCCAGAATTTTGGAGGCTCAGACATAGCCTGAAATACAACATAGTGCACCAGCAGAGAGCAGTTCACAGTCAACAGAAACAACCCCATCATCTACATCGCTCCCAGAGGGACCAAACCCAAGTCCACAATCCAGTGAGGAACTGATGTCTCCAGCATCAAGGGAACAGTTCCAGGCTGAGCAGGAAGCAGGAAGCCTCCAGGGAGCTTGGAGGGTGACACAGAGCAACCCACCACCTCTCAACTCTTCTAATCGATCCCGGTTTGTTGTAAAAAGAGGACTTTTATACAAGGAAACTCTTTCTGCTGGGCACCAGGAGGACTGGCATCGTCAAAGACAGTTGGTAATTCCAACTAATCATAGAATAGCAGGGTTGGAAGGGATCTCAGGAGGTCATCTAGTCCAACACCCTGCTCAAAGCAGGACCAATCCCCAGACAAATTTTTGCCCCAAATCCCTAAATGGCCCCCTCAAGGATTGTACTCACAACCCTGGGTTTAGCAGGCCAATGCGCAAAGCACTGAACTATCCCTCCCCCCTAAACTAAGAACCAGGTAAAGCTCTTAAGCTTAGCCCACGATCATCCCAGTGGCCGTGCTGGGGTGAACAGGATCAAAGCCCTTTTGGGACGGTCATTCCACTGGGAGGGAATGGGCAAGGACATTTCTACCTATGTCCTGTTTTGTGAGGTATGCCAAAGAGTGGGAAAACCCCAAGGCCAGGTCAAAGCCCCTCTCCAGCCACTCCCCATAATTGAAGTTCCATTTCAGCGAGTAGCTGTGGATATTCTGGGTCCTTTCCCGAAAAAGACACCAAGAAGAAAGCAGTACATACTAACTTTCATGGATTTTGCCGTCTGATGGCTGGAAGCCGTAATGCTAAGCAACACCAGGGCTAAAAGTGTGTGCCAGGCATTGACAAACATTTTTGTCAAGGTAGGTTGGCCCTCCAACATCCTTATGGATTCGGGAACTAATTTCTTGGCAGGTGACAGGCTATGACGGACGTGCTGTGTATTTTAGGCAGTGTGTATGGTGTGGTGGGGGGGAGCTGTCACAAGGACCAGGTGACAGGCCCTGAGGGGCGACACAGTGTTTTGGAGACAGTGTTTATGGGGTTTGTCACAAGGGCGATGTTACATGCCCTGAGCAGCAAGCAATATTTTGGAGGCTATGTGTATTAGGGATGTCACAAGATGCTGGTGACGAACTTTGAGGGGCACGGAGTGTTTTGGAGGCAATGTATATGTGAGGGTGGCGGTGTCAGAAGCGTTAGGTGACGAGACTGAGGTATGCACAGTGTTTTGGAGGCTGTGTGTCTGGGGCGGCGGGTGTGACAAGGGCTAAATGACAAGCCCTGAGGGGCCCACAGTGTGGGCAGTTGGAGGCAGTGTTTATGAAATGGTTTCAAAAGGGCAAGGTTACGGGCCCTAAGGGGTGCGCAGTGTTTTGGAGCCAGTGTGTATGGTGTGATTTGGGTGGTCACAAGGACCAAGTGATGGGCCCTGAGGGGTGCACAGTGTTTTCAAGGCAGTATGTATGGAGTTTGTCACAAGGGCGAGGGGACGTGCCCTGAGCGGCATGCAATATTTTGGAGGCTATGTGTATTAGGGATGTCACAAGATGCTGGTGACGAACGTTGAGGGGCATGGAGTGTTTTGGAGGCAATGTATATGGGGGGTGTGACCGGCTCGATCACAGAAACCCTCTTGGGACTGTCACCTGATGTGCTGAGACTACCTCTGAGTCCGTTTTCTCTGCCAGTTTGGGCCTCCAGAATCCTGCCTTGTTGAGCCAGACATCCCCGTCTGCTCCAACACAACCCAGGGTCTGAATCACGCACCCCAAAGCTGCAGACTTAATGGAAAACAGCTTAAGAAGTGCTCCTGTCCCTAGCACCCAAACCCCAAATAAATCCGTTTTACTCTGTATAAAGCTTATACAGGGTAAACTCATAAATTGTCCACCCTCGATAACACTGATAGAGCGATATGCACAGCTGTTTGCTCTCCCAGGTACTAATTACTTACTCTGGGTTCAATAATAAACAAAAAGTGATTTTATTAGGTATAAAAAGTAGGATTTAAGTGGTTCCAAGTAATAACAGACAGAACAAAGTAAGTTACCAAGCAAAATAAAACAAAACACGCAAGTCTAAGCCTAATACAGTAGGAAACTGAATACAGGTAAATCTCACCCTCAGAGATGTCCCAATAAGCTTCTTTCACAGACTAGACTCCTTTCTAGTTTGGGCCCAATCCTTTTCAGAACAACGTTGTGATTTATGGCCTGGGTTCAGCAATCACTCACAGCACCGTAGTTACAGACCTTTGTTCCAGTTTCTTTCAGGCATCTCTTTGGGGTGGAGATGCCATCTCTTGACCCAGCTGAAGACAAAATGGAGGGGTCTCCAGGACCTTTTATATTCTCTGTCTTGTGGGCGGAAACCCCTTTGTTCTTCTGTGCAAATTACAACCATGTGGGCAAGTGAATGATTCAGCTTTTTGCAGGCCGACACCATTGTTTACATATTAGTTTGAACGTTCCCAGGAAAGCTCAGATGTGTATTAGCGTCTCCCAAAGTCCATTGTCAGTTAACCATTTCTTGATTGGGCACTTACTGAGAATAGTCCTTTCTCAAGAAGCTGACCAAATGCTTCACTGAGGCTACTTAGAATCAAACACATTGAGATACAAGTACGTAGCCAATATTCATAACTTCAAATACAAAAATGGGATACACACATACAGACAGCATAATTATAATTAGCAAATTACAACCTTTCTATAGACACCTTACATGACCTCCTTTGTACAAGATTTGGTGCAACTATAGGACCTTGGTTGCAACAATGATCTATACGGTCACAATTCATGTCAATAACATCACAGGGGGGTGTCAGAAGCGTTAGGTGATGGGACTGAGAGACGCACAATGTTTTGGAGGTTGTGTGTCTTGGGCAGCGGGTGTGACAAGGGCTAGATGACAGGTTCTGAAGGGCCCACAGTGTTTTGGAGGCAGTGTGTACAAAGAGGTGTCAAAAGGGCAAGATTACAGGCCCTGAGGGGCATGCAGTGATTTGGAGGAAATGTGTATGGGGGGGGTGTCACAAGGGCCACATGATGAGCCATGAGGGACGCCTGGAGTTTTGGATGCTTTGTGTAAGCGGGGTTGTCACAAGCGCAAGCTGACTGGCTGTGAGGGGCGCCCAGAGTTTTGGAGGCAATGTGCATAGCGGGGTATCAGAAGAGTCAGGTGATGGGACTGAGGGATGCGCAGTGTTTGGGAGGGGTGGGAGGTGTCACAAGGACCATGTTACAGGCCCTGAGGGGCACACAATCTTTTGGAGGCAGTGTATAAGAGGGGGTATCACAAGGGCTAGGTGACTCGCCCTGAGGGGCACACATTGTTTTGGAGGCAGTGTGTATGAGGGTGTGTCACAAGGGAAAGGTCACAGGCCCTGAGGTTCAAGGTATGAATTGATGCTTTTTCATACCTGGTTTTAAAGCTGCTTACCGCATTGCTGCTTTGTGTCTCTGCTCTCCAGATAACAACAACAGACAAAGGGAAAGTTTCTTTCCAATTTTAAAAAGTTCTAGCTCTCCCATTGGCTCTTTTGGTCAGGTGCCCACTCCTTTCCTTTTACCTGTGGACTTGTTAATCCTTTACAGGTAAAGCAAGTAGAGAACAACTGCCAAGAGGGATTCTATATCTAACTGGCTGGCTAGATGTCCACAAAAGGGAGCTACCCCCCACCTTTATTTATCACACGCCCCTCAAATCACAGATGGTGCTGGCCAGCCTGGTTCAGGTTGCGTCCACACTGGCTGGGATTTCTTCCTGGAGGTTTAAGAAATAGCGTTAATAAGATACATGCACCTCTAACTTTATTAATAATTACATGAAGAACTAAACAGTATTTCTCACATTTCAAGGACTATAATGACTTAGAATACACGACATTTTTACCCGTCTAATTCTGCAAAACCTTCCTGGGAGAGTGCATCAGCCACTTTGTTAGAGGCTCCTGAAATGTGTTGTATTTCAAAATCAAAGTCTTGGAGAGCTAAACTCCGCTAAAGACGTTTTTTGTTAGTTTCTTTGACTGTGTGAAACCACGTTAGTGCAGCATACTCAGTCTGCAGGTGGAAACGCTGTCCCCAAATGTATGGGCATAGCTTCTCCAGAGCATACATAATGGTGTAACATTCTTTTTCTGAGACTGACCAGTGGCTTTCCCTCTCAGAAATTCTTTTGCTGCGAAACATGACAGGATGGAATTGTTGATCTGGTCCTTCCTGCATTAAAACTGCTCCTACACCATGCTCGGATGCACCTGTGGTTACGACGAAAGGTTGGGCAAAGTCCGGGGCCCTTACTACAGGGTCAGACATAAGGGCCGCCTTGAGCTGGTTAAAGGCTTTCTGACAGTTCTCAGTCCACTGAACCGCATTTGGGTGTTTTTTCCTGGTCAGGTCTGTCAATGGGGTGGCAATTTGGCTGTAGTGTGGTACAAATCATTGGTAATACCCAGCAAAACCCAAGAAGGATTGGACCTGCTTTGACTTAGGGACAGGCCAATTTTGGATAGCATTTACATTAACCTGTAGGCGGTTGATAGTTCTTTGACCCACCTGGTGTCCAAAGTACGTTACCCTGTTTAGGCCTATTTGACATTTTTTGGTCTTAACAGTTAATCCTGCCTTCCTTATGTGCTGGAAGATAGCTTGGAGGTGTTCCAGGTGTTCTGCCCATGAATCTGAGAATATAGCCACATCGTCAAGGTAAGTGACTGCAAATTCCCCAAATCCAGCCAGAAGGTTATCTCACGGTCTTTGGAAGATGGCGGGTGCATTTCACAGTCCAAAAGGGAACACATTAAATTCATACAGCCCTACATGGGTGATGAAGGCTGACCTTTCCTTGACGGGGTCATCTAACAGCACTTGCCAGTACCCCTTAGTTAAGTCTAAGGTGTAGATGAACGGGGCACGTCCCAGTTTCTCCAATAGCTCATCTGTGTGTGGCATGGATAGTTGTCTGGACAAGTTACAGCATTGAGCTTACGGTAGTCCACACAAAAGCGGATTTCCCCATCTGGTTTGGGACCCAGAACCACTGGAAAGGCCGATGCACTCTGAGAGGGGTGGATTACATCCACCTGTAACATGTCCTTGATCTCCCTTTCTATTGCGGTTTTGTCTTGAGGAGTCATCTGGTAGGGTTGGGCTCTAATTGGGCGAGCATCACTTGTGTCAATGGAGTGGTACTCCCGTTCTGTCTGTCCTGGGGTGGCTGAAAACATTGGCACAAAGCTGGTGCACCACTCCTGGATTTGCTGTCCCTGTTTATGCCCAAGGGTTATGGAAAGGCTCACCTCTTCTACGCCACTGTTGCTTTTTCCTTCATAGTAGACTCCTTCAGGCCACTCAGCAGCGCCTCTCTCCTGGGCGTAAACTGGAGAACCTTGATATCTCGGGAATAAAAGGGCATTAGAGAATTAACATGGTATACTTTAGGTTTTAGGGTAGGGTCGGGAACACTATGGGGTAATTAACAGCTCCCAGGCACTCTTGGACCATAAATGGCCCCTCCCACGATGCTTCCATCTTATTGGCCTGGATAGCTTTCAGGACCATGAGTGCAAAAGAAAAAGTGTAAAAACGAAATAATCAGGCCCCAGGTCTATGTGATTAATCCAGCCCGATGGCAGATAACACCTAGTAATAACACATCTTCAGCCAGAAAATTATTTTCATTTGTGGTCAACGGAAATAGAAGAGGTCCAGAGGTAGACAAAAAATTGAAACAGATGAAAAGAAATGCTATTTGATTTATGTAATTCACCTGTAGAACTTGTTCCCACAATATACCCTCAAGGCCAAGAGTTTAGTAGGATTACAAAAGGGATTGGATGTTTATTTTAATAGTAAACAGCCAAAGTTGCATCACATAGGATTTAAAACAAAATGATAAGGGATAGAAACTCTCATAATTCAGGGCATGAGTGACTGCCAGCGATAAAATGAGGGAATTGAAGGACCCAGCACGGAAACGGCCTATAAGCAGCTCCGTAAGAGAGACCTGTCATGTCTGTGCATGGAGAGAGGGCTGAGCATGGGGAGGCTCACCCAGGAACAGCTGACTGACCGGCTGGTAGAGAGTGACCAGTCTGAGGATAAAGATCAGATCCCAGCGGGGCTTCCGGATTGGCCAGAGAGCCTGGGAGTAGCAGGAGGCAGTTGGGGTAGTGGCAGGGGAGCCGCCAAACCCAGTTCCCCAACTGCCAGTGGGGCTTTCCCCCAGTGGATGTGAAGAGATGGAAACGAGCTGAGAGTGAAGGAGTGGAGGCAAAGGAGCAGAGGTTAACTGACCACTCAGAGCAATGAAAACATGAGCTGGAGTCTGAAGAGAGGCAGGCCAAGAGGGCCTGCCAGGGGATAAGTGGGGCAGTTCTGCAGGGCATCTAGACACCAAATGCTGCCCTAGTTTAAGGTGCGGAGGGATATTGATGCCTACCTCACAGCTTTTGAGAAGTCTTGTGATCTGAACTAGATTGACCTGGCAGACAGGCTCCGCTGTCTAACCCCGCCCCCTGCTGGGTCTCAAGGCTATAGAGGCATTCAGCCAAATGGATGGTATTGAGACGGGGGACCATGACCTGTTCAAACAGGCTTTGCTGTCGAGTTTGAGCTGACCCCCACGTACACAGGAAATGATTCCATGGTGCTCACAAGACCTCAGGCAAGGAGGTCGCCAGCCTGCTGGGGGAATAGTTCTGTAAATGGGGAAAGGGCAAAGGAGCCAGTACCGTCGAGGACGTGTATAACCTGGTGAGGTTGGAGGAGCTGTATGACATCTGCCCTCATAAGATGTGGTTAGTGGACTGGAAGCTAAAAGAGATGTGCAGTGGGGGTGCACTGGCGGATGAGTTTGTGGATAGCAGATCGGGGGGGAGGAGGGAGACCCACAACGGAGACTCAGAAGGGGAGTCACCCAGAAACCTCTCAAAAGTGGGACTCCAGGAAGCGCAACTCAGGGGTGCCCATGAAGGCCAGGGCGGGCTGATCCCCCCTTGTAGGACTCGAGGGGCCGTGTAACTTGGGGAAAGGCTCCC
This sequence comes from Chrysemys picta bellii, assembly GCF_011386835.1. Taxonomy (NCBI): domain Eukaryota; kingdom Metazoa; phylum Chordata; order Testudines; family Emydidae; genus Chrysemys; species Chrysemys picta. The sequence goes on from NC_088800.1 coordinate 48,156,917, forward strand.
AGACAACAGCCATGCACCCGGGGTTCCTGTGCAGACACAGGAACCCTCGGGGTGCAGGGCTGTTAGCTGGGCTTCTTTAGCACAGCAGCTTGATGTACTCTTGGGAAGTGACTGTGTCTCTTTAAGATAGGATCCGGCCCCCCGTGCCAGTAATGGCCAAAGAGCTGAACCCAGAGATCAGACGGCGGAGAGGTCAGGGAAGGAGTACTCTCCCCCCAGGCTAGTAGCACAAGGGAAGAACTACAAAGCTTCTTTTACCTGTCTGTCTGTAGCCAGTCCCTGAAGCTGAGTGGGTCAACAACCCTGCACAGGGGAGAGGTGCATCACACTGGCAACCAAAGATGTGGGCTCGCTCCCTACCCTCACTGGGACACGGGTGCTGTGGGGTGGTGGTCGGACCCCCAGTTAGGGTCCTGTAGCAAAGACACATCTGAATGGGGCGGGGTCGGATGGACTGAGGTTCCTCTGGGAACCTCTGTCTGGGGCGAAAAGAAGAAACAACGACATTCGTCACTGAATGGAGCGTGTCACAAATTTCTCATGAACTCTACATCTTCCATCCCTGAGGATTCGGTACTGAGCATTTGGAAGAGAACGGGGCGTGAAACTTATTTTTAAAACAAGCAAATAGCATAACTGATCGCTGTTTGTGAGAACTTTCTGATGGACTCTTCAACATAAAGCTATTGGGAAAGGTTATTCATAATTTGGGAGCGCTAGGATTGTGGCAAAAAAACCCAACAAGAAATAAATCACAACTCATGTCTCATCATTGCGGCTGGCGCTTTACTCCAAGGGTGTCAATTTCAGAGCACTTAGGCTGCTGTCATGAGCATTACAGACCGAGTCGTGAAACCTTCAAAGAACGCAAAGCTTATTACTGATCAGTGCTTGTGACAACTGTCTCAGGGAATCTGCATGGTTAAGCAATTAGGATACCTTCCTGATTTTGTGGCCGACATGGGCGCATGACAATTATGAACAGCAAGAAAGGCAATACTGATCAGGTCGTATGACAAAGTTCTCAGGGAAATCCAAGTTATAAATCAATTAGGCTGCTATCCTGAGCATTACGGGACGATCGGTGTGGGAAAATAACAGCGAAAACAAATGTCATTACTGATCAGACTCGTCACTTCTAAAGCAATGCTTCCCTCAAGCATGTGGGGAAAAATCGGCTAGGGAAATTTACAATCAAAGAGACAGTCATAACTGGTCAGAGTTTGCGGGAAATTTAAAATCAGTTGGGCGGCTGTCCCAAGCATGACAGGCAAAGCAAAACATAACTGAGCCTTGCTTGAGATGAATTACTCACTGATTCTCCAGCTTAAAGCCTTTTGGATACTATGTGCGACCGCATGGACTCGCCACATGTAAAGCCATTAGGAAACAGGGCCTGATCACTGGGAGGAGATCGGATAGTGAACAGTGCCAAACAAGCAAACTGCAGTCCTGATCAGGTTGGAGCCTGTGATCTCGGCTGCCCAGTTGGAAACCGCAGGGTCTCTGGACTGTGGGGAGAGAAAAGGCAGAGAGCCTACCTGGAGGCAGGGGAGACTTAGCTGTACTGTGCGAAGTGAGGACTGAGAGTCCTGAGACTTTCCTATGCTGTGTTGAGATGCTCAATAAACTTCCTGTTTTATGTTGGCTCCGGTCTAACGAACAGGGTTGCTTTATTCCCTCTGTGAGTGGAGGTCCCGAGGAGTAGAGCGAGTAGACTCCCTGAGGGAGACAAAAGCCCAAAGGGAGAGAAAAGCGTTATAAGACTAGGTGGTAAGGGTCTACAGTAAACAATTTGGCTTCCCTCAAGCAGCTGGGGAAAAATCGGCTAGGGAAAATTACAATCAAAGAGACAGTCATAACTGGTCAGAGCTGGTGGAAATTTTCTCAGGGAATCTTCTCCTTAAAGCCATTCGGCTACAGTGCTGATTATTTGGAAGAGATTGGAGCTCAAAAATTACAACCAAACAAATAAAATCATTATTGATCATTGCTTGGAAAAGTTTGTCACGGAACTTTTATTATAAAGCACTTAGGATACTGTCCTAATCATTTGAAAGAGATCGGCCCAGGAACATTACCAAAAAAGCAAATCTCCTTATTGAGCACTGCAGGTGACACATTTCTCTAAGAAGCTCAATTTCACATCTGTTGGGCGGCTCGCCCAAGCATTAGGGGTTCGTAAAAAATGACAGGCAAAGCAAAACATAACTGAGCCTTGCTTGAGATGAATTACTCACTGATTCTCCAGCTTAAAGCCTTTCGGATACTATGTGGGACCGCATGGACTCGCCACATGTAAAGCCATTAGGAAACAGGGCCTGATCACTGGGAGGAGATCGGATAGTGAACAGTGCCAAGCAAGCAAACTCCAGTCCTGATCAGTGCTTGTGACGGATTGCGCTTTGATGTCCCATTTTAAAGCCCTTCGGAGACTATGTGGGCGCGATCGAATGGAAGGTGCTCATCCGTGCGGCGACTCATCATTTCTAAAGCAATGTGGATTCCATCCTCAGCATTTTGGGATAAATCGGCCAGTGAACGTTACAAAAAAAAGAAGACGTATTACTGATCCGTGCTTGCTCTAAGGGGCTCTTCATTTTCAAACTTTTAGGCTACTGTGCTAATTCTTCACAGGTACTCGGAGATCGAAGAGTACCAGAAAAAAATCATTGCTGGAAAATGTTTCTCATGGAACCTTCATGTTTAAGCGGTTCGAAATCGCTCAGCGTTAGGGGGTAATAGGGTTGATAAGCTTAACTAACCAGAACTTTGTCCTGATTACTGCTTGTAACGACTTGCTAATTGAATCATTGTTTCTTGAACATTTGAAGCGAAGCAAACTTCATTACGGTTCAGTGCAGTTCTTATTGGGAAGTCACTTGGAGCTAGGCTTAGGGGCCTAGGACTATGGCTAGAGTTTCAGAACTAGTACTAGGGATAGGGTTCCTCTAGGTACAGTTTCCAAACTCGTGTAGACTTTGTGTGGGCCGAGGACCCCATTAAGGTTTAGGTTTCCAATGGCTAGGCAAAGTGAAGTAAGCCTTCGAATTCCTATGGGGAGCGCGCACAGCCCTAGGGAATGGGGTTTTATATCTAGGGCTCTGTTCCCTAGGGCTTAAGGTCTCGAAGGGTAAGCCGTATGGCGTAAGGGTTCGTATGCGTAGGCCTCGCCCCTCCTTGTTGCCCCAGGCATAGGGATTCCGACGAGAAAGGGCTGAAGCGAGAGGGCCCCAGCTCTCTGTTTACCTGGGACGGAACACAAAGGCTAGGGGAGGAGCGGTTGGAGGCTGGGATCTCGGCTGCCCAGCTGGAAAGCGCAGGGTCTCTGGACTGTGGGGCGAGAGAACTCAGAGAGCCTACCTGAGGGCAGGGGAGACATAGCTATACTGTGCAGAGACTTTCCGATGCTGTGTTCAGATGCTCAATAAACTTCCTGTTTTATGTTGGCTCCGGTCTAACGAACAGGGTTGCTTTATTCCCTCTGTGAGTGGAGGTCCCGAGGAGTAGAGCGAGTCGACTCCCTGAGGGAGACAAAAGCCCAAAGGGAGAGAAAAGCGTTATAAGACTAGGTGGTAAGGGTCTACAGCAAACTCAATACCGATACGACGCGTCACTTGTAAACAATTTGGCTTCCCTCAAGCAGCTGGGGAAAAATCGGCTAGGGAAAATTACAATCAAAGAGACAGTCATAACTAGTCAGAGCTGGTGGAAAATTTCTCAGGGAATCTTCTCCTTAAAGCCATTCGGCTACAGTGTTGATTATTTGGAAGAGATTGGCGCTCGAAAATTACAACGAAACAAATAAAATCATTATTGATAATTGCATGGAAAAGTTTGTCCAAGGGAATGGGGTTTTATATCTAGGGCTCTGTTCCCTAGGGCTTAAGGTCTCGAAGGGTAAGCCGTATGGCGTAAGGGTTCGTATGCGTAGGCCTCGCCCTTCCTTGTTGCCCCAGGCATAGGGATTCCGATGAGAAAGGGCTGAAGCGAGAGGGCCCCCGGTCTCTGTTTACCTGGGACGGAACACAGAGGCTAGGGAGGAGCGGTTGGAGCCTGTGATCTCGGCTGCCCAGTTGGAAACCGCAGTGTCTCTGGACTGTGGGGAGAGAAAAGGCAGAGAGCCTACCTGGAGGCAGGGGAGATTTAGCTTTACTGTGCGAAGTGAGGACTGAGAGTCCTGAGACTTTCCTATGCTGTGTTGAGATGCTCAATAAACTTCCTGTTTTATGTTGACTCCGGTCTAACGAACAGGGTTGCGTTATTCCCTCTGTGAGTGGAGGTCCTGAGGAGCAGAGCGAGTCGACTCCCAGAGGGAGAGAAAAGCCCAAAGGGAGAGAAAAGCGTTATAAGACTAGGTGGTAAGGGTCTACAGCAAACTCACTACTGTTCCGACGCGTCACTTCTAAAGCAATTTGGCTTCCCTCAAGCAGCTGGGGAAAAATCGGCTATGGAAAATTACAATCAAAGAACAGTCATAACTGGTCAGAGCTTGTGGAAAATTTCTCAGTATATCTTCTCCTTAAAGCCACTCGGCTACAGTGCTGATTATTTAGAAGAGATTTGGCACTCGAAAATTACAACCAAACAAATAAAATCATTATTGATCTTTTCTTTTAAAAGTTTGTCACGGAACATTTATTTTAAAGCACTTAGGGTACTGTCCTAATCATTTGAAAGAGATCGGCCCAGGAACATTACCAAAAAAGCAAATCTCCTTATTGAGCACTGCAGGTGACACATTTCTCTAAGAAGCTCAATTTCACATCCGTAGGGCGGCTCTCCCAAGCATTAGGGGTTGGTCAAAAATGACAGGCAGCGCAAAACATAACTGAGCCTTGCTTGAAATGAATTACTCACTGATTCTCCAGCTTAAAGCCTTTCGGATACTATGTGGGACCGCATGGACTCGCCACATGTAAAGCCATTAGGAAACAGGGCCTGATCACTGGGAGGAGATCGGATACTGAACAGTACCAAGCAAGCAAACTGCAGTCCTGATCAGTGCTTATGACAGATTGCACATTGAAGCCCCATTTTAAAGCCCTTCGGAGACTATGTGGGCGCGATCGAATGGAAGGTGCTCATCCGTGCGGCGACTCATCATTTCTAAAGCAATGTGGATTCCATCCTCAGCATTTTGGGATAAATCGGCCAGTGAACGTTACAAAAAAAAGAAGATGTATTACTGATCCGTGCTTGCTCTAAGGGGCTCTTCATTTTCAAACTTTTAGGCTACTGTGCTAATTCTTCACAGGTACTCGGAGATCAAAGAGTACCAGAAAAAAATCATTGCTGGAAAATGTTTCTCATGGAACCTTCATGTATAAGCGGTTCGAAATCGCTCAGCGTTAGGGCGTAATAGGGTTGTTAAGCTTAACTAACCAGAACTTTGTCCTGATTACTGCTTGTAACGACTTGCTAATTGAATCATCGTTTCTTGAACATTTGAAGCGAAGCAAACTTCATTACGGTTCAGTGCAGTTCTTATTGGGAAGTCACTTGGAGCTAGGCTTAGGGGCCTAGGACTATGGCTAGAGTTTCAGAACTAGTACTAGGGATAGGGTTCCTCTAGGTACAGTTTCCAAACTCGTGTAGACTTTGTGTGGGGCGAGGACCCCATTAAGGTTTAGGTTTCGAATGGCTAGGCAAAGTGAAGTAAGCCTTCGAATTCCTATGGGGAGCGCGCACAGCCCTAGGGAATGGGGTTTTATATCTAGGGCTCTGTTCCCTAGGGCTTAAGGTCTCGAAGGGTAAGCCGTATGGCGTAAGGGTTCGTATGCGTAGGCCTCGCCCCTCCTTGTTGCCCCAGGCATAGGGATTCCGACGAGAAAGGGCTGAAGCGAGAGGGCCCCAGCTCTCTGTTTACCTGGGACGGAACACAAAGGCTAGGGGAGGAGAGGTTGGAGACTGTGATCTCGGCTGCCCAACTGGAAAGCGCAGGGTCTCTGGACTGTGGGGCGAGAGAACTCAGAGAGCCTACCTGAGGGCAGGGGAGACATAGCTATACTGTGCAGAAACTTTCCGATGCTGTGTTCAGATGCTCAATAAACTTCCTGTTTTATGTTGGCTCCGGTCTAACGAACAGGGTTGCTTTATTCCCTCTGTGAGTGGAGGTCCCGAGGAGTAGAGCGAGTCGACTCCCTGAGGGAGACAAAAGCCCAAAGGGAGAGAAAAGCGTTATAAGACTAGGTGGTAAGGGTCTACAGCAAACTCATTACCGATACGACGCGTCACTTGTAAACAATTTGGCTTCCCTCAAGCAGCTGGGGAAAAATCGGCTAGGGAAAATTACAATCAAAGAGACAGTCATAACTAGTCAGAGCTGGTGGAAAATTTCTCAAGGAATCTTCTCCTTAAAGCCATTCGGCTACAGTGTTGATTATTTGGAAGAGATTGGCGCTCGAAAATTACAACCAAACAAATAAAATCATTATTGATCATTGCTTGGAAAAGTTTATCACGGAACTTTTATTTTAAAGCACTTAGGATACTGTCCTAATCATTTGAAAGAGATCGGCCCAGGAACATTACCAAAAAAGCAAATCTCCTTATTGAGTACTGCAGGTGACACATTTCTCTAAGAAGCTCAATTTCATATCCGTCGAGCGGCTCTCCCAAGCATTAGGGGTTGGTCAAAAATGACAGGCAAAGCAAAACATAATTGAGCCTTGCTTGAAATGAATTACTCACTGATTCTCCAGCTTAAAACCTTTCAGATACTATGTGGGACCGCATGGACTCGCCACATGTAAAGCCATTAGGAAACAGGGCCTGATCACTGGGAGGAGATCGGATAGTGAACAGTGCCAAGCAAGCAAACTCAGTGCTTGTGACGGATTGCGCTTTGATGTCCCATTTTAAAGCCCTTAGGAGACTATGTGGGCGCGATCGGATGGAAGGTGCTCATCCGTGCGGAGACTCTTCATTTCTAAAGCAATGTGGATTCCATCCCCAGAATTTTGGGATAAATCGGCCAGTGAACGTTACAAACAAAAGAAGACGTATTACTGATCCGTGCTTGCTCTAAGGGGCTCTTCATTTTCAAACTTTTAGGCTACTGTGCTAATTCTTCACAGGTACTCGGAGATCGAAGATTACCAGAAAAAAATCATTGCTGGAAAAAGTTTCTCATGGAACCTTCATGTATAAGCGGTTCGAAATCGGTCAGCGTTAGGGGATAATAGGGTTGTTAAGCTTAACTAACCAGAACTTTGTCCTGATTACTGCTTGTAACGACTTGCTAATTGAATCATCGTTTCTTGAACATTTGAAGCGAAGCAAACTTCATTACGGTTCAGTGCAGTTCTTATTGGGAAGTCATTTGGAGCTAGGCTTAGGGGCCTAGGACTATGGCTAGAGTTTCAGAACTAGTACTAGGGATAGGGTTCCTCTAAGTACAGTTTCCAAACTAGTGTAGACTTTGTGTGGGCCGAGGACCCCATTAAGGTTTAGAGCAACAGAGGATCCTGTGGCACCTTTGAGACTAACAGAAGTATTGGGAGCATAAGCTTTCGTGGGTAAGAACCTCACTTCTTCACTTGCATCTGAAGAAGTGAGGTTCTTACCCACGAAAGCTTATGCTCCCAATACTTCTGTTAGTCTCAAAGGTGCCACAGGACCCTCTGTTGCTTTTTACAGATTCAGACTAACACGGCTACCCCTCTGATAATTAAGGTTTAGGTTTCCAATGGCTAGGCAAAGTGAAGTAAGCCTTCGAATTCCTATGGGGAGCGCGCACAGCCCTAGGGAATGGGGATTTATATCTAGGGCTCTGTTCCCTAGGGCTGTGCGAAGTGAGGACTGAGTGTCCTGAGACTTTCCAATGCTGTGTTGAGATGCTCAGTAAACTTCCTGTTTTATGTTGGCTCCGGTCTAACGAACAGGGTTGCGTTATTGCCTCTGTGAGTGGAGGTCCTGAGGAGCAGAGCGAGTCGACTCCCTGAGGGAGACAAAAGCCCAAAGGGAGATAAAAGCGTTAGAAGACTAAGTGGTACGGGTCTACAGCAAACTCACTACTGTTCCGACGCATCACTTCTAAAGCAATTTGGCTTCCCTCAAGCAGCTGGGGAAAAATCAGCTAGGGAAAATTACAATCAAAGAACAGTCATAACTGGTCAGAGCTGGTGGAAAATTTCTCAGGGACTCTTCTCCTAAAAGCCATTCGACTACAGTGTTGATTATTAGGATACTGTCCTAATCATTTGAAAGAGATCGGCCCAGGAACATTACCAAAAAAGCAAATCTCCTTATTGAGCACTGCAGGTGACACATTTCTCTAAGAAGCTCAATTTCACATCTGTTGGGCGGCTCGCCCAAGCATTAGGGGTTCGTCAAAAATGACAGGCAAAGCAAAATATAACTGAGCCTTGCTTGAAATGAATTACTCACTGATTCTCCAGCTTAAAGCCTTTCGGCTACTATGTGGGACCGCATGGACTCTCCACATGTAAGGCCATTAGGAAACAGGGCCTGATCTCTGGGAGGAGATCGGATAGTGAACAGTGCCAAGCAAGCAAACTGCAGTCCTGATCAGTGCTTATGACAGATTGCACATTTAAGCCCCATTTTAAAGCCCTTCGGAGACTATGTGGGCGCGATCGGATGGAAGGTGCTCATCCGTGCGGAGACTCTTCATTTCTAAAGCAATGTGGATTCCATCCTCAGCATTTTGGGATAAATCGGCCAGTGAACGTTACAAAAAAAAGAAGACGTATTAGTGATCCGTGCTTGCTCTAAGGGGCTCTTCATTTTCAAACTTTTAGGCTACTGTGCTAATTCTTCACAGATACTCGGAGATCGAAGAGTACCAGAAAAAAATCATTGCTGGAAAAAGTTTCTCATGGAACCTTCATGTATAAGCGGTTCGAAATCGCTCAGCGTTAGGGGGTAATAGGGTTGTTAAGCTTAGGGGCCTAGGACTATGGCTAGAGTTTCAGAACTAGTACTAGGGATAGGGTTCCTCTAGGTACAGTTTCCAAACTAGTGTAGGCTTTCTGTGGGCGGAGGACCCCACTCTAGGTTAAGGTTTCCAATAGCTAGTCAAAGTGAAGTAAGACTTCGAATTCCTATGGAGAGCGCGCACCGCCCTAGGGAATATATCTAGGGCTCTGCTCCCTAGGGCTTAAGGTCTCGAAGGGTAAGCCGTATGGCGTAAGGGTTCGTATGCGTAGGCCTCGCCCCTCCTTGTTGCCCCAGGCATAGGGATTCCGACAATGTGGGCGCGATCGGATGGAAGGTGCTCATCCGTGCGGAGACTCTTCATTTCTAAAGCAATGTGGATTCCATCCTCAGCATTTTGGGATAAATCGGCCAGTGAACGTTACAAACAAAAGAAGACGTATTACTGATCCGTGCTTGCTCTAAAGGGCTCTTCATTTTCAAACTTTTAGGCTACTGTGCTAATTCTTCACAGGTACTCGGAGATCGAAGATTACCAGAAAAAAATCATTGCTGGAAAAAGGTTCTCATGGAACCTATATGTTTAAGCGGTTCGAAATCGGTCAGCGTTAGGGGGTAATATGGTTGTTAAGCTTAACTAACCAGAACTTTGTCCTGATTACTGCTTGTAACGACTTGCTAATTGAATCATCGTTTCTTGAACATTTGAAGCGAAGCAAACTGCATAACGGTTCAGTGCATTTCTTATTGGGAAGTCACTTGGAGTTAGGCTTAGAGGCCTAGGACTATGGCTAGGGATACAGAACTAGTACTAGGGATAGGGTTCCTCTAGGTACAGTTTCGAAACTAGGGTAGACTTTGTTTGGGGCGAGGACCCCACTCTAGGTTTAGGTTTCCAGAAGCCAGGCAAAGTGAAGTGAGCCTTCTAATTCCTATGGGGAGCGCGCACTGCCCTAGGGAATGGGGGTCCTATATCTAGGGCTCTGTTCCCTAGGGCTTCAGGTCTAGAAGGGTAAGCCATATGGCGTAAGTGTTCGTATGCGTACCCCTCACCCCTCCTTGTTGCCCCAGGCATAGGGATTCCGACGTGGAAGGGCTGAAGCTAGAGGGCCCCAGGTCCCTTTTTACGTGGGACGGAACAGAAAGGCTAGGGACGAGCGGTTGGAGCCTGTGATCTCGGCTGCTCAGCTGGAAAAGCGCAGGGTCTCTGGACTGTGGGGAAAGAGAAGGCAGAGAGCCTACCTGGAGGCAGGGGACACTTAGGTATACTGTGCAAAGGGAGGATTGATAGTCCTGAGACTTTCATATGCTGTGTTCAGATGCTCAATAAACTTCCTGTTTTATGTTGGCTCCGGTCTAACGAATAGGGTTGCTTTATTCCCTCTGTGAGTGGCGGTCCCGAGGACCAGAGCGAGTAGACTCCCTGAGGGAGAGACAAGCCCAAAGGGAGAGAAAAGCGTTATAAGGCTCGGTGGTAAGGGGCTTTAGCAAAGACACATCTGAATGCGGGGGCAGGGGGAGCGCTCGGTTGGACTGAAGAACTGGGCCGACGGAGCCCTGGTCCTCGCCTTTGGCTGACCTGATGGAGGGCCGCTTTTCTTTGCACTGGCAATCCACCCAGCAGGTGGTGTGTAACAAATTTCGTGAAAATTTCAAAAGAGATGGGCTCGTGAAAATTAGAAAGAAAGAGAGTCATTACTGGTAAGTGCTAATGACAAATTTTTCATGGACTCGTCACACCGGCAACTATTACGATACTGTCCTGATAACTTGGAGGAGATCGGATCGTGACTATTACCAGCCAAGCAAGCCATACGACTGATCAGTGCTTGTTACAAATTTCTCGGAAAAGCTTCATTTGCCAAGTTATTAACCTTCTGTTCCGAGCAGCTGGGGTAGATCTGCGCCTGAAAATGACAGACAAATCCAAACACATACGAGATCAGCATCTTCATGTCTAGCTCGTTGTAAGCATCTGAGGAAAATCGGCTAGTGAAAATGACAATATGGAAGCAATAAGTGGGAGATCTCGGAATCTTCATCTGAAAGCCATTAGGATCCTGTGCTTATTATTTGGAAGCGCTCGTTCTCTGTCCGAGTATAATGATAAACATGCAAAAATTCGTTCTGAGCATTGCGGGTGATGTATTTCTCGAAGGCTCTGAATAGGAATTGCTTTAGGATGTTATCCCTAGCCTTTCAAGAGATTAGTTCATGAAAAGAAGAAACAACGACATTCGTCGCTGAATAGAGCGTGTCACAAATTTCTCTACATCTTCCATCCCTGAGGATTCGGTACTGAGCATTTGGAAGAGAACGGGGGCGTGAATCTTATTTTTAAAACAAGCAAATGGCATAACTGATCGCTGTTTGTGAGAACTTTCTGATGGACTCTTCAACATAAAGCTAAAGGGAAAGGTTATTCATAATTTGGGAGCGCTCGTATTGTGGTTAAAAAAAAAAACAACCCCAAGAAATAAATCACAACTCATGTCTCATCATTCCGGCTGATGCTTTACCCGAAGCGTGTCAATTTCAGAGCACTTAGGCTGCTGTCCTGAGCATTACAGACCGAGTGTTGAAAGCTTTAATGTCTCATGAAATCTGGATGGTTAGTGGACTGGAAGCTTAAAGAGCTGTGTAGTGGGGGTGCTCTGGCCGATGAGTTTGTGGATAGCAGATCGGGAGGAGGAGGGAGACCCACATCGGAGACTCAGAAGGGGAGTCACCCAGAAACCTCTCAAAGGTGGGACTCCAGGAAGCGCCACTCAGGGCCTACCTGGAGGCAGGGGAGACTTAGCTGTACTGTGCTGAGGGAGGCCAGGCCTGAGAGTCCTGAGAAACTGCTCTAACCCTCTGAACAGGGCTGCCGAGAGCAGGTTCGGACCCTGGTGAACAATTTTTTTCAGGCCCCTCAGGAAGTGCAGTTTGGCTAAATAGGGCCGACGAGACGGGGGGGACTGCCGGGCCCCGGTAATTTGTACCGGCTTCCCCCTGCTCCCGTCGGCCCTGCCTCTAAACTATGGAGGTGGGTCTCAGGTCCCCGTAACAGACAGAGGAGGTAGGTTGATGCTGACAAGAGATGAGTTACCTAGGAAGGGGAGACTAGCCACCAGTGAGGCGATTCCAAGTCCAAGACTGATCTCCAGACCCCATCGAGACATGAATTGATGACCCCTGCATTCTGAGACCACTGGTCTAACCCCCTGAGTTATGGAGCCGAGCCCCAGGTCTGTTTGCAGAGAGAGGTTGTAGGTTAATGCTGAGGAGAAATGAGCTACCTCTAAAGGGGATGAGAGGAGATTCTGAGTCTGTGACTGGTACACAGTCCCCTACGAGATGTGACTTGGTGACCCTTGCATTCCCCTACTGCTCTAACCCCCTGAACTATGGTGCCAGGCCCCAGATTGGCTTGGCAGAGGGAGGTTAATACTGAGGAGATACTAGCAACCATTAAGGAGATTCTAAATCTGAGAGCATTAATTAATTAACCCCTGAGAGATTTGAACTGGTGACCCCTGCATTCCAAAAGTGCTGCTTTAACTCCCTGGGCTTTGGAACTGGGCCCTGGGTCCCTTTGCAGAGGGAGGATGTAGGTTAATGCTGAGGCGAAATGAGCTACTTAGGAAGGGGAGATGAGCCACTAGGGAGGAGATTCTGAGTCCATGCTGTCATGAGATTTGAACTGGTGATGTCTGCATTCCAAGACTGCTGCTCTAACTCACTCAGCTACAGAGCCAGGCCCCAGGTCCTATTAGCAGACGGAAGAGGTATGTTAATGCAGACAAAGCTACCAGGTAAGAAGGGGTGATAAGGATATTCCAAATCTGAAATGGCTATGTAGGCCCTCATGAGATTTGGGCTGATAACCCTTGCATTTGGAGAACACTGCTTGAAGCCCCCAAGCTACAGAGCCTGGCCCCAGCTCCTTTTGCAGAGGGAAGATATAGGTTAACACTGAAGAGAAACAAGCCACCCATGAGAAGATTCTGAATCTGCTTCTGATTCTGATTCTGAATTTTTTTACTGATTTGCAATTGATATTTTCTGAGAAATTGTCACACTGAATTGCCATTAGTGACTTCTTGTTTGCCGTTAACAATTTTCATTAAAAGATCTCCCTTGAATTTTAAGGGAGATTATCTGAGACATTTGAAGACCAGTGACTGTTTCTTTGCAGTTAAGGTTATTTGCAATGAAGGCTTTTCATTTACTGATCTCTTCTGAATTATCAGGAATGATTTCTGAAAAATTTCTTGCCCTAGAAGATCGGCATTGACTTCTTGTTTGGCTGCAATGAAGAATTTTCACTAACCAAACTCATCTGAATGATCATGAAAGATTTGTAATTAGTTTCTAATTCAGAGAATGTTGTCAACCTGAATGACCAGCAGGGCAGCTAGTTCTTTTGTTTGCAAAGAAGAATGTTCACGACAACTTCTGCCCTGAAATGTGAACAGCGATTCCTAGCTGGTTTGCAATGTAGCTACTTTCGAGAACTTTTCTCCCTGAATGAGTAGGAGTGACTTGATTTGTTGCCATGAAGAATTTTTACTAAGCAATCTCCCCTGAATGGTCTCGGGAGATTCCTAACTGCTTTGTAATGCACACTGTTTGAGAACCTTTTCATCCGGAATGATTAGTAGTGAGTTGTTCTTTGGTATCAAATGAAGAATCTTCATGACAGCTTCTGGGATCTGCTGCGGAGTGGCGCGCGGGGCAGACCAGGGAGAGGACATCTACCAGGCAAGCAGCGCCACTTCACAGTAAAGTCAGCGCCTTCCCTCGGTGACTCTTCGGGCCTTCTCCTGCTGGCAGTGCCACCCTGAAGGGAGCTGGAGGCAGCAGACACTACATCTCCCATGGTGCCATGGACCACACAGGGTGGATGGTGGGCCCTTGGGTTGGCGGGAGAGATTGGAAGGGATTGGGGTGTGGGAGCTGGTTGGGAGGGATCTGAGGCGAACTAGCAAGGTGCTGTGGGGTCGGGCATGAGGCAGGGCAAATACCTGGAGGAGGAGAGGTCAAGCAGGTTAGAAACTACAATTCCTGTGATGCATTGGGTCATTGAAGGAGGGGCTTGCTGGGGGATGACAGGGAAGGAAAACAACTCCCATGATGCATTGGGTCTGAAAAGAACTATGTGCAAAATGACAGGTTTCAGAGTAGCAGCCGTGTTAGTCTGTATCCGCAAAAAGAACAGGAGTACTTGTGGCACCTTAGAGACTAACAAATTTATTTGAGCATAAACTTTCGTGGGCTGTAGCCCTAAGGTGCCACAAGTACTCCTGTTCTATGTGCAAAATGGCTGTCCCCACCCCTCAGTGCCACTCACTGTCACCCATCCTCAATAGCATCCAATGGAAAACAAGAGGTACATCCTCAATATTGTTCCCCCCGAAATGAGATGTCTTAATTCCATCCCCACTCAGCTCCTGGCATTTCCATATAGACTGTTTCTCTCAATGAACTGGTTTACTCCTCCTTTCTCTCTTACACTCACCTGGGTTCTCAGCTCCAGGGCATGGACTCAGTCTAGTTTTTAAACTTGAACCCATTGTCCATCACACCGTTGGGCCTTCCTCTCAGTACAATAGAAATAGGGACCCCAACATTCATCACCACACATGCTGGTCCCCACCCACATTGAGAATGCGCTCTCCCCTTCCAGGGGCAGGGTCCATAGCAGGTAACAAAGGGTAGGGCTCCCCTGGGCTAGGATTAGGATTACTAAGAGTAGGCATTCCCAGGTTTGGCCTGATGCCTGTTGGGGGTCCCCAGGCTAGGGTTACTAAGGATAGGACATCCCTGAATAGATTTAGGGTTAATAGGGGTAGGGATTCCTGGGCTAGGATTAGGCCTTTGGCCAGTAGAGCTCCTCAAAGAAGGGTTAGGATTACTAAGGGGAATCCACATATGACTGGGAATCACTTGGTCTCTCTGAACTAGGGTTACCAAGGGCAGTGTCTATTTCAGGGGTGGCCAAACTGCTGCTCGCGAGCCGCGTGCGGCTCTTTTACAGTTAAAGTGCAGCTTGTGGAGCCCCTCATGCCTCTCCCCTGATTCTCTGCTTACCAGACTGGGTGAGGGGGGGAGCTCGGGGCTTCTGCCCTGTGGTGGGGTGGTGGGGCTTGGGGCTTCAGCCCCACGGGGCATGCCTGCCAAAGCTTGGGGCTTCAGTCCTGGCAGGTGCCTCCTGAAGCCCCGAGCCCTAGCAGTTGTCCCAGCTCTCAAAATTCTGACGATTATCATATGTGGCTTGGAGGGTCAGTAGGTTTGGCCAGCCCTGGTCTAATTCTTAATATGTTTGTACAGCACCTAGCACAATGGGGCCCTGATCTCAATTGGGACCTCTCCATATGAATAATATTTTGGTATAGTGCATTGTTGTGTTGTACATTTGACTATGAAAGAGAGTTCAAAGATTTATATTAAAATTATGCCAGAGTCAGGAATATTAACCAGGCCTTGTATTTTTTAAAATTTTTAATATATATTTTTATAAACAAGTCACGTGATAAAATAGCACAAGGAACACATACCAAATATAAGATTATATCTTCAGAATATACAGGAGAATGAGGTCATATGTACAGTAAGAAAATGATTTTCAGATTTTTTTTTCTCTCCCCATCTATTTTCATTCTATAGTAATTTGAAATATCACAAAGTCAGTAGCTTTAGTAATACTTTGGCCCAGTGGACACCTAATTGGGATGCTAAGGAGATTGAATCAGAACCAAGCCAGTGACAGAACCCTGCAAGGATTGGGATCATTTGTGTCAGCCAGTTTAGGAACATTGGGACAGATCATCAGCTGGTGTAAATCTGCATAGCTCCAGTGCCAATTTACACCAGCTGAGGTCCTGGCCCATCAATGTTCCCTCCCCTGATTCTTTTAAATATTATATTTTCCCCTTTCAAACTTATTGTTCCAATTAGAAATTAGTTGCTTTTCTCTTGAATTCCCTCATTGCCTCAGCACTGTGTTCGGGATCATAAGAAAGCCTTGGTTCTTTTATGATCGGCTTCACACACATTCTCTGACCTCACAGGTTTTTTTAAAGGTCACCCAACTAAAACATCACAGCTGCTTTGCCTGGGTGCATAACATCTCTTTAGAAAGTTCAGAATTAAAAAAAAAACCTCTAAAGGGTCATACTGTTGGGAATAATCTTGGGACATATCTCCAGCTCATCACCTGCTATAAATCAGTAAGTCTATGATGCTATGCCAGTTTACACCAGTTAGGGATCTGGTCACATAACATAATACATATAGTATATTTCTTTAAAGTATTTAAAAATCAAAAGTACTTTCCACTGCTGAATGCTTCCTGGTTTTTGCTTCTCACACTGCTTGGACAATCCAATTGAACTGGTTTCCCTTTCTGTTTAAAGTCAGTTTCACTCTCTGGTTCTCCTGCCTCAGTACAATGCTCTTGTGTTGAATCTTTCAACACTGCAGGAAACAGTTTAAATCCCACGCTGCCCTTGGTACACCCCTGCAATTGGTTTCTTGTGCTCCCATGAGTGCATGGACTCTGCTAGGTGCTGACACTGGTCCTAGTCACTACAAAGAAGGCAAAGAGGAGTAAGTGGGGAGTGTTATTATACCTCTTCCTACTGCACTGCTGACCACATTGTGCCACAACAGTTGTGCTTCCCAGAGCTCTAGTAGACATGGTGCCTGATTAAGACCCACTGCTTCTGGCAGCTCCTGCACAGTAGATGCACCACCGCATAGCTCCAAGTCAGAGGTTGCCTTAAACGCTTAGTGTAGCCCATATAGTTTTATAATTATCCTCTCCCTATCCTCTTTTTTTTAAATAAAATGTAAAAAGTTGTGTCCCTTTAGAAGCAAGCCACTCTCATTCTGCTCAGTGCCTCATGTAACAGAACTCTTGTGTATCAGCTGTACCATGACTGAAAAGAAAGGCTTTTCACTTTGGGAATCTGCATCTCTGTGCCTTTCCAAGGTCCCCCTCCCTGCAGAATACTACCTTCTTTTGTGACACTCACAGTTTGGAGGCCCAGCCACTGGCAAATTTCTCCTGATTGTAAAACCACGGTGGAAGCAGCAACCATACTGTTTGCTTCACTCCAATGATGGGCCGCCACACAAGGTTACTTTATCAGCCCCTTAGCCACCAGCAGGTGGGTAAAGAAGTGCCACATATTTAAATCTGACACTTTATTTTCCATCTCAGCTGAAGTTCCCCAGGATAAGTTTTAAGGGCAGTAAAATGGATCACCTTCTGGGAGGCACTATGAAATGAGTATGGAAAGGAGAGAAGCGTAGAGTTAGGCAAATAAGTATTGTTACTAAACAGAATGATCGTAAGGGTTAGAGGTAAAAAAGACCTAGTAGTTGATCCAGCTCATCCCCTAATACAGGATAGCAGGTGGAGACTGGCTGACATCCATACTGTAGAAGTTCCAAGATTGTGTCCTGATTCTGCTCCACAACATAGGAAGGTTCTGTCACACTCAGGTCCAAGAGCCAACCTAGTGAGCTCCCTTTGCCTTAGAATTAAAAATGCTTCTCCGGCACCTCCCAAGCCTTCTTCACAACCCCCTCCCACTGTCGAGAGCTCCAGTGGGCAGATGGAATACTCTGGACAGCCTGATGCATCAGATTTACAGACAGGACTAGCTTTTGAGTGTAAGGGGTGGGAGAGTTCCGTTCTCAGAGTTTCATTTGAAATTCCTGTGCATGAAGCTGTCTTCTATCTGGTCCCTGTAGCAGTATCACCATCTGCAATGTCAGATTGGTGCCATGGAATCTATGCCCCAATAGTCTCTTGACCATGTTATAACATGGTTTGGTCTTGCCTACACAGATGGGACCAAAGCATGGTATCACCATGTTACAGCTCTGTATAGACCAGAGGCCAAATTCAGACACTGATGTCAATGGTGCTGCAGTACGGATTAACCTGGTACATACTGGTAATGTGATTAAAAGCAAATGAGTTTGAGAGATTAGCACTAAGTTCCCGCACTGATCAATTTCTAAATCACTTTGCCAGATGGACAGGCCCTTCATAGTCCTCAACCATGACCTCATGCTCAGCCATCCCCAGTAAAACTCTGAGCTCCAGGATAATGGCACTAACGCAGAGGGGACGCATACATGGTCCTACACAAATATGAGACTTAATCATCTCAATACAGAGAAGCAATTGCTGGCTCAGTCCCCAAAAGGAACCAGCCTGATCCACCAAAGTGCCAACTGCCCTCAACTGCAATTGAAGTCAACAGCTCCGCTCAAATAACTATAGAATTTTAAGGATCAGGGACCTAGCCCATACCAAAATATATTTCAATAAGACCACATGGCCAAATTGAGCATTGTAAGAGCTCGCAGTGGAAAGATAGCTAATGATAAACTAATCTGGGAAAGGGTTGGAGAAAATTATGCCAATACTATTTATAACAATTTACAAACCCAGAGAAGGACAGCCAACTCTCAAACTGATGGCCTTCTGGTTCAAGAAGGGGTTTACCCTTGCCCACCTTCACAGGCAGCATTGCACAGTTAGCCAGGCACATTATGGAGTCCCCTTCTTTGAAGGTTTTAGTTGCTGTCTGATGCAGAATATTGGACTAGATGGAGCAATGGTCTGACTGAGTATGGCAAATCCTGGGTTCAGATATGTGGTTAACTGCAACCTCATTGCAGTCCAGTGGGTAGAGTACTGGATGAAGATTCAGGAGACCTGGGTTCTATTCTCTGCCACTGATCTGCTTTGTGTCCTAGGGCAAGTCACTTCACCACTCTGTACCTCAATTTTGTCTGCCTTGTCTGTTTAGATTATAAACTCTTTCGGGGAGGGACTGTCTGTTTACAATATACAGCATCTAACATGGTGGGGCAATACCAGTAATACTCCTTGTGGCAGAGATTGGGTTGTCACCTTTGTGGTGTGTCTCCTCACTTATGGTGAATAAGGTAACACACAAAGCTCTCTACAAACATTGAAGACAATTGGAGTTGCAGGGGCTCAACACTTGACAGGATCAACTCCATAATAATGCTTAATCTTTCTCCTCTTGCCTAGCCTTAGGCTAACAGATCTCAATTTTCATGTGCAAAATTTACCAACTAGGTCTGGGACAAAGTTTAAGCAAGAAGGGAAAAACCAATGGATTGTAAAGTGGGGGCCTCTGGGCTGCTCCAGTTTACCAATCGGTATCTGAACTCAGAAGGGAAGAGAGTTAAATATAGATCATGGTGGATCACATCATAAGTGTCCCAGGGCAGACAAGTCTCTCTGAAGAGAACTGTACCTGCACTGAAGTGACTCTGAGGAGTGGGAAATTGTTCAAAGGGCAGGGAACTCCTTTAGACATCTCTATGGACAAGTGAACTCTGAGGATGACCTCTGGATTCCTGCTTGATCAAGTACACAGAAGCAGTCATAGCTCAGTGTGGGAGGCTGCCTGCAGCAACCTGTGTGATCTGATGGCTTGTTAACTGAGCAGCCGTGAGATGCCAGCTACTGTTGACATCCCTGTCCTAGCAGCAGCAGCTTAGTAGGGAAAATGTAATTGGAGTGGAGTGGGGGGGGACACGCACGGATTCACATGGTCCATAGTTGCATGGTGAGTTCAATCTGCAGGTGACTGCAGGGGCAGCTCTAGAAATATTGGCACCTAAGCAAGAGAAGCCTCCCTAATGTCTTCCTGCTCCCTTCCTCCCTCCTGCAGATCCAGCTCTATAGCTCACCTTTCTCCAGTGCAGTCTCTCTTTTCTTGCTCATTCATCTGCACTAGGCCCTCTTTGTTTCCAAACATGCCTCAGGACCCTTTGCACTTGGCTGCAGTATTATTTCTGAGGAGGATCTGAAGCTTCCAGACCTCGTGTAAGAAACAGAGGGTACCCATCACCATACAACTGAGCAGAAGTAGCTCTAGGAATTCCTCAGCTAGAGAAGACCACTGTGAGAAACCAGCCTCTTGGGGTGATCCCTGAGGTTCCAGGCCTAGCCCAGCAGCACCTTAGACTTGTGTAGCCTATGCCCACAACTACTCCTCTTCAGAGGCCTGGGGAGTGGGTATCCCAGCAGGTGGGCTGGCATAGCTGTTAGTCCCTGTGGATTTCCTGGGAATGGTCAGAATTTTCCAGTGTCCCCACTGGAAAGACTGAAAATGTCAAATGAACAAAGCTCCGGCTGTGCAACCAGTGGTTTTGGCAAGTTGAGCAAGGGACCTGCCTATAGTGCAATTAGCAACGAAAGCTACAGCTTAGCCAAGATAGCGGCTCCCCCGTCATACCTCTCACACCCCCAGAAATCATGCAGTAACTGAGAGCGGGGCGGGAGGGAAGGAGAGGCCAACGGAGCAGGAAGTTGCAAAATGTCATCCTAAATGTAGATAATTTAAAGCTTACAAATCTTTATGGCAACAAAAGTTTGTAATAAAAAAAAGTGGTTATTAAATCAATTCACTCTTGTCCATTACAAATTAAGAAAGCTGTGTCCATACATATTCATTAGAAACTATTAAACCAGTTCATTACTGAGCAGCTGAGCTGTAGTCCGAGTTGTTGTGGGTCATCTCCCCTCCTCTGTGGAAGGACTGTGGAGAAGCTGGGCTCTTACTCAGGACCAGAGCTGAGCGAATCATTTGTAACAGAGAATGTATTCAATAAGCTTATGCTAATTTGTTTGAATGCATTTTTTGGCTCACTGATCGCAAGTTCCCCAGATATATTCATTATGTGACAAAAAAATCTCTTTTTAAAATCTATTACTTAGAAGCCTGGTGCTTGGTCAAATAAACTACATGGTATTGTTTCTATTCCCTGATTGGATAAGCATAATCTTATCAGCGCTCTAGTGCAAATGCTTGCAGAAAGTGACTTGAAGATGTATTTTTGCAAATGTTGGAATGTGTGAGCTTAAGGCGCCCTTTTCACAAGCATCCATGATTCCAAAACCTGAGTCTGCATGTACACCGGGAGCACTCATGAGAAAGATGCCAATACAATCAAAGCCAATTGGAATGGAAAAGTTTTGCAGCATTTGCTCAGATCTACTCAGGACCAGCTGTACCTTGTCCAGCTTTGTGGCAAGCTCCTCTCCTCACACCATCACATCCACACCAGGCAAGTGTTTCTTTAGCTTTCCTACACATTTTTCTAGGGTCACCTGCAGAACAGTGGAGTAACTACGATGGTGCAAGTCATGCAGTTGCGCCAGGGCCCAAAAGATTACGTGGCCACAACTAAAGAGGCTGCTGGGGCAGAGCGGGGCTGCTGCCTCCTACCTGGGGAAAGGCGGTAGCCCCTCCGGCCAGAACAACCCTGGGTTCCAGGTGGGAGCAGCCAGCAAGGCTGTGTGGAGACGGCATGAGGGAATTGCAGTGTGGGGGATGGAGATGGGTAACGCACTGTCCCTACTCTCCATGCTGCACAAGGTAAAAGCATCAGCTGTTTTGCATAGGGCTGGAAAGTTGGGGGGAACTGGGGAGGGGGTGCTAAAGGGGTTACATAGGAACTGGGTGGAGTTAGGGGGCTGGATTGGAACTGTTGAAAAGGGTGGTGTCAGAATGGAGCTTGGGGGATCTGGCTCAGAGCTGCGGGATGGAGGGGGGTTGGAACAGAGCTGGAGGGGACCAAGAGAGGAGCTGGGGGGGCTTGTGGGGGCAGATCAGGGAAGTGGGGGCAGCAGGGAAGCTAAAAGGGCCTGGAGGAGTCATTGGATCAGAGCTGGGGAAACTGAGGGCTGGACTGAAGGAGGATGGAGGAAGAACTGGTGGGGCTGGATCAGCATGGAGGGGAATGAGGGGGACCGTGGAGGGAGCTGGGGGCCTGTAGGGGACCATGAGAGAGCTGGCGGGTAGGAGGGCTAGATTGGGGTTAAGGGAGAGCTAGGCAGGAGTTGGATGGTAGGGGGCTGGCTGCGTGGGGCTGGAAAAGAGTTGGTCAGGAGCTAGGGGCTGGATTGAGGCTATGGGGGAGATGGATGGGGGTGTATTTCAGAACCGGGAAGGGGGCCCTTAACCTTTTTGGCATCTGCAGAGAGTCTCCTGGCTTTGTTCAGCACATGAGAAAGCCCAGTGGTCTGGGATCCAGGCCACCCTGCCTGCTGCAGTTTCTGGTACCAAATGTATGTTGTGAGTGGCAGTGGATGTCATAGAGACAGCATAGAATCCAGGGGCACTAATCCCAGCTAGTAATAAAGACTCCATGACAAGCCCTTCCACTTACACCCTGGCTTCACCTAATCAGCAGCTGTTACCTACTGCCCCATGCTGAAACCAGGGCACCTATTAACTGCTGGACTGTAAGGACCTTAGGGCAGGAACCAGGTCTAGTTTGCAAAGTGCCATGTCCGTTTATGGTGCAATACAAGAGCTTCTAACAGCAACAGGGCAGATTGTTGCTGAGCAATGCAAGGCATTTCTTTCCCTTCTTAGGCTGTGTGTGCTGCCTCCTACAGAGCTCCTGGCCCTGCCAGCCTGAGAAGAAGCAACTGAGATTAGAATTGACAGTGTCTCACCACGGGAACCTTCAAACAACTGCTGTGGTCAGCACCCTTTCCTTCAGGCCATCCCTGGCTGAGGTCAGGCATGAAGCAGTGTAGAAAGTGCTGACGATGCTGGGAGGACTTGTGAGAAGAGACACAGAGCAGTCACTGCCTGGCCTTTTTCTGCTGGTGTCTGGGAGATGGCTTTAGATGCTGGAATATCTACACTGGCATTAGGTCCTGGGGCTGCTTCTCCTGCATTGCAAACTCCATTTCTCCACACCACAAGAGATGGATGTGCTCTGGCTTTTGATTACAATGGGACAGGAGACTGTCAAGGCACCCGTGGACTGTGAGTCAGCCACAGGGTATGAACGAGTGACTCTCCTGACACCACCCCTACAGAATCCCAATCTCTTCATCACACGCTCCCCCACGCATCCCTAGAAAACAACCTGCTCCTCTCTCCAGCCCAGGAGCTCCACCCAGCTGGCTGCATTGCCATCGACTTCCTTCCTGGAGGGGAGGGGAGGCCCAGACAGTGACTGATCGGGGGGGGGGGAGAGGGGGCATCCCTCCAAAGCCATAAACTCAAACTGTTGGGGGACATGCACAGGATGGAATGTGTGCAAGTACATGAAGCTGGGAGCGGGCTTCCTCCAACCTCACTGCAGGCAGCAAATGGAGCAGAAATGCACTGGCACTAGAATGAGCAGTGATGAGAAGAGAGCCTGGCTCCCCACAAGCTGATGGCTCTCCCTGGTCCTCACTTCCCCCCAAACAAAAGAGATTTCATCCCCAGAAGACTAAAGAGCCCAGCTGATGAGAGCTGGTTTGGGCTGCGGACAGTACAGCTCAGCCGCTCTTTCCTCGCTCAGGTCCCCCTGCCCCTCCTGGATTGGGACCTGACTGCTGCACAGGGGACATAGTCCAAGCACCCAGGTGCTGCTCAGGCACTGGAGCCCTGGCCGCCTCCTGATGGATCGGAGGTAGGGGACCCTGCTGGCAGCTTCTGACAGTGGGTAGGCTACAGGGAGATGTAAAGTGCTCCTTGAAGCGAGGGCCCAGCTGGTCAAAGTGGTAGCTGCCTTTAGAACAGCATGGGAAAGCCTCACCCTTGGAGCCACAAGTGGTCTGGAAGGCAGAGTAGCAAGAAGGGGAAAGCCAGGATCTAGGGTGACCCCCCCCATCCTGAATTGGGCAGTACAGCCCTGAAATGCAGAGTTCAAGGCTCGGTACAGAGCTGAATGACTCCAGGACAACATTTGTCCTGGATTCCCAGCAGTGCTGCTCTGCCCCTGCCTGAGGTTCAGGGGGCAGCGCCAGCCTCTTCCCGGAGGGGGAGGGGCTGAGATGGGCCTTAGCCCCACCCCACCATGAGGTCCCGCTCCTGCTCCTCCTCTTCCCCCCTGAGGCTCTACTGCTGGCCAGGATGGGCAGTAGTAAGAGCCAGCCAGGGAGTCTGAGCTGCTGTAGGCAGTCCCAGACCCTCTACCTGCCCTGGACTGCATGCCCCAAGGGGGTGGGGACACAGGCCCAGGGCTCCCCACAGCAGCCCTGGCTCCCTGGGTGTCTCTTACCCCTGCCTGGCTCTGGCTTCTGGCCTGCCCAGGGGGTGGGGCCTCAGGGGGAAGAGGAGGAGCAGGGACTGGGGCCACTGAAGACGGAATGACTACTGCATGTGTTCCATTTTTGCATTTTGAAAAGGTGGTGATCCTAGTACAGTGGTCCCAAAACTTTTTTAAAGCACCTCCTCCTTCTTACTCAGTCCAGGGCCCCTGGAGATAGGGTGAGTGAGGCAGGACATGGGAGGGGGAGCGATGTTCCACGGGTGAGGAATGAGTGGGGCAGGACAAGGGAGAGAGAGCCACGCTCTAGGGGTGGAGGGGTGAGTGGGGCAGGACAGGGGAGGGTAAACCACACTCCAAGGGTGAATCTCTCTTAGCTGGAGCGGTTGCTGAGTGCTCCTCCAGACTCCAGCAGCAGCTGCTGCTCTACCTCCCCCCCCAATGGCAGAGGCTGGTTTCTGTGAATACCCTGGCAACCCTAAGCTGGGATTGGGGGCTGCAACTGGGACTAGGGCTGGGCTGGGGCCTGGGTGGGGCCAGAGATGAGCTGGGGACAGAGCAGAGCTAAGTGGCCCTGCCGCACCCCCTGGATGTTCCTCCGCACCCCCCCTGGGGGGCATACCCCACAGTTTAGGGCCCACTGCCCTAGTAGGATCCCAGACTGTTCTGATTGACATGCTGCCAGCCTTCCCTCTGTCCTAGAAGTGAGCTGGCCTCAAGCTGGGCCTGGGGAAAGATGCTCCCAGGCATAAGTCATACTGCCACACAAATCAAGCCCAGTAAGACACCATAGCTTTCTCACCCCTTCTAGAGCCTGCAGCTGTAGAAGGGAGATAGATGAAGGAGGCTCAGGCTGGTGGAGGAGGGGGAGCTGCTCTAGGCTCCCAGTTTCCACAGTTAAACCTGTACTCCAATAAATGTATGTGGATTGGATACAAAGCCACACCAGCTTCACACTGGAAGAGAACTGGAGCTGGGCAGAGGGCTGCTCCACAGGCCCTCCCAGCCCCTGCGCATTCCAGAACCTACCTTACCACAAGACTGAAGCAAGCTAGCATGCGAAGGCTGCAGGCTGTTCTGAGAAGAACATCTTATTAACAAAATGAAAACAGCAGTAGGCGATCGTCTACCCAAGATCATGTGACCTTGAGGTTATTGGGTTTTCAGAGGATTGGGTGGGGAAGTGGGTTTGTTTGCGTCTCAGGAAATTTGCTCATGGATCCGTGCTTTCAATGAAAACAAGACGATCACGGTCAACATATCAGCTCCATCTTCTGGAGCAGAAGGCACCCGGCCTGCCAAAAGCCTCAGAACAGGCCCCGTGCTTCTCTTTCACAGCGTTGGTCAGTTTATTTTTTAAAATGTCTCCAGCGTGGCAGACCCTGCAGTGTCCCGCTGAAGTAATTAAGAGACAGAGCAAACACACGACATCAGGAATTTCATCCTTTCTCCTTCGAGTCTCTCTGTCCCTCAGGATTCTCCTCTTCTCTTCTTAGCTTTCTGGCTCAGCTCCTGCCAACATATGCCATGATGGAAACACTGGTTTCAACCATCCAGAATGGGGAGAGGCTCCAATTAGGCCCCTCCCCCAGACTCACCACCAAGCCCCACAGAAGTGTGGGGGTCTCAGAAGGAACTTCTAACTGCTGTGACATGAGACATTGGGCAGAAACCACATGGGATCCAGCACTGAGGGGGGACACCACGCAGGACATAAAACCGTGCCAACCTGCCCCAACTCTCCAATCGTGGTAATTCATTCGCTTTGTTTTGTTTGCTCGTTTTTCGTTGGTATTTTGTTTAGCTGTGATTTTTAAATAATTTTTTTTTTCAGGACAGACCATTACAAAGAAGATGAGTGATGATGGAGGCATGGAAAATTTACAAACTTTGCAGAGAGATTCTTGCAGGAGATTGCGTCTTATGGAACAGATGGATACCCATCTCTACGGAGACAGCATATATCCCTCTCTCTAGGTGTCCTCATCCAATGCATTGATGTGATTAACTAACTCTTGATTGCTGTACACATGGTGGGTGATTTAAATCAACAGCGTCGTTAGCATCTCTCCCAAAACATAAAATTAAAACAAAATGATAACTCTGGTTGGTTGATCAGTGTTGGGTTGGGATTGAAGGAGACAGCTCCAAAGGTTGGGGCAGCTTATTCGATCACCATGCAGTGCGGCAGGTGCTGGGAGAAATACTTGAACAGCTCAGGGGTGGCGCCAGGACAGTTGGTCAGCTCCAGCTCCTCCAGGTCTTGAAGTTGGACAAGGCCTGAGAGCCCAGTGGTGGTCAGCAGCGGGCAGCCTGAAACCAGAAGGTGGAAATGCCCAGTGAGCAAGAAGCTATGATGTACTACCATCTGGGGTAGACATGGAAGAGCTTAGCCATCCCTCTGCTTTGTGGGGTGGGGGTTGGATTGCTATCAGTCAAGCCCATCTCTAAATACCAGCTGCAAAAGGGAGAGCAATGCCATCAGGCTCCATCACCTGTCCCCTGCATGTCGGCCCTGTTAGGATCATTTGGGTGTATCCCACTAAATTAATTTTCTGCCATCACAGGGGCTTCGGGCAATGGTGAACCTCAGTCCTTCCTATTCTCTGACTTGGCACACAATAGTTCAGGCTCCTGAGGGCTCCAATGATTTGATCTAATGCTGGTTGCTGAGATTGGTGTGCAGGTGCTGGAGGGTGTTGGTGGACTGTGACAAGATGATCTGGTGGTCCCTTCTGGCCTTAAACTCTAGGGGTACGTCTACACTGCAAAAACCCCCCACGGCAATGAGTCTCAGAGCTTGGGTCAACGGACTCGGGCTTGCAGTGCTCGTGCTACGCAGCTAAAAATAGCAGTGTGGACATTTGGGCTCGTGATAGAGACTGGGCTTCAAGACCCTCCACCCTTGCTGGGTTTCAGACCCTACAGCCTGAATGTCTATACAGCTATTTTGAGCCCCATGGCGCAAATCCTGTGAGCCCAAGTCAGCTGACCCAGGTTCTGAGACTTGCTGCTGCAGGGTTTTTTTTGTTTTTTTTTAAATACAGTGTAGACATACCGCAAGACAGCAGAGATGTCTGTGGGGGGGAGACCGCCTGAGTCTCTGGGGCTGGGGAGGACTGCTGTAGCATGCTCTCCCATCTGCAGGTAGCAGGACCAACCCACCCAATTAGACCTTCTCAGCAGCATTGCATCCATCCACTACAGGACATAAGGCCTGGATCTGATCTCCTTTATGCTGGCATAACTCTGTGGACATTAATGGAGTCACTCCTGATTTACGCCACTGTAAGTAGCGCAGAGACCATTTGTCCCCAAGCCTCATTCAGAAAGCCAGTAAACTTAAAGTGACTAACAGGAAACCTTTTGTGCTATTTTCTTATTCAGTCATCAGGTTTTGAGCGATGCTCAAAAGTGCTGCTGCTGTTTTGATTCAGAGGGAAACATGTTTTTCTCTTCGCACAAACCAGCAGAGCAAGGAGTCAGGTGAGCCATGGAGTATGAATAGCTCTGTTGAGAGCATAACAATGGTTCCATGATCATACCTCGCAAATGCCTTTTTGACAAAGGCCAAATATACCATTATCTTACAACTGACCTGATCTCAATGGTTATTGTAAGTAATTTATGTCAGAAAAGCTGACTCATGAACATGAGATACAAGCAATTATTGTTATGCCAAAGAAACTGACCTGAGGTTGTTCCTAGCACTATTATCTCAGCATGAGTCTTTAACTTATGCTGTCCTCCGCATCTGGGTCCTGGGCATGTTGAGCAGTAGCTCTGTTAGCACAGCAGAGCAAATGAGGACATAAATCCAGTGAATGGGCTTGAGTGGCATAAACCA
Organism: Chrysemys picta bellii; assembly: GCF_011386835.1. Taxonomy (NCBI): domain Eukaryota; kingdom Metazoa; phylum Chordata; order Testudines; family Emydidae; genus Chrysemys; species Chrysemys picta. Next base: position 48,184,707 of record NC_088800.1, read on the forward strand.
TGAACAGATGGGAGGGCAGATCACTGCAGGGTGGTGTTGACACAAAATGTCACATTGATATGACACTCACTGGGGGGGGGGGGAGAAGATTGCATGAGGCTGCATTAGTGGGTTAGCACCAGGGGGATGGACTAGATGACCTCTTGGGGGCCCTGCTAGCCCTACTTTTCTAGGATTCTCCATTGACTTGTGGCCTATGAGAATTTTTAGAATCTATGGGGTCTGCTTTGACATGCTCATGCTCCTGATTGACACCAGTGTCAGAGTGAGGAGAATGAAGCTCAAGTTTCTCCATCAGGCTTTCCTTGGGAATGAAGGAAAGGTCATGTGATGGAGCAGGGCAAACACAATTAATTGACATTGGCACATCCATTCCAGTCAAACACTTTCACGCAACTCAGAACTCCTTTGAAGAAACAGGACTCCGATTCAAACTGCTTGGAAAGGTGGTGGTAAAAGTCATGCCTTGAAGCCTGAGGTGGGTAGCAAGAAATGAAACCCTCTGGCTCAGTCTCTGCCCTGTGTGGAGCTGTCATGAATTGTAGTGACTGGGAACTCTGCAGACCCTAGGGTGGAATTTGGCCCTGAAGGTCTGATTTTCAGAAGTGTTGAGCACTTCTTCACTTCAGTCTGACTTTTCAGAAGCTCAGCACTTCTGACAACCAGGCCCCATGAGTTCAGAAAGAACTTGGGAGTGCTGCTGTCCAGAGTGGGAGATGGGCTCTAGCTGGAGTACCCCAGGGAAAGACCAAACAGGCACTAGATAAAGTGAGTTGGGTGATAGCAATTGACACAGCCAGTGTGTGACAGCATGGAATGTCCGGGTGAAGGAAATCCTCCAGCTGTCTGGACTGGTTCCTTCACTGTCTCTCTTCCTCAACAGAGAAAGGAGGAGGACGGGTCTTCTCCTTGCCCCTCTGTTTTTTACAGGGGCTGACCTGCCTCCTGCATTTGCCTCTCACTGGCCAATTTTACCCTCCACAAAGGGTAATTCCAGGCTGGACGATCATCCTGTCAGCCCACCATTGTGCTATGGCCCAGCAACAGTCTCCCATGACATTCTAGTGGTGGTTCACGAGACTGTGACACGGCCAGGATTATCCCTTATGTCGTGGCCCTGTCCCCAAACTGAGGCTTCCCCTTCTCCAGAAACCAGTCTATCATCTCAAGAATAAACCAGTGTTTGGATCTCACCAGCAAGAGACAACAGGCGCAAACTTCTCATGCCCAGGAGATGCTTCAGGCCAAAGTCTTGCACCTAAAACAACAGAAGAGGGAGGAAGGGATCCTGGACTGTCAATACAGAACTAAAAGAATGAACTCTACTTTGCTTTTCACTAGCAGCTTCAACTGGAAGATCTCTAAAAACACACCAATACATTCAGCCTCACCTCTCCACTGGGATGTAGCTATCATTCCCCTTTGACTGAAGGGGGAAATTAGGCAGAAAGGTTGTATGTCTTGACCAAAGTCAGAGTGGAGACAGACCCCATATCCCCTGACTCCCAATTCACTGCTTTAATCAATAGACACCAATGCTCGCTACTTGCTAACTTACTGAGCATCTACCTGCAATGAGCCATTTTGCTCTGCATCAAATGCCATATATTCTACAGGCTCCACATGCATCCCCTGGAGATGTTTTGGGTAACTTTATCCATACTTAATAATAGTGCCCCAGGTAAGTCGCTACTATCATCACAATCATGTTACTTATCACTGATACGGCATTTTTCAATCCATTGATCTCAAAGCACAGTAGCTGAGGCAGCCATTGCAGAGAGAAATCAGAGGGGAAGATTTAATAGAGGAACCTTGTTCCAGTGTTAGTCGCTCCCTACTGGGGAGATGCGTTGAAGGAGAGCTAATCCTAGCAAGTGGCGTGGCTTGCATTGTCCTTTTCTGTTCACCTACCTGGCAGCACCAGCGGAGGTACAGGCTCCTAAGGGATGACATGGTGGATAAGTAACTGAGTCCAGTGTCTGTAATCCGCACACACCTGCGGACAGAAGCACAGTGTGTCAAGAAAAATGCCAGTAGGGAAGGAAGGCGGAATCCTAACATCTGCCCCAAACAATTCATACCTCCTGAACTGGCTCCTCTGTGTTACTAAGCAAGTGGGGCAGACAAATGGAACAGACACTCGCCACTAGCTTTCAAATACGCAGGCATCTGGTGGAGAACAGAAGTCCTCCCTGTGTTCTGATGCCTAGCTAACAGCAAGGCCTTCAGCCTCAGATATCCTCAATGTCTTGTGCTTCTTCCTCTTCCTTCACCTTCTGCACCTCCTACCCTCTGGTTCAAAGAATTAGAGGATTGGGAGAACTGGGGGGCTTAATGAGCCTTTTGCCTCTAAGATCACATCATCTGCAATACAGATCGTAGATGACTGTTTGGTGGCCCTGGGTAAAGCAAATCTCACACAGAGGTGTCCACATCACAAAAACTACCACTGCAATTGTAGGCTTCTTTGGCTGTTTCATAAGAGAAGCTCAGATGGGCTGGGCATAGAGCCTGAACTTCAAGCCCATGTCTAAGAGGTGATGTTCCCCGGGGTTAGCTGGACCAGTGATCTGATGGATCACTCCAATCCTTGACTCTGGGAGCCAGCCTTATCCTGCTGTGCTGTGAGAACCCCCACTCCTGAGCTGTTCATGCATAGCCTCTAGCATGTAAGCTGCTCCCAGCTATGTGAATGAGCACTTTTGGCCAGCCACTGCTTGGATTGTGCAACTGAATGACATTAGCCCATATCTTCGGTCCCAGACACAACCCTAAGAACCTCAGTCTTGCAGTGTCCAGTTATGCCCGCTGGATTCTGCAAGCTTATATGAGTTCATCGATTTAACAAATTGATATGTACCAGGCTTGTTATCCCAAGGGGAGTCTCTGACACACTTCAAGCCAAACACACTGCTTCAGGTAGAATAAACAAATAGATTTATTAGCTACAAAAGATTAGATTTTAAGTGATTATAAATCAAACACAACAAGTCAGATTTGGTCAAATGAAATAAAAGCAAAACCCAACAGCATGAGCATGATCTTAACACTTTCAGTGCCCTTACAAACTTAGATGCTTCTCACCACAGGCTGGCTGGCTGCTATTCAGCCAGGCTCTCCCCTTTGATCAGCGCTTCAGTCGCTTGGTGGTGGTGTCTGTAGATGGAGGTGGAAGAGAGAGCATGGCAAACATCTCTCTCTTTTATCATGTTCTTTCTTCCCTCTTGTCTTTGCCCCCCCCCCACCTTCAGACTCAGGTGAGCATTACCTCATCGTAGTCCCAAACTAACCAAAGGAAGGGGGTTTGACTCACTTGAGAGTCCAACAGATCCTTTGTTGCAGCCTAGGCCAGTGTCCTTTGTTCCTGTGAGGCTGGTCTGGGTTTGTCCCATACATGCCCTGATGAGGTATGAACTGCCCTTCTGCTCCTGGAGAGTTTTGCCTGGGCTTGTTTTAAGCCATGAGGACACATTTTCAGCCTCATAACTATATACACATTAAATTACAACCTATAACATTACTATAACAATGATGCTCAGTGCATCATGAGCCTTCCGAAGACACCCATCACAAACTTTGCATTGGATACCACACAATCATGTTATAAGGGTGAACATGGGGGTGCAAGGTGTTCCCCCAAGGTACAGAGTGCCACGGTGTCTACAGAGTGGTGACCAGGCAGTGTCCAGGGAAGCGCCTGAGCATGGATGCTTCTACCCAGATCCTGGTGTGGTTTTGCAGAGACTGTAACTTGCAATTTCCACTTACTGATATCCAGGCTGGGGGGACCATCCAATGTGAGAGGTGCCTGCTGGTGGAATCTCTCAGGCAGCAGGTGGGAGAGCTACAGTAGGAGGTGGCTAGGTTGAGGAGCATCCGAATCCACGAGCAATTCCTCGACAGTGTCCATGTGGAGACAGCTGAGGTAGCTGTCCCAGTACACAGGACTGCTGATACACCACTGGTGGAGGAGGAGATGGCTCAGGGTGGACACTGGCAGCTGGTTACTTCTGGCAGCAGGCAGCGCTCCACCCCTGCTCCGAACCCTCCTGCCGTGGTAATAGGTAACCGTTATGCTCTTCTTGATATAGGAAAGAAGGAATCACCCCCTACAGTAAAGGAGGATTAGCCTCGTACCCCTAAGGCTGGGAGGTCTGCTGCCACCACTGCGAATAGGAAACGTAGGGTAGTGGTGGTCGGAGACTCTCTGCTGAGGGGGACGGAGGCGCCCATCTGTCGCCCTGACATTTCATCTCGGGAGGTATGCTGCCTGCCGGGAGCCCGTATCCGAGACGTTACGGAGGCATTGTCGAGGATTATCCAGCCCTCTGACTGCTACCCCATGCTACTCATCCATGTGGGCACAAATGATACTGTGCGGTGTGACACTGAGCAGATCAAGAGTGACTACAGGGCTCTGGGAGTACGGGTGAAGGAGTTTGGAGCGCAGGTGGTATTCTCTTCGATTCTTCCTGTCAAAGGTAGGGGCCCGGGCAGAGACAGATGCATCATGGAGGTGAATGCCTGGCTGTGAAGATGGTGTCGCCAGGAGGGCTTTGGCTTCCTAGACCACGGGATGCTATTCGAGGAAGGACTGCTAGGCAGAGATGGCGTTCACCTTTCGAGGAGGGGAAAGACCTTATTTGGACACAGACTGGCTAACCTAGTGAGGAGGGCTTTAAACTAGGTTCGACGGGGACAGGTGAGCAAAGCCCACAGGTAAGTGGGGAACATGGAGACCTGGGAGATGGGTTGGAAACGAGAGGGAGTGTGGGCTATATTGGCAGAGAGAAAGGAGGGTCAGGACAAAACTGGGAGGAAAGATCAAACCAGTATCTTAGATGCCTATATACAAATGTGAGAAGTATGGGGAATAAGCAGGAAGAACTGGAAGTGCTAATAAATAAATACAACTATGACATTGTTGGCATCACTGAAACTTGGTGGGATAATACACATGATCGGAATGTTGGTGTGGATGGGTACAGCTTGCTCAGGAAGGATAGACAGGGGAAAAAGGGAGGAGGTGTTGCCTTATATATTAAAAATGTACACACTTGGACTGAGGTAGAGATGGACATAGGAGACGGAAGTGTTGAGAGTCTCTGGGTTAGGCTAAAAGGGGTAAAAAACAAGGGAGATGTCATGCTACGAGTCTACTACAGGCCACCTAACCAGGTGGAAGAGGTGGATGAGGGTTTTTTTAAGCAACTAACAAAATCATCCAAAGCCCAAGATTTGGTGGTGATGGGGGACTTCAACTATCCGGATATATGTTGGGAAAATAACACAGCGGGGCACAGACTATCCAACAAATTCTTGGACTGCATTGCAGACAACTTTTTATTTCAGAAAGTTGAAAAAGCTACTAGGGAGGAAGCTGTTCTAGACTTGATTATAACAAATAGGGAGGAACTCGTTGAGAATTTGAAAGTAGAAGGCAGCCTGGGTGAAAGTGATCATGAAATCATAGAGTTTGCAATTCTAAGGAAGGGTAGAAGAGAGAACAGCAAAATAGAGACAATGGATTTCAGGAAGGCAGATTTTGGTAAGCTCAGAGAGCTGATAGGTAAGGTCCCATGGGAATCAAGACTGAGGGGAAAAACAACTGAGGAGAGTTGGCAGTTTTTCAAAGGGACACTATTAAGGGCCCAAAAGCAAGCTATTCCGCTGGTTAGGAAAGATGGAAAATGTGGCAAAAGACCACTTTGGCTTAACCACGAGATCTTGCATGATCTAAAAAATAAAAAGGAGTCATATAAAAAATGGAAACTAGGACAGATTACAAAGGATGAATATAGGCAAACAACACAGGAATGCAGGGGCAAGATTAGAAAGGCAAAGGCACACAATGAGCTCAAACTAGCTACAGGAATAAAGGGAAACAAGAAGACTTTTTATCAATACATTAGAAGCAAGAGGAAGACCAAAGACAGGGTAGGCCCACTGCTTAGTGAAGAGGGAGAAACAGTATCAGGAAACTTGGAAATGGCAGAGATGCTTAATGACTTCTTTGTTTCTGTCTTCACCGAGAAGTCTGAAGGAATGCCTAACATAGTGAATGCTAATGGGAAGGGGGTAGGTTTAGCAGATAAAATAAAAAAAGAACAAGTTAAAAATCACTTAGAAAAGTTAGATGCCTGCAAGTCACCAGGGCCTGATGAAATGCATCCTAGAATACTCAAGGAGCTAATAGAGGAAGTATCTGAGCCTCTAGCTATTATCTTTGGAAAATCATGGGAGACGGGAGAGATTCCAGAAGACTGGAAGAGGGCAAATATAGTGCCCATCTATAAAAAGGGAAATAAAAACAACCCAGGAAACTACAGACCAGTTAGTTTAACTTCTGTGCCAGGGAAGATAATGGAGCAAGTAATTAAGGAAATCATCTGCAAACACTTGGAAGGTGGTAAGGTGATAGGGAACAGCCAGCATGGATTTGTGAAGAACAAATCATGTCAAACCAATCTGATAGCTTTCTTTGATAGGATAACGAGCCTTGTGGATAAGGGTGAAGCTGTGGATGTGGTATACCTAGACTTTAGTAAGGCATTTGATATGGTCTCGCATGATATTCTTATCGATAAACTAGGCAAATACAATTTAGATGGGGCTACTATAAGGTGGGTGCATAATTGGCTGGATAACCGTACTCAGAGAGTTGTTATTAATGGTTCCCAAACCTGCTGGAAAGGCATAATGAGTGGGGTACCGCAGGGGTCTGTTTTGGGACCGGCTCTGTTCAATATCTTCATCAACGACTTAGATATTGCCATAGAAAGTATGCTTATTAAGTTTGCGGATGATACCAAACTGGGAGGGATTGCAACTGCTTTGGAGGACAGGGTCATAATTCAAAATGATCTGGACAAATTGGAGAAATGGTCTGAGTTAAACAGGATGAAGTTTAACAAAGACAAATGCAAAGTGCTCCACTTAGGAAGAAAAAATCAGTTTCATACATACAGAATGGGAAGAGACTGTCTAGGAAGGAGTACGGCAGAAAGGGATCTAGGGGTTATAGTGGACCACAAGCTAAATATGAGTCAACAGTGTGATGCTGTTGCAAAAAAAGCAAACATGATTCTGGGATGTATTAACAGGTGTGTTGTGAGCAAGACACGAGAAGTCATTCTTCCGCTCTACTCTGCTCTGGTTAGGCCTCAGCTGGAGTATTGTATCCAGTTCTGGGCACCGCATTTTAAAAAAAGATGTGGAGAAATTGGAAAGGGTCCAGAGAAGAGCAACAATAATGATTAAAGGTCTTGAAAACATGACCTATGAAGGAAGGCTGAAAGAATTGGGTTTGTTTAGTTTGGAAAAGAGAAGACTGAGAGGGGACATGATAGCAGTTTTCAGGTATTTAAAAGGGTGTCATAAGGAGGAGGGAGAAAACTTGTTCACCTTAGCCCCTAAGGATAGAACCAGAAGCAATGGGTTTAAACTGCAGCAAGGGAGGTCTAGGTTGGACATTAGGAAAAAGTTCCTAACTGTCAGGGTGGTTAAACACTGGAATAAATTGCCTAGGGAGGTTGTGGAATCTCCATCTCTGGAGATATTTAAGAGTAGGTTAGATAAATGTCTATCAGGGATGGTCTAGACAGTATTTGGTCCTGCCATGTGGGCAGGGGACTGGACTCGATGACCTCTCGAGGTCCCTTCCAATCCTAGAATCTATGAATCTATGAATCAATATACTGATGAGAACCTTGTTGTCTGAGGTGGAGTGGAATCAGGTTATAGCCAAGGCTAGGGAAGAGGCACAGAAAAGGCATAATGAGGACAGAAAAGGCAAGCCCCCTGCCTGAGTTTGCTGTTCCCATAGCGGACCCCTGGTGGAATCCAAATGAGGAGAGGGATTTGAGAATGCTTAACTCCTATAAGGAACTGCTTATGTTTGGCCTCCAGCATTCAGCTGTCAGACATAACAATTGGGCAAAGCCTTATCAGTTAATCCAGGAATCAAAAGAGAGTCCAGTGGCTTTCCTGCAGCGTATTTGGGATACCATCAGGCAAACTACTAATGCAGACCCAGATGATCAGGCAACTGAGGCAATTATAAAGGGTATCTTTACCAGCCGTGCGGCCCCTGATATTAAAAGGAAACTGCAGAAAAAGGAGGATTTAATGGGAATGTCTGTGGCTCAGATCTTGGAGACTGCAAATAGGGCTTATATCCTTAGAGAGGGAGAAGGAAAAAGAACAGAAAGAGTTAACTGGAAAATATAGCTAGCAAGCTCAGTCATGCTGGCCCAATCCAAGGACATTGTTCACAGCTAAGACTTGGCTGACAACCAAGAAAGGGGGGCCTGAATGTGCCCAAGCAACTATGAGATCTGCAAAATACTGCCAGGCATAATGAGGACAACAGAAGGGTTAAAAAGCAGCTTTGCTGGACAGTATTGGCCCAGGGATTTAAAAATTCCCCCACTCTGTTCGGCCAGGCTTTGGCCAGAGACTTGGAGGAGTGGGACAATGAAGACAAAGCCCTGCTCATGCAATATGTAGACGATTTGCTAATTGCTGCTGTGGGTCTAATCCCTTGTCTCAAAGCTACTGTGAGTCTCCTGAACTTTGTTGGACTCCGAGGATACAGGGTAGCTCGAAGCAAAGCTCAAATTGCACTCTCTGAAGTACAGTATCTGGGATTTCACATCAGGCAGGGAGAGAGACGGCTCTCAAATGACAGAAAGGAAGCTATCTGCCAAGTTCCTATCCCTAGCAACCGTAAACGGCTCAGAGCATTTTGGGGCATGGCAGGTTTTTGCAGAATATGGATCCCAGAGTATGGACTGTGGGTTAAACCTCTGTATGAATGTGTTAAGGGAATGGATCATGACCCCTTTCACTGGTCCCCAGAAGCAGACAGGGCATTTAAAATCTTGAAAAGGAAGTTGATGGATGCCCCAGCCCTGGGTCTGCCAGATCTTTCTAAGCTGTTCCAACTGTATGTGCATGAAAGGAAAGGGATAGCCCTGGGAGTGCTTACTCAGTTATTAGGTGCCTGGAAACGTCCCTTGGCATATTTTTCTAAACAACTGGATCAAGTTGCAAAGGGGTGGCCAGCATGCTTGAGGGCGGTCGCAGCCACTGCCCTAGTGCTTGGGGAAGCTGAAAAACTGACACTGGGAGGAACTGTGCAAGTGTATATTCCCCATATGGTCCAAGCCCTGCTGGATACTAAGGGTGGTCTCTGGCTCACACAGGCTCGGGTTGCTCGGTAACAGGCAAAACTGTTAGAGAATCCTGACAGGTTTCAGAGTAGCAGCCGTGTTAGTCTGTATCCGCAAAAAGAAGAACAGGAGTACTTGTGGCACCTTAGAGACTAACAAATTTATTAGAGCATAAGCTTTCGTGGACTACAGCCCACTTCTTCGGAAGTGCATCAAACCACACACGCAGGCAGAGAAGTTCTTACCCAGCTTATGAATAAATATTTTCTAACCTCTGGACTTAAACCCCTAGCATCACAGGTACAGGCTGAATGTTTAATCTGCCAAAAGAACAACCCTCGACCAGGAGTAGCAGTGTTGCCAGCCACTCTGGAACCTACCCCAGGCCCAGGATTGGTGTGGCAAATAGACTTTACTGAGTTTCCCAGGACCCAAGGGTACAGGTACCTCCTCGTCTTGGTGGATCGATTCAGTGGATGGCCTGAAGCCTTCCCATGTCGTAACAACACTGCCAAAACGGTGGCTCTTAAGTTTGTCAAGGAGATCATTCCTTGCTTCAGACTCCCCCAGTGGATGGAATCTGATAACGGAACACACTTCACATCACAAGTTGTTCAAAAGATATCAAGTGCTTTGCAAATCCCCTGGAAGTTCCACACACCATGGCGACTACAAGCCAGTGGAGTAGTGGAACGCACAAATCAGACACTCAAGTGACACCTCTCAAAGGTCTGTCAGGAGGCGTCTCTTAAGTGGCCTGATGCTTTGCCCCTTGTTTTACTTCGCATTCGTGCTCTCCCCAAGGGCAGGTTAGGGCTTAGTCCCATTGAGATTATGTTTGGAAGGGCATGGCCTCTGAATGATACACCGGTTCTGACAGGAGAGTGGGAAATGGGGTGTGGTTTTTTTGTCTCAGTACATGTGCTCTTTGTCTGCTGTTCTTTCTTCTCTTCACAGATACATCAAAGATTCACAGCCTCTTCTGCTGGATGCCCCTGTCCACTCCCTTCAACCTGGTGATTCCGTTCTCGTTCGGACCTGGAAGGACGAACCTCTCCAAGAGAAGTGGAAGGGACCCCACACCGTCCTGCTAGTTTCCCACACGGCAGCAAAGGTCGAAGGACACAAGAACTGGATTCATCACTCTCGACTGAAAGCAGTACCCACTCCTGAACAGTGGACTGTCCAGCCTGCAGAGAAGACTGCCAGCGACGATTTGGGACTTAAGCTGTTATTCAAAAGACAGTAAGGGTCACTGGGAATGCCTGGTGATCTCTCTGAACAGCCACAGCACACTCCCCGCGAGAACCCTGAGCATTGGTTCTATCTATTCACAGTAGGCCGACCTAGCCTATGGTCCTGGTCCTTTTATTTTTTGATTTGTTTGGTGTCAATAATTCTTATCTTCTGGGTATTTGGGTTGTTGTAATTACAATATGGGTTTAGGTTTAGGTTTAGGGTCTCTCACAACATTCCTTTTTGTCACAGGAGCAATCCTTCTGTTACCTACTGTTTCACCCACATCGCATGCAGGATGGGGAGCCATCCCTGCAGATATGGCTACCAATACCTATGAGGCCCTGAAAATTGCCTTTGCCCATGAGTTTAATCTCTCCCACTGTTGGATATGTGCCCAAACTCCCCACCATTTGGCTGGATTGCCCTGGACAGTAGTTCCCCAAAATTGGTCAGACTATTGTCAAAGGTGGATGGTTACCAGCAGTAGCACCTCTGATAATTTAAGTTTGTGATCTAACTGTACTGCGGAAGCTCCTTATGGCCTACACAATGGCTCTTGGAATTCCCACTATAGTAGCACTCTTAAGCCCCAGCCTATTCGTTTACGCTCTCCACCCACTGGTTTCATTTGTTATCAGCAAGCCAGTACAAGTAATCATGCCTGGTTTGCAGGCATTAGTACATGTAGATTTTATATTGGCCCTGGTATAAGTCTCACTGTTCCTTTACTAAATGCCACCAGTTGGCAAACCGGCGCTGCATTCTTTGCCCTTTCCTCACAAGCCACCCTACGGGACCTACAAGGTAACAATGGAAAGGCTAGTTATGGTGAAGCATTCTGGATTTGTGGTAATAGTGCCTATAAATGGCTTCCTCATGGTTGGCATGGTAGCTGTTACAAAGGCTATCTCGCTCCTCCCCTCCGTGTTCTCACCCAGGCTCCCTCAGGTCGCCCTAGGTACTATTGGTCCTTGAGAGCTACCATTGAGCCCATCGGAGAAGGAGACAGGTTTGGGATGATATTTCTCCCTACTTATTGGGTGGGACGGCTAACCCAACTCTACAGGAGACTTTCTAAATTTCTCACTCAGTTTGCCAATGATACCCTGGCCATAGAGAAAAGCATTAGTTCTGAGCTGTACCAGCTTCAACTGCTGGCTTTGCAAAAGCGCTAGGCCCTAGATTATGTGTTAGCCTCATGGGGCGGGGTCTGTGCTCTGATTGGAGAAGAATGTTGTACCTATGTCCCAGAGTTTTCACAGGATATTAACAAGCATATCTTGTCAGCCGAACAGGCCTTGAACCAGTGGAAGGCCCAGGAAGGGGAACCCACTATTTTTGATTCCCTTTGGGGTTGGTTACCTAGTCTAGGAGGACTAGGGGGAGGCATTGTTTGCATCTTGCTCACAGGTGTTGTGGTACGTTTTGTCCTTTTCCTTTTGTTCACTTGCTGTAAAATGCTCATACGTAAGATTTGTACCTCCCATTCCCCAGAAGTTCCTTTATATTCTCTCATTGATGATCCCAGTTGCATGGAGCTTAATCGCATTTTGTCTTTAGAGTATGAGAAAACTCTGCCAAAGGTTTGTTGAGTGTTCTCAAAGGAGGGATTGTTGGTGTCACTAGGCATAGCTACCAGGTAACTCGGGGGGGGCGGGGGCGATGGAAGGCCATAAGTGCCGATGAAACTCCCTTGCTCTGGGTCTAAGTGAGCCACAGTAACTCCATTTTGTGAACTTTCACCTACTTCCATGCTAACTGCTTACATGCTGTAGCAGAAAATGTGATGGTCAGCTTTTCTAGCAGACAGCTGCAGTTTCGCTCATACTAGCAAATGTAGTGATAAGATGGCGGAGAAAGAAGGGGGGAAGACTGCGTGCGCACAGGCCTTGCAAGGCCAAAGATAAGCAGGCGAACAGGAAACTTTTCTAACAAGCCACAATGTGTACCTGCTGTAACTGCTCGGGACGGGAGGGGAGAGGGAAGAGTAACAGAACAAAGCTTACACACAAACATCTTGGAATATAAAAGGGGAAACTTGCTTGTATGTGCTGTGCTTGATTTGAGACATGCCTGTCTCCCTGCACCACTTTCTCAAATAAACTTTGTTTGTTTCTCCACCCCTGGTGTGTCTATTGGTGCGGCGCACACCGGGCAACAAACCTGTTGCCCCCTTGGGGCCCATCTGGGCCGGCAACAATAGGATTTTAAAAATTGTAAATTTTATAATTTCAGCTATTTAAATCTGAAATTTCATGGTGTTGTAATTGTAGGGATCCTGACCCAAAAAGGAATAGTGTGTGTGTGTGTGTGTGTGTGTGTGTGTGTGTGTGTGTGTGTGTGTGAGAGAGAGAGAAGGTCGCAAGGCTATTGTAGTGGGATAGTGGTACTGCTATCCTTACTTCTGCGCTGCTGCTGGTGGTGCTGCCTTCAGAGCTGGGTAGCTGGAGAGTGGTGGCTGCTGGCAGATGCCCAGCTCTGAAGGCAGAGCAGTACAGAAGAATGGCATGGTATGGTATTGCCACCCTTGTGTGCTGCTGATGGCGCACTGCCTTCAGAGCTGGGCATCTGGCCAATAGCTGCCGCTCTCCAGCAGCCCAGCTCTGAAGGCAAGCACAGAAGTAAGGGGGGCAATACCACAATCCCCCTAAAATAACCTTGTGATTCCCCCGGCAACTTACTTTTGGGTCAGGACCCCCAATTTGAGAAACACTGGTCTCCCCCCATGAAATCTGTATAGTATAGGGTAAAGGCACACCAGATTTCACGGGGGGAGACCAGCTTTCACAGTCTGTGATGCATTTTTCACAGTCATTAATTTCATAGGGCCCTACTCATGGTGCTCTGGGTGGGAAAGGAGCACAGTAGCATTTCTGACCAAAGCTGTATGATATTCTGTACCTCGGGGGAACATCCAGCACCCCCATGTTCATCCTTATAATATGATTGTGTGGTATCTAATGCAAAGTTTGTCATGTCGGGTGTCTTCAGAAGGCTCATGACGTACTGAGCATTGTTATTATAGTAATGTTATAGGTTATAATTTCATGTAAATAGTAATGAGGCTGAAAATGTGTCCTCACAGCTTAAAGCAAGCCAGGTAAAAACTCTCCAGGAGCAGTTCACACTTCATCAGGGCATGTATGGGACAAACCCAGCCCAGCCTCACAGAACAAAGGACACTGGCCTAGGCAACAAAAAAGGATCTGTTGGACTCTTGAGTGAGTCACCCCCCTTCCTTTGTGAGGTTGGGACTACGATGAGGTAATGCTCACCTGACTTTGAAGGGGTGGGGGGAGCAAAGCCAAGAGGGAAGAAAGGACATGATAAAAGGGAGAGATGTTTGCCATGCTCTCTTCCACCTCCATCTACAGGTACCACACCAAGAGACTGAAGCGCTGATCAAAGGGGAGAACCTGGCTGAAGAGCAACCAGCCAGCCTGTAGTGAGAAGCGTCTAAGTTTGTAAGGGCACTGAAAGTGTTAAGATCAGCTTAGAATGCATTTTGCTTTTATTTCATTAGACCAAATTCAACTTACAAACACTTAATCTAAGTATAACAAGTCAGTCTTTGTAGTTAATAAATCTGTTTGTTTGTTCTACCTGAAGCAGTGTGTTTGGTTTGAAGCATGTCAGACTCCCCTTGGGATAACAAGCCTGGTACATATTAATTTGTCAAATTGATGACCTCATAAGCTTGCATTGTGAAGCGGGCATAACTGGACACTGCAAGACAGAGGTTCCTAGGGTTAAAAGCAACAAAGAGTCCTGTGGCACCTTATAGACTAACAGATGTATTGGAACATAAGCTTTCGTGAGTGAATACCCACTTCATCAGACGCATGTAATGGAAATTTCCAGAGGCAGGTATAAATATGCAGGCAAGAATCAGTCTAGAGATAACGAGGTTAGTTCAATCAGGGAGCGGGAGGCCCTCTTCTAGCAGTTGAGGTGTGAACACCAAGGGAGGAGAAACTGCTTTTGTAATTGGCTAGCCATTCACAGTCTGTTTAATCCTGAGCTGATGGTATCAAATTTGCAAATGAACTGAAGCTCAGCAGTTTCTCTTCGAAGTCTGGTCCTGAAGTATTTTTGCTGTAGGATGGCTACCTTTAAATCTATTGTATGGCAAGGGAGGTTGAAGTGTTCTCTTACAGGTTTTTGTAAATTGCCATTCCTAATATCTGACTTGTGTCCAGATATCCTTTTACTTAGGGACTGTCCAGTTTGGCCAATGTACATAGCAGAGGGGCATTGCTGGCACATGATGGCGTATATTACATTGGTGGACGTGCAGGTGAATGAACCGGTGATGCTGTAGCTGATCTGGTTAAGTCCTGTGATGGTGTTGCTGGTGTAGATATGTGGGCAGAGTTGGCATCGAGGTTTGTTGCATGGTTTGGTTCCTGATTTAGAGTTACTATGGTGAGGTGTGTGGTTGCTAGTGAGAATATGCTTAAGGTTGGTGGGTTGTCTGTGGGCAAGGACTGGCCTGCCTCCCAAGTCTGTGAAAGCGAGGGATCATTGTCCAGGATGGGTTGTAGATCACTGATGATGCGTTGGAGAGGTTTAAGCTAAGGACTGTAGGCGATGGCCAGTGGAGTTCTGTTGGTTTCTTTCTTGGGCTTGTCTTGCACCAGGAGGCTTCTAGGTACATGTCTGGCTCTGTTGATTGGTTTCCTTATTTCCTCATGCAGGTATCGTAGTTTTGAGAATGCTTGGTGAAGAACTTGTAGGTGTTGGTCTCTGTCTGAGGGGTTGGAGCAAATGCGGTTGTACCTCAGCACTTGGCTGTAGATGATGGATTGTGTGGTGTGTCCGGGATGTAAACTGGAGGCATGAAGGTAGGCATAGCAGTCGGTGGGTTTTCAGTATAGGGTGGTGTTAACGTGACCGTCACTTATTTGTACCGTGGTGTCTAGGAAGTGGACTTCCCATGTAGATTGGTCCAGGCTGAGGTTAATGGTGGGGTGGAAGCTGTTGAAATTGTGGTGGAATTCTTGTGGGGCCATCCGGGTGCCCATAGCAGTGCTACTGGTCTGGAGGTATATATTGTTACCAAATTTGAAATAATTTGGTGTGACGATAAAGTCACAGAGCTCAGCAACCAGTTATGCTGTGTCATCATCAGAGGTACTGTTCCTGACAGCTTGTATTCCATCTGTGTGTGGGATGTTTGTGTAGAGAGCCTCCACATCCATGGTGGCTAGGATGGTATTTTCTGGAAGATCACCAATGCATTGTAGTTTTCTCAGGAAATCAGTGGCGTCACGGAGATAGCTAGGAGTGCTGGTGGCATAGGGTCTGAGTAGAGAGTCCACATAACCGGATAGTCCTTCAGTGAGAGTGCCAATTCCAGAGATGATGGGGTGTCCAGGATTTCCAGGTTTGTGGATCTTGGATAGTAGATAGAATAACACTGGTTGGGACTCTAAGGGTATGTTGATTTGTTCCTGTGTTAGTGTAGGGAATATCCTCAGTAGATAGTGCAGTTTCTTAGTGGGATCTGAGGAAAGTGGCCTATAGAATTTGGTATTGGAGAGTTGTCAGGCAGCCTCCTTTTGGTAGTCAGACCTGTTCAACAGCACCTCCTTTATCATCCTCTTTGATTATAATGTCAGGGTTGTTTCTGAGGCTGTGAATGGCATTGCGTTCTGCACAACTTAGGTTATGAGGCAAGAGATGTTGTTTTTCCACAATTTCTGCCTGTGCACGCCGGCGGAAGCTTTCTATGTATAGGTCCAGACTGTCATTTCGACCCTCAGGAGGAGTCCACGTGGAGTTCTTCTTCTTGTGTTGTTGGTGGGAGGGTATCTGTGTATCAGTGCACTATTCAGTGTTATCTTGAAAGTATTCTTTGAGTCAGAGATGGCGAAAGTAGGCTTCCAGATCACCGCAGAACTGTATCATGTTCGTGGGGGTGGTGGGGCAAAAAGAGTCCCTGAGATAGGACAGACTCTTCTGCCAGGTTGAGTGTGTAGCTGGATAAATTGACGATATTGCTGGGTGAGTTAGGGGTACCACTGTTGTGGCCCCATGTGACAGGTAGGGTTTTAGACAGCTTACGGTCCTTTTTCCTTTGTAGAGAGGTGAAGTGTGTAATGTAGATCTCCTGTCTTATTTTAAGAAAGTCCGTTTGTGTGGAAGGTTGGTTATTTATGAAAGTCTCCAGGTTGAAGAGCTCTTTTTTGATGTTTTCCTGTTTGCTGTATAGGATGCTGATCAGGTGGTTCCTCAGTTTCTTTGCTAGTGTATGACATAATCTCTCACTGTGGTCTGTGCAGTACGTAGATAGCAATGGATTTCCTAGGGTTGTGTCTGGGACCAGAGATATTGGCTAGTGTCATTCGATTGCACAATCCAAGGAGCAGCTTACATGCCACAGGCTGTGCGTGAACAGCCCAGGAGCAGGGGTTCTCACAGCAGAGCAGGGTAAGGCTGGCTCCCAGAGTCAAGGATTGGAGTGACCTAGCAGATCTCTGGTCCAGACAACACCAGAGGGGAACGTCACAGTGGCACAGCGAGCAGGGTGTATGTGCAGCTTGTTACTCCAAGTGGAGTTCACACTTTAAGCACTGATATTTGTGATTTTAAGTGAGTCTGAAGTGCAGTGTCTAAGAACAGTTAGGAGGAGGTCATTATCCGTGTAATTCCACTGATCACCTGAGGAATAACTTCCCTGTGCTAGGAGGAAGCAGGCAACCAATAACTCATGTTAGTTCTGCTGTCCTCAACATAGGTTTCAATTGCTTGGGGGGTTTCTATCCTATTGGTTTTGTGAGATTAGTCTCTGCAGAACCAGACAAGGAGCATGTTAAGGTTGTTGAAATTAATGGCAGGAGTACTTTGGGCAGAGGGATACAGGGGCCCAGATCTCTCTGGTTAAGCAGCGTGTGGTCCCAAAGACCAGTATGCTACCTGGCCAAATGGCAGAGATTGTGGGGGTGGGCAAAAGCAGATTCCTCATACCACTAGTTAAAATCCATGTGGTGTGGATGAGAATGAGAGAGTCTCCTTGGTTCTTCTGCAGCAGGGAGAAGACACGTGCTTCCAGGTGGGAGGGTGGTTGAGACCAACTCCTGCACTGCAGCTGGAGGCAACACCACATCAGGAAGGGATGGGGGTGTAATGCCTGCCAGGGAGAGAACTGTCCAGGTTGTTAGCTGCCAGCAGGTCACAGCTGAACCAGAGGCAAAACTGGCTCTAGGGAGCATAGAACAATGTGTCCCAGAGGAGAGCCCAGAGAAGGGGCAGGGGATCTCAGAAACCACTTAGGTGAGTGAGGATTCCTGTGACTCCAACACAGGGAAGCAGGGTGCTTCCAAGTATGCAAGGGGATGAGACTAGCTCCTTTCCAACAGGAGGCAACATGCCCTCTGGTGCAGGTGTTGTCAGTGATTAAGGAAACTGTCCCAGTTGTTAGCTTGCAACGTTTTGCAGATGAACAAGAGACAGAAAACTTACTAGGGAGCACAGAGAAATGTGTCTTAGGAGGGGGCCCAGAGGGGGAAACTGGGGAAGGAATAGTGGGGTTACAGGAATGTCTCCTCATTAGTCACTTGGCGCAGGATGCCCAGGGCACTAGGAGCTGGATTTTCTGCATATGTACAGTCCTGGGGTTGGGAGACGGCTCCCCAAAGGGCCAGCCAATGTGCAGGATCCCTCTGAACACCTATCTTGCCAGACCCTAAGGCACCAAAATTCCAGAAACAGGATTACATTAAGAGCCCAAACAGAGAGGAACACTGGAGGGAAGGAAAAGGCAGTGACTGATGACATGGGAGAGAGTCAAAGGACACCATGAATAATGAACAAACTAACCTCAAACTACACTATCTGAACAGAGGACATGGTGCCAAAGATACTTGTAAACACCCATCTGTGATAAAATTTTTGGTATTAATGTTAAGTTTTGGGATAAGAATTTTGTTACTGATGTTAAACCTTACGTTAATGCTACTTTTCAATTAATACCTGGAAACAGGTTTAAAGCTTATCACAGCAGAGAACCCATAAAAAAACCTGGTTTGCTGTGTGTGAATGGGGAAAGAGGCATACCGCCTCATGGCCTTAATGGCTGGATGCCTAAAGAACTGTAACACAAACTGCCTTTGAGACAGTTGACTGCAAGAGGGTTAATCACTGACTACGGGGAGGGGGGGAGGTGTGATGTTCTGACCTCAGGGGGAACACCCAGCACCCCCATGTTCATCCTTATAATATGACTGTGTGGTATCCAATGCAAAGTTTGTCATGTTGGGTGTCTTTGGAAGGCTAATGATGCACTGAGATATAGTAATGTTATAAGTTGTAATTTCATGTATATATTTGAGGCTGAAAATGTGTCCTCATGGCTTAAAGCAAGCCCAGGCAAAACTCTCTAGAAGCAGAGGGGCAGTTCACACCTCATCATGGCATGTAAGGGACAAACCCAGCCCAGCCTCACAGGAACAAAGGACAGTGGCCTAGGCAACAAAAAAGGATCTGTTGGACTCTCAAGTGAGTCACCCCCCTTCCTTTGGTCAGTTTGGGACTACTATGAGAATGCTCACCTGACTCTGAAGGGGGGGCAAAGCCAAGAGGGAAGAAAGTACATGATACAAGGGAGAGACGTTTGTTATGGTCTTCCTCTCTCTTCCACCTCCATCTACAGACACCACACCAAGTGACTGAAGTGCTGATCAAAGGAGAGAGCCTGGCTGAAGAGCAACCAGCCAGCCTGTGGTGAGAAGCATCTAAGTTTGTAAGGGCACTGAAAGTGTTAAGATCAGCTTAGAATGTGTTTTGCTTTTATTTCATTTGACCAAATCCGACTTGTTATGCTTGGACTTATAATCACTTAAAAGCTATCTTTGTAGTTCATGTTTGTTTATTCTACCTGAAGCAGTGTGTTTGATTTGAAGCATCTCAGACACCCTTTGGAATAACAAGTCTGGTACATACCAATTTCTTTGTCTCTGGTCCCAGACACAACCCTGGGAACCTCAGTCTTGCAGTGTCCAGTTATGCCTGCTAAACACTGCAAGCTTAAACGAAGCTTGCAGTGTTTAGCAGGCATAACTGGACACTGCAAGACTGAGTTTCCCAGGGCTGTGTCTGGGACCAGAGATATTGGCTAGTGTCATTCAATTGCACAATCCAAGGAGCAGTTACATGCCAGAGGCTGTGCATGAACAGCCCAGGAGTGGAGGGGTTCTCACAGCAGAGCAGGGTAAGGCTGGCTCCCAGCAGGGAGGGAACAGTGAGCAATGCTAGTTGTACTCCCAGCTGCTCCTGTCTCAGCTCACCACACTAGGGGTTATCGAAGATCCCACATACCCCTCCCTGGATGGCTCCTGCAGAGAGTTTAGTTACCCACCTACCTGTCAAGCACGAGCTCCTCCAGTTTATGCAGGTCACAGGCGATATACTCCAGGGCCATGTCAGTGATCCGAGGGCACCATGACAGGTCCAAGCTCCTTAGCTTCCGCAGGTTCTCAGCCACGAGCTCCACCCCATCATCAGTCACCTTGGAACAGCCAGAGAGACTCAGCACACTCAGGTTGGGCAGGCTGTGCACCATGTTGACCACCCCATGGTTGGTGATCTCCCAACAGGAGCTGAGGCGCAGGGTGTGGGTGGTGTAGCCCTGCTTGGCAGTGAAGTAGGCCAAGGCTGTGTCCGTCACATGGTAGGCCTGCAGATTGAGCTCAGTCAGGTTGGGCAGCAGCTGGGAGATGGCGGCGATGGCATCGTCAGCCACATTGATGCAGTCGCTGATGCTCAAGGAAGTGATGCGAGCGTTCAGGCTTGACCACAGGCCGGCTTCTGTGAAGTCATTGCAGCCAGAGAGCTCCAGGCGCACCACGCCCTGCATCTGCTCCAGCATCACCTGCCAAGAGACATGCTGTCAAGCCCATGGGCACTGGGCAAGCCTTCTGCCACACTTCATAGATTCATGGAGTTTAAGGCCAGAGGGACCATTACATCATCTAGCCTAACCTCCTGTACTTCACAGGTCACTACATTCTACCCATGTGTTGAGAACAATAACTGGGGTTAGACTAAAGCTTTTCAGTTCTCAGGAGACTAAACTACTGTGTGCCACAGGTTCACCAGTGCCCAAGGCCCCAGTAAAGGCAGGGAACTGATTAGGTGTGATATGCCTGGATGATCCTAGAAAGCAACATGTCCCACGCTGCAGAGGAAGGTGATAACCCCCAAGGTCCCTGCCAGTCAGACCTGGGGGAAAATTCATTCCTGACCCCAACCCTGAGAATGTGAGTGAGATACACCAGCCAGCCTCTAAGAGAGACAATTTTCTGTACCACCTCAGAGCACCCTTCCAAGCCACATGGCTGTCCCATCTCCGGCTGTGGCCAATCCCTGCTGCTTCAGAGGAAGGAAAAAAAACAAACAAACACCTCCCCCAAACCCAGAACACACCTGGCCAATTGTTCATCAAGCTACAGATCCTTTCTCAGAGCTGCAGGTGACTGGCTGAAGGCTTCAAGTATGAGATTTCTTCTGAGTGGCCTCTGAATCTCAGTTATAGGCTGCAATGTGAAGATGTCTCCCTAGCTTCTCTTTGGTTAGTCTCCAGCCCACCTTCTTCCCTCCCGCCACCCTTCCATGCTCAATTCCTGCGTCACCTGCTGTTTGGCCATGGAGCCAGGCCTGCCATGTTATGTGTCCTCCTCCATTAAAATGGCTCACAAGGTCTCAGACATACAGCGAAATTGAGTGTAAATGAGCCCCACTGAACCAATGCAAATATTTCCCCCAGGACTTAGGGGGCTACCCTCTCTCAGAACCTCTGCTCTGCTGGAGACATCAGGCACAGCAGATTCACAAAGGACCCTGCCAGCAGTCCTGGGTTCTGACCCCTGTGAAATCCTTGAGACCTAAGCTCTGCTGGAAAGTGATACACCCCCTCAGCACATCCTGGTGGAGCTTGTAACACCTTTAGGAAGGCCTGTTTGGTGGGGCTCATGGTGCATACAAGCTCAGGAGACTAAACCAGTGAAGCTTATAACCTCTTGTGGCACTCTAACCCAGGCTGTCTTACACCAGAGACACGCCTGAGTCCTGTGAGGACTGCACATGAGGCACAGTGGGTGTTCAAAGCACCCAGCACAGCATGTGGAACTTTCAATTTTCATAAGTGCAGCTGACAAACACCCCACCTGGTCTCCACTTAAAATGTAGGCCAATATAGCTATGGCCCTCAAGGGTATGAAAAAAATCAATGCTTCTCAGTGCTGTAGCTACGCCTACCTAACCCCTGGTGTACACACAGCTACTCTAGGTGTAGCAAGGTCGAGATTCACTGGTGTGGTGCCTCCTGCTGGTCGTCCTGGGAATTAGCGCTTTCCCAGCCTTGGAGCACCCTCTGCTGGCTGGTGGCTCACCCGGACCCCAGTGCCCCTTTACCTCTGGGTCTCCCCTCCTGGGGGAACTCACAACCCTCTATACCCACCTCACCTCAGTGGCTACTGCCAGTCATCACCTAGCCCCCTCTCACTGGGGGAAACTGCAGTCCATGATGGCCACATATCATTGGCATGGGGACCAGCTGCCCCACCTATTCCTGGGCTGCACCTCCCAGCCCCAGTACCTGCGTCAGCCTTGATCAAGGACTCAGCTTGGGGAGTTGCCAGGCTGGAGTTCCCCAGCTCCTCTTGCTCTTCCCCCAGTACTGCTCTGTCCAAGGTACCCTTTGCTCTTTCAGGCAACTGGGTCCATCTCTCTCCAAAGCTAGAGAGACTCTGACCCAGCTCCTCCCTTAGGACTTCTTATACTCCCAACCCAGCCCTGATTGGCTGCTTCAAACTGGCTCCTGATTGGCTCCCCAGGGCTGTTTTTAACCCCTTCCACACCGGAGTGACCACCCCGCTACACTCCCCCCCCCTTCAAAATCCAATGCCTGGGGATTGGGGGGTGGGATCCTCTCGCCTGTGTGACCCAGAGATGTCCCGCCAGTCATACTTGCTTTTCTTCACTCTCCTTCAGTTTTAAGGCCAGGTCTTCCTTGTGGGCTTTTTGCAGCTCCACCTCCGCCATCCAGCAGGCCTGTTTCGCTGCCGTCAGCCGCGTACCTAGGCTAACATTCCCCAGGTTCTCTAACTTCAGGGTCTGGGTTCCCGCTGTAACCTGCTCTCCGTCAGTCTGGGTCCCTGCTGGGCCCAACTCTGTCGCAGTACCTTTATCGGATAACTTCCATTGGGCCTGGCCCCCTCTAGGTCAACCCTGACAGCCTTCGCCCCACCGGTGTCCTTAGGTATTTCGTCCTGCACCCCGCATCCCTTGAATGGGTGGTGTCTCCTAATATGGCCCCTCTCCTGGCACAAGAAGCAAGCTCCTTGCCTCCTCCCAGCCACGGGTCTTTTCCAGTCCCTGGGCCTGGGCAATCCCTCCATAGGTGCCCTCGCTGCCTACAGGCCCAACATGTCGGTCCCGTCTTGGGTTTCTTCACCCAACAGCGCTTTCCAGAGTCTTGTTCCTTCCCCTGTTCTGGGTGAGGCTCCTTGCCCCCAACCCAGTAGGGACAATCCCATCTCAAATGTCCCTGCCTCCCACAGGCATAACAAGCCCTGCACTCTGCCTCAGGCCTCCTGGCCCTGGTGCTCAGCTTTCCATCATGCTCTCGGCGGCTCCTCTGAAACTCCCTCCGTAGTTTTATCAGGGCCTGCTGCTTCTCCACCAGCTGCCCCAACTGTTAATGGAGGGCCCACTGCACCTCCCAGAGTCTCTCTTGGGTCTCCCAGATCCCTTGCAGCAGGGATCCCTTTCACCCCTGTGGTTCATCAGTCCCTTTTCACCAGGGCGCTGATGCCTGTCCCCAACCAGGGATAGCACCTGGGGCCTCCACCAAGAAAACCCCAGTGTAGCCGGGATCCATCGTCCCTTCCTCTGTCTGGCAATAGTCCCAGTCCTGTCCCTTCCCCTTGTATCAGGGTGACCATTTATGCCCACATTCTTCACCAAGTGTAGCAAGGTCGAGACTCACCGGTGCAGCACCTCCCATCCTGGGAATTAGCTCTTTTCCAGCCTTGGAGTGCCCTCTGCTGGCTAGTGGCACACCTGCCTCAGGCCCCCGTATCCCACCCGGACCCCAGTGACCCTTTTCCTCAGGGTTCTTCCCCAGCAGTACCCCCATACTCTGGGTCTCCCCTTCCACGGGAACTCAGAACCCTCTATACTTACCTTGCCTCAGGGGCTATTACCAGTCATCACCTAGCCCCCCTCACTGGGGCATACTGCAGTCCATAATGGCCACTCATCATTGGCAAGGGGGTCAGACCAGCTGCCTCTACCTATTCCCAGGCTGCACCTCCCAGCCCCAGTACCTGTGTCAGCCTTGATCAAGGCCTCAGCCTGGGGAGTTGCCAGGCTGGAGCTCCCCAGCTCCTTTTGCCCTCCCCCCAGTGCTGCTCTGTCCAAAGTACCCTTTGCTCCTTCAGGCAGCTAGGTCCATCTCTCTCCAAAGCTAGAGAAAGACTCTGTCCCAGCTCCTCCCTTAGGCCTTCTTATACACCCAGTCAGGCCCTGATTGGCTGCCTCAAGCTGCCTCCTGATTGGTTCCCCAGGGCAGCCCTTTCCCAGGGCTGTTTTTAACCCCTTCCACACCGGAGCGGGGTGACCACCCTGCTACACTAGGTCAATGGAAGAATGCTTCTGTTGACCTCGCTAGTGTTGCTCGGGGAAGTGGTGTTTCTTCAGCAAAGAAAAATCCCCCTCCATCTCAACAGAAGTTTGTTAAAGTGAGAAAGTATGTTGGTAATGCTCACATGCTCACAGATGTCTCTCAGCTACAGTGAGCTCTGCAGCCATGTCTACATTACAGGGTTATACTGGCATAGCTACGGTGACATAACTATGCCATTATTGTCCCCATAGTGTAGACATGGACACAGAGTTCACTTCAGCTGAGAAATATCCGGGACTGCTGGCTGGCCTCGTGGGGTTTTGGGCCTGAGGTCTGGGGCAGCCACCCAGGTCTGCAAGCTCTGGGGTCTGGGGCAGCCACATGGTGGAGGTCCGGGGTCAGGGAAGCTGGCTGGCCCTGTGGGGTTGGGGGTCCGAGGCTGCTGGTCCCATGTGGTTGGGGGCCCGGGGTCTGGGGCAGCTGCCCAGACCTGTGAGCTCCAGGGCAGCTGCCCGGCCCCAGTCTGGGGCAGCTGTGCAGTGAGGTCCTGGGGTGTGGGTCTGGGGTCAGGGCAACCAGCCCGCCCCGTGTGGTGGGAGTCTGAGGCTGCAGGCCTGCTTATTGGGTTCGAGCAGCCGCTTAGCCCTGTGAGTTCCAGGGCAGTCTGGGGCAGCTGTTTAGTGGGGGGCGGGGGTCCAGCCCATCCCGTGTGGGAGAGGTCCAAGGTCGGGGCAGCTGGCCCATCCCATGGGATCTGGGGCAGCCACCTGGCCCTGGCCCTGCAACCTCTGGATTCCAGGGCAGCCACGCAGCGGGGGTCCAGCGCAGGCAGCCTGCCGCTGCCCTGACACCCAGCCTCTGTGGCCCAGGTAACACATTGTGAGCCACATATGCCGCCCACAATGTGTAATAAGTTGAGAACCACTGCCCCAGACTAAAGCTCTCTGTTAAGGCAGAGACACTGTCAGAAATATATTGCCTTCAAAACAACACGTAAAACACAAATGCTTGATGTACACAGCTGAAACTCCAACATAACATTAACTCTGCTCCTGGGTCCCCGCCCACACTCCACCTAGACGTCACAGTCCTCTTCATTCACATTTCCCCTGTGGTCTCTAGCTCACCAACATCCCCATCCACACACTACATTCTGACCAGCATCATCTCTCTCCAGCCTGCTACAGACCAGATGTGAAGCCTTGTCACACCTTGACCTTCCCATGTATCCCAGTGGTCACACCCTGCCCCACCTGGCCCACCATCTCTGCTCTGCAGTCAATCCTATGTGCCTGAGGGAGGGAGGGGGAAGCTCTTCTTGGGACCTCCAGCAAGATGTCATTTTAATGTCCACTTTCCTCCTGTATCCCCTCCCTTTGGGTTAATCACCAAGTCACATGTTGTAGGCTTAGGGAGCCAGGATGCAGCCAGAGCATCTCCCCTTTCTCTGCCTGGGTACTGCACACTGCTCTGGCAGCAGCCACCCTGGCACTAGGGAACACCAGCTTACAAATCTGGGGGACTCTTTCCAGCATGGCACTCACATCCCAAGGTTTACTGGCTTGTAATCCACTCTGGCACACTCCTGATCCTATTGGGATTCAGGAAGTGGGCGGGCAAAGCCCACCCACTGCTAAAGGATCTCCCCCCAGCCTAAGGGGGGGGGGGTCCACAGGACCTGGAGACCAAAAAAATTACAGGGGACAACTAATAAAAGAACAGGGACAGGAGTGAGGTCAAAGGGTCAAACGAAGCAAACCAGACGGGGACACCGAGCACAGAACCTCGGACAGCGCCCACTGCTCCTTGAAGGTGTCAAGGGAACCAGCGGACGCCGCCCAGAGGAACTCTGCCTGGATACGTGAACGAACGGAGGACCTGAAATAGGCCCCACAGTCACAGGAGACTCCATCGGCCAACCTCCTCACTCTGGTCTTATAGATGGCCAGTTTCGCTAGGGCCAGGAGGAAGTTGACCAGGAGGTCCTGTGACTTTGTGCATAAATAAAAAGGTGAGGAGAAAAGTACAACCAAAATCTTAACAAAATATCCGTGAGGAGCCGGAATAGGGGCTGCAGCCTGGCGCACTCCAGGTAAACATGCGCCAGGGTCTCCCTCACGCCGCAAAAGGGGCAGGTGTCTGGGATAGGGGTAAACAGCGCCAAGTTTATGGCACACTCCTGATGGGTGGCAGAGATTCCTTGCCCAGTAGCTGATGAAGGCTGGAAGACTGGGAATGGGCTTTACCAGCACACAGCTATGGAGGGCTCTGCTGGAATGGATACACACAGCAGAGTGGACTTTCTGCTTATGGAGCATTGATGAGCAGTCTCCTCGCTGAAAAGGCAGGGGAAATATGGGGCTGAGTTGAGGCTAGCCTTGGAAATTTAACTACACCTTTCCTGTGTGTGTAACAGCAGTGTATAAGAAGATGGTAGTATCCCTTTCAATATTTGTGAGCCTTCTTGTGGCGCTCACCGTGCTCTCTTGTGGAGCTCACCATGCTCTCCATTTTAGATGCCACCAGAAACCAGCCAGAGCAGTAGGATGGACATAGTTAGGACTGGCATGCTTGTGTATCTTGTGATTTCTTTATATTATTCTTGTTGTGTAAAGAGCAAAAGACACAACAATCCTGGGGGCATTGAAAAGTTGTTTCAGTAGTGCAGGTATTGGTCCAAGACTCTGGAGACCTGGGTTCTATTCCCAGGTCAGCCCATGACCTTTTGGATGACCCCTGGGCAAGTCACTTAACCTTTCTGTGTCTCAGTTTCCCCATGTATAAAATGGAGAGAATAATACTTGCCTCCTTTGTACAATGCGGTGGGATCTGTGGATGAAAAGTCCTGCAGAAAAGCTAGGTGGCAATATTATTATGGCCAGATTGTTTTAAAGGGCAATGGAGTAAAGGGCCTTTATTCTGCCCTATCAAAGGTTTGTGCCCGGGGCCAGATTTCGCTTAGAATGCGGCAAGGAAGTGGAGGAGAAGATGGGGAGTCATAGAGTTTAAGGCCAGAAGGGACCACCAGACCATCTTGTGACAATCTGACCTCCTGTCCATAAGTCCACTGACATCACCCAGCACCTGCACACTATCCCCAACAACTGAACTCAGCCCAAAGGATTACAGCCCATGGGAGACTAGGCAGAGAAAAGGAGGGACTGACATGTACCAATGCCCAAGGCAAATGGAATGGCAGAGAAATGATTAAGTGAGATGCACCCAGATAATCCTAGAAAGTGACCTTCACCCACATGCTGCAGAGGAAGGCAAGCCAGAGGAAGGCACTGCCAGTCTGACCTGTGGGAAATTCCTTCCCAAGCACACAGGGAGATCAGTTAGACCCTGAGCACATGAACAAGAACCAGCCAGCCACACACCCGAGCGAAAGAATTCTTGGTACCACCTCAGAGCCCTGCCATACCACTCAGTGTCCCATCTCCAGCTGTGGCCATCAATGATTCTTCCGAGGAAGAAGATCAACTCCCCACCTCAGCATACGTTGGAAGGGAAAAAAATCCTTCCTCGCCCCTGCAGGTGCCTGGCTAAAACCCTGATGCATTAGCTTTTAGGAAGATAAGCAAAAAAACAGAAGTGAGTCCCAGGCCTGTGGAGTCCTGCCCCCTGGGGAGAATGAGGGGAGCTCAGCATGGGGGCCTGGCTCACCTCCATAATGCAGAAGTGCTGCTGAGTACAGAGACTAAGGAGTGATGAGACTGGGCCCTGTCCATAATGATCCACTCAGGCTGACTCAGTTGCCTGGGGATGAGTGTTATGTCATACCATGCAGGCTTTCTCAGCTTGATCCCAGACCTTAGGTGCTCACTCCTTCAGGTGCCAGCAGGGGGCAGTGAATCTAGTACAGTAACTCCTCATTTAACGTTGCATCTGACATGCATCTGACGAAGTGAGTATTCACCCACGAAAACTTATGCTCCAATACATCTGTTAGTCTATAAGGTGCCACAGGACTCTTTGTCGCTTTTTACAGATCCAGACTAACATGGCTACCCCTCTGATACTTGTCACTTAACGTTGTAGTTATGTTCTTGAAAAATGCGACTTTAAGTGAAACGATGTTAAGTGAATCCAATTTCCCCATAAGAATGAATGTAAACTGGGGTGGGGGGCAGGTTCCAGGGAATTTTTTTTTTGCCATATAGTACAGTACTATAGTTGGGAGGTGCCCCCGCCTTAGCCCACACAGGCACAGCCCACTGGCACTGGAGACAATGAGGCAGGCAAGGAGGCTGAAGGTGCTATAGGCTAGGAAAAGCATGTTGTGCAGCAGCAGCAGCAGCTTCCCCTACTCTGCAAGCACCAAGGACAGGGGGCTCAATCCTTGGCCCGCCCATGCCACCCCTTCCCCCAAGCCCCCACCCTTAACATGCCTCTTCTCCCCCCCGCCTTACTCCGCACGCTGCATCCTCGCTTCTCCCCGCTCCCTCCCCTGCCTCCTGCCCAAGGCAATCATCTGGCTTGCAGCGTTCAGGAGGCAGGAGGGAGGAGGGAGAAGCGAGAACACGGCGCGCAGGCTCCCCCTCCCTTCTCTGCCTCCTGAACGCCACAAGCCAGCTGATTGCCACGGGCAGGAGGTGTGGGGAGGAGGGGGAAAGCGCTGATCTGCGGGGTCTGCCGGCGGGCAGGAGGCGCTGTTGGTGGGGGGGCATAGGAGAGCTGATAGGAGGGCTGCCAGCTGTGGACAAAGCAGGCAGCCAAACAATGTTATAGCAAAACATTGCACAACTTTAAATGGAGCATGTTCTATAATTGAGCAGGGATGTAAGATCGAAACAACGTTAAGCAAGGGGACGTTAAGTGGGGAGTTACTGTATTCCAACTCCGAGGGAAGACAGTGAGGTGGAACTATGGGGGTGTCAAAAGGAAGCAATCTGTTTAGCTGACACAGATCTGTTTAACTAGCTCCCAGCCTCCCAGGGAAGGGAGGAATCATGGGAATTTGTAGCCAATATATTTGGATACACAGCATTCTCTCTGGACTGTGGCTACAGAATTAAAGGAGTGTGTTTTCTCTTGCACTGCACTGGCACTATGGCAAGGGAGAGTCTGGGCAGCTTAGGCAGAGGCTCACACCAGCAATCAGAGAGGTGTTAGGCTGATCTTGTGGCTAAGGCACTGGCCTAAACCTTAGGTCAAGTGGATTCAATTCCTCGCTCTACCACAGCCTTCCTATGTGATCTTGGACAATTCACTTAAAATCCCTCTGGGCCTCAGCTGCCCATACATACAATGGACATAACAACACTTCCTTCCCGTCTCTTGCCTGAGATTCTGAGCTCTTTGGGGCAGTGACGGTGTGTCTATACAGTACCTACCACAATGGGGCCCTGCTCACAATTGGGACCTGAGGTGCTACTTCTGTAATAACAACAGTCCAGCTGTGGTGTGATTGACCCAGAAATAGCAGGCACGGCTCACCAGAGAGAGATTGGATGGAATTCAGACCCCAAAGAGAGGCAGGATTGTTTTGGGATCATAAGGAATAATGGGATGGAATTCAGCAATGGCAAATTAGTGAGTTCTATGGGGCTGTGGAAAAGGCTTCCCAGGAAGTGCTGGGAGCACCATCATTTGAGACATTTCAAACCAGACTGGAGAGAACGCTACAAAACATGTGACTAGGAAGAACCCTGCCTTGCTCCCGGGAGCTGGACTGCAGTGAACAAGAGTCTTCCATCACTCAGCCGCATCTCAGTGGTTCCCGGTAGCCAGACTGGGGGGCAGGAGACCTACCTCGAGCCCTGCATCCGTGATGGTCGATCTCTTAAGGCTCATGGACTTCACCCCTTTCTTGGACAGGGGGTAGTTGTCAATGAATTCACAAATGTCCAGGTCTGAGACCCCCACCAGACAAAAGCTGTCAAAGCCCCGGACAGCAAAGCCCTGGAGGTTAACAAACTCCTTCTCACCGCTGGGCAGGGTGTTGTAGAGCTCTTTGGTGTGCAGCACTGGTGTCAGGCCTACCCAGAACTTGGACTGGTACAGGACCCGCCTCCACACCTTACACACCTGGGCCAGGACACATTTCTCACAGGCTGAAAAGTACCAGAACAAACGGTTGAGGATCTTCTCATCCACAGCAAGCTGCCTTTCCGTGGGGGAGTCAGGGTGCCTCTCTGGGGAGGGGTGCTCATTTGTCGGGGAGGCCTCACTCAAGTTCAGTCCCACCATGGAGGTGCCAGAAGGAGACGGCACCCCTGCCAGAGTTGCCAAGGACAGTGGTGATGCCAGACTGGGTATGGGAAGGTCACTGTGATTGGATAAGGCTGGGCTGATGATAGCAGGCACGGAAGAAGGCTGGCACAGCCGGTTTTTCACTGCTGGTGTCCCTTTGGTGATGCTGGCAGAGCCAAGTCCATTGGGCTGGTTGGGGATCTTCACTAGTCCATTCCGGGGTAAACATGGGGGCTTGGTGTCACCAGTACTCTGGTTCGACATCTTCTACGGTCACTCTGGAACACAATGGGGAGAGGTTAGGGGGCAATTCTCCCTCCCGGGTGCCTGTCTGGAGACCTGTTGGGAGAGGGAGGAGCCTGAGATGTACATGCAGACCCAGGGCAAAGCTGAGATGCGAGGCCAACTGAGCCTAGAGGTGCTCTAAGAATCTCACCTTGTCCTGCCCCTTCCCTGTGTGTGTTACATCTCCAGAGACTTCCACTGGCTATGGCCTTAAATGCTCCACCTGGTCTGCACATGGTGGGGCTCTGGCCCAGGGGGCAGTGTTATTCAGTGGAACTGCCCCTCAAGTTCAGATGGGATATTAATGCTCCAGGACTGCAGTTACCTGGCTGAAGCTCTTAGTTAAAAAAAAGGCCTGAACATACAACTGATGCCCAAGGGGGGATGGTTTTGTAGGTAAAGGCTATGGCTGAGAGTCTGGAATTCTGAAAACGCATTGCAGGAGGCCCATCCATCAAGAAGGAACCTTTTCTTTCTGTCCCTTCCCAGCTGCATCACTCACTTGACCATCAGCCCTACAATGTGAGTCACAACTCTGCAACAAAAGGAATTGGGATTCCATGACTGTAACTGCACAGTGTAGGGATACCCTGGGAGGAAACCTGATGCCTTGTTCTATTTCCACAGATAAGGGGAGCTGGGTGGGAATGGGACAATCCGTCTTGCAGTTTTACTTTCAAACTGCAGCAATCCTGGGTCTCCAGACAAGCCAATCTTCTCTTCCTGTGTCAAATGTTTATCCCAGCATGTGCCACTAGAGGCCGCCATTCTCCTCCATATATAAGCAGACCCAGTGCATTTCAAAAGGCAAGGATGGGACAATAACATGAATCTCTAAATCTGGTGTGTTTGTAGTGGAAGGGGTGAGGGCAGGGGGGTGTGGAGCTCTGAAAGGCCTCTCTCTCTCTCTCTCTCCTTACATGGTCCTCCTCACTATCATATCTGGGTCCTGCATACTGAAAACTCAGGAACAGACGCTTTTTTTTGCTGGCAAAAGTCATGATATTAAAAGAATGCTTGCCACAACATCCTCAACTCACCTTGATGAGACCACAGGGCTCTTTGGCCCTGCACCAGCACCACCACAGCACAATGGGGTGTAATGCTGGGGGGGCACTCCTCCCTTTGCCACCCTCATGCAACCTCACTGGCTCAATTTGATCCCTCAAGGGGGGAACTCAGGGCAGAATCTGGCCTAAAATCAAACAGTCTTTCCTTCCTCTTTACAATCAGTGGAACGCAGCACTTTAAATCCCTTTAAATAGCCCCATGAATGCAAAGCAGCAACATCTTCCAATGGTGTAAACATGGCCTTTCATCTCCTTGGGTTGGAAAGCAGCATCCCTCTCTCTTTGTTATATGTTTGTACAGTGCCTTGCATACCAGTGCTAAGGATACCGTAATCCACACAATAAATAATAGTATTCTGAAGACTTCATTCCTGGTGCAAAATAAACCTGTAGAGGAATAGGGATAAGGTTAGCACAGTTTGATGCTCAGGAGGGTGTGGGGTGGGCTGTTTAACTGGGGTCTGATCCTGTAGGTGTAAAACACTAGAGGTGAAATCCTGACCCCACTGATGTCAATAGGAGCTATGCCACTGACATAATGGTCTGGGATTTCACCCTCTATCCTGAATTGTTATTTAACCCAAGGCTCTTGTACCACTCTGGATAGTGACCTTAACATGGGTGTGAATGGAACTGACCCCACTTAGCCCCTCTAGAGCAGTGTCAAGTTTAGTGTAGATGAGAAGCTGGCTCTACCCTTCTAATTTGGTAGCATTTTACACCTATCTTACAATGATATAAATGCCTGCCCCAGGTGTGGGGCAATGGACAAATGGGACCATTGACATAAGAATGTTCATAGTTGTATTAGCCACAATGAAAATGTATATGGGCTATGAACCATCATGATTCAGGGCACCAACTGTTAATGTTAATGCATAGCTGTCCATCAAGAGCTTTCTCGCACCTTTCTGGGGGCAGCTGGTATTGGCCACTGTCAAAGACAGTGGATATTTGGTTTGATCTGTTATGACAAGCCCTTTGTTCACCAGGCGCAGGGTGGGGGCTGGATGCTGATCCCATCCCTCCTTCGTTGTAGGAATGTGTGTGTCGCAGGAGAACAGGAGTAAGAACCCGGGGCAGAATAGTGCTGCTCTCAGAGCTGGATTCTCAAGTGGGGCAGCTCAGTAAGGTGAAGGGCAGGGCCAACACCTGACTCCCTGTCTGCACCAGCCGGTGGGTAGTAGCTGGTGAGGGAGGACTGCAAACTGCACCTTGTTAAGAGGTATGAGAGTGACCGCTGCCGCATGTGCTCCTAGCACCTGGAGGCATCATGCCTGCTCATTGCCGTAGGTGGCTAAAAGCGGCAGTGGAGCCCGGAGTTGGCTGCCTGTAAGGTTTGCAGAGTGTTATTCTGCATGTCAATCATCCTGGGTGCATTACAAATGAATAAACAGGTATTTTGTTTAAAAATCATTGTAATGGGAATTGCATGGCTAAGGCACCAGACAGTGCTTGCAGGGGAAGGGGTAAGGACAACATGGCAACTACAGTTTGTTACTAAAAATTGTTGCTTGTTTCCAGGCAAAATCTTACATGAATTTGCCCCCAATGCATTAACATGGCCAGGAGGGAATTTCCTTCCTGACCCCAGGCTGTTGGCTGGTGTCCTGAATCATGATGGTTCATAGCCCATATACATTTTCATTGTGGCTAATACAACTATGAACATTCCTATGTCAATAGTCATTGCCACGCACATGGGGCAGGCATTTATATCATTGTAAGATAGATGTAAAATGCTACGAAATTTGAAGAGTATGGCCAGCTTCTCATCTACACTAAAGCCTTGTCTACACTGCAGAGTAAACAAAAAGTTATGCTGCTTTAATTAAACCACTGCTGCCTGCCTACACTATGCTCCTTGTGTCAGCAGAGCACATCCACACTAGCAGCTCTTGCATCGACACAGAGAGCAGTGCACTGTGGGTAGGTAGCTATCCCCCTGTGCAATTGGTCACAGGGTGGTTTGGGAAGGGTTTGCAATGCCTCATGGGGCAGTACAGTGTAACATGATGCAGATTTCTCAAACCCATCATTCCATGGGCTGTCTACTAAATTGTCAGCCACTTTTCAACTAAAGTGTGTGTGGGGAGGGAGAGGGAGGGTGTGACAGGAAGTGTGGGGGGGCGGGGAAGAGACAGAAACAGAATGTGTGTTGGGGAAGTCTGTGTATTGGTGGAGAGTGTGTCAGCATGCTGTCTCTTTAAGTTCAGACAGAAGCCTGAGCAACCAATCCTGGGGGAGTGGACACCCCTGCACATCAGCCCCTGGCTCTGCACAGCACAGCAGTTTCTCCCCCCTTCCTTCCTTCCTCCCCCATCCTCTGCAGCAGCAGCCCACTCTGCCTGCATATGGTTCTGTGATTCCCTCCGAGTTCTCCCACAGCCTCCTCAGCTGCTGGGAGCAGCATCCTCAGCAGCTCTGTGAGCCCTCTGTGCTGAGGAATGTCAAAACTTCCTGGAATTTTAAAAGAGGAGGGGCGTGTGACAAGTCCCCCCCCCCCGGTGCCACCTGGAACTGGTGTACCACTGAGCCCTCTGACCCAGCAGCCTGGGCTTCCTTTCCCGCTGTGCTGCTGTGACAAGCTGTAGACATGGTTCCTAGTCTTACACTTTCACCAGCATACACACAGGTAGGGACACACACAGCTGCAGTTACATGCAGGCTCTCTGACCAGCCACTGCATGTGAACCAACAACAGAGAAGCTACAGCCAAAATAACCTCCAGCTTTCCAGTCTAGGACCCCAGAGCGATACCATCCTGCCCTGGTCCAAACCCCAACCAGTATGAATTTATTATCCAGTTCTCCTCCCCCTCAATGTGGAGAGGAATATGCAACAGCCCCTCTGAGGTAAGATTCCCACAGACTTCACTCCAAGCTCACTGCTTCAGATAAAGCAAAAACAAGTTTATTAACTACAAATGATAGATTTTAAGTGATTATAAGTGATAGCAAAGAGATCAAAGCAGATTACCTAGCAAATAAACAAAAATGCAATTTAAGCTTAATATATTAGATAGATTGGATTTGAATTCACAATCTCTCATCCTAACTGATTATACGAATGGGCTGCAGATTCTTAAACTCAAGCTACACTTGCCATAACCATATTATAATAATATTACTATGATGAATATGGGGTGCAATGTCACAGGGCACATGCATGCAGAGCAGCTGAGTTGAAAACAGTGAGCAGAGGGGGCATCATGGGATACTGGGGGAGGCCAGTTATGTCGACATAATGAACGGCAGCATCTACACTGGCTCTTTGTTGCCAAAACTTTTGCACAAAAAGCTCTATGCTTCTCGTCGAGGTGGTTTCATTTTGTCGCCAAAACTGAAGAGTTTTTTCACTAAAACTGGCATCGCAGTGTGTACACCTCCACTGTTTTGCCACCAAAACCTGCCTTTTGCCAACAAAACTCTGCAGTGTAAACAAGGCCTTAGGCCCCTTGACACTACTCTGGAGGGGCAAAGTGGGCTTAATTCCATTCACACCCATGTTAATGTCACTGTCCAAAGTGGTACAAAGGGCCTTGGTTCAGATGATAATTCGGGACAGAGGGTGAAATTCTGGCCCCATTAAGCCAATGATAAAGCTCCTATGTATTCAATACAGTCAGGATTTTGCCCCTAATATTTTACACCTACAGTGCACAGGTATAGATGGATCAGGCCAATGGGAATTTTGCTACTGACTTAAGTGAGAGCAGGATCAGGCCCTATATGGATAAACAAGCTCAGTAGCTCACCCCACCTGCTGTGCTCATGCCCCTTTTTAATTCATTTAGCTCCAGATGGATTTTGTAGCAAACAAAGTTCAAAGAGAATGGAGCACGGCTGTTCTCAGTGGTGGCAGATGACAGAACAAGTAGCAATGGTCTCAAATTGCAGTGGGGGAGGTCTAGGTTGGATATTAGGAAACACTAATTGGGGGAGGGATAGCTCAGTGGTTTGAGCATTGGCCTGCTAAACCGAGGGTTGTGAGTTCAATCCTTGAGGGGGCCACTTAGGGATCTGGGGCAAAATCAGTACTTGGTCCAGCTAGTGAAGGCAGGGGACTGGACTCGATGACCTTTCAAGGTCCCTTCCAGTTCTAGGAGATGGATATCTCATTAATTATTTCACTAGGTGGGTGGTGAAGCACTGGAATGGGTTACCTAGGGAGGTGGTGGAATCTCCATTCTTAGAGGTTTTTAAGGCCCGGCTTGACAAAGCCCTGGCTGGGATGATTTAGTTGGGGTTGGTTCTGCTTTGAGCAGGGGGTTGGACTAGATGACTTCCTGAGGTCTCTTCCAACCCTAATCTTCTATGATTCTAAGGTTACTAGCATAAACGAACACAGAAGCAGGGCAGCTGGCACCACTGTGGGACAAGCACATCTAGAATTTGTGATCACAGACCTATTTTAGGCTCATCCATTCAGGGAGCAGGACCATTCAGTGGGAGCTCCAGCTCCAGCCAGCTTGGAATTGCAGACATGCACTGAAGCACTCACCAATGAACCATGGACCAAGAGTTGGCAACAGGTATTAGTGAGCAGTGCTGGACACTGGGTAGACTAGAGACAATCGGGATCTGCTAATGGACACTTTGTGGAATAAATCAGAGGTTCTCAACATGTTCTTGTGTGACCCCCATCTTAGTAATAAGATTGGCTGGGGCAACCTGCTCCCCACATTGGGCATGGCCCCACCTCTCTTCCCATTCACAGGACCTGCCTCCCTCCAGCTTTTCATCCCCTGGCTTCACCTCCTGTTCCATTATGATTAGTATGGCTGTATTTGTTAGGCAGCATGATCCAGGTGATGGAGGAGGCATCTGGAAGCCAAGAGCTGCCTAGGCCTAATTCTGGCCGGTGGTGTTCAGTTATCACCAGTTTCAACTAGCTCTTCCCAGAGCCTCTTAAAGGCACAGTGCTCCACATGGCGCTCCATACAGTGTTGAGTAAGTCATTCCTCCCTGTGGCTCATAAGAACGGCCATACTGGATCAGACCAAAGGTCCCTCTAGCCCAGTATCCTGTCTTCCAACAGAGGCCAATGCCAGGTGCCCCAGAGGGAAGGAACAGAACAGGTAATCATCAAGTGATCCATCCCCTGTTGCCCATTCCCAGCTTCTGGCAAACAGGTTAGGGAGACCATCCCTGCCCATCCTGGCTAATAGCCATTGATGGATCTATCCTCCATGAACTTATCTAGTTCTTTTTTGAACCCCATTATAGTCTTGGCCTTCACAACATCCTCTGGCAAGGAGTTCCACAGGTTGACCATGCGTTGTGTGAAAAAATACTTCCTTTTGTTTGTTTTAAACCTGCTGCCTATTAATTTAATTTGGACCCCTAGTTCCTGTGTTATGAGAAGGAGTAAATAACACTTCCTTATATACTTTCTCCACACCAGTCATGATTTTATAGACCTCTATCATATCCCCCCTTAGTCGTCTCTTTTCCAAGCTGAAAAGTCCCAGTCTTATTAATTGTTCCCCATATGGAACCCGTTCCATACCCCTAATAATTTTTGTTGCCCTTTTCTGAACCTTTTTCAATTCCAATATATCTTTTTTGAGATGGGGCGACCACATCTGCATGCAGTATTCAAGATGTGGGCGTACCATGGATTTATATAGAGGCAATATGATATTTTCTGTCTTATTATCTAAACCTTTCTTAATGAGTCCCAACAGTAGGCTCAATCTGCCTGCATGTTAAAGTGGCACAGCACCACCCACAGTATCACTCACGGGGTTTTGGGAGGACTGTAATGTGCTGTAGAAGCAGGAAATGAGACATGATAGAATGAGCATCAGGATCTAGGGTTGTCTCCATTGACAGGAGGTGATGGCCCTTTCTCCATCTCACAAACAACAGAGACATGCACCTGTAGTGTCAAGTGTGCCAAGCAAACAGGCAGTAATATGCCCAGAAGATAGGATGAGCTTCCCACAGAGATCAAATCCTCCTCCCATTCTGATCTTGGCACCTCCCACACTACAGAGGGCCTCTCCAACCAACATACCCGGATTCAGGGGCCCCATGGCTGTGGTAACTCCAGCCCTGAAGGGAAGAGACTGAGGAGAAACTGTAGGTTAGGACTTGCCCCAGACTACGGAGTTCTAAGGTCAGCCCCCAGCTGCCCCCATCCTTGTGTATGGACCTGTCTCCTGCTGCAGAAACCACTCATCTGCAGGCACTGGTATTTGGGCTCAGCTTGGCTCAAGATGGAGCCTGGGAGAATGCAGCTGAGGGCAACTGTGATCTGCTTCATTCCACACACACTAACTGTGGCTCTTGGGCTCCTGGCAAGCTGCTGCCATGGACCTCCATTGAGCAAAGTCTGGCTGCTCTTGGTGTAGGGGATAGATTGACAGAGGACACTGCCTATCACAGAAAAGGGAATGGCCTGGGTCGCACACTGTTCAGCACATGGTATATATTGTCATCTGCCTTTGTGAATGGAACACTAAGACATGGTCCCTAATGGTTCATGACCTGCTGTTTTCTGAACTTGATGGAAAAGGCTCCATCTGATTCAGCACTTGTGTTCTGCCCAGTTGCCAACAGGACTGGTTCGTTGGTCCAAGACCAGAGGGGCTGCATGGCAAATGACTGAGCAGCATCCTAGTGGCTCCTGCCATCCTCAGGTTTTTACTGCCTGATACACGGGGCCTGAGTCTGATCTCACCTACACTGGGGTAAATCAGGAGTAACTCCACTGAAGTTAAGGAGCTTACCTGTATAAATCTAGTGGGAGTGAGATCACACTCAGTCCCAATGTCTCTGTGAAACAGTGCCATCCACAGGCTGGCAAGCTCCATCCAATAGGTGTGCAATGGAGCATGTCAGCCCAGTGGTGGGACAGTGATTAGTTAGGTTAACCTGGGGGGGAAGGGAGATGTTTCTGATGCTTCTCATCCATCCTCCCTGTTGAAGGAAAAGGCCCAGGTATTGACCATCGAATTGTGGAAGTAAATGCGTGGTTACGCAGGTGGTGTTGGAGAGAGGGCTTTGGATTCTTCCACCATGGAATGTTGTTCCAGGAAGAAGGATTGCTAGGAAGAGATGGGATCCACCTAATGAAGAGAGGGAACAGCATCTTCACAGGCAGGCTTGCTAACTTAGTGAGGAGGGCTTTAAACTAGGTTCGCTGGGGAACGGAGATCTAAGCCCTGAGGTAAGTGGGGAAGTGGGGAGGAAACACAAGGAGGACGGTGCAACAGGGGAGGCCTCCTGATTCATACTGAGAAAATAGGGCAATTGGCTAGTTATCTTAGGTGCCTGTACATGAACGCAAGAAGCCTGGGAAACAAGCAGGAAGAATTGGAAGTCTTGGCACAGTCAAGGAACTATGATGTAATTGGAATAACAGAGACTTGGTGGAGTAACTCACATGACTGGAGCACTGTCATGGATGGGAATAAGCTGTTCAGGAAGGACAGGTGGGGGAGAAAAGGTGGAGGAGTTGCACTGTATGTAGAGAGCAGTATGATTGCTCAGAGCTCCAGTATGAAACTGGAGAAAAGCCTGTTGAGTGCCTTTGGATTAAGTTTAGAAGCGAGAGCAACAAGGGTGGTGTTGTGGTGGGCATCTGCTATAGACCACCAGACCAGGAGGATGAGATAGATGGATGCTTTCTTCAGACAACTAACAGAATTTCCAGATCACAGGCCCTGGTTCTCATTGGGGACTTCAATCACCCTGACATCTGCTGGGAGAGCAATACAACAGTGCACAGACAATCCAGGAAGTTTTTGGAGAGTGTTGGGGACAACTTTCTGGTGCAAGTGCCGGAGGAACCAACTAGGGGCCATGCTCCTCTTGACCTGCTGCTCACAAACAGGGAAGAATTGGTAGGGGAAGTAGAAGTGGGTGGCAACCTGGGCAGCAGTGACCATGAGATGGTCGAGTTCAGGATCCTGACAAAAGAAAGAAAGGAGAGCAGCACAATACAGACCCTGGACTTCAGAAAAGCAGACTTTGACTCCCTCAGGAACTGATGGGCAGGATCCGCTGGGAGGCTAATATGAGGGGGGAAAGGAGTCCAGAGAGCTGGCTGTATTTCAAAGAAGCCTTATTGAAGGTGCAGAAAGAAACCATCCTGATGTGCAGAAAGAATAGCAAATATGGCAGGCGCCCAGCTTGGCTTAACAGAGAAATTTTCGGTGAGCTTAAACACAAAAAGGAAGCTTACAGGAAGTGGAAACTTGGACAGATGACTAGGGAGGAGTATAAAAATATTGCTCGAGCATGAAGGGATGTAATCAGGAAGGCCAAAGCACATTTGGAGTTGCAGCTAGCAAGGTATGTGAAGGGTAATAAGAAGGGTTTCTACAGATATGTTAGCAACAAGAAGGTGGTCACTGACCCCCAACTAGCTGCACCCAGATGCCCACCCCACCAAGCCCCACTCCCCCAACACCCAGAGTCCCCCACTGAGACCCCCCACACCCAGATCCCTCCGCTGAGCCCCAACCATCTTCACCTGGAAGCCCCTGCAGAGTCACATTGCCCCTGCACCTGGAACACCCCCCTCCCAACAAGCCTCTGTGCATCCAGATCCCCCACACCTAGACCCCCCACTGAGCTGCCTGCACCCAGATTGTCCCACACAGAACCCTCTCACCTCACACCTGGATCCCCCAAAACTGAGCCTCTCACACTTGGATCCTGCCTGGTTGAGCCTGCCTGCTCCACACCTGGTGCAGAGGGGCAGGGCTCCAGGGTGTTTCCGGGACAGGCCCAGACCTTGTGCTGTGTCAGGGTTGGGTGCAGCCTCACTGCTGAGTCCATCTCCCGGGGGTGGGAAGGCTGCAGGGTGATCTCCCACCTTCGTGCAGCCAGTGGCCTGTGCTCCCCACTGCCATGCTGGAGCCTCCATATTTATTTATTGACAAATAAAACAGAATTCTGCAGAATTTTTAATTTTTTGGTGCAGAATGACATCAGGAGTAATGAGTGCAGAAATACCAGATTTTAGACTGAGACAGAACAGGAAAATGCATGCCAAGGATGGTGCAGCTGGCTTGACAAACACTAGATCTATATTTCTATGGACATCCCAGGGGATCTGCCCCATTCCTGATTACTGTTTTCAGGTGGGTTGATCCCAGGTAGGGGTGGCTTTAATAGCTTTCAAAGCAAGGGGCTGTTAGGGGCTCTTCTCTTCTGGGAGCCATGCAGCCCAGGCAGGATCTGCTACTTTTAGGCTCTCCCTATCACCCTGTCCCACAGCCAGATGATGAAGAGAGAAAGGGGGGCCAGGGAGGAAGGAAAGAGCTCATCTCCATAGCCCAGCCCTTTGCTCCAGCAGCAAGACCAAAGAGGGACACAACTCAGGACTGAACCCCCAACAAAAGCCCACTCCAGTTACTTGGGACCTTGCTCTCATGTAAGGCCTTGCCAGCTGTATGGCTGATCCCAGATGATCTCCTTTTGGAGACTTCAACTGATGGTCCTATGACCCTCTTTCTAATTGTCAACAGCATCCCCCCAATTCAGCACCTCTCTTGTCATTTCAGGGGAGCGGTAAGACACCCAGGAGAAAGATGGCTTGGATGGATAGATGGATGGATATTAAGGCCAGACTATACCATTCTGATAATCTAGTCTGACCCCTTGCATAACACAGAACACAGAAACTCTCCCAGTAATTTCTCCACCAAGCCTATAACTGCTGTTTGAGCAATAGCAGAACTGTTAGAAAGATATCCAGTCTTGGTTTAAAGTCTTCAAATGATGGAGAATCCATCACATCCTTAGGCAAGATTTTGCAATGGTTAGTTCCCTTCACGGTTAAAAACATGCACCTTATCTCTAGTCCGAATTCATCTAGCTTCAACATCTAACCATTGAATCTCATTATGCCTTTTTCTGCTAGATCAAAGAACCACCTGCTTTCAGAAATTTCTCTCCTATATAGGTACTTATATATGTGATGATAAAGAGATGAAAAAGGGAGATAGGGTATGCATGGGAGAGAGATACAGAGCTAGATAAAGCATGGAGATAAAGAGACAGATGATAGAAAGATGAAGGACAAAGAGAGAGAAAGAGCTGTATATATGGGATATACAGATTTATATAGCAATAGAAAGCAGAACCTCATGCCAGGCATGAGGCCTGAGCCTGCCTTAAAATCACCCAAAAGTCCAGAGCATGCTGATGAGAAGTGACAGCAAGGAGTGAAAACGAAACAGGCCAATAAATATTCCATGTTTCAGAGAACCATGCTCCCAACCCCCTCTCCTTCTGAGATGTATTATTTAAGTGCATTTTCTTCTATAAATATGGCCATGAATAATTAATAGCCTGTCTTGAGCCCCTAAACTGCCTGAGCCTCTGTCTCTCCTTAGACTCCTCCCTGCTGCAGTGCAGCCGGTAGGCTCCATGTCACCTCTGAGCCATCTCCCGTGTGGCAGGCGGCCTCCTGAATGCACAGAGAGCTGTATCCCAGGACATGTTGAAATGAGGCGCACACTCAGACATGTTGAAATGAGGCGGAGAGTAGGGAGCGTCTGTCTGATTTCTGGGCTACTGCTGAGGAGGGTCACTTGCCAGCACAGATGACTGGCTCCACAGTGCCAGCTGGCTGGGAGAAATACCATGCACCCAGCAGTGGCTTCTCCTCCCTGCCAGCAAACACAAGACTTGCCTAAAGAGCCTTGGTTACCCAGCCACAAGAGGACCTCTGGAAGGGAAACACTGCCTCCTTGGTGTACACATACACAGGCTGTGTGGAGTGGGGGAAGCCTTACAAGAGAGAAGGTGAGTGGCAGGGGCCCTGCAAGCTTGCCACTCAGAATGGCCAGGGTACAGCATCTCTGTCCAGAGAGCAGCAGCAGAATGGGCCCTGGGTTCATGGCAACAGGAGCCAAATCTAGGAATGAACCTGCTAGTTCACTACCAGGCTGCCACACAGCTCTGCCTATGCCCCTCAGTCCTGACTTGAGCCTCCTATACCCGTGCACTCCCCTTTCCTTTATATTGAATACAGAGCAGCTAGGATTGCTGTCTGAGCTGCAGGAAGCTGTCAGGCAAGGCCCAGCTCTGGGTTCTGCAAAGTCACATGTGTGAGAGCCCCAGCTAGCTCCCTTTTCACCTTTGGCTCAGCTGGAGGGAGATCAGAGACAAGTGGGGTGGCTGTCTCTCCCAACCAGCCACCCCATTTATCTCTGACCTCCCTCCAGCTGAGCCACTCCTCCTCCCTCAGCTGCTCAGGAGGCCAGTGGTGACCACACTCATGGTGGGGGAGGCCAGGAAAGGAAAGCAACAGGGGGACAGTTAGTTGCTCTCCACTAGGCCTACTGGTGCCCAAGTCAGAAATAGCCAGGCAGGGGGAATTGTGGCCAGCGCTCTAGCTGGCATGGTGGAGAAAAGGGAAGGATCTTCCTCGGATGTATAGGCCTAATGGCACCACTCTCTGCCATCACTGTCCTGGTGACTTCAGCCTTCTGACCAATTTCAGTGGGAGCCAGCATGTGAGGAACGAGATGGGCCCTGTTTCTTCTCCTGACTGAAAACAGTCTGCAAAGGACCCAGGCAGCTGGGTGACCCAGTGCACTGTGCTGCTTGCAGTGAGATTTCAGTGGCACAGGGAGTGCTGGAGCAGGAGGAAGGGGAGAGGGGGTATCAGCTGTACACAAGCTTCAGCCAGCAATTTGGACAGTTCAATCTCCATGAGGGGCATAACTGGGGACTTCCCATGACTAAATGAGTGCTCAGGAGGAAGCCAGCTTGGGCTAGAGCAGATGGGGGCATGGTACATCATCCCCTAGGTGGTCCAGGGCAACTACAGACAGTAAATAAATAAGTCAGCATGCATCTAGCTGGCCTGTTAATTTGGGAGCAGCAGCATATATTGGGCCCTGAGCATGCTTTCAGCAGCCCAATTCCCCTGGGCCGGAGATAAAAGCAGGGAGTGAGTCGAGTCAAATATTTTATCCACTTGATTTATGATGGAGATGTCCGAGTCCCTAATGGAAGGAGGAGTCTGGTGTAAATGGCTGCTTCCCGTGGGCTTACTCTGTGTTATCCTGAAGCCTCATGGGGAGTGGGACGGGCCCCATGAAGCCTCCACACCTCACTCACGTGGAGATTAGTGGTTGGGGATAAAACAAGGCCCAATGTCCCTCTTCCAAAGGAATTCAGGCTCAGGCTAGCTCATTGCTGTACTGGGTCAGCATTCTAATGGGGACGGCACTGGGCTGGGAATTAGGAGACCTGGTTTCTTTCCCCAGCTCTGGCACAGACTTGCTGGATGACCTTGGGGAAGTGACTTCCTCACTCTGTGCTCTGTTTCCCCTCCCACCCTTTGTCTGTCTTCTCAACTTAGTGTGTCAGTTCCTTGGGACAGTGAATCAGGGATCAAACCCAAGATTCCTCACTCCCAGCCCTGTGCTTACATTGCTTGACTGAAACACTCACGGCTTTGTCCCTCCCTGAGCAGCGTGCTTCTCACCTCAGCAAATCCTGCAGCTGCAAGGTTTCCAGATTGGCCTTGTGAACTCCAGCTACCTGAGTGGC
Source organism: Chrysemys picta bellii (assembly GCF_011386835.1). Classification (NCBI taxonomy): domain Eukaryota; kingdom Metazoa; phylum Chordata; order Testudines; family Emydidae; genus Chrysemys; species Chrysemys picta. The sequence continues at coordinate 48,228,823 of NC_088800.1, forward strand.
TGGCAGAGAGTCACTATAGCCATGTGAATGGGGCAGAGTCATCTCAGCAGACACCAGACCATAGCTCTGTCAGGACTTCATTCATCAACTTGCTCCTGCCCAATGATACTGATCCATTCCATAGCAAAGCAGGTTCCAAGCAAATATCCCTCCTCATCCAGAGCCCAGGATCTGCACCTGGCCAGAACCTTTCCCAGGATCCTGAATGCCCAGGGTGCTTCCAATCTCTCAGCTGGCCCAGAAGCAGTGCAAGAGTGTAAGTGACCTACTGCCCCCACCCCCCAACAATCACCCACAGGAACCCTTCTTCCCAGCAGACCCAGGTGCTCTTTCCTTCTGCTGCCTTTATGAGGGGCCTGGGCAGGCGACAGCCTTCCACCCACTTCTGGCTGGTTCAGTCTCCCTCTATTCTGCCTGGGAAAGGGCTGATGGGACAACTCCTCCTAAATCCCAGGTTAAACATTTCCTGGGGAGCATGAGGCTGGCCCATTCCCTCACTCGCCTCTCTTCTGCAGTAGGACCTGGAAACACTCCTCTAGTGTCTCTGCCTTGCACACTGGCCTTTAACACTCTGAGTGAGATGCCCCTGGGGGCTAATAGGTAACCCCTCTGCTTCAGCCAGCCATCTGAGCTTTGGGTCCCAACCCCCAGCCATTGGAGGTTCCCTCATCCATAGATAATCAACACAAACCAGTTGCCTAGGTCTTTATGCTCTGTCAGATGGTTGCAGAACTTGTCCACATGCTGACTCTGCCCTCTCTGTTCAGGCACGGTACCCAGTGGTGGCGTGGTAGCTCATTGGCACAGCAATACCAATAGGCTCAGGCGATGTGCTATAGAGATGGATCTGGCTCAGAACTTTCCTGGATCCAGGATTTTGTCTTAGGACCATCACTGCTTATTTGAAAGAAGAGCAGTCATCAGTCCTGCAAATGATTTAGAACTCTTGGGGGCACCCACAATGTGCCCAACCCAGGACCATATTGGCAGCTTGCAGGAGCCCTTATGGTGGCATCTAAAATGCAGTTGATTTCAGCTGCTCTCATCTTCATTAAAGCTGTCAGGTTTCAGAGTAGCAGCCGTGTTAGTCTGTATCCGCAAAAAGAACAGGAGTACTTGTGGCACCTTAGAGACTAACAAATTTATTAGAGCATAAGCATTCGTGGGCTACTGCCCACTTCTTCGCTACAGCTGTGTGGTCTGAAGCATCTTCAGGTCTTAGTGTGAGTGATGGCTGCCATCTTGGCCAGCACACTAGGCACTGAAACAGGGACAACCAAGAGCTAAAAGCATGAGCTGCTACAGGTTGAGCTAAAGAGCCAGGCTCAGGGAGCTATACCAGATTGCCATCCTCTACGGCTCAGGTTCAGAGCAGGATTCAGAAAACACCCTAACCAATGATCTACTCATGCAAGCTTGCATCTTGATCCAAGATGTCCAGGTCTCAATTAATTCCCACCATGGCCAGCCTTAAATTTCCTGGTGCGCCAAAAGAACAGGTTCTAGTGCCTCCTCTGGGGACCATAAGGCAGATAATTAATCACCAGGATTTGCACTATCTGGGTGAAAGCTTTAGGCTCCCACTTCAAAGGGAAGGTGCTAATTAAGCCCTAGCTGCATTGGTAGCGGACATCACCGAAACACTAGCATAGAGCTGGAGTTCCAGGGACCTTGCCTGTGTGACATTAAAAGCATATGTGCATGGGCAGCCCACTAAAGTCTGTGGACAGATTCCCAGTGAGTCTAATGGATTTTGGATAAGGTCCATGGTGATGAGTAGGGTATAAATCATGCAGAGCTTAGATAGATTCCAGGGATCTACAGCTTCCTCAAATGTAAGGGGTAATATCAGCCAACAACATCCTGGTACTCCTGAGTGCCCTCTGCCCCAAAGCCCTAAATCTGGCTGAGATTGATCCTTTAATCAGCCGCACATCCCTCAACTGCTCCACTGAGCTTGGCTTCCTTTTTCCTCCCTGGGAGCACTTGCTGTACCTGCTCCCTGATGCTTTCCCACAGAAACCCTCCCTGCTCTCTCAGCCATTTATCAGTTTGCCCTGGCCCCAGGCTCCCTGGGACTGTGTGTCAGGAGAAAACTGCCTGCTGTGTCCTTTGATTACTCAGCAGCAGTCGTCAGCTCGGGGACTAGAATGGCTCTTGCCCAGCTATTCTAGGACAAGGGTGAACTAGTAGTGACTCAGCCCAGCCTCCCTAAAACCTTCACTGGAGAAAGGAGCTTCCTGTGCCATGAGGATGCATGCTCCATGCTTTCACAATGGTTCCCATGCCTTCCCCTCTGCTCGCTGCTCTATTTAAGCTTTTAAAGGACTTGATCAGCATGGTCTCCTGCAGGATGGCAGGACAGATACACATCTTGGGATGTATGAGCTACACAGTGCATCTGAAATATGAATGTTTATTAAAATCAGCAGCTCTGATCTATGCAGCTGTGGCCTCCCAGCATCGTATTTAATATATAACCCAGCTTGCTTGAAGACCAAGGGCCAAGATCCTCAGCTGGTATAAACTGGCACAGCTCCACTAAAGCCAGTGGCACCACTGATGATTCACATCAGCTGAGGATCTGGCACTGTGTTTATAATATACTTAATTACCATTGGTTTTTCATCGATCCTGTGCTCTGCCATATAGGTACCAGCAAATATAAGGCATGCTTGTCCCCTCTTACGATCTCAGAGGCCGACACCCAGAGATGGGACATACTGTGAAATACACCGGTATGGATAGCTCATCTCTTTAGGGCCCAATCCTGCCATCGTCATTCAGGTTGAGTAGCCCCAGGGAAATCACATGAGGAAGAGAGGCCAAACCAGGCACTTCAGTAGCAAGCTCTTTGGGGCAGGGACTGTGTGTGTTGTTGTGTGTTCTAGAGTGGAGAACACATGGCCAGCAACCACTAGACAAATGATCATCACAACAATAGCTAGCCGCTAGCTCAGGCATCTGTCACAGTTGCATGCACAATCCTTTTAATTGCACGCTCACAGCAGGCACACAAATAACATGCACACTTTTCGTATCTGCATTGTACACATGTATCCCCCAAAACCTGGGTCTAATGTCTTGCCAACCTAGTGAGGCAATGTTGACTAATGGTTAGACTAGGGACTGGGGGTTAGTTCTATTCCTACTTCTGCCACGGATTTGACACTGGGCTCTTAAGCTCTGTGCCTCAGTTGTCCCCCTCTGCAGACTGGGGAAAACAACACCTACCTCTGATGACTGTTGTGAGAGTTATTGGTTTAATGTCTATTTCCTCTGCAGATCTGAGCTAAGTGACAGCTATGCAGACTGAGATGGCAATGGGTTCATAACTATAAATACAGTCGTATATGGCTATGTCACAGATGTTATTGCTCTGAGAAATCATGGCACTGAACACGGTACATACATCCATTTTTAATACCGTTAGTAAAGATTTATGACCCAAGCTTGCAGTCCAAACTCCTACTGACTTCAATGGGAGTTTCGCCTGTGAAGAGAGTACACCAAGCGCATCTGTACTGCCTGGACAACAGGGCTGAGCTCTGTATTCCTCCTAACAGACATGCAGCCCATGCGGGAGTGCAGCACCTTAGCTGACCTACAATAGCACAGCACATGCTGAGCACATGAGCACGCGAGCTTAGCTATGCAGAGCAGGTGGAGCTAGCTGGAGCATATGTTTCTTTTTATCTTACATTGCTGGTGCCTTAAATTCTGCCTCTTGCTGTTTCACAGACTCTTCACCCCATGCTCTCACTAGAGCTCTCAGTGGGGTTTCTCAGCAATCGGTCCTGAATCAAACCCCCAGTGTCTATACTCCTTTCCCTGAATTTAGGAGTCAGGATCAAGACCCAGTTGCTATGATGGCAAAATCATCTTGGGCCCCCAACCAAGGTGGGCTTGACACAAGTGCAGAGGGGATGGGAACATCTACACTTGGAGCTGGAAGTGGCTAGCTGCCTCGAGTATGACCACACCTGGGACCCGAGGTATTTAGCTAGCTAGCCTGTCCCACCACCCACACCATCATGCTACCCTGTGATTTTTAGTGCTCTATCTCACTCGAAGTGGGGTGGTTATGTATAGCGAAGCTGGAAATTACAGCTCTAACTCAAAGTATAGATATACCCTTAGTTTCAAACCACCTTTACACTCCAGGCTGATTCCTGGGGTAAGTCAGAGTAGCCTCAGGGCTGTTCTAATTTATACCCAGCTGCCTATGGCCCCCAGGGGCTGTTCTGGCAATCGGAGGCTTCCAGGGCATAAGGATGCCTTGGCCACTCCCTATTCCCCCTGCCACCAGGGTAAGACCATGAGGCAGTGTTGGGTAGAAGCCAACCTGGCAGTTTTGTGACACTGAAGGATTCCTCCAGCACCATGGCCCTGAGACTGGCAAGAGTTCAAAAGGACTGTTAGACCAGAGAGGTCTCTGAAGCATGGGCAGAGATGCCCTTTGTGATATTAGTACCCAGATACCAGAGGAAGGGACTGCTAGATGAGATAAGTGAGATGGTGCTGACTCTGTCATTAATAAAGGGAGGGTTGATGGAGAAGTTCCAAATTGGGTTAAAAATTACAGGTGCAGGGACAATCTTCTTCTCAAAACCCAAGTGGGGATCCTCCTGCCGAACCTGGAGCCTGGGCATGTAGCAGAGACACAGCCACCCAGCAACCTCCAGGCGGCAACAGCCAAGGCCTGCTATGCCTTATCCAGTGACTACGCCTCTCCAGCCCTCTCCTAAACTTCCCTACAGCACATAGGGGGTGAGATGACCATGGGGGTCCTCTCCACAGTTTGGCCATCTTGTGGATCTGCAGCTGTTCTGCTTCTCTTTGAGCCTAAGAGGAGGAAGGGTCCAGCCATTAGTAACCTAGGCCAGAGTATGGTAGGAAATAATTATAGATCAGGTAGAACAGAAGAGGCAAGCAGGGAGCTACAAGATTATTCTGAGGTCCAATCTTGCTCATGCTATATGGTACTTCAGTGATGTACAGTAAAGAGTGAGCTGCCTGCTGTGCACTTTTGCAAATAAAATGAAAAGATGAGGGCTGGTCAGTATATAAGAGAATGATGGAATCCCAAAAGACTTCAAAACAGAGGAGCCTGGGCTGATGTGGCTCCTACACCATTTCTAACGGCAGAGATAGGCTCAAGGCACAACGTTCAGTTCTGGATCCAGATTTCAAACACCCTAAATTTGAGGGAGAGATTAGATCTTGGTTTTTGTTTCAGTCCATTATAAAGGCGAGGCATTCACAAAATGTGGTTGTAGTTCCAGGCTCAGATTCTGAACATTCCCCTGAAGTTGGAGGGTGTTTGGGCTAGGGGTCCAGCTCTAGGTAAAACTCTGAAACAATGAGGGACTGGGTCAGAAAATGGCAAATGCAATTACACCTTTAATGTGCATTTGTTGCAAGAAAGTGATTAGGAGAAAACAGAATGGACACTAACTATAAATTCACAAACGGTGGGAATTGGCAGTTCCAGAGATTTGTAATGCACAAGATTCAGAGTTTCCATCTTAAGTTTGAATCGGACCAAATTGATATAGTCCAGAATAGTCATTATCAGCTGCCACCTGTTCAGCAGCCTTATGGAATCATTTGGTGCTTTCAGTCCTTTCTTTCCTCAGCACACAAGTGGACACATCACTAAACAGCCACAACTGCTGGCATCTTTCCCTACCTGCTTTGCAAACACAGCCCATCTACTATATAGAATCCAAACTCACCTTTCCTGGAGTTTGGCTTTGTTAGCAAAGAAAAACAAAAATAAGGTAGCAGAGCTCAGCTCAAGCCTTCTGCCTGGGGTTTGCTGCTCCCATGGCTCTTCCCCCAGGACAGCTCAGCCCACACTTAAGATCCTCTCTTCCTCAGAAATCCATCTTCCTTCAATCCAGTCAAAGCCATCTGACTCAGAGAGGCAGCCAAACCCACTTAACTGTAGCATAGATGTGGTGGCATGGGCTTCAGTAACACAGGTAGGTCCTCAGATCTCCAGCATGCTTGTCCAAACTATGCTGAAGCCTGTATGGTTACATCTTCATTGCCAGGTGTAGCCGTGCATGTGAAGGAATGTCTACACAAGCTGCAATCACATCACAGATTACAGTGTAGACATACTGGAACTCGCAGTCTCAGCAGACACTCAGCTACGTGACTGGGGTTTATCAGTGTTGTTTGTACTGTGGTAGTGCCTGGGAGCTTGTGTCTGGGAGAAGACCCCCATTGTGCTGGGTGCTGTACACCAACAAGGATGGTCCAGACCCCATGCAGACTACCCTGCTCCAGGTCAAGGTTGAGGCACACTGGAAGGGCAATGCAAGGGAGCTGGCTCTGCTCCTGTCCATGCTGCACTTGCTCCACAAATACACAGAGAACGTGAGGCTCTGGTGCTATCAGTCTGGCTCTTTTGACACGTTCTAAATTTGCTTTCTTTAAAGAGAAAAAAAGGAGAAAAAAACCAAGAGGAACTAACTTAAAACCATCAACACAATGCCTGATAGCTGTTAGGGAAGCAAGCAGAACACACACTGGGATGTCTAAAGAGAGAGATCAACACAAGTCACAACAGAGAATTACAATACAAGAACTGAAAGATGGTGCCCTGGGACCAAGAGCGCTATGCACACAATTAATTGCTGCTGCCACTTCACAGGGAAAGGCCAAGCATTTGGATCAGGCACAGTGGAGGGCAGTTTGGCTGAGAGAACAGCAAAAGCTAGCAGGGAAGTAAGGCGAGGGGTTGTTTCTGCAAAAGGGGGATGAGTACAGAGGAGACGCATGCAACAAAAAAGTCTGAATGAACTTCACCCAGCAAGAGGCCTTGGTATCAGTCAAGTCCCACTTTGAGTATGTCTAGGCCTAGTGTGTTCCTGTGTGCTAGGTCACATGTTAGCTGAGTCCAGCACTGAGAGCCCATATACCACAGCTAGTGGAGCTGCAGCCACATTAGCCCTGCAGCTTGGTGTTTTGTGCTAGGATTTCAGGGTGCATACCCTTGGGTCCTCAGTGCCTGGCTACTTGGAGCCACTTGAGTCATTGGTTTAGGGTGCACTGTGGCAGAACTTGTCAGACCTTCCTATGCCCCTCTGTGGATGTTTTCAGCCCACCATGTTTTTACTGAGCCATTTCCAGCTCTGCACACTCCTCCATTCATTTGGTACAACCAGGGGATGAGCCTGAGTCTGTTGGACAAGCTGCTCCTGTTTCTGGCTGAAAGGGTTATGAAGCAGAGCAGATGCTGGCTGGCATTTTGGTGAGCACTTTGAGATACAGAAAATGGTGAGACTCAGAGAGGGATACATTCATGGCTCACTGGACAGACATGAATGCCACAATTGCTGCTTATTATCCAGTGCAGTTGGAAGCAACCCAGAGGAGTGCTCTAAGTTGACCACTGTGGTCTGAGTGTTAGTCTTCACTTACACATATGCATGCTCAATTCTGAACTGATATAGTCCCCTAATCCCCTCAAAGATGCCCATTCCACACAGTGTTTAAAGCAGGGGTGGGCAAACTATGGCCTGGGGGCCACATCTGGCCCATCAGACATTTTAATCTGGCCCTCGAGCTCCCAACTCGGGGTCTGGGGCTTTCCCTGCTCCGCATGTGCTGTGGCTCCACGTGGCTCCCAGAAGCAGCGGCATGTCCCCCCTCTGGCTCCTACAAAATAGGGGCAGCCATGGGGCTTCACACGCTGCCCCTACCCCAAGCACTGCCCCCGCAGCTCCCATTGGCTGGGAACTGTGAGCATTCATGGCCCACCATACAATTTCCATACCCAGATGTGGCCCTCAGGCCAAAAAGTTTGCCCACCTCTGGTTTAAAGAGTAGTTTCCTCCTCTGGGCTCTGTACAACTTTAGACTAATAGCCCCTCTATTGATACAGCAGTGTGAAAATGTGCTGAGTGAGGTGCCAGGAAATAGGGAATCAGGCACATAGGTAAACACTGTGTGCTCATACATAATTAGGAACTAATTGACCTGCATATAGGAACACAAAACATCCCCACGCAAACCGGTGCTGCTAGGTGTGTTAATGAGAGAAGGTTCACAGCTCTTGGAAAGTCACTAAATACATGTCAACTGGCAATCAAAATGGGAGCTCAGAATAAACACTTGTGAGTCATTGTTCTACCAGCTCTGGAACATGCCCCCAAAGCTGCCATCCCAAAACCAACTCAGGCAATGGGAAGGACCAATGGCAATGGTTTAGTGATCCACACATGAGGTTACAAATAGCCCAGGTTTGAAGCTCAGCTGCCCAGCCCTTCATCTTACTGAGGCAGACCAAGTGTGATTCAATCAAGAGTGGCCTAGAGCACAGGACTGGGAGCCAGGAGTTCTAGTCCCAGCTCTGCCACTCACCTGCTGGGTGAGCTTGGGGAAGTCACTTGGGTCCAGATCCTCAAACGTATTTAGGTCCCCCAATTTCCTGTGCTGTAAAATGAGGATATCAATACTAACCCACTGTTGAAGGGGGGGGGCTCCTGCTGCATGTAGTTCAAGGAGCTGGTGCCCCTCCTGCCACCAACACCAGCCAGGATCTCCCAGCTCCTTCCTCTGTGAGGAGTCCAGTCTCACACCTATGGGGTTTCTTTCTCTCTTCAGAAACACTTAGTATGAAGCACAGAACTGCCCCTGTCCTATCCAAATGCCACCCCTGGCAGAGGGCCTCAACAATGCCAAGTGCTGCAGAAGGAGGCTCTCTTCTGGTCTCATGGAGTGTAACAATGGGAATAGGCCAAGGGCAGGTTCAAGGGATCTGTGATTATTTGGATCCAGTCATCCCATAAACTAGAATAGGAGCCACAGGGGGATGTAGTACAGGCCCTGGCCTTGAGTTAGGGGCTGAATTTCACCATCCCAAATCCCAGGCACTTCATCTAGCTAATGCATGATTACTTGATCTTTATCCCACAGCCGCCTCCTGCAGGGTTTCTTGCACCTTTCCCTGAAGCATCTGGTACTGGCCACTGATCGAGACAGGATCCTGGATGGACCCCTGGGATGATACAATCTGGTAGTTCTTGTGTTCACATGCACATGAATTTCAAGCAACGTGAGGAAGGCAAAGATTCAGACAGTGGCTTTGGCGCACTGAACAAAACAAAGAGAATCAGCACCTTGGAGAGCAACCCAGGAACTTGCTGAAGACTCCGCATCGGAGCAGTGGGTCAGAAACAACTTCAGACTCAATTACAGCTCAGTTAGTCTCAGACTCTGGGAAAGAAATCAGCAGGATCAGAGAGGATAAACTCTGTCTGGGGCTCACAGGAAAGATCAGTTGCTTGGAAAGCACCAGGAGCTGTCTCTGGATACTGAGAGCCAGATTCTCCTTTACATGAAGGCTTCTTTACACTGTAGGCATACATTTACATTCACTTTAAAGCCCCTTTACAGCATCAGATTGGTGTAAAAGGGGCTTTGTGTAAATAAAAAACTGGCCTTTATTATTTGATGCATACACATACCCAATATCAGTCCTCTGGATCTATTTCAGCTGCCACATACATTAATGTATCTATGCACTGAAACACACCCCACACCCACAGAGAGTCACATCCGCTAAATTCATCATAAAAGCCATTTTTGCTAATGAAAGCAAATCAAGTTTCTCTAAATGGGGGAAAGGGAACCTAGAAGAGCCTCTGTGTAATAGGAAATAAATAAAAGCTTTCTCCTAAAGTCCTGGGGATAAAGGGTACACTGAACTTGGTTTATATTCTATGGATTTAATTAGCAGCACTGTTACCCATTCAGCTTGCTTTGAGTGTTGAACCTTTATAACTAGACATATGGTAATAATAAAGACACTCCACAATAAATAATGGAGTATACCTTCTGCAGACAACACTTAGTATTCTGAAAACTGGGTCCACATCTTGATTTCATCAGGCCAACCTCTGCTTATGTGTGTATTTAGCCAGATCAACACATTATTGTCAATTTAAATGGCAAAGCCCGCATCAGATATTATGGTGATGATAAGAGATGTATAAAATATCTGGATAGACTGGTAGATCAATTTGTGTGTGTGTGTGTTTATACAGATAGTGATTAGATTAGATTAGATAAAACAGATGCTTTGAACACACTATATATAGGTGCAGGTGTGTGTACATATGTGTGTGTTCACAACATTTATCCATCCATCTATTCATCTATCCACATACACACAAAACTCAAATGATTAAGAACCTAAAAGTTCAGCCACTAAAATACTCTGCAGTGTATCTCCCCAGAGTACACTAAATCATTAATCCAAACTGGAAATGACAGCACCAGCTGAGGTTTGCCCATCATTTGGATGATGGAATCATTTTAGTAATTAGAGATATGGGTGGCAAGGAAACCCGTTTCTTAGGTGCTGCCATTTCCACCATTCATTGAGATGCCAACAGATAACAGGGATCAGCAGCATTAGTGTCATCCTGCCCTTATTTCCCAGCTTCCCAGTATCGACTTCTCGCTTTGCATTCAATAAACAGAACCAAGCCACTATAGAGGTGGGGAGAAACAACTGATTTCAACACCATTTCCATTATTTGCATAGCTTCCTTGCATAGCTTTGGTCCAGGGCTGTGTAGGTCTGCTCCAAGAGTCAGAGAATGGATCTCAGCAGGGGTCCACCAGATAGAGTTCTAGGGAAGGGCGCATGAGGGATGGAACAGTATCTGGCTGCTGGAGCTGGGACAGAAAGGTTAGCTGTGATTTTAGGTCTAAAATAATTACGAGCTTTCAGACAAAGGGAAGCAGAAGGGGAAGTGAATTGTCTAAGGTCACACAGCAGAGTCAGGAATAGAAGCCATGTTTCTGGACTCCCAGGCTTGTGCTCTAGCCAGTAGACCACACTGCTTCTCTAAGAGGTCATATACAGGATGACTGCATTCCAGTGTCCCATCATCCACCTGCAACATGTTGGATACATCCACCTGATTCAAGCTCAGTGCCCCCAACAGGAACAATTAGTTTCACAATAATTTGATGTAAAAAAAAAAAAAAAAAAGCATTGCATAGTCCCCAGATGAGCCTAATGGATGGCTGCTACTTAGGGAGGAGAATATTAATGGGCTAGAACTTAGTCACAGGATAATTGTCTCCTGCTGTTACATAACTGGCAGAGCATTGGAATAAGAAAAGGCAAGGCAGAGCTGAGACTCCAGAGCTCAGCTGCAACTGATCAGCCATTGATACAGGTGAAGAAAAAGGGTGCCCATAGCTGCCCTTTGCCCTCCCTTGATCCTGGACAACTCTACACTAATCCAGTCCCCCTGGCATACATTACACCTGCATCAGCTGCCAAAAGCAGCTAGTGATCCTGGATGCAGTGGAACCCCAACCATGCCCCTTTTTCCCCTTGGAAGATGCATCCCTTATTGACCAGCTGCCTTGAAAAGGGCTTAGATGGCAAAGTAGATGGGACAAATTTAGAAAGAAAAGGAGCACTCACTGCAGGGTGCTAACCTCTACATCTGCATGCACAGACCAGGCTGGTGTGCACCTTATTACCCATTTGCATTTACAGCTGCACCAGTGGGTTCTTTACTAATTGTTACTATTTGCTAAGTGCCTGTCTCAGAGCGAGAAGCAGAGATGGCAGGGGCTGCACGGGGAAGGCCAAAGAGAAAGAATCACTGGGAGGCATTTGTTTCATTTGGCTGGGTTCACCTCTGGGTTGAAAGCCTGGCCCCATTGAAATCAATGGCAAAACTCCCACTGATTTCAGTGAGGCCCGGATTTCACCATGGTTGGCATCATGGAAGAAGTGAGACTTGAGGAGGGATTTGCATGTGGGGAGAGTGGTGGCTCTGCAGACTGTACTTCCTAAACAATGAGGGACAGTCACTACTAGGCTTGGGTGAATAGTGCAAGCACATGTCTGTGGGTGTCTGTCCTGCTCTATTTGAGCTGCAGATTGTGAATCAATGCAAGTATCCAATATGTCTTGGCCAACTGTGATCTGCTCATAGATAGGAAAAAATGCAACATTCACTGGACAGACATTTTTTTCAATGAATCTGTCCCCAGATTCTTGTTGTTACCATTTGGGGTGGGCTCCAAACCAGTGATCTAGAGGTGGAAGACTCCATGGTAAAAATCTCTTGAGCCATCCAGTCCCCCAAGAGCAAGATGAGAAATGAGTGCCAGCATTCAGAATGATCAGCCCTGTTATCTCAGACCCATTCTCAGGCTTCCAGTGAGGAAGGAAAGAGGAAGACAGACAGTCCAGAAACACTAGGAGAGGCAGGGAGTCAGAATTCTTAGTGCTTTGGTCCTTGATAACTTGTTCGGCCTGTTCCTCTGGGAGACTGATGAGCCATTGAACTGCAGCGGAGTTAAGCAGAGCAGGCAGAGTTCTTCTGACTTATCCCTCAAAGACAGACCTGCTCATCATCTTTAAGCAATGTGGTTTTCAAGTAGAAGGATATACAGATCACAGAAGGCACACTTGAAAATCCAGGGATCATCTTGCAGCCAATTAAGGACTCAGCTAGCAGACCAGGACATGGTCTCCATTCATTCTGGGCTCAGTTTGCTGGCTGTGGAATTGAGCCCCATGGTAAGAAATGGCCAATAAAAAATAAAGATACTAATAAAAAATAATCTTCCTGCCCTAGGTTTGCACTAGCACTGGCTGCAAGGGTCTCTTTGCCCCTTCTGCTGCCCAGCCCCATATATAGGGATCCATCCAGGGATTCTTGTGCTTCCCAACATTACAAGTGCAGCCTCTAAAGTAGAGGATGGACATTTCAGATCTGCAATGCCCAGCGCCACAATAGATACTTGCATCCATCCAGAATCCCAACAGCAGTAATGGAAGACCCAGGCCAGACTTAGAGACAGACCACAGTTGTAACATCCCCCTGGCTGTGTCAGCAGCAGGGGTTGAATCTGAGATGGCTAGCTACAAAACACACTTAGCTAAAGGGCTTATGTCTTTCATTAGGCACAAACTTGCAGTGATTTTGTTCTCCCTGGGCAAACCCCTGTGTGGACACTTCTTGTGGTTTAAGAGTGGCTTGCTTCAGTTTAGCTTGACCCAATTAGGCTAAATCAGAATAAAAGCATCCACACAGCCTCTTGCATCAGTTTAACTAAATCAGTTTGAAATCACCCCTGAAGTTGCCCCAGTGCATGTAGACAAGTGCCATTTGCTGGGAGAGGTAGCAGGCAGCTCACCTCTGTCAGTCAGTATTGAGTATTACATAACCCACACATTCTCTCAGCCCAGTCAGGCTGCTTGCAAAGAGCCAAACAAAACAACGTTGGCTAATGGCTTGAGCAGAGCTCGGAGAGCCCCAGATTTGTGACCAGGTCTTAAAGCTGCATCTTTGCTCAATTCCCAGAGAATTCTGGAATGGGTCCATGAGCATGGTGCTTTTAGTGCTGGCTAGTTCCACGTCTGCTATGACCCAGATTGTACCCTGACTTCCCAGACCTCAGCATGACATAATTTGAATGTTGCCTCATGCCATACATACATCCACAAAGCCTTGACTGAGTCCCCCCTACAACTATTTTACCATCCTCCTCTTTGCCAGGGCCAGTTTCAGCCTTAAATCAACCTATTGTTTCTCCTCCTCCCCCTTGGCAGTTCTGAGCCAAGATCCCAGACCTGCACTTTGGGCTCGAAATAGACAGAGACTTGACTGTACCCCTCTCTTGCTGGCCACACAGCTGGTGCATGGGTGCGTTATAATTTCCTGCTGGTATAGAGCCACAGCACATTACTAAGCCTGCCCCAACTGAGTCAGGAGGAAGCAGGGGCGGCACAATGTCCCCAGGGCTAGTCCTTGGGCAGTGCAGTGTCTACACCACCTCTTGCTGTGACAGAGGAAACACGTCAGCCCTTGTTTTTTTCCCCTCCTCTACCATGTGTTTCTGTATAGCACTCCACTTGCCCTCCCTCTTGCGATCCACTTCACTCCTCCGTCTCTGCTTTCTGCTGCTCTCCCCACATCCTTTCCTCTGGCACTTCCCTCCAGCAGGCATGCGGATGTGCTGGACATTAGGTGCTACCTCCCAGCCCACCCCTTTTCATAGATCATCTCCTGAGGCATGTGGTTACCAGCTCCTCTTGTTTTTCTCAACCCTGCCAGCCATAGTTCTTTCCAAAGGATGCTCATCACTAGTTTCTTTCCCCTCTTCTCATTATGCCTTATGGTCACTGGCCCCCAGGGGTCCCCCTGCTTTCACTCACCTTAATGTTTCCTTGTCATTTCATAAAGTTATATCAAGGATTGTTCCTCTCTGCTTGCTGCCATTACTGTTTGTCCACTACATCTCGAGCATCTTTGCTCTCCCTTCTACTACCCTGTCCAGGCACAAGCCTGGCCACAGCCTCCATGGGGCTATGTTGTACTAGAGGACCCAGAAGCAGGGCCCCCTCCTTGCACACTCTTGAATGGCATGTTGGACTCATGCCCTGCCTGGTGCCCACCTCCCCACAGCAAGAGAAAGGATTTGGCCCAATGAACACAGTCAGGCAAATGACATTTTTAAGGGGCAACTTCAGAAACCCAGAGCTAAGTCAAGGGAAGTCCCGATGAGGTTATCAATGACCTAATTACTCCACAGAGCTGCTTATACATGCTTCCAGATGGTGGGTTGGAAGAATTAAGATCTTCCCCATTCTCACACCAGAGCTCACTGTGGTACGGATCCCAAAGGATTACAGGAGATACTACAGACTGAACCTTGCCAAGGAACAATCTGGCAATCAATGTACCATTTGGTGCTTTCCATAAGGAGATGCATTTGGGGCCAGATCTTCAGCTGGTGTAATTCAGCATTAGCTTCATTGCCTCCAATGCCAATTTACACCAGCTGAGGATCTGGCCCATCTGCTCTGTAGGGTAGCCCCTCATGTACTCTTACTCATTTTGCAAGGGGTAGGAGTTACATATCCTGTATAGAGAGCTGCCTGCTCTACAGACAGGACAACATTTATTGTAACTGAATTAGCCTTGATGGAAAAGCCAAGAGATGGGCCAACTGCTGCTCTCAGTTACAATCTCTGCTCTAAGCTGGGGATATATCAGTTGAAAGCAACAGAGGAGGAAAAAGACCAGGGTGTATTCATTGTTCATTGTTCACAAGACGACTATGACCCGCCAATGTAATGTGGCTGTGAAAAAGGCTAATGCAGTCCTAGGATGCCTCAGGCAAGGTATTTTGTATGAGAGTCTCCAGTTTTGAGAGCTCATTCTTTATCGTCTCCCGTTTGCTGTACAGGATGATGATCAGGTGGTTCCTCAGTTTCTGGAGACTCTCATACAAAACTGGAGACTCTCATACAAAACCAACCTTCCACACAAACTTCCACGTGGCTGGACTTCAAGCCATTTACATTGCACACTTTATTTCTCTACAGAGGAAAAAGGACAGTAAACTATCTAAACTCCTATGTGCTTCAGGGGACTACAACAGTGATACCCTTAACTCATCCAACAATATTGTTAATCTATCCAACCACACACTTAGCCCGGCAGAAAAGTCTGTCCTATCTTGGGGACTCTCTTTCTGCTCCACCACCCCCACGCAGATGATACAGTTCTGTGGTGATCTTCGCCGTCTCCGAATCAAGGAATATTTTCAACACACCACTGAACAGAGCACTGACATACAGGAACCCTCCTACCAACACTACAAGAAGAAGAATTCTGCGTGGACTCCTCCTGACGGTCGAAATGACAGACTGGACTTCTACATAGAGTGCTTCCGCAGATGTGCACAGGCTGAAATTGTGAACAAACAGCATCACTTGCCCCATAAGCTCAGCTGTACATAACACAACGCCATCCATAGCCTCAGAAACAACTCTGACATTATAATCAAATGGGCTGACAAAGGAGGTGCTGTAGTCATCATGAACAGGTCGGATTATGAACAGGAGGCTGCCAGACAATTCTCCAACACCACATTCTACAGGCCACTATCCTCTGATCCCACTGAGGAGTACCAAAAGAAACTACACCATCTTCTCAAGAAACTCTCTGCTACAGCACAGGAACAAATCTACACAGACACACCCCTAGAGTCCCGACCAGGGGTATACTATCTGCTACCCAAGATCCATAAACCTGGAAATCCTGGATGCCCCATCATCTCAGGCATTGGCACTCTTAAAGCAGGATTATCTGGCTATTTGGACTCTCTCCTCAGACTCTACGCTACCAGCACTCCTAGCTATCTTCAAGACACCTCTGACTTCCTGAGGAAACTACAATGCATTGATGATCTTCCTGAAAACACCATGCTGGTCACCATGGCTGTAGAAGCTCTTTACACCAATATTCCACATGAGGATGGACTACAAGCTGTCAGGAACAGTATCCCTGATGAGGCCACGGCACACCTGGTGGCTGAGCTTTGTGTCTTTGTCCTCACCCACAACCATTTCAGATTTGGGGACAACTTATACCTTCAAGTCAGGAGCACTGCTATGGGTATCTGCATGGCCCCACAGTATGCCAATATTTTTATGGCTGACTTAGAACAACGTTTCCTCAGCTCTCACCCCCAAGCGCCCCTTCTCTACTTATGCTACATTGATGACATCTTCATCATATGGACCCACGGGAAGGAGGCCCTTGAAGAATTCCACCTGGTTTTCAACAATTTCCACCCCACCATCAACCTCAGCCTGGACCAGTCCACTCAAGAGATCCACTTCCTGGACACTACAATGCAAATAAGTCATGGTCACATAAACACCACCCTATACCAGAAACTTACTGACCGCTACACTTACCTACATTCCTCCAGCTTCCATCCAGGACACATCACACAATCCATTGTCTACAGCCAAGCCCTGAGATACAACCGCATTTGCTCCAACCCCTCAGACAGAGACAATCACCTACAAGATCTCTATCAAGCATTTTTAAAACTACAGTACCCACCTGGGGAAGTGAGGAAACAGATTGACAGAGCGAGACAGGTACCCCGAAGTCACCTACTACAGGACAGGCCCAACAAGGAAAATAACAGAACACCACTGGCCATCATGTACAGCCCCCAGCTAAAACCCCTCCAGCGCATCACCAACGATCTACAACCTATCCTGGAAAACAATCCCCCACTCTCACAGGCCTTGGGAGGCAGGCCAATCCTCGCTTACAGACAGCCCCCCAACCTGAAGCAAATATTCACCAGCAACTTCACCCCACACCACAGAAACACTAACCCAGGAACCAATCTCTGTAACAAACCCCGTTGCCTTCTCTGTCCCCATACCTATTCTAACGACACCATCATAGGACCCAACCACACCATCAGAGGCTCATTCACCTGCCCATCTAATGTGATATATGCCATCATGTGCCAGCAATGCCCCTCTGCCACGTACATTGTGTAACTTTAACGCCTTCTCTTGGCCAGAGCTGTCTGCAGAGCAGACTCCATCTTGGCCACGAGGGCGCTAAAGTTACGTTTCTGTTATAACTGTGGAAGAGATGGTCACTATGCCTTGAACTGCCAAAACAAGACAGATCATGCAAGGGTATCTCAGAGATTGCAGCAGACCATTAGGAAGCTTCAGGGAAACACCAACAGGGCTTGGGAAAGGAGCAACCCAAGACCCTGAAATTCCAAGGCTCCCCAGAAAAAAACACAAACAGGGGTTACCCAGATGGGCTGATAGGCCCCCAGGCTATAGTACCCATTCGTATAGAAGGACGATTGTGTGAGGCATTGCTGGACAGCGGATCACAGGTCACCATACTTTATTAATCTTACTACCAAGAACACTTGCAGCATTTATCCTTGCATCCCCATACTGGCCACCAAGTGTAACCTTAGTGCCCTGTCCTTTTCAGGCTTCAGGCAGGTTCTCTGCTGCTTCACTTTTTCAGGGCCTGCAGGCTGCCTCTCCCCCTCCTTGGAACTCCAGTGCTGCCCCCTGGAGTTTCCCTCCTTTTTTTCTTACTCTCCCCCTCACCCCAGGAAAAAGATTTAAAGGGGTTACACTCAGCCAAACCGCACAGTCTCTACGTAAAAGGATAAATGGACACAAATCAGACACCAGGAATGGTAATATACAAAAGCCAGTAGGAGAACACTTCAATCTTCCTGGACACTCAATAACAAATTTAAAAGTAGCCATTCTTCAACAAAAAAACCTTCAAAAACAGACTTCAAAGAGAAACTGCTGAGCTACAATTCATTGGAAAACTTAACACCATCAATTTGGGTTTGAATAGGGACTAGGAGTGGCTGGCTCACTACAAAAGCAATTTTCCCTCTCTTGGTATTGACACCTCCTCATCAATTATTGGGAGTGGACAACACCCACCCTGACTAAATTGGCCTTCAACATTGGTTCTCCACTTGTAAAGTAACTCCCTTCTCTTCATGTGCCAATATATATTTATGCCTGTATCTGTAATTTTCACTCCATGCATCTGAAGAAGTGGGGTTTTTACCCACGAAAACTTATGCTCAAATAAATCTGTTAGTCTTTAAGGTGTCACCGGACTCCTCGTTGTTTTTGTGCTAGGTGCTGTACAAACACAGCACAAAAACACAATCCCTAAGAACAGAAGAACGACCATACTGGGTCGGACGAAAGGTCCATCCAGCCCAGTATCCTGTCTGCCGACAGTGGCCAATGCCAGGTGCCCCAGAGGGAATGAACCTAACAGGTAATCCTGCCATCCATCTCCACTCTCTGACAAAGAGAGGCTAGGGACACCATTCCTTATCCATCCTGGGTAATAGCCATTAATGGACTTAACCTCCATGAATTTATCTAGTTCTCTTTTAAACCCTGTTATAGTCCTATATCATGACCCTGTCTGGTTAGCTGACCTGCAAAGAGATGCACATCCAGAGATGGCAATCATTCTTCTCCTTAAATATGAATGAAGACCTCATTTAACATGTCATGCTTTTAGGTATTTGAGTAGTATTCCCAGAATCTGCTACCCATAACAGACAGCCTGATTGGTGGACGTGTTTGTATGGGTTGTACAGGATCTGTTTACACTAGCCAAGCAGAAATCTTGGGTTTCTTTCTGATCTGTTATGGCCATGTATATCAGCAGTGATTCTACTGAAGCCAGTGGGCAACATGGATGTAAAGCCAGTGTACAGGAGAGAAAGATCATAGAAATGTAGGGTTGGAAGGGACCTTGAGAGGTCATCTAGTCCAGTCTCTGTGCTGAGGAAAGACCAAGTAAACTGGACCATCCCTGACAGGTGTTTGTCCAGCCTGTTCTTAAACACCTCTAATGACGGGGATTCCACAACCTCCCTTGGAAGCCTAGTCCAGAGCTTACCTACCCTTAGAGTAAGAAATATTTTCCTAATATTTAATCTAAATCTCCCTTGCTACAGATTAAGCTGATTACGTCTTGTCCTACCTCCAGTGGCCAAGAAAAACAATTGGTCACAAAGTCCTCTTTATAACCGCCCTGAACATATTTGAAAACTGTTATCAGGTCCCACCTCAGTCTTCTTTTCTAAAGACTAAACATGCCCTGTTTTGTTAATCTTTCCTCATAGACCAGGTTTTCTAAAGCTTTTATCATTTTTGTTGCTTTCCTCTGGACTCTCTCCAATTTGTTCACAACTTTCCTAAAGTATGGTACCAAAAACTGGACACACTATTCCAACTGAGGCCTCACTAGGACTGAGTAGAGTAGAACAATTACCTTCTTTGATTTGCATACGACACTCTTGTTAATACCCCCCAGAATATTAGCCTTTTTCACACCTGCATCACACTGTTGACTCATATTAAATTTGTGATCCACTATAACTCCCAGACCCTTTTCAGCAGTACTATCACCTACACAGGTTTCAGAGTAGCAGCTGTGTTAGTCTGTATCCGCAAAAAGAACAGGAGTACTTGTGGCACCTTAGAGACTAACAAACTTATTAGAGCATAAGCTTTCGTGGACTACAGCCCACTTCTTCGGATGCATACAGAGTGGAATAAATATTGAGGAGATATATATACACACATACAGAGAGCATAAACAGGTGGGAGTTGTCTTACCAACTCTGAGAGGCCAATTAAGTAAGAGAAAAAAAACTTCTGACGTGATAATCAAGATAGCCCAGTACAGACAGTTTGATAAGAAGTGTGAGAATACTTACAAGGGGAGATAGATTCAATGTTTGTAATGGCTCAGCCATTCCCAGTCCTTATTCAATCCTTTGTTGATTGTGTCTAGTTTGCATATCAATTCCAGCTCAGCAGTCTCTCGTTGGAGTCTGTTTTTGAAGTTTTTCTGTTGTAATATAGCCACCCACAGGTCTGTCATTGAATGACCAGACAGGTTAAAGTGTTCTCCCACTGGTTTTTTGAGTATTATGATTCCTGATTGTGTCCATTAATTCTTTTGCGTAGAGACTGTCCGGTTTGGCCAACGTACATGGCGGAGGGGCATTGCTGGCACATGATGGCATATATCACATTGGTAGATGTGCAGGTGAACGAGCCCCTGATGGTATGGCTGATGTGATTAGGTCCTATGATGATGTCACTAGAATAGATATGTGGACAGAGTTGGCATCGGGCTTTGTTACAAGGATAGGTTCCTGGGTCAGTGGTTTTGTTCAGTGATGTGTGGTTGCTGGTGAGTATTTGCTTTAGGTTGGAGGGTTGTCTGTAAGCGAGGACAGGTCTGTCTCCCAAGATCTGTGAGAGTAAAGGATCATCTTTCAGGATAGGTTGTAGATCTCTGATGATGCACTGGAGAGTTTTTAGTTGGGGGCTGAAGGTGACAGCTAGTGGTGTTCTGTTCTTTTCTTTGTTGGGCCTGTCTTGTAGGAGGTGACTTCTGGGTACTTGTCTGGCTCTGTCAATCTGTTTTTTCACTTCAGCAGGTGGGTATTGTAGTTTTAAGAATGCTTGATAGAGATCTTGTAGGTGCTTGTCTCTATCTGAGGGATTGGAGCAAATGCGGTTATATCTTAGAGCTTGGCTGTAGACAATGGATCATGTGGTGTGTCCTGGATGGAAGCTGGAGGTATGTAGGTAAGTGTAGCGGTCAGTAGGTTTCCGGTATAGGGTGGTATTTATGTGACCATCGCTTATTAGCACAGTAGTGTCCAGGAAATGGACCGCTTGTGTGGATTGATCTAGGCTGAGGTTGATGGTGGGATGGAAATTATTGAAATCATGGTGAAATTCCTCAAGGGCTTCTTTTCCATGGGTCCAGATGATGAAGATGTCATCAATGTAGCGCAAGTAGAGTAGGGGCGTTACTTTAACCTGTCTGGTCATTCAATGACAGACCTGCGGGTGGCTATATTACAACAGAAAAACTTCAAAAACCTACACAGTTATTTCCCATTTTTGTATTTGTGCATTATTTTGATTTTTCCATCCGAAGTATAGTACTTTGCATTTGTCTTTACTGAATTTACTGAATTTATTTGTTGATTTCAGGCCAATTCTCCAATTGTCAAGTTCATTTTGAATTCTAATCCTGTCCTTCAAAGTGCTTGCAACCTCTCCCAGCCTGGTGTCATCTGGAAATGTTATAAGCATGCTCTCCACTCCATTATCCAAATCATTTATGAAAATATTGAATAGTAGCAGACCCAGGATTTACCTTTGTGGGACCCCACTAGATACATCCCCCAAGTTTGAGAGCAAACCATTGATAATTATTCTTTGAGTACGGTCTTTCAACTAGTTGTGCACCCACCTTATAGTAATTTAATCTAGCCCACATTTCCCTAGTTTGTTTATGAGAATGTCATGTGGGACTGTGTCAAAAATGTTCCTAAAATCAAGGCATATCATATGTACAGCTTCCCCCACCCACTAGCATAGTAACCCTGTCAAAAACTTAGTAAGAATCACAATATCAAAGACTCACAAAGGGCTAGCTCCTCCGCTGGTGCTAATCACAGAGTTCAATTGACTTTAGTGCAGCTGTACTGATTTTACAACAGCTGAGGATCTGGGTCCAAGTGTTTAACACACCCAATATTTTCAGTGGATGGTGGAGCTGAGATGCCAAGTTTGAAACCAGAATCAGGTCTGAATCTGAACCTTCTTCCCAATGTTCCAGAGCATTCTGGATACAAAGGTCCAGGTTGGGCCTATTGTACAAATAATAGCAAGCTGCCAAATCCAGAGTGGAATGTCCTATGAGTTCAGGGGTCTCTATTCTGGTACTGGGGCTCAGCATCCACTGCTGTAAAGCCATCTGCTAACCAGCTGTCTGGAGACCTCCTACAGACACGCTGATTTTTGCACTGGGGACTATTTAGCCTGCATTGCACTTTGCACCCTGCAGACCACCATGGGAATGGCACAGCAAGACGGATCCCTGACCATAATAGAGGCAGCTGACAAGACTCAGAGTGCTGGGTATAAAAAGTAGACAATTCCCAGACAAAGCATGATGGCCAGAAAATGTCTGGTAGCTCATACAGCTAGTTGCAGAAATTTGGCTGACCAGAAAATCAAATCTTCCAAACTCAATCTATGCCTTGGAAATAAGGCAGTTCCTCCTCCGCCCTCATGCACAAATCACTTGCCCAATGCACAGACGAACTGGATCAAATGGCTCATTTGAGGGGAGTTTTTTTAAAAGATAATCCATGTTTCTTGTTCACCACAGTCTTACCCTGTTTTCTGCCTTAAGCTTACAGTGTGAGGTAGCATGGTCTAGTAGTTAGATCAAGGAAGTGGGACTCAGAAATCCTAGGTTCTAAGTAACTGACTCACTGGGTGACCCAGCACAAGTCACTTACCAACTTAATGCCTCTGTTTACCTATCAGTAAAATAGGCATAACAATGGTGATGCCAGCATGATGCTGGGGCACTGTGCTGACAGCAGTGCAGTCCTCTGCATAGAAAAATGAGGTCCAGGGTACAAAATCTCCCTCAACTCAATAAGGAACCCCACTTCACATCCTGTCCTAAACTGTTTTATGGGATTGCAATGTGCTGTTAAACAGTTGTGCTTCATTGCAGATGGACCGCACATTGCTAGTGGAAGAAATGAGCTCCATGTGTAGTGTCTCTCTCATTCTCGGATCCTTTGGATCTGTAAATGCACTATCATTACAGCCATCCACATTAACTAGCCAGCCCCATCCCCGTAACCACTCAGCCAGTCAGTCACACTTGCATTAGGCCGTGATCTTCCATATTAACCAAAACCTCTAGCTCACCCTGCAAGTCTGCCATGCTTCTTGCGTTGCGATGAGGACATTTCGGATCATGTGATATCCTACCTTCAAGAGCGAGACTACACTGATTGTCCAGTTCCTTCCCTTTATCTTCTGCCCATAAACCATTCTGTCCTATCCTCCCTGTTTCCATGACTGGTGTAATCCCTCTTTCAAGACCTTCCCCAGTACCCTTTCTTTCCAGTTTAAAAAACCCTCCTACAAGAGTTTTGCCTATTGGCTTGAACACAGGGGAGGGACAAATTCTCTGCTGGTGTAAACAGCCACAGCTCTGGAGCTTCACCCATTTGCACCAGCAGAGAATTTGGCATAGGCAGTTGGCTTCCCATGTGCCCCAGTGGAGGTAATTCCAAACAGTCCCCTTCTCTCCAGAAGGAAGCCCAGTGGTCCATTCATTCAGCCGTCTCTTTCTTCTCCCCCATCTGTATTCGTGGGGATTTTTTTTGTAGTTTCACCGAACAAGTGACTGCCACCCAGATCTTCTCAGTCCATCCTCTTCCCTGGAGAACAGCTCATTAGAGGCAACTTGTACTCCTCCATGGTGGAGAAGAATCCTCTGCAAATCCCCAGGGCTCCAGGAGGGACTGGCAACTCCAGAAACTAGCAAGGGTTTAATCTGCAGCCCAGTGGTAAAGTCAAAACTCAGCTTCCCAAGTCTGCCCTTGGAGCCCTCCCCATAGGGGTTGTTAAGAAAGGACAGAGCATCCAGAGAGAAATTTCCAGCAATTAGATCAGGCTGGCCAGTGCTGGTGGGGTGCTGCAGAAACACCAGCCAAGTTCACGTGGATCTGCCCAGCTGGGTTCTGACTCGCTTGCCTCTTGAGGGATGGCTCATAGGAGCAAAGGGATTCACATGGGTCAGGGGTATACGTGGGCAAACGAGTATTTGTTATTAGTAATCGCTACCCATTAGTCATCATTCAGATCCTTCACTCTCCTTTTTAAAAAGATTCCACATGTCCAGTCAGGTAGCAGAGGTGATACCACATGACCCTAACAGCACAATGAGAGTAGCAAGGCTCAGAAATCATCCATGCGAAATGGTTGGCAAATGCTATTGAAGAATGATGAAGAAAATCTGGCTGATGATTTGCAAAGACCCAAGGAAAAAAGAGGTGATGTTTGACAGATAATGTACTTGAAGTGAATAATTCTGCCAGCTCTAATGTAGACCTGGTGTCTGTGTGTGGAATGACACTGACTTCAGTGGAGTCACACCCACTCCTACAGGGTCTGAAACTAGCCCCAAAAATCCCCTTATCCCATCTCCACCCTCACTCCACTTAACTCCCTATGCGTCGTTCACTTGGTCCTTCATCCTCTCTCCTGATCTTCCTGCATGATTTTCAGTCTGTCTGTCAGTGAACTCAGACCCCTAACCATTGTGTAAATGGAGATCCAGATCTGAACTTTGCTGGTTTGCTCCATCTCTAGTGTGTGTATATATACACAGGGAGGTATGGGGTGGTGTGTCTGTGTGCCTGGAGGTGTATGCACAGACTGTGGAAGGATTTCTGCACCATGAAAGTGTGTGTACATGGGGAGGAGCGAGATGGGATAGGGTGTGGTTTCTATGTGTTTGCATGCATGTGGATGCATGCATAAGGGGTAGGGATGGATGTGTATATGTATGCATGCAGCGGGTACAGGCACTGTGTGTGTGTGCATACATGCAGTGGGAGGAAGGTGCATGCACACATGGGAGTTGGGGGAAATTCTCTGGCCCTGGCATTATTTACATGAATGAATACTTTGCTTCTGGTCCTCCTCACAGACACCCATAAAAGTCACGTGATTAAAAAGGCTTTAGGAGAACCTGCAAAGAGTCACCCCACTGCAAACTGATCAGACTGACAGTCTAAACTAGCCAGACAGCACTTCATACAGATCCAGCCCTCTTCTCAGCTATCTATCTACCTATCTTCCAACCAGCCAGTGCATTTTCTACTGTGCCCATCACTGAGGTTTCTGAATGCCTCAATAGGAACTACCTGGTACCTCGGAAATAGCATATTCTGCATTTCCCAGTTCCTTGGAGCCTACTTGCAGAGCAGGGGCTGCTGCATTCATTTCCCATGGAGACCAAACAATTTCTTCTCCCACCAGGGGCGGTGGAGGAATAGATAAATCCACAGGCAGCACTAGAACCAAAAAGCTCCATTACTATAGGCAGGAGCAAGCTGGTCTCCTGATCAAAGGACGGAGTCAGAGCAGGCAGCCATGAGCACTCTCTGAAGCCTTACAATATGCTACTCCATGTGGCTTGATTTGGTTCAGCTCAGCAAAATACCCAAACCACAGAGAGGTAAATAAAACTTCCGGAGATTAATAGGAATCACTGCATCTTCATAGCCTGATCCGCCACTGCCTCACACCTTGGGGAGTTACTAACACCCCTCCTCTGACATTCCTCTAGGTGCTGCAGCACCAGTCTTTTCCTCTACTATTACTTCTTTGGATAAGGCAAGCAAATGGCTTATTAGTCTATCAGAAGTCTTAAAGGGACACTGACAAGGTTGATTGGACCAAAGTATAACCTACCTCTCTGTCTCCTTGTGGATTCCATGCAATAATTTATATTTGCCTTTTATAATAATACTTTGCACATACACAGCACCTGCCTCTAGTGGAACTCGACACACTTTCCCAGGCACTAATGAACAAAGACATGCAACACTCCTGTGAATTTACCATCACCATGCAGAATCAGCCTGTCCACCCTGCCCCTCACACAGACCCTTTCCTTCTCCTGGCACAGAATCCCACTAAGATGCATTGTTTCCCACGACTCAGTCAGACAGCAGGGATTATAGTCAGAGGCGACAGGGCCAAGATGCTGAAGGAAAGCAAAGCCAATCTTGAGATAGGAGGCCAAATTCATCCCTGGTGTAACTTCTCTGACTTCAGTTACTGTTGGGGTAAATTTCGGCCCCATCAAACTACTAAGGGACCAGTTGTCAGAGGAAAGCTGTGAGGGAAAATAATGAAAAATTGATGCTAACAAAATTCCCACCCACTATAAAGCAATGTCCCTCACCCTCCTTGAGGGTGAGCAAAGATTTACACCAACAGTCCGAGAATGGGAGCTTGGCTAGTTCTTCTGAGTGCCACACAGCAGAGCTCATTGTGTGCCCAGCTGGGAAGTCAGCAGCAGGAGATTCCACACAGCAGTGTCCAGTCCTGGGATGCAGCAAGAGCTTCCCCACAGCAGCACCAGTGCCTTGCAATGGCAGCTAGAATGCCAGCAGCCTGAGCTATGACAAGAGCATCAGCTGATCTCTCAAAGCAGCCTCCAGTCAGTGTCTGTTACCTCTTGCCAGCAGAAAGTGTTCTGCTGCAGTTCCTAAGATTTCCTCCTGCCCCAGCAGTGCCCTGGCAGAGTCTGCATTGGTTCCAAAAGGAATACTGCCTCATCCTCTCCAACACACCACCTAGTTCCTGCATGTAAGCCCTGGGCAACTCAACTGCCAAACCTCAACTGCCCAGCCTTGAGCACAATGCAAAATCACCAGTGTAGCGATGGAAAGCATGGGATCTGCTAGTGCAGGGCCCACGAAGGTAGGGATTAGAATACCAGGATTCATAACCCAGAATCTACACAGCAGGGGAAAACATCCCTGGGACTCAGATGCCAGCATTGGAGTCCAGCAGAATCCACCTCTCAGAGCCACCCTCTCTGAGTGCAGCAGGACCCAAACATCACTGATTTTCCACTGGCAGGCTCCAAGTGCAGCAGAGCACATGGGTGTTTGTGTGTCCCTGGGATGGCACGGAAAGATCAGGCTGTCTCTGCTGGAGCTGCCTGTTGATTTGAGAAGCTCTCAGGCTCACTCCACTCCTTGCTGGGTAGATGCACTGTGTCCCCAGGGACTGAGGGTGTGGATGCGTGTGTGTGTGTCTGGGAGACACTAACTCACCTGCATGCACATTTCACCAGAAAGTTGCACAGCTAGCTGTGCACCCATGGCGGTGTGTGTGTGTGTGGGCAGGGGGGACAACCCAAGATGTTGGTGATAACAATTAGAGTCAAATAATAATAGTACTTGGGCTCTCAGGTTATGCAAAGACTTTACAAGCATGAACTGATTGATCCTCACCCATGGTGGAAAGGAGCTAGCATCACCCCAATTCCGCAGTGTGGAATCTGCTAAAGCACAGAAGAAATGATCTGGGGATCTGAGTTCTTGATTCTGTCATTGGTGCCTGGGCCAAGTCACCTCCCTTCTCAGTGCCTCAGTGGCACTCATCAGCATCACAGGAAGGTGGATTCGCTGCTGTTTGTAAAGTGCTGTGTAAAGTGTAAAGTCCTCTGGGAGAAGACACTAGAAATGGGCAGGGTATTATTATTATGAAGTGACTTGCCTGATGTCCTACACCAAATCAGTAGCTGGCCTGGAACTCAAACTCAGGAATTCCTGGCCCCCAGCACTATTCTCAGCCCACTACCCCAACCCTGGCTCTTTCTACTGCTCCAAGCATAGCCAGCTGTGGGAGAGAAGTGATTCTTCAAGTTCATGGCAATGAGGGGCTGGTGTGACTAGAGCTCCCATCCTGGCTCTTACTCAGAACAAGCAGAAGTGGCTAGTCCCTTGCATGATTTGCCTGAGATGAAGTGCAAGGCTCTCCATGCTCAAACTCTCTGGGCCCAATCCTCAACTAGTGTAAACTGGTATCACTCTGTGGAAGTCAGTGGGCTGATTTACACCAGCTGTGGAGCTGGACTGTGTCAGGTGCATGTCAGAGCAGGGAAGGAGTGGGGCACTTACACACAGAGGGCTAGAGACGTGTGGGCTTATCAAAGTGGGTGCAAACCATGTGGGCAAAGCACTGTATGAGTCCAACAACCTTCCTAGCGGGACCTTCCCAAAGGATACGTCGCACTGCCGAGTTCACTGGAGTAACCCTCTCCAGTTACCCTAGCTCGAGTACAAACTAACTCTCCACCCTGGCCCTGCACTCACACGTGTGGTGCTAAGAGTTTGGGGGCATGCCTCCTAGTCCTTTGCTCTGTGGAATCATGTCCATTCTGGGCACATGGAGGGAAGCTGTGGGAAGGCACTGTAGGGCATGCACTCCTCAAGGGGCACTAGCCTGCAGCCACATTGCACAGTGGTCGTGTTAGCTGCTGATGAGCTTTAGCTACAGCCCCTGATGGGCCAGCCATCACCACACTTGAGTGAAGGGGTTTAGTGTGTGGACAGGACTGGAGGTAGGGGGCAACACTTGAGTTATAACTCAAGTTGTAGTGAAGATAAGCCCAACACATCCAAATGTTTCTGTCTCTAGCGTCAGAGCCAAGTGGAGTAACCTGCAATTACATCATGTATATACAGGGAGTAGGGGAATCAGAGGCACAAACTGAAGAATAAATGGCTTGGTGCTCCTGCTTGAGAAAGACATGCCCAGCCCCACAAGCCAGTCCTGGGCCTAACAGAATGTTGCTGTTTTGCCTGACCTCCCAGCATACCCTGTTTGATTTTCCTTAGGGACTTTCCTATGCCCCTATAATGGCACTGCTGGCACTGCCCATCATCCTGCGGACATCGCTTTCAATGTGTCTGCAAGTCTCCTGCCTCCTTCTCCAGCCCTGACCCTTTCAATGGGTTTGCATCTTTGCTGTCCAGGGTTGGGCTCCAGTGGGGACAGCAGAGCTGGGCATGACAGGGCTGAAAACACCATGGACCCAGGGCAGCTGGGGACAATGTGAACATCATCCCAGAGAGCAGAATTCTCTCTCTCTCTCTCTCTCTCTCTCTTCCTGTTACCTTCCCTCCGTCTTTCCCTCTCTTTTACCTTCCCCCTGCCTTCCCTTCCATGCCTCAGCTGCTCCTGCTCTATTCAGCATCTGCCCTGAGCTCCCAGAAGGTGGATTTCCCTTTAGGTCAGGACCAGAAGAAAGGGTCCCTGATGTCACAGTCCTGGATGATGGCCTTAAGCAAATAGATACAGCAGACATGACACTGAATGTAAGCAGCCCTGGATCTATGGAAGTAGGATGGTTACAGAAAAGGCTGCTGCTTTACCAAATCACCTCTGTTCCCCCCACTACACCCCTCCATACACAGTGGCCTGTTCTTAGGTACACCAATTGCAACTACATGGGTTTGACTGGGCTCACCCAGATGTTACCAAGAGTGGAGTTATCCTACACTTAGCCTGCAATTATGCAACTAAAGCAATGTGCTCTCCAAGAGGGGGGAGGATGGGGGAGCTGGGTGGGAAGGCCAAGCCACTGGGACACCTTTTAAATTAAATTAAATTAAATTAATGGAGATATCCCATCTCCTAGAACTGGAAGGGACCTTGAAAGGTCATTGAGTCCAGCCCCCTGCCTTCACTAGCAGGACCAAGTACTGATTTTGCCCCAGATCCCCAAGTGGCCCCCTCAAGGATTGAACTCACAACCCTGGGTTTAGCAGGCCAATGCTCAAACCACTGAGCTATCCCTCCCCCCCTTAACCTGTGGGGGTTAAACCCAGCACCTTCAATGGGATGAATCTGCAATAACCATCTGCACTCACAGGAAGGGTCCAGAGATGAATTAGTAAGAAAGGCTGGCTCAGGCTTTGAGCCGTGGGGATGAAGGTCAACCTGTGGAACTCTTTGCCAAAGGATGTTGTGAAGGCTAAGACTATAACAGGGTTCAAAAAAGAACTAAATAAATTCATGGAGGATACGTCCATCAATGGCTATTAGCCAGGATGGTGTCCCTGGCCTCTGTTGGCCAGACGCTGGGAATGGGCAACAGGGGATGGATCACTTGATGATTAGCTGTTGTGTTCATTCCCTCTGAATCACCTGGCATTGGCCACTGTCGGAAGACAGGATACTGGGCTAGATGGACCTTTGGTCTGATTCAATATAGCCGTTCTTATGTCTTTCTCTCTCTCTCTACACTACCCTTTCAGTGTGAAAAGTTATGCCCAGGCCAGTGGCACAAAAGCTCCTGCTGCAGCCAAGAAGGCTAACGGCATTTGTATAAGTAGGGGCATTGCAAGCAGATCGAGGGACGTGATCATTCCCCTCTATTCGACATTGGTGAAGCCTCATCTGGAGTACTGTGTGCAGTTTTGGGCCCTACACTACAAGAAGGATGTGGAAAAATTGGAAAGAGTCCAGCGGAAGGCAACAAAAATGATTAGGGGGCTGGAGCAAATGACTTATGAGGAGAGGCTGAGGGAACTGGGATTGTTTAGTCTGCAGAAGAGAAGAATGAGGGGGGATTTGATAGCTGCTTTCAACTACCTGAAAGGGGGTTCCAAAGAGTATGGATCTAGACTGTTCTCAGTGGTACCAAATGACAGAACAAGGAGTAATGGTCTCAAGTTGCAGCGGGGGAGGTTTAGGTTGGATATTAGGAAAAACTTTTTCAGTAGGAGGGTGGTGAAGCACTGGAATGGGTTACCTAGGGAGGTGGTGGAATCTTCTTCCTTGGAAGTTTTTAAGGTCAGGCTTGATAAAGCCCTGGCTGGGATGATTTAGTTGGGAATTGGTCCTGCTTTGAGCAGGGGGTTGACTAGATGACCTCCTGATGTCCCTTCCAACCTCATATTCTATGAAAGGTTCCATCTTCCCATGCTGCCTCTGACGAGCCTCTGACTCAGTGTGCTACAGCCAGGCAGGGGGCTGAGTCCCTGAGCAATCTCTCTGCTCTTACACTCCTCCGCAGAGTTTGTTCCAGCGCCCCCTCCCCACAATCAAAACTTTCTGGTGCTTCAATGGGCCAGCTGCACAGACTTCCTAAAATTTCTATGGCCTGACAGCCCGTTCCACCTACAGGAGTCACACAAGCCAGCCGGCCTCCAGCCTAAAGCCAGCAGCAATGCCCCAGCCTTCCCTCTGGGCCCAGATTTCTCTTTGGCCATCACACCTCCCACACTCCTCCCTGACACCAGTGGGCAGGGTGAGGTAGTGGGGTCCATAACAGCCAGCCAGGAGGTTGATTCGCTGCCACTCTCTCTGGTTCACTTGAGCATTGTGAATTGCTTGAGCAATTCACAGCCAGAGCATGGCCGAAGGGAACAGCACAATGGACAATGATCCTGAACAGTGCTGAGGAGCAAAAGAAACCCCCTCAGCTGGGAATGCCTGCTAGCATGCTCTGAGCCACTGGCCCAGCCAGCTACTCCACCCCAAAGGATGCTAACCCAAATGCTCTCGGGGGGCTGAGAAAGTGAAGCATTCAGCACATTGCCAACCACACGAATCACAGCATCGGCCTCAGGTCTATGGAGCGAATAAATAAATAAATAAATCAACCGCAAACCACTGGCATCTGGGAATTCAGCTTCCACCATTTCTATTCAATGCAGAGAAAAAAGAGGCTGACACCAAAGCATTTCCCCCAGCCAGTCAGAGAAGCAGCACGGGGCACAGCAAAGAGCAGTGTATTGGATGGAAATGAATGGAGCCTAGTTCTACTAGAAAGGTGATGCTTGCCTGCCATTATAGAACCCAAGCTCTATGAGGCAATGATCATCAAGGAAGGCTATAATTGTATCTTCCCTGTTTCTCATTGTAGCACCGAGCCGCATCCCTCTGGGTGGGATGTTTTCCTAGTGACATCAATACAAA
Organism: Chrysemys picta bellii; assembly: GCF_011386835.1. Classification (NCBI taxonomy): domain Eukaryota; kingdom Metazoa; phylum Chordata; order Testudines; family Emydidae; genus Chrysemys; species Chrysemys picta. Next base: position 48,260,570 of record NC_088800.1, read on the forward strand.
CGGACATAGGGAGCTTTGTGTGCCAAAGGATCTGCAGCGAGATACAGCCCTTACCTCCAGCGGCTGCTTCCAGCTCATGCCATGCCTCCTCGGGAGCTGCTCCTCCTTTCATGTGCAGAACAGCATCAGGAGAAGAAACAGAACAAATCACCCACTCTGATCTACACCAGCCCCCAGCCGGGGTCAGACACAGGACCGGGGAGCTAGATCCTCCCACACAGCGTCGTTAGATCAAGTCTTTCAGAGAAGAATCCGCCACTCTGATGTTTTGCAAAATAAGGGTGGGAGAGAATTTGTCCCACCAAAAAAAAAAAAAAAAAAGCAAGCAAGCAAGACAGCAATCTCAGGGGACTGAAATACACTTCCCCTCCTCCCCAACAAACCCGGAGCTGGTATCCAGAGAGCACGATCTGAAAGATGCAAGCTGTCTCACACGCACTCGCTGGCATGCGTGCACACACACACACACACAGAGCGTCGTAGACCAAACCCAGTTAAAGAGACACAGCCATTATTATCATTAATGCATGACTGCAGGCTGGCTAGTCTCCCTCCTTCTCTCCCCCCCCCCACCCCCCGGCTAGGAGCCTCAGAGATTACAACCATTCACTGTGGGAAACATCCAGGATTAGGATTTTTATTGGCTTCCCCCCCCACTTCCCTTATTGCCCTCTTGAGGTCAATCATACGGACTTGCATTTGCAAAAAGACAAAACAGCTAGATAGGAGAAAACTAAGGTGATAGATAGATAGATACATATTTTAACTCTGAATATTTGGTTTTGGACTCAAAGCACCTGGTACTCCCCTCTCTCCTTTCGGGGCACCAGCACTGTGGTTTCAATGTAACCCTTCCCCGGGTAATGAAACAGGCAGCTTGTCACGAGCTCCCGTACATAGCGGGGTTAGTGGCGAGTAGCTGAGCTGTTGTGACTCACATGAAATGTATGAGATATTGGTGCTCCCGATGAGTCCTTCTGGGTTGTCATTGGCATGACGTGCCCAGCTGTGCCTTTCACCCTCGATCCACATTCCTGCCACCCAGCCAGTGGGTATGACCATCAGGCTGAGTAACACACCTGCTAGCTAGCTTTTCAGGCCATCCGGGTCCAGCTACAGATAAGCTTTCAAGTCAGGCAGATGGGAGAACCAGCTGAATTCCTACCCCGGGCATTGGGAAGGGAAGCAAACGCCCTCACTCCCACATGCTCCAGTGGTCATCTGTGCTCATAGGCTGGGGGCCTGCATGGACCACTCTCCTGATCTGTTGCCCAAGGGACAGAAAACTTCCCCAGACTCAGAGGATTAGCAAGGCCACAGCTGGAGCTCCGAACCCCACTAGCTGTCCCTTAACACTCTGAGCATGGCAACTCCCTCACCCCACAAGCGTTCATGGGCATACGTGCCACTCAGCCAGTGTCCCTACTAAACTCGGGGGAAGGGAACGGTCAGCAAGCATGGGGGCAACCCCCCTCACACTCAAGCCAGGGTCACTCATTAAAGGTTCCCCACCCCAGCTGCCACTGAAACCAGCCTCCCGCGCCTTCCCCAGCCCTGCAGAGGCCTGGCTGCCTTGCTCCCTTCTTGATTATTTAAAAGGCAGGTCAGGTTTCTCAATCTGGCAGGCATGTAATGTGTTGTGTGGGGGAGGGGTGGAGAATAGACCAGAGGTCTTAAAATAGAAACATCCCTCTCTCTCACTCACCCCCCCCCCCACTTACTCTCTCTGTCTATACAGTCCCCCCAGCCTCTCCATTCCCTGTTTCTGTCCCCCTCTCTCCCTACTGTGCTTTGCTTGAAGATGACCTGGTTTCCCTGGTACCATACTTTCCAGTGCAACGGGCCCTTGCAGACCTGGGAGGCTTCCTGGAGATAGACACAGCAAGCTCCCAGGGCTCCACAGATTCTGCTCCTGCAGGAAAGAAAGTGACCTGGTTAAAGGGTCTGATCTAAATCTTCCTCAAAGGGAAATACAATAGGGGAGGTGCGACAGATTTCCAGAGGAGCACCCCAGGGGAAAATAGCATGCAGCCCTGAAACACAGATACACAGACACAGCCCTCAGTGTCCAGAGTCTGAACCACAGTGGAGCAGTAGCACTACAGAAGCACCACTTTTCTGCTTCCCGACTCAGGTTTTACACACCTGGCAGAGCATAGATTTGCCTCTTGTTTATGTTCGCTGCATCATTGCTGCAAAACTGCTCACTTCCCTGACAATCCCACAAAGGAAACCACTATCCTACCTTAAACCCCTAGGTTGGGGAGGTGGCGAAGAAACCACACAGGATGGCAAGGGCAAATCATTCTAACGGTGGCTGTAGGGCAGTTCTGATGTCCCAAAGACAGCACCATGTCTTGCCAATCAGCATGATTGATGTGAAATCCTGGCCTCTGTTCTCTGCTACTTGTGCAGCTGCACCAACATTGATCTGGCTGCAGGCATGTGACTATTTGCTCAGCTTGAGAGGTGCTGAGCACCCACATGTTATTGCAGGCAATACTCAGCACCTCACGGGGGCAGGCCAAGGAGGAAAACCAAACTCTCTGTCTTTCTTTTCAGAGACGACTGAACTGAGAAGAAGAATTGCTGAAGTTCATCCAAGGATCAGCCTTGTGTTCCTCCACAGTGAAACCTACTGGCTGATTGGCCTTAAGCAGTCTCAAAAGGCAGTTTGGGTCTATGCTCAGCAAGAGAGGACATTGGTTTGCTTTTGTGATTAAGGCAGCACACTGAGACTGAAGAGATCTGGGTTCCAGTCACAGTGCTGGCACAAGCTATGAGCTTGAACACGTTATTTAACTGCTTAGTGTCTCAGCTTTCCCAGCTGTAGGGACACGGAAGGGAGAATAATACTGCCCTATGTGGCAGGGACATTGTGGAGATTCAGTCACTCATTCGTGTGAAGTGCTTAGACACTACAGTGAGGACCACCACAGAAATGCCTGTAATTAAATAACAACTGGTCACTGTGATGCAGGGATGTGTCTATATCAGGGGAACATACATGCAGCACAGATCCCACGCTACCTAAGGCCTCAGATTTCTTCCCTTAACCAACTTTCCCTACCTGAGAAGGCTCCAGCCTGTTGGCACAGAGCCAGATGAAACAGACATGTGAAAGCAGGTCAGCTTTGCAAGCTGGCCCGCGATAGGCAATTGAATAGGCCATTTGAAATGCAAACAATTCCACTGTAGCAATATTTAGTATATGTGATGCATCCCCATTAAAAGGAAGAGCTATGAAATGTTAATGAGCCACACAAGAGGTTCTAACAGAAATCCAGCATGATTGTAAATAGATTAACTGTCGAGAACTGGAGAAGAGCTAAAAGGCCTCGTAATATTGCAAGATGCAATGCTGGTCTGAGTGACCAGCCAATTCACAGAAAATTACCTCCCACCTTACCAAGAGAGCTTAGGGCTATGAAACCACTTGGTCCTGTTTTATTGATATACATGACAAGAACAAGGGGAAATACCTGCTAGGACTATGTCTGAACTCTGGTGCGAGCATTCGGGAACCCTCGGGATTCAATCTCAAGTGTAAATCCAGAAGAGCTCTACTGATGTCAGGTACAAAAACACAGAACATAAAAACAAAGAACACGGAGATCAGCAGCTGGCTCAGCAGAGTTGCATTAGTGCAGCTGAGCACTGAATTTCATCCTTACTGTTTAATTCTCTGGTGTGAGTGGTGTGTACAACACAGCTCTAGGGTCCTGTCCCACAAACATTAGTGGGCACAGTGCTGAAGCCAATGAGATTGCCCACAGTGGGTAAAATCAGACCATTCCTTTGCACAGCATCTACAGTCCTTATCCTACAATCAGATTCATGCAGACAATGTCCCAGTGAAGTCAACAGGGCCCCACAGAGGTGCAAGGGTCCATACACATGGATCCAAAAACAGGATAAGGGCGCCATTGCAGCTGTGGGCAGAGTTTGCCAGTTGTTCCAACCTGTATCACTATTATCCAGTGATAAATAATGCACTTACAAAGTCAGTCAAAATATTCTAGGAGGTAGGGATAAGAGATCATTGCAAACCCCCCTTCCATGAAATAACTATTTCAGTCACCCTGCGCAAAAATCCCGGTATAAATTATGCCAGCTGCAAAACTCCCATTGGATTCCAAAGGACAAGATTTCCCCCTTAGCTCCAGAGAACATCATCTGTCTCTCCTTTGGAAAAAAGTCTTTATCAGTAGTGTTGGAATCAACACACACCAATCTTTTAAAGGTGAAGGTGTAGGAGGCACAGTGCTCTAATGGCCACAAAGGTCAGGCCTCAGGGAAAGCCACCTGCTGTGCGAGCAGTAATCTTGTGGTATCCAGGACATTAGGCAGCTCTGTAGAGTTAGAGGTGCCATCTCTTATGAGCTCCTCATCCCTCTGTGACTATTACAGATTCCATTCCACTGAACTTTGTTCAAATGCTGTCCAGTGTCCAATTTGAAATCAGGGTAATTACATTCTGCTCCCTAAATTCTACCCTGAAGTTTCAGGTGGATGCACGGTCTTCACTCCTTGCCTTCAACTGTGCAGTGCTGCTGTGTGTTGCTGAACAGCTGCTGCGTCCACACTAGAAGTGGCTGCATTTCAGTGGTGAGTGAAGTGATTCCTCTGCATAGGATACAATCCTATAAGGAGCTCTGTATGGATGGACCCTTGAGCCCATGCAAAACTCCCTGAAATGTTGGGAGCCATAGTTTTTTAAATGCTTCTGAGCAGCACAGTGCTTTTGTTCCTGTCTTTCTTAATCTTTCTGGATATCCTCCATTCATATATATCAGTGCTGCTATTCCTTTCTCAGCCAGCTAGGCCCAGCTGTCCTGTGAGTATTCACCTTTGCATCCTGGAAATGGACATCACTTACTCAGATTCATTCCCCTCACTCTTTCTAATCCTTCAAGCCCCAGTGTTTCGTATGGCCCAAAGTTTCTTCCAAGCCAGCGAAGAGTGCAAATGGGCAGAAGGGAGAATCGAAGTCAATGAGGCCTGGAAACTTGCCTGAAGCTCCTCATCAGCCCAGACAGAACCCCCTTCTGGACAACAATGAAGGATGCATGAAATGAACAATTTGCAGGAGGAAAGAAGAGAAATCACTCCCTGGGGGCAGATTCTGCTTCCACCCCCACTGGTGTAAATCTGGAGTAACTGCAGCAAAGTGAATGGGCCAGATTCAGTATTGCCCTGCATAAGAACGGCCATACTGGATCAGACCAAAGGTCCATCTAGCCCAATATACTGTCTTCCAACTGTGGTCAATGCCAGGTGCTTCAGAGGGAAAGAACAGAACAGTTAATCATCAATGACAGGTTTCAGAGTAGCAGCCGTGTTAGTCTGTATCCGCAAAAAGAAGAACAGGAGTACTTGTGGCACCTTAGAGACTAACAAATTTATTAGAGAATAAGCTTTCGTGGACTACAGCCCACTTCTTCGGATGCATATAGAATGGAACATATATTGAGGAGATATATATACACACACACAGAGAGCATAAACAGGTGGGAGTTGTCTTACCAACTCTGAGAGGCCAATTAATTAAGAGAAAAAAAACTTTTGAAGTGATAATCAAGCTAGCCCAGTACAGACAGTTTGATAAGAAGTGTGAGAATACTTACAAGGGGAGATAGATTCAATGTTTGTAATGGCTCAGCCATTCCCAGTCCTTATTCAAACCGGAGTTGATTGTGTCTAGTTTGCATATCAATTCTAGCTCAGCAGTCTCTCGCTGGAGTCTGTTTTTGAAGTTTTTCTGTTGTAATATAGCCACCCGCAGGTCTGTCACTGAACTGGGCTAGCTTGATTATCACTTCAAAAGTTTTTTTTCTCTTAATTAATTGGCCTCTCAAAGTTGGTAAGACAACTCCCACCTGTTTATGCTCTCTGTATGTGTGTATATATATCTCCTCAATATATGTTCCATTCTATATGCATCCGAAGAAGTGGGCTGTAGTCCACGAAAGCTTATGCTCTAATAAATTTGATAGTCTCTAAGGTGCCACAAGTACTCCTGTTCTTCTTTTAATCATCAAGTGATCCATCCCCTGTTGCCCATTTCTAGCTTCTGGCAAACAGAAGCTAGGGACACCATCCCTGCCCAGCTCCTTAGCCCCAGCTGCATTGGCACAGCAGGCAGCCCCCAGGCTGGTATAGGGGGTCTTCGCTAGGCACTGAGCCAGCTTTATACTACCTCCTCAGGATCCCCTGGTGCAGGGGGCACTCCAGGATGGCAGAGTGTTAGGGACTGGCTGGAAAAGGGGAGAGGTATGGCAGGGACAGTCCTGTGCCCTGATGATTCTCTGCTCTTGCAAGCCCCATCAGTGCTATGGCAGCAAGGAGTGCAAGTCAGTGCTCAGGCTCCCTGAGCTTGAGCAGTCCTCATATAAGGGGAAGCAAAACTACTTCCTCTGAGTCTCTGACCAGTGTTGGGATGCATCTGCCCCAGTCGTGATCAGAATCAAGTCCATGTTCCTGATGAGAGAGAGGAGGGAAGGGGCTGAAGGAGGCTGTGAGTTCCTCCACGTCATACAGAGTTACAGATCTTCATAACCCTTTTTAATTATATCAGGCTCCATCATCTCTCCCAACCTGGGACAGCCCAGGATTTATCATCACCTCCATTTCATCTCCCCTCAGCTTCTGCAGTGGAAACAGTTAATACACAACATTTATGGTGCATCTGACTGGATCATGTCACTGGTTATCCCAAGGTATTAGCCTTTCTTCCTTTGCTTTAGCTAGTTAGCATCAAAAAATGACACTGCCAGTTTTATGCTATCACGGTCTCAGGAGCCCTGTAATGCACTGAGTACTTCCAAGCTGCATCACTTTGCATGAGGTCAGTATGATGTAATCTCTGCTATGGACAAGGTGTATCATCATCATCAGATGAGGATGACTGAAGAGTTTGCAAATTCACTAGTCTTTAAAAGGGGAATCATACACTTGAGTGAACTTCCAAATCCATCAAAGAGAAAGCCATTTACCCCCCCAGACACACACACACACTCTCTCTCTCTCTCTCTCTCTCTCTCGAAACCTGCATTAAAAGAACATTAAGGTTGCAAAGTCAAGCCCTCAAAAGTTAGGAAATGCCAGAACTAAGGTTGCTTGTGTAACTTTAATTCATCCCACCTTGCTCATATGGATTATGATAGTCTTTAATTACACAATCACAAACTCCTTTTTCCACAGCAGCCTCCTACCAGATGTCAAGTCCCTGCTCCACAGCACGGAGGCACTAAAGCTTCTTTAAAAAATTCTTACGATTTGTAACTTTGGTAACACAATCAATTTTTTCCTAATCTTGTTCTTGGACATGGCTAGACCAATGTCCAAACTTGCTGAAACTTTCCAAACCAATTCAACTTGAGGCCAATAACTGGCATGGAAAATTTCATCCTGAACAGTTAGTTTGGCAAAGTGATAAGCAAATGAAAACAGGGTCTTACAATGGAAAGTCAGGCAACCTCAACTATAGGCATTTCTAACTTAACTGCTGATAATAATTGTGTTTGCTAATTAGCAATGGCGCATCCAGCCTGCACTGAAGTCAATGAAAAGAGAGTTGGATTGGGCTCCAAGAGTATTTTGAGATCTTGCTCTTCTACAGTCCTTCTTCCATTCTGATCACCAAGTAATGCCCTACCACCTAGCGGTTTGCAGCACAAAATAAACAGGCTCCACTACCTTCGCTGCTCACTTGAGGCAGCTTAGAGGAGCAAGAGCAGTGATGATGAACCAGTTGGCAGCACTCTTCCCTCCAGGATAGCACTCTAAGGCGGTGATGGGATTTCTGTGTTGCTGGAGGCATTCTCTGACTCCACAGATCAACAGCAGTGCTGTGAAGGCCAGCTCCCAGAGCCCTGATGGGCAGAGAGGAGGAGCTGGCCTCCTCACCCCTCCGTAGTCTTGGTTGGTTTAGAGAACTGGCAGGAAATCCCACTCCTGATTTCCTGCAGCCAAGTCTCCTCACCTTGGCCGATGAGAGTGCACTGTAGAAGAGACCACATGGCGAGGGCTGTAGGACAGGATATGTCCCACTGCTGCAGGGACACCGCAAGCCCAGAGTCTGAGCTCATAGTGGAGATATACATGGTGTAAGTGAAAGGAGAATAAGGCCCTTTCTTCATATATCATAAAGAAGCAAATAAAAAAGGCCACAAGTTAGTGTTCTTTGCTGTGCTTTTGAACTCACCTTTACAAGCCCCTCTGAGATAGTGCAATAGAATTATTACCACTTTGCAGATAGGGGAACTGAGGCACAGCAAAGGGAAGTGATTTACCTGCCTGTCACACAGTGCCAGGATTAAAACCCTGATCTCCCAGTGCCTGCCAGCCCCTTACTTTACCTTAACCATAAAGCCCCCTTTCCTCTCAAGGCCCACCAACATCGCCAGTGAGTTGGGGCATGGTGTGTAGAGCCCTGAAAATCTGCTGAGTGAGGCCAGCAAATCTGAGACAGAGACTGGATTGTTCACTTCAGGAGGGAGCCCTGCTAAGGTCTGAGTGAGTATGGGTAATTTCTATCTACTGCTAAATTAAGTCACTTTCAGGACTAATGCATAATAATGGAGATTTCAATCCCCCTGCGCAGCTTCAAATGCAGCACAGCAGCTCATTTAGGGCTTCATCCTTCTCCCAAAGTCAGTGGTAATGATCCCATTGACTTATGCAGAACTGAGCCTGTAGGCCAAATCCTGACTGGGTCCTGTAATATTGACACTAGGGCTAGCTGTCTGTCTAGGAACTACATCTACTACAGCTGTAATCCCAGAGTGGGAGAGGGAAGGAAGAGGATTTAACATGCCAGCGAATGGGTGGGTCTCTTCCTCTCAATCAATGTGCTTGGATCTTGGAGGACACACAAATCTACTTTATAATTACTGGCATTTAATTGACCCTTGCAATACTCTCATCCCAGCAGTCACAAGCATGCTTGGAGCATTTGAAAGCAAAAGCAACCTCATTTCTCTCCTTAACGACTGCTTTATTTGGTCCATTTATTTGTACTTATTCTCCCTGGAGCTCCCTCCCCCTTCTCAACCAGCAACAAATATCAACAGAACATGGAGCTGAGCTGTCAGCTGGAACCCCATCACTATTTGACCAGCCTTTGCCAAAGATAGACTGCACTGCAGATGACTCAGGCCCCCAGCTGTCACCAAGGCAACCAGTGTAGCCTAGCAATGTCTGTCTCCCGGTAACCATGGTCTCCTAGCAATAGAATATTTTTCACAGCTCTGGATGAAGAGTTTAAAGTTATTTTTAGCCCTGCTGCAAATCAATAGGCAGCTCCATTTGCCATTGGAGAGGATGCTCGTTTGGGGGCTGTTTGTTTTGGTTTGTGTTGGTCATTTGTTTGGTTTTTTTGTCAGACCAGGTAAAAATAAATGTTTGGATGACAAACTCTCTTGCTAACTCTCAGTCCGGTTGTGTGAATCTGCAGAGCTCAACTCTCTCTCTCTCTCTAGGCTAATGATGCTTAGAATTCACATTAAGAAAATAAAAGAAAATTAATCAGGGTTAGTAGAAAGAGGGAGTAACAAATTGGTGGCCAGTGTCACTACACTGGAAACAGTGGCTACTTGGAGCTTTGAGGTAGCCAAGTGGATAGAACCCAGGCCCTCCTGCTCCAATAGCCCTTGAAGTAGGGATTGCCTTTAATCGTTGGCAATAAAGGGCTCATTACAGACAGTCAAGCAGTTCCAATTGCATCCAGTAGAAAGCAGTGGTACATGACTAAGCCAATTCCCTATCATTCACTAAGCTCTGTGAATGTGGCAATGTAGGTGGTAAGAGCAGAGAGCACAGGGCGGGTGACCTGGACTGTATAAGCTTTGGGCTTATAGAAGAGAGCAGACCTCACACACCAGAGGATGCCTGTCCCTCCAGGTAAAGGGGTTTGTGGGCAGAGCCCACATTGCAGGAGTGGGGCTATGCTATTCTATTTGCAGCTCTTCAGGCCTCTGCCATAGCTGCCTTCTATAGGAGTGCTGCAGTTGAGGGGGGCCAGCTTTGAACACTCTGGGGTGGGAAGGGGAAGGCCCTGAGCTATGGAATTCACTCTAGTCCATCATCTGGTAGACCAGGTGAAATGTCAGACTCATCTCGCTTTGCAAGCCTGCTCCACAAATGGTGGAAAGAACCCAGGCATTGGACTTTAGGTAACTCACCCAAACCACAGCGTGAGTAACTGAGCAGCCTGCTGGGAATTCCCACCATGACTGAGCCGGATCCTTCTCCCCAGGTCAATAAGTGGAAGTGAAATCACTACCTAGCTGCTATGGAGGGTCAGAGCAGCCTGAGCTGCTGCTCACCCACTCCACGTGGCCCTGTTCCAATAACAGGAGCTGCAGGTCAGGATTGAGTGATCAGCAGACCTAGGGATGGGGCTGGAGGCAGGACTGGAATAGCAGTGGGACTGAAAGGCAGGAGTGAGGTCCACTGGCAGAGCTATATGATGACAAGGGAATTTACCCATGTCAGGAGCACAGCTATCTCTCAGCCTGCTTGCTAGGCAACCCAGCAAGCTCAGCCGGGCACAATGAGCCTTCTCCAAACTACAATACTTCCTGCATGGACAGGAGAGTTTGTGGGCTCCTTCTTGAGCCTTGCAGCGGCACAGCAGCCACTCAACGCATACCATGCCCACAGCTATGCTTGCCCTGCTACTGCCTCCAGCCCTTGTTCCAGCCCCATTCTAGCCTTGACTCCTGTCCACTCCAGTCTGGTCTTGCCTCCCTTGCCTGCTCCTGGCTTTGGTTTTGACCTTTGGCTTGGCTCCTCCACTCTGACTCTGGCTTCACCCTCAGTCTGGTGCCTGATTCCTGGATCTAAGCTCACCACTACCCTGAACTGCCACCACAACCACCAGACAAGGTCCTGCTCCATCCACTAGGCAGGCTGCCCACATCCTGGCAGCTTACAAACCCAGACCCAAAGATCTGGCCTTCTGTGATCTTACCCCATTCAAGGCAGGAGCCCCCAACATCTGTGACTCTGCACTGGGGGGATGGGCCCACAGCAGGAAATTTTAACAAAAATGCCAGAATGGACAAGGCTGTGGGGAGGAGAATGGACAGCACATTTGATATAAACTTACAGTGTGATATGGCCAGCAAAAGGACTGAAGCACTTCTACAGTCAGTGTGTTGTGTTGGATTTACACCATGGTAACAGAGCAGAACTTGGCCCAATGGGAGTGTGCATGCGATCAGCTGCACAAGAGAGGATTTAACAGAAAATGCAGTATGATGTGAGATGAGAACATAGAATCTCAGGGTTGGAAGGGACCTCAGGAGGTTAAGCTCAGGGCCGCCCGGGGGGGAGGGTATGTGGGGCAATTTGCCCAGGCCCCCACAGGGGCCCCGCGAACCCTGGCCCGGTGGCAGTCCGGGTCTTCGGCGGTGGGGGTCCCTTCAGTGCTGCCGAAGAGGCAGAGTGACTGAAGGGCCCCCCACCGCTGAAATGCCACCAAAGACCCGCACTGCCGCCGGGTGAGTACAAGCACCACAGCTCCCCTGCTTTGCCCCAGACCCCCTGAATCCTCTGGGCGACCCTGGGTTAGCTAGTCCAACTCCTTGCTCAAAGCAGACCAATCCCCAGACAGATTTTTGCCCCAGTTCCCTAAATTACTCTGGGAGCCAGCCTTACCCCGCTCTGCTGTGAGAACCCCCACTCCTGGGCTGTTCACGCACAGCCTCTGACATGTAAGCTGCTCCTTGGATTGTGCAACCGAATGACACTAGCAAATATCTCCGGTTCCAGACACAACTCTAGGAACCTCCATCTTGCAGTGTCCAGTTATGCCCGCTGGACGCTGCAAGCTTATACAAGTTTGTCAATTTAACAAAGAAATTGATATGTACCAGGCTTGTTATCCCAAGAGGAGTTTCTGACACGCTTTAAACCAAACGCACTGCTTCAAGTAGAATAAACAAACACATTTATTAACTACAAAGATAGATTTTTAAGTGATAGGCAAAAAGTCAGAGTGGTTACCAAAATAAAATAAAATCATGCAATCTAAACTCTCAACCCTATTAGACTGGGCAACATCTAGATTAAGCAGTTTTTCTCACCCCACTGGATATTGCAGTCCTTAATATACAGGTTTGTTCCTTAAACCTGGGCCAATCTCCCCTATTGGAGTCTTGTCTTCTTCTCAGTGTCTTGGTTGCTTGCAGTGAAGGTGGGGGCAGAAGAAGGACCCAGTATGTGTCCACTCTGTCTGTTTTATACTCTCAGTCTATGTGCTTGGGGAGCACAAATCCAGGCATGTCTAGGGGGCATTGCTGAGTCTCTCCCAGCAAAGTTGAGCACTTCCCCTGGTGGTGCCTCATGCAGGTGAGTCATTGCATTGTAGTTCCCTTGCTGGACAATGGCTGTTGATCGGTTGTTTGACACTCCACCCAGGCATTGGTTACTTTCCTTGCTGTTGCCTCTGAGGAGCTAATATCTGGCTGATTCCCCAATTTACAGCATGTTTTAGTGACCACCATCCAACACAATTCTCATAACTTCATATGCATTAATGATGCACATATATGGATAGAGAAATGACTTTCAGCAGATCATAACCTTTCCCCTGATACCTTACAATGCATGCTTTATATGTAAGATCATGATTATATGAAAATGAGGAATATGGGGGTTACAGCACGCTCCCCTAAGGTATAGAATGTCACAAATTCCTCCCACTTTTTCTCCCCCACCTGTCCAACTCCATTGTAACTTTGCTGGAATTGGCCACAAGTTATTTTGGGTCATGGTTTTCTGCTGAAGTCCAGATTATTAGCTCATCAAACAATTTGGGCATTTTTTTTGAATGGCTGAGTTGTTAATCTTTAAAACCCCTGTTCTGCACAGTTATTTGTCACAGCTTTTTAAATCTGCACAGAACCAAATATATCATCATCATCATGATCCGGTCGATGGCCTGACATGAATCAAAGTATGGGTTTGCATTAAAGGGAAACCATTATGGGCAATCTGCTGAATAACAGACATTTTTAAGAATCCCGCAATAACTGGTTATGGAACGGGGTCATTCACTGGAATGCCAGGAGCTAGTTAAGAGTCTTCTAATGGGTACATGGGGGAATTCCTTTGATCTTTGAGAAATACAAATTTAAACAAATGAAAAGAAAGGAAATGCAAAAAAATAACCCCTCTAATCAGAGGATGGTCAAGTTTCAACTCAATCTGACCAGAGCCATAAAATTCAAAATTAAGGGTGATATTCTTAAAGTAAAATAATCTTAAAAACAGAGCACTAGGTAGTTACAAATGTGGTTGTTAACTCCTGAGAGATGCTCATTCTACAATGACGCTAGTAAGATGGACAAAATGCTGAGTTTGACTCTCCTCTCTTGTCAGTTTCATATGGATATATCTCACTTGGGCCTGGTCTACACTAGGCGTTTATGTCGAAGTTAGCGCCGTTACATCGAATTAACCCTGCACCCGTCCACACCGCGAAGCTATTTAGTTCGACATAGAGGTCTCTTAAATTAGACTTCTGTACTCCTCCCCGACGAGGGGAGTAGCGCTAAATTAGGCTAGGTGTGGATGGAAATCGACGCTAATAGCTCCGGGAGCTATCCCAGAGTGCACCACTCTGTTGACGCTCTGGACAGCAGTCTGAGCTCGGATGCTCTGACCAGCCACACAGGAAAAGCCCCGGGAAAATTTGAATGCCTTTTCCTGTCTGGGCAGTTTGAATCTCATTTCCTGTCTGGACATCGTGGCGAGCTCAGCAGCACTGGCAACGATGCAGAGCTCTCCAGCAGTGATGGCCGTGCAATCTCAGAATAGAAAGAGGGCCCCAGCATGGACTGATCGGGAAGTCTTGGATCTGATCGCTGTGTGGGGCGATGAGTCCGTGCTTTCCGAGCTGCGCTCCAAGAAACGGAATGCAAAGATCTACGAGAAGATCTCTAAAGACATGTCAGAGAGAGGATACAGCCGGGATGCAACGCAGTGCCGCGTGAAAATCAAGGAGCTGAGACAAGGCTACCAGAAGACCAAAGAGGCAAACAGACGCTCCGGATCCCATCCCCAGACATCCCGTTTCTACGAGGCACTGAATACCATCCTAGGTGCGGCCGCCACCACTACCCCACCACTGACCGTGGACTCTGAGGATGGGATATTGTCCACGGCCGGTTCCTCGGACATGTTAGCGGATGGGGAAGATGAGGAAGGAGATGAGGAGGACGAGGCAGTCGACAGCGCTTACAACGCTGATTTCCCCGACAGCCAGGATCTCTTCATCACCCTTACAGAGATCCCCTACCAACCATCCCCAGCCGTTAACCCGGACACAGAATCTGGGGAAGGATCAGCCAGTAAGTGTTTTAAACATCTAAACCTTTATTTTTAACAGAACAGGAATATTAAGAACAACAACAATGGGTTTCTCATGATTAGTTTGCCCTAGGCGCTTAACGTTTCAGTCCTGGGCAGTGCAACTATTGAAAAAAAATCTAACAATGTCCGGTTTAGCATGATTGTTCTGCCCAAGCCGCTCTACTGTTTAGTCCCTGCCAGTGCAGCTACAGTAAAATGCGGTCTATATGTCCGGGGATAGAGCAGAAATTCTCCTGGGACATCTCGAGGAAGCTCTCCTGGAGGTAATTGGAAAGCCGTTGCATCAGGTTCCTGGGGAGAGCGGCCTTATTGGGTCCTCCATAGTATGACACGTTGCCGCGCCACGAGACAATCAAGTACTCAGGGATCATTGCCCTGCACAGCAGGGCGGCATACGGCCCTGGTCTTTGGAGGCTTTCTCGAAGCATTCTTTCTTTATCGCTGTCTGAGATCCTCATCAGGGTGATGTCGCTCATGGTGACCTGCTTTGAATTAGGTAGGGGAATGTTAGTGTTGGGACTGCTTGCCCGTTCCTTTACAGAACTGTAACCGCTGGTTTGCAGCCACGCGGTGGAGGCGGGAGAGGGGCAGCCTACAGGGATCGTTCCCGGGGACAGCCGCGAGGGGGTGGGACAGGGGCAGAGTTCCTGCTTGCCGGATTGCTGGCAGCAGGGACTGACATTGCTTTCAATGTGAAAGGAGGCCAGTGCTAATATTAAAGTTTTAAGCTGCCACAAGTCTACGGCTTACCATGTCTGCCTGCTACACAAATTCCGGTGTCCTGCCCCGCTTCTCAGATCTGCTGTGCAAGACCCCAGGCACTGAATGCGAAGGCCGAGAATTCGACCTTGTCCTGAGTGCGCATGTGATAGGTGCTGTGCATGGTCTTGTTCACAGAGAAAGACTATGTTCTTTGTTCACAACTACATTTATCTTTCTGAGGAATTCACTCCCTTTTTCCCATTCCCACAGCCACATCTGCGACTGTCTCACAACCTAGCCTGGCATCACACTCCCAGAGGCTAGCGCAGATTAGGCGTAGGAAGAAGAGGACACGGGAGGACATGTTCTCGGAGCTTATGGGCTGCTCCCGAGCCCAGGCAGCACAGCAGACCCAGTGGCGGGAGAACTTGTCCCAAATGCACCAAGCACACATGGAACAGGAGGAGAGGTGGCGGCAGGAAGACCAGCAGGCGACTCAAACGCTGCTTGGACTAATGAGGGAGCAAACGGACACGCTCCGGCGCCTTGTGGATATTCTGCAGGAACGGAGGCAGGAGGACAGAGCCCCGCTGCAGTCTATCTGTAACCGCCCTCCCCCGCCACCAAGTCCCATACCCCCCTCACCCAAAGTGCAAAGGAGGAGGAGCGGCAGAGTCCGTGCAAACTCTCATTCCACCCCTGCAGACAGCTCTAGTAGTAGAAGGCTCTCATTCCCCAAAATTTTCCCCCGTCCAAGTTTCACCTCCCAGTTCCATGTGTAGTTGCTAATAAAAAATATGTTTCTGTTAATTACTGTTTCCATCATGTTCTTTTGGAGGAGGGGGGGGAGGGGGTTGGTAATTGGACAGGACAGTCACATTTGGCAAGGTACATAGGCGGGGGGCAGGTCCAGGAGCAGGGCTCATACACAGTGCAGTCACTAGTTACCCTGGTCAGTCTGGGAGGTGGTTTTCATGTTCTGTGGTGGGGGGTGGGTTGCTCTGTGACTTTGTGGCGGGGGAGGGCAGTTACAGATCTTATGCGGCGGTCCTTATCCTGGATCACAGAGCCACGCAGCAGGGGATCTGTAACCGTCCTCCCCCTGCCACAAAGTCACATAGCCCCCCCCATACACACAGTCCCGATCAGGAGGGGTGACAGGCTCCGTTGAAACAACCAGTCCACCACAGCGGAGCCTGTCAATCCTGGAGTTTAGAAGCGTCATTTGCGTCACTACACTACACCCGCTTCCCACCACAGTCTGCGTCCCAGGTTTAAAACATTCCCGCGAAAACAGTAATAAAGAAAACGGTGTTCATTAACAAAGTAGAAGTGATTTTATTTCTAAACGTGTGTTGGAAGGGGGTGAAGGGGGTATGTAACTGGAGAGGATAGTCAACATTAACTGGGTAAAGAAACAGGGGCAGGTTCAGCTTCTCTGTACACTAACTTAAAAGTCACAGGTTACCCTGCTCAGTCAGGAACCTAGCTTTCAAAGCCTCCCGGATGCACAGCGCATCCCGCTGGTCTCTTCTAATCGCCCGGCTGTCTGGCTGGGCGTAATCAGCAGCCAGGCGGCTTGCCTCAACCTCCCACCCCGCCATAAAGGTCTCCCCCTTGCTCTCACAGAGATTGTGGAGCACACAGCAAGCTGCTATAACAATGGGGATATTGGTTTCGCTGAGATCACAGCGAGTCAGTAAGCTTCTCCATCTCCCCTTGAGACGGCCAAAAGCACACTCCACCACCATTCTGCACTTGGTCAGCCGGTAGTTGAAGAGTTCTTTTTCAGTGTCCAGGGCGCCAGTATAGGGCTTCATGAGCCAGGGCATTAGCGGGTAGGCTGGGTCCCCGAGGATGACTATAGGCATCTCCACATCCCCAACAGTTATTTTGTGGTCTAAGTAAATACCTTGCTGCAGCCATCTAAACAGACCAGAGTTCCTGAAAACACGAGCGTCATGAACCTTGCCCGGCCATCTGATGTAGATGTTCGTAAAACATCCCCGGTGGTCCACCAGTGCTTGCAGCACCATGGAAAAGTAGCCCTTTCTGTTAATGTACTGGCTGGCCTGGTGGTCCGGTGCCAGGATAGGGATGTGAGTTCCATCTATGGCCCCACCGCAGTTTGGGAATCCCATTGCTGCGAAGCCTTCTATGATCGCCTCCACGTTTCACAGGGTCACTACCTTTGACAGCAGTACATCAACGATTGCCTTGGCTACTTGCATCACAACAACCCCCACGGTAGATTTGCCCACGCCAAAGTGGTTCGCGACTGACCGGTAGCTGTCTGGCGTTGCAAGCTTCCAGAGGGCTATGGCCACTCGCTTCTGGACAGTCAGGGCTGCTCGCATCCGGGTGTCATTGCGCTTCAGGGCAGGGGACAGCAACTCAAAGTTCAAGGAAAGTTCCCTTCCACATGCGAAAGTTTCGCAGCCACTGGGATTCATCCCAGACCTGCAGCACTATGCGGTCCCACCACTCAGTGCTTGTTTCCCGGGCCCAGAATTGCCATTCCACGGCATCAACATGACCCATTGCCACCGTGATGTCCTCGGCGCTGGGTCCCGTGCTTTCTGAGAGGTCTGTGCTACTCTCAGACTTCAGGCCCTCACCGCGGTGCCGTAGCCTCCTCGCCTGACTTATCTGCATCTGCCTCAGGGAAAGGTGGATGATAAGCTGCGAGGCGTTGAGAACGGCCACAACTGCAGCGATGGTCGCAGCGGGCTCCATGCTCGCAGTGCTGTGGCGTCCGCGCTGTCACTGACTAGAAAAGTGCGCGAACTGATTTCCCGCCGGTGCTTTCAGGGAGGGAGGGCGGGAGTGATGGACGGATGACGACAGTTACCCAAAAGCACCCTCGACACATTTTTTTTTTACCCAGAAGGCATTGGCGGCTCCACCCAGAATTCCAATGGGCAGCGGGGACTGCGGGAACTGTGGGATAGCTGCCCACAGTGCACCGCTTCCAATGTCGACGCTTTCCCCGTTAGTGTGGACTCACAAAGTCGAATTACTGTCCTTAGTGTGGACACACATGTTCGACTTTGCAATATCGATTCCAAGAATTCGATTTAAGTAAAATCGAACTACTCTCGTAGTGTAGACATACCCTTGGTGTCATCAAGTTACTCCTGATTCCCGCCGGGTTGAGTGTAGAATCCGCTCTGATTTTTGACTTTGATTTGTCCTATTAGTTTCTCAGTTCAAATAAACCAACATAGCTCCACTGAAGGATGGTGGCTATGATGCAGGACTCCAGAGATATGTCTACACTGCAGCTGGGGTGTATTTCCCAGGGCAGGGAGACAAATTCATGCTAGCTCTGCTTAAGCTAGCACGCCAAAAACAGCAGTGTGGATGTTGCAGCATGGGCTAGCCATCCAGACGATCAAGTGGGGTTGGAATCAAGCAGCTAGCTCAAACCACTGTCCATGCAGCAATATCCACACTGCTATTTTAGCATGGTCACTGAAGCAGAGCTAGCACAAGTCTGTCTACCCATGCGGGGAGTCACACTTCGCAGCCACAGTGTAGACACATCACATATGTCTAATAAACTGGCTAATGTCTATAAAGGTGTTGGGCCAGTTTTACAAAGGTATTTAGGTACCCAAAGTGGTGCCTAGTGGGAATTAGAAATTCAGAGGGGATCTGTAAACCTGTGAAATTTAGCACACACACATACGCTGTGCTAACATAGACAAGGCCTGAGTCTCCTCTCACATACACTGATATACATCAGGAGTAACACCACTGAAGTCAATGGAGCTACAGTGGTGTAGAACTGGAGTGAGGGGAAAAATCAGGCCACAATTATACTCCCTTAGACCTACACCTCTACCCCGATATAACGCGACCCGATATAATACGAATTCGGATATAACGCGGTAAAGCAGTGCTCCGGGGGGGCGGGGTTGTGCACTCTGGTGGATTAAAGCAAGTTCGATATAACGCAGTTTCACCTATTATGTGGTAAGATTTTTTGGCTCCCGAGGACAGCGTTATATTGAGATAGAGGTATACTTACGCCCACTCTGTTGCAGTGCTGCAGTGCGGACACTACCTACGCCAACGGAAGGGATTCTCCCATTGGCATAGGTAATTCACCTTCCCAAGAGGCCGTAGCCAGGTTGACAGGAGAATTTTCCCCATCAACCTAGTGCTCTCTACACCAGGGATCAGGAGGGGTGGATTTTCACAGCCCTGAGCAACACATTTATAATCAACCTAATTTCCTAGTGTAGACCAGGCCTAAACTGCTGTACTTTACACACAAAGGCCTGATTCTCCCCTTGCACCCCTTCCACCCTGCTGTAATTCCACTCCTGGGAAGAACAAACCCCAATGAAGCTGCAAGTTAAAGTAACCCTCACCCTGCTTTAAAGTATCACCTTCTTCTGGCTCCTTGGCAGGCAAGTTACACAATCTCCCTTGCGCAGTCGGCAGAGTAGGTGTGGGCAGATATCAAAGGGCATGGCTGCTCTATACCACCCCCTTCTCGCCAATTGTGGTTCTGCTAAGGCCTGCCTCAGCTTCCTTTTAACTCATGCTCTCTTAAGAAGTCCACACAGGTCAGATATTCAGAACATTTCCCCTTCTGAAGTCCAATTTACTATGTCCTTCACGAAGTCTGATCTACAAAGTGTTCATCCCAGTTTCAGCTGACCCTCAGGGATGAGGGTCTGTCTTCCTGCTCTCCCAGCACCTCTTGGCTGGAGTTTGGCCTTCTCCACAGGCCTCCCCTGCTGGGGTCTTCCCCCAGCTGAGTCAGGGCCCTGCAGCTCTCTGCAGTGTCTGCAGCCATCTCCCTCTTTATGAGTCCCAGGGGCCCCCCTTACAACTAGCTGAGCAGCAGATAATCAGTCCAGGTGCACTGGACCCTCCTGCTCTCTCTTAAGGGGACAGTCACAGCCTGTGACAGCCTGTCTAAGAGAATCTAACTGAGCATAATGGAATCCAAGCTGGTTAGAGGGGATCTACCTTAGATCACCTTGTCTTTCTGAGCCCAGAGTATAGTGGCAGCAGGCCTGGGAGTTAGAGGGGTCTGGGGAGGAGGTTGTAAAGCAGAAAAAAATAGGGGAGTCTCCGTGCTCCAAGCATGATCCTTTGCAGCAACCCTCCATCCACCTCATGTCACCAGCTTTGCATTTCCTTCAGCATGCAAGATGCTTGTCTGGATTTGCTCTAACTCTAATATATTCAGAGCGCTGCGTGAGGTGCATGAAAGGAGGAAGGAAATGGAAATGTCACATTTTCATGTGAAAGGCGGCACGTTACTGAGGCCATGGGTCCCTGCTGCAGCAAATCACGCAGACAGGATTAATAGCTCTGAGAGCATTCAGCTGATGGGTTTGGGGAAGGAAGCTTGGGAGCATGGATTGCTTTTGAAAGGGAAGCAGCTACATCCCAATGCGGGTAACTCACAATGCCCCCCTGGTGGTGTTCTGCCCAGCTCCTATTTCCTTGCAGTCCAAGACATGATTTTAAGAAATGGCCTAATTATTCTCAGCTCAGAATAAATGGCAACAACATCAGGTGAAATTGGCAGTCTGGCTCAGAAATGCTAATGGCAAACACCAGCTGAGCTTTCATCTCCAGCAGAGCGCTTACGGCAGGGATGAGACAAACCCCAGGGGCTGGGAATGGGGACTATGGACCTCCAATCAGAGATCTAATGGGGGAGATGGAGGGCTAGTGTGCTCCGAGGACAATGCCTGGAGCACAGCAGGCCCTTCCACAGGGAGAGGGACACACTGCTGCTGAGGATGGATTCAAACAAGCACTTAGTTTCCCCCAGCTTTTCAGCTATAATTGAGTCAGGGGAGATGGTTCCTTGCACAGGACTAGCATGTATAAAGCAGCATAGCTCCATTGCAGGCAATGGAATGATTTATACCAGCTAAGGATCTGGCCCACACTGTACATGCTGTCTCTTCTCAGGGCCTGTGGTCCATCCTCACTATGTTATTCAGCTGCATTCAGTGTTCTGCTTCCAAACAGAATCTGAATGGAGAGAGCAGGGGGCTGTGCACCTTGAGGATGGGGGGAGCTGGAACCAGGCTAAAAAGACAGATTTCATTTTCATAGTAACATTTTTCATGGGGCAATGACTCTCTCCCTCTCATATGTACTGTCATGCACACCAGCACAGACATGGAGAGACAGGACCAATTTCAAACATCCCAGCATATTGGTCTGGGCATTGATTTGCGCCATTGTATAAACAGACCATGTCCAGGAGTCAGTCAATGGGAGTTTGCTGGAGTGAAACCTGAGGGCTAGATCATGGTGAGACCCCATGAGAGGAGATGGCACCAGGACCCTCCTTCACCTACATCCCAGTCAGGGCCAGGTGCAATTACAGTCCCTGCTAGTGCCCCCTGGGGGTACAATCCATCCCAGAATGGGGAGATCACACTGCATCTTCCCATGGGATGGTGATCCTAGGAGACTCCTGCCTTCCTGGAACCCAGCCTGGGCAAAACTGTGCAGCTCTACATCAAGTTCAAGATTTGATGAAAGAGGAGAATCCGGCCCTAAGAATCAGGACTTTCTTGAGACATTTTATGTATCAGCATGAGCTGCTGAAGAGTGAAGTAAGTAGGGGTGTGTCAAATCCAAGAAGCAGCTCGTAAGGTTTCCTTGATACTGAAGACAAACAATCAGAAGACTCTATGGCATCATAATGGGTAAAATTTTGTAGTGTGTGTTGCAATTTTGCTCATAAATTGATTTCATGATTAAAATAAAAATGCATGTGGCACAGCAGCTATTAGATGGCACATCTCTCTGAAGGAGATGATTATTATAAGAAATTCTAACTTGGAAATACATTATCTCTAGTTTTAAAGGATGCAATTTCATTCAGAGTGCTTTCTTACTAAAATACATACTGACGTGTGCTATGAATATGCATGTGTTAGTCATGAGATGAAGTGAAACAATACCGGGGGGTGGCGACGTGGCCCCTCCAATCTGACATAGGGGCCATGCAAGTGGTGGAAAACATGTTTCTTCGGCCCATGACATGTCCATGGGAGGAGAGCCTGAGGCAACAAAGCATCATCCAGCTCAAACTGGAGATAAGACTGTATTGTTAACAAGGAGGGTTAACAAGAATCATTGGGTCAGATTCCCAAGGGTAAATTCTCCATCATCCATTTCTCTCTAATAGATACGTTCTAGGTCCACCACGAGGCATTGGGCTAGATGTAGGAATGACCTCTGTATCCAGAAGATGAGGCTAGATGATCACAATGGTCCAGAATCTATGAATCTGCCCACACACATTCTTAGATCCTGGCCTATTCTCTCCACCATCTCCTTGAGTTTGGTGCTTTGCGCCGGGGTGAGGTTCCCGATGGAGCTATACTTCCGGCCAGGAAGCATGACCCACTGGGTAGGCTGTAAACCTGGTGCTCACAAAACCTAGGTTCAAGTTCCTGTTCTACCACAGACTTCCTGGATGATTCTGGCCAAGTCATCCTGGGGCTGTGCCTAAGCTCCCCATTGTGGTCCTTTGAGGTACAGAGTAACAGCCTAGAACCCCCATATTCACCACTGTCATATAATTGTGTGTTTTACAATGCATGCCTTGTGAGGTATCATTTTAAAAGTCTTAATTTGTTAAACATTAGTATCCTGGTGTATTGTATGTGCTATCATTGTACGTGAGGTTATGAAACATTGCTGTATATGGTACTGAAATATGTTGTGAGGTTGGGAACACCCACAACCAGCCTTTCAGGAACAACAATGGAGTAGCCAGACATGCTGATGGCTCATTAAAAGGAATCCACCTCTCCCAGCAGCCATTCCAGAAGACTTCTCAGAGAGAGCAAATAGACAATGGACACTGCTTGACCAATGGGAGCAGGCCTCCATATCACAAACTTTCAAGCAAGCTGGAAGAAAGTATAAAAGAGGGGAAATGACAACATCACTTGGCCTCTCCCCTTCTTCCCCCCCCTTTCCCCCACTCAACATCTGGAAACACATCTGACGACAAAGACTTTGAACTGGGGAAGGTGGTCCCAGGCTGGAAGAGTCCCAGCCTGTGGATTGAGGATCTGTGACCCATTTGTACCATCTCTCAGGGTGAGACACTACTTGATTCAAATCCTATTTAGTTTGTAGAACTCAGACTGTGAATTAATTTAATTAACCAACTCTGATTTCCATGCCTGCTACTTATAATCACTTAAAAATCTATCTTTCTGTAGTTAATATATCTGTTTTATATTTTACCTAAAACAGTGTGTTTTGGTTGAAGTGCTTGGGAAATCTTAGCTCAGGTTACAAAAGCTAGTGTGTATCCTCTCCACTCTAGAGGAGGGGCAGACTGGGTAATGAACTTACACTGGTCAGGCTTCTGACCAGGGCAAGACAATACAGTTCTGGGGTGTGAGGCTGGGAAGCTGTGGGGGAATTGGCTGGAGCCTCTCTATTGTTGGTTCATGAGTGCAAAGCATTCATGTAACCCAGTTGGGTGTGTCCCTGCATGTGGATGTCTGTGTAAGTGCAGTACCTGCCAGAGGTCTGTGGCTTAACAACAGCATCACACTTAGAGAGGGATACCCCAGGTTGGTTGACAAAGGGGGTCAGTGGTCCTACAGTCCAGGTTGCACCCTGGGGCCCCGTCACACCCATCTCTAATGGGGATAACAGCATTGCCTTAGTTCTGGAGTGTCTGGAAGCTAAATGCAGTAAGGATTATTGGGTGCTCAGATACTACAGCACTGGAGGGCATATAATTACCTGCTATGCTGGCTCACAAGAACAGAGGCCAGTGCCTGGTGGGTGAAGCCCTGGTATTCTGTGGCTACCTCTAGAGCCATACAATTTCCCCAGGGATCGCATGGAGCCACCACCCACTCACACTGTATGAATGCAGTTTCAAGGCAGTGGAATTCCCTGCTTAACCTTGGCCCTTCCATGTGTTCTTGTTGTTGGGAGGGGGCTGATCTGGGCCAGCGGTTGAAATGCTAATACAGATAGAGGAATGCACTTGATGGTGCCACTGTACAGCAATTCATTCAGGAAGCATCTCAGCTCCATCTCTAACTTAAACACCACCCTTAACGCTTGGACTCCGTTAGGGGCAAATCTCACTGGAGAAAGAACATATTCCCTGGCGTTTTTGCAGAAATCTGCAGCAATTAGGACTGTCAAGCAATTAAAAAATATTATCGTGCTTAATCACGCTGTTAAACAATAATAGAATACCATTTATTTAAATATTTTTGGATGTTTTCTACATTTTCAAATATATTTATTTCAATTACAACACAGAATACAAAGTGTACAGTGTTCACTTTATATTTATTTTTTATTACAAATATTTGCACTGTAAAAAACAAGAAATAGTATTTTTCAATTCACCTAATATGGAGTACTGTAGTGCAATCTCTTTGATGACAAAGTTGAATTTACAAACGTAGAATTATGTACAAAAAAACCTGCATTCAAAAATAAAACAATGTAAAACTTTAGAGCCTACAAGTCCAATCAGTCCTACTTGTTCAGCCAATCGCTCAGACAAACAAGTTTGTTTACATCTGCTTCTTGTTTACATCACCTGAAAGTGAGAACAGGCATTTACATGGCATTGTTGTAGCCGGCGTTGCAAGATATTTACATGCCAGATGTCCTAAAGATTTGTATGTCCCTTGATGCTTCAACCACCATTCCAGAGGATATGCGTCCATGCTGATGACGGGTTCTGCTCGATAACGTTCCAAAGCAGTGCAGACCGACATGTTCATTTTCATCATCTGAGTCAGATGCCACTAGCAGAAGATTGATTTTCTTTTTTGGTGGTTTGGATTCTGTAGTTTCTGTATCGGACTGTTGCTCTTTTAAGACTTCTGAAAGCATGCTCCACACCTCATCCCTCTCAGATTTTGGAAGGCACTTCAGATTCTTAAATCTTGGGTCGAGTGCTGTAGCTATCTTTAGAAATTTCATCTTGGTATCTTTGCATTTTGTCAAATTTGCAGCGAAAGTGTTCTTAAAATGAACAACGTGTGCTGGGTCATCATCCGAGACTGCTATAACATGAAATATTATAAACAGAGCAGGAGACATATAATTCTCCCCCAAAGAATTCAGTCACAAATTTAATTAATGCATTTTTTTTTAAACAAGTGTCATTAGCATGGAAGCACGTCCTCTGGAACGATGGCCAAAGCACGAAGAGGCATATGAATCTTTAGCGCATCTGGCATGTAAATATCTTGTGACACCAGCTACAACAGTGCCATGCGAATGTCTGTTCTCACTTTCAGATGACATTGTAATTAAGTGGGCAGCATTACCTCCCGTAAATGTAAACCAACTTGTTTCTCTTAGCAATTCGCTGAACAAGAAGGAGGACTGAGTGGACTTGTAGGCTCTAAAGTTTTACACTGTTGTTTTTGAGTGCAGTTATGTAACAAAAAAAACTACATTTATAAGTTGCACGTTCATGATAAAGAGATTGCACTACAGTACATGTATGAGGTGAACTGAAAAATACCGTTTCTTTTGTTTATCTTTTTATAGTGCAAATATTTTAATAAAAAATAATATAAAGTGAGCACTGTCCACTTTGTACTCTGTGTTGTAATTGAAATCAATATATTTGAAAATGTAGAAAAACATCCAAAATATTTAATAAATTTCAATTGTTATTCTATTGTTTAACAGCGCGATTAATCGTGATTAATTTTTTTGAGTTAACCGCGTGAGTTAACTGTGATTAATAGACAGCCCTAGCAACAATGTTCATGCAGATGTCTTCAGTGAAACTAAACAGCCTTTCTGCTGGAGCATGGAGAAAACACTGCAAGATTCACAGGCTTTCTAGGTCCCTTCTCCAACCATTCCACATGGCTGGTGGGCCTGGCACTGCAGGGCATTGTGTAGACTAGAGCACCTTAGTTTGATGCTCTGCTCCTTACACTGACTTCCTAGAAAATATCAAGTTATGTTCAAGAATTGGAACCTAATCTTCTAAACACACCGGGCCAAGCTACTTAAGGGACTGCCTCACCCCATTATTATTCTAATTATTATATAGCATCTAGAGGCCTCAGCTGAGATCAGGGCCCCATGTCCTAGGTGCTGTATAAACATATAGACAGTGCCTGCCCCCAAAGAGTTTACAATCTAAACAAAGGGCAGGAGGGGAAACAGACACAGAGAGGTGAAGTGACTTGCCCAACATCACCCAGCAGGTCGGTGAGACAGCCAGGAACTGAACCCAGGTCCCAGTCTAGCACCCTAGACACAGGATCATGGCTAGTCAGAATCCATACGTGTCCACGCATCAGAGTCCAAGGAATTGCAATGTCTTTAAGAAGGCTGGATTCTTCCCCAATCTGAATATAATTCAAAGATTCATCATGTCCGTGCTGTTAATATTTTTGAGAAGAAATATTGTTTTCCTTTCAGATTATGAATGAATATTGATTGTTGAGGGTTTTTTAATCTCTCATCTCAACCACCTGCTAACATGAACCTAAAGTCTTCCAGCAGGAGTTGAAACACATCCACATTATACAGCTATTCATCTCCAAAGAGCTGTTCTTATCCAGGTATGAAACATTAATTTGATAGTCTGTGGAATATTACATTGGGGAAATAGGTGGTTCTCATTTCACCAAGGGTCTAATCCTGGAATTCTTTACTCAGGCAAAACTCCCATCCAAGTCAAGGGGCCAGATGCTGAGGTTGCTACTCAGCTTTTACTCCCCTGTACTCAGGCAAACTCTTACTGAAATCAAGGGAAGTTTTGCCTGCGTGAGGACTTCAGGACTTTGCCATATGTGATAGTGAATGTAGAGCAATTGTCTTAGGCAAGTGCACTCAGTAGGATCCTATTCTACCACATCCTGGGCTAGCAAAGCTTCACCCTGCAACTCCCAGAGCAAGTAGAAATTAGGAACACCCCACAGATAATCTTGATCTCTCTTGTGCTGGCTTGCAGGTTGGACTTCCCTTTCAACAATTTCCCGTATCTGTCATGGGAGCGGGCGAGTGGTTTCCAGAACCACCTTCCTGGGGTTCGTCTTAATGGTGTGCTGGATGATGCTAGTCTGGCCTGGGCGGGCGGTAAAGGTTGTATGAAAGGCGTCCAGCAGGCACCGAGCCGGTTTCTGTTGTTCCGGGGAGATATCAGGGACCTAAGTCCAGCTCGGGAGCGTGAGGGGTAACTAGCAGTCCATCCCATGCATGCCAAGGCTTCAGAAGGTTTATGTGATAAATCTGCTTTTTTCTTTTTCAGTCTGGTTGGTGGACTTCGTACATGACCAGCCCCACTCGCCAGACTACATCATAAGGGCCCTGTTATGGGGCAAGCAGTTTTGACTCCTCAGAGGGGAGGAGGAGGAGTTCTCGGTTGCCGGGCTTGAAGGTTCAGTCTCGGGTCCCCTGGTTATAACACGGCTCCTGGGTCCCCTGTGCCGCCTAGAGATTCTCCTGTGCAAGGGCCCTTGCCCAAGTGAGTTGGTCCTGCAATTGCAACACATATTGGAGAAGCCCCTGTGAAGCTGAAGGGGTGTGCTCCCAGACCTCTCTCATCAGATCCAGTATTCCTGTGGGGTCGTCGACCATACAGGAGTTCGAAGGGAGAGAACTTGGTGGACAACTGGGGTACTTCACAGATGGCTAGCAGCAATGGTGGGAGCAATTGGTCCCACTACTGCAATTCTTGTGAAGGGAACTTCCTCAACATACCTTCAAAGTCCTGTTGAGGCGCTTGATGAGCCCGTCCATCTCCAGATGATACACTGATATCTACAGCTTCTTAATGCCCAAGAGGGCACACACCTGACAGAGCAGCTGGGAAATGAAATTAGTCCCTTGATCGGTCAGGATTTCCCGGGGAAGCCCCACGCGGGCAATACCTGCACCAGTTTGGCTGCGATGGTGCGGGCACTGGCGTTTCTCAGTGGGATGGCTTTGGGGAAGCGGGTTGCATAGTCCATTAGGATGAGGATATTCCAGACCTGGCCTTGATCTTTGGGAGGGATCCCACCAGGTCCATTGCGACTCACTCGAAGGGAACCACCTACTAGGGACAAGGGGACCAAGGGCACTTTCGGCACCCCTGGGCGGGCGGCCCACTGGCATTTGGGGCATGAGCAGCAATAGTCTTTTATCTTGTGATTGACTCCCTGCCAGTAGAAGTGGGATAGGACGCGGGCCAGGGTCTTTTCTTGTCCCAAATAGCCGTCCGCAGGGATGTCGTGCGCGAGCTTCAAAATGCCTTTCCGATGACACCGGGGAACGACCAGCTGGGTCCGAACCTCCTGGGTTTGTGGATCCCACTCTACCCAATAGAGGCAATCTGCTACAAGCTCATCCCCATGGACACTGGAGTCTGATCTCCCCACCACCACCACCACTCTAGGGTGGGGACGATCCCCTGATAGATGAGGGTTTGCCCGCACCCTGAGTCCAGGAGGGCCACGACTTGTCTCGGCCCCATCCCCACAAGCGTTGTTAGCTTCGGGGTGGACTGCTTGCGGGCAAGGGACTCTCCAGTACAGACCTGGCCAAAGCTGCAGTCCATCTCGGCACATTCCCGTTGTAAATGCCCAAAACGGCTGCAGGAGAAGCAGGGTCCCACTTCTGGACGTCCTGGCTGAGGTGGCATCTCTCGGGGAGGGCTTCGGTGAGAGTCCCAGCCCGCCTTGCTGGGGTGCTCTGGGTTTCCGTGAAACACAGGTCTGGATTGCTGACGAACGTCCTGGGGCTGGCTGTCAGGGTTGCGGATGCCAAATTGGCATCTGGTCTTGGGTTCGGGCCCCGTGCCAACCCGGAGACCCGTCAGCTGGGTGCGGGGCCCATGGCCCAAGTTCCTGGACTGATGGGGGTCTCTGCGGTCAGGAAGTCTTCCATCAAGGGGCACTCAAGGTTATCAGGCAGTGGCAGAGTACCCAAGCCCTACCGTGGGGTGGGAGCACCTCGATGAACTGCTTTAGGGTGACCTGTTCGGCAAGTTCGCTCGTTGAGCGTCGCTCTGGAAGACGCCATCACTAGCAGAGGTCTTTAATTGCCTGGGCTACGACATGGAGCCGGGCGCCTGGCAGGTAGGTCGTCATCCGGAACTGCCGACGGAAGGTCTCTGGCATGATGCTGAGGGCATAGAAGACGGGCGACTTCACCTGCCCATAGTCTCGCGCCTCCTCCAGATGAAGCCCCCGATAGGCAATCTGCACTGTCCTGGTCAAGTTGGGGGCCAGGAGAGTGGCCCACTGCTCCTGGGGTCACCTTGCCACTAGGGCAACCTGCTCAAAGGTGACAAGGAATGCCTATGGGTCATCCTCGGGTCCCATCTTGGAGAGCCTTATGGGCACTGAGGGAGTGAGGGGGATTCTCCACAGCCCCAGACGGGGCCGGATGAGGTCAGGGCACCAGGGTCTGGCCGATGCCTGCATTCTCCACCAAGTGTAATCCTGAGGGGGGTGGGGGAAGGAGAGGAGGAGAAGCTCCTCCTCCTATGGGTCTGTGGGCGGCCAATCCGCCCCAGTACGTCTTTGGGGGTTGCCTGACATGGGGAATCAGCAGGGCAATGGGAGACATGAGCTTGGACCGGCATTAAGGGCTGAACAACACACACAGTTACAGAGTCCCCTGGTCGGGCGGGGCAGCAAAGAGTCTCTGGCTCAGGTCTGTATTCAGGCTGAGCAGCAAACAGTTGGGCCTCCTAGCTCTGGCGGAGGGCCGACAAGTGCAGGCTTCTTGCCTAAGAGAGTGAGAAACTGCCACCCATAGATTGGGGTAGCAGGGGGGAATTCACAGCCCAGGGCCCTAGTAGTGGCAGAGTGGTCTGTCACTAGGTTAGCTAGGCTCCTGACCGGAACATGCTGAGTCACTCGCTGTCAGCGTTGCAGCCAGACAGGGGTCGGCTACCCCTGGGCCACTTCCTAACTCCCGCTCAGGGTGTACCTGTCTCTGTAGATGTAGAGGGTCGTCCTGGTCATCTGGGAAGAAGGCCTCTGTCAGTGCTTGCAGCTCCTCCATGCTCGGGTCTGTAAATGGCCCTGGCGGTCCTGGCCAGTCCTTGGCTCCCTTGGGGTCTGCAGCAGTTTCCCAGCTCGGGAACTTACAGGAGGGGTCTGGCTCCTCCGGCAGCTGCCTTCCAGCTGAGTTCTCCGGCCCACCTTTTGTACTTCTGATCCTGCCCACTAACTTCCAACAGAAGGGTTGAGTGTGGCGTGGCTCCACCCACCAGGGTTCATTGAGGCGCTCCTCCTCCTCCAAGTCTGTGGGCGGCCAATCCGTCCCACTACAGTGTCCCTGTAGCAGCAGAGTCCACAGTACCCCACACCTCTCTAGAACAACCCCTCACCAATGTCCAATCCATGCTGGCTAGGTGTAGTCCCATACGGCAGCAGAGCTTTGATGGGGGGTTGAGGGAGCCACTCCAAGAGGAATGGAAGCTGTAGTTCAGCTAGTAGGCAGAACTGTAATTATTGTGATAGCACCTAAATGCTCCAACCAAGATCAGGCACCCTCTGTCCTGGGCACTGTATATACATATAGTAAGAGACAGTCCCTACCCTGAAGGTTTCAAATTTAAATAGACAAAGGAAAGATTATTACAGTATCCCCACTTTATAGATAGGAAACTGAAGCACAGAAGGATGGAGTGCCACTTCCAAGGTCACACAGCGAGCATGTGGCAGAGACAGGATTATAACCCAGAATCCCAGACCCAGTGCCTTAACCGCAAGACCATGCTTGTTTAATTTAAGAAGTTAATCTTCTATCCCTGGCACATACAAAGGTAATTCTGACCGGGCTAATAAGATGCCTTGCTCATAAATTCACTGTGAACACTTGTTGTAGGAGTTGTTTTTAGCTCTCAGTTGTCAATGAAATAGACCTGACAAGTTAATCTATGCTGCACCTGGGGGCTGTTGAGATGGCAGGCAGGCACTCTGTTTATATTTAGCCCTGGTATCCTAGAGATCCACTTGCCTTGTGTTCAAAAATCCCTCTTTGTATCAGAGAAGCTTTTGTCATCTGCACAAAGGTGGCTCTAATAATAGTAATAAAAATAATCACCATTTAAATAAGCTTTAAAATGCAGAGACCAGAGCTGGGCCCAAATTGAAACCTCTGATCTCAGCACCCCGAACTGTTGAAGGGGTCGAGATCCACAGGCAATGTCTATTCCTGAACGTAGTTCTATGAAAGAACAGAATCCAGTTTGTGAAGCACTCCAAGAAAAGGAATCCACAGCCAGATCCAGAAATCCATAATCCCAAAGCTACCCAACCATGTTCCTGCTGCTTTCAATGGGAATGGGGGCAGAGTGAATATTGGAGCA
Organism: Chrysemys picta bellii; assembly: GCF_011386835.1. Classification (NCBI taxonomy): domain Eukaryota; kingdom Metazoa; phylum Chordata; order Testudines; family Emydidae; genus Chrysemys; species Chrysemys picta. Next base: position 48,291,981 of record NC_088800.1, read on the forward strand.
AATATTTTCTTTTTAGGGACCAAGGGGAGACCTCCAGGATATGTAAAGCAGCCTAGGCACTTTGAAAACCTCACTACACACCCATCTGCATCTTTAGGTCCCTAAATATCTTTAAAAATCTAAGCCACCCAGGACCCTGGGTATGCACTTGAGCAATTGCTGCCCATGCTGCCATAAGTTCACTGCTATTGGTACTTGAGCTAGATCAAAGCTAGCTCGGTATGTAGAATTCTTGTGACAAGCACATGACACACTTTTCCATCCCTCTGAAATGGAGGGGCCCCATTTTCCCCCCCACAGATGTGGCTGGGAAATCATGTCAGTTTCACTGGGAAAATACTTTCTCAAGGAAATGTCCTCCTGATTATTGTCAAATGCCAGCCTCTGGCAGCATGAACAAGTGGTGAAAATGTGGCTGATCAGGAATTCACAAGGAAAAGCAAAATTATCCAGCTTTGAGTTTCTTTTCAAATAATTGCCCCACCTACATCCCCCATGTACCAGTTTTCCCTCTGGCCTAGAAGGGCTGGATGGTACTTTCCCAAGCCTCCGCAGCACGAATGACTAGCAATCAACATGCTGCTTCCCCAGCATCCACAGGCTTTGCCAACCTAAGCAGAAATCCTGCTTCTCCTACAGACAGCTCAATGCACTTGCCACCAGGCCAGCCTCTTGGACGTCTCTTGCGAGATGCCCTAATTCCCTCACACTCGCTATTTTGCCTTCACACTGTGGCCGGAGCAGCCTTCCTGAGGAGTCACTTACTGTGACTTTCGTTTGCTTTATCCAATACTTTACCCAAATCCTGCAATGAGCTCCACATGAGTGCAGAGTCTGCCCTTTCCCCATGCAAAGCCCCATGATCTCTTGGGTGCAGGGCTGCATGCATGCAGATTTCAATGCAGGATCAGGACCTTCATCCTTTCATGTGGGTTTTGGTCAGGTGATGGCACCTAGTTTCAAAATCATTTTCCCTGGAACGGTGCAATGCTGATGTGATACTTTTATAGGCCTCTTTCCTAGGAACAAAGCCTATATCACAGAAGTGCTGTGGTGCCCAGACACCATGAGGATGAGTATATTGCAAATGTGATTATGAGTGATAGATTAGATGGGCAGACAGATGGCATGGAGAGAAGGATTGAATAGACAGACATACAGAATGGGTGAAAAGATGGATGTGACAGAAACGCCTTCTGAAACAACAGAGGAAGGGTTTTCCTGACTGGCTATCTAGTGTAAAAACTGAGTTTTGCTAAAGAGTCACAGGCCCCTTGGCACCAATCTCTGATGAGGATTGTGGGTGAAAAGGGAAGATCAATATCACACACATTAGTTGATTAAAAGGCTCCCCCTCCCCATCATACATTATTATCCCAGTAGTGTCTGTAGGCCCCAGCTGAGATGTGGGCTCCATTGTGCTACGCCACATACACACACCACATCCCTGCCCCAGAAAGCTCACATGCTGTAAGACAAAGGAAGGAGGCCTATCCCCATTTCCCAGATGAGAAACTGAGACCAAGAGATGTCTCATCCAAGGTCAGACAGGGAGTCTAGGCAGAACAGGGGATTGAACCCAGCCTAGGGCTTTTCTGGTCACCAGCCCGTCCTTCCTCTCACTGATAAGCTGTGGGCAGGATTCTGGTGGAGAAGCGATGATGGGCCCAAACTCCAGGACTATACTAGAGTGCTTCTTGCATTCTGATGCCAGCCAATCTGAAAGGCAAACTGTGGCCACAGGCCAGAGACTCAGAGGTAGAATGAGCTTGGATGAACCCTTGGATGGCACCTTAAAGACTAACAGATTTATTTGGGCATAAGCTTTCAGGGGCAAAAAACCGACTACTTCAGATGCAACTTAACCATCTAAAAGTTTATGCCCAAATAAATTTGTTAGTCTTTAAGGTGCCACCGAACTCCTCATTGTTTTTGTGGATACAGACTAACACGGCTACCTCCTGATACTTGGTACACCGCTACCTCGATATAATGTGACCCGATATAACATGAATTCAGATATAACGCGGTAAAGCAGTGCTCCGGGGGGGCGGGGCTGCGCACTCCAGTGGATCAAAGCAAGTTCAATATAACGCGGTTTCACCTATAACGCGGTAAGATTTTTTGGCTCCCGAGGACAGCGTTATATTGAGGTAGAGGTGTACCTTCTGTTCTCGCAACTCATCTTCCTCTACATCAGGCAGTTACTAGCAGGGGCGGCTCCAGGCACCAGCGCATCGAGTGCATGCCTGGGGCGGCAAGCCGCGGGGGGCAGCCTGCCGGTCACCGTAAGAAGGAATGGTGACTAGTAACCAGGGGCGGCTCTATGTATTTTGCGACCCCAAGCACAGCAGTCAGGCAGCCTTCGGCGGCATGCCTGCGGGAGGTCTGCCGGTCCCACGGTCTCGGCGGCAATTTGGCGGCGGGTATGCCGAAGGCGCGGGACCGGCGGATCTCCCGCAGGCATGCCGCTGAAGGCTGCCTGACTGCCGTGCTTGGGGGTCGTAAAATACATAAAGCCGCCCCTGGTTACTAGTCACCATTCCTGCCAGAACAGGGCCAAATACAGCCCTGGCATAAGGGTGCCATTTAAATCAATGGAGTTATTCCTGCTGACACTGTCTCTGGATTTGACTTGCACAGGTGAAAATATAAAGACTCCTGGAAGATCTTTGGGGCAGGGCCTGTCTTTTTGTTCTGTGTTTGTACAGCACCTAGCTCAATGAGGTCTTGATCCATGATTCAACTTGCTAACACAAAATAATTAATACTAAGGAGAATTCAGTTAGCATCCCATTTCCTAACCCTCCAGATCAGCATTCTGCAACTGGACATTAATTCAATATTTGCTATCAGTTTGCCTGGATAATCAATGTAATTAAGGGCTCAGTGAAAGCTGGTGGATTTGGGCTGGTTGAGAATTTTTTGACTGAACGTTTTTCATCAGAAAATGCACATTTGTGAAAACTACAACTTTTTCTGAGACAGGGTTGGTGTCAATGAATTTTCGATTTTGAAAAGTTTTTGGGAAAAAAAGTTTTGAAATCAACAAAAGGAAAAGTTCCATTTTTCGCTTAAAAGGAACTTTTTGTTTTGAAATCTGAGTTAACTGATGGTCAAAAAAATCTTTTACTTTTTTAAAAAGTTGAATTGAAGCAACTGACCTGAGTCTGAAACATTTGCAGATTTTTAGTTCACGAACATTTTCAAGATTGACTTTTCATTTCAATTTGGGACACAAGTTTTGAAATTTTGAGAATCCCCACAGGGTAGGAAAACCGTTTCCAACCCAGTTCTAGTGGCAGTGCTTGTCAACAGCCTGCATCAGAGCTGTCCCTGTTCCACCGGACACGGGGGAAGATGCCAGGTTTGCTGGCCAGTTGTAGCTCCTTGCTGGTTAGATAACTTCCCGCTGTAAGTGACAGTGGTGGGAAATAGAGATAAGGTTTTGGCTACACTGTTACGGGATTATATTCTCATTCCTTTCTGGCTTTGGGCATTTTGGCATGAGCAAAGCCAGCCCCATGATTCTGACCCCAGCCCCTTCCATACTCGTGGACCATAAGACTACTGTTTGTTAGATGTGCAGAGATAGTCCCTCCTGGTGTGGGATGGGAGGTTCCAGGGTTTGTAGGGGTACAGACAGCCTCTCCTAATATGGTTTATAGCTATAAAAAAGCCCTGCCCTGTACAGGATGGGGGGCGGTGTTGTGGGATTTGTAGGTGCAGAGACAGTGCAGTGTTTATAGGTACACATGGAGAGCACTACTTCTCTTGCTGAGCTGTTGTGAGAGTCAGTTAGCTAATGTGTACAGGGCCACTGTCCAAGGACACAGGGTGACAAGCAGGTTTGCACTCAAGGTTTTTAGATCTGTGTTTGATGTTGCGATGTTGGTCCAAGTTCTCTAGCCCAGCTCTTACTGCAACGGTAGGCACAATATTGTTTACTCAAAAGCAGTCACATCAGAACACATTCAGCCAGTAAGATATAGGGGTGCAAAGAAATTCAGTCTATTAACCTAGAGCTCTGCTCGCCTACTCCACTGCCTGGAATAAAAGGCATGAGAACAGCATGTGGGAGATCTGCAGGAAAGAGCCTTCTGAAGGGAATACTAAGTTTCTGGGAAAGATGGCAGCTCTCCCGGGACCGATAATCCACAGCTAATATTGCAATGACAGCCCTAGTTTCAAACCAGAGAGCCACCAAACACCCCCAAAGCAAGGGGTTTGGTTCAGCACATCACAAGTGGTGGGTTGCTGAGCCCTTTGGAAAATGCAGCCCCACTGGGGTTGCTGAGTGCTCCACTGCCCTGGCAGCTCAGTGAAATAGCTGGATTATTGGATCACAGGGGGGCAGCTGGCTGCTGAGTTTGTTTGACAATCTGGCTCCTAAGGGCAGCTGTGAAATTCCATTCTGAACTTGCCCACAGTTTAGGGGTGTTTGGATTGGGCCTATCTCTTGCTCCCTGCCTCTCACCTCCCCCCCACCCCTTTAACAGGAGCCACTGACCACTGCTGTGTGTTGGGGGTGACCTATGTCACGTGACTGAGGCTAGGCTATGAAGATAGGCCCCGGATGACCCCAGCATTTCCTTTGTATCCCTCCCTTGTCTCACCTTCACATCACTGCTCTGGCTCTGTACTCAAACAGTGTCAGTTTTAGCCTGCCCAAGCCCTCCTCAAAACACATGCTCTCACCAAGCCTTATGGAAATTACTTCAGCGAGATTCTCATATCCTCCTCCAAATGCAGCCAGCAGCCCACGTGCCATGCATGTAGAATCATAGACTTTAAGGTCAGAAGGGACCATTATGATCGTCTAGTCTGACCTCCTGCACAATGCAGGCCACAGAATCTCACCCACCCACTCCTGTATCAAACCCCTAACCTATGACTGAGCTATTGAAGTCCTCAAATTGTGGTTTAAAGACTTCAAGGTGCAGAGAATCCTCCAGCAGGTGACCCGTGCCCCATGCTGCAGAGGAAGGTGAAAAACCACCAGGGCCTCTGCCAGTCTGCCCTGGAGGAAAATTCCTTCCCGACCCCAAATATGGTGATCAGCTAAACCCTGAGCATGTGGGCAAGATTCACCAGCCAGACACCCAGGAAAGAATTCTCTGTAGTAACTCAGATCCCACCCCATCTAACACCCCATCACAGGCCATTGGGCATATTTACCGCTAATAGTCAAAGATCAGTTAATTGCCAAAATTAGGCTATCCCATCATACCATCCCCTCCATAAACATATCAAGCTTAGTATGGAAGCCAGATATGTCTTTTGCCCTCACTGCTCCCCTTGGAAGGCTGTTCCAGAACTTTATTCCTCTGATGGTTAGACCTTGATTGTCAGGTGGGGCAACAACCTCCTGATTGGTCTATAAGGTTCTGGGCACCTAATTTATTACAAAGGGCCAGATTCTGCCACCCTTCCTCAGACTGAGCAGTGTCCTACCCCTAAGCACTCCCACTGAAATCAACAGGGCTACTCAAGGAGTAAGGTATTACTTGGCATGAGCAGAGGTGGCAGAATTGGATCCATCAGGTATTTAGAAACAGTTGCTGTTGCATTATTCTAAGAACAGACTTCACACAGGTTTCAGAGTGGTAGCCGTGTTAGTCTGTACCAGCAAAAACAACGAAGAGTCCTTGTGGTACCTTAGAGACTAACAAATTTATCTGGGCATAAGCTTTTGTGGGCTCAGTGGCTCAGTGGAGAAATCCTGCATTGATTCTCTTGGACCTGCCAGCTGCAAACCAGATGCCAGAGATGGTTTAACTAGTGATGGGCCCCACTCAAGGCCCTCCACCCCGGAACATTTTGGGGATGTTCAGATCCAGGTTGGAGTCCAAGCTCTGAACAGCAAGACTCAGCAGTCTCTCCCATCTGGGAGCAGGCTTTGCTGTATGGACATTTCGAACACTCATGAGGCTGAGTCACAAAGCAGGACCCTCATCCTCCGAAGGCAGATGAACCCTTCATCTTGCCTAGCCAGCATGCCTTCCTTGACTGGAGGTGACTCTTTGTATAGCTTACACAGGATCTGATAGCCACAAGAAGAGAGCGGTATCTGTGCTCCTGTCTCTGGTCACTAGAGGGCGCACTGAGCCTACATCTCCAGTAGATTGCTTGTGGCAATTTTCTACTTATCCCAGAGGCTAGAAACAGGTGCCCAATAACATTCTTGTACTTCTCCTTGGGGTAACCAAACTGATTCATTTGGCTAAATTTCCACTAGCCCGTGTAGGAACCTCCTGCTGTCCTGAGGAGAAGCCGTGCTAGAACATACCATTTGCCAGAATTAAACATGTCACCTTGATAGAGAGCAAACCCCAAAATGAACCCACATGCACATGAACGAGGACACAGGTACATACCCAATACGGATGTAACCTAAGCATTCTAGGAAGCAGACCCGTCGAAGCTGGAGGGGTTTACATGCTACAGATTGTGGGGATCAGACGGCGTTGCGGGCGGATAACACAATATAGAGCCTTTCATCACTAGGACACTGGTTGGAATTCAGCCCAAGTCAGCAGGGAACAGAAGTCATGTATCTGGTGGCTGTTCATTGGCCTTGGTGGAATGAGCTGGTGAGTCTCAGCCCAGTTTCTAATGGGCAAGTTTCCACATGCAGTTGGCAGCCTCATCAGAGAGGTCAATGACTGAATGGGGCCATGGATACAAAATTGATCCCATTGAAGTGATCCCATTGACCTGCAGCTGATTTGAGGCCCATTGGCAAAAGCCAATGGGGGACAATTGGCATTTCTTATTCTGGAGGTGGGCAGAGAACTTCAGTCCCCACTGTCATCAGTCTGACACTCTGCACCCGCACTAAGTTGATTGCTAGAACAATTTCAGACATCCTTTAAAGAGACAGCAGATCGAGGGAAGTGATTATTCCCCTCTATTTGACACTGGTGAGGCCATATCTGGAGTATTGCATCCAGTTTTGGTCCCTCCACTACAGAAGGGATGTGGACAAATTGGAGAGAGTCCAGCGGAAAGCAACGAAAATGATTAGGCGGCTGGGGCATATGACTTAAGAGGAGAGGCTGAGGGAACTGGGGTCATTTAGTCTGCAGAAGAGAAGAGTGAGTGGGGTTTTGATAGCAGCCTTCAACTACCTGAAGGGGAGGTTCCAAAGAGGATGGAGCTAGGCTGTTCTCAGTGGTGGCAGATGCCAGAACAAGAAGCAATGGTCTCAAGTTGCAGTGGGGGAGGTCTAGGTTGATATTAGGAAACACTATTTCACTAGGAGGGTGGTGAAACTCTGGAATGGGTTACCTAGGGAGGTGGTGGAATTTCCATCCTTAGAGGTTTTTAAGGCCCGGCTTGAAAAAGCCTTGGCTGGGATGATTTCGTTGGTGTTGGTCCTGCTTTGAGCAGGGGGTTGGACTAGATGACCTCCTGAGGTCTCAACCAACCCTAATATTCTATGATTCTATGACCGCGAGAGACTCTCTTCCATCATTTCTATCACTCTGGGGAAGCCTTTTACAAAATCCCACATAAAACACTAGAGAAAGGGTCAGATCCTCAGCTGATGTAAATCCATTGTCCTGAGTGGAGCTAGGCAGATTTACAACAGCTGCAGATCTGGCTCAACACAATATGCTGTCCTTCTCAATCAGACAGTAGACTGCACTGACTATGCAAACTAACTCCTCCTCTGTTCAAATTTTTCATCCTCTCTCTCTGTTGTGAAGAAGCAGAGATCAGAATCCAGGAGGATTTGGGTGACACCTGTGACATTCTGCACCCCATATTCAACATAGTGGCATGATTATAATGTAATTATGACATAATTATGATGGACCTTGTACAGAATGTGTCATGTGATGTGTCAGTGGAAAAGTTATGATTTGCTGAATACTATCATCCTATTTGTGTGTATGTATCATTTTTGTATCTGGAGTTATGAATATGGACTGTATTTCAAATGTGGTTACATTTGGGTGATATCCACTAGGCAAGATGCTTCTAGTCTAGACAGCTGATTGTGAAGGGCCTATTCAATGTAATGGGCCATTAAGAAAAATAATAGGCCTTGGGAGAAGCTTATCCCGCACCTGGTAAGCTTTCCTGAGAACACTCCAGACAGCCTATGGACTCAGCAAAACATGCAAGGGCATGTGACCAGACCACATGATACTAAACTCCATTTTGGTACACCTATTCTTCCACAAACTGGGCTGGGAACTTAGCTTGAAACAAAGCGTTCCCACCATATGGAGAGATTATATAAGGTGGGGAGAGACATCATGATTTGTATTCACTCCTCTACAATTCAACACCTGAAAGAACCTCTGAAAGACAAAGGACTTGGAACGGGGGAGGGAGACCCAAGCTGCAAAGCAGATGCAGCTTGTGCCTCAAGAATCTGTAAACCTGCTTGTATCATCAGTCAGGGTGAGATATTGCTAATTCAAATCCTATCTGACATGCATCCGACAAAGTGGGTATTCACCCAAGAAAGCTCATGCTCCAATACGTCTGTTAGTCTATAAGGTGCCACAGGACTCTTTGCTGCTTTTACAGATCCAGACTAACACAGCTACCCCTTTGATACTTAAATCCTATCTAGTGGATTTAAGGCTCAGTTAGCGTTTTTGTTTATTTCCTAGGTAACCTAGGATTTGATCTGTTTGCTATCACTTACACTTAAAATCTATCTTTCTGTAGTTAATAAACTTGTTTTATCTTAATCAGTGTGTTTGAGTGACATATATGGGAAAATCTCAGCTTGGTTAACACAGACTTGTTGCATATCTTCCCCACATCGAGAGGGGAGCAAATTAATTAACGAGCTTGCACCATACAGATCCCTGGGCAATGCAAGATGGCATAATTCTGGGTTTATACTCCAGTAAGGGTGCAAGGCTGGGGAGCTGGGAAGTTGGTTGCAGGCCTCCTGTTTGTCTATGAGTGGCGTAGATAAAGCACTCAGGTAACTCATTTGGGTGTGTGGTGCCACCTGCTGTCGTGTTGGGTGATAACAGGTCCTGGAGAGGCTGGCTGAGTCACCAGCAGAGCAGTGTGAGAGAGGCCAGCCCAGCTGAATGGTTAAGGGGCACAGCGGTTCCAACAGCACCCCAAGGGTGACAACCCATCACAACTCCCTTTAGCCCACTTGCTTCTTTAGCTCAGCATGTTGTTTTGGAGGAACATTTCAACGATCTCCCTCACCTGCTGCCCTGATTTATAACTGCCAGAGGTCAAGAAACATGCCCAGTACCAGACAAAAGAAGAATTTCTCCAGAGATCTTGCTGCAAATGCTGAAGATGTTCATGTTGTACACCATGCCCTAGATAGTACAGTGATAGATATAGGGATTTTTCTAGGATTCCAAGGCAGTTAGCCCAGCAACTGGCATCATATTCAGCCTTTTCTTAGAGGATCAGACATAATCAGGGACATGAATATTCATAGCCATGCATGACCACATATATAAACAGACAGACATGTACCACAAACTTCCATATATGCAGACAGCTACATGCACACACAGGTTCTATCTATTGTACTTCAATGCCCCCCTCCCAGCACCATGGGATCGGAGCTCCTCCCACGTTTTGGTGACCTATCCTCACACCACCCTGTGAGAGAAGACAGGGCTAGTATCTCTATTGTACAGATGGGAACTGAGGCTAACAGAGACTAAGTGACTTGCCCAAGGTCAAGTCTTGTGGCAAAGCAGGGGTTTGAACCCAGTTCTCCCAAGCACTAGGCTAGTGCCCTAACCAGTGGGCCCACCTTCCTCTCTGGTCAGCCATAGAGGCATGCATCCACAGAGACAAACGCACACACTCATGGGCACTGAAGACAGAAAGAAGCAAAGGTCCACAGGAATGAATTGTCTACTTATTCATTTGCTATACCAGAGACATGGTTATTCCATAAATATCCAATTCAGAATCAGTACCAGCTCCCAGAAGATCATTAAGGAAGTTATTCCAAATGTTAATGAAGTTGGGGGTAACCCCCTCCCCCCAGCTAATGGTTACGTCTCCCTAGACAGAGGCAGCTTGTGACATGAGTTCTTTATCATGTATGATGAACAGAGCTAGCCTTGGCTCTTGTCATTTCTTCCCCACCCACGCTTTTCGTCATGTATAACTAGCTCATCACTGCACAGTCTCCTATTAGAGCTCAACAGGGTTAGTTCTGGTTGCTTTTGTCTATAGAACTTTCCTTCCCTCACCCATACTGTATGCACAGCGGACTCACCACAGACAGGCATGCACACACAGCCATGTATGTGAGCATGCAGCTCTGTGAAATACAGTGCTAGTGGAGTAGGAACTGGTATCAAGGAGGTCTGAGTTGCTTCACCAGATCTCTGAGCACCCAGGTTGGCAATACCAGTAGGTCACTGAAGACCCAGGGCACTTAGCAAAGCTTTACGAGAGCTCAATACAACCTGACTAGGGAATGCACAGGAGGAGCTAGGGCCATTCTGGAGCTTCAGGGCAAGATCTTAGGGTATATTTCTTAAAACAAAGGAGCCCAGTGGTGACAGATCCTTCTCCTTGGTTAAGATCAGCTCCATTCAGACAATGTAATGCTACTAGCCTCCCTCCTCTCACTGGCTTTCTGTCACATGGGAAGAGTTATAAACACCCCTCCCTTGAAGGAGAAAAGTCACTACCTTCCATCCAGTCTGCGGAGCGTGCCTGCCAGGCCTATTTGTACGATGGCATCCATCGTCTTTAGTAAAGCATTTCAGAGTGCGCTATGCAGCCAGGATTCGGAATGCAGACCCATGAGCTGGAAAACAAATGGGTGAAAGCAAATAAGTCATGGAGCCATAGGCTGCCACCTATAGCGCACTTTACTCAGGCAAAGCCCGCTGCTTGTATAACGCTGATAGACCCTGGTCGTTGGTGGGCGGAATTGAACCTGGGGCCTCTGGAGCTTAGTGTGTGAACCTCTACTGCAGGGGTCTCAAACACACAGCCCGGGGGCTGCATGCGGCCCGCGGGGTTATTTTCTGCGGCCCGCAAACTCCTCGCGGCCCCCCCGCCCTCCCCCCAGTGTTTACCTAGAGCGGCTCCGGCCCGACGCGCACTGGGGGCAGGGCAGGCTCCATGCCTGCCTGCCCTGCCCCCACGCCGCTCCGGGAAGCAGATGGAACCTGGGGGAAGAGAGGCACAGTGGTGTGTGTGTTGATGTTGCTTCAGGCTCCGCCCCCCAGCAGCTCCCATTGGCCGGGAACGGGGAACCGCGGCCAATGGGAGCTGCTGGGGGCAGTGCCTGAAGCAACAGCCACACACACCCCTGAGCCTCTCCTTCCCCAGATTCCATCGGCTTCCCGGTGTGGGGGCAGGTTAGGCAGGCAGGGAGCTGCCCTGCTCCCGGTGCGCATTGGGCCAGAGCCCACCCCCTGAACCCTTCCTGCAGCCGAACCCCCTGCCCTGAGACCCCTGCCACACCCCGACCCCCTGTCGCACCCCATACCCCTCCTACACCCCGACCCCCTGCTGCACCCTGCACTCCTCCTGCACCCCAACTCCCTGCCCTGAGCCCCCGCCACACCCCTCCTGCACTCCCTGGGGGCAGGGAGGGGGCAGAGTTGGGGTGGGGATTTCAGGGAAGGGGTTGGAATGGGGGAAGGGAAGGGGTGGGAAGAGGCGGGGCTCATGGAAGGGGTGGAGTGGGGGCGGGGCTGAGGGCGGCGGGGGGGGAGGTGTCAGTAAATGCGGCCCTCGGGCCAATGTACTAGTCCTCATGTGGCCCTCGTGGTCATTTGAGTTTGAGACCCCTGCTCTACTGCATGAGCTAAAAGCCAACTGGCTTGGTTAAGGCTGTAGAGCAGACTCATTTTATCTCTCTCTCTTTCTCTAAGTGGTCTCAGTGCCACTAATTGGGACAGAATAGCACACCCAGGAGGTGTGTGGGTTACACTTGCACTAGGCGCGGACAGGTGGCACAAGGGGAGTAGCTCAAGATGCGGTGATGGGCTATCACTCCCCAAAGAGTCTGAATGACCGAGTGGAGCTGGGCTGAAGAATGGGTGTGTCCCAGCAATGCCAGGAGTGGAACTAGATGCCACATTCCTGAGGTTCTAACCTCCCCTTTTTACCCTCTGCTAGGATAAATGGCAGAGCTCCACTGAAGCACTGATTTCCATCAGCTGAGGAGCTGGCTGGAGGGCTTTCGTTTGTCTGAATAAGGTCTGGGTGAAAACCAAACAGGGGATTTCAGGGCTTGGTCCTGCGAGCTTTGCCCGAGCAAGATCCCAGGCTTTGGCCCTCCATTTAGCCCTTGACTGACACAGCTCATCCTCCAAAAAGCGGCCAGCAAATCCCCTGGGGAAGTGACCTGGGAAATAGCTGCTGGGTTTTAACACAAGCATTTTGATGAAGATTTCCTCCCCTGTCCAATTAGCACTAAGTAGTCACACTCCATCTCCCCTCCCTCTTTTCTCTCATCCCCTCCCACAGGCCACAGCTATGTTTGGCAAGACACTGGAGCCCAGGTATGCCTGAGCCCACTTGACAACTGCTGGGCATTGAGGCCACAGCTGTATGTGGCTGGCCAGTTTAGGCCACTTCACCTAGGTCCATCCCAAGGGAAACTTGTTTGGCTTGCACAATGCCTCACCATGGCAACTGGGGGAGGTGAAGCACTGGGGTTAGGCTATGCTTTACTGAAGCCCAATGAGCTTCCCTTTCCCACTGTCTGAAGCTCCGCCAGAGTGTCAGCCTTGGGCAGTTCATTCTGCTTCTGGTGGCAGGAGAAAAATGGAGGCCAAGACTTCCTGATGGGGTGCCCAAAGCAAGGCTCCAAGGCCCAGATGCTCAAAGGTGTTTAGACTTCTACCTTCCATTGAAATCAATGGGAATAGAAGCCTAAATACCTTCAGAGATCCACGCCCTAATCCATATTCAGGCCTGATCTTCAGATCCCATTGGCTTGAGTGGCAGCTACAGGTGCTCAGAGGTGATGGAGGCAGAAGTAGATAAAAGAAAAGAGCAGAGAGCCAACCTTTCTAGAAGAGTCCTACAGAATCTAACAGAAAACGATCACCTTTCTAAAGGTCTTTCAGTTCCCTCTAGAGAATTTAGTAGAGAATTATACCTTTTCTGTACAAGGGTCAAAAGCCTAGAGAGAAAGGATGTAATATTTTAAATATCCCACAGGTTTATTGAGCAATTTCTATTAAAACGCTCCTACTTTCATCCCTGTTTCATTCCATAAGAGAAGCAGCAAAGTCAATGGGACTCTGGGTGGCGTCTTGGACGAACCACCTCCAGAAATGAGGAAGGAATGGCTAGAGAGATAAGCCATGGGCCAGTGATGCCTTGGTACAGCAGTGCCACAGAATGCTAAAGCCTCAAAGGCGGCAAAGAGCTTACTGAGAACATGGTGCTGTAAGGCGCCTTCAGCAGCAGCAAGAACTCATTTTATGAGCCATAACAGAGCAGTGTCCATGCTAAGAGAAGGAGGAAAGACAGTCAGCTATTGGTGTAGGGAACTGAAAGAAGCCCTCTTTTACAGCCACTCTGCTGAGCAAATAGACTCATAGACTTTAAGGTCAGAAGGGACCATTATGATCATCTGGTCTGACCTCCCGCATGATGCAGGCCACAAAGCCGTCCCTACCCTTTCCCTTGACTCTGCGGTTGAAGTCCCCAAATCCTGTGGCTTAGAGACTTCAATTAGCAGAGAATCCTCCTGCTGGTGATCCCTGCCCCATGCTGCGGAGGAAGGCGAAAAACCTCCAGGGCCTCTGCCAATCTACCCTGGAGGAAAATTCCTTCCCGACCCCAAATATGGCGATCAGTAAAACCCCGAGCACGTAGGCAAGATTCTCCAGCCTGACCCTCATTAGCCATTATACTATTTACCCGCCATGGCACGCTGTTCCTTTGACTAAAATCATGTTATCCCATTAAACCATTCCCTCCATAAACTTATCTAGCTTAATCTTAAAACCAGACAGGTCCTCCGCCCCCACCGTTTCCCTCGGAAGGCTGTTCCAATATTTCACCCCTCTGACGGTCAGAAACCTTCGTCTAATTTCAAGCCTAAACTTCCCCACAGCCAGTTTATATCCATTCGTTCTCGTGTCCAAATTAGTACTGAGCTGGAATAATTTCTCTCCCTCCCTGGTATTTATCCCTCTGATATATTTAAAGAGAGCAATCATATCCCCCCTCAGCCTTCGTTTGGTCAGGCTAAACAACCCGAGCTCCTCTAGTCTCCTTTCATACGACAGGTTTTCCATTCCTCTGATCATCCTAGTGGCCATTCTCTGTACCCGTTCCAGTTTGAGTTCATCTTTTTTAAACATGGGAGACCAGAACTGCACACAGTACTCCAAATGAGGTCTCACCAGCGCCTTGTACAATGGAAGCAGCACTTCTTTATCCCTACTAGATATACCTCGCCTAATGTATCCCAAGACCGCATTGGCTTTTTTCACCGCCACGTCACATTGTCGACTCATAGTCATCCTGCGGTCTACAAGGACCCCGAGGTCTTTCTCCTCCTCCGTTACTTCTAACCGGTGCGTCCCCAGCTTGTAACTAAAATTGTTGTTAGTCATCCCTAAATGCATCACCTTACACTTTTCACTATTAAATTTCATCCTATTTCTGATACTCCAATTCAGAAGGTCATTCAAGTCTCCCTGCAGAATATCCCTATCCTCCTCCGAATTGGCAACACCTCCCAGCTTTGTGTCATCCGCAAACTTTATCAGCCCACTCCTACAATCGGTTCCGAGGTCAGTAATAAATAGATTAAATAAAATGGGTCCCAAAACCGAACCTTGAGGAACTCCACTGGTGACCTCCCTCCAACCTGACAGTTCACCCTTCAATACGACCCGCTGCAGTCTCCCCATTAACCAGTTCCTTATCCACCTCTGGATTTTCATATCGATCCCCATCTTTTCCAGTTTAACCAGTAATTCCTCGTGCGGTACAGTATCAAACGCTTTACTGAAATCAAGGTATATTAGGTCCACCGCATTTTCCTTATCTAATAAGTCCGTTACTTTCTCGAAGAAGGAGATCAGATTGGTTTGGCACGATCTGCCTTTGGTAAAACCATGTTGTAATTTGTCGCAATTGCCATTGACCTCAAGGCCCTCAACTACTTTCTCCTTCAGAATTTTCTCCAGGACCTTGCACACTACAGATGTTAAACTAACAGACCTGTAGTTACCCGGGTCACTTTTTTTCCCTCTCTTGAAAATAGGAACCACATTAGCTATTCTCCAGTCTAATGGAACAACCCCCGAGTTTACAGATTCATTAAAAATTATCGCTAAGGGGCCTGCTATGTCTCGCGCCAATTCCTTCAATATTCTCGGATGAAGATCATCCGGTCCACCCGACTTAGTCCCATTAAGGTGTTCAAGTTTGGTTTCTACCTCGGATACGGTAATCCCCCCTCCCGTATCCCCCTCTGTCACGCTGCTAATATTCCTAATCCCTTCATTGGCCTAATTGAACACCGATGCAAAATATTCGTTTAGATATTGTGCCATGCCTAGATTATCCTTAATCTCCTCTCCAGCTATAGTCTTCAGCGGTCCCACTTCTTCTTTCTTTGCTTTCTTCCTATTTATATGGCTGTAAAACCTCTTATTATTGCTTTTAATTCCCCTCGCAAGGTCCAACTCTACATGGCTTTTGGCCTTTCTCACTCTATCCCTACATGCTCTGACCTCACTAAGGTAAGTTTCCTTACTGATCCCTCCCCTCTCCCACTCTTTGTACACTTTCTGTTTTTTCCTAATCGCCCCTTTGAGACGGTCACTCATCCAGCTCGGTCTAAATCTCTTGCTTACTAACCTTTTTCCCTTTTTTGGGATACAGGCCTCCGACAGTTCATGCAGCTTTAATTTAAAATAATCCCAGGCTTCTTCTGCCTTTAGATCCATTAATATGTTTGCCCAATCCACTTCCCTTACCAGTCCTCTTAATTTGTTAAAATTAGCCTTTCTAAAATTATAAACCCTAGTCTTTGACTTAATTCTGTTACTCCTTCCATTTAGTTTAAACTGAATTAGCTCATGATCACTGGACCCTAAGTTGTCCCCTACAACCACTTCCTCGACGAGGTCCTCACTACTCACCAAAACCAAATCCAAAATGGCCTCCCCCCTCGTCGGTTCAGCTACCACTTGATGAAGGAATTGATCAGCAAGCACATCTAGGAACATCTGAGCCCTATTATTGCTACTAGCATTTGTTCCCCAATCTATATCTGGGAAGTTAAAGTCCCCCATAATTACACAGTTCCTATTAGTATTTACTTCCCTAAACACATTAAATAGTTCTTTATCCATATCCTGGGTTGATCCCAGCGGTCTATAGCACACCCCAAGCACTATCCCTGGAGAGGCTCTAGTAGTTCTTTTACCCAGTGTGAGTATTGCCCAGACGGACTCCGTCTTATCTATTCCATCAACTATTATTTCTTTACAGCTTATCTCATTATTGACATACAATGCCACCCCCCCACCTTTACCTTTGTTCCGGTCGTTCCTAAACAGCGCATACTCTTCCATACCCGTATTCCAGTCGTGACTGCCGTTCCACCACGTTTCAGTTATTCCTACGATATCCGGTTTCAATTCTCGGACCAGGAGCTCTAATTCCTCCATTTTGTTACCTAGGCTTCTCGCATTGGTTTTATAAACATCCTAATGTATGCCTCTTAGCCTGTCTCCCATTAATATAGCAATTTGTTACAGACCTCTTTCTGTTCATCCCCCCTCTCCTTCTCATCCCCCTAGCTATATTTCCTCTTATCTCATCACTCGCCTTTTCAATGTTGGAATCTGGCGTGGAGATTAACTGTACATCTCCCAACCGTCTCCCCCAACTTCCTAGTTTAAAGCTCTTTTGATGAGATGAGCCAGTCTCCCTCCCAGAAGTCTATTTCCTTCTCTACTCAGGTGAAGTCCATCCCGTGAGAACAGCTGTCTGTCCCTGAAAGCCTCCCAGTGGCCATACATTCCAAAGCCCTCCTTATAGCACCACTCTCTTAGGCCTGGTCTATACTACCCGCCTGAATCGGCGGGTAGAAATCGACCTCTCGGGGATCGATTTATCGCGTCCCATCGGGACGCGACAATCGATCCCCGAATCGGCGCTCTAACTCCACCAGCGGAGGTGGTAGTAAGCGCCACCGACAAAAAGCGGCAGAAGTAGATTTTGCCGCCGTCCTCACAACGGGGTAAGTCGGCTGCAATACGTCAAATTCAGCTACGCTATTCACGTAGCTGAATTTGCGTATCTTAAATCGACTCCCCGCTGTAGTGTAGATGTACCCTTAGCCAACTATTTATTCTCACAATCCTATCAGCCCTTTGCTGCCCTTCTCTAGGAACAGGCAGAATCCCACTAAAGATAATCTGAGCCTCTATCTCCTTGAGCGTCTTACCCAGCCTGGCATAATCTCCCTTGATTCTCTCTAACGAGAACCTAGCCGTGTCATTCGTTCCTACATGAAGGATTATCAAGGGGTTCTTACCTGCTCCTTTTAGTATCCTTTTCAACCGCAGGTCCACATCGCGTATCTTTGCGCCCAGTAGACAGCACACCCTTCTGTTTTCTGGGTCCGCCCTGGTCACAGGCCTGTCTAATCTCCTAAGTAAAGAGTCCCCAATCACATACATCTGCCGTCGCCTGGCAACAGTGCGATCTACTAATCTAGTCTCTGATCCCTCTAGTCCTAAACTGTGTCTGTTCCTATCTTCCCTTATACTCCCCCTTGTGCCTTCCTGAATCCTCTGGGGGCCCAGATTTGGTGCTGTCTCCATCAACTCCTCCCCTCTCTCTATTGGACTAGCTGCTCTTCTCTTCTTCCTCACCCTCCCACCTTCAGTCACCACTTGCAGCCCCCCCCACCTCGCTATCCAAACACCCAAACCTGTTCCTGAGTTCTATTTCCCCCTCACTAGCCCTCCTTTTCCTTGGCCTGCTTCTCACGGTCACATGCTTCCACTGACCTTGTTCTCCCCCTAACAATCCCCCCTCGCTGTCCTCTACCTCTGCTTCCACCTGCACCCCTGAGCATTCCCCTTCTGCCCCTCCTTGCCTGTCCTCCATCAGCTGCTCAAACCCCCGTCTAAACTCCACCAGGGTATCTACCTGCATCTGCAACCCCTTAATCTTTTCTTCCAGTAACTCTATAAGGCGGCACTTCATGCAAACATACCTCTGTACCGGCTCACCTGCTAGGACTATATACATATCACAGCTTCCACATGCAGCCATCTGCAGTCCGTTTGCTGCTGCTTGGCTCATGGCTGCTGCAGTCTCTGCCCACAGCACCTGGGGACACAGAGCACACAACACACCGCGCCCTCCTGCCTCCCCTTCCACCTCCCCCTGCAAACTCCCACTCAAACTCCCCTGTTAGCAGCCCTGTTTGCTGCCTCCTGTGAAGGATAGAAATGGGAGAAGGGGGTTGCTGTTGAAGGTGGGGACAGATGTATAGGGTGGTAAAAAACAGAAAGAGGAGTTGTTGACAATGGCCCCAATTCAGGGAGCACAGCAAGGCCAGGAAAAAAGGATTCAGGTGCCTCAAGGGACTGGGTGATATCAGAAAGCTGCAGGGGCTCATGGGAGAGGAGTGGGGGAAGAAGGAACAATTCTGTTGTGAGTGAAAGGAATCTGAGTGCTTTTAACATGCCTGCTAACTGGAGCAAGACAGAAGCAGAATGTAAACACTTCCCCATCTCTCTATCTGAGCACTGACACCAGTGGCTCCAAGTGCTAAATCATCCTGTGGCTGAATGGAGAGAGGGACTAAAGCATCTCCCCAGCCAGCATCTCCCCATCTGTTTGTTTAGAAACTGTAATGGAGCAGAGAGTGGGTGACTGGGGCATGTCCTGGCAGAGAAGGAATTATATTCATAGGAAGCAGTTCACATAGATCAGAGCAATTACTTACTTTGTGGTAACACCCCAAGTGTGCTAGGTGCCTTAGGTAGAACAGGTAGGGTGACCAGACTGCAAGTGTGAAAAATCGGGACAGAGGGTGGGGGGGTAATAGGAGCCTATATAAGAAAAAGCCCCAAATATCAGGACTGTCCCTATAGAATCGGGACATCTGGTCACCCTAAGAACAGGACAAAAATCATCTTAGTACCGGCTGCTCTGTGCCTCAGTTTCCTCTTAGCCAGAAGTAAGCACTTTAGTCTCCCATTCTTTGCTGCAACAGTTCCAGTGCTTCCAGCCACGTCATGAAGTCTACCCACTGCTTCTGGGAGTGAACAAGACGTCCAAGCAAATGAAGTCTTTCAACTCCTCACCTTCAGCTCAGGGTTCTATAAGCACATTTGATTCCTTCCTCAGGGCTTCCCAGTTACTCTTGTATCAGGGCTATAGGTGCTGGCTCTCTCTCTCAAGCTGTTTCCCCCAGGCAGGAGAGCTCCAGTGGCCCCACTCCAGACACTCTTCCCCTCAGCCTTTTCTAGCTATTTCCCAGGCCTTCTCGCTGCTCCATTACAGCTGTTTCCTGTAGGTCTTATGGAAAGCCCTGCCTTGGGGCTATTGTCACGTGATGCTCAGTCACCTGACCCAACCACCTGCCCAAGCCAAAACCCCTCTTCTGGGAGGAGGATAACTAAGCCCAACTCCCTTAAAGGCCCAACCCACCTACAGATGGAGAGACTTTCCCATGCATATTTACGTTTTTAATAGCTTTCCCCCTGCCACTGCTGTCAGCCCAGGTTCACAGGGGATGTGGCATTCAGCACTCAGAGCAGAGGGAAGTGGGAATAGGAGTCCTGGGTTCTGGTCCTGTCTCTGCCACTGACTCGCTGTGGGACCTGGGACAAGTCCCTTGGGCCCAGATCCTCAAAGGGAATGAGATGCCTAACTCCCATTGATTTCAAAGAACAGCTTAGCCTGTCTATATTGTGAGGGTTGTTCTGATACAGCTACCCCAAGGGCTGGAATTGGGGCCAACTTTCATCAAATCATTGCACAAGCCCCAAACTCCTGTTGTACCTAATTCTAGTCTCCCCTATACCTAGCCACTCCCCATGGAGCTGACCAAGGTTGCAGGGATGCACATGAGAACAGAACAGGGAGGGTGAGAGTAAGGTACTGTAGGGCTGAGTGTGTCTGTGGGAAGTTGCCTCTTCCTACAAGCAAGCTGCTGCTAGGGTTGCCAGGTGTCCGGTTTTCAACCGGAAAGTCCGATTGAAAGGGGGCCTGTACACAGGGCTGGATTAACCTATAGGCTAATAAGGCTATAGCCTTAGGCCCTCCTATTTTTAGGCCTTACTTTAGGCCCTCCTATATTTAGGTCCTACTATATGCCCTCCATTCCATATTGAAGTAACAGCTGAGTGACGGTAGTGAGGCCATCGGAAATTCTTTGTCTCAGATATTTGTTTGTACAAATTAATCCATCAAGATAGTGAATTCAATTTATGGTGATTGTGATTTTGTCTTTGTGGGCTAAGTAAACATTTGTGGGCCCAAGCAATATTGAACTTTGTACACAGAAGGCCTACACTGGACAACAGAAACCATGTCGAAGAAAGGAGGATGGCAGAAACCGAAGGAGGCCAAAGAAAGATGGCAAAGGCAAGATGTAGTGCTGAAAGGTACTCATTCTCTAACATTTTTTCCTTCTACTAAGTCTGGTGGTGAAGAAGTCCAGGTGAATATCAGCCCAAGTGAACCCGCTGAGCCTGCACCTGATGAAAAGGAGTAGCCTCCTGTGGATTTCTCTAGCTGCATTCTCACCCCACTCCTCTGAAGACTTTCCCAGTGATAGTAATACAAAAATATCCTTCTCCAACGATCCTGGTGAGTGGGACATGACTTCTCAAGATCTCGTTGCATATTGCACTGAGAAGAGCCCACAGAAATGCCAGAATCTAGATGCTTACTTTTCATTGAAAAAGCAAGAGTACACCAATCAGAATTGTTCTGACCAAATCAATGTTTGAACATGTGAAGCCTACCAGATTGGCAAGCAAGAATGGCTCATCTATTCACCTTCTAAGAAGAAAGTGTACTGTTTTTATTGCCATCTGTTTTCTGCTACCAAAGAACTAGGAAATGTTCTGAAAGGCTTCAATGATTGGAAGAATACTGCATACATTACCAGTCGTGCAATGAGTGAGCAGCATGCATTGTCAGTTAACAGCTAATGACAATGCAAGTAATATGAGTGGCAAATATTCAGGGATGCAAACAAAGATGAAAGAATGCAATGCTTTGGTTGATTACATACCTTATGCTGTACACTCACTCAACCTTGTTGGCCAGACTGGCATGGGTTGTTGTGTTGAAAGAGTTTCTTTTTTCGGATTTGTTCAAGAATTGTATAATTTTTTCTCTGCATCAACCAATCATCGGATGATTCTTAGAGATTCACTACCAAAGGGATGCCCAGTGTACAAATCACTCTCGGGGACACAGTGGAGTGCCAACACTGAAGCTGTGAATGCAGTTGTTCTGGGATACCCCAACATCCTTGGAGCGTTAGAGAGCATCAAGGATGATGAATCTCAAAAATCAGCAACAAGAAAAGATGCGAAGATCCTGAGTGATGCAATGCGCACTTTGGAAACTGGTATTTTGTGTGAGGTCTGGAATGATATACTTAAGCCATTCAGCAGGTGCAGTCTAAGCTTGCAAAGTGCTCAAATTGACCTTTCCACTGCTGTAAAGCTGAGGAGGAGTCTTGGAACTGTTCTTCAACAAATGCGGGATAGTTTTGAGGAGTATGAAATTCAGGAGGCTGCAAGGACTGCTAACCATGAATATAAGTCAGCCAAACGCCACAAAAGACAGAAGACATGCGATGATGCAACTGCCCACTCATTCAGTGACAAGGAGGCCTT
Organism: Chrysemys picta bellii; assembly: GCF_011386835.1. Taxonomy (NCBI): domain Eukaryota; kingdom Metazoa; phylum Chordata; order Testudines; family Emydidae; genus Chrysemys; species Chrysemys picta. The sequence continues at coordinate 48,313,820 of NC_088800.1, forward strand.
CAGAGTTAATACCTTCATCACAATCATCGACAAACTGAAGAGTTCATTAGATCATCATATCAAGGCTAAAGGTTTTGTCAATATTTTCATAAGTGTACGGACAAATTTTTCACCTAACATTTCAAGTTCCAAAGTCAGTGAAGGTATCAAATGTCTGTGTCAAAAGTACCCAGACGATCTCCCAGTAAATTTTACTAAAGAATTTCTTCAATTTGTTGAATTCACATCACTCTTAGATATATTGAGAAAATATGATGAAAGCAAATCTATTTGGATGTACCGAGTTATCACTGAATTCAATGTGATAGAAAGTTTCCCAAATGCTGAAACTGCATTATGGCTGTATTTGTCACCAATGATCACTAATTGTAGTGGAGAACATTCCTTTTCTCTTCTAACAAGGGTAAAAAAAATGCCCTCCGATCCACCATGACTCGAGAGCATCTCAGTGCTTTGTCCCTCTTGAGCATTGAGAATAAAATAGTCAGGTCTTTGAATTACGATGACTTCATTCATGACTTTGCCACAGCTAAGCTAGGGGGGAAAAATTGTTTGTTTGAAGAACTGAGTGTAGTGAGAGTTAACATTTTCATATTATTTATGTAAAATTAACAAATGTATGTAGATAAATGTTTGATGACTTCATAATTTTTCTTGCAATATGTAATTCATACTTAGGCCCTTCCCTCCCATTAGTTTAAGGTCCCTCATAACCTTAATCCAGCCCTGCCTGTACAGTGTCCGGTCACATTTACTGACCAGATGCCAAAAATCCAATTACCAAGGGTCAGGGGGCCAAAGGATGAGGCGCTGGGTCATCAGCCCATGCCAGCCCCTGCTCAACTGGGGCCACCTCCTACCTACACAGGGCTGGCCCACAACATTTTGGCACCTGAGGAGGGGAGCTCAAATGACGCCCCCCATGCCCCCTTGCTTGGGCCAAAACTTTGAAAGGTCTCAATTCTGCCTTCTTCTTGTTCTACTCCTCTCATGGTACTGCTCTGCTACCTACCCCAATAAAGGAGAACTAACAACTTAAAATGCCTTGTTCAAAAATTTTAAGTAACACTTAACTTTCAAACGCCTGAACAGCAAATGTAACTTTTCTTGTCTGCATAGTAAACACTGGCATTTTTATCTATTTGAATAATCAAAGTGGTGCTTTCCGTCCCTTCTTAGTTGCAAAGATTTGAACTGCTTCCTGCTGAAGCTCCACAGGCTGGGAGAGCTCATGCTCTGTTGAGATGGTTGCAAGGCCAACCAGCCTCTTCTGTGTCATTGTGGAGCGTAGATGTGTTTTTATTAACTTCAGCTTGGAGAAGCTGCATTCTCCACTGGCAACTGGTATAGGAAGTGTTAGAAGTATGCACAGAGCAACAAAAGCATTTGAAAAGAGGGTGGTCATCTTATTTGTGCACATATATTCCAGAACAGCCTTTGGAGTTGATCCTGCTGAAATGTATCTTGAAAGGGCTTTCAGTTCATCACCTAAATCACTCGCATTAATATCTCGCATGTCATCATGTGTCAACACTGTCTCTAGTGCCCTGCATTGCTGGTGTAGGTCTTCTTCAGGTATAGTCAGTGGTGAGCTGGAGCCAGTTCACACCAGTTCGTGGGAACCGGTTGTTAAATTTAGAAGCCCTTTTAGAACCGGTTGTCCCACGCGGGACAATTGGTTCTAAAAGGGCTTTTAAATTTAACAACCGGTAAAGCTCCGGCAGCTCCTCGCCCCGCCCCTGGCCCCAGCTCACCTCCGCTCTGCCTCCACCCCTGAACACTCCCCCCTGCTTCTTCTCCCCCCATGCTTCCCGCGAATCAGCTGTTTGCACGGGAAGCCTGGGAGGGCTGAGAAGCAAGCGGCGGCTTTGCGCTCAGGCCCAGGGAAACAGAGCGGAGGTGAGCTGGAGGCGCAAGGAGGGCCACATGCCACGGCAGGTAACCCCCTGCTCCCCCCCAGCTACGCTACCCTGCCCCTAGGAGCCAGAGGGACCTGCCGAATGCTTCCTGGGAGCTGCCCCAGGTAAGCACCGCCAGGACTCCCCACCTCGCCCCCCCTGCAGGTCCCTCTGGCTCTTAGGGGAGGGGCAGGGCGGGGACCCACTACGGTGGCCCATGAGACCCTCCTGACCAGCCCCTGAGCTCCCGGCCGGGGGGGCTAGTCCCTGGCTGTTCCCCTACCCCTGCAGCTTCAGCTCGCCCCGCTGTATGCTCTGGGCGGCGGGCTGCAAGCTCGGCCCGGCCCGGCGCTCCAGGTGCTGACAGGTGCGGCTCGGCTCCAGGCGCTGCCCGGCTCCAGGCGCTGCCAGGGGCTGCCCGGGCCAGCCCCAGGCCCGGCTCCAGGCGCTGCCCGGCCCGGCTCCAGGTGCTGCCAGGTGCAACCCGGCCCGGCCCCAGGCCCGGCCTGGCTCCAGGCGCTGCCAGCAGTGGCATAGCCAGCTTCTCAGTGCAGGGGGAGCAAACATAAAAAAGACGCCCCTCCTTGGCTCCTCCTCTGGCCACACACCCCTTGGCTCCTCCTCTGGCCGCTACGCACCCCCCTCCCTTGGCTCCTCTGGCCACACTGCAGCCATGCTGTGCCCCCCCTCGGAGGGGCTCGGTACGGGGGGCTGGGCGCGGGAGTAGGGGTGGCAGGCGGGCACTGCTCGCTTCTCCCGAGGGCTGGGGGGAGCGGAGCAGTGGGGGGGGGGCAGATCCCTCTCCCCGGCAGCTTCCTGGTTCCCTCGGCCCGGGCAGCCCAGCATTTTTTTCAAAAGCGGAGCCTGCCGGGCCGCCACTGGGGTCCTGCAGGCAAGTGGGGGGCAGCACAGCCGGACTCTGGAGGAGCCATTTGGGGCGGCGGCGGGCACGGCCGGAGGAGCGAAGTGGCTGGGGTCCTCAGCCATTGCGCCCCACGCTCAGCACAGCTGCTTCCTGCGGTGGCTCAGGGCTTGGCGGCCAAGCGCTCCTCAGTTGGCGGGCAGATCCCCTCTCCCCACCAGCTTCCTGCTTCCCTTGGCCCGGAAGCAGGAAGCTGCCGGGGAGAGGGGATCTGCCCACCAACTGCGGACTGCTCGGCCACCGATCCCTGAGCCACCGCAGGAGGTGGAGGCGGCAATGTTGGGACCGCGTGGGGCGCGATGGCCGAGGAGCCGGCCCCTTCGCTCCTCTGGCCACGCCCGCCGCCCCCCCAATGGCTCCTCTGGAGTCCAGCCGTGCTGCCCCCCCCCCCCCAGTTGCCTGCAGGACCCCAGCGGCAGCCCGGCAGGCGCTGCTTTTGAAAAATGGACTGAGGGGAAGCGGCTGCTTCCCCTGAACCCCCCTAGCTACGCTACTGGCTGCCAGGCCCGGCCCAGCTTCAGGCGCTGCCAGGCGTGGCCCGGCCCGGCTCCAGGCGCTGCCAAGGAACGCGGGGGGGTTGGATGGGGCAGGTGTCCCGGGGGGCGGGCCATGACGCCCTCATGGGATGAGGAGGGAACCAGTTGTTAAGATTTTGGCAGCTCATCACTGGGTATAGTGAGGAGTTTTGGAATATCATACAACATCCCAAATATATTGCGTTCCTTGAGCTGCATGAAACTTTCTTCAACTGATTGTATTGCACAATCTAGCACCTGGTTAAAGAATTCAACTTTGAATTATTGTTTGGGGTCTCTTATGGGAAAATAGCTTCAGTGTGAAGTTCCTCTGCCAACTTCTGTGCACTCTTCAGAATGTTTTGAAATCCCTCATCTGACCGGTAAGACTATGTATGACTTTGCTTTGTCCAGTTGTTCCATTGCTCCAGATATATCAAAGTCAACACTTCGGAGTCTCTTGCTTACAACATTTATTTCAAACAGTATGTCATGCCACAACACTAAGCCACACAGAAATTTGAAGATATGTATGTTTCCGGTGATTCCATTTCCCTCTGCCACTGTTCTCCCATGAACAGTTCCTGTCATGGCATTATCCTCCATAATGACAACTATGGCATCATCTATTTTCCCAATTTAGTGTTTGATAGGCTTTATCGCCTCCACTCGACTTTCCCATCATGTGGCACTCAGTGGTTTCAGTGTCAGAGAGGATGTTCCCAGATGTTGCTTCAAAATTTGCCATCAATGAGTTGATGCAGAGAAAAATACATAGATGCTTTGAATTACATTAAAGAATTCAGCAGCCTCACTAGAAGCTGATGCTGCATCACTGACCACCAAGTTCAATGAATGAGAACTGCATGGGACAAAAAAAGCTCCAGGGTTTAACTCTCGGATCCATGTCTGCACTCCTCCGTTCTTTCCTCTCATGTTGGCACCATTACCGTAGCCCTGCCCTCTCATGTCAGCTATCGCAATTCCCGTATCTTCCAGCTTTTTAAGCACATTTGTCATACCAGCTCCTGTAGTATCATCAATGTCAATAAATTATAGAAAATGCTCTCTGACAGTCACCATTGCAGGGACATTTTCACTAGGTTCTGCTGTTAGCAGAATGCACCATTAAAGTCATTTGTTCCATATGGTTGATGTCAGGTGTGCGGTCCAGAATAACATCTTGTTGACTTCAGATCTGCCGCAATCTTCTGTTTGACTTTGGTTGTCAGTAACTGTATGATCTCATTTTGAATTGTTTTTCCAAGGTAGTGGTGTGTGTACATTTCTTGGGTGGTGACTCTTCTTAGATGCTCCTGGAGTACAGCATCAAACTCAGCCATCAGCTCCACAGTTAAGGAAATTTCTATTGTTTGGCACATACAGCTGATCTGAAGTGTCATGCAGTGCTAGATTTTGGGCAGCAAGCATTCTCACAATGGCAATGAGCCTTTTCAGAACATTTTGCCAGTACAGAGACTGATGCAATCTTCTCTTGATGCTGATCATCTATGGTGGCCTTTAACCTTAGTTTCATCTCAAGCTCTTTCCACCTATGGAATGCTCTCTTGTGATTTGCTGCCTTCTCATGGCATGCCAGATTTCTAGCCAGATTTTTCCAGTTCTTTGTTCCTGTAGAATCCAATATGGCTGGAACATTAGACTGGAAGAGTTTGCAACAAAAACAGTACGCAGCATTCTGGGATTTTTGAGTACGTAAGCTATGGCCTCTCCACTTTGTCACCCTTGGGGATTTCACGCCAGTAATGTGTTGGATGGAAACTTCTGTTTTCATTGTCTTTGGGGAACATGACGTTTTTTATTTGCTGTGGCCCATGCAGTACAAGGAAGACCCTCAGGCTACTGCTCAAGTGAGTCCACAGTCCTGGATCATCTAGACTTAAGGAACTAAACTCAGCAGCAGCTGTTTCTTGCACCTCCACCACACTCTTCTCTGATCTACACTTTTCTTCACTGATCTACACTTTTCTTCAGGAATGTGCATGGTTACATCCATTTGAGATGGAGATATGGATGCGGCACCTGCACTCTGACTAACTGGAAGATCAGGAATCTCCTCACCACTCACATCCTCACTGGGGCCAGAAGGCTCACCGTGAACATTTGTGTCTATGTATCTCAGGAGAGCCAGGGCCGCCCAGAGGATTCAGGGGGCCTGGGGCAAAGCAATTTCAGGGGCCCCTTCCATAAAAAAAAAGTTGCAATACTATAGAATACTATATTCTCATGGGGGCCCCTGTAGAGCCCAGGGCCTGGGGCAAATTGCCCCACTTGCCCCCCCCCCCTCCTCTGGGCAGCCCTGAGGAGAGCTCCTTCCTGCTTGGATAGAAAAGCTTCCTATGCTTTCTTTCTTTTTCTGAATGCTGTTCAGACAGAGGGGTGTTTTCTTCTTTCACTCATGACTGCTGTTCTGTGTCAGCTACAGTGGCTCTCAACACTCAATTGAAGGGGACAAATAAGCAGGCTGGTAGCTGGGCCTGAGTGAGGGAAGATATCAGCGTCTTAAGGGCCTAACTGGCTCCTACTACTTCAATTGACTGCCTGTTCTCCTCAAGTGGGTTCAGGGAAGCAGCAGGAAACAAAGCTCCCTGAGAAGCTGGTGTTAATCAGTCCAGGCTCCTGGGGGTGCTAGAGAGGTACATAAGAGGCTTCTCCTCCTCTCTCTCTCTCTCTGCAGCTCCTGCTGCTTTCTGTTATTCCTTCTCACCTTTTCTCCTGCCTGCCTCTTATGTCTCTTGTGTCCTCCTTCCTCCAGCACAACACTCCATCTCTGTGCATATAGAGCAGAGAGAATTACATATGCACCAGCAGCAGACACAATTTTCTACACTCTGGGTCCTAGTGGCACACCCCAACAGTCTGGCACCTGAGGTGGCGGCCTCAGTTCGCCACATGGTAAGGCCAGCCCTGTATCTATATCTCAGGGGCAGGCAGGCTCCTGTCCTAGCCCCGGAGCAGAGGGAGCCCAACTGGAGGGTGGGGGTGGACAGGATCCAGCAAGGAGGAAGGCGGAGATTAGTGAGTGATGGGGGTGGGGCCTCAGGGTAAGAGGCAGAGCAGGGGCAGGGCCTCAGGGGAAGAGGTGGGGACGGGGGAGGTGGGGGTTCCGGCTCTCCTGTTGTAGTGTCCAGTTTTCAGAAAACAGAAAGTTGGCAACCCTATGCTGCTTCCTAAGCCCCAGTATCCTTGAATCCCCGTCAGTACAAGGCCCTGATTCTCCTTGCTCTTACACTGGGGTAGCTCCACAGACCATGACAGAAGACAGCTAGGTTCCATGGTTAGTGATCAGATTGCAAGAAGTGAGATACTTCCCCTCAGGCATTTCTTGGGTTGACCCTGGGACAGTAAATAGACAGAGTACATTCCTGAAGAAATTGCTTCCTATTTTAATGAATTTGTGCCTCTACTGGGCACAATCAGAATTGTTCAGATGTGTCTCCTAGGCCTCATACTGCTAACAGCTTATGATGATTCTCCTGGGGTTCAAGTGGCCTGTGCTTTAAGAGGAGCATCTGAGTTCTGTCCCCATGGCTGCCTGGATGTTCTGAGTGGCCAAGGGGTGCAGCTTAGTGACAAACATGAAGTGTCAGGTGGCGGCTGTTATAGTATCATTAAATGCATGTGCAGCAGCATCCCTGTCTGGGACCATGGAAAACATCCTAATCTAGCAAACAGGATGAAGCTCTTTACAAACCCTAAAGTCAACTCTGCATTCTTACTCAGGCAAAGCTCCCGCTGGAGTTAACTGGAGTTTTGCCTGCTGTAGGATGGCAGCATCAGGCCACCTGTACAATGTATAATTCCATACCCCCAACACACTCGTGTAGCTGCTATTCCACTGTGGCTGGGGGGCATATTTTGGCCACTCCCAGTGAAATATTAATTAAAGGGAAAGTTTGCAAAGGCACCAAGTCAAAAGTTCAGCTGTAGCGTTCCCCGCCCAGTTAATTTAACAAGAGGAAAAATAATGAGAGTGAAAACCTAGCCAAATAACCCTGCAGCTCAGCTCATTAGCTGCTAGAGCTTTGCCAAAATATGGTCATTAATTCTATCCAATTGATTGCTGTTTCCCTTTCTGCAGGCTCAGGCCCAGGGCAGATAGGTCCCATCCCTTCTAACTGTCCATATTAAAAACCCAACCCAGAGTAAAGATCACTTCCAGCCAGGCTTGCAAAATTGGATAGCTCCAGTGTGAGGAGAAGGTGAATAAATAGACCCTCAATGTCTGCTGAGATGGCATTTCCTTGATAGAGAGGGCAAAGGAATGCAATACAACACTGAGTCTCTGCGCCTCCGGGAGCAAGCTGATTCCTTGCTGTTATCAGATGGGAGTAGGAACAGAATCATCAAAATGTCAGGCTGGAAAGGAACTTGATAGGTCATCAAGTCCAGCCCCCTCTGCTGAGGCAGGACCATGTAACCTAGATCATCCCTCATGACGAAGTCGGTATTCACCCCCGAAAGCTTATGCTCCAATACATCTGTTAGTCTATAAGGTGCCACAGGACTCTGTTGCTTTTTATAGATCATCCCTGACATGTTATTTAAAAACTCCAGTGATGGGAATTCCACAACCTCCCTTGGAGGTGTTAATTTCCACGTAGGATCAGGCCTGCATACAGGCAGGGCCGGTGCAACCCATTAGGCGACGTAGGCGGTCGCCTAGGGTGCTAACATTTAGGGGGCAGTGACCGCGGCGGCCGGATCTTCGGCCGCTGCAGTCGGGGCGGCATTTTGGGGGCGGGACCTTCTGCCACCTAGGGCGGCAAAAAAGCTGGCGGCGCTTCCGCATACAGGTTCATGTGGTTAAGCACCATCTGGGCAGGAGCACATACCTTCCCTATGTCTGACTGTGTACAAAACCTGGAACCCTCTGTCCAAGCAACACAGGCTCTGCACTCAGGACTGCACGCCCACCATGCAAAACCATACAGGGTCATGCAACTTTCACCCAAAGGGACCAAGAGGACAGTGCTGGGCAATTGCTCCTTACCCAGAGGGTTCTCATGCGGGGTGCAATGGGGTGCATGTGGATGGGGTGCATCCAGGCAGGGCCGTCCCTAGCTATTCTGGGGCCTTATGCAGCCCTCCTGGGGGGTAGGGGGCCAGGCCTCCACGGAGGTGGGGGCTGGATTGGTGGGCAGGGGGAACCACCCCCCAGCACTCACCGGCAGCGCGGCTGGGGCCAGGTCCCTGCACTTCCCACCACCCGTGAGTGCAGGCCCAGCCCTGGTGCACTCCTCAGGGGTGGGAAGAGGAGGGGCGGGGGCGGAGTAGGGCAGGGGCTTTGGGGAAGGGGCAGAGTGGGGGGGGGGCCGCAGGAAAAGGCGGGACATGGGCTGGAGCAGCACGCAGCTGCGCAGGGCACCAGGAAATTTGGTGCCCCAAGTTTCCTGGTGCCCTACACAGCTGCGTACGGGTAAGGACGGCCCTGCATCCTGGGTGCTAATGCCAAATAACTCTCGTTCAGCCAGTCTGGCTGAATAAGGGTCTGACCAAGATTGGGGTTTGCCAAAGAGCTTGTTGAATAAAGCTCAGGCCCAGCTGTGTTGGTGGGGTCAGGGAAGCAATAGGAGGAAATGCAGCAGGCCATCTGACCTCCTTCCCGGAAAGGGTTCTCCCTGCTTTTGTTCTCAGGGGCCCACCTGGAGGGCCCTGTTAGATCTCTGCCTGCTGCTGGACATCCAGGAGCACCAGAGGCTGCCTTCTTCTCTTCCCCTGTGCAATCTGGGGAGGATTCTGCCTTTCCAGGAATCCAGGCCACATGCCTCCCTCCGTAGCATGTCCACCTGGATTAGGTTTGGCTTGGGGGGAGTCACGCAAAATGCTTGACCCCTCCCACCCCAGGAGGTGAACATACTGCCTCGGAGAATATGAACTCATAGGAATTGCCAGATTGGATCAGACCAGGGAGCCATGTAGGCCAATATCCTGTTTCTGTCTGCACCCACTGCTTCAAAAACAGGTCCAAGAAACACCACAGTGGGCAATGATGGAATAACCAGCCTATGGGGGCAGTTTTTTCCTACCTCCTGTCAGACAGCGATGGGCTCATGCCCTACTGCAAGAGGGATGGTCTCCCGTCTAAAAAAAAAAAAAAAATGTGCATTGTATCTGTCATAGCTGTCCATGCTCTTGTTATCAATACAAGTGTCTAATCCTTTTTGGATGCCCAGTGAGCTCTTAGCCTCTACACTGTCATGTACATGAGTTCCACAGGTTTATATGGATCGTACTGTGAGATTGGATTGAAACTTCTATCTAGAGACCTCAAAGCACGTAACAAACCAAGTCTCCCAGCACCCTCCCTGGCATGGAGAAATATCACCATTCCCATTTTATAGATGGAGAAACTGACACACAAGGCAGTGAAGTGACCTGCACAAGGTCACAGAGTTAGTTAGAGCCAGAAGTAAAACCAGCTTGTTCTGACTACCAGGCCTGTTCTCCACCAGACCATCCTCTCACTGTCTGGTGTTTAGGGGTAAGAGATTCCATGCTGCCCTTGACTTTTGGCTTCTGTATGTTCCCAGCCCCTTCCCCTCCACCTCTCCCCCCCCCCCCCCCCCGCAAGCTGGCAAACAAGAAGCCCAGCATTCCCTCCTCTACCCTGGGATGCTTTCTGGAAAGTCTCTTGTACATTCCAGGACACAATGCTACCCGCAGTGCAGCCTTAAGTGGTGTAGGGGTACAAAGGCATGTATCCTGGGCTTTTCTCTGCATGTCTGCTGGAGAGGAAAGCTGCCAGGCCTGCTATGGATTGTCTGCTGGGCTTTGTGCTGAAGGGCTCAGCAATTGGCCAGGCAGTGAAGATCGTCCCGAACTGGGCTGTGTTAATGCTTTGACTCTATGCAAAGCCAGTCAGTACATGAGCTGATGCAGGCATTCAGAGCTCCCTGACCAGCAAACTCAGAGCAACTTGCCTTCGTACGCACTTGGATTGTCCCACTGCCCTGCTGTCCAGAAACAAAGCCCCAGCCTCAGGAATGCCTGGAACAGGTCTGAGTGAGACAGTATCCTCACAATGGAATGAGTTAGCCAGTGGTGCTCCCGTCACTCCTTTGGACTGTGCCCTACGAGATGCTGCAGCCATGCAGCAGGGTGGGGATGTCTCTGGACATTCACAGGGATGTCACAATCTTTAGGATGCTTCCACCTAAGCCTGGGAGTGGAAGGTGTTTCTAGGCATGTGGGTGATGTCTATCGTACGCTGCCCCAGCCACCCGGCCATCGAGTGAGATGCTGAGCAGACATAGAGAAGAAAGTGGCCATGGAGATGGGGACCAGCACAGCAAGCTGGGGGGTGTTTTTTGGGGGTAAACCAAGCATAGTGCCCCATGCTCTTAGCAGCTGAGATTCACAAAGGAGCAGCTTCCACCTCCCAGAAATGGCCCCTCAGTGCCCCGGGATTGAATTTAATTTCATTAAGATTCCAGCAGAACTGGCAGCCAGGCAGGGGCCCCAGCACTCCTCCTTATCCCTGCTTCCTACTGTCTCCTCCTCCTCTACAGGCCTAACCTAGAACTGTCATCCCATCCCATCGCTTACTTCATCTTGCAGCAATTCATGTCCACAATGGGCTGGGCTCTGGACTCAGACAGACAGAGCATGTTTCCCAGGCTTTCCTGGATACAGGAACTTGGCCGGGTGGGGAGAGGAAGGGGGACTAGAGAGCAGGCAAGAGAAGGAGTCACCAGCTCCTTGTAACAGATGACCTCACATCAGCTGCAAGCAGGTTACTCCATCCCCCTGCAAAGCTCTAGCAGTCCATGGAGAAACCTTTCTAAAGTAGAAGCTGCTGGCTGGGATCCAGGTTTAGGACTCACAAATGCATCTTCGAGAGCAGTTCAACATAGGACCAGCACAGCTGCCAAACCTTGGTGAGTGCAGATGGGACTCAGTCTGGGGCTCTAGGAGGGCAGAAAGCTGACACAGGCTCCCTAGGAACCTGCTGTATTGAACCCTCCGATTCCCCACTCGGAGGCAAAAATACATGCAACCTTGATGGTGGCTCCCTTAGCTAACACATGAGGGACTGACCCAGTGAACTCCAGAGCGAAACATACAAGCTGCTGCAACTTGAGCTAAAGCTCTGTAGTTAAGGTTGTAACAACTCCTATCCTCTGTGGAGCGTCCCAGAGGGGGACTGGGACAGGTTGTGCTCACCACCGCAGCACCTCCTGCTGGTTGCTCCAGGAATTAGCTCTGTCCAGGTCTGGAGCACCCTCTGCAGGTGGTATCTCACCCATTGTCTGCTCTGAAGTTTCATCTGTCTGTGGGGCCCCACATTGCCCCTGGACTACGGCATTCTCATCAGGGCATGGCCCTCCAGCTGTGCCCCAACTCCATTGTCTCCCCATTTCCGGGGGAACTGGCAGTCTTTCGCCCAGCTTCTCACCACAGTGGCAAGCTAGAGCCCATAGTCCAACCCCTTGCTCAGGGTGAGCTGCACTCCTTTGGCTCAAGCCTGCACTCAGGTGAAGCTGCAAATAGTCAATTAGGCTAGGCTCTGGTTCAGAGCGGGGCAGTAAAGCAAAGTCTCTCAGCTCCACCTGTACTCAGGTGGGGGCCGCAAATATTTAACGAACCTGAGCTCTGGTTCAGAGCAGGGTGGGAAACAAAAAGTCACTCAGCTTGGGCCTGTATCCAAAGTCAGTTACCTCAGGCTTTCCTTCAGCTAGCCTGAGGGAGGGGGAGACTGCCACCCACCGTTTGGGTGGCGGGGGGGGGACACAGGCCCTCCTACTCCACTGCATCCCGGCCCAGGGCCCTAAGGGTGGCGAAGAGATCTGCCACCGCGTCAGCAGGGATCCAGGCCACAACACGCTGACTCACCCTCTGCCAGCATTGCAGCCAAACAGGGGTCTACTACCCCTGGGCCACTTCCACACTCCCCCTCCAAGGGTACCTGTTGGTCCGGTGAAGTCAGGTGATCCGCAGGGGCCTCAGTTGCCAGCAGAAGCTCGGCGGGGGTTGGGCCAGATGGCAGTCCGGGCCAGCCGTCTGTCTCCTGCAGGGTCAGGTCATCCAGGGGCATGGGCCAATTGTCTGCTTCCTGTGGGGCCAGGTCATCCAGGAGTCCAGCTGGCCCGGGCCAGTCTGCCTCGCCCGGGGTCAGGTCAGTCCAAGCCAGTCATCTGCACTCTGTGGGCCTGCTGCCGTCTCCCAGTGCGAGAGCTCAGGGGAAGCATCTGTCTCCTCCATTGGCTGGCCACCTACTGAGCTTCCGGGTCCCGCCTTTATACTCCTAGCCCTGCGCCTTGGCTTCTGGGGAGCGGAGCTAGGGTGTAGGGCTCCGCCCACAAGGAATGGAGCCACCCTCTTCCTCTGTGTCTGAGGAGGGCCAGTCCACCTCACTACAGGGACATGTAATGTACGCTGCCCAAAGGGTTACCCAACTACAGACGTAAAGCCCAAACAAGGCTATGGAGAAGCAGGGTTGAGACTTATTCAAGTAAAACATGAAGGAAACCACTTCCTAGGCAGGCCTGGTGGAGCCAGAGCCCAGAGTGACTCCTATCCCAGCTTCCCAGTCAGGATTCAGAACAGTCACCCAAGCAGTGACAATGAAAGCTCGGAGCAATCTATCTATCAAGGTTTTAATAAACTTTCCCATCAATGAGCAAATATCTGGCCCAATACCTATGCTGCCCTCACTGGTGGCTAAAGAGAATACTTGGCCTCCTTGAAAGGAGATCTTTAGTGCTGCCTTCAAAGAAGCAAAAACATGCAGTAATCCAGCAGGAGAGAAGAACCCTATGCTTACCTCCATCCACTGTGCTGATTACCACCCATTTTCCAGCCTCTCCTTCTGTGTTAAGGTCTAGTGGTGGCACCAGTGTCTGTCTCCTCTGGCCACAACCTGGATCCTTCACCAGCAGCTTTCAAAGAAGAACACAGAACAGACTTGGCCCTGCTGATGCCAACAGATGCGCATCTCCTGACCATGGACAGGAAACAGACTTCTCTATTGAGCTCTGCAGCCATGGGTGTTGTTGATTATACAGTGTTTATGGCATGCATGCTAGATCTGGCAGAAGTGCACTGAGGCAGTGTTCAGCTGGGTCCACTCATTTCTAAAGCACTGATCCCAGAGAGTGGTGATGAGCACCCGCTACTCATCCCACAGGCTCCTAGTATGCAAAATCCCACAGGGCTTGGTACCCTCCCCTCCTCTCTACCATTTGTGAGACAGCGTGGAGGAGCTGAGAGACATCACAGACTTGTGTGCCACCAGAAAGTGGAAACCTCTCCACTTTCTCCAACATCTGACTCTCAGCATCTCCTTCACCATGCTGCCCCTAGGCCTGCAAATATTTAGCAGATGGGTGGAGAGCAAGCTAATCACAGGTGAGAGTGAAGAGCTATTAGCAGGGACAGGGGATTCCCTTTGAGGAAGTTGCCAGTGCTCGGATATCACTCTTGGCTGAGAGCATCAGACCACAGGTCAGTGAGTTGTGTGGCGTCTCAGGGTCATGCTGGACTTCTCACTGCTCCTGAGCATGCAAAAAGCCCCAGTGGTGAGGAATGGCTGCATCTGTCTTCAAACAGGCAGGAAACTATGGACTAGTATCTAGTGCCAGTGAGCCACACTATGATTAACTGCTGCAGCTCACAGTACCTGGAGTTGGACACACCTGCCAGAGAGAGGCAGCAGCTGATGCAGCACACAGCCTCTTGCATCACACAGCAAAGGCTGAGGAGAATATTACACCTGTGCTTTGCCACCTCAACTGGCTCCCTCTGGACATGAGAGTCCTGGTTGTACTCTACGGTGCCTTCGGTGAATTTCAGCCTGGCTCTCTCTCAGCCTGTCTCATCCTCAGGGACCCTCCAAGAAAGCTGCATTGCTCTACTGAAGACCCCCAGGTTTAGAGTCTCAGGAGCAAGGCACAGAGTTCTCAGCAGCAAGACCTTTATTCTGTGTCAGGGGAAGTTGAGTGATGCCCAAGCCTGACAGTGTGGAGAGTGAAATCCAAAACCCTTCTACATAAAGACTTTCCTCAAGGAAAAACATCCAGAAACTCTGCAGCTCACTAGATTTGTCTGTTCTCCTCATAGGTTAGTTACTATTGCACTGTGCTTCACTACCAAGATGAGAGATGAATGAGAAACACTGAGATAGAGAGACAGGGACTATGGCTATGTCTACACTAGCACTTTTGTCAGTATAGCTTATGTCGCTTAGGGGTGTGAATAAGCCACCCCCAAGCAACATAAGTTTCACCAACAGAAGCATTGGTGTGGACAGCGCTATGTTGGTAGGAGAGTGTCTCCCACTGATATAGTTACTCCCATTCTTTGGGGTGCTTTAATTATCTCCCATCGGCATAGAGCAGCTACATGAGAGATCTTACAGCAGTGCAGCTGCATCGGTACAGCTGTGCTGCTGTAAGCTTGCTAGTGTAGACATGGCCAGTCACATTAATAGTGCAACCTTCTACCTACCTGTTACTTTCTCCTCCCCTGGAGTTCAGCCTCCTAGTTAGTGTCTCTGCCTCCATAATTCAGGGGCATTAGACAAAGGACAGCCTTGTCCTGGGGGTCACATCACCCCAGATCTCTGGACCTGTTAGAGGAGCAGGGGAGAAGCCTGCCTAACATGAGCATGCTTGAGCCTGCATCTCTACGGTAACAAGGCCTGTGCCTTTGTCTTTAGCCAAGCCCCAGGGTTCCTCCTTTTATAGAGGGCCACAGACTTCTGGAAAGCACCCCTTGTCCTTTTCTATAACAGCCTCGGTGCCCCACGTGTCCTGTAAACCCCTGGGCAGGAAGGCAGCTTGCTCTCCAATCCCACTTCCTTCAGTTGCATCTCCTGCCTTGCCCCCTTAGCCCCCCGCCATGCTTACCCAGATAGTTTGCTTCTCTTTGGTTGGGAGGGAGGAGGTGGGCTTTGATTTACAGTGCTAAGGCAAGGCATGGGTTAATGCAGTCATGTCGACAGAGGTGAAGGTGATGACAGCTGTGATGGATGAGGCATGAACCACCTGTCAACTGGAGTTGGAGGCAGGAAAGAGGTGGGGGAGAAAATTGCCATGACACCCCCACACTCCCTACAGGCACCTCAGTGCTCTCAGTTTACACTGGGAATGAGAGGTGAGAAGTGAGTAGAGGAAAGGGAATGCTTATGAAGTGCTAAGGGTGGAGGGAGGTCTCTGTGTGAGTGTGTCGTGGGTTCATAAATACATGCAAACGCAATATGAATCTTAGAGTGTTCATGATGGTTGGGTTTGCTGTAGAGTGGTTCTTTGTGTGTGCCCAAGCCACTGTGAGTGTTTGCGTATGTACAGAATGCAAGCTTGTTTTGGTGTGTGCATAGAACTTGATACATGGCATGTGCATGTGTGATTCTAGGGGGTAACTCCAGTGGTGTGTGCGCACACAGCATTGTGGGCAGCAAGCATGGATTGTGCATATTTGTGTCGAAGCTGGTGTGGGCCTTTTTGTGCTGAAAGTCTGACAGCTCCTCCTGCCTGAACAGGTCCCTCTGGGGAGTGGGGAAGAGGTAGCGTCTTAGAGGCCAGAGCAATGATTTATTTGTGAAATGTCTGGCACAGACAGTTCTGGAAGCTGCAGCCGGCGATAAATGGAGCATCGGCATAGTGATAGAGTTAGCCATAGGGAGTGCAAAGACAGAGCGAAAGGCACTCGCCTTGCCTGGGGAATTATTGAAAGTTCCAAGGAACAAATGGTGTAAGGGGCCTGCAGAAGAGCCCCTAGATATAAATATGTAGGAAGAAGGTGAAATAGGGAGGTGAACCAGCAGGATCACCTCATGCCTGGGATCCTGTTCTCTATGGCAAACACTTGGAGAGAAAAGAGACCACTGAGCTCTCATAGGGTGAGCCTCAGCCATTGATCTCAGAGCACTTTATGAAGAAGGGTATTAGTCCTGTTTTAAATGCAAGGAAACTGAGGCACAGAGAGAGGAGAAGGGACTCAGCAAGCAGGTGGCAGAGCTAGTACTAGAACACAGTCTCCTGGTGCTCAGCCCACAACCTTAGCCACTAGACTACGCTACCTTACAGCCCACTATATTCAACAGCTAACATTTGATCTTAATGCTGAGTCTCTCCGGTTCTCTTTTATGGAAGCACCACTTCATCAGCACGAGATCTATTGCAACACAGCTTTGCTCTACAGAGTATCTATCACGCAGACTGTACCTCAGTACCCACAGCAGCCTTAAACAGCAACAGCCTGTGCATGGGATAAACTACAAGTGTGCCAAAGCTACCCAGAGTGAATGCACTTCACCTAATTCCAAAACCACTCTGACTGTGTGCTCTTGGGAGTTCAGCTCAAGTGCAAATATTAATGGTTTGTGTCCTGCTTGGAAACTGGGAGTGGGGAAGGAGCAGAAAAGGTGAATGAGACAAACTCTAGTGGAGAAAAAAACTATATAGAAAATCAAATAGCAAGCGATGCAGTGTGAGAGAAAAAGAATTTCATAATCATAAGTAATAATAATTAGAGCCGGTCAACATGTTTTCAATTAAATCGTTCTTCAGACTGAATATGGCTTTTGCAACCATACAAAAATGTTCCAATATTTCTTGGCATTTTTGAAATTTTCCTATTTTTTTTCATTGAAATGAAAAAATGTGTTTTGATTAGTAACCTACATTTTTCAGTCTATTTTCAGCTTTCATTTCTTCCTCCCTCTTTTGTCCACTTTTCTCTTTCCCAGTGGAATCTTGTTGACATTTTCATTTTGGAATACAAAAGTTCTATGAAAAATTTTGAATGAAGCAAAAATTGTTTTGTCTCCTTCCAGAGTTCTTGGGGGAAAACAAAATGGCCATTTCCCACCCATTATAACACAATGTCTGATTCTCCTCTTGCCCCAGTTTTACAGTGATGCACCTCCACTGAGTTCAATGCTGTTACTCCTGATTTACATGAGCCTAAAGGAGATTACACTCATGTTGGTAGAACCTCATTCTGCTCTCAATTACGGCACTGTAAATCCCAAGTCACTGCACAGCCCTTCACACTGAGATAGACACTTCGACTGATTAATCCTCGTCACAACCCTGGGAGGTAGAATAAAAAATAGGAACAGTTTCCAATGCTCTGTGGTCCAGGTATCCTTAATTTAAAGGTGCAGACCATAACAATAGTGTTATTGACCTAGTTGCTCTTAGACTCCAAGTAAGAACAGTGTGGTCACTTGCTAGGATCAGGTGGGTATAGCTCATTAACTCAATTCCCTGCCATTGCAGGGGCCTTGGGCATTGGTGCACCTTGGTCCCTCTGTTTTCTGCCTGTGGCACACATTAGTCTCTGGAGAGCTGTAACACTTTAGTCAAATGCAGGCTACTGGGTTTAGAGGTCTGTGCTGTACAGGAGGTCAGAGTAGACGATCTGGATGGTCCCTTCTGGCCTTAAACTCTGTGATTCTGACCCAAAATAAATACCTGTGCATACCCTCTAAATGCTAATCACTGCCAACCTGCCTTGTCCTGGGGGAGGGCTGCTACCTGCTAGACCCTGACCAAAATGGGTCAGGGTTCAGATCCCAAACCCACACTACTTTTGGATCCAACTCACTCCATAACAGGCTACATTCTGCAGTGTTTGCCCAGACCCAATTGCTTTGGTCCATGCTTTGATTCTGAACCAGCCCATTTAGTCAATGTATTTGCTAGTGAGACAAATTCAATGTTGCAGTCTGAGAGGCCTTGGGGTTAGGTGATCACAGTGAGGGGAGTGGTAGGAGAAAGGGTGGGCGCCAAGGATGCAATTATCTCTCCACTTACCACATGCCTTGGCTCCAACAAAAGAGCGGCATCCCTGTTGTTCTGATACCTTTGGAGTGAAAGAATGGAGATGGCATGTGAGTTGGAAGCTGGCCAAGTGCCATTACCATAAAGATAGCTGGACCGGGAGGGGAGAGAATGAAGAAGGGGGGCTGCAGGGGGAGGATTGTTTTGCTCCCATCAATCACAGCTCCCTCCAGAATTCCAATGAAGTAGTGTGTTTGGAAAAGGGATCTGGGACTCTAGGGGGACTGGAATTAAAGGACCAGCCAACTACAGCTTGTTATTGTCACTGGAATGCACATGAATCTGTCTCTGAAAAGGGAGCAGGGGAGTGCCACAAAAGAACCTGATCCATTCCAGTGCTGAACATGCTACGCTCCTATGTGAATGGCCCAGTCCCAGCTCCAGCACGGTCAAGGTCTGGCTCGACCCAATCTTGGCCTTTGGGAGGGCTGACTCCAGTGACCAGAGCACTGCTAAGCATCTGTGCTGTACTTGCAAGGCACACACTCATATCACAAGTGCTGGCTTAGCTTATGCTACTCTCCTGATGTGCAGCTCCCCTGCAATGCCCCCAGGTCACTGCACAGCTGGTAGAAGAGGGAAACTTTGAGCCAGCAATACTGGAGCAACCCCTGAATCCTACAAAAATGGGCTCGGTGGTATATTCATTGCCCAGGCCGAGCAAACTGGACCCAAGGTCTCCTGCAGGAGATTCTTCCCCTCCCCCCCACCCCCAATAGCCCCTGGCATGGCCAACTGTGTGTAATAAGTGGCAGTTCTTTGCCCCTGCACAGCAGCTTGTCCCCAAAACATTGCAAGAATTAATTAGCGCAGTCTCAGAGCCCACTGTGCAGTAGGTCAGGTGTATTGTCCCCACTTGACAGATGAGAAAACTGAGGCAGAGGGAGGGGAAATGATTGTGCAAAGGCCACACAGTAAGTCAATGGCAGAGTTCAGAACTGAACCCAGGTGTCCTGCTGACATCCCTTCCAAAGGCTGAGCCAGGGAGGCCTCCAGCACCTGCATACCTGAAGGCATTCTGCACCAAAAATATTTAAAATTCTGCAAGTTTTATTTGTCAATAAATAAATATGGAGGCTCCAGCATGGCAGTGGGGAGCACAGGCCAATGGCTGCACAAAGGTGGGAGATCACCCTGCAGCACCCCCAGCCCCAGGACCCAGACTCAGCAGTGAGGCTGCACCTGACCCTGACACAGCACAAGGCCTGGGCTTGCCCCAGAAACACTCTGGGGCCCTGCCCCTCTGCGCCAGGTGTTGGGCAGGTATGCTCAACCAGGCAGGATCCAAGTGTGGAGGATCCAGATGTGGGGTGAGAGGATTCAGTGTGGGACAATCTGGGTGCAGGCAGCTCAGTGGGGGGTCTAGGTGTGGGGGATCTGGATGCACAGAGACTTGTTGGTGGGGTTCCAGGGGCAGAGGCAATGGAACTCTACAGGGGCTTCCTGGTCAGCAGTGGGGGGGGGTCTGGATGCTGGGGGCGTGGGGCTTGGTGGGGTGGGGTCTGGATGCAGCTAGTGGGGTCAGTGGTGTGGGGGTCTGGATGTGGAAGCTCAGGGTGATGCAGGGGATGGGGCATCACAATGGTGGGTTGAGTGTAGGGAGCTCAGTATCAAGTGGTCTGAATGCAGTAGTGGGGGTCTGGAGGCAGGGGGGCACAGAGGATCTCCAGAGGCAGGGGTTGAGGTTCAGTGGGGTGGGGTTTAGGTATGGAGGGCTAGGAGGGTTCTGGATGTACCTAGTGAGGCTTGGAAGGGGTGTCTGGGTATGGGAGGCCTGGGTGCATGGGGTTGGATGAATGTGGGAGCAGATCCTGGTACAGTGACCCCTGCCCTCACAATTAAGGAGTTATATAGGCAGGGAATGGGAGGATGCTGAGCTTCCTGCAGCCCGGGGAGTCTGACACAGCCCCAGACACTCCTTGCAGGGGAAGAGGAAGTCCTGTCCCCTCCAGCCCAGCTGGGACTAGCAGCTGATCCCAACTCCTGGTAGGAACCACTGGCTGAGGTGTCCCCAGCCCTGCAGTGATTTACCTCTCCACCGGCTGCTCCGGGTGCCTGAAACAATGTATCTGCTCTGCTAGGGAGTGACTAGCATGACTGCTCTTGCAGCTTCCCTTTGCTTCCTTGTCAGAAAGTCATTTTTTTGCGGGAAAGCGAAGAAATCTGCAGGGGACATTAATTCTGTGCACGTGCAGGGGTGCAGAATTCCCCCAGGAATAATGTCAGTCTGTGTGATCCTGCACATGTCATTATCCCGAGCTTTTATGTTATGCTGTTCCACAGCATGGGATGGCAATTAACACAGACTCACCCCACTCTCCCCTCTCAGGCTCGAAGATCCCACTGGCACACAAATTCTTAAATAGGAGCCTGATCCAAAGCACACCAAAGTCAATGGAAAAATTCCCACTGCTTTGGATCAGGCACTACTTGCTTGGCAAAAACTTACTTCTCTGTGGTGAAAGATTTGCTGAAAGCCACTGCTTCCCAAGCATATCCAGGGCCTGTCCCCAGGCACCAGCACTGCAGCCTCCTGGCACTGACTAGCTGGCTAGCACTTTACAGGCCTGACCAAGGCATCTGTTGCTTAACAGGGGAGGACTATACACTGCCACAAGGGTGGTCTCAAGGGACATCACCCACAGGAAGTGTATGAATCATTCCCACTTCATCGTCTCTCAGTAATTAGCCCTTTCAAAACATATCTTACTCTTTGATCCCCTAGGGAGGCAGCTTTGTGATGGGTTTGATCGTAGAATATTAGGGTTGGAAGGGACCTCAGGAGGTCATCTAGTCCAACCCTCTGCTCAAAGCAGGACCCATCCCCAGACAGATTTTTACCCCAGTTCCCTAAATGGCCTCCTCAAGGATTGAACTCACAACCCTGGGTTTAGGAGGCCAATGCTCAAACCACTGAGCTATCCCTCCCCCGAACCCCCTGGGGACTGTCACCTGATGTGCTGAAACTACCTCTGAGCTTGTTTTCCACTGCCAACTTGGGACTCCAGAACCCTGCCTTGTTGAGCCAGACACGCTAGTCTGGTGCAACACAGATCCAGGTCTGGTCCACACCCCCAAAGCTGCAGACTTTAACCAAAAACTGCTCAGCAAGTCACCTATCTCCAACACCCAGACACCCAGCTCCCAATGGGATCCAAACCCCAAATAAATCCATTTTACTCTGCATAAAATTTATACAAGGTAAACTCATAAATTGTCCGCCCTCTATAACATTGATAGAGAGATATGCACAGCTGTTTGCTCCCCTAGGTATTAATCACTTACTCTGGGTTAATCACTTTTGTTTATAAGTATAAAAAGTAGGATTTAAGTGGTTTCAAGTAATAACAGAACAAAGTAAGTTACCAAACAAAATAAAACAAAACACGCAAGTTTAAGCCTAATACATTTAAGAAACTGAATACAGGTAAATCTTACCCTCAGAGATGTTCCAATAAGCTTCTTTCACAGACTAGAGTCCTTCTTAGTCTGGGCCCAATCCTTTCCCCTGGTACAGTTCTTGTTAGTTCCAGCTCAGGTGGTAACTAGGGGATTTCTCATGACTGGCAGCCCCATTTGTTCTGTTACACACCCTTTTATATCTTTGGCACAAGGCGGGAATCCTTTGTGTCTCTCTAGGTTCCCATCCTTCCTTCTATATGGAAAAGCACCAGGTTTAAGATGGATTCCAGTATCATGTGACATGTTCACATATCCTGTGAGACTTCATTACTCACTGGCTGGCACCCATGTACACAGGAAGGCTTACAAGTAATCAGAGCCATTTACAATCAATTGTCCTAGTTAATGGGAGCCATCAAGATTCCAAGCCACCATTAATAGCCCACACTTTGCATATTTACAATCGGACTTCAGAGTAATACTTCATATTTCTAGCTTCAGATACAAGAATGCTACATTCATACAAATAGGATGAACGCACTCAGATTATAAACTTTGTAATGATACCTTACAAGAGACCTTTTGCATAAAGCATATTCCAGTTACATTATATTTATACTCATAAGTATATTTCCATAAAACATATGGAGTGCAACATCACAAGCTTGGCCTAATCTACTCAGCACAGATATGGGGGTGAGGAGTTCCTGAGGCTAATCTTGGCTCTACCGCTGACTTGTGTGGTGATCTTGGGCAACTTACCTTCCCTGCCTCAGGTCCTACCCCAGTAAAATGGCGATAGTAATAGTTATTTCTCAGCCTCAAGGGGGGTGTTGTGAAGGTTACATTAGTGAACATGGGTAACACAGGGCATGAACTGTCTTCCTGTTCTGTGTGTGTACAGCGCCAGCACAATTGCGTCCTGGGCCAGGACTAGGGCTCCTGGACATTACTGCAAAAGAAATCATCATCATTTTTGATTTAAAGCATTGACTATTATTATATTACCAGCTAAACCCACATCCCTGCAGGTGAGAGACCCAATACAAAATATAGTCATATGGTAGGTGAGGTGGTACTGGTGCATCACATTAAATGACATAGGCTGTACTGAGTCAGCCCACTGGTGAAATCCTGGTCCCACTGACGTCAATGACAAAACACCTGTTGACCTCAATGGCATCGGGATTTCACCCATAGGTCTGTCTACTTTGGTATCCAGTATCAGTGGCCAGTAGCTGATGCTTCGGAGGCCAATCATACAATGCTGTACATGGAAGGAATCTCCCTAGGAACTCCCCAGGAAATCCTGACTTACAAAATGAGGCAATGTGTCTAACTGTATGGGGCAAATGTCAAAGCAGGACACCACAGGTGTGCAGTGCAGGCATTTCTGACCCTGTCAGCTTGGGCCAAGGCAGGCCATTAGCTAGACACCGGCAGAGCACATGAAAATGTTTAGGGAGAAACCTGTTGCAGATGAATCAGACTGTCAGCCTCCTTTGCGAGAGAGGAAGAGCAGCTGTATAATAGACCATGGTAGTTGCGAGTGAAGTGGGCTCTGCCACAAAATGCTTTTCTATGGCATGCTCCATTAGTGTCTGCCCATCCCTGGTCTAGGAGGTGCTCAAACTACAGCCCGCGGGCTGGATCCAGCCCACGAGCCGTTTTAAGCCAGTCTGTGAGCTCCCTCTGGGGAGTGGGGTCTGGGGCTTGCACTGCTTCAGCGCTCCAGCCAGGGCACAGGGTCGGGGGCCACACCACGTGGCTTGGCCCTACTCCAGCTCCTAAGCGCTCCAATGGGCATTGCTGGGGCAGTGCTTGCAGATGGGGCAGCATGCAGACCCAGCTGGCTGCGCCTCCGCATAGGAGCCAGAGAAGGGACATGCCACTGCTTCCGGGGGCCATTTGAGGTAAGCGCCACTCAAAGCCTGCACCCCTGAGCCTTTCCCCACATCCCAACCCCCTGCCCCAGCCCTGATCTCCCTGCTGCTCTCCAAACTCCTCGATCCCAACCTGAAGCACCCTCCTGCACCCCAAACTCCTCACCCAGAGCCTGCACCCCCCCAACCAGAGCCCTCACCCCCTCCGGCACCCCAACCCCAATTTTGTGAGCATTTGTGACCCACCATACAATTTCTATTCCCCGATGTGGCTCTCAGGCCAAAAAGTTTGCCCATCCCCATCCTAGACACTACCAACCCCCCTCCATGGGAGAGGAGTCAATGTTGTTTTCTTGATTGTACAGATTTGTAAACTGAGGCAACAGGGCGGGATTGGGCAATTTCCACAGGCCCTAAGTGAAGGGCAGTACCCAGCTGCACCAGCCACCCAAGAAACCAACATACTATTGAGGCGATGTCTACACATAGACACTACAGCCGCACAGCTATGACACTGCAGCCAGGGGCGGCTCCAGCACCAGCGCAGCAAGTGTGTGCCTGGGGCGGCAAGCCGCGGGGGGCGGCGTGTCGGTCGCTGTGAGGACGGCAGTCAGGCAGCCTTCGGCGGTGTGCCTGCTGGAGGTCCACCGGTCCCGTGGTTTCGTCGGCAATTCGTCGGTAAGTGCACCGAAGCCGCGGGACCGGCAGATCACCCGCAGAAATGCTGCCGAATCTGTGTGACCGCAGATTCTTGCCGCCAAGTTAAAGAAGTATGGGCTGGATGAATGGACTGTAAGGTGGATAGACAGCTGGCTAGATCGTCGGGCTCAACGGGTAGTGATCAATGGCTCCATGTCTAGTTGGCAGCCGGTTTCAAGCGGAGTGCCCCAAGGGTCGGTCCTGGGGCCGGTTTTGTTTAATATCTTTATTAATGATCTGGAGGATGGTATGGACTGCACTCTCAGCAAGTTTGCAGATGACACTAAACTAGGAGGCGTGGTAGATACACTAGAGGGTAGGGATCGGATACAGAGGGACCTAGACAAATTAGAAGATTGGGCCGAAAAAAACCTGATGAGGTTCAACAAGGACAAGTGCAGAGTCCTGCACTTAGGACGGAAGAATCCCATGCACTGCTACAGACTAGGGACCGAATGGCTAGGTAGCAGTTCTGCAGAAAAGGACCTAGGGGTCACAGTGGACGAGAAGCTGGATATGAGTCAACAGTGTGCTCTTGTTGCCAAGAAGGCTAATGGCATTTTGGGCTGTATAAGTAGGGGCATTGCCAGCAGATCGAGGAACGTGATCGTTCCCCTTTATTCGACATTGGTGAGGCCTCATCTGGAATACTGTGTCCAGTTTTGGGCCCCACACTACAAGAAGGATGTGGAAAAATTGGAAAGAGTCCAGCGGAGGGCAACAAAAATGATTAGGGGTCTTGAGCACTTGACTTATGAGGAGAGGCTGAGGGAACTGGGATTGTTTAGTCTCCAGAAGAGAAGAATGAGGGGGGATTTGATAGCAGCCTTCAACTACCTGAAGGGGGGTTCCAAAGAGGATGGAGCTCGGCTGCTCTCAGTGGTGGCAAACGACAGAACAAGAAGCAATGGTCTCAAGTTGCAGTGGGGGAGGTCCAGGTTGGATATCAGGAAAAACTATTTCACTAGGAGGGTGGTGAAACACTGGAATGCGTTACCTAGGGAGGTGGTGGAGTCTCCTTCCTTGGAGGTTTTTAAGGCCCGGTTTGACAAAGCCCTGGCTGGGATGATTTAGCTGGGAATTGGTCCTGCTTTGAGCAGGGGGTTGGACTAGATGACCTCTTGAGGTCCCTTCCAACTCTGATATTCTATGATTCTATGATTCT
Organism: Chrysemys picta bellii; assembly: GCF_011386835.1. Lineage (NCBI taxonomy): Eukaryota > Metazoa > Chordata > Testudines > Emydidae > Chrysemys > Chrysemys picta. Next base: position 48,339,114 of record NC_088800.1, read on the forward strand.
ATGATCACCCGCAGGCATGCCGCCGAAGCCCGCCTGACTGCTGTGCTTGGGGCGGCATAAAACAGAGCCACCCCTGACTGAAGCCGTGCCCCCATAATGTAGGCACTCACTACAGTGACAGAAGGGGTTTCCCCATGGCTGTAGTCAGTCCATCGCTCTGAGGCTAACACTACACTGCTGCAGCTGAGCCATTGTAGGTTCTTCCTACAGCAATGGGAGGACGTCTTCCACTGCCATATATCAGAGGGGTAGCCGTGTTTGTCGCTTTTTACAGATCCAGACTAAGAGTTCCGTGGCACCTTATAGACTAACAGAAGTATTGGAGCATAAGCTTTCGTGGGTGAATACCCACTTCGTCAGATGCATGACATGCATCTTACGAAGTGGGTATTCACCCACGAAAGCTTATGCTCCAATACTTCTGTTAGTCGATAAGGTGCCACAGGACTCTTTGTCCCTTTCCACTGCCATAGTAAGTCCACCTCCCCAGGAAGTGGGAGATACATCGATGGAAGAATTCTTCCATCAATCTAGTGCTGTCTACATGTGGACTTAGCGTGGCTTAACTACATCTCTCATTGTTCACACCCCTGAGCAACGGAGCTAAGTTTTAGGTGTACACCAGGCATGAGAGAGCTCCCTAGACATGGATCACTTCCCCCTCTTCCCCATCTCAGCTATGCTGGCTGATGTTAAGGCTCTACACACAACCACATGCCTACACTGCTCTCTCCTACTTTGTGGGTGGCTCATGCAGGGGTGTTCGTTCCACTTCCTTACTCACCTGTGTAGGTAAGTTCCATGGGTTGTAGCTTGGTCTTCACTGACCTGCCCAAAGTGATATAGGAAATTTAGATCACAGCCAGGAATTGAAGCCTGGTCTCCTGCAGGCCTTTGCCTTAACCACAAGTCTCCCCTTCTTCCCCCAAGAGCTCTGTGTTCATAGAATATCAGGGTTGGAAGGGACCTCAGGAGGTCATCTAGTCCAACCCTCTGCTCAAAGCAGGACCAATCCCCAACTAATTCAAACCTCCTAAACCACCAGGAAGACAAAACTCAGTGGGGTACTAGGTGTGTAGCTTTACTGCAGATGGGCGACACCTGGCTTAGTCCTGTTGTACAGTGTCTTAAATCCTTCCAGGCTGCAGGAGATACCTGAATTTCCTCAGTGCAACAGGCCAAAACTAAAGCTAATCTTAGGTCCCAAAAATCAGATCAGGACCTAGATCCAGATTTCAAACACACTAAAATTGGATCCAGACTTTTGCTTCAAGCCATTAAAAAGCAGGTGATTTGCAAAATTCAGTTCCAGGTTTGGCTTCTGAGCCACTCACAATTTGTGGTAATTAGATCTGAGGGTCTGGTTTGAATCTTCTCTAGTCAAAACCATGAAGTGAGTTTGATGTGAAAGGGGTATTTTAGCAGATCTGTCCAAGGGAAACTGCAGGGAGACAGGCTGGGACCTTAAGCACAGTAAGCCAGTATCAGGGGGACACAGGCCAGGTTTACACCAGAAACTTTAGCTGGCATAGTAATGTCCGTTAAGGGTGATTTTTTACAACATTTCAATACCGGCAGAAGAAGAAGCCCTTGTGAGGATGTAGTTATACCAGCATGAAAGCTGCATCTACTGATATAGCTGTACCAGCAAACCTCTTCTAGTAGATATTAGCCTTGATATTCTGACAGGGGATTTAGTCTGTACAATCATGGATGTGGGGTGGGATGGGGAGGGGAGTTAGACTAAAACGAACAGTCTTTATCTTGATTTTCTTGCATGACTAAAAGTCTGGTTTGGGGGTATCCGTCTGAACCTTCTTTACAAAAGAACAAGTAATAAATGGCATTTTGGGTTTGGGAAGGAACGATTAGCTTCTCCGCTAGTTTGCTGGAGCTCTATGTGGCTATATCATTGCTGCCTCAGTAGTATTCATCCCACTGGGCTTTAGGCAGTGAGTAATATTGTTCTGAGATGAATTGTTCTCTGCCATATAGATTCTCTAAAGGGATATACACATGGAGTGAGGGGGGCCTGATTCTCAGTTACATTTAGGGTGACCAGATGTCCCAATTTTGTAGGGACAGCCCCGATATTTGGGGCTTTGTCTTATATAGGCACCTATTACCCCTCACCCCCCGTCCCGATTTTTCACACTTGCTGTCTAATCACCCTAGTTACATTAAGGCCTTTTTATGGCACTCTAGCAGCATAAAGGAGCCATAAACTGGGCTAAGACTACTACCTGTGCAGAAGGCTTCCCCAGCCAGTGCAGAGCTGTCATAGAGGTGCTATCATGACCCTGCTTCTGGATCCCTGGTGTAAGGGGTAGATGGAGGGTGTGGGTGGACTGCTCTGTGGGGGAGGGATACCTCAGTGGTTTGAGCATTGGCCTGCTAAACCCAGGGTTGTGAGTTCAATCCTTGAGGGGGCCACTTAGGGATCTGGGGTAAAATCAGTACTTGGTCCTGCTAGTGAAGACAGGGTGCTGGACTCAATGACCTTTCAAGGTCCCTTCCAGTTCTAGAAAATAAATAAATTAAATGATGTTAAATCATCCCTGAGTCTGCAGTCTAATTTACACCAAGAGCCAGGCAGCCTCCTGCTAAGCCCTAAACTTGATCACATTCATTTTGACAACCTGAAGAATTGAATTAGTCAGCTCATGAGGGACTGTCCTATCCGGGGACACTGCCGAATCCATTCCAGCAGCATGACTCCTCTGTTACAGGATATCTCCTCTGGCCTACAGATTGTTCCCATGGCTGTATACAGGTTGCAGCCAATGATTTTTTTAGTATTCATTTATTGTGTAATGTGATAATTAATATGTTATATTACATTAATTAACATACAATGAATGTTAATTAGAGTTGATTTGTAGAATTATAAAAGTATAAGATTAATCAGGATTTAGAGGAACCAAGTATTAGACATAAGTAAGACAAGCTGAAATGCAAGACCTGTAGGCCAAAGCCTGCAAGACTTTAGCTTAGCTATTTTAGGCCTTGGAGACAAGAAATGATGGCTCAAGACAATAACCAAGAAATAACCCAAGAGATAATGGAAAAGAGGCATTAATCGGTAACATTGCAAAAGTATAGCTGGAAAGATTAAAATTAAATCATTAAATGCTGTAATAAATACGGTCTCTAACACGTGCCCTAACTGCTGACAAGGGTGGTACGTCAATATTGATCTGAACCTACCCAAGCTATAAAATTTGGGGTCCCCTGTGTTTCCAGGGGACAAAGCAATAAAAAAAAGAGAGGGCTGACACTTTCATGTACATGTGCAGAATGTAGGTATAGACAAACTCACAGTATAAAAAGGGATGCTCAGAGTAGGAAAGTGGGCTTCCTATGGGAAACTCCAGCAGGAACCACTCTCATATTGATGGTCAATCCATGAAAGGGCCAACAGACTACCACCATCTAGGACAAGGGTGGGCAAACTTTTTGGCCTGAGGGCCACATTGGGGTTGCAAAACTGTTTGGAGGGCCAGGTAGGGAAGGCTGTGCCTCCCTAAACAGCCCGGCCCCCACCCCCATCTGCCCCCTCCCATTTCCCACCCCAACTGCCCCCCTCAGAACCTCCAACCCATCCAACTCCCCCTGCTCCTTTTCCCTCTGACTGCCCCCTCCTGGGACCCCTCACCCCTAACAACCCCCCAGGACCCCACCCCCTATCCAACCCCCCCTTCTCCCTGTTCCCTGACTGCCCCGACCCCTATCCACACCCCCACCCCTGACAGCCCCCCCCGGGACTCCCACCCCCTATCCAACCCCCCTGTTTCCTGTCTCGTGACTGCCCTGACCCCTATCCATACCCCCACCCCCTGACAGGCCCCCAGGACTCCCACGCCTATGCAACTCCCCCTTGTTCTCCGCCCCCTGACCGCCCCCCCTCGGGAACCTCTGCCCCATCCAACTGCCCCCTGCTCCCCGTCTTGTGACTGCCCCCCCAGGACCTCCTCCACTTATCCAACCCCCCTGCTCCCCGCCCCCTTACCATGCTGCTCAGAGCAGCATGTCTGGCAGCCGCACCCTCCGGCCGGAGCCAGCCCCGCCGCCGCGCTGCCTGGCAGGAGCTCGCAGCCCCGCCGCCCCCCAGCCCCTCACTGGCAGCACGGCAAGCTGAGGCTGGGGGGGAAGGGAGGGACAGCAGGGGAGGGGCTGGGGGTTAGCCTCCCCGGCGGGGAGCTCAAGGGCCAGGCAGGAGGGTCCTGCGGGCTGGATGTGTCCTGTGGGCCGTAGTTTGCCCACCTCTGATCTAGGAGGATGGGAGTATGTCTGTAGGTATAACTAGTTCATTATACATGTCTATAAGAATTGTATATGTTGTAACATTTATAGCTTTGTTGGTAACTTTAATAAAATTTCTAAAAGACAGATGCTCTTGTAATTGTATGCCTATGGTTTCATGTGTTCCTATGAACTCTAAATCTAGAGCCACCGGAGGGGATTCTGTTGAACTTGAGACTGAAGCTGCCAGAGCCGAACCTGCTGAGATATGATTAACATTAAATAAAATAAAAGGCTACAAGGTCCTACCGTGGCTGGTGTCTCTGGAAAAACAGAGACCAAGGCAGAACCAGCAAGAGTGGGGAAGACCATGCTGATGAGCCAAACGGAGAACAACAAATTGGAAGAGGCATGGGAGTAGCAGATAAAATAAAGCCCTACATCCTTGGTTAGCCTGAGTGACTCTGTGCCTTATAAAAGGTTGTAGCTTTGCTGTTTCAATGTGCAACCAAATTCTATGGTAAGGGAATGGTTGGCTGAGTTGGCCCATGTGTTGTAATGAAGGCAGAAGTCAGGCACACATGAAAGCTGATGCTCTGCCTCTATGGTGTGCATAGGAGCTCACAGTCCCTGTACCAGAATAGGACATTGCTTTGGGGACACACTAGTGTCATGTTCATAAAGAATCACTAAGGACATAGCTGCTAGGTGGCATACCATTGACTTCAAAGGAGTGACACTGGTGTCAATCCAGAATCAAGTCAAAATCTGGCCCTCAGTGATTAGAGCAGAAAACCGCCTGGGTTCTATTGCCAACTCTCCCGCTGCTGATTAACTTTAAGCAAGTCATTCTAAACGTCGTGCTTGGTTTACCCTATTGCAAAATGGGTTCCCATGTCCCTCTTCTCCCAGCAATGTTTTGAGGCTTAATTCATTAGAGTGCTTTGAGAGGTTCAGATGAAAGGTGCTTTGTGAGATTTAAAATATTAGTTCTATCATCCAAACAGAGAACCTGTGTATGTGTGAAAAGTAGAATTAATTGTTATTGTTGCTGTCAGATATGCTAAGATAAGACATAAGCTGCAATAGAAAAGTGGGATACTGTATGGGCAAAACAGGAGGAGGAATATTTTACAAGGGGCATTTGGCAGTGGTCCCTAATAACAGTAATGCCTAACTCTAATATAGCAGAAGTGGCTTGCCCAAACTCATACAGCATGTCAGTAGCAGAGGCTAGAATAGAACCTAGAGCCACAATACTGTGCTCTACCTACTGACTTCCCAGAGGAAAAAAACACTTCCCAGTCTTCCCTAAGGTTGGACACCTGTGGTTCATCAATTTCCCTCTGGAAAAGAGATCTAAAGTGTTTCCCAAAGCAGCAGCACAGAGGTAAATGAAAACAAATACCCCAACTACCAACCTTTCTTGGCTGCTTTCCTGATCACAACCCCCTGAGGATTTTCACAGCTTATGTGCATCTCAAGTCACTGGGAAATGGGCATGGGGAGAAGGTTGCTTTCACTTGGGCATGAAGTGCTGAAAAAGCATTTGACTGTGCTGAGTGGAGCGTTGCTCATGGGGTTCAAGACTCTGGCAACAAGGGGCTGATCTGAATCATTAATTTGCTGCAAGAGGAACACAATGGTGGAACCCCAAAGTTCCACTGTTGCTGGCAATGCAGTCAGAGTAATTGGCAAGAGACGAGTAAAGCCCAGCGGGGCCCTGAATTGCCTGTGGTAGCAGCTTGCTGTAAAAGAGCCTGCAAAGACACTTCCTAGTGATCTAGTGCATCCCTCTCCCAAAGGTTACCCATGCTCCCCACTACTTCCCCTCTCGTAATTCTATTCCATCCACCATCACAGTCTTTATTGTCCCTACTGACCCAGAGGTAGGTTGCAGCAGGGCATTGAAAAGAAGGGATCAGAGTCAAGGAGTCAGGGTTCACAGGGTTAAGATCAATACGGGGTGCGCAGCGCTCCTCCTCACAGCTGGTTATCATAAACAACTGCCAGTCTCACTTAAAATCAAAGCGCTCCATCTTCACAGAAAGCAACCAGCAGGAGATTCGTACAGCCCCCTTCCTCTCACTGCCCTTGGGCCAGCCTGCCGAGTTTGTACAGTTGTGTGGTTTTCTCTCCCTTTGTGACAATAACGTAAAATGCCTTTCAAAAGGCAGAACAATTGTACTTTAAAAGGATTTACCAGTGCCACAGATTTTTCTTTCCAGCAGCCTTGAGAGGGGCTCAGGAGATGTAGAACTATTTGAGCAGCAATGACTATCTCCCCCATCACATACAAACATGTATGCACACTCATAACACATATACAGAGCCAGCCAATGAAACCCTGCATGGAACAGTTTCTTTCAAGCCCACATCAGAAAATAATACATCTCTCAGCTTATTGTTCTGAGCATGTTAAAGATCTCCTGTGTATCTAACATAGCAAGTGCAACAGGGGCATACGCTATTTCAAAATAGGTCGATGGTGATTTGGATGTACAGTAGAACCTCAGAGTTATGAACACCAGAGTTACAAACTGACCAGTCAACCACACTCCTCATTTGGAACCAGAAGTACACAATCAGGCAGCAGCGCAGAGGAAAAAAAAAAGAAGCAGATACAGTACAGTACTGTGTTAAACATAAACTACTAAAAAAAATAAAGGTAAAATGTTTAAAAAAAAGATTTGACAAAGTAAGGAAACTGTTTCTGTGCTTGTTTAATTTAGATTAAGATGATTAAAAGCAGCATTTTTCTTCTGCAAAGTAAAATTTCAAAGCTATATTAAATCAATGTTCAGTTGTAAACTTTTCAAAGAACCATAACTTTTAGTCCAGAGATACAAACATTTCAGAGTTATGAACAACCTCCATTCCTGAGATATTCCTAACTCGGAGGATCTACTGTATAGTGCTGATGTCCATCACTGCCCTCCACCAGGTGGAAGCAGAACTGCTTAGCTGTGGGTCATACGTCCATGAGCTGCACAAAGGAAGCCAAGCCATCTGCGGTGCACTAGAACAGTATGTGGTGACACTTGAGAGGTGCAAGAAGGATCACATGCCCCTCCCCAGATGCCTGGTGGGGGCACATTCAGCAGGGATCCGCAGTGACAAAAGGAGCAGAACGTGGCCCCAGGCTGGGGGCAGGGAGGAGCCACATGGGGGTCACGTGGGGAGGTAACGTGTCCCCCCCTTTAGCTGGTGCCCCCCTTTGTGTCCCTCCCATGAGTCATCATTTCTTCAGTGCCATCTACTAGCACATATCTATTCACTGTCTACAGACAGACATCTCCTTTTCCTGGAGAACTGTCATAACAGTGTGCCACTGAGTTCTTGCAGTTTTGACTGTTTGGTTATTACTTTTTTTAGCTTTGTTTTAATTACATCACTAGATGCAATGCTGGTAGGGTTTTATTTTCAACCTCTAATTGGTATTTTCTTCTCTTTACTTTACTTCCCCCACCCCAATATGATTTATTCCTTAGATTGATGCTTCTTCTGATTTGAATTTGACAGCAGCGATTCTGCAATATTTTTGATTTACTGTTACTAACATCAGTCATGAAATTTTAATATAAAATGACTAGGCAGGTAGTGAGTGGGGATGAGGCTGCTGATATATTTATCTTGAAAATGTGGCTTTGTGTATTCACCTGCTGTAAACTTAGATAGAGGAGCACAGTTTACAGAAAGGAAGAGTTTGGAGGGTGCACCAGGAAGTCAGTCTGTGCGCACATGGCTTGAATACCAGTTGCAGCATCTCTGTAAATACTTCTCTTAAGAAAGAGCCAATTTAGTGTTACAAGCATGGAGTCCTCATGTTGTTACCCAGAGCACACTATATAGACAAACTAGCTGGTATATGCAAAAAGTGTTCTGTTGCCCATTCCGGCCTCCCATTTGTTGAATTTGGGCTTGAACTTGGGTTCCAAGCTGTTTTAAGTGGCAGAGACTATCCTTTAACTATGTGTGGTAGGGCACCTAAGGCAACGAGTGCCTGAGTTATTTGCATGCCTCCATGATACAAATAATTTCTGAGACCTACTGTCACAGGGTGCTCCACTCACCACTTGTCTGGCACCTCCTCCTGGTCACTCTGGGGATTAGCTCTCAAGGTCAACACCTCTTCCTGCAGTTACATACCATCATACTATCTCTCTCAGGTCTGCAGCTCCTCTTTCATCCCAGGAACTGCAGCATCCTCTTCACATCTCACTCCTCCAGCAGGTCACTCAGTGTTCCCCCTTCTGAGGTATATCAAAGTCTTTCCTTCAGCAGCCCTAGGCAGTCTTCCCATTCACTGCCTCAGGTACCACTCCTTCAGTGGCTAGTAAGGGAACCCGGCCTGCACTATACTCTGGGTCAAATCTGGGGACACTCCACCCAGCAGTTCTGGGCTTCCTCCCCATCCCTCACTACTCCTTTCCTGGACTGCTTCACTCCTGGTTCCCCACCTTATCCTGGGAGTACCAGCTCCAAACCCTCCTCCTTCTTCCCTGGGAGAAACTGCTGCCTGTGTCTGGTGCCAGCTTCCTGGCTTTATAGGCCCCGCCTGTTCCTGCCCAGCTGAGCCTGCTTGCCATCAATTCCCTGCTCCCTGGCTCTCCCTCCAGTTGCAGCCTGTGGAGTTAATAGGCCTACCTGGTCCATTAACCCCTCCCAGTCCTGGGTGGGTGGACACCCCAACACCCCTATAAATAAAAGAAAAGTATGCAGAAAATGTGTAATTCATATGTTTTTTTATAGGGATGGTGTTTTGTTTCAAATAAGCTTTATTACAGAGAGACTGATGCCTTATTGTTATTATTTATGCTGCAGTAGTGCTGAGGAGCCCCAGCCACAGACCCAGACCCCATTGTAATAGGCACTGTACAAACACAGAACCAAAAAAGACAGTTCCTGCCCCCAAAGAGATTATAATCTAAGTCAAAGACAAGAGACACCAGATGGATACAGACAGATAGGAGAGCACAAGGAAACAATTAGACAGTATTGGCCAGCATGACAGGCAGTGGTCTGAGCACACCATCAGTATTGGCCAGCATGACAGGCAGTGGTCTGAGCACACCAGCAGCCTAAGCAATGGCAGGTTTTTTGTAGGCATCACAGCAAAGGTGAATCTTAAGGAGGGATTTGAAGGAGCACAATGAGGTTGCTCTGTGGGTGTTTACGGTGCGCTCCTCCCAGCTTAGCACAGGTTCACTGCTGGCTGGCCTGCTGTGCTGTCCCAGTCACCAGCATCCACACCCCATAGACTTTGCCACATACTGCCCCCCCTGTAGTGCTCCTCATTGACATACCCAAGCACTGCTATTCTCTCAATAGTGTTGCCACCATACAGCCGAGCATGCTGTAAAGGCCTCAATCCTGCTGGTGACGGGAGCAGGAGCAGGCCCCTTATAGCTAACTATGAAAGCCTCTGCCCCATCAAAGAGGTACTAGCTCATGGTACTTTCTGATGCTCTGGGGATGTACAGGAGCAAATGGCACCTCTCCTCCACCAGAGCCCTGGCAGGGTGTGCGGTGGTGTGTAGCACACAGACAGAAGCATAGCATTGTCCTGCACTGTTTCAACTCACATCCCACATCTGCTAACTCAGCTTTGTCAACACCCCCATAGCTAATCAGCTCTATAAGGGAGAGGGAGTCAAGCAGTTTGATTCTGAGGAGGGGCAATAGAACCTCTGAGACCAGCTGGAAGGGAAAGTGAGAAAATGTGTCCTTCTGCAGTCATGAATGGAGCCAAAATTAGTCCCATCTGTGCTGAGTTTTCATGAGCAGTGCTGGCTCCTCTTACAGATCCCTCTGTGTCCTCTTCCTGCCCCCACCCCACCCCCAGTGCTGGGCTAGTCCATTGTTTCTGGCTGAATCTCACACACTTCATTCTCCATTAAAGAATCTCCCCAATAGCGAGACCCACGGGAAACTGGAATAAGAAGAAAGTTAAAAGATGTCATTTCTGCATCATCGGGCTCTGGACTATTGGGAGCTTGGTGATTAGAGCTGCATATGGCTTGCCATGCTCAGAGAAAAGAACATAAGAATGGCCATATTGGGTCAGACCAATGGTCCATCTAGCCCAGTATCCTGTCTCCTGACAGTGGCCAGTGCTAGGTGCCCCAGAGAGAATGAACAGAACAGGGCAATGATCGAGTGATCCATCCCTTGTCATCCAGTCCCAGCTTCTGGCAGTCAGAGATTTAGGAACACCCAGAGCATGAGGTTGTGTCCCTGACCACTTGGCTACAAGCCATTGATGGACCTTGTCTCCATGAACTTACATAATTCTTTTTTGAACCCAGTTATACTTTTGGCCTTAACAACATCCCCAGCAACATGTTCCATAGGTTGACTATGTGTTGTGCAAAGAAGATCCTAGAGCAGTGGTCCCCAACCTTTTTGTGGCCAGTAGCACATTCATGTTTTCAGAAGAGTGTGGCAGGCGCCAACAATTTTTCAAGGCTTATTTTGTATTTGTACATTAAATAATACGAAAAACATCATATTTAATATTACATAATATATTAATCCAGAGAGAAGAGAGAAGCCGCGAGGACAGAGAACACTGGCGCCCGCAGCCTGCAGCCCTGGAGTACTCTGTCCCCAGCAGGCACGGGGCCCCGGCTTCTCTCCCCTGCTGGGCACTAGGCGGGCCCCGCGCCTGCCGGGACAAGACCGGCTCTAGGTTTTTTGCCGCCCCAAGCAAAAAATTTTTTGGCTGCCCCCCACCCCAGCCTTGGGATCTCCCCCTCCCACCAGTGCCCTCCCCCACCCGCACCCAAATGCACATGGAAGGCATAGGGACTAACCCTCAAACTTGTACCCGAAAAGGGATGGGGATCTAGTAAAGAGGGTTCAGGCAGAGGAGCGGGTGTGGGGGTGCTTGGGGGCTCTACACTGGCAGAGAAGCAGGGTGTGATGTATTCGTGGAGGAGGGTGGAGGAGGAGAGGGGGTATCAGGAGGGTTGCGGGAGAAGAGGTGCAGGGGAAGGGGGAGATGGGGGAGGAGAGGGCTGGGGGAGAGTACAAAGGGAGAGGTGTGGGTGAAGGGAGAGAACAAGGGGAAGGGGTTCGGTGAAGGAGCGATGGGGGGAGGTACAAGTGAAGAGGCTGCGAGCGGGATGGGGGGTGCAAGGGCTGAGAGGGGCAGGTGCTGACAGCTGCTTCTCCAGCCCCATGCAGGCAGAGCCGAGAGGACAGACACTGACCCCCAGGTGCCAGAGCCATGGGGATCCCCCAGTGGGACAGTATCCCCCGCTGCCCCGCTCAGAGCTGGGCTCTGCCTCTCCCCGCCCCTGGCGCTATAGGGACCCGGGGCAGGCAGTGTGGGGCTGAGGCGGGGGAGGTGTGCGGCAGGCTGCATCTGGGGGCAGGATGGGGCAGCTCCCTGGCAGCTCGGGCTGCCCAGCCACTCGCCCCATCAGCGGGTGAGCTGCGATCCACGCCCCCAGCCCAGCCCGGCAGCACCCTGCCCAGCCCACTCGGGCGGAGAAACGCCGCACCGGCCTGGGGAGACTCAGAGCAGCAGCAGTGGCGGTAGTGGTAGCGGTGGCGGCAGCAGGACCCCTCCTCCCTCCCTGCATCCCGGGCCCCGCTTCCCTCCCTCCCGGGTTCCACACACACTCAGGGAGCCCCTCTCGACACCGCAGCCCGGGCTCGGCTCCAGGGGATGGTGCTCTGGCTCTCCAGCGGCAGGGCTCTGGCCAGGGCTGGCTCCCAGCTTTTTGCTGCCCCAAGCAGTTCCCTGTCCCCGGCAGGCACGGGGCCGCGGCTTCCCTCCGGCTTAAACCGCAGCGTCGCGCCTGCCTGGGACCGAGAACATGGCGCCCGCAGCCTGCAGCCCCGGAGCTTCTCTCCCCTGCTGGGCACTAGACGGGTGCACATAAATGCACACCGCGTTCAGGACCACTGTAGCAGGGATGCAGACAGAATCCATCCCCTGGGAGTATAGAGTCCACACCATGTTCTACATCTTCCTGGGACTTTAACAAATGAGCTCTTCCCCTCTTAGGTGGCATGTCCAGAGTCCACTGTAGGTGACTCCAGATAACCAGTGTCAGAAGGCTGTGATGGATAGAATACATTATTTTTGTGAAGCAGCTTCCATGCAAAGAGGCTTACAGAATGCTTTCCAGACAAACACAGGCTGCTATTTGACATTCCTCTGCACCTTCCCTGATGAAGCATCCTCACATGCTTTACAAACTGAATATACACACACACACTGAAATGCAGCTGTCTTTGAGGTGGAGAGTGGCAACCAACTGGCACCTAAGGACTCTTTAACCAGGGACACTGTGGCAAACTCCTGCTCTTCCAGAGTGCCCTGAGATCTTTAACATCTATAGTCAAACAGGGGCTTCAGTGTTTAAGACCCACCCACAGTAAACTGTGTGGGATTGAATTTAGCTACCCCGAAAGGACAGAGTGGATCCTGCAGGGGTTTGATCTTGGAGTTCCAAGCAGGTCACACCTCATATGTGTACTAACAAGCTATCCAAGCAGAACACAGCCCCAATTCTGTGTCAGTATCACATACAAGTCAGATGTATCCCAATAGCCTCAATGATAACTCTCTCCATTGCCTCTACCAGTCAGTGGCTAGGCACACCCAACAGGCTTAGCCTGTTTATAAAGGCTCCTGCTATGTGGTTACACCCTCCACATGTGATCCATGTGCCAGCAGAGACTCAAATCAAGAACCTTGTGGCCCAAAGGCAGCAACAGGTCCATCAAGAGACCAGACTCCCCACTGGGCAGCCAGCATGAGGTGTGCAGCACCAGTCTCTGCTGGAGCTTGCTCTTAAATGAATCACAAGGAATCACACTGGAAGCTGGATTAGAAATGAGCCACTTGCCCACTTTGAATAGGCAGAGTCTAGTTACTGCTGAAAATGTCTGGGTTAATATGAAACAAGTCAGTCTGCATGGCATTGTATTAAAGGAGGTCCAGTTCTTGTACAAGCAGGACACAGTCCCAGCCAAACTGGTGTAAAACAGAATGTAGCCATTTAAAACAAAGCAGGGGGCTTAGCCAGAGAACTCCAGAGGTCCTAATGACTCAAGGACTAGCCTACAGGGAGTCTAGGGCAGAGCAGGAAATGTAACTTTCCAAGTCCCAGGCTAGTCCCTAGCCACTGGGCCATCCTGCCTCTTCTGGAGTATCCCTGTTGCAATGATGTCATAAAGTAGGAATTTGGGACAAACATTTTCAGACTTGGTTACCTCAATTTAGGTTCCTAAATCCCTTGTGAGGAGTTTAACTTTAGGCACCCAGGTTTGACCTTTGATTTTAAGCATGACATATTAAGCCAAACTACAAACTATTCCTCCAGGGGCTGATTGAATCTAGTTTTTTGTATGCTAGAGCCTCTACAGCCCCCAGCGAAGCTCATACAAGTTTCACTGTATGAAAATTTTGTGGACTGTGCAGGTCATTTCTAGGGAATTAATGGCTACTCCAGCAGCCAATTGGAGCTCTGTGTGGGAGATCTGGCCCCCCTCACACTCCAGCGTTCACTGAAGAAGAGGATGCTGTGGTAGAGGAGAATGGAGAGTTCTAGAATTCTACCCTGATAGATAATCTGCTCCTAGCGTGTGGGGGTGAGTTATTAGTTAGCTCTGGAAAGGCAAGGCAGGGTTTTTCTCACTTTCAGGAGGGAGGAGACTAGAGAAAGAGCTTCTTCAAAACAAATCTATCAGCTGGAAAGGAAAGGAAGAAAAGCACTTAGGGCTGTGTGTCGCTGACCTCAGATACACATATCACAACAGTATCCATGCTCAGCAGCACGGTGCAGTGTAAGAACTGCAAAGAACTGCAGGAGACTGGCCTGTGAGGCATTTACTATCTCTGTACAGCATCCAGTACAATGGGGCTGTGACCCCAGCTGGGGCCTCGAGGTGCTATTGTCATGCAAATAGCAATAAACTGGGCAGCCTTCCCAGCTGCTGGATTCCACCAAGACCCCAAACCCCCATCCACTGACCCCGAGACCAACAGCCTAAGCTTCCTAAATGAGCAGAAAATGATTCAATAGGATCATCTGTGATTTGCTTATTTGCAGCTTTCCTATGGGAATAGCCTTTCAAATACACAGGAGGTCCAGCTAGCCGCCATGTTTCTGGGAAAAGAAACAACAGAGCCATGGTTAATGATGTTGACATTGTAGAGCTCCGAATTAGGTTTCAAACTTAACACCCCCTTAAGATGAACTATGAAATTTCACACCTTTAGCTACTGTTTGCGGCTGACAGCAAACTCAGAAATGCCTCCATTCACATCCAGGCTTTCCAGCACCAGTAGGGCTAGGAACTCAGCTTGCAGGCTGATGGGAATGGTTTAGAGGTCATGATGGCTAGATCCCACTTGCTGGCAGTGCCCAGATGGTGTTATCATCTGATGGCAGCACAGTAGGTGGCCTGGGTGAAATGAGTTGGTGAGTCTCCATCCAGGTCCCAATGGGCAGGCAGCCATGTCACAGCCACCACAAAGCTGGTAGGCTCCATAGAGAGGGCAAAGGAATGAATGGGCTGCAGGGACTGAACTCCCCACCTTCTCTCCCTCTGAATCTCGCTGGCAGGGCAGCAGAGAATGCTTGCTGGTTCTACCCCTGTTCTGAGAGCAAGGAGGGGGTCTTTAGTCACCAGGGCTTCTCTCACCCCCAGCACTAAATCCACTTTTTAGATCTGTCAGAGAAGAGATGGATCAGGACAAAGTCTGAGGCTGCTTCAGCTCTAAGTTCCTGCTGTCAGCTTCAGAGTGCTCCCTGCATTGGGAAGGGCCTGGTGTGTAGCTGTCACCACGGCAAAGTGTGTGCTGAGAGCTCTCCTAGGAACTGAGTAACCACATTCCTGGGCGGGCTGTGAGTTGAGACTGTGTGGCTGCCAATCTGGAATTTCCCAGCTATGCAGTGGAACCAAACCTATTTACAAGGATCTAGTGCTCAAAACAACACCACTTCATATTTCCAGAGAGAAGCAGCCAGGCCTTCCACAATAAGAGCCTGTACAGTTTTGGCAGAACTGGGGCTGAGCCTGATGCAAATACCGCAGGACCCTAGGAACATTTGAAATCAAGATCTGGGCTTCACAGCTCAGACCCCTCTAAACAAAACCACAAGAAAGTATCAACTCAGCTGGTACCATTTACAAACACAATTCTATCTAGCTAAAGTTCTCATCTGACCCCAACTGCCAGAGCATCCAAGCAAGCTTGCAATACTTAATATATTCATCCTCACAACACCCCCTCAGGCAGAACAGTGCTTTTATCCCCATTGTACAGATGGAGAACTGAGGCACGGAGACATTAAGTGACTTACCCAAGGAAGTCTGGGATAAAGCAGGGAATTGAACCCAAGTCTCTCAGGCTAGCACCACAACTGATCTATTCTCATAGAGCAGGAATAGGGCTGTCCTGTATTAGGTGCACACACCCCTCCCACAGTGGGCACTCAGCAGGCTGTTGTTTGGAGCCCACTTCACCAGTCCCTGGGTGCCCTTTAAGCTTCCTGACTGTGAACAGAATCCAGGCACTGCCCCCAGCTGGGGTCTTTAGGCACATCTTGGGGTGCAGATAGGGTGACCAGACAGCAAATGTGAAAAATCGGGACAGGGGGTGGGGGGTAATAGGAGCCTATTCAAGAAAAAGGCCGAAAAATCAGGACTGTCCCTATAAAATCGGGACATCCAGTCACCCTAGGTGCAGATCCTCTGTCTGACAGCTGAACAACCAGATCCGAGCTACCAAGTCCCTGCGACCAGTGCTGACCCAGTAGCTTAAAAACACATCTTTCTTCAGAGTTTGACCTTGTGGGCACTGCAGTTTTAAAGTTCCTCTCTTCAGAGGCACATGGAAGTGAAGCAGATACATAGATATTGCATAGGATTCTAAACAACATTACTCTTTACTTAAGTAGCACAAGAAATACATAGATCTACACAAAATAATAAAAAAAATCTATATATCTTTCCCTGCCTCCGTTTCCTCACCACCCAGGAGAGTGCTCTGGGCTGTGGCAGGCCCTTCCGAGCAGTCCTGGACCCCCCTGCAGTACACGGCTTCTTTTCTGAATCATGCCCTTTCTCTCTTGCTCTGACCTCTATCGTCAGTGCCCTTCCACTCTCCTGCCCAGGCTTTCACTGCTTCTGCTTGTGGTCACTTGTGCTTCTTAAAATGGCTGCTGAGAGACCCTCTAGTCTATAACCATCCACTCCCTTTGTCAAGTAGTGCTCCATTCAGTCTCAGCAGGTGATCAAAATCCCTCACCAGGTGATCCATTACTTAGTTACCAGCCCAGACTGGTTCTTCTGGGCAGCAGCAGCTCTATGTCCAAGGGTGCTTCTGTTTGAATAGAAGATGATCAAGATTTAACAACCCTCCAATATTAGACCCAGGATCCCATACTTTGGAATTTCAGTCCAATATGGAGAGGAAAGGACAACAGCATAGGCAGCAAACCATTCAAAATGGAGTTTGCAACCTGGCACAGAGCCATACAGAGTGTTCATAATCTCACTTGTACGTCGATAGATCCCCACATCATCACATAGGATTTGCTGCTCCAGATCAGAGCAGTGCCTCTACGGATCCATTTACAAAATGCTCAGTCATGCCAACCACTATATATAGGAGGGAGGGTATTTTTAGTTAGATATATACATCATTGTTCTACTTAGTCCCTCTAAAAACTTTCCCGGTCCAATGCATTTCAAGGAAAAGAAAGGTCTTGTCCCTGTTTTTTTCTCCCCAGATGTTCCCATTTGTAGCTTTCTGATGTTGGCAGGTGTATCTCTGGTCCATCTAGTCTGGTTTCATGCCTCTGACAGTGGCCAATACCTGGTCTTTCTGAGGAAAGCTGGAGAAAAAAACAACAACCAATGAACCAAATTAATCCCTGCTGTAACTCTATAGACTTCTACAGGATTACACAGTGATGCATTTGCCTCAATGCACCTGTGCATGTGGAGGACCATGTCCTTCATGACCCCCTTTATTTATGCCCTGAAACATGAGCTTTGAGTGCCCTGAACTTAGACCCAGATCCTCAGATGTATTTAGGCTCCTAACTTTCATTGAAATCAATGGAAGTTAGGAGCCTAAATAACTTTGAGGAGTCTTTTTAACTCCCTGCCACAGCATTTGACTCAATGCAGTGAGTTGCACACACCACCCAGGGTATGGAGGGCTTCTTTATATCTCTTTTAAATGCACCTGCCATTAGTTTCTGTGAGTGACTGTCTTGTGACTCTCTCTCTGCTTAACTCCAGGTCCTTTTCTCCTATGTGCCCATATTCACCCAGTTCTGTAGTTTTCTTAAACAAGTTAGATTTCTAAAATCAAGTTAGGTGGCCGAGGAAACAGAGACCGAAAGCAGATTGGCTCACTGAGCCAAATGCAATCTCCTAGACAAGACTTATAGGAACTGATGGCTTGACAAGAGCAACTCAGACCAGAGGACCATATTGTCTAGTACCCCATCTCTGACAATAGTGAGCCCTAGTGGAAGGGCAAGAAACTGCCAGAGGGAATTATGAGATAATCTCTCTTTAGGGAAGTCTCCTCCTAACCCTAGAGATTGGCTTAAGTCTCGATGCAGGAGGCTTTCTGTCCCATCCAGAATCTATTTACTATTATAACTCACATTGACATCAATGGGAGAAAGACTGAGCCACAGAACTTTAAAAGTAAGACTCGTCCCCATAGAAACGGATCTGTGAAAGCATTATACTTAGTTGTTAATGTACAGTGCATGCTGTCTCCCCAAACATGGCTGAAAGCTGCCATCTCACAGCCCCCCGCCCCCCATGCATGTGGTAGCTCCTGGAAGGAACGTGCCCCTCTAAAGAGAACTTGGCTTAGTTAGCGCTAAGTTCTCTTTGAAGATCTGGATAATGTATAAGGGCCAGCTTGATGGAATATTCATATCTACTCTGCCTTCAAACACATCCCTTCCTGATACTGCCATCTCCTTAGGACTAGCTGCAGTCCCACCTCACACACACACTCCACTCCTCCTTAGTGCAGGGGCTGCCAACATCAGACATTTCAAAATGCTAACCTGCTGGCAGGGAGTAGCCGCAGGACTCTGTTTGGCTAGCTCACCTACAACTGTCAGCATGCTGTCATGTGGCCAGTGTCTTCAGCAGCTGCTTGTTTATAGCCTAGACAGTATTAATCTCTCATTGATTTTCAGTAGGAATTTTCCTGAATGAGGGCCAGAGGATGTAGGAGCTACTCGGGATGTAGGTATCCCATCTTTACAACTCAGGTGATGGCCTTTGATAAAGAAGAAGGTAAGTTTGACCCTGCCTGACACCCACAGGTCCAGGAAGTAGCAGCTGCAGTAATACCTAGCTCTAACCTAGCACTCTCCCGCTATAGATTTCAAGGCACTTTACAAAGGAGATTGGTAGCATTACCCCCATTTCAGAGATGGGGAAATTGCAGCACTGAGAGATTAAATGACTTGCCCAAGGCCAGTGACAAATCCAAGCATGGAACTGAGGCTTCCTGCAGCCTGGCCAGAAGCTTTCTGCAGCTCCATCCCCCAATGTGGTAAATGCATGTAACAATCACACCTCAGTCCTGCGCCTCCTCCACATCTTGGCTGGATGAAATCCACCACATCTGTGGGACTCTGGGAATGGAATGCTGGAACAATGCACACACTTCTTCCCCTGTATGAGAGGCATGGCCACACTCACCTATGGAAACACATCTGCTCCCAGCCCGGTGAATAACGTGTTTTACAGCTACTTTTCACTCCATACGGGTGACATGAGGCTGGTCATCCCAGAGGAAATAACTCACTAGCTCTTTCCCAGACTGCAAACAGATGCTCACTTTGCTGAGTTAGCTGCACCTGTTCATGGTCAATAAACAATAAGTTGGCCCTTCTTACTTGTGGTTCTTCTTTGATAGGCTCTATATATACTTCCAGCTATATGTGCCTCCCTAAGAGATCAGGGATCTCAAGAGGTCTCAAATTGCTCAGTGGTGGAATTTGAGCAGTTGGCGTGATCAGTTCATGCCCTGGGTGGCCAGGAAGAGAGATCCAATCAGAGAAGCAGGGAGGCACCTCAGAACTGAGCAAACACAATGACTAGACCCCCTTCTTCCACTCAGAGCGGATGATCTCTTCACACTGGACAACATGAGGAAGCTCAGAACTGAATGAACATGGCACCTGGTTTCCCTGCTCACTGCAAGAGAGGGCGATCCTTAGGCTCTGCATCAGGGTTGGGAGATCCATTGTCAGAGGAAGGCAAACTCAGTTTTCAGAAAGCATTTCATGCAAACTTCCACCCCTAACGCCCTCCATGCGCGGATCTCAAAGCACTATACAAACACTAGGCATTCTCAACTCAGCTGGCCAATCAGGAGAAACTGTCACAAAGTGGTTATGTCATATGTAACCTATAAGATGGCACAGGTTGGGAAATAATTAGCCTAGATGTAGAGGAGTATAGGAAATTAAAGTTGCTAGTGTGAAAAAATTAGAGATAAATTGGAGATACAGTGTTATGGCAAAGTAAGAGTTAGCAAGGCTCTGACCCGGGGTTATGTTACTGTTATGTTAAGCTTATAACTAGTTTGAGCAGGATTATTAAGACTTGTGAATGTTCTATTAACATGCTATCTATATTTATAGTATGGGAAGGGCACTGGTGCAGATGTTAATTGAAATACATGTAATGTAAAGAGCTATTAAAAAGGGGCAGAAATATAATTATGATAAAGTGTAGTTTAATATTAATTAGTATTAATTAGTAGAAAAAGAGTAGGTTTGCTAAATTGAGGAGCGCTCCAATTAATACCCAAAGGGATCCATTAGGTGCCAGGGTAATAAGGCTGTACTTCACTCTGTTGTCAGTGGACTGAGCACTCCTTGATACGCTATTTCATCATTGAGTGTTAGTGGTAATTGCATGCCCATCTGCTTACCCAATCACTCTACTAAACACATTTTGTGTAACTGACATAGAGGCTTGAACCTGGGGTTTTATGCATCCTTGTCTTTAACAACTCAATACTGATTGGGAACATTTCAACCTAAAGGTTACTATGTGCCAAAGGGCACACCCAATGTTAACCAATAGGTGGTCTTGTGGTTAGGGCCAGAGGTGGATTAAGATGTACTGGGGCCCTGGTCACAAAGAGCAGTTGAGCCTCCCACACCTTGGGGGCTCAGAGGTGCTGGAACTGGGAGAGGGCAGGGGGGCCAAGCCTGCCCACTTTTTAACATGGGAGTATTGACCTCAGGCTGGTGAGAAGTGGCGGTGCCGGCAAGGGCTGCCCTTTGTGGCAGTGGAGCTGATACGGTGATCAGCTTCCCTGCCATGAAGCGCAGACCCTGCTAGCAGCACATTCGCCGTGGTGCCCCACACCCTGGCCAGGCTGGAAGCTGGAGCTCCCCACAGCAGCACGGGCTCCCTGGGTGGCTCTTACCACAGCCTGGCTCTGGCTTCCGGCCTGGCCAGGGGGCAGGACCTCAGGGGGAAAACAGGGGGAGAGGAGGAGGAGGGAGCAGAGCCCTGGGGGAAAGAGGAGGAGCAGGGGGCGGGACCACAGTTCTGGCACCAGTGCGCCCCGCCCCCACACTAGTTCTGGGGCCTCCAAATTGGCCAGAGCCCCTGGGCACGGGCCCCATGGGCTCGTGCATTAATCTGCCATTGGTTAGAGCCCCGCATGGACTGCACTCTACCACACGATCCCTGTGGGACCGTGGGACAGTGACTTCAGCCCAGCTCCTCAGAGGTATTTAGGCACTTATCTCTCATTTAAATCAATGGGAGTTCAGCTCCTCAGTAATTTTGAGGGTCTGTGCCTTAATCGCTCTGCATCTCAATTCTCCACTTGTAGACTGGAGAATAATACTCATTCCTTTCTCCCACACATTGTCTGCCCTGCCTCTTTAGATCAGAAACTCTTAGAGCAAAGGCTTGTCTCTTACTATGTGCATGTACCATGCGTAGCACACTGGGTCCTGTTCAGATGTTACTTTAATGTCAATATAGGGTTGCTCAGCATCCAGTTTTTGACGGGAACACCCAGTCGAAAAGAGACCCTGCCGGCTCTGCTCAGCACCGCTTACCAGGCCATTAAAAGTCTGGTTGACAGTGCAGCAGGGCTGAGGCAGGCTCCCTGCATGCCCTGGCTCCATGTGGTTCCTTGAAGTGGCCAGCATATCCTCTGACTCCTAAGCAGAGGCGCAGCCATGGGGGCACCACACGTTGCCCTCCGCCCTGAGTGCTGGCTCCGCAGCTCCCATTGGCTGGGAACCATGGCCAATGAAAGCTGCGGGGGCGATGCCTGTGGATGAGGGCAGCACGTAGAGCCATCTGGCCTCCCCTCCACCTAGGAGCTGGAGGGAAATGCCGGCCATTTCCAGGAGCTGCCTGAAGGAAGCAACACCCGGCACCTGCACCCTGAATCCCCTCCTGCACCCCAACCCCCTGCTCCAGGTTGGAATCCCCTCCAGCACCCTAACTCTCTCCCAGATCCCACACTCCTCACGCCCCCACACCCAGCCCCCTGCCCCAGCCCTGAGCTCCCTCCCACACCCAAACTCCCTCCCAGAGACTGCACCATCTCCCATACTTTGAACCCCTCAGCCCCAACCCGACACCAGAGCCTACACCCCTGGCTAGAGCTCTCACCCCCCAACACCCGAACACCCTGCCCCAGCCTGGAGCTTCCTCCAGCACCATGAACCCCTCATTTCTGGCCCCACCCCAGAGCCCACACCCCCAGCCCAGAGCCCGTACCCCCTCCTACACCTTATCCAGCTGCCCCAGCCCAGAGCCCCCACCCACACTCTGAACCCCTAATTTCTGGCCCGACCCCAGAGCTCTCACACCCTCCTGCACCCCAACCCCCTGTCCAGCCCGTGAAAATGAGCAAGGGTGGGGGAGAGTGAGCAATGGAGGGAGGGGGGATGAAGCGAGCGGGCGCAGGACTGCAGAGAAGGGATATGGCAGGGGTGGGGCGTCGGGAGGGTGCAGGGCAGGGATGTTTGGTTTTCTGCAATCAGAAAGTTGACAACCCTATGTCAATGACTATTCTTGAAAGGCCCAGATTCTCATGCCTTTCTGGACCATCCGTGAGACATAAATCCATCCTTGTACACGATTCAGCTAGGCCCATCCCTTCGTCAGGGATGGTCTGAATGGAGTGGGGGAATCTCAGGTTCAGAGAGGCTGTTAAGCAAGGACCCAGGAGACCCAGATCAGAATGAAGGGGGTGGGGGCTTAGCCCTGCAGATCACAAATCACCAGCCTTGATGCTTGTGTTTATGGGTAGGGCAGGTGGCTGAGGGAAGGGCCATGTCCACATGCCCAGGCCCACCAGAACATTCAAACAAAAGCTAGGATTGCATGAGATCAGGAGAAAACCAGAGAGCGTTTTTGTGCAGGTTGTTGTGGGTGCCTGGGTGTACGTGACAGTGTGACAGGCAGGGCCGGCTCTAGGCACCAGCTGACCAAGCACATGCTTGGGGCGGCACCTCAGAAGGGGCGGCCAATGTTGGGGTGGCGGGGGGGTGCTCGAGGGGTAAAAAAAACCCTGTTTTTTTGTTTTTGTTTTTGTTTTGGCTGGGCAGCACGGGGGTCTTTCGGCAGCGCGGCGCTGGGGGGGGGGCGGGGGGTTTCAGCAGTGTGGTGCAGCACTCAGGGGGTTTGGCCGGCCCAGCCTGGTGCGGCGCTCTGGGAGTTTGGGCAGTCCGGTCCGGCGCAATGCTCGGGGCGGGGGTTTGGGCGGCCCGGCCTGGCGCTCCAGGGGTTTTGGCGGCCCAGCGCGGCGCTCAGGTGGGGGCGGGGGTTTCGGTGGCCCGGCACGGCACTCGGGGGGCAGGGGTTTCGGCGGCCCGGTGCTCCGGGGATTTGGGCAGCCCAGCCCGGCCCGGCCTGGCACTGGGCGGGGAGGGGTTTGGGCAGCCCCGTGCGGCGCTGGGGGGGGCGGGTTTCAGCGGCCCGGCGCGGCGCTGGGTGGCGGCGTGACGGCACAGCACTGGGGGTGGTTGTTACGGTGGGGCGTCGCTCTTCTTTTTTGCCTGGTGCGGCAAAAAAGTTAGAGCCGGCCCTGTTGACAGGGACTTGTGGAGGTGACTGCAGCTCCTGTTGCATGGCTGCTTTCAAATAAAGGTAGCTGCCTACTTGTGACAAGGGAAACGCCAGGAGGCAGGAGTGCTGCCTAGCCCCTGAATAGCACAGCTGTATCAGCTCCGGGCCAGAGGTTAAATAGCTAATGAAAGAGCCCTGGTTACAGGCTGCCGTCTGGGAATACCGGACACAATAGGTGACTCAGCAACCAACTAGGGGGGCGCGGGAGGGGGATTACACTCTGACAATGGAGGCTTACGGACCCCAGTGGGTGTCACCACATAGCAGTGGGGCTAGTGTTTACTTGGGGAGCCTGGGCAAATGTTCTCCCAGGGGGACACAGTACTACAGTCTAAAATAAAACATCTGCAGGAGGAACCTAAAACCGGAGCAGCAGCCGGCTTGTCCAGCACCTCATCACCCATGGAGCTCCTCTTCCTTCAGACTAAATGGAGCAAACCCGATGGGTTCCACATGGCCAATTGCGGGGCCCCAGAAAAATGGGCACCCCTGCGCCCTGACCCACTCTGCCTGCCCGGCGCTCCTACTGGGGAGCAGAGTCAGGGTGCAGGGGCTTGTCCCACTCTGCTTGGCCAGCGCTCCTGCCAGGAAACGGGGGAAGCTCCCACACCCTGACCCCGCTCCCCGGCAAGAGCGCCAGGCAGGCAGAGTGGGGCAAGTCCCTGTGTCCTGACCCCATTTCCCCAGCAGGAGTGCAGGGGGGAGGGAGGGGGACTGCAGGTGGAAGGGGTGGGGAGGGGCCCCCGGTTGCTCTGGCCCAGGGTCCCACAAAACTATAATCCGCCTCTGGGAGAGTGGGGGGATTTTTGTTACAAATACTCTGGTCAGCACTAAGCAAGGCCTCAACAGCTCCTCCTGTAACACGGAGTAGCACAGAGACAGGCGGACCCATTGCAAAAAATCAGTTTGATGTAGAAACTCTTCTCTGTCTTAGGCTAGGTCTACACTACCCGCCTGAATCTGCGGCTAGAAATCGACCTCTCGGGGATCGATTTATCGCATCCCGTCGGGACGCGACAATCGATCCCCGAATCGATGCTCTTACTCCACCAGCGGAGGTGGGAGTAAGCGCCATCGACAGGAAGCTGCAGAGGTCGATTTTGCCACCGTCCTCACAGCGGGGTAAGTCGGCTGCGATACGTCGAATTCAGCTACGCTATTCATGTAGCTGAATTTGCGTATCTTAAATCGACTCCCCCCTGTAGTGTAGATGTAGCCTTAGACATGGTGTGGCCCAAAGGATCTCCCAGAGGTCAGTGAGATCACAGGAAGAGGGACTTTTCTCTGGGCATCACTGCCTCATGCCTAGTGTGTACAGATCATTTCAGAGCCACTATAGCTCCAGGACCTGTCAGCATTTGCATTAAAAAAGGGCTGTACCTCAGCCATGTTCATTTGCTTGGAGGAGCGACTTGGCCCAGAAGGCAGCATTAGTCCTGTCACAGCCCTCTCCCACCTCAGGTTTAATAGAGACATGCTTAGGAACTTGGGGAGGGATGGAGGGGCATAACCCTGAGCCATGGGGCTTGTTCGTGGGGCAGCATTATCAAGTTGATTGAAGTTGAACACAGGACACTCATTCATAAGCTTCTGGCATTTAACCCCACTCTCCCACTGCCTTTGTACTGTGACCTTCAGCAAGTCACTTCGGGTATGGCTATGCTGCAATGAGATACCCGCAGCTGGCCCATGCCAGCTGACCTGGGCTCACGAGGCTCAGGCTCCAGGGCTGTTTAATTGCAATGTAGATGTTCAGGCTTGGGCTGAAGCCTGAGCTCTGGGACCCTCCCACCTCGCAGGGTCCTAGAACCCAGGCTCCAACCTGAGCCCAAATGTCTACACACTACAATTAAAAGCCCCTTAGGCCAAGTCCCATGACCATGAGTCAGTCGTCACGGGCCAGCTGCAGGTGTCTAATTGCAGTGTAGACATACCCTTAAGCTCTCTTAGTTTCAGCTTCCCCATCAGTAAAATGAGGCTAATGTATACCTCTGTTATATGAGGTCTCATTTGTAAAAAGTAATGTTTGAGGATGTAAGTATATGCATGTTAAGTGTGATCTTTTCATAGCTTTTAAATTATTTAGTATTTTACATTGGCTGTAGTATGCAATTGTGAAATGAAAATACTGTGATTAACTAGCCACTATGTATATGTGCTTCTGCCATCTAGTGGATGAAATCAGAACTTCTCAATGATATACCATAGGCCCTATACCGCTAAGAGAAACTCACCTTCAGCACAAGTGGTAGAGGGCTTGTGGTTTTGGAGCAGGAGGTCTGAATTCTCTCCTTGCCATCACAGTGAAGGAAGGAGCAGCTGCTGTGATAACCTTAAAGTGGTAGGTTGTCACAGCCTGTTGCAAAATATACCTGCTTGAAGACAAACGACAGTATTGATATAGACAATGTTTTCATCAGGCACATGAGCTAAACCAGTAGTACTCATTAAGGTTTGGCCAACAAGCCAATTATCCCAAGGGGCACTGCCAAGGGCTGTGTCAGTGGCATCCTTGGCTGAGGCTGCTAAATAATTCCTCTCTTAAACAAGTCTGAACCAAAATCCCTTCCCCTAAAACTTGGGAAATGTTTGGCTCTGAATCCAAGCTTTGCAGCTCTGGCTGTTCTAAGCTGGGTGCAGGTTACCTAAACTGTCAAGCCCTATTAATAGAAGGAGGAAAAGGGTGGTCTAGTCTAACGGATAGGATCCTGGGACTAGGAGACTTCTGGCTCAGCTGTACACTTCCTTTGTGACCTTAAGCAAATAATTTAATCCACCCTAACCCCCGTTTCCCCATTGATCAAACAGTGGCTAGATAACACATCCCACTCTCACAGGGCTGTTGTGAGGATAAAATTCTTTAATGATTGTGAGGTGCTCAGATTCTATGGGGATGTGGGCCATATATAAACCCAGACAAATGAACGTGAAATGGGTTTTACACACTGAAGGAAACCTTGATCGGATCCATCCACTGAAAAGATCTTACCCAACAAACATGCCAACTTCTGGGCTGACAGTCACTGTGACTGGGGCGGTGTCTCTGGCATACCTCGGTATTTAATTTAATTTAATTTAACACTAATTTAACAACAGTATCCTTCTGTGTGCATCTCTCCTCTGGCTCCTTTCTACTCACAAGCTTTCCCCCAGGACTTGTTCCATCTTAAACTTCTTCTGCTGCTGGTTTATCATCAGACAAGAGCATAATAATGGACCATGCCACCACTTTCAGATTGGACTCATTTTCTATGGATTCCAACAGATTGACTTCTTTCAGTATCATTTCATGGCCTGAGGGCTCTGAATCCAGATTTCAGCCTCCTTTTCCCTACCCCAACCCCCCTTCCGTTTCTTTCTTTCTTCCATCCAAATTTACAATCCCTCATTTCCATTTTGCTCCACCCTCTCCCTAGAGACTTTGTTCTCTTGCCTGTATCATTGCATTGAAATTGTTCCATGTTTATTTCAAACATTTTGGCGGGCTATCACTCCAATGGAAATTTAATTAATTGCAGGGCTTGTGGACCTGGGACAATAGCGTCTGAAAAAAATAAAATCATTAGGAACGGCTTTTGCAAAGAAAGAAAGAAAGAAAGAAAGAAAGAAAGAAGTTTTATGCTATGCTGATGAACAGGCTAATAACAGCAACAACTGGGTAATGAGGAACGCATTCCCTGTATGTTTTCAGAGCTCTTAACAAACCTGTAATGCAATTCTATTGCATTGCTACAGACAAAAAAAGGGTTGGCTCAGATACACAGTGAGCCAAATTCTGAAGTTCTAAGTCAGGCAAAAATCCTGTTACAAAGTTAGATGATCAAATTATAAGAACCTTTCTTAAGATTGTACACAGCTCCATTGGCTTCATGCTCTGAATAAGGATGAAGTAAAAACTGAGCAGGGACATGAAATTTGGCCCTTTATGCATAATTTGATATTACTTAACTTATATTGTAAATACCATTTATAATTCAAACAACCTGCATCCTGATTAGATCTACCCAAGCTGGCATTTCCTGTTTAGCTCACCTCAGAACCACAGATTTGACAATCACATTTTCCAAGATAAATATTAGTCCTAGGGAGGTCAGATCCTATGTGCAAAAGGCTCATTGATTCAGTGTATTATTCATGTTGTGTTTATGTGTAAGAGAAAGGGGTTTGTTTACAAGTTGTGTTCATGTATATTTTACCATTTAATCAATCAGCAGTATATATATATTTCCCCAAACGGTTCTCAAAAATTAAACATCCTCCTTCTCTCAAATCACTGTGCACACCAGCAGCTGTCTGTGTGCTGAACTCCTCGCATCTGGACAACAATCACTCCAAATCAGCTTTTTCATTCTTTTTTTTTCTATTTCATTATATTTTCCTCAAATTCTAGTTGTTGATGGGGAAAGGGAGCCCACGCCTCATCCTTCTCTCGGCTCCGATTGGCTGAAAGTTTCCGAGCCCTGCTCCGATTGGAGAATCACAAATCATCTCCCTCCCCCCCCCAGTCCCCCGCGCATTCACCCCTTAGTCCACCGTAGTTGAATTTGACCAGCAATCTGTGGACACCTTAGTCAATTTCACTATAAGCCTCTTGGTCACTTTCATCTCCACTGCTTTCCCCCTGACTCTGAATAACAGCATCACTCCGGACTAGCAGGAAGAAGGAGGGAAATCCTGCTTTGCATCCTGACAACTTTTGCGGCGGAGGCCTGGGGAGATGGATGGCGGAGACATGCAGGCGTTAATTCCCCACGCACATTCCAGCATGCTGTCTGTTGGGGAAGGATTTACACTAGTCTCTGGCATTTGATTCCTCCTCCTTCTGCTTTCTTGGGAGACGAGATCTCAGAGAAGATGCCTTTGGTGCTGTGGGCTCTTTGCCTTGGTGTCCTGGACACGGTCCTTTGCAGTTACTCAGAAGACCAGTGCAGCTGGAGGGGGAGGTACGGACTTCGGTCCTCAATTAAAAATAAGTAACCATTGGCAAGGATCGCCAGAGATCGCACAGTGCTAAATGTGCCCTATGGTGGGAAACTATCTGCTTTGTCCAGAAACTCAGATAACTTTCTGTTAATAATGCAGCCTCAGATCCTCCAGCCCCATTGTCTTCAGTGGGAGTTTGGATGGCTGGATGGGTATTAATGAATAAAAGGCTGGTGCAGCAGAGTTTAGGGTGTCACTCTAAGAAAGGAGCTGGTGGATGGGATAGTGCATGTTCTGACTGAGCTGCTATAAGTATCAAGAGAGGGGGCCTGATTTTGTTCTCACTTATCCTGGTGTCAATCAGGAGTAAACCCACTGAAGTCAATGGTATAAAGGAGAGGAGCTTTTAACCAGAAGTTTGCATTTTTCTTACTAACCTGTGCCCAAGGCAATATTGAATTTCCAACTTTATGTTTGAGAAAAGGAAAATTCCAATTCTTGTGGCTGCCATTTTTAGTCAATTGAATTTAAGTTTCACAGAGCCTCTGGGGAAAATAGATTGCTTTCCCCTAAGGAGGTGATGGTTTGGGTTCTGTCCCCCATCCCCTGATTGCTATCAGAGGGGGAAAGTATCTCCCTCAAAGCTAGCTAGATGAAAGCTTACAAGGTTTTAACTTAAATCCAGTCTGAGAGAACAACATCCATCCTCCCAAACCGTGTCTCTGTGAGGGACAGCATCTTGTGTCCTCCGGCATAAGTTATGGTCTCTGCACCACATAAACCCTCCTGCTGGCTACCCCAGCTTCTCTGTGCTCCATAGTGGTGGGTTTTACTTGGTGTGCTGATTGTTTTATTGCATCCTTGGGCTGCAGGCTTCTCATTGTTTCTTTGCAAGGTGGAGGTGGGGAGAAAGGAGTAAAGAACTGAAAGTGCTGGAGTTTGTTTACTTTTTCTCATTTTTATGGCATGTCCCCTTGGAAGATCAAAGCTGCCCCCTAGAATTAAACAGTGATCTTACTCCCTGCAGTGTTACAGGGACAAGTGAGAGTTACAGACCTCTGCCACTTGCAGTTTCTTGATTCCCTGTCCTCCCAACCTGTTTTGCACTTCATAATAATATCAATAGTGAACAATAAAATCAGATGCAGCAGTAGCTGATCCTTTCCAAATACACCATGCTGCCTGCTTTCATAGGAAAATAACTCAAGTGAAAGCCTCAAAATAAAAAGCCTCTGATCAGCCTGCTTTAATACATGAGCCAAATTGCTCTTTGACATGATTTTGTTGTGAGGTTGCAGAACTCCCATGCCAAGGAGCCATTTAAAACCACAAACATTGTTCAGAGCTGAGAGCAAAGCAAGGTTTGTCAAGCAGTTACTATAAGAGCCCTGGGGCTTGGAACACCTTTTCATTGTGTGGGTACAGTGCCTATAGGGTGACCAGACAGCAAATGTGAAAAATCGGGACAGGGGGTGGAGGGTAATAGGAGCCTATATAAGAAAACGACCCAAAAATCGGGACTGTCCCTATAAAATCGGGACATCTGTCACCCTAAGTGCCTAGGACAGTGGGGCCTGACTGAGGCCTCCAAGCCATGCTGAAGTACCAACATGGAAGGAGGCTGGATTGTCTTGGATGGTTTAGACACAACAAATCCTGTATCTTGGTAAGGGGTTAGACTATCTGACCCTTGCGGTCCCTTTGAAACCTATGGTTCTATATGATGAGAGACAACCTAACTGCTGTGAAAATGCCTTTGCAGATAGGAGAGCTAGACCTACAGATGGCAGCACCATGGGCACTTTAAAAAACATCCGCAAGATAGTTCAGTGGCAGCATCTGTTTCTCAGTGTTTTTGCCTATGTGCAATTCTACAGATGAGTTAACTACAAAGGAGCAAAAACAGGTCAAGTGACTGTCACTGGTTCAGTTTGGATTAAAGACCTATGCCCTTCCACCTCCTGCTGAGATTTTTGCTTGCTTACCAGTGCGATAGTGCAAAGAAT
This sequence comes from Chrysemys picta bellii, assembly GCF_011386835.1. Taxonomy (NCBI): domain Eukaryota; kingdom Metazoa; phylum Chordata; order Testudines; family Emydidae; genus Chrysemys; species Chrysemys picta. The sequence continues at coordinate 48,369,413 of NC_088800.1, forward strand.
GGACAAGTATGCATATTGTTACACTCTTACTGCTCCAAAAGCTTTGGAACTACTTTGGAAAAGTTTGGCTGTTGTTTTTACAGCAGAGATTTAACAGAATCAGTAGCCTCCAAAAGGTTTCCAAATAAATGACTTGGTCCCTCTTTTGGATCATATGTGAATATCTAGTGAATGACTGAACTAGTTTTTCCTGCCAGGCTGTAACTGTGTGGATTTCACTGTTTGTTATGGAGCCTGGCTGCAGATTCACAATTTTGGGGGACCAACCTGGGCAGATATTTCTCTCCCTCCTTTCCCTGGTCAAAGACTCAACCTATATTACAATAGAACACTGGGGAAGACTTGCTGGCTGGTAGACTGCAAGCCCTACTAGCTTAATGTATGCACTTTCTCAAACTACTCAGAGTTGGGCTGGGTCAGTCCTTGGACGGGAGACCCCATTTAAAAAAACCTAAAGATTATTCTTCTTTCTTAAGCCTCTTAGCACCTTTGAGATAAGATGGCAAACCAAGATCCTAGCCATTTGTTCTCATTAATGATCCCCTGGCATTCTTGGTCAGCATTAAGTGTGTACGGACCAAATTCCAAAGCAGGTAATTAGTGTTTGCCTTCCAAAATCTTACCTATAGTTTAAATCAGATACAGCTACAGTTTTCTGGACTTCAACTAACAGCACACAGTAACACTACAGCTTAGCAACTGCTGTGTTTCATATCAAAGGTATTTCAATACAGGTGTGAAGTGCTCCTTATATATCCCTGCCTGCTTTGAGTTCTTTGGGTGGAAAGAACTATAGAACAACACAGTAGTTTTATTATATTTTTTTTGTTTTGTTTAAAAAACAAAGAAACAGGAGGTAGAATGGATAGGGCACTAAACTGTGACTGGTTCTATTCCTGTCTCTGCTACTTGGCAAGTCACATCCCTGCTCTGTGCCTTGGTTTCCCCTCAAATCCTTTGCCTGTCTTCTCTACTGCAAGCACTTTCGGGCAGAGACTGTATCTTGCTATGTGTCTGTATAATGGTCCCAGCTGGGTGCCCTATACATTAGTGCATGCTGCCTCTCAGAGCCTCCATTCTGTTTGCACATATGGGATTCTAATGTATCTTCATTTGCATTACAGATAAAATATGATCTTGTGGGTCAGGAACGTGATTAGGAGCTGAGCTGCCTAGGTCGTGCTACAGGCTCATGGTGTGACCTTGCACAAGTCTCTCTGTGCCTCACTTTACCCATCTGATCCACCTCATTGTGGGGGAAAGGGGACCGATGATTAATTACTTGATTGCTTATCCTTAGCTAAAAAGGGCTATCAAACATCAAAGGAGAGATACAATCCTGGAGCCTTAAAATTCTGCCTTCCCTGCAGGGGAATGTCACTGAAGGACACCGAGTTCCTGTACCAAACGGTTGTTCCAGGCAGGGGCGGCTCTATGTATTTTGCCGCCCCAAGCACGGCAGTCAGGCAGCCTTCAGCGGCATGCCTGTGGGAGGTCCACCGGTCCCACGCCTTCGGCGTACCCACCGCCAAATTGCCGCCGAAACTGCACTCATGGCGACCAGCAGGCCGCCCCCCCCCCCCCCCCCCCCGCGGCTTGCCGCCCCAGGCACGCGCTTGATGCGCTGGTGCCTGGAGCCGCCCCTGGTTCCAGGCCTGCAGGGAGGGGCTAGGTTAAGGCTCCAGGAGAGGCTATAACTTCTAAACATTAGCATGGAGAAAAGTGGAGGCCATAGGCCATCCTCCAGCAAGGGGGATTCCCCCCTGCACTCTCTGTTGTTTATTCTGTGCACACTCCGCGTGCCTAGAGATGTATACAAGGCAGCAGCATAGTAGAGCAGCAGGATTACTTTGCCCAGAGCAAGTATCTGCAGGCCTGCTGCTCAACTAAATTTACTCTGAAAGGCCTCAAATCTCTTCTTGCACAACAGGTGAGAGCAGAGGAAAAGCAGAGTAAATCCCATCTTGGATTCAGGAGAAAGCTGGGCTTTAATTTGTAAAAGACAACAGGAGGGCGCAGGGGCAAGCTATTCCCAGAGCCCCCACAACCTGCCCTCCCCTGAGAGCTCCCTCTGATGGACACCTCTTAGGACGGCTGTGTGGGGCTCCAGCCTTCTCTGTCGCTTCTCAGCCAAACCCCTCGGGTTCACCTTTGAGTAAGGGGAATACTATACATTGCCATTTATTCTGGAAGGAAAGGCTTGCTGACCAGGGCCCCATGCAGACTCCCTGTACCGAGCTTCTGTCCTTTCAGTTAGGAAAGCAAAAGCCAGGAGACAACAAAAACTCCCGAGTGGTGTGTGAGGCCTGGGATATGCAGGGGATCAGACTAGATCTGGTGGCCACTTCCGGCCCCAAACTCAATGATTATGACAAAACCTTAGGCCAACAATGTCACAGAGGCCAGTGATTTGTAGGTACTCTCTAGAGGCACCTTGAACCAGGAGGTGCTGAGCATCCACAAGTGAAATCTCTACAAGCTGCTGGGGCCCAGTAGCTCAGACAATAAAGTGCAAGATATTAGCCCCCCGTGCCCCCCCCCAAAAAAAACCTGAGGGCCTCCCCTCACAATCAGAGGCCAGGCTTGAAAATTCTGGCCATGGGAGGGAGGAGTTTGGTAGTGGCCAGGCAGCCAAAAAGAGGAGAGGTCTTAGGAAAAGAGGAGCTGCATGTCCATCTCTTGGGAGGATCAGGCATAATTTGGATAAAGAAGAGCATGAGACGTCCAGGCCTGGAGCCTGGTATGCCATATATTCAAGCTTAGTGGTGTCTTTGGTTGGGAGATGCTGATATAATAGGCATTCCAAACCCATTGGAATAGGAGCAGCTTCATTTCCTGGAGCCTTTGCACCTCATAATGCTGAATCTTGGCAGGGGGTTAGACTAGCTGACTCTTGCAGTCCCTTCTAGCCTAGGATTCTATGATTGTCATGCTGCTTCTGCAGCGAGGTAGAGAAAGGGGCCCCCAGCTCTGCGTTTGCGTCTGAACTTCACCAAAGCATCAGGGTGTCCGGAGCCAAGGTCTGGGTTCAGCACCCAGAGAAAAATGGGGAACAGCTAAGAAGTTTGGAAGGGGGGGTGGATTTGGGGATCCAAGGTCTGACTCAGGTCCATCTCCACCTGGAACAGGTGATTTCCAAGCTGGTTGCATAGTAATTGAGCAGGCTGCTCCTCGAGGAAGGAGCAAGTAGGCATGAAGCCAGCCCAGAACTGGAGGAGGAAGACAAGAGGAGCAGTCAGGAGAGTAGGAGGACTTGTGGCACCTTAGAGACTAACAAATTTATTAGAGCATAAGCTTTCGTGGACTATAGCCCACTTCTTCGGATGCATAACGAAGAATATGCATCCGAAGAAGTGGGCTATAGTCCACGAAAGCTTATGCTCTAATAAATTTGTTAGTCTCTAAGGTGCCACAAGTCCTCCTGTTCTTCTTTTTGCGGATACAGACTAACACGGCTGCTACTCTGAAACCAGTCAGGAGAGTGTTCAGCCTGACTCTTTGTTACCAGCCATACTCCGACATTCTCGCTCCGTCATGGAGTGCCCCAGTCACTAAGACCCAGATCCTGCAAGGGAGTTAAGCGCTTAACTCCCACTCAAATCAATGGGATGTAAGCACCTAACTTAAATACCTTGGAGGATCAGGGCCTAATCCTACTCCCAAGGCTCTTGGGCAAGTGGGGTCAGTGCTGGTAGCTGTGGCCATTGGATGCTAGTTTAATCTGCTGCATGGTGGGGTCATTGGGAGCTGAAGTGCCCAGGAGCATGCTGGGATAGAGAGCCTTGTGCCAAAGGGCTAGTACAGTGGTTCTCAACCCGGGGCCTGGGGCCACATGCAGCCCAATTAGCATACAGCTGTGGCCCAGCTCAGCTGTGTGCTAAAGGCCACCCGCATGCCAGAGTCTGCCAGGTTCCCAGCGCGGAGGGATCTGGGCTGCCCCACCACCTAGCACAGCGGGGTCAGGGTAAGAGCTGCCATCCCGCCCCACATGGTGGGAGTCCAGGGTTTGGGCTGCCAGCTGGCCCCACGGGGTCGTGAGCCTGGGGCAGCTGCCTGGCCCCGCAAACTCTAGGGTCCAGGGCAGCTATGGGGCGGGGTCCAGGGTCGGGGCAGCCAGCCCACCCTGCGTGGCAGGGATTGGGGTCGGGGCAGCCAGCCCGTCCCACACAGCAGGGGTCCGGGGTCGAGGCAGGCGGCCGGCTCTGTGAGCTCTGGGGTCCAGGGCAGCCAGCCGGCCCCGGTCCAGGGAAGCTGTGCAGCAGGGGTCCAGGATGGGAGTCCGTCTTGCCCTGCAGGGTCCAGGGCTGCCGGCCCGGCCCCACAAGCTCCAAGGTTCAGGGCGGCCGCGCGGCAAGGGTCTGGGGTGGGCAGCTGGCCCAATGCAGCAGGGGTCCGGGGTCCAGGTCGGGGTCCAGGCTGCCGCTGCCCTGCCACCTGGCCCCTGCGGCCCAGCTAACACATTGTGGGCCATATATGCGGCCCACAATGTATAATAAGTTGAGGAGAACCACTGGGCTAGCACTATGGTAACATTAGTTTGTTCTCCCCTTGCAGTGGCCTGTCCCAGGAATCAGGCAGCGTGGAGCAGATCTCTCTACACTGTGCTGAGGGCTCACTGGAGTGGCTGTATCCAGCTGGGGCTTTACGCCTCAGCCTCTCCCCCCGCCTCCCCATGAGCACTGCAGCCAAAGGGAAGAGCCCCAGACAGGTCACCACCTGTATCAAGCCCTCCAGCACTTTCCGAGGAGCTCAGATCTATCTGGAGAGGAATGGGATCCTGGAGCTGCTGCTGTCTGAAGCAGATGCATCCCTCCGCCCCAGGGTACACTGCTTCAGCTGGCTGCCCCAGGAGAAAGTAGCACTGTTCCTTCAGTCTACCCTGCACCAGGACATCAGCCGTCGGATCGCTGCCTTCCGCTATGAGCTGCGGGGAGACTGGAACTCACGCCTCTCACTGCCCTCCAGCAACCTCAGCATGGAAGGTAAATAGCTAGTGGCATGGCTTCACAGGGTGCAAATGTAACACTGACAGACCCTGGTCATCTGCGGGTGGGATCGAACCTGGGACCTCTGGAGCTAAATGCATGAGCCGCTACTGCATGAGCTAAAAGCCATACAGCTGTTAGCTAAGTCTGTAAAGAAGACTCATTAATCTCTCTCTCTAAGTGGCCTCTAGAGGGAACAGAACACCCCACCCAGGAGGTGTGTGGGTTACACCACGACTATTAACCAATTTCGCTGCTAATCCGTATTGGCCTCCTGTCCTGTTCTGTGACTTTGCCAGGCTCCTTCCTCACTGGGCAAGGATGGTGAGATCCACCATAGCAGTGCCCTCCTGACACAAGCTGCTGCTCCAGCAGGATAAGATTCCTTACTGCATTGTTCTACCAGGGCCAGCTGAAAATCTAGGCTTGTGCACATCCTTTTAGAGAGGGAGGCTTGCTGGAGCAGGGCACAAGGACCCAGGACTTCTGGGCTCTATTCCTGATTCTGACACTGACTCACTGTGTAACCTTGGGCAAATTGCTTCACCTCTTTGTACTTCAGCTTCCCTCTCTGTAAAATCAGGGTACCACTGCTGACGTACCTTACAGGATAATTAGTTAATAACAGGCCAGTCCTCAAGGCCTTACTTAGTTTGTGCTCAGGCAAAATTCTCCTTGATTATTGAAGACAATGGGAAGTTTTGCATGAGTCAGGTGCCAGGATTGGGCCCATTGTTGACAGCGATAGCAGGACCCTGAGCCACGTGGCTGTTACACAGTAGGAGCTCTTTGATCAGTGGGAATCTTCTTGGGTGTCTTGCAGCTCCAGGCTGCAAAGAGGCATAAGCCGCAGGAGGTTCCAGCCACTGGATGCTAAAGGACCCGCATCATGTGGGCCTCCTGTCGGGGACAGGGAGAGGACAGTAACCCAAGCTGGCCTCTCTGCCTGAGCATGTTCAGAAAGCGAAGCCAGGAGCCAGAGGAGGATCGCAAAGCAGCTCCTATCGGCATGTTTAATCGGCACCATCTCGCCTCATGGCTGAGCTAACAAAAGTCCACTGTGGGGTCCGCGAGAGACATCCTTGCCATTCAGCCACCCCAGAGATAAGGGGCTCTCCTGGTCACCATGGCAACCCAGGCATTCCCCCCACAGGAACTGCAAGGGCTGCTCTCTCGCAGCGCCCTGGGAACCCTAAACATGGGATTAGTGTGACTGTTTTTTCAGGAGAGGGGATTTGGAAAGAAGTAGCCTGGCCCTGCAGCAATGGTTCTCTTCCCCCTCTTCACCTTTCCAGCCATAGGAACAGCCTCCAATGGCAGCAGAGCTGGCCCCTGGTCAGGGAAAGAGCACAAAGATCTGGAAGCTGTGGGCTGGGTGAATTAGCAGTATGTTGCCACAGAGCTAGCAACAGGCCAAGCATCCCTTCCCTGCCTGGGGAGCTAGTCTGTCCTAGTCAGGTTCATCACCCCATGTAAAGGTACCATAACACCAACACCTGCCACAAGGACTTGTCTGGGAACCTCGAGCCTAGATACAACCTAAGCCTGTCTGCATAAGAGGACAGAAACCGACTGTTGAATCCCAGGCACCTTGAACACTGGGAAAGTTCTCCTCCCGCTCTGGGTTCTCAGCCCTAAAGCTCAGCAGTGTTTGAACCAGGGAGGCACATGCATGTCGTAGGGGTCATCCAGACCAAGGGAAACTTGGGCTCAAGCCAAATCCCTGGCTCCATCTCTAGCCTCACAGAAGGAGAGTATGTCATTGCCTTCCTCCACCGCCAGCTGTAAGTCACTGTGTATTTCCGATTATTAAAGAACACTGGGGTTGGGGTAGAGGAAACATTTCCCCTTAGTGAGAAATAGCATTCATGGTCCTGTTCAGAATGTCCCAAGAATGGCTGGAGCTGCCCCTCTCCCATCATGGCTGTCACCAGTTCAGTTTCAAAGGGACTGGTTTGAGGTTAACAGATGGTTAGTGCTGCTATGGAGCACATTTGGCTCTTACCTCCCAGTTTGTACAGGTAGTTTCTTCAATAGAAGAGCCTCCTCCTCAAAGGGCACACAGTGGTCCCGTGAGTGTGCTCTGAGTCAGGGACTCTGTATTCTGTTCCCAGGGCAAGTCATTGAACTGCTCGGTTTCCCGCTCTCTGCACTGGGGATGCCAACAATGAACTACCATACAGGGGAGGGGCAAGGCTACATGAATTGCTGTTTGTAAAGCACTTTAGATTGACAGACTGGGGGAAGGATAAACTGTACTGGGAGGAAGGCTGGTCTTGTGCTTAACACAGCACGCTGAGAGTCGGTTCAATTCCTGGCTCTGCCACAGACTCCTCGGCTGACCTTGGGCAAGTCATTTAAGCAGGGCCGCCCAGAGGATTCAGGGGACCTGGGGTCTTTGGCGGCGGGGGGTCCCTGCCGCTGAATTGCCGCCGAAGACCCGGCACTTCGGAGGCGGGTCCCGGGGCGGAAGGACACTCCACCGCCGAATTGCAGCCAAAGACCCGCAGCGGAAGAAGCTCTGGGGGCCCGGGCCCTGCGAGAGTTTTCCAGGGTCTCCGGAGAGAGTGAAGGACCCCACTCCAGGGGCCCCAAAAAACTCTAATGGGGGCCCCTAAGGAGCCTGGGGCAAATTGCCCCACTTGCCCCCCCCCCTCTGGTCGGCCCTGCATATAAGCACTTTGTTCCCCAGCTGTAAAGCAAGGGTGGTCATGCTTGCTTTCTCCCTCTCCTTGTCGATCCTGTCTGTTTAGCCTGTAACTGCTTTAGGTTAGGGCTGTCTCTTGCTATGCGTACATACAGCACCTAGCAGAAAGAGGGGTCTGTGAACATAAGAACGGCCATACTGGGTCAGACCAAAGGTCCATCTAGCCCAGTATCCTGTCTTCCGCCAATGCCAGTTGCCCCAAAGGGAATAGACAGAACAGGTAATCACCAAGTGATCCATCCCCTGTCGTCCATTCCCAGCTTCTGGCAAACAGAAGCTAGGGACACCATCCCCGACCCATACTGGCTAATAGGCATTGATGGACCTATCCTCCATGAATTTATCTAGTTCTTTTTTGAACCCTGTTATAGTCTTAGCCTTCACAATATCCTCTGGCAAGGAGTTCCATGGGTTTACTGTGCATTGTGTGAAAAATACTTCTTTTTGTTTTAAATCTGAGGCCTATTAATTTCATTTGGTGACCCCCTAGTTCTTGAGTTATGAGAAGAAGTAAATAACACTTCCTTACTTTCTCCACACCAGCCATGATTTTATAAACCTCTATCCTATCCCCCCTTAGTCGTCTCTTTTCCAAGCTGAAAAGTCCCAGTTTTATTAATCTGTCCTCATATGGCAGCAGTTCCATATCCCTAATCATTTTTGTTGCTCTTTTCTGAACTTTTTCCTATTACAATATATTTTTTTTTGAGCTGGGGCGACCATATCTGCATGCAGTATTCAAGATATGGGCGTACCATGGATTTATATAGAGGCAATATGATATTTTCTGTCTTATTATTTATCTATCCCATTCTTAATAATTCCCAACATTCTGTTCACTTTTTTGACTGCTGCTGCACATTGAGTGGATGTTTTCAGAGAAATATCCACAACTCTCTTTCTTGAGTGGTAAAAGCTAATTTAGACCCCATCATTTTATATGTATGGTTGGGATTATGTTTTCCGATGTGCATTACTTCGCTTTTATCAACATTGCATTTCATCTGCCATTTTGTTGCCCAGTCACCCAGTTTTGTGAGATCTTTTTGTAGCTCTTCGCAGTGTGCTTGGGACTTAACTATCTTGAGTAGTTTTGTATCATCTGCAAATTTTGCCACCTCACTGTTTACCCCTTTTTCCAGATCATTTATGAATATGTTGAATAGGACTGGTCCCAACACAGACCCCTGGGGGACACCACTATTTACCTCTCTCCCTTCTGAAAACTGACCATTTATTCCTACCCTTAGTTTCCTATCTTTTAACCAGTTACCAATCCATGAGAGCACCTTCCCTCTCATCCCATGACAACTTACTTTACTTAAGAGCCTTTGGTGAGAGACCTTGCCAAAGGCTTTCTGAAAATCTAAGTACACTATATCCACTGGATCCCCCTAATCCACATGCTTGTTGACCCCCTCAAAGAATTCTAGTAGATTGGTGAGGCATGATTTCCCTTTACAAAAAAACATGTTGACTCTTCCCCAACGAGTTATGTTCATCCATGTGTCTGACCATTTTATTCTTTACTATAGTTTCAAACAGTTTGCCTGGTACTGAAGTCAGGTTTACCAGCCTGTAATTGCCAGGATCACCTCTGGAGCCCTTTTTAAAAATTGGCATCATATTAGCTATTCTCCAGTCATTTGGTACAGAAGCTGATTTAAATGATAGTAGTTCTGCAATTTCACATTTGAGTTCCTTCTGAACTCTTGGGTGAATACCATCTGGGCCTGGTGACTTATTACTGTTTAGTTTATCAATTTGTTCCAAAACCTCCTCTAATGACACCTCAATCTGGGACAGATGCTCAGATTTGTCACCTAAAAAGAATGGCTCAGGTTTAGGAATCTCCCTCACGTCCTCAGCCATGCAAAGAATTCATTTCGTTTCTCCATAATGGCCTTATCGTCCTTGAGTGCTTCTTTAGCATCTCGATCGTCCAATGCCCCACTGGTTGTTTAGCAGGCTTCACTGTGACCCAAGGACCACTTGATGCCAACTGACAGAGGTTGCAGAGGGAGTGCATAATAATACTACTAGAAATTGGAGATCAGGCAGGGCCAAAATTCATGTGTGTGTGGACTGCCCAGCCTGCAACTCAGGTGTACACAGCTTGGAACATCCCACCAGACAGCCCTTACAGGAAAGATACTACAGTACTGTAGGATGATGGGGCAGAACACATCAGCCTATGAGTGTGTTTTTGGGAGGGCACCATGCCACAGAAATGAAGCAAGTGTACGAAGTTTTCCATGGGGAACATGATACACAAAAGCTGTGTGGTCTAGTGACTTGAATTTAGGGCTAATAGTCAAGAATTTGTGAGCTCAGTTCTTGCACTCTGCTGCCAATTCACTGTGTTGCTTTGGGCAAGTCACTTTACTTCTCTTTGCTGCCAAATGGAATAATGCTTCCCTGGGTCCTTGGGAAGGGAGATGCAAAGATAAATTAATGCTTGAGAAATATGAATGCTAAATATTATTCCTCTTTTGGCCAAGTAGTGTATGGCCCAAGCAGGGTTAGCCCATGAGATCCAGGGCTGCCCAGAGGGTGGGGGAGCAAGTAGGGCAATTTGCCCCAGGCCCCGCAGGGGCCCCGCGAGCCCTGGCTGAGAATCCCTTCCCTGGCTACTCACCCGGCGGTGGTCTGGGTCTTTGGCTGCACTTTGGCGGTGGGCCCTTCAGTGCTGCCAAAGACGCCGAGCGAGTGAAGGACCCGCCGCCGCCGCTGACTCAGAGCGCCACCCGGTGAGTACAAGCGCTGCAGCGGGTGGTGCCTTTTTTTTATGTCCGCTCCTCCCCTTTGCCCCAGGTCCCCTGAATCCTCTGGGAGGCCCTGATGAGATCTGGCAAAGCTCAGAGAGGGTTATGAACAGCAGTTAGTCCTGTTGCACCTGCCCATCCTCATGGCCTCAGCCCAGGGGGCAGCCTGGCTCAAACAGATGTGCACCCCAACTTAAGGATTTCTTTCAGTCTCTGCTCCAGAGTGTGAACTCCAGGGGCAGAGGGATGGGCAGTGGTGTCTTGACTTGTTTTTCTGGTTCTGGCGGCTAGAGCACCAATTCTGAAATGTGCTTTCTCTGGTCTCTTAACTCCTTATGCCGGGGTGGGCAAACTTTTTGGCCCGAGGGCCACATCTGCATGGGGAAATTGCTTGTAGGGCCATGAGTGTATGGCTGGGGCAGGGGCTTGGGTGCGGGAGGGAGTGCGGCGTGTGGGAAGGGGTGCGGTGTGCAGGAAGGGGCTCAGGGCAAGAAGTTGGGGCAGAGGAGGGGTATGAGGTGTACAAGGGGGCTCAGGGAAGGGGGTTGGGGTGAAGGAGGGAATGCACAGTACGGGGTGGGCTCAGGGCAGTGGTGCAGGGAGGGTGCAGGGTGGGCTCAGGGCAGGGGTTTGGAATGCAGAAGAGGTGCAGAGTGAGGCAGGGTGCTCAGAGCATGGGGTTGGGGTGCAGGCGGGGGGCTCAGGGCAGGGAGTTGGGGTGCAGGGTGCAGGAGGGGTTTGGAGTGCTGGCTCCGGCCCAGCGCCGTTTACCTGGAGTGGCTCCAGGGTGGCAGTGGCATGCAACGGCCCTGGCCCTGACCCCACACTGCTCCGGCCCCTGGGGCGGGTTGGGGGCAGAGAGCTCCACATACTGCCCTTGCCTGTGGGTACCTCCCCCGAAGCTCCCATTGGCCGCGGTTCCCCATTCTTGGCCAATGGGAGCTTCGGGGGAGGTACCCACAGGCAAGGGCAGTGCGCTGAGCCCTCTGCCCCCCCTCTCCAGGGGCGGCAGGGACGTGGTGCCGACTGCTTCTGGGAGCGGCGCAGCACAGCGCCACGGAGGTGGCAATCCTATGGGCCGGCTCCAAAGCCCTGAGGGGCTGGATCCGGACCGCGGGCTGTAGTTTGCCCACCCCTGCCTTATGCTCTCTGGAGGGGCAGTGGAGCAGTCTAAACAGTGCCTTACACCAGAGGTTTTCAGTCTTTTTCTTTCTGAGGCCCCCATAACATGCTATAAAAACTCCACAGCCCATATGTGTCACAACAACTGGTTTTCTGCATATAAAAGTCAGTGTTAGGGGAAGCAAGCAGGGCCACATCACAGAGGACCCCGTGAAGGTAAGTTGCTCAGGCTTCAGCTTCAGGCCCAAGTGGCAGGACTTGGAGCCCTGGGCTTCAGCCCCATGCAGTGGGGCTTCAGCCTTCTGCCTTGGGCCCCCGCAAGTCTAATGCCAGCCCTGCTTAGTGGGCCCCCTGAAACCTGCTCACAGCCCCACAGGGGGCCCTGGACCCCTGGTTGAGAACCAGTCTTGCACAGCCATTTGCTCAGTGGAGAGCTGCCCTGCACTATGGAGAAAGGAGGGGTTTTGCTGAGAGTGACCTTTGCCAGTGGCGGATTACCCTTGCCCAGGGGGCCCAGCAAACTGGGGGGCCCTGGAAAAATGAGCACCATGTTAGAAATCCGCTATGGGGTGGCAGAAGCCGGGAGCCCTGGCAGAAGCCGTGGGGCAGGCAAGGGAAGCCCCAGTGCCAAGACCTTGGTTCCCAGCAGAAGCATGGGGTGGCAGGGGAAACCCCAGCACCTGGAGCTGCAGCCCTGGGACTTGAGTAGCTCTCACTCGCTGCTGTGGCCCCGGGGCCATGGCGGAGGGACAGAGCTTCTCTGGTCTTGGAGCCACAATGGGGTGGGGAAGGAAGGCGCGAACGGGGGCTAGGGCCACAGTGGGCGGGGGCGGAATGGGCTGGGATTGTGGGCGAAACAGGGGCAGGGCCGCCAGAGAAAGGGGCAGAATGGGGGCAGGGCTGTGCGGGAAGGGGTGGAATGGGGTGGGACCATGGGCGGGGCTGCAGGCAGAAGGGGCAGAATAGGGGCAGGAACCCAGGCAGAAGGGTGGGGCGGGGCCACAGTTCTGGCACCAGGGTCCCTCCACTTGCTCTGACCCAGGGCCACAGGAGACCTTAATCCGCCTCTGCCTTTGCATACCATATGCAGAGCATGGATGAGCGGCAACGGGAGGATCTGTTATCTCAGCAGAGCCTGGGGCAGTAAGGAATTGGGATGCAGTCTCCCAAACTGGTACTATACCAGAGATGGAAGGCAGCAGCTAGAGATCTAGGGAAAGGGAGCCAGGATAGAATGGAAACCAATATGCCCAAAGAATGACCATCACCTTCCTTTGGCAGGGCGGTTGTATTTTGACTGAAGGGTAAAGCTGGACGCTTGATCTAACTCTCACAGGTGTCGCATATGTGAGCACAAGCTACAAAGTACAGAACAAGGCAGGGAGAGTGCAGCTGCCAACTTGTAGCTGCCCAGGAGCAGGAGTGAGGCCTAAGAGGGGAGAGTGTAGCTAAACAGCTCATTAGCATGATGAGGTTCACACTTCAGCCCACATTTCCTCCAACACACTTGTTCTCTGCCCACAGAGGGCACGATGCTCTGTCCCTCAGTGCAGAAGGTACTGTCCAGCACTGCTTATGTTCTGCATGCATAGCCTCTGCCTGCAATGGCCCATGGGCCTCTTGCACATCCTGTGGACAGGGCTGGTGCAAGGAAGTTTCGCGCCCTAAGCGAAACTTCCACCTTGCGCCCCCCCCATCCCTGTGGCAGCTCCCTGGCCCCCCCCCACCGCCCTGAGGCGTGCTCCCCGCGGCAGCTCCCCCTCTGCCCTGAGGTGCCCCCCCCCCCGCGGCAGGTGCCCCCCTCCCCCGGGGAGCCGTGCGGCAGCTCCCCACCCCAGCTCACCTCCACTCCACCTCCTCCCTGAGCACGCCGCCCCCGCTCTAATTCTCCTCCCAGGCTTGCGGCGCCAAACAGCTGATTGGCGCGGCAAGCCTGGGAGGCGGGAGAAGTGGAGCGGCGACCGCGCGCTCGGGGAGGAACGCTGTAAAAAAAAAATTGGGGGCACCGCTTTTTGGTGCAGGATACCAGCAACCCCCATCTTGTTCTTCCCTACTCCTGAGCAGTTCATTGCAATCCTGACTCAGCCAGAGGGGTCACTGCAGAGCTCCCCCAGAGCACATTGCCTCTGCAGTTTTCCCCACACAAATCCTAAAGCTCTGAACTTGACTCTGGGACCTTTGTATTTTCTCTGCAGAATCCACATCCCTTGTGCATGGTGCTATTGCAGGGGGAAACTGCATTCCACCAGGCCAGCTTCCAAGGAGAGGGAGACCCGAGAGGGCACTGGGCAGCAGAGCAACCCTTATGGGAACAAAGGCAGAGCCCCAGGCACCCAGTGGTCTGAGGAGGCCAGATGGTGATGCTGTGTGGCACCTGCAAACAAAAGGGATTAAGCCAGCATCCCCACCTCGGGAATATCTGAGCAGGAAGCCTGGGACTCACTTCTAATGTAACTTTTCTCTGTTTGGATGCTGCAGGGGCATGCCGGCCGTGTAATGACACCGAGATCTTGATGGCCATTTGCACTAGTGACTTTGGTGAGTACAGCTTCTGCCATTTCTGCATTCACTGTTGCCCTCTTCTGCTTCACATTCTCTTCCCCCAAGGGTTCTTTTCCCCAGGAATTGGGGGTGTTTGACATCAGTGGATCCAAGAATTAAACACAGAACAAAGAAAAATCCAGTCTCTGATGTCCCCATGATAAAGACACATGCTAACCAGCACATAATAAACAGTACTATTTACCACTGGCCTCTACTAGAGAGAATAAGAAAAGCTCAGTTATGTGTCATAGGCCTTATGACAGCTAAGGACATTCTTCCTTATCTCAAGTGGTAAGGAACTGTGTTGATGGATTAAAAGGCCTTGAAATCTATTGCCCGTGTTGCCAAGGAGTTCTGGGAGATCTCTGGCAAGCACTAGAGCTGTGCAGAGTGCAACAGTTTCATTCTTTGGCAGCTCTCAAGGTTCTGAACTTTATTTTTGTTCCACATTAGAACATTTCACACATTTTAGCTAAACTGAATCATGTTGAAACATCTGTTTTTGGATGGAAAATATGAGCTTTTCGATCTGGCTTCCCTTCCCTCATCAGATGTGACCAAAGAGCCCTTGGCCAAAAAAAGCTTTGCCTATGAAAGCAGGCTAAACTGATACATTTCTGCAAAACGTTTCCGCTTTGACAAAATTGCATATTTCAGTAAAAGTCATTTGATCAAAAATGTTCCAACCCGCTTTAGTAAGTATTGGAATGAAAGCTGGAATACTGTGTGGCCAGATCTGTTACTTACTATACTCTGTGTTGAGTCTTCAATACACCCCGGCATTCCACACGTCTTTCCAGTGAAATAATTGGTGCAGAAATAAAAGACAGAGGTAGAGGGAGAAATTCAACAGCATAGGCAAAGCAGAAAAGCCCCTTCCCTCGCAGCACAGGGGCAGGGCACTTGGGAAGGAGGGACCATCTTTTCATCCTCCCCAACCACCTGCAAGCACACACAGGGTTGGGCATAGTCTAGATCTGACAGAGCATGTGCATGGGAGCTACTCACAGTATGAACTTTCCAAATGCTGAGCAAAACATGGGGCAGTTCGTGTGGAATCACAGAGAGCCCAGTGTGGCAGCTTTACAATGGCAAACAACCCAGACATTGCCCTTTGTTCCTGCCACTTAATTAGCTGACTCATAGCTGGCAAGCCAGGCCACGGTAGGGTTAATACCATCAGCAAGTAGCCTGTGGTAAGAGCTGCCGTCATTTGCTCCCAGGCTGTGATCACACAGCCGAAAACAGCCTTGCTCCCATTTAAATGTCCACACATGGCTGCGCCACAGTGGACAGTTGCCAATTATTCCTGCACACGCTGTTAGCCTCCTGATTTGCATCTCTAAACAGTAGAAGGAGGGTCAGGGGTCACTGACTGCCCAGTCCGGAGTTGCCATGGAAATGAAGAAGTCAAACGTAAGGGCAAGGGATTTGCCATGCTAGATCAGATTATAAATCCATCAAGTGGTCTGGCAGAGGCCAATACCTGCTGATTCAGGGAAGGCCAACTGCACTAGAATGCACCCAGCTAATTGTGCAGTATTACACATAATATGTGCAAGGAGGGGGAAATCCCTTTCTGACTCTCATAGGTGATCAGTGCATGCACTGAAGCATGAGGCTTCATAACCTTTATCTCAGTACATAACTGTAAATGCTCGGAAATGCCCGTGAGTATCCAGCCTATGTATTTGATTCAATGACCCCCAGCAAAAGCACATTCCCCAGGTTGGCTGTCCTCTGTGTGAAGGGGGATTTTCTTTTATGTTCTCTCTAAACTTACCAGCCATTCCTTTCAAGGAGTGACATACCAACTAGAGCAGAGGGGGAAGGGCTGGTGATGATCCCTTTAGAATACAACACTTGACATCCATCTGCTGCATTACAAGGGGATTAACACAGGAGAACCCACTGAGCCCTGGTCTATACTAGACTTTTTGGGGGGATGCAGTTCCAGTAGTGGTAGTAAGGATAAGAGCACAGCATGGATAAAGCATGGGTATTTTTGCCACTGTCCCCTAGACTTGCTCAAGTATCTCCCCTTCTTATTTTGG
Source organism: Chrysemys picta bellii (assembly GCF_011386835.1). Taxonomy (NCBI): domain Eukaryota; kingdom Metazoa; phylum Chordata; order Testudines; family Emydidae; genus Chrysemys; species Chrysemys picta. The sequence continues at coordinate 48,385,590 of NC_088800.1, forward strand.
CCAGTGAACCTCAATTCTCTCCTGCAGCTCCCCCTCCCCGCAAAGCACTGCTACCTGGGCTCAGTGCAGGAATCCCTGGGAGAGTTTCTCTGGCCTGTGTTATGCAGGAGGTCAAACCTGATGCTCACAGTGGTCCCTTCTGGTCTTACAAATCTATAATGCACCTACATTGTGATCTGCAGTCCCTTCAGCTATTCCAGCACCACATCCCCATGCAGACCTGCCAGTGCACTGAACATGTAAATACATCAGGCTTTGGGCCCAGGTCTCCAGAGACAAGAGCCTGGTGCACTGACCCCCTGGATCGCCTGTGCCCCTAGACCTAGTCAGTTTTTCCCAGATAGCTAAGTGTTCCCAGTTAGGGATGCAGAAGTCACAGCAGTGCAACAGTTCCCAGCTCTGGATCAGTGAGTAATTGTGTCTGTCCTACCACCTTTCCCCTCAGTCATTCGTGGCAACATCCGGACTGTCTCCAACGATGTTGAGATGCAGGAATCCATCATCAGCGTGAGCGCCATGCGCATTCACCGGCAGAAATTCACTTTGTTCCAGCCTGTCAGCAAATCCAGCAAATCCATGGGCAGCATCCACACCCTGCTGCAGTGTGGAGTGAAACCGGGACCTGGCAGCTTCCTCTTCACGGGGTGGCTGCACTTTGGAGAGGCCTGGCTCAGCTGTGCTCCCCGGTACAAAGACTTCCGGCGTATCTACGAGGATGCACACCAGGCTCATGAGAACCCTTGCGAAGTCTCGCTGGACTGAGCGATGAGGGCAGGGGCATTCAGCCTGACCCTTGGGAATGGGGATCACCAGCTGCAACGGTGTCACCAAGGGCTAGCAAGAGTTCACCCCATCCCATACACACCTGCAGTAGTTCCCATTCCTGCTTCACTTGCTCTGTGCTGAAGAAAGTTGTAAGGCACCTTCTGTGCTAACAGGAACCTGGCCCCGTCGGAGGAGATCCCCAGACTTCTGATTAGGATCGGGCACACATTGAGTAACATAAAGGGAATTAGACCCTCCCCGTGTGGGGAACAGTAACACACACAGGACTGACTAATGGAGAGCAGGACTTCTAGTCAACCCTCCCTTCAAGCAGCTTGAGGGGACAAAAAATGCCAGTGAAATGACACAGTCTCTCCACAGTTGCTAAGTCATCCTTGCTATCCCAGGATTCATTTCCAAGCGAGTCCCAGCACTGAGGGACTCTCTTCCTGTACTGCAACTGTTCAGACTAAGCATGGGAGTGGGCTGAGCGCAGGGAGGAGATGATGGATCACCAGAACTGGAAACCAATGCTTGAGCAACTCTGCTCCTCATTTTGCACTGAAATACACCCACACATCGTGGAAAAGGCTTTGGCAAAACCAGCCAATGGTGCGGGAGCCTGTCTGAAAATCCTGCCCGAAGAAAGAGGCCATTCTAACTGCACCTGGTTTGATCCATAGGACCTGATTCAGCAAAGTTCTTGAGCACATGCTGTCAGTCCCATTGACTTCAAAGGGACTAAGGCCTAGAGCCTCAAAGGTATTTAGGCATCTGTGAGCTTTGAAAAATCGGGGCCTTGTTGCCTTGACAAAGTTTGGTTCTGAAGTAGCCCTGCTCCCTCTCCTTCCCCCAGAGGAACTTCACCCCTCTAGGGAGGGGAGGAAGACCCAGGAAGTGGCAGATATCATGTTTACATTCCATTTAGTATTTGGGTAGAAATGTGAAGACACTGCTTTGTACATAGCATGGGAAAGTGGGGGATAGCTGAGCTATGGGGGAGAGTCGGAGCAGGGTTGGGGATATCCGCTGGGTGGGCTCTTGAAAGGACGTAAATTAATGGATCACAGCTAGAAATTTGCCTATCCGTGGCTCTGAACTTAGCTGCCAAAAAGTTGCCCCACGGAGTCCTCACAGGCAGCCCTAAGACTTTGATTAAACCGTTATGTGAATGTATACGCAAGCTCAGTGCTGCTCTTCAAGCTCTTGCCAGCAGAGCCCTCGCTCAAAGCCCCATGCACAAACTTTGGAGCCACCTCTCTCCACACATTTACTTCCATCCCTCAAATCTGGCGTTGTCCCTGCCTTCAGCAACACCCAAAATGCAGAATCACCAAAAAGCTTCTAGGAAACTTTAAAGCAGAGGCAGGCCCAGGCTGAGATTAGCTCTAACCTTCCCCAGATTCAGGGTTCTGGTTCTGATGTTCCAGTCTGGTTTCATCTCTGCACTAAAGAAGCTGACACCATTTTCGCATCACTTTTGTGCTGTCTCTGGTCTATGATCATCATCTACGGGCCTTGACAGGACAAGAGGGGTGGGAAGAACCTCTGTGAAATTCAGCATGAAGTGGTCCAGAAGGCAGTCCAGTGTGACTCATAGAATCATAGAATATCAGGGTTGGAAGGGACCTCAGGAGGTCATCTAGTCCAACCCCCTGCTCAAAGCAGGACCAATCCCCAACTAAATCATCCCAGCCACAGCTTTGTCAAGACTCTTGTGTGAACAGCAGCAAACTCTCACCAGGGAAATCTTTGCTAAGGCATTTATTCTGCTTTTTTAAAATGAAGATTTGGATAGACTGTAGTTTGAAGAAAAGGCTCCTGTATAATAGACCCCATAAACTAATGGCACCTGTGGGAGCCAGAGTGCATGGAGGAGATGTGACTGGAGAGCACAGGTTTGTCTTTCTGAAGCTTGTGTATTTCTGAGTTGATGGAATCTCAACACACTATAGATATACAGCATTGCCAACCATGTGTGTATTATAGGAGATGGACTTGCAACATTGTGAGGAGTCCCTATGGAGAATCTGTATGTGTGGAACAGAGCTTGTCATGCCATCCCAGATCAGTGTGCTTCAGCCTTAATCTACTACTACTGGTGGTGGAAAGTGGAGAGGCAACAGCTGCTGATGGAAACATTCAGGCAGAAACAAAGATCTTGGGAGGAGAAAGCAAGAAAGCAGAAGCCTGTTATTGGAGAACAGGAGATAGGACTAAGGATCAAGAGATTCAAGAGACTCTTCTCTTCTAGGTCATTGCTTTACAAACAGTTGGAACTTGGACAACTGCAGAGAAGAACAATCTCTTGGTTTGATTATTGGGGTATGTGGGAAGGAGATCTGGGTTTTCAGTTTTAAGCTGACACATCCACTTTGGGGTGCTCAGTAGTTGTAGAACGGAAATTTTGAGTTAAAGGAACAGGTCTGAGAGGTGTTTGGGATGAAGTCAGTCACACCAGTTAACTATCAGCAAGCTCCTAATTTCATGTGGAAACTGCTGCTAAAAGCCCAGTTTTAGGCCTGGGCTACACTACAACTTCCAATTGAGTTTGTAACTCATTAGTGGCACAGCTGACTCTAACTATGGCTTGTGTCTACATACACAACACTATTAACGCTCAGTTAATAATCATGGCAGTTACCTAGGTAGTTTTGGCTCAGTTAGGATCTAGCCTGGAACATGGTTGGCTTCTTGTCACCAGTTCGTAACATGTTTTTTGCTGTGCAGGTGGACAGCCCAGCATGCTTTGGTCCCCCTGCTGCAGCATGTCCTGTACTCTAGACCCTGTTGAGGTGTCATGAGAGCGGCCCAGATTTTCCCACAATGCACTGCCTAGGTTTGTGTGTTCACACCTAGGGTAGGTGTGAACACACAAACATCGGTAACATGGTTGCACTGTGAAAAAATCTGCAGACATGTCTATTGTAAAGGGTTAGATGAGACAGGTTACAACACCATTGTTTCACATGTAGTGTGGATGGGATCTGAGGCCAGTGAGTGACAGTTTACATGATTCTGGCCCACTTCCTATCCAAAAATGCTTATTTGGGAGAGGAGAGATATTTGACAATGGAGTGGAGACATCCTATGTGCACTAAAGTTATAATGATACCAAATTTGTGATTTTTTTTAAGACTAAAATTTATGTGTAAAGCATGGTTTTGTTTTGTTTTAATTTGAAATCATAATATAAAGTGCATCGCCACAGCTGTAAAACACTTCCAGGCACATTAGCTGTCACCGTTCTGTAGGGTGTAGTCAATGGCCATGAGAAGCTTTGTAATTGAGTTTGTACATATAATGTCGATTTACAAGATAAGGAAGGAAGCCCTGATTCTGTGTAGTTTGTAATAATGAGATTTCTTGTCATCTGTGGTTTTGAAACACCATATTAAAAAAAAAATCAGTATTTGTAGCAACTCTTGCGTCCGTGATTTTTTTCTGGGGACACTGAGTCAGGCTGTGTTCCTGTCTCACTAGTTTTGAAACAAAACTGAGTTTGTGGAAAGTTAACAAAAACTAATAACTGAGATTTTGTAAGAGCTTAACAAGTTGGAGAGAGGCTTTCACAGGGCTTTCTAGGTGGATAGCAGCTAACAAACTTAGCCCATGAAACGCCCAGGTAGAAGCATCATGTGATTGAAGCAAACTCAGTGCCAAATTCAGCCCTGGTGTATCTCTGTTTAACTCAATAGCCTTGGTCCTTTGGTTTAACCTATCCTGATGCCAATGAACCTGTCTGCTCTGAACCAGAAAAGGAGTCAGGGAGTAGCTGTAGTGCAGCATTCAGACCTCCTCGGCATTCCAGTGACAGCTGTGTTGGTTTCATTGTATAGTGTAGGTAGGACCGTCACCTTGTTCCTGAAATATGCTACAGCCTTAAGCCTTAGCATGCTCTACGGACATTGCTTTGGTCATATCTACATTACAAACTGAAAGTCACACTTTATATTAAGGTTCTTTTAATAGAGGGTTAATAGACATTTTAATAAATGGTTGATTGTTATGGAGTCCAACAAGTTACTTATAACCTGACTTGTTACCCTCTGTAACACCTTCTGTTGATGTGTGTATAACCATCAATAGCACAATACTATTCATGTCTGTAACATGCTTATACCTCTACCAATAATTTATTAACCCTTTATATACAGAAGGCTGTTGTGCATGTGAGAGGCAATATTGTGGCGTTGTGTTATAAGACAGGAATGCCCTGACCACCTGTGTAATAACATAGATAGCTTTGGCCCTTGCAGATTGAACCAACCCATAGGAGAGTTTGGTTACAGGACTGGAACTGGTAGTGAGGAGAACATGTAAACAGTGGTTACACTTTCAGAGATTCGAGCCATAGAGTGGCAGCTAAGTGGCTGTTCCCTTAGATCTCTTGTCTGTTGAAAGGAAGGGTTCTGAATGGGAGGCTAGTGAAGTATATGGCCAGGTACTTCGCCCCAGGGCATAAGGCTTCCATTCTCTTAATCATCAGGTCCCCTTACCCCCTCCTGCAGGAGCATCTGCATTGAAATTTCTGCCTTTTTAACAGGAGCTAGGGGCCTGGCCTTAAACCAACAGAAGTGAAATGAGGAGCAGGACAAGGACCTTGCCCCCTACATTTCTGATTCCCCCTCCCCCACACTTCTAACAGGTCCAGCTGCAGCCAGGCTGTGGAAAACACATTCTTTGGAAGTGAGCAGCATAAAGGAGTAGCTTGGAATTAGGTTAATGATGGCAACTTGGTGATGCAGAGAGTCTGGCTCACATTGCGGGGGAGGAGGGAGGGTCGCATTGCTGAAATAGCTCTGGTGGAGGAAGGGTGGGCAAGAGGCGAGAGAGACTCCCATCAGAGGTGCTGTCAGGTCTAATTCTTGTCATACATCACAAACCACAAGGCCTTATTGTGCTGGGCTGTTAAACCCAATTTTCTCAGTGAAGCACAGAGATCACATCTTGACACTTCCATGCTCCCACATTTCCAGCCCTCCTTTGGCCTCTCCCAATCTTTTCTGTAAATGAATTCTGTGACGGGTTGGATCACAGAAACCCCCTTGGGAGCTGCCACCAGATGTGCAAAGACTACCCCTGCGTCTGTTTTCCCTGCCAGCTCAGGACTCCAGCACCCTGTCTTGCTGAGCCAGACACTCTTGTCTGGCTCCAGACACAGACCCAGGGTCTGAATCACTTGTCCCAAAGCTGCAAGTTTACCTGAAAACAGCTCGCAGTAGTGCGCTTGTCTTTAGCACTCAGATGCCCAACTCCCAATGGGGTCTAAACCCAAATAAATCAGTTTTGCCCTGCATAAAGCTTATGCAGGGCAAACTCATAAATTGTTCGCCCTCTATAACACTGATAGAGAGATATGCACAGTTGTTTGCTCCCCCAGGTATTAATACATACTCTGAGTAAATTACTAAATAAAAAGTGATTTTATTAAATACAGACAGTAGGATTTAAGTGGTTCAAAGTAGTAACAGACAGAACAAAGTAAGTCACCAAGCAAAATAAAATAAAATGCGCAAATCTATGCCTAATCAAACTAAATACAGATAATCTCACCCTCAGAGATGTTTCAGTAAGTTTTTCTCAGACTGGACACCTTCCAGGCCTGGGCACAATTCTTTCCCCTGGTACAGCTCTTGTTGCAGCTCAGGTGGTAGCTAGGGGATTCTTCATGATGGCTTCTTCTCCCTCTCTGTTCTCTTCCACCCCTTTATATATCTTTTGCATAAGGCGGGAACTCTTTGTCTCTCTGGTTTTCCACCCCCCCCCCCCTCACTGGAAAAGCACCAGGTTAAAGATGGATTCCAGTTCAGGTGACATGATCACATGTCACTGCAAGACTTCATTACTCACTTGCCAGCACACACATATACAGGAAGACTCACAGGTAAATACAGCCATCTGCAGACAATGGGAGTCATCAAGATTCCAAACCATCATTAATGGCCCACACTTTACACAATTACAATAGGCCCTCAGAGTTACATTTTATATTTCTAGTTTTAGATACAAGAGTGGTACATTTATACAAATCAGATGATCATACTCAGTAGATTATAAGCTTTGTAATGATACCTTACAAGAGACCTTTTGCATGAGGCATATCCCAGTTACGTTACATTCACTTATTACCGTATTTTCTCTAAAACTATCTCAGTTACATTATATTGACTTATTAGTTTTTATAAAACCATATAGACTGCACAACGTCACAAATTCATACCCCTAGTTTTTGCTCTCTCCTTCTCTCCTTCCCATACCCTTCTCCCAAAGCAGATGTTTCCCTTGGACATGACTTGCTGTGGGGGGTGAGGAGATAACCATGGTTGTCTGATAGCACTCCCACTCCTCCCTTGCCCCTTTCAAATTTTCCTTCTGGCTTCATCAACCCCCTTGACCCAGGGATAAAAAAGCTGCAAGTCTCCCTGCTGGGAAAGAGAAATTTGTAATGATTCCCAAATGCTTTGGCCTCCCCACATTCTCATGTGCTAGCACCAAACGCTTGCTCCTCTGGTCAGCCCCTCAGCCTGACAATTCACTTCCTGGCCCATCAATTCTCTTAACTGGGGCTGTAACATGCTGCAAACTCTCTCACACAGATAGGCCAAATCCACTGTCCCACAGCTGTTCACACAAGGAAGGAATAAACAGAGGCTGCTTTACAGAGAGAGAGAGAGAGAGAACCAAATAATTCCCAAGCCTCCAACACAGTACTCCCAGGATGGGGCAGAGGGGGCTCTGTGGGCAGGAGGGGCAGGGACACCCCCTCCCAGGGTGGGGGAGAGGCACCCCTCCTGCTGTCTGCTAATAGTTATCATCATCATTTGCTTTGTGGCACTGCCTAAGAACTCCATGGGGCCAGGTGCCACACAGCCAAGAAGCCAGTCCATTGTGGTATTCCCTGTGCCATACAATAGTCAGCAAGTGCATGAAGCTGGTGAAAGGGACTGAGCCAACAGAAACCCTCTAATAATTGTCAGATCTGGTACAGCATAAGCAGCAGCAGTACCCGGTCCCTGTGCTGTTGCCCACATGCTGCAGCCCTGACTCAGGGCCCATCTATACAAGTCAGGCTAATTTGCTCTCTGTGGCCCATTAGTTCCTTGACCTCTCTGCTGAGAAACTGTTGAGTCTGAACTTTTGATGAGCTTAAACTTAACCCAGACTTGATGTCTCTGTCTGAACTTTTAATCAAAGCTCTGACCTGCGAACTACTCATGACACCCCCCTCCCCTTAAGTAGCCATCTCCTCTTTTCTCTTTTTGAATTTACATTTTAACCTGTTTTATCCTGTAGAATCTTGATTGATTATACATGACCATTATGATCTGTTAATCACTTTGTTTACTTCTGTGTATAAATATTGATGCTCACCCCTAATAAACTTGCCACACTTATTCTGAAGTCTTTCAAGCTAAGGATAGTGTGAGCCCGTTGATCAACGAATTAGTGTCTGGTCTCTGACAGATTGTGAGCCCCATACCAACTCCGCACGAACTCGGGTGCTGGAGAGGTGAGTGAGGACTTGCTTTTTACCTAACAATTTGGGGGCTCGTCCGGGATTTCCTTCTGGTGCGGTGCCTCTGTCCAGTGGTCAGACCACTCATATACGAATTGGCAGGCGCCACGGGAGATTTCTCCCAGCCAATTCAATATTGAGGGGTCGTGTACTGGACAGCAGGGTAAATGCCAGTTGGAGGGCTCCTGTCAGACACCATGGGTCAAGGGACTAGCGTGCCTCTTGAGAGTCCGTTGGGGATTGTAAATAAGTTATGGAACGAAGAGAAACTCCCAGTACAGACAGGAATGTCTAGGAGGAAGTTGTACTGGTTTTGTTGGGACACAGCAGCAGAGCTGTGGAAATCTTTAAAAATTATGGCAGTCAGGTATTCTCCCGAGAGTGAACCCCCTCCATGTTATTTCGATGAAGGGTGTAAACCACGGCGTGTTTTGACTCGTCAGTTGGTTCCCCACTGCACCTGCCCCTATTCCTCCGCAGGGGGACTCTCTCCAGGGTGCAGAGGGGAATCTGCAGGACTCCAGATCGGAATCTCTGCAGAGGGATAAGGGGGAAATGGAAGGGCACATCTCGGGAGGAGTAATTACTAGGCAAAAGATCAAGCAGATGCAGCAGGTTGCATACCCCTCCCCTGGGGACGCCCAGAGGGTTCGGTTGCATCCGCAGATACTTACACCAGGGACGAATACACCCCTGCACCACCAGCTCAGCCCGTTCCCCAGGCCTGGATCAACTACGGGCTACAGCAGCAGCTGCAGCAAACAGCCTCCTCAATGACGGTACCCCGGGGGCGAAGGCAAACAATGTGATGGTCTTATTTCCTTAATGTCCTTAGCCGGCTCCTTCCTCACTTTCTCCCCTCCCAGCAAAGAGCCTCGTCTAACCCTTTCAGTCCAAGGACTGCCTGTCTCCTTCCTCATTGATACTGGAGCTACTTTCTCTCTTTTAAATCATGCCCCCTCTCCCTGGCTATCCTCTGAGGTTAAAACTGCAACTGGGGTGGAAGGCAACCCACAGTCTCTGGGACTCACTTTGCCTCTAAATGTTATTTATGCTGATAAATGTTTTTCTCACCGTTTTCTTTTTTCCCCAGCTTGTCCGATCCCTTTGATGGGCCGGGATTTACTCTGTAAGCTTGAGGCTACTTTAACCTGCACTCCTGAAGGAGTAGGATTATTGATGACAGTGTTAGGAGATTCGGCCCCAACTCAGGGTAATTGGGATCCCCCCCCCCACCTCTCTCCCCTGACCTCACTGACTTGCCTTTAACCCTCTGGGGAATTTCTGACACTGATGTTGGCCTGCTCCTTTCGGCAGAGCCAGTAAGGATTCAAGTGAAGCCCTCCTTAACCCCCCCGTCAGTCCCTCAATACCCCCTGTCGCTGGAAGCCCGGGAGGGCATCCGCCCCATTATCGAGGGATTCATTGCACAAAAGCTAGTCCGCCCTCAGCGCACTCCCTGTAACACCCCTATACTGCCTGTCAAAAAGCCTCCTAAAAAGGACGGAGACCCTATTCGTTGGCGCTTTGTACAGGATCTACGGGTTGTTAATCAGTATGTGGTCCCTCTTCATGCAGTAGTTCCTGATCCAGCTACTATCATCAGCCAAATCCCCTGGGATGCTGAGTGGTTCACTGTTATTGACTTAAAATCAGCCTTTTTCAGCATTCCTGCGCACCCAGACTCTCAGTATCTCTTTGGTTTCACCTGGGAGGGACAAAGTTATGTCTGGCAACGACTTCCTCAAGGCTACAGAGACAGCCCCACGATTTTCAGCCACGACTTGGAAGGCTTCACCAGTCCGCAGGGATCCACGTTAGTCCTATATGTAGATGACATCCTATTAGGTAACCGCGAAGAAGCTGCCTTCCGCATCGATGGTAAGGCACTTTTATTATACTTACACACCAGAGGCCACAAGGTAGACCCTAACAAGATTCAGTGGGTCTCACAGAAGGTCCGGTATCTGGGCTTCCTGTTAACCCCAGAGGGGAGACAAATGGACCCAGTCCGCATAAAGACTATCCAAAACTGCCCTCTGCCAAACACCAAGAAACAACTTCGAGGTTTCTTAGGATTAATTGGCTTCTGTCGCCCCTGGTTGCCGTCCTGCGGGGAGTTAAGCAAACCGCTCCACCGACTCACTGCTAACCTTGCTCCTGACCCTTTGCAGTGGTCCCCGGACACAATCCAAGACTTTCAGTTACTCAAGGACTGTGGCCTCCTCCATGTCTCTCCGCCCCCCCAATTACAGCAAACCCTTTCACCTTTTTGTCCACGAGAGGGGCGGAATTGCTAGTGGCATCCTTACCCAGCTGAGCGGGCCCCACCATTTCCCGCTTGCTTTTTACTCTCAGCAGATCGACCCTGTCACTCAGGGAACCCCATCCTGCACCCAGACTCTGGCAGCAGCTGCCCTGCTGATCACAAAGGCAAAGAGCCTGACCCTGGGTCATTTTACCACGGTTTGGACCTCTCATGCCTTGTCAGCCCTTCTGCGTAGGGGCACAACCCAAGTCTTTTCGGCCCATCGTCAGCAACAGCTAGAGGCTGAACTCTTAGAAGACACTAACCTAATTTTTAAAAGGTGTGGGCCCCTTAATCCAACTACCTTGCTTCCTGACCTGCCAGTCTTCCAGGATCAGCACGACTGTGTGGAAGTAGTTTATAGCATCTTACAGATAAGGGACAACCTGTTTGACGTGCCACTGGACAACCCTGATTGCATCCTCTTCTCGGACGGAAGCTCCTTCTATGTTGATGGCAAGCGTTTCACCGGTTATGCAGTCACCTCTGAATGGGACATTCAAGAGGCCGCCTCACTGCCAGGCAACTGGGGAGACCAAGCCGCCAAACTCTATGCCCTGGCCCGAGCTTGCCAGTTGGCCGCTGGTAAGATCGTTACCATTTTTACTGATAGCAAGTATGCTTTTGGAGTTGTGCATTGTCACATCCACCTCTGGAAGTTTCGAGGTTTCCAGACAGCTGCCGGTAAACCCATTCAGCACCTCCCCCTCATCCACAAGCTTTTGGACGCCCTCCAAGAACCCTCGGTCCTGGCTGTAGTTCACTGCTGGGCCCATACTAAAGATGATAGCCCCGTCACCCGTGGGAATGCCCTGGCTGACGCCTCCGCCAAGACGGCTGCCGTCTTACCCTTAGCCATGCCCACGTTGGCTATTGCAGCCTCCTCCTTTACTCCACCGCACCCCGTACCAGTACCCGCTGCTGAACTACAGTCGTGGGAGAGCCTCGGAGCCACTCTGGTCAAAGGGACCTGGCTTATGCCGGATGGCCGAGCCTGCCTCCCTCGCTCCACATACCCCGTGGCAGTTCGCTGGCACCATGATAAGGGGGGTCACTACGGCACGCACGCCCTTGTGGACACCATCGCTCGCTTTTGGTATGCTCCAGGCATTCAACCCTACTGCCTGTCAATAGTGAAAGCATGCAGCACATGTCAGCATAATGGACCTGCTCCGCCTCTTAACAAAATTAAGGGTGGAAGACCTCCGCCTGCTGCTCCATTTCAACATCTTCAAATTGACTTTGCAGCTATGCCAAAGGCTTTTGGGAAAAAGCACCTCCTTGTTTTGGTTTGCCCTCTGACTTCCTGGGTCAAAGCTTTTCCTACTGCTAATTGTACTGCTGCCACAGTGGCGAAGATTCTCCTTAGAGACATTGTACCCCGTTTTGGCATCCCTCTCGTGCTTGACTCAGATCGCGGACCTCACTTTACTGGTCATGTCCTTGGCCGTTTAGAACAAGGACTGGGCATTTCACACTCCTTTCATACACCCTACCACCCCCAGTCTAGCGGGAAAGTTGAGCGTATGAATAGGGAGCTTAAGTTTACATTGGCTAAATACTGTCAGGAAACAGGGTTAAAGTGGCCTCAGGTACTTCCCTTGGTCCTGTTGTAGATAAATCTCTGATAATTTTCATATGACTTTGCACTGTGCCTCTTCATATAACCTTGTGGTGGGTCTACCCACGTGTGACCTCTGTTTTCATGGAACTTTGTATCAAAGCCTCATTTAGAAACTTTGCATTGCCCTTGGTATAATATTATAGCCCCTCAGGATAGAATAAGATAGAAGAAAAATTTCTTTTTGCTAGCAGTAGAACAAGAGCTCTCCCCCCCCCCCCCCCGCCCCACTCTTAATCAATTGCCCTGTTGAATGAATGAGGTGTGGATGAGCAAGGCATGAAAGGCAGCACCTCCAGACAGCCTCAACTGTTGGAGAGGGGCTGGGAGCCAGACCCAAGGACAATAAAACGTGTCAAGTGGGCTCATTAAAGACAAGCAGACATACTGACGGCCTTGGGGGTTAGAAGCAAGCACCTTCTTTTGGAAACACCCTCTTTGCAGCATTGGGACAACACTCAAAAGAAAGCAGCACAAAGGACCAATGGACACAGACACAGAGTTTGAATCTGGTCTAGATTTGCATAAGAGGAAAGCTGCTATAAAAGTGAGGTGTCTTGCAGAGGACCCCGGGTCTCGTCTTGTCAACATGGGAGCATCGATCCGGATCGGCAGAAGCCCGGCTCCACCCCCTCCCCCATCTAACTCACCTGGCCAGTGAAGTTAAGGGGAGCAACTAATTGGTAACAACAAGACGGAGTGGATTTGTGTGTGTGTGTGAGTGTAAGTGTAATATATATTATATGCATATAATACAGTGTTAATGAATACATGTATTACTAATAAATGTGGCGTTTTGTCTTATTCCCCCTGAAAAGATCCTGTGCAGTACTTTAAGTACAACACTGTTTCACCTTCGTACTCGCCCAACCCATGTATTGGGATTATCCCCCTTTGAACTGCTCTATGGACACCCCCCTTTCAAAGGCGGGGCGCTACCACGTGCTGATGTTTCACTATTGGGAGGGGATCATATGACCGCGTGCCAGTTTCTCTCCCTACAGGCTCGCCTCCGTACCCTTTGGAAAGCCTCGCAGTTTTCCCAGACCGTGCCGCTGGAAGAACAGATCCACCCGTTCCAACCAGGGGACTTCGTCTGGGCCAAAAAGTTCGTTCATGGCGATACCCTCCAGCCGAGGTTTACTGGACCCCACCAGGTTCTTTTAACAACCCAGACTACAGTGTTCCTGGAAGGACGCAAATCCTGGATCCACCACTCCCACGTCAAGCCAGCCGTAGTGGACCACAGTGACGGACCAGCAGCTCTTGCCACCACTGAGGACACTGCCTCCGACCAATGGACCAGCTTACCTCTTTCAGACATCAGACTTAAATTGACTCGGCAAAAATGAGAGGACCTTTTATTCTGACAACTGTATGTTTTTTATTATGCCTTTTTAGTTTATTTTCTGCTTATGAAGATAATGCTTTTATTAGATATTCCCATGAGGTTAAAACTCGTATTTTAGGAAATAGAAGTAATTGCTGGGTATGTACTCAATTTCCAGTAAATGCAGAACAGGGACTCCCCTTCACACCCATTCCCCTGACCACTGCTAATATGACTTGGATGCCACTGGCTAGAGTAAAAGATCCAGTCCAACACAATCTTACATGGGACAAAACAGGAGTGCCAATTAACAGATATCTCAGGGTAACCAATCAGACAGGATCACTGTGTTTTGTTAAAGAAAAGGGGTCAACTTTTGTGGGAACAAGTAAATGCAACATGTATTTTAATGGCACCGCCTTTAGTAAAAATCTTGGCTTCAAGCCTTGCGCATCCGACTTATCCCATATGTGGATCCCTCACCCCGATCCAACTTTTTCATGGGTGGGCAAGCCTTCAGAGTCAGCTTTTAAGAAGCCCTGCTCAGATCACGAGGGTGTCCAACTAATTGCTAAGGGACATACGATTGCCTTCTACAACTGTTCAAGCAGTACTACACTGCCCTTTGAAAACACCACTACCAAATTGTGCCTCTGCAGTTTGCACAACGACCCCTCTGTGTTACCAGGGGAACAGTGGTCCAACGGGTGGTGGGTTACCTCCTACTTTGAGAAATGGAATACCCGAAACGCATTGTATGGAACATACTGGGTGTGCGGGCCCAAAGCTTATTACTTTCTCTCTCCTGATTGGGCAGGGTCATGTTATTTAGCGTGGCTAACACCGCCTTCTTGCATCTCCCTCACTCCCCCTCATTTTCCCCACATTCGTAACATCCGTGAAACCTTCAGAGATATTAATATCCGTGATGGTTTGTCGTGGCAGCGGTGGGCTGATCTCATTAGCTTGAGGGGTGGTGTCATCTGTCTACAGGGACTACCAGAATCTTTAACCAATGAAACTGCGACCCTATTTGAGAATCAGGCCGGGGAAATGTCCCAGCTGCGCCAGTTAGCTTTGCAAAACCGAATGGCTTTAGACATAATGTTAGCAGCCCAAGGAGGAACTTGCGCCCTCATAAATGAAGAATGCTGTGTTTTTGTAAATGACACCTACTCTGACACTTTTCAACGTACCAAACATCTAAGGGAAATGGCTAAGAACTACTCCTCTGGCCAGCCACCTTATGATTGGTGGGGAGCCTTATGGAATTGGCTGCCTGGATTTGGGTGGGTTAAAAAACTCTTGGTGGGTATTATTGGGGCCATAGTAATCCTTATAATACTGTGTTGCTGTATTCAGTGTGTCCCCTCCCTCATAGACTCATGTGGGTCAGTTTATTCTTTTCCTACTTCAGCCAAGGGCCTTACTCTCTTCGAGTTGGCCCAGGCTGAAATTGCCAAGCGGCCCTTGGCTCCTTAAAATGGGGTGTAGCTTTTGGTAAATAGTTATCCCAAAGCTACAAATGGAGGAATGTTTGAGTCTGAACTTTTGATGAGCTTAAACTTAACCCAGACTTGATGTCTCTGTCTGAACTTTTAATCAAAGCTCTGACCTGCGAACTACTCATGACACCCCCCTCCCCTTAAGTAGCCATCTCCCCTTTTCTCTTTTTGAATTTACATTTTAACCTGTTTTATCCTGTAGAATCTTGATTGATTATACATGACCATTATGATCTGTTAATCACTTTGTTTACTTCTGTGTATAAATATTGATGCTCACCCCTAATAAACTTGCCACACTTATTCTGAAGTCTTTCAAGCTAAGGATAGTGTGAGCCCGTTGATCAACGAATTAGTGTCTGGTCTCTGACAGATTGTGAGCCCCATACCAACTCCGCACGAACTCGGGTGCTGGAGAGGTGAGTGAGGACTTGCTTTTTACCTAACAAAACTGCCACAGTAGGAGCCAACTAGTGCCACATGTGAAGGTGCAGTTTGTGATGTGGACACCATGAGTCAGATGCTCAAGTCCTCTGCTCAGCTCAGCACACCAATGGGGGAGTAGGTGGCTTTAAGCCATTGTCTGCCAGAGCCTGCCTGGTTCCTGATGCAAGTTGCCACAGGGCTGCTTTAGTTTAAGCACTGGCTACAGTGGTCTTAGGGCTGCCCAGCAGCCGAGACCAGCTGGACTCAGGCCATCCCCCCTCTATAGTACATGTCTACACTGGGAACTGCAAATATGAGCAGCATAAAGCCATTGTGACAACTCTAAATTGTCCATGGAGTGCCCTTAAGCTGAGGCTATTTCCCTCCTAGAAGGAGGCTCTATCTCCTTTACACTAACAGAGGCCAGAATCAGGATCCCTGTGCATCGGGAACTGAACAGAAAGCGCCAAAACCATTTTGCACCAGGCCAAAACCACAATCAAAAGGTGGCTTGAATTGAGACCCAGGAGGTGAAAGATTCTGAATCTCACTAACAATTGGAAACCAAGTTTTATCCTACAGAAGTGACACTTCCACTGTCTTCCGTGGAGGCCAGAGAGAGATGTGCGCCCCTGGTAGGGAGTAATTGAGGTGATTCAGATGGTGCCTTTGGGGACGGACAATCTGAGTTCTGGTCCCACTTCTACCACCAAGTGGCTGTTGTGCAGCATAATGACAACACATAAGAAGTTCATCTAGGACTGCAGATTTGCTACAGTGGTTTGCAGGGCCCCCACCTTTCATCCATGGATCTCAAAGCACTTTACACACAGGAGTGAATGAAGCCCTGCATGGCAAGGTAGGTCTGTATTAGCCCCATTTTACATGTTGGGCAATTGAGGTGACATGACTTGTCTGATGTCACAGAGTGAGTCAGTAGAAGAACCAGACAGAAAATCCAGAACTGTTGGCACCTAATCTCCAATTCTAAGCACTAGACTAGACACACACCTGTGACGCATGGCTAGAAAGGGTTAAACAGCTTGCAGGCTGAATGACCCAAAACCCACCTTTAAAGTCATGTTCGAATGGTATGCGAATGATAATTAGGGCCATTCATGTTAAATAGGCTAGAACTTTGAAATGCAAACCTACATTGTTAGAAGTAATACTAATTGTGTGTATCTTAGACGCTACCCCTAAAAAGACAGTTCCTGTCTGTCACTATAACTATTGATTCAGAGATCAAAAGGGAATACTAACATTTGGATGAATCTTGTGTAAAATAATGTCATTGTCTATATGTCTCTTAGAAGTTTGTAATAGACTGCCTAATGGATAAATTGCCCTATGTTAATTTGTGTAACTAATTACTGATGGTGTTTAGAAAGCAAAAGGTTACATCAATTGTTTAACCAGGACTGTGTGATCAAGTTGATGCTAGGACACTGCATAAAAAGACCCTTGGGTCCTGATCCTGTTCATCTCAGATCTGCTTAAGTTTCATCAAGGGGATGTTTGAGTTGCAAGACTGAGGTCCCAGTTATGTTGGTATGCCCTGAATATGATATTTGGGCATTGGACTATAACCTATTAACTGAATTCTAAAGGAACTCTTTGCAACTACAACGTTCACCATCTCTGCTATGAATCTGAACCTCAATGGACTGAACTCATGTCTGTATGTGTATTGATCTTTTAACCATACTCTCTCTCTCTCTTTTGTTTTTTTAATAAATTTTAGTTTAGTTAATAAGAATTGGCTGTAGCGTGTATTTGGGTAAAATATGAAACATTAATTAACTTGAGAGGTAATGTGTCCAATCCTTTGGGATTGGTAGAACCTTTTCTTTTAAATGATGAAATAAGATTTTCAGAAATCATCATATTTGACTTAGGTACCTGGAGGGAGGCCTGAGGCTGGAGCACTTTAAGGGAACTGTGTTGTTTGGACTTCTGAGTAACTAGTAAGGTAATAAAGAAGCTGTTTTATGCTGGCTTGGTAAATCTAAATATTGGAATATCCTCCAGCTTTTTGGGGTTTGTCTGCCCCATTCTGTGCAGTTCACCCTAATTGAGTGACCGTAGCTGGCCCTCACTGGGACCCTGTGTCATGGACTCACAGGTCGTGCCCACTCTTGGCCCGTACAGTCCCTGGGGGGAACCCTTTTCAGTGTGACAGCCCTTCTCAGGGATCCACTCTCTCTTGGGGGTTAAGCCCCTCCAACTCCTGGAACCGCAACTCTCTGAGCCTTAGCACACCTGTCCCTCGCTGTGGACCCCCTCAGGGAGTCCACTCGCTCTGGACCCCCGGGGTCTCCACTCCCAGAGGGAATAATGCAATCCTGTTCTCTAGTCTGGAGTGACTCTCAGCCAGCGTAAAACAGGAGGGTTTATTGAGCGTTTGAAAACAGCATAGGAAACTCTCAGGGCCCACATGCCTGGCCTCTGTCAGCATAGTACATCTAACTCTCTCCTGCATCCAGGGTGGGCTCTGCCTGCTCTCTCTCTCCAGTCCCGAGCCCTCCTCCCCCTTTCCAGCTGGGTATCAGATATCACCTCCTGCAAGTCCTGCCTCTGTCCATTGTCACACCCCTCTGCTGGAACCAGCTGGTGACATCACCGGGGTCCTCTCTCCGCAGCCCATTGTCCTCCCACTGGCCAGAATTGGCTGTGACTCCCGAGCTGGACCTCCTGGTCACCAGGTCACCAGTTGCTGGGGTATCCATTCTCCAGGCCATTGGCTGGGGTCCCAAGTTCTGTTGCTGGTACTCTGTAACAACAAACTCCCTCTCCCATCATCTCGTTAAACCAGTAACACCCAGGGAAACTGTGTCCCACCCCCTCTGCATGCAAACCATTGAAAAAAATCAAGAGAACCCCCAACTTCGTCACACACCGATCACAATACCCCTATGACATCTAAAGGCCGGCTGGACATTGAACTAAATAGACTGCTCCACAATCTGAAAATGCATGTGGCAATGTATAAAAAACAACAACATTGTGCCTCCATGAGGGTTTAATCACACAAGCCTAATGACTCATCCAATTCATGAGGCGCGCACACACACACACACACACAGGCTTGTTACTAGCACACTTAAGCCACAACTGGCTTTTTGGCCTGAAGCAGAACAGACAGAATGCCAGCTGGAGCACTCACAGCTGGTCTAAAGGACAAAACAGATGACAGAGAACAACGGGTTGGTGCAGTGAGACACAGGGAATTCCGTTAAAGGATTCTTGTGACATAAACCAACAGTGCTGAGCCAAAGTCCTCATAGTACGGAAGTGGGAAACCCTACTGGCCATAGATACATGCAGAAAGGAATGAAGGTGTATTGATTAAAGAGCTGGTAATCCTATGGGAAACCTTTTATACAATCTCTTTTAAGGATGCCTTACCCAGGTCCAGGACAAATAGGATGCTAAAAGCATCTGATGGGGAAATTACCTGTATTTTTGCCTGGTCTGTTCAAAGCCAGTTAATGTTGCTAAGTGACAACAGTGTCCTTATCTATCCCATCATTTACTGAATCCAAGCACTTAAAAATTATTAAGGCTAGTATTATTCTTATACCGACAGGTTTCAGAGTAGCAGCCGTGTTAGTCTGTATCCGCAAAAAGAAGAACAGGAGTACTTGTGGCACCTTAGAGACTAACAAATTTATTAGAGCATAAGCTTTCGTGGACTACAGCCCACTTCTTCGGATGCATATAGAATGGAACATATATTGAGGAGATATATATACACACATACAGAGAGCATAAACAGGTGGGAGTTGTCTTACCAACTCTGAGAGGCCAATTAATTAAGAGAAAAAAAACTTTTGAAGTGATAATCAAGCTAGCCCAGTACAGACAGTTTGATAAGAAGTGTGAGAATACTTACAAGGGGAGATAGATTCAATGTTTGTAATGGCTCAGCCATTCCCAGTCCTTATTCAAACCGGAGTTGATTGTGTCTAGTTTGCATATCAATTCTAGCTCAGCAGTCTCTCATTGGAGTCTGTTTTTGAAGTTTTTCTGTTGTAATATAGCCACCCGCAGGTCTGTCACTGAATGACCAGACAGGTTAAAGTGTTCTCCCACTGGTTTTTCTCAGGCATTGGCACCCTAACATCAGGCTTGTCTGGTTATGTAGACTCTCTCCTCAGACCCTACGCTACCAGCACTCCCAGCTATCTTCGAGACACCACTGACTTCCTGAGGAAACTACAATCCATCAGTGATCTTCCAGAAAACACCATCCTGGCCACTATGGACGTAGAAGCCCTCTACACCAATATTCCACACAAAGATGGACTACAAGCTATCAGGAACAGTATCCCTGATAATGTCACAGCTAACCTGGTGGCTGAACTTTGTGATTTTGTCCTCACCACAACTATTTCACATTTGGGGACAATATATACCTTCAAGTCAGCGGCACTGCTATGGGTACCCGCATGGCCCCACAATATGCCAACATTTTTATAGCTGACTTAGAACAACGCTTCCTTAGCTCTCGTCCCCTAACGCCCCTACTCTACTTGCGCTATATTGATGACATCTTCATCATCTGGACCCATGGAAAAGAAGCCCTTGAGGAATTTCACCATGATTTCAATAATTTCCATCCCACCATCAACCTCAGCCTAGATCAATCCACACAAGCGGTCCATTTCCTGGACACTACTGTGCTAATAAGCGATGGTCACATAAATACCACCCTATACCGGAAACCTACTGACCGCTACACTTACCTACATGCCTCCAGCTTCCATCCAGGACACACCACACGATCCATTGTCTACAGCCAAACTCTAAGATATAACCGCATTTGCTCCAATCCCTCGGATAGAGACAAGCACCTACAAGATCTCTATCAAGCATTCTTAAAACTACAATACCCACCTGCTGAAGTGAAAAAACAGATTGACAGAGCCAGACGAGTACCCAGAAGTCACCTCCTACAAGACAGGCCCAACAAAGAAAATAACAGAACACCACTAGCTGTCACCTTCAGCCCCCAACTAAAACCTCTCCAGCGCATCATCAGAGATCTACAACCTATCCTGAAAGATGATCCTTTACTCTCACAGATCTTGGGAGACAGACCTGTCCTCGCTTACAGACAACCCCCCAACCTAAAGCAAATACTCACCAGCAACCACACATCACTGAACAAAACCACTAACCCAGGAACCTATCCTTGTAACAAACCCCGATGCCAACTCTGTCCACATATCTATTCAAGTGACATCATCATAGGACCTAATCACATCAGCCATACCATCAGGGGCTCGTTCACCTGCACATCTACCAATGTGATATATGCCATCATGTGCCAGCAATGCCCCTCTGCCATGTACATTGGCCAAACCGGACAATCTCTAAGCAAAAGAATTAATGGACACAAATCTGACATCAGGAATCAAAATACTCAAAAACCAGTGGGAGAACACTTTAACCTGTCTGGTCATTCAGTGACAGACCTGCGGGTGGCTATATTACAACAGAAAAACTTCAAAAACAGACTCCAACGAGAGACTGCTGAGCTAGAATTGATATGCAAACTAGACACAATCAACTCCGGTTTGAATAAGGACTGGGAATGGCTGAGCCATTACAAACATTGAATCTATCTCCCCTTGTAAGTATTCTCACACTTCTTATCAAACTGTCTGTACTGGGCTAGCTTGATTATCACTTCAAAAGTTTTTTTTCTCTTAATTAATTGGCCTCTCAGAGTTGGTAAGACAACTCCCACCTGTTTATGCTCTCTGTATGTGTGTATATATATCTCCTCAATATATGTTCCATTCTATATGCATCCGAAGAAGTGGGCTGTAGTCCACGAAAGCTTATGCTCTAATAAATTTGTTAGTCTCTAAGGTGCCACAAGTACTCCTGTTTTTCTTATACCGAGTATATAATGAGCAAGCACATTCTTCTTATGACGTATAAATAAATGCAT
Source organism: Chrysemys picta bellii (assembly GCF_011386835.1). Classification (NCBI taxonomy): domain Eukaryota; kingdom Metazoa; phylum Chordata; order Testudines; family Emydidae; genus Chrysemys; species Chrysemys picta. Next base: position 48,407,026 of record NC_088800.1, read on the forward strand.
CTCTTATGACAACACAATCACCTTAATTCTGACCCCTGGGGTGCTGTTTTATATTGAATTGTTCTTCAGAGTATTTTTGTCATCTTGATTTAGGTGTTTGCATATTTTTCTTTAAGGATTACAATTATATAGGAAATATTATCAGTTTATATTTATCAACCAGCAGAAGAATATTGTGGTAAAGCCCTTGCAATTACTGATCTTAAGAATGATGTTGTATATGTAGTTTAAAAGGAAAGTGAGTAAGGTTATAAATTTATGATAAATTATGTATGTGGTCTTGCATTTGAGATTAATATGTTTATTACACACACACACGGGTTTCAGAATTTGTGTGCATATTATGAGATTACAGAGGAAAGAATTATATTTATTTTGGTTCAGAATTAAGGCTGTTGTATTATGATAAAATATGCCCTGCTTTGTGCATCAAAAGAATGTGTGTTTATTATGAAGGCCAGGTCCTGCAAATCTTTACTTACTCAAGCCATTCTTACTCCCTCTTGGCTTCAACAGGACTCCTCACATGATAAAAAAAATGTAGGGTTGGGCCCTAAAACTGATGTCATGATACTGGAATCAAACTGAAAAATGACAGAGAGACATAGGGACAGGGGCCTCTATGCTATAAACACATAAATGTACTTAACACTACTACTGGATCAATGGAACTACTCACAGTAGTAACATTAACCATGTGACAGTGTTTGCAGGATCAGGGCCAGAAAGAGGAAAAATGGTGAAATTTTTTTTTGGAAAGAGTAGGAAAGAAAGGGAGGAGGCTGAAAGTGAAAATGGAAAGACAATAAATGAGAGGCACAAATAAAGGGAAATGCACTATCCACGTGGCCTTTTATTTAAACCTTATATAAATGTTTCTTTGACCCCTACCTCTATCTAATACATTCCTCTTGTTTAAATTATTGTACTTAATGTTCAGAACATCCGGTGGAGTTTCTGCCCAGGAGAAGAATATATTGTTTTTCTTTAAATACGTTTATTCGGCCAAATCAGATTGTTTTTCTTTGGCAGAAAAGAATGTTATTCTGCTTTTTCACCAACGCAGATTTTTTGTGTTGTTTTTGGTGCCCTTTGCTCTTTGTCAGAGTCAGTCTCCCATCCCCATTTCCCTCGTCACTCTCATTCCAAAGGTGTTTGGGAAAAGGCCAAAGCTGCAGTGTTACAGAAACGCTTCCTTTCAAGAGCTCCAGAGGAAAGGAGAGAAAACAGAGTGAGCCCCAGGAAGGCTACAAACTTGGAACAAAATCAGAAAATAATTATACCATAAGCAGAGAAATACAGTCTCCAAATGTATATAGTCCTACAGGAACTTAAGAGACATTAGGGGAGCTCCCTATAGCCTGGGCTCCTACACCATTCCTTGCAATGAGTCTCACTGGGACCGGTGTAGCCATCAGCTACTCTGTAGTCAGAATTCCTGCATCGTTCTTTGTGTAATGGGGAGAGGAGAGTCTAGTGTAGGGGTGGCCAACCAGTGGCTCCAGAGCCACATGCGGCTCTTCAGAAGTTAATATGCGGCTCCTTGTATAGGCACCAACTCTTGGGCTGGAGCTACAGATGCCAACTTTCCAATGTGCCGGGGAGTGCTCACTGCTCAACCCCTGGCTCTGCCACAGGCCCTGCCCCTGCCACAGGCCCTGACCCCACTCCACCCCTTTCCGCCCCCTCCTCTGAGCCTGCCATGCCCTCGCTCCTCCCCCTCCCTCACAGAGCCTCCTGCATGTCACTAAACAGCTGATCGGGACGTGCAGGGAGGGTGGGGGAGGTGCTGATCGGCAGGGCTGCCGGTGGGCGGGAGGCGCTGGGAGCGGCGGGGGGGGAGGGCGGTAAAGCTGATGAGGGTCTGTTGACGTATTACTGTGGCTCTTTGGCAATGTACATTAGTAAATTCTGGCTCCTTCTCAGGCTCAGGTTGGCCACCCCTGGTCTAGTGGTTAGAGTGCTAGCCTCAGACTTGGGGAATTGTGGTTCAATTCCATCCTCTACCACAGACTCCCTGTGTAACCTTGGGCAAATAAATTAGACCTAGACCCTTAGAGACATTTAGGGGCCTAACTGTATCTCTTTGTGCCTCAATTTCCCCATCTGCAAAATGGGGATAATAGCACTGTCCAGCCTCACAGGGGTGTTGTGAGGAGAAATAAAGTAAAAATTGGGAGGTGCTCAGATACTACAATTTTGCCGGCCATACAAGTACATAAAATCTAGACGGATAGATGAGAGGCCTGAAATGCAAGAGTGTGAGTTCCCTCATCCCCTATAGTCCCCCTCCCCTTCCCTCGGGCATAATCAGAATGCCTGTACCATTCCCTATTGCATACTATGCTGCCAGAATGTATACAGCATTCCCTACAGCACCTCCTGCTGGCAGAGAGTGTACCTGGGTATAGCTGAGAACTCCCTATAGCCAGAGCTGTTACATCATTCCCTTGTGACACCCAGTAGGAAAAAGCTGGAACCAGAATAGCGGTGAGCTCCCTACAGCTGCTGTATCAGGGTTCAGCTCGGACTGAACAAGCTGAATTAATTATTATGCCTAGAGAACCTTCTGAACTGTGCCGCCTTGGCACAGAATGTCAACACACCTATTTAAAGAGAAAAAAAGCACATTGAAAAAATACAGGCCAGTTAATATTTCCTCAGCAGGACGAAAAACACCACTGCAAGCTCTTGGAAAGAAAAAGAAATAAGAGAAACAACAACAGAGTGGAGAACGGGCTACTTTTGTATAAACAAGATAAGAAAAGGGGGCTTTCTGAACCGGGTGACAAGCCCCGTTCAGATCAATCTACACAGGCTGGCTAGCAGTCTTCAAGTTTGGCATGGGAGAGAGGAGCAGTGTTTGAAAACCACTTTCAACTATAGCTTTGTTTCCTAGTACAGCCTATAGCTGTGGCATAGGTCTCAAAGCCAAACTCCATCAAAGTTTGGGGTTTTCTGATGGTTCTGGCCCATCGCCACTCCAGTCTCACAAGCCTGGCAGACTTTGCTATTTAAACTAAAATATCTTTCAGTAAGGACTTGTCTAGTAAGCAGGATTCTGTGCCCAAAAGCTGATGACCCTTTATAATTTCTGGGTACACTGGGCATCTTCATTCAGCCCTGGGCTCTACCACCTTGCTCTGCCAAACAGACCCTAGTCCTGGCCTAGAGTAACCACCCTCTCCTTGGGTGAGAGGAGACTTTCACCTCCAAACTCATTCAATTGCATCAAACAACTACATATAAACTTAAGGCCAACTTGGAACCTAACCAAACTTTGAAACCTAAGTAAGATAACAGCCTTCCATGCAGCCAATGGAAACGACTTTCTCTTTGCATTCACATTTGGACTAGGCAACCAGACCCTGACAAAGGAATCCATCTTCTCACATCAGGCCTCCCATTGTTCTCTTACAAGAACCAGGATTCCAGGAAGACAAGCAGCAAGGTAAACAGACACAGAATCAAATCTCATGATATATACATGCCCATGGAGGAGTCCAGGCACTAGAAGGTCACCTCCAACCTTCCCTATTTAAATACCTTTAAAACAACTGAGTCAGGATCCAGGAGGAGCCAGAATGGTTCCAAGAGAAACCAGAGTATCATGCTGAGAGGTCTCCACCTATCAGGTTCTCTGTGGGCAGCCTGAGAGTTTGTTCAAGTGTCTAGAAACTTTTAGTTCCTGATTAACTTTTCTTTCTTTTTTTAAGCACATTGGTAACCATAGCAACAATTGTTGGCAAAAGTGAAAATGCATTTCTGTCCTTTATTAGGAGCCATTCCCTTCAATTACCTCACTCTGCTCACCCATCCCTTCAGCCCAAGGAATTGAAGTCTGTCTTTTACAATAGACCCAGAATTGTGTCAGGGACCTAAAACTCAGGAGGCTCTGTATGCTCTCACACACATGGCCCCTCCGCCCACCCTGCCCAGCTGGAATTAAACCACAGCCTACTTACTGACTCTAAGGAGAGAGTGTTCCTCTAGCTGTTAGAGACTGAGACTGGAAGTCAGGAATGCTGGGTGTCATTTTCCAGCTAAACCACAGGCGATCTGCATGACTTTGGGCAAATCACAATTGTGCCTCAGTTTCCTCTCTTGTAAAATGGGGTGATATCTCCCTACCACATGAGTGGAGAGGGTGATAGTGAGATTTAGCTAATAATTATAAAATGCCTTCAAGAACATCAGATGAATGGTGTAGTGAAGTGCAAAGTATTATTGTATTTTTAAGGTGATGTGCTAACCTGCTGGATATTCCACTGGGATCTTGAGCATAGTGAAGTCTATACACCATCCCTTAGGAAGGGGAAAGCAATCAAACTACAGTGGCTTGAGCACAGTACAAATGATATAACATTACCGAGAGCCAGTCTGGTCTGGTAGCTAGGGCACTAGGCTAGAATTCAGAAGACCTGCCTTCTATTCCCAGCTCTGCTACTGGCAAGTCACTTCCCCCACTCTGGTTCCTGTCCCATCCTTTGTCTACTGAAGTTTTCTGAGGCATGGACTACCTCTCACTATGTGTATGTACAGTACAGCACTTAACACCCGATCTCAGCTGGAGCCTCTAGGTGCTAATGTAATGTAATAACATCACTCCTGCTACTACCAGCATGTCTTAGCAGAGAACAGCTTGACTGTGTCCCAGGATCTGTGGTGCAGGGGCCTGTGCTTGTGGAGCAGGAGGGTAGGAGCTCTAAAAAGATAGTTACCTTTTCCATAACTGGGGTTCTTTGAGATGTGTTGCTCATGTCCATTCCATATTAGGTGTGTCTGTTCTCCACATGCACCGGTGCTGGAAGTTTTTCCCTCAGAAGTATCTGTAGGGGACCGGCTCTGGCGCCCTCTGGAGTGGTGCCTGCTTGGCATGGTATAAGGGGCCCTGCCAGCTCCCCCCTCCCTCAGTTCCTTTTTGCTGGAAACTCTGACAGTGGGGAAGGAGAGTGGGTTATGGAATGGACATGGGCAACACATCTCGAAGAACATCAGTTACAGAAAAGGTAACTGTCTTTTCTTCTTTGAGTGCTTGCTCATGTCCATGCCATACTAGGTGACTCCAAAGCAGTACCCCTGAAGGTGAGTAGGAGTTCATGGACATGTAAATTGCAACACAGCTCTGCCAAACCCAGCATCATCTCTGGCCTGCTGAGGGATGGTATAATGAACAGTAAACATGTGAACCGAGGACCATGTTGCAGCTCTATAGATATCCTGGATAGGGATGTGTGCCAGGAAGGCCACCGAAGATGCCTGCACTCTCGTCGAGTGGGTTCTGACAATCGGCAGCGGCAGAACCCCTGCCAGGTCGTAACAGGTCCTTATGCACAAGGTAATCCAATTGGAAATCCTCTGGGAGGACACCGGATGGCCCTTCATCCTATCCGCTGTAGCGATGAAGAGTTGAGTCGATTTTCAGAAAGGCTTGGTACGTTCTAAGTAGAAAGCCAAGGCCCTCCAGACGTCCAGGGCATGAAGACAGCTCTCCTCACTGGTCTTGTGTGGTTTGGGACAGAATGCCGGGAGGAAGATGTCCTGGTTCATATGAAAGGTGGAGACCACCTTTGGCAGGAAGGCTGGGTGGGGCCGCAACTGAACCTTATCTTTGTAAAAGACCATGTGCAGGGGTTCTGAGGTCAAAGCTTTAATTTCAGAGACGCGTCTTGCCGACATCACTGCCACCAGGAACGCGACCTTCCATGACAGGTGGGAAAGGGAGCAGGAACCCAGTGGCTCAAAGGGCAGGCCGATAAGCCTAGAGAGGACCAAGTTAAGATCCCACTGTGGGACAGGAGTCCGTTCCTGCGGGAACAGTCTCTGGAGCCCTCTCAAGAATCTGACCATCATGTCATGGGAAAACACCGTCTGTCCTTGGATTGTCAGGTGAAAAGTGGAGATGGCCGCTAGATGCACTCTAATGGAAGAGTGTGCCAGACCCTGGTTCCTGTAGTCCAGGACAGCCTTTATGGAAGAACACGAGGGAGAAATGCCATGCTCGGACGCCCAGTGGGAAAATCTCTTCCACTTGGCCGGGTAAGTCAGTCTGGTTGAGGGCTTGCCAAGAGCAAAACCAGTGGCATTTCCTGTTCTGTCTGGTAGTGAACAGGCCCACTTGGGGAGTTCCCCACCTTTGGAAGATCAGGCAGGCTACCTCTGGATGGAGCGATCACTCATGGTGAGAGAAGAAAGTAGGTGCTGAGCTGGTCTGCCAGTGTATTCCTGACACCGGGAAAGTGACAAGCTTCCAGGTTCATTTCGTGGCTGATGCAGAAGTCCCATAGACGGAGTGCCTCTTAACAGAGAGTCGACGAGTGCGCTCTCCCTTGCCTGTTGATGTAGAACATCGAGGCTGTGTTGTCCGTCAGGACTCGTACCACCTTGCCTGACAGGTGGGGCAGGAAGACTCCGCACGCCAGCCAGACTGTTCAGAGCTCTTTGACATTTATGTGCAACTTCGCCTCCTCCGGGGATCACATCCCCTGTGTCTGGAGGTCGCCAAGATGCGCACCCCAGCTGAGGTCTCAGGCATCCGACACCAACTCAATGGAGTAAGGGGGGTTATCGAATGGAACCCCCTCCAGGATTGTCCACCATAATAGTAAGGTAAGTGTCGCCTAGGGAATGGTAACCCTCTTTTCCAGGAGCTCTCTGGACTGGGAATAGACCATTCCCAGCCATTGTTGCAAGGGTTGCATCCGGAGCTTGGCATGGCGGACCACATAAATGCATGCCGCCATGTGACCCAGGAGGCACAGACAGACCCTGGCTATAGTCAGAGGGGACTTCCGCGATGAGGTTCATTAACGTGTGGAACCTTTCCAGTGACTCGACCTGTGCCAGGGCGTTCCTGTCAAGGACCGATGAACTCTGCACCAGCACTAATGTCTACTTTTTGTCATTTACCAGTAGGCCCAGAGAGCGGCATGTGGACTGAAGCACCGTGACATCCCTTTGGACTTGAAACCTGGAGCTGCCCTTGATGAGCCAGTTGTTGAGGTACGGGTAGATCTGAATACCCCGGCGCCTGAGGTAAGTCGCTACCACTGACATGCACTTGGTAAACACTCTTGGTGGTGTTGCCAGGCCGAACGGGAGGCCTGTAAACTGGTAGTGGTGGGGCCCCACCATAAACCGGAGAAAGCGTCTGTGTCCTTGAAAGATCACTATGTGTAAGTATGCGTCCTTCAAGTTGAGGGCAGCATACCAATCTCCCAGATCCAGGGAGGGGATAACAGAAGCCAGGGAAACCATGCAGAACTTTAGGTACTTGCTGAGGTCTCAGATGGGCCATAGACCGCCCTTGGCCTTTGGGATTAAAAAGTACCGGGAATAGAACCCCTTGTTCCTGTACTCACAAGGAACTTCTTCCACTGCACCCAGTAGTAACCCCTTTACCTCCTGCGCAAGAAGACTCTCATGAGAGGGGTCCCTAAAGAGGGACGGGGAAGGCGGGTGGGAAGGAGGGGTAGAAAGGAACTGGAGGGTATAACCCTGTTCCACTGTGCTGAGGACCCATTGGTCCAAGATTATAGCTATCCAGGCAGGGAGGAAGAGGGAAAGGTGGTTGGAGAACATAGGGAAGGATGGATCTGGGGAATAGTCTAGTAGGTCACCCTGAGGCGCACCCTCAAAACAACTGTTTGGCCCCCTGCTTATTACAGGTTGAGCCCGACTGGGAAGAGGGTGGAGGCGGGTGGCTCGGGTGGCACTTGTAGCCCTTGGCTCATTTATAGGGCTGGTACTGCCAAGGCTGGTTCCCCTGGCCCTGTGGCTGCTGCGGTTTGAACCACTTATGCACCGGGGCTGGGACATAGAGACCCAGGGCTTTTAGGGTGGTGTGGGAGTCCTTGAGGCCATGCAATTTGCTGTCTGTTTGCTCCGCAAATAGGGTCCAGCCATTGAAGGGCAGGTCCTGCTGCTGAGCCTCGGTGGACAACCCAGAGAGGAGCAGTCAAGAGGCTCACCGCATAGAGACAGCAGAAGCCATGGTGCAGGCAGCAGCGTCTGCAGTGTCTGATGCCGCCTGGAGGGCCACCCTGGCCATGGTCTTGCCCTCATCGAGGATTGCTCGGAACTCCTTCTTGGAAGCCTCGGGGAGCAACCCTTTGAACTTGGCCATGGCTTGCCACATATTGAAGTCATATCAGCCAAGGAGGGCTTGGTGGTTGCCACTCAGCTGAAGGCTGGAAGACGAATAAACCTTTTGTCCGAAAAAATCCAGCCTCCTCGAGTCTTTATTTTTGGGGGTGGTCCTGGATTGTTCCCGCCTCTCCTTGTGGTTAACTGCCTTGACCACAAGGGAATTGGGGGCTGGGTGGGAGTATAAGTACTCATGCCCTTTGGTTGGCACGAAATACTTGTGTTCGGCCCTTTTAGAGATGGGGCCAGGGAAGCGAGGGTCTGCCACAGGGCATTAGTGATCTTAGAAACTTCTTCATGAAGAAGTAGTGCCACCCTGGCAGGAGCGGAGGACGTCAAACAGGGAAACTGAGGGCCCTTCCAATTCCTCTGCCTGAAGCCCCAGGTTAGAAGCGACCCTCTTCAAAAGATCCTGGTGCATCTTGGCATCATCCTGAGGAACTGGGTGAGGACAAGGACAATGCCGGTGCCGCGGGAACCTTGATGTCCATTGGTGGTCTAGCAGCTTGCTCCCTTGGGTCCTCCTGGACCTGCGGGGTCTTACCCCCCCAAAGTCTCCAGCACCAGAGGGGGATGGGATACTGAGGCTGCTGGCCTCTCTGAGGCTTCCAACACCGATCAGGCAGCCTGGGAAGGCTGGGTGAACCCACAAGGGTTCCACGGGTACCATGGCACTGGCCACTGCGATTGGGGCCATGGGACAGGTTTCGATGCTGATAATGTAGTCAGCACCATCAGTACTAGGGCTTGTCCCGCAGTCAGGGAACCTCACTCTGAGATGGAGCGGTTGGTCCCAGGCGACGAGGATTGGGCTGAGTGGTGGCTCTTGTCCAACTGGTGCTGGTCGCTGTGTCCCGAAGTTGACGTGTCCGAGCAAGACTGTCTTGTTTGGGCTCTCGGGGACTGATGGCATTCGGCAGATCTGCGGCAGATACCCGGCGATCCACGTCTTATGCTACTCGACCGGTGCCAGGACGTCGAACGGGACTGGGAGCTACTACAAGCCGGTTGCTGGGAGGATCATCCTGAGTAGGGCGACCTTCCGTTTGGAGACGGGCGATGATGGCCCAGCGATCGGCGGTCTCTGGTGCCCGATCGGTCCCGGGATCAGTACTGGGCCCTTGAAGACGGTCAGGGCCGGTCACAGAGTTCCTGCCAGGTGGTGCATGCCTCAGAGGGTCTTCACCAATCTACCAGTGAGGTACACCTCAAGTCCCTCGATGGGTGCCCCCAGTGTAGGGACTGAAGAGGGCTCCACTGAGCCTGCCTCTCCTGTCCTGAGGTGTGACAGCTGCAGGCGGGTGAACGCTGGTGGGACATCCCTCTCGACGGGGAACAGTACCGCTGAGGCGGGGACACATGCATGGGTCCCAATGCGGGTTTTCCCTGAGACCGGGGTACCGCAGGAGCCAGTGAGGCTTCGGGCGTCGACGGCACTTGAAGCTGGCCGGGGCCTGCACCACTATCTGGAGTTGCAGGCAAGGCATGGGATGGGCTGCACTGCTTGACTTGAGCTGGGGCCCGACTTCCCGAGTGGGGATGTTGAGCTGCCCAACACGGGTCTTGGGTCGCCCCCTGCCCTCTCCTTTCCCTTGCAGGAGGTAGGAGATCTTTCCCTCACAGTCTTTTTCAGCTTCTTGACTGGAGCCATGGAAGGAGACCGGTGCGGGCTCGTGGACGGTGCTGGGGGAGCACTGCGAACGGAGACCACAGTGATCGGTGCAGTGTCGGACTGCCGCTCTGGTGCGAGTGCCAACTCCATTAGGAGCGCTTTCAAACGGATATCATGCTCCTTCTTCATCCTAGGTTTAAAGGACTTGAAGATATGGCACTTGTCACTTATGTGCCCCTCGCCTAAGCACCTTAGGCAGCTGGTAGGAGGATCGCTGAGGGGCACAGGCCATTTGCAGCGATTGCAGGGCTTAAAGCCTGAGGACCAGGGCATGCCCCGACCCCCGGCTGGGTCCCATTTTGGGACTAACAAAGAGTTTGAGAACTACTACTAAGGGTAACTAAGAAAACTACTAACTATGTATAACTATTTTACAGGATTTCAAAGTTCGCAAGAACAGAGAAGGAATCAAAGATAGCCGAAGCAGCAGACGTTCCAGCACCATCACTAGCGGCAAGAAAGAACTGAGGGTGGGGGGAGCCAGCGGCACCCCTTATACCACGTCATGCAGGCCCCACTCCAGAGGGCGCTAGAGCCGATCCCCTACGGATACTGCTGAGGGAAAAACTTCTGACACCGGTGCATGTGGCGAGCACACACACCTAATATGGAATGGACATGAGCAAGCACTCGAAGAACTGATTGCTCCCCTGATGTGCTGTTCTGAGGAGCTGTGACAGTCCTAACAGGTCACTGAATGTGAACACAGGCTCCAAAATGGCTAAAGGGCCTCAGTGCAGCGAGGCGTGGGTGCTGAACCTACATCCCTTTCCACCCAGCACCCCAAGCACTTGTGATTGCAGTACTGGGGCCCTAAGTCATGATGTGCTCACCTGCTTAGGGCAGGGACAGGGGCGGCTCTATGTATTTTGCCGCCCAAAGCACGGCAGTCAGGCAGCCTTTGGCGGCATGCCTGCGGGAGGTCCGCCGGTCCCGCGCCTTCGGCGTACCCGCCGCCAAATTGCCGCTGAAACCGCAGGACCGGCGGACCTCCCGCAGGCATGCCGCCGAAGGCAGCCTGACTGCCGCCCTCATGGCGACCGGCAGGCCGCCCCCTGTGGCTTGCAGCCCCAGGCACACGCTTGATGTGCTGGTGCCTGGAACTGCCCCTGGGCAGGGAGCTTGAGGCCGAAACTCTGCTCCGCTAAGCATCCCAATGTCCCAGAATGCCGTGTGCGCCGAGGGACTCCCTCATGCTAAATGAAAAGGGGAGCGAGCTCAATAGCCGGCAGCCTAAAGAGCTCTCAGCAGACCAGCGAAACCCTCTTGCAGTGATTTTCCCAAAGCCCTACAAAAAAAACTTCCAGTGAAGAATGTGCCGCTTGTTGGCGAATTTTCTGCCTTGGCCCCAGGGGCTGCTTCTCACACATGATTAGTGTGTTTACCCTTGTAACACGGGCAAAGCCACACAATAGGGCCTCTGAGGAGACATTTCCCGCCATTTCCCCCCCATTGTAGCCCTTTTCTTTCCTCTCCCCCCCTTCCCTTCCTTCTTCCCCTTGTCGAGGAGATAAAAGGCTGAATTTGTGAATCACTTCGGCTCCAAAGAAGAGACTCACAAAGGCTACGAGAGCTGAGCCCTTCCATGCTGCCTCTCTTCCCTGGCTGTGAAAGAAGCCGGGCCTAGCTGCTGAAGGCCTTTGGCAGAGCAGATGATTTCCTTTTGCCCTCTATTGTGGAGATACAAGGGTTGGGGGTGAGGGGAGGTGTATTGTGACACCACTGCTGGTATTCAGGCTCCTTCTGGGACTGATCATAAATAAAACAACAGCTGGGGGATTTCCTGAGGGTTGCCTCACACAGCCAGGGCACAACCAGCTCTGAGAGATGCAGTTGGCCCCGAGATCCTCTGTCTTTGAACTCAGGCTCTGGCTGTGCAGTGAGCCTGGCCTGTGCAATCACAGACAGCATGGAAGTGGCAAAAGGAAATGAGCGACTGCCAATGGGGGCAGGAGAGCAGCAGGTTGGGGTCTGTAATAGGGTGACCAGATGTCCTGATTTTATAGGGACAGTCCTGATTTTTGGGTCTTTTTCATATATAGACTCCTATTACCCCCCAACCCCATCCTGATTTTTCACACTTGCTGTCTGGTCACCCTAGTCTGTAATGGGAGTGGGAGGTAGGATAGGGAGCGGGACAGCAGCAGGTATTGAGATCTCTAATGAGAGTGGGGGTACGATGGGGGCAGGATGGCAGCAGGTGAGTAAGGGCAGAGGAGTGGGATTGGGATCTGCATGGGGCGAGAGGGGTACAATAGGGAATGGGATACTAGGTGTTTGTAGGGCGCAGGGGAATTTGTCCTTGTGCCTGAGACTAGAGGTACAGTAGAAGCCCATAATGGAATGAGACTAACGAGGGTGGATGGGACTAGAGTCACACTACCGAACAATGGGAGGCAAACTCTGAGGTGCTCTGGGGGCGCTCAGGAGGAGGCAAGCATTTCCCCATATACTCTTTGACAGAGATATATTCCTGTAATACAGAGCAGCTGAGTGACAGCTTGTTGAAAGGCAGCTGAGGGAGGGGGAATACAGCTACCCCAACAATACCTCTATCTGCTGACAAAGGCCTTTCTGAATAGGTCAGCATTTGTAGCTGGGCCACTCCAACTGCAACTGCACCATCACGGAGGTCCTGGGGACCCCAAAGGCTGCCGTTAAAGGAGTCTGCTCCCATAGATGGAGTGGGAGTTCTAAAGCCAGCTCAGGCACAGAGGGGCTGGGAGAGCTGGGAGGCACTCCACTCCTTCTGCTGCAGCCCCACACAGCGATCCAGCTATTTAACGCCAGTTGAAGAAAGGCATGGCCAGAGTGAGGGCACTATTGGGATGGGGAGGGGGGAGAATAGCACATGTGTATGCGGGGGGCATGACTCTGTGCGCTGTCCCCCAGCCGCAGGCACCACCCCCGCAGCTCCCATTGGCTGTGGTTCCTGGCCAATGGGACTGCGGAGCCAGCGCTCGGGGTGGGGGCAGCACACAAAGCATCCCTGGCCGCCCATGTGCTTAGGGGTTATGGGGACATGCTGGCTGCTTCTGGGAACTGCACGGAGCCAGGGCAGACAGGGGGCCTGACTTAGCCCACTGCACTGCTGACTGGACTTTTAATGGCCCAGTCAGCAGTGCTGACTGAAGTCATCAGGGTCCCTTTTTGATCGGGCGTTCTGGTTGAAAACCGAACACCTGGCAACCCCAATTCAATCAGCTGCAGGATGTTGTAATCGAATGGGTACTCATACATATACGGCCACTTCAGTGCTACCTGCAAGGAGATGTGGCCATAGGCGGCGAGTTATGTGGGCCCGTAGTGCCTGGGCACCAGGAATATTCAAACACAAGTTTGAGGCCAGGTCTCTCCCTCGGCCCCGCCTTCCACTCTGGGCGCTCCCCCCTGCAATTTAAAATGGCCTGGGGCCCCCATCCACCACTGGCAGTGCAGTGGAGCTGAGCGGCTTCCTATCTGCTCGCTCCACGTGGCTGCTGGCCCCTCCCTGCAGCCCCTGGCCGGGGTGGGTCTGTGTCTACGTGTGCTGCTCCCACCCCATGTGCCCCTGTGGCCAATAGGAAGCTGCAGGGGCAGTGCCTGGGGGTAGCAGCGTGTGGAGGCCCCCCAGCCCGCCCTGCCTAGGAGCCCCAGGTAAGCGCCGCACCCTGACTCCCTTCCAGAGCATGCGCCCCCTGCCCCCTCCCTCCTGCCCCCAAACTCCCTCCCAGAGCCTGCACCCCCTCCTTCTGCACCCCTCCCATCCCCAAACTCCCTCCCAGAGCCTGCACCCCCACCCCCAGCTCAGAGCCTGCACCCAAACTCTGTCCCAAAGCCTGCATCCCTCACCCCCTCCTGCGCCCCTACCCCCTGCCCCAGCCCAGAGCCTGCACCCAGCACCCAAACTCCATCCTAGAGCCTGCACCCCAGACCCTCTCCCCCACCCAAACTCCCTCCCAAAGTCTGCACCCCTCCTGCACCCCAATCCCTCGCCCCAGCCCAGGGCCTGCATCTCCTCCCCCGACCCAAACTTCTCCCAGAATTTTGGTCCGGGGAGGGGAGGCACAGTGCAGCTGCAGCTGGCCTGGGGCTCCTCTGGGTAGGTGGAGGGGGGCTTGAGGCTTCAGCCAGCCCGGGGCTCCTCTGGGCAGGATGGGGAGACTCGGGGGGGAGCAGAATTTGGGGAGGGGGCAGGCTCTGAGCATTCTGGGCACCACCAAAACTTCTACAAACCTGCCGCCCCTGGATGTGGCTGGTTCGGGAGCTCAACATTTGCATGGGATGAAGGTTCCCCAAGTCAGTTCTTTTACTTGAGATTAAGATGGTGCTGGCATCTGGTCTCTAATATCACTCACTCAGGTGCAAATGCTGGTGGTCCCACTGAAGTAAATGGCAAAACTCCCATTGACTTCAGTAGGAGCTGGAGCAGGCCCTGGAGCACATGTAGCTACTGTCCAGCCTTGCTTGCTGTTTTTCACCCTGAGGGTATGTCTTCACTTGGCGGGTAGCAATCAATTTATCCGGGATCGATATATCGCGTCTCGTTAAGACGCGATATATCGATCCCCGAACGCGCTCACCATCGACTCCGGAACTCCACCAGAGCAAGCGGCGGTAGCGCAGTCGACGGGGGAGCCGCAGACGTCAATCCCGCGCTGTGTGGATCCCAGGTAATTCGATCCAAGATACTTCGACTTCTGAAGTTGCGTATCTTGGATTGATCCCCCCCCCCAGTGTAGACCAGCCCTAAGTTTCTCTCTCTTTGCATCTGTTTGGACCCTCCCAGCTTTCCCAGCAGCAGGGCTGCTGACAGCTGGCAAAGGCACAGGTTTCTCAGTGCATAGCGACAAATTCCTTAAATTCACTGCTACTTTACAGTCTCCGAGAAAGGCGAACTGTGGGGGAGGGCTGTAGGGAGGGTGGGAGCAGCCATAATTCAAGGAGTGCAAGTTAAAGAAGTTTTTGGTAGCACAGAGCTTCCTCCACTGGCCACCTAATGCTTCCAAAAACTGACTTGCCGTCTTAAAAATCCCTCACCGCATTACAGCAAAACCACTCCTCTCTCTGAGCCCATTGACATGGCTGGGCATCTTCAACTGACTCCCAAGGGAGATGGATTGGGATCTCTATTTTCATCCTCATCTTCTCCTGTCCATTCCTCTTTCTGCATTTCAGAGGAGGTGATATTGTGTTCATGGCTCCAGCCAGCATTGGTCATTTCTCTCTCTGGCTAGCTAGAAGCCTAATCTAGCCTGAACCTGAATCAAATCCTGATTGTGGATTGCTTAACTAATTAACTAGATAACAGGCCTAACTCCTCTGACGTCAATGGAGTCACACCAAAGATGAATTTGGTCCACTGTCTGTACAGTGCTTACAAAGGGTAGAGTACTGTGAAAGTGCTAAGTGACACTCACTCCATTGGTTCATTCTCCCTTCTTCCTGTTTCTCTCCCTCTGTTCCCTTTCTGCAGCACATTTCTCTCACTCTTTTACTTGTCCTATTTTCATTCTTTCTCTCCTTCAGTTTCTTTATCTCTTTCCCTCCCCCACTTTCTCCTGCTTCTATTTCTTCTTGATTTTCTGGTTGCTATAGGCCTAGTTGGCTCCACCTCCCAGCGAGTACCATAAAATTGGAGAAGTCACCATGGCCAACTGATTTGGATTTGGCATTCTCTCAGATTGTTCAGATTAGCATCACCCCCACTTCCACTCTCAGCACAGAACCAACATGGGGCAACAGGAGCAGGGGAGAAACTCAGAGACTCACAGGTCAGGGCGACTGTGTACAGTACCTAGCACAGCTCCAATCAGGGCCCAGCTGTTCTTAAAATAGGTAAATTTTATTAAAACCACTTGGCCCATCCATTTTGAGCCTCCTTCCTCTTTGGTGGCCTGAGTGTTTTGGTACTACCTAAATCACTCAGCAACATTAACACCAACTATACTCTTTAGTTCTCTTTATTCACTGCTAAACATACTGGATAATAATAAATAGTCTAAATTCTGCTCTGCTATAAGGCCAGATCTTGAGTGTCCTCAGTTTCTATTGATTTCGGCTAGTTTTGCAGGGTTTGGACCCTTATGCACATGCAACTCCACTGACGCAAAACAAGTCTGAGATTCCAAGGCAACGTGATGTAGTAGATAAGGCTCTGAAGTGGGAGTCCAGAGATCTGGGCACTATTTCCAGCTCTGCATCTAGCCCACTGTGTGGCCTTGGTCAAGTAAATTCACCTGTGTTCCCTTGCACCCTTTATCTGCCTTGTCTATTTAGATTAGTCCTTCCAGCCAGGCACCATCTCTCCCTATAGCCTAGTAGTAAACTGAATTAAGCAAAAATTATATTAGCCATGCTCAAACCAATTAACAGTGTCCACACAAGAGGGTGGCACTGATTTCACTAAATCAGTTTAGAAAATGACAGTGAAATCTGTGCTATTTATGTGTGTAGACAAGCTGGAAGTGTTTATACAATGCATAGCACAACAGGCCCTGACCTTAACTGGTACTAGGTGCTACTGTCACACACATAAATAATAATAGTTGCTAGGAAATAACTGAAGGTGGGATTTGTCTCACTATGGTTAGTGTTTCTGGTACAGGGTATTTATTTTTGTGCATGTTACAGGAGTGGATTTGGTCAAACAAATGAGAGGGGAAATCCAGTTTGGGAGGGGAACATATCTGGAACTTAGGCTTTTGTTAGATTTTAAAAGAGCAATTCCAAAAATTAAGCACCCAAACTAGCTTTTTTGGGGGGTTCAGCTTAAAGGTTACAAGCAAACAAAAGCATCTGCGGTTAGCACAGGGGAGATCCACAAGCCAAAATAAAAAAATAAACGTGATTGTGTCTAACTAAACATTCCCTATCCAAATAATTTCTTCTAGGTATGGAAGATGAATTTTCATACCTGGTTCAAGCCTTATACAGCATTGCTGCTCCATCCCTGCAGCCCAGAGAACAACAGACAAAGGGAAAGTTTCTTCCCCAATTTTAAAAGAATCTACCTTCCCGTTGGCTCTTTTGGTCAGGTGCTCACTCCTTTTCTTTTACCTGTGGGCTTGTTAACCCTTTACAGGTAAACCAAGCAGAGAACAGACCAAGAGGGATTTTACAGCTAACTGTGTCCATCAAAGGGAGCTACTCCCCCCACCCCCTTCATGTATCACAGATGTCAAGATCTACGAACCCCTGCCAGGCAGGTCTAAAATTAGGAATTCAGCTACTAGAGGTGATGGGTCTGGTATAGAAACCTGGACCCCAATCCTGCCACAAGCATCACACAGCTGGACCCTGTCCACAGCTGGACATGCTGCCTCAGAGACTTCATAGAATATCAGGGTTGGAAGGGACCTCAGGAGGTCATCTAGTCTAACCCCCTGCTCAAAGCAGGACCAATCCCCAGACCAATTTTTACCCCAGTTCCCTAAATGAATCCCTCAAGGATTGAGCTCACAACCCTGGGTTTAGCAGGCCAATGCTCAAACCACTGAGCTATCCCTCCTTCTATGGTCTGTCTACCCAGAACTCATTGTGGGATCAGCACCATGGCTAGACTAGGGGCAGAGACCATACCTTTCTATTTGTCCTGAAAAGCACCCAGCACACTGTGGGGCACTGGGAAAATAGTGAATAACAACTGTGAGTACTAAATACACTGTGTTCATAGGCAACAGACAGTGCTGTCCCGGGGCTATCACCTATTTCAAGGACCTGACAAATTAAAACCACCCAAACCTCTCTTTTATTTCTCTGACAACATTGTGCAACATGCTCAAAATCTGTTTGTGTCCCCATTTGCTGCTCATCCAGAGTAGCAGGATATCTCCCCCAGGGAGGCAGTGTAGCAGCGTGCACTACCTTGGGACTCTGGAGGCCTGGGTTCCATTCCTGGCTAGCCTGCTGAGTGACCTTCAGCAAGTCCTTTCACTTCCCTAGCCTTTAATTATCCCTTCTATAAAATGGGGACAATGATACTGACTTTGTAAAGTGCTAGGGAATCTAAAATGATAGATTAGCATTAAGTGGTGATGTTATTACTGCTGCTAGCTAATAGGTTTAGTCCTCTAGCTTCAGGTCTGTGCTGGAGGTCCTGGATTCAAACCCTGTTAAAGGGGCATGGTGGTTGTTGTTACTTCCATCCAAGGATCTCAAAGCACTTCACAATTCCTGTAGGAGACAGAGAAATATTATTTTAGGGAAACTGAGTCACAGAGAGGTGAAATGATTTGCCCAAGGTCATGCAGTGAGTCGGTAACAGAACCAGAATCCTTGTACAACTACTAGATGCTCTGGAGCATAAGCTTTCGTGGGTGAATACTCACTTTGTCAGACGCGTCTGACGAAGTGGGTATTCACCCACGAAAGCTTATGCTCCAATACGTCTGTTAGTCTATAAGGTGCCACAGGACTCTTTGTCGCTTTTTACAGATCCACACTAACACGGTCTGATACTAGACTCTCTGCTAACCCCACTCGCCATAAAACCCTTTGCAATTCTTTTAAAATCTGTGTTTAACTACAGTTGTTATCCAGTCCGCGGAAAGGGCATGAAACCAAAGGCTTAGGCTGCTATGGCTGCTCTCTGGCCATTACTACAGCAGGGATGATGACCTCTGCTTTGAATTTCCTGACATTGGTTGACTTGCTATATTATACAAGCCCCCCCATGTTATTTCAGCATAGGGACTACTCCCTCCCCCATTTTAAAAGGCTTTTTCTAAGTATAGCAGCATCTGTGTTTGAGGCCAGAGCACTGTAAATCCATTTTTTGACAAGCCCATTTTGACATCAGGGGCTCATGTCTGCTGAGCGCCCTCGGGTACAATTCGGACTCAGACTTTTCCCCCTGAGATTTGGATTTGGTCTTATTTTTGCTTTGACTCTTATATATGTGAAAGATTGTGATAGTTTGAAGTGTGTGTGTGTATGTGTGTGTGTCTGTCTGTCTTCCTCCCCACTGGATTTGAAAATCACACCACCTGTTGCGCTTGTCCATGCAGTGTTACATCCAGAACGGGGCTTAGAATTCCCTCTTAATGAAAACAGGCTTGAGAATGAGGCTAAGACTGTGGGAAAGTTCCAGCATGTGGGAAGACAGTGGGGAGCTGGGGACGGGGGTGGGAAGAGGGGGGGGGGGATGGAGTTTGTGTGTGTGGTGGGGGAGGAGAGGTGGGGGTGGAATCCAGTTTACCAGCCACTGTTCTCTTCGTGTAGGAAGCAAATTGCCCACCCACAAAATTTAAAAAAAGATGGAACAACAATGAGTCAATTAGGGAAGCAGGAGCACAAAGCACAGGCTTCGTAGCTGCTCTTTGCTGACAGTTGCTGACACATCATCTCTCTATTTGATTGCTATCAGCTTCCCTCACGCCCATTGGAGTAAAACTTACTTAGCTTCCCCATAGGGTGACCAGATGTCCCAATTTTATAGGGACAGTCCTGATTTTTGAGTCTTTTTCTTATATAGGCTCCTATTACCCCCCATCCCCTGTCCTGATTTTTCACACTTGCTGTCTGGTCACCCTACTTCCCCATGGCTCTCCTGCAGCAGTTCCTATGGTGGAGGCTGCAAGGAGCTGTGAACCCTATCCCCAAGCCAGCACACACTCTAGCTGCAGGGACAGTAGCTGTGATCGCTTACCCAGATACTGTAGTGCCTTTCACACCATTCTCTGCCGTGACTCAAGCTGGGACTAGTGGGACTAGTGAAGCTGTGAGCAATCCCCCAGCCACAGTTTTTATCCTGAACTGTACAGTGACTCCTGCTTGGCTCCCCCCACATCCAGTGTTTTTGCAGCTTTCCTTACAGTTGCTGGTTGTCTGCCTGTAACCCTTTAATTGCCCTAATTGCTTGAGTTTTTCCTCTGCTTCGGAGGGCTGCTGCCCTTGACTTTGTTCCCTCTGTCCATCCAGTCTGCCAAGCCATCAGCCAGCATTATATCTCTGGTATTCGCCTCTCTGTAGGAGTCCAACAGGGGTATAAGAAAATGCAAGGGACCCTTTCTGTGGCCTGCAAAGGCCTTCCAGCATATGCAAGTGACTATCAAAGCCTGCTTTGGCAGTCAAGTCAGGAAGATTCTGTGGGTCAGTGGACCTGCCTGACAGCTGTTCAGGAAGTAGGAGCAATGGGATTTCCCCAGGCACTTGCAGCACTAGAAGAAACAGTCCACGATCTGAAGGGCTCCAGAAAGGGGCAGCTAAAATGGACCTCTGAGACAGCTGGTTGGGGGGTGATGGGAAATCTCTTCACTTAGGGAAAAACGTGGCAGATATTGACTCCCATATTGTGCTCTTCTTGCACATGCTGTCTAATCCCTGGCAGATCTCTGCATGCAAGTGGAGGAGAATATCCAAGTTGAACTCCATTGAGTGGCTCTAAGAGGAGAATTTGCCTGATCTCTGCATGACTGGGGTACATTTTCTGAACAGCAGAGGGTTCAACCTGTGCATCTGCCATTGATATTAGTGGGAGTCATGTGGCTAAGACCCAGCCTGGTGCTTTGAAGCTGTGTGCATCTCTTCTCCCTCTTCCCAATAATTTATTTGGTTATCAAATGAATGGTGTTGCTCATCCCCAAGGTGCCAGGACTACTCGGTCTCACTTTGTGACATTGGCACCCTAATGTGCTGCATACACTAAGCAAAAAGAGGACTGCACCAGACCACTGCTTGAATGCCTGGATCTGACAGTGCCGGGTGATACCTTGTGTCTCTGTGCAACAGCTGTCCCAGGTATTTTACAAATTGTGGTTGTTCGTTGTGTCTGGGACCTTTATCTGAGCTCTGCTGAATCAGTGCAGGCTGTAGTTTTCTTCCAAGGAAACTACAAGCATTTCATCTGCACTGGCGCATCCCACAATGCAGTACCTCCTGTTTGGAAATTACCCCAAATCCTATACTCCCAACACAATGGAATAGGTGCTGCAAGAGACCCACAACACAGGGCTACAACCATACCTGTAAGATGTGAGTTGTTGCAATGCCATTTTGCTTAGTGTAAATGGGGTCCTAATGTTGTCACACCCAAAGCATCTTAGTAAGTGAACAGGCACGTAAGCGTTGCCATAGCCATATTAAAGACCTTGTATCTGACCTATCATTAGGTTTGTGTCTGCTTAGAGCCCATGACAGCCCCAAGCCTGAGAGTTTGTTCTTAACCAGAGAGTGAGGAAGCTGTATTTACACCTCCTCTTGAAACAAAGACGGCAAGCAATGCTTTGTCTCCCAAGACAGCTTCTCCCCATGAGGATCCATTTTCATGTTAGGAAACCAGGCGGGAGACAAAGAAGCTGCCAAAGCTGAGTGTATATTTCCTTTCTGATCCTTTGCTTACTCATGGGAACAAAATATTCTGATCTTTCTTGGAATGAGACACAGACCCAAAACAATCAGTAACCTAAACCTAGACAATTGCACAACTGGGTTTCAAGACACCAACCACCAAAACCCTAATTCAATCAGGGGAGACAGAAGAAAAGTAACTTTTTAACAAAGTAAATAAAGAAACATACGTAACCTCTCCCTGGCTCTCTTTATGTGGCTGGGTTCTGTGTTGATTTATAAATGTTGTTGCTATTCCCAGGAAGGAAAAATATGTAGCAACTGGCTGTGTACACAGAGCAGAAAGGTGCAGCAGGCAGAGGTGATCGGGGGAGGGATAGCTCAGTGGTTTGAGCATTGGCCTGCTAAACCCAGAGTTGTGAGCTCAATCCTTGAGGGGGGCCACTTAGGGATCTAGGGCAAAATCAGTACTTGGTCCTGCTAGTGAAGGCAGGGGGCTGGACTCAATGACCTTTCAAGGTCCCTTCCAGCTCTAGGAGATGGGATATCTCCATTAACTTTTTTTTTTCCCTTTCTCTGTGAGCTCTGCCTGAGACATTAGGAAAGAAATTGCCAGGGGTTTGTTCTTATTGGCTTTCCAGGAATGTGTGATTTATAAATTAAGGCCTATTGCAGCAAGAGAGCTATCAATGGACTGGAGGTCGGGGTGGTTAGGGTTGCCGGTGTCCGGTTTTCGACGGGAAAGTCCAGTTGAAAAGGGCACATGACTGTCCAGTCAGAAACACTGACTGGACACTCAAAGTCTGGTTACTGCCTGCAGGGGTGCCAGAACAGTTGGGGCCAGGTGTGCTGGCAGGCAGGGAGGCACTGTGAGGGGATCGTGGCACAGAGCCGGCAGTGGGGGCAGCAAGCGGCCGTGCTCCCTCCTTTGCTCCCCCCAGCGCACACCCGTTCCCCCCTACCACCCCGCACTGTGCACACCCATGCTGGAGTCTCCCTCACTGCCTCCTCCAGCAGCAGCAGTACTGGGGATGGGCAACAAGAGTGCGCCCAGGAGCAGCCTGGGCTCTGCAGCTCCTGCACCGCCGCCCTCTGCACCCCGAGTCAGAGCCCCTGCCATGCTGCCACCAGCTCCTGTCTTGCATGGGTGAGTAGCTGGGGCAGGGTGTGCACCCCTCCCCCCCCATGCACCTGCTGTGCCCCCTGCCCAGCGCTCGGGGCAGCCCGCGGGAAATGGAGTCCCTGCTCAGCCCCAGCAGGAGGATCCCTGCTCCCCCAGGTGGAGGGTCTCCGCTGGCTCCCTGATGGGGAAAGCGGGCTGCAAGCAGCATTTCACCTCACGCTGCCAACCTCCTCCCTCCCACACACACAGCCTGGAGTCACCGTGTCCCCAGCCAGCCCCTGCAGCTGCAAAACCCCCGCGGGCCCCACTCCCACCTTGACTCTGAGACTCACCCCCTCCCTTCCCAGGCGTGCACCCTCCCCACTTCCACGCAGGACCTAGAGCCAGCTCCTCTCCCACTCATTCCCCAGGAGAAACATGGAGACCTCAATGCCCTTCCCTCTCTCCCGCCCCCCATCCCAACACCCTAGAATGACTATGTGCTGCATCCTCACCTCTGGTGTTTATTTAAAGGTCTTTAACTTTTTTAGGAACCTTGGGGGGCGGGCACTGGAGGTTTAACTCAGTAGAGTCAATATCTCTCCTACTCCCCATAATCTTCCCTCCTTTTCCCTCGTCCCTCAGTGATGTATCTTAAAGAGGGTCCTAAATATCCGCTGCCTTGTTGGGGGTTATTACAGGACTTGCCTAATTGAGCTGTGGACCTTTTCTCTGTACAGCACAGAAATCTCTATAGAGCAGAACATTTAATCTGATCTATATGTGATTTTGGTGAAGGTGGGGGGGTGCTATCTCTTTGGACAGAGGAGAGGGCAGGAATGAACTTTTCAGCCAAAATGAAAATGCAGCCAGCAAAAGTCCATGTTTTGCTTTCATTGTACAGAGGAGAGAGGGAGAATCATAGCAGGTTTCTGTTGCTGAAATGCATTTTCTGTGTTTATATTTCATGATGCACAGCACCTTGTGTAGTAACTATCAGTATCCACACAGTTCTCTGCTGAAGGATTGTTGTGACAGTGGAGAGGCTGGATTTCCATTTAGGCCATATGTGAGACCAAACAAAACTGTCTATCGGGGGCCATTACAAAATCTGTTCTTATTTGACTGACCCAGAACAGGAATTGGATTTTTGGTGTCCTAACAGGTTTGTGCATGTTGTTTGATTAGCTGGTAGCCACAGCTAATGTCCTTTGTTTTCTTTCTCAGCTCTTCACCGAAGGGGGAGGGGGGGCTTGAGGGTACCCGACAGGGAGGAATTCCCAAGTGCTCCTTCCTGGGTTCAAAGGTTGTTTTTTTTTTTTTTGCATTTGGGTAGTGGCAGCGTTTACCAAGCCAAGGTCAGAGAAAAGCTGTAACCTTGGGAGTGTAATACAAGCCTAGAGTGACAAGTATTAATTTTTAAAATCCTTGTGGGCCCCCACTTCTGCACTCGGAGTGGCAGAGTGGGGATTCAGGCCCATCACCTCTAGTAGCTGAGCTCCTAATTTTAGACTTGCCTGGTAGTGGTTGGTAGTTCTGTGAGTTCTCTTTTGCCATCTATGCAGTATGGTCCCCTGCCAGGAAGCAGCAGGAGTTCTGCTTTAGAGTGCTGATGTTTACTAGAGGTCTAGGCCCTCATCATGTGTTCCCATCTCTTACACCAGCTGGCTGCCCAGTATGTGCAGAAGGACAAGCTGCAGCTGAGGTACTCTTTTGAGTAGGTCTTTCCTACTGCCCACATGTCCTGCGCACTTACAGGCAGCCCTGCAGCCAGACAGGGACCATAATCTGTCATCAGCAAGGTTATTTTTTAAGATTTATAAAGATTTCCAAATACACCATGGTGTTTGCTGGAGAAGCCAGGGAGACCTTGCTCACTCTAAGGGATCTGCCCCGGGGATGGGTCTTATGACCACAGATGGGTCTGATCCCAAACCCAAAAATGTGAAGGGAGAGAGGGAAAGTCAGAGCACAAATAAAGATCCAGCTCTGACCTTTGAAGCTGGCCCCTAATTGTAAAATAACCCAGCCCCAAACCCATCTCTGAACCCTCCTGAGCCTTGGATACTTGGAACTCCACATCCAAATTTTGTGACCTGGACCAATCTTTCAAAATTCCATCATTCCATCAATTCCAGCTTGACTTAAGTGAGGAGCGCTGCCTCTAGCACATCTCAGACCCAAAGAGTCAACAGTACAGAGTGAAGCTACAGGGTCCTGTGTAAGATTCAACCCTAAAGGTTGATTGGGTAGGTGAATTGTAGCATCATTTTATCTAATGGTCACCCTAGCTCTTCCTATCTAGGTACTGTAGGGCCACCCCTGGACAGACAGATCCCTGTGGCCTGTTGTGTAGATATTCTTATCAGTTGAGTAATTCTCTCATAGCTCAGTCACCCAAGATCTGTTTGTGACACTCTGTATTCCAAAGCAATACCCTGGCATCCCCATATTTACCATGGTGATATGATTATGAGAAGTATGTCATGTACGGTATCAATGGAAAAGTTATGATTTGTTGTATATGATTATCCTATGTGTATGCATGTATCACATTTGTATCTAAATTTATGAATAATGACTATGTGCCAGTATTTCAAATGTGTGCTCCTGGGTAACACCCACAAGGTAGTTTACAGCCAGTCTAGCCAACACATTGTGGATGAACCACTCAAGGTAATGGCCCATTAAGAAACACAAAGACATTATAAGAAGCTTATCCCCATTCGGTGTGCCTTCCTGTGGACGCTTCAGTCAGCATATGGATAATGGCTGCTATGACTCATCGAAACATGCAAGGGCATGTGACTAGATCATGTGATATTGGATTCCATCTTGTGCCTGTACTTTTCCACAAACTGTGCTGGGGACTTAAAATAGTTGGGGATTGGTCCTGCTTTGAGCAGGGGGTTGGACTAGATGACCTCCTGAGGTCCCTTCCAACCCTGAGATTCTATGATTCTATGACTTTGCTTGGAACAATGAAGTTCCCTCGATATGAAAGAAGCTATAAAAGGGGAAAGCGACATCATCACTTGGCCTCACGGCCCCCACAACTCAACACCTGGAATCACATCTGTAGGACTAAGACTTTGAATGTGGAAATGTGGGAGAGTGGGCCCAGGCAGGAAAGGAGGATTTCAACCTGTGTATGGAAGATCTGTAAACAGGTTGTACTATCGGGGGGAGACATTGCTTAGTTGAATTCCTGTCTAGTTAATAGAACTCAGATTTCAATTTTGTTTTATTTCTTAGGTAATCTACTTTGAGATGTACACTTATTACTTATCACTAAAAATCTATCTTTCTGTAATTAATAAATGTATTATATTTTAACTAAAAACAGTGGGGTTTGAGTGAAGTGCATGAAAAAAAATCTTAGCTCAGTTAACAAAAACCTGGTGCATTGTCCTCTCCATATTGAGGAAGGGGCGGATGATAACTTACGCTGGTCAGGCTTTTGACCAGGGCAGGATGGTACAGTTCTGGGGTCTTAGGCTGGGAAGCTGAGGGGAACTGGCTGGAGCCTCTCTATTGTTGGTTCATGAGTGGCTGGCAAAAGCAGCTGGGTGTGTCCCTGCCTGTGAATGTTTGTGTGAGTACAAGACCTTGAGGGGTTTGCAGTTTGTCACATTATCACAGTGTGAGAGGGAGCCCAGTTTGGTAAGACAGATGGTTCAGCAGTACCCCAGTTCCAGGTTACACCCCAGGAACATTCATCACATTGTTCTAGTATTGGTCTCTCAGGCCCGGGCTGGTGGAAATACTGTGAGAAGACCAGACCTTGTGCCCCGTCAATTCCTCTCTGGGGCATTGGGCTGTATTTGAGTTTCTAGACACAGGCCCAACTACCCAGCACTCACTAAACTCCCATTTGACTAAATGGATTTTCTGGAGCAGCCACAGAAAAGCCTGGTCCCAAAGTCCTGTTCTGACTATTGGGCCTATAAAATGTACCCCAGTGTAGCCTCAAATGTAAGTAGTAAGGGAAAGTTCATAAGACGTTACACTAACCTACAATATTTGCCAACCTGGAAATTAACCATGAAAAACAGATTGAGTTGTTTTCAATAACTGAATATTATAAACAAGTGCAAGAGAACCAGACGAAGAAACTGGATTATTGTAAACAAAAAAGGCCCTGTTGATATGATTTAGGACTGTGTTGAAATCATGCTTGGTAAAAACAGAAGATGTGGAACCAGAACTTAATGGACCAAAATTGGTGTGAGGGATATTAGGCCTAACTGATGGAGAAAATAACGAGGGGGATAAACTATGCCACCCACTTTCCCCCCTTTCAAGTTTCTTAAAAAGAGACTTGGAAAAAAAAACCTCTCCTCGCTCATCCCACTTTGCATCACAGCTTGTCTCGTCCATCTCATCTCATCTTCCCTGGCCAAGAGAGAAGGAGCAGACCAGATGGAAAGACTTTCTTCCCGAGAGGAAGACAAGCAGGCCTCTCTCTTGTTTAAGGAACTTGAGAGTCCTGAAAACCATCTTATCATCATGGCTTCCAGTCCTCAGCCCATCAGTGGGGAGACCCAATTGCCAGCATCTCAGAAGCATGTAAGCACCTGTTTTGTTCCCTCCCTTTTGTGTTGTTCCCCCTCCACCCATACCTCACTCTCTTGGCTTTTCATCAAGTCCTAAAATCAACTGCACTGCATCAGCAAGATGAGCTGCCTACAACCCTGCCCCGTCTAAGGAGAAAAGGCCCAACCAGATGATGTCCCTGACCCAGGGTCCAAGCAACAGGTGCCAGCCAAAGTATCTATATGTGATTGACCAGCTGCCCAGTGTTCCAAAGACATCACAAAAAGCTGTCTCTCTCCTGCACCTTGTCTGTCTGTTAGACACAGGAGAAGTTAATACCCTTTACACATCAGGATTGAAAGTAAAATTAACCTTTTTCTTTTACTCAAAGAAATAAGAGATTAATATTTTTGTCTCCAAAAAGGAGTGCGACTTTAAGTTTTGATTAAGTTTGTTTTGTGTAATCACTCAGTTTCAGAATAAATGCTTTTTATTTCCTCTTCTTTCCTATGTTTTATCAATAACCTTTCAGCTTTAGAATGAGTGCTTCTGGGTGTTTGCCAAGAAATTGAGTACACCAAGGTCTCTGTAGAGAGAAGGGGAAAAAACAGACCTCTTTGTATATTTGACAGTGAAGAGTTTATGATACCTTTAACACTTTTGACATTAATACACAGTCTTTGTTAAGGAACCTAGACATGACCTGCCCAGTACATTGCAAGCTGTATCTTAAAAGGCCCTCCATCCACACACATTAGTTGTGGGACTGGGACTCAAGGGGACACAAACGGCTGATTTCAGACAATACCTTGTAATTTCCCCACTGGGTTATTTACAGATCCTTTGGAAGCCTCTCCCCCAGATGTGAACAATTCACTAGAGACCAGCTTTCCCAACAGTTTGACAGAACAGTCCACATTTCCCTTTCCTGACCTTGTCCCAGCTTGGCTGGGTAAGGGATGCAGGTCAAAAAGGTGAGCAACCTCTCCACAAAGGAGATGTGCACACCTGCCTGCATTTGGCTCAGCTGCCCTAACTGGAAGGGAGGAGGTACAATTCCTGGGCATGGTAGCCTATTTTCCTTAGTTACAAGTGTGGCTAGATTTGCTTGAGATTTGTCCATCATATAGGGCCGAATCTTGTTTGGTGCTGAAGATCCTCTACTCCTATTGGAGTCAATGGGAGTGGAAAGTGCTCAGCACCCCCAAAAATGGAGCCTTTAAGCCTTATCTGCCAGCTGTAGTCTGTATCCACCAATTGCTGACAACTAGCAGGAGGGAGGGGGCAGTGGGCACATACAGATGGATTAGGACTTCCACCAAATTACCCTCCCCACACACTAGACAGACTCATCCTTTGGTAGCCCAGCTCCCACCTCTGTCCTTCAAGATGGATTATTCTCCTTCCCATTCCTGAGTACTTGATCTTTCTCCCACGTCAATCGGCTCAGCCCACCTCAGCAAAAAGCCAGATAGCATCAGTCAGCTGTGAACTGCACTGGCAGGCACCTGCTGCCCTGCTTCTGACTCACTGCTCCAGCTGGGTGCCCTCTGACTGCAGGGCCCAGGTTCCAGAATCCTGCCTTAATCCATCCCAGCTTTGACAGCGTGCAATGGCCAGATGGCCCAGGGAGCAGAGAACACCAGGGGCATGTCATTATAGAGGCAGCACAAGCAGCCCAGCTCTCCAAGCTAGCTGGGGTCTCTTGTGCTTTCTCTCATGGCTCTAAAATCTGGTCTAGTTTAGGGAGAGGACTAAATGAAACCATGCTGTCTGCTAACATGCTCAAGGTGGATGCACACTCCTCCAGCACACTGTCTCCTGGCTCACAGCACAGCTCCATTTCCAAGCCACTGAAACGCCACCCACACATGAGCAGTGTGACCATCCAGAGAGCCATCTGGAACTCCAGTACTGTGAACTCTCTCAGGGCAGTGGCCTGCCACTGCTTCCCCAGAGTGGTGCCCATACACTCTCCCCCGACAAACTTCCTCAGAGCGGTGCCCTGCTTCCATCAGCTGAGGCTCCAGCAAACTATGACAAGCCTGAACACCCACCCAGCAGAAGCAGAAAGTGAAAGCTGAAGTCACCCATCACATTTCCCAATCGGTTTCTAATGAGAGAGGAAAGCTAGCCATCCAGGATAAAGCCTGCCAGAGACTTATGCGACCACAATGGGGAGGAAGTATTTAAGCCCCTTAAAGCCCAGCCACCTCCCTATGGGGTATGGTTTCCTGCAGACAGAAGGTTATTTTTTTTTCTTTAAAAAAAGGATGACTTTAAAATAAAAATAAGTAACTATAAAGAAGCTGAGGAATGTTAATACATGACAGTTCTAATTTCCATAACCCCCACCACGTCCACCACACCACGTCCAGCAGTTTTAGAGAGATTTGCCAGTAAGCTAAGAATTTCCACCAGCCCAGCAGCAGGAATTCTTAACCTTCCTCAGGGCCTAACCCTCAGCTGGTCTAAATCAGCAAAGCGCCACCAACTTCAATGGAGCAGCACTGATTTACTCCTGCTGGGGATCAGGCCCCTATTATCATCTGGGTAACAGCATCCATGAGAGCAAAGAGCTTCCAGTTGTCATGGCCTCTTCCATTCACTTAACAAATCAAAGCAGGAGAGACAGAGTAAGGCAGGTGGGATCCTGGGGTCCATCGAGATTTAGGGGACCCAGGAGAGCAGAGGGGGCAATGGAGTTCAGACAGTTCTAGGGTCTGATTTTAAGCCTACTGGAGTCAATGGGAGTCTTTCCATTGACTCCAGTGGGCTTTGGATCAGGCCCTTAATGTCCCTGTATGCAGCAAAGCAGCAAGCTGCTGTGGTGTTGCATCAAGAAAGATTATGCAGAGACTAGTGATGGGGAGAACCCCCAAATCTTTCGCTAACTTCCACACCATGCAGCCCTCCAAGCCTATGAAGTTGGACAGGACCTGACTCAGCATGGGGTTTTCTCCCAAGATTTAATACTTGGATTTCAGACTGTGACTCAAGTTTTGGGGGAAAGCTCAGTTTAGCTCTTATGTTATCCACACCAGCTTGCCCATCCCTATGGTGCAAAGAGGAGGAGTAGAGAGGTGGCCCCTCCTAGGGGCCATTGCCCAGCTGAACACTGCAGCCTGTTAGCCAGATTGACACTGTCAGGGGCTGGAGTAAGTAGGAAGGCAATGGAGCCCCTTCAACAGGAGCCCAGACCCCATGGTGACAAGTGTGGTATAAACAGCATGGTTCCCACATAGGAAACAAAACTCCTTTGCAATTCAAAAATAGTTCAGATGGGCCAAACCAATAAATTCATCTGGTCCTCTCCATGTTCCAGGCTTGGATTCTGATTCGGGTCCCTGGATCTGAACCTGCTTGTTCACGTGATGCTAACATTTTGCAGGAATAGCTCACAAGATTATGGCACCAGCAAACCCACACACCCAGTCTTGCTGTGGGCCTGTGCCCTGGGAGGCCCAGCTCCCTGGACTCGACACAGCACCACTCCCCAGTGGCATGGCATCGACACTCCCTGGAAGTCCAGCCTAAGCCTAACTCAGATCTGAACACCACCTCCTTAGTTCATCTGTAATACACCAAAGCTCCCAAGCAGTGACAGTGCACAGGACAAGGCCATATATAGCATCACCCAACCCCACAAATAATGAGCTTTTAAATAATACTAGGAGTTAGCTTCTTTTTATTTGCCTTCTGATTTTTGAACCTTTTCAAACTTTTTTCCACAGCCAAGAGGGCAAGAAACTTCATTTTTAAAAAATGAAAACTGAGATTTTCACATATTCACAAGACTCCAGGAGATGTAGCTTTTGGAGAAACACATTATACCACAAGACACACAATAAAATTAACAGAGCTGACAACACTGACCACTGCATTTTCTCAGTGGCGCTCCCTGGGTCACTTCCTGCTAAAGAGTGGGGGGTGGGATGTGGGAAATGAGATTGCAAGGAAACAGCCTACATTGCCAGAGAACTCCCCTGGGAACTTCAGAGCAAGGTTACACTGTGGCTAATCTCAGCAGCTGGTTTACATCACAGAGTTGTAATAGATACTGTGGAAGAACGAGACCGCTGCAATCTGTTCCCAATTGGCCCCTTCACTATATTGATTTTCTTCCCTTTCACAGTCAGGTCCTGGCTGAGAGAGCACCTCTAGCCACCCCTAAAGCCTTGGGGCCAGCTCCCCTTCCAATTCATTATTTTAAATAAATATTTTTAATTACAGAAGCCAAGGAAAGAAAACAAACCCATGTACTCCCATTGCATCTTTGACCGATCTCTAGTCGGCTTCACAGAGATCACTTCATAGCAGCAGCAGGACAAGTACTTGCCGCTTGAGCTAATGGAGAATCACCACTCACCATGAGCAGTATGGAGGCTGTAACACACACTTTAGCAATTCTGATTCCGTCCAGTAGAAGGCAAGGTAGTACATCAGTAGTAGGCAGTTCCCTACAACAGTCCCCAGTAGTGTACAATTTTAGAGTTAATATTAAGGCAACTTGTGTGGATGTGACAGAACCAAGGATACAAAGCCACAAAGATTATAGACTAAAAATCACAGGCATCAACAAGAAGCAATCAATTTTCTGCAGCAATTTTTACAACCCTTAAAAAAACCACAAAAAACGGTTACCTACCCCTCATAACTGTTGTTCTTCGAGATGTGTTGTTCACGTCCATTATACATTAGGTGTGCGCGCACTGCGTGCACGAACATCGGAAACTTTTCCCCTTAGCTGCTCCGGTCGGGTCGGCAGGGGAGCCTCCTAGAGTGGCGCCTCCATGCCGGTGCATATATACCCCTGCCGACCTGACCCCCCTTCAGTTCCTTCTTGCCAGTGACTCCGACTGGGGAAGGAGGGTGGGGAGTGTAATGGACATGAACAACACATCTCGAAGAACAACAGTTACGAGAGATAGGTAACCGTTTTTTCTTCGAGTGCTTGTTCATGTCCATTCCACATTAGGTGACTCATAAGCTTACTATCGGAGGAGGGTAGGAGTCATGGAACAATTGATTGGAGAACAGCCCTGCCGACTGCCACGTCATCTCTGGCCTGCTGATTGACCATGTAGGGGGCTGTGAAAGTGTGCACTGAGGACCAGGTGGCTGCTTTACAAATCTTGTGGATCGGGACCTGTGCCAGGAAAGCTGTTGAAGATGCTTGCGCCCTGGTCGAGTGTGCCGTGATCGCCGGGGCTGGAACCTTGGCGAGCTCGTAGCATGCGCGAATGCAGTCCGCAATCCATGATGATATACGCTGCGCCGAGACCGGAAGAGCTTTCATTCTGTCGGCTATGGTGACAAACAACTGTGTTGACTTGCAGAAAGTTCTGGTCTGCTCCAAATAGAACACCAGCGCCTGTCGGACATCCAGAGTGTGCAGGCTACCGTGACTCAGGTCCGTGTGTGGTTTAGGAAAGAACACTGGCAAACAAATGTCCTGGCCCATATGAAATTGCGAGACTACTTTAGGGAAGAATTTAGGGTGCGGCTTGAACTGCACCTTGTCCTTATAAAAGACTATATAAGGCGGGGCTCCGAGGTGAGGGCCCTCAATTCAGACACCCTCCTTGCGGATGTAATGGCCACCAGGAATGCCACCTTCCAGGAAAGGTGGAGGAGAGAGCAGGAGGCGAGGTGCTCGAACGGAGGGCCTATGAGCTTGGAGAGGACCAAATTTAGGTTCCAGGGTGGGACTGGCGGGCGTGAGTAAGGGAACACCATCTCCAGTCCCTTGAGGAACTGCACTACCATGGGGTTAGAAAACACCGAACACCCAGATTCCCCCGGGTGGTTACACTGAAATGGCCTCCAGATGCACCCTGATTGAGGAAGGGGCGAAACCTTGATGCTTGAGGTGTAGGAGGTATTCTAGGATGACTGGAATGGTGGCCTGGAGCGGCTGTACCTTCTTAGGCTCATACCAGCAGGAGAATCTTTTCCACTTAGCTAGGTAGGTAGCCCTAGTGGAGGGTTTCTGACTGCCAAGGAGAATTTGCCTTACCGGAAGAGAGCACCGCTCTCCATAGTGTTCAGCCACAGAGTTTCCACACCATGAGATGCAGAGACTGTAGATCCAGGTGGAGCAGGTACCCGCAGTCCTGTGTGATGAGATCCCGGTGCAGGGGCAGGGCAATCGGGGCGGCCACTGACAGCTCTAGCAGGGTCGTAAACCAGTGTTGACGCGGATCAAAATTATCGTCGCCTTGTCCCTGCAAACTTTGAGGAGGACTCTCTGGATGAGCGGGAGTGGAGGAAAGGCATACTTCAGACTCCTGCCCCAAGGGATCGCGAATGCATCTGTGACCGAGCCCGGACTGTGGTTCTGGAACGAACAAAACTGTGGACATTGGCTGTTGTCCTTGGTGGCAAAGAAGTCCATTTGAGGAAACCCCCACTTCTGGAAGACCGATTGCAAGATGTCCGACCTCATCGACCACTTGTGCATGCGGTACGACCTGCTGAGGCGGTCCGCCAGCTCGTCCCGTGCTCCCGGGAGGTATGACACTTCAGGATGGATGGAGTGGGCTATACAGAAGTCCCACAGTAGAAGAGCCTCACGGCAGAGGGGAGAGAAGCGGGCTCCGCCATGCTTGTTTATATAAAACATGGCAGTGGTGGTGTCTGTCAGAACTGTCACACTGTGACCTTCCAAAGTAGCATGAAAGGTTTGGCAGGTTAGACAAACCGCCCTGAGCTCCTTCACATTGATGTGGAGCAACACTTCATCCCTGGACCACAGGCCCTGTGTCCTTAAGTCCCCTAAATGAGCCCCCCAGCTGAGGTCTGACACGTCTGTCACTAGTGTCAGAGCAGGCTGCGGCGCGGCGAAGGGGATACCCTTGCATACTACCAGCCAATTCAGCCACTAGCACAGGGAGTCCAACACCTGGGCAGGAATCGTCACGACGAGGTCTAGGGGATCTCTGCTCGGGTGATACAATTGGGCGAGCCACGCTTGTAAGGTTCTCAATCTCAGCCGAGCGTACTTGACCACGTAAGTGCACGCTGCCATGTGCCCTAGAAGCTGTAGATAGCATCTGACCGTAGTAGTGGGAAACCTTAGCATCGATTCTACGATGCGCTGGATGGCCAGGAATCTGGGTTCTGGGAGGCTCGCTCACACCTGCACGGAGTCCAGCACTGCCCCGATGAACTCCAGCCTTTGAGTTGGTATCAGGGAAGACTTGGGCACGTTGACGAGGAGACCCAGCCTGTGGAATGTGTTCAGGGCCACTGTCACATGGGAACGGACCTCCTCTTCGGACCGACCCGCGAGGAGCCAATTGTCGAGGTACGGTATACCCGTATTCTCCTCTTTCGCAAAAAGGCTACGACTACTGACATGCATTTCGTGAACATGTGGGGGGCTGCCACGAGGCTGAATGGGAGAACCGTAAACTGGTAATGGTGCTGGTTTATGGCAAACCGCAGGAACTGCCGGTGAGCAGGGTGAATGGCGATATGAAAGTACGCGTCTTTCATGTCGAGGGCAGCGTACCAATCCCCTGGATCCAGGGACGGGATAATAGCGCCCAGGCAGACCATACGGAAGCGGACCTTGACTAAGAATTTGTTGAGACCGCGGAGGTCTAAAATGGGCCAAAGGCCCCCTTTGCCTTGGGGATGAGAAAATAACGGGAGTAAAACCCTTTCCCCCTTAGTTCCCAAGGGACTTCCTCCACCGCACCTGCCTCGAGGAGTGACTGAACCTCCTGCATAAGGAGTTGCTCATGAGAGGGGTCCCTGAAGAGGGACGGGGAAGGGGGTGAGTAGGAGGGAAGAAGAACTGCAGTGTGTACCCCACTTGTACCATGCGTAAGACCCAATGGTCTGATGTTATATGGGACCATGCAAGGTAGAAGTGGGACAACTGGTTCAAGAAACATGGGGAAGGATCCAGGAGCTGGGTTGGTACGCTGTCCTCAAGTGCACCTTCAAAACCCCTGCTTATTGGTGGGCTGGGGCTTGCCCTGGCCCTGATTAGGTGTGTACTGCCGCTGCTGAGGTGGCTGAGGCTTGAACAGCTTCCTCTGAGTCGCCGGGGTGTGCATTCCCAACTACTTGAGGGTGGCCCGGGAGTCTTTGAGGCTATGCAGACTGGCATCAGTCTGATCTGAAAAGAGGCCATACCCTTCGAAGGGGAGGTCCTGGAGGGTATTCTGGATCTCTGATGGGAGGCCCGAAGCCTGAAGCCACGCTGAGTGCCGCATCACCACACCCGAGGCGATCGTTCTGGCTGTAGCATCTGCCAAGTCCAAAGAGGCCTGCAAAGAGGGCTTGGCTACTGCCTTTCCCTCTTCTACGAGGGCCGTAAACTCAGGTTAAGAGCCCTGGAGTAAGCGGTCCTTAAATTTTGAAACTGCTACCCAGGAGTTAAAATTATGCCTATTCAGGATCACCTGCTGGTTTGCAATCCGTAACTGGAGGCCCCCAGAGGAGTACACCTTCCTTCCGAAGAGGTCCAACCGTTTAGCCTCCTTGGCCTTGGGGGCCGGGGCTTGCTAGCCATGATGCTCTCGTTCATTAACGGCTGAGACGACCAAAGAACAGGGGGCCGGATGACAAAATAGGAACTCTTAGCCCTTGGAAGGGGCGAAGTACTTCCTCTCTACCTTCTTGGCCGTTGGTGCCCTGGAGGCCGGGGTTTGCCAGACTGTCTTGTAGTTGGTGCCAGACCGTCTTGTAGAGCGGTGCACCGATGGGGCAGGTGCCGCATGTTGGCTCAGCTCCGGTGCCACCAAGTCTGGCTGGGTCAAGGTCATCTGGGAGTCCACGGAGACTGAGCTCGACTCGGACCGGTGCCGGGACCGGTGCCAGGGTGGTGACCTCGAGCGGCGCACCATTGCCAGCTTCCTTCTGAACGGCACCCTTGGTGATGGTACCAGAGGCTTCTCCTTGCTAGGGAGGGGGCTTGCCGCTGACAGCTCGATGAGGTCTTTTGCCGCCTCAAAAGTGTCTGGCGTGGAGGGCTGTTCTAGGATCTCCTCCAGCCCTTCATCGGCACTCAAACCACTTAGCCCAGGGCTTGAAGGGCCTTGCAGTGCCGGAGCCACCGGTGCTGGTGAATGTCCTGGGGCCGCATTGCCCCGCTGAATGCCTGGCCCCTTGGAAGCAGTGGCGTAGCCAGGTGGATGGAACAGGGGGAGCAATACCAAAAAAAAAAAAAAAAAAAAGGTGCCACCCACTGCGGCACTTTTACTCACCCGGCAGCGCTCCGGGTCTTTGGCGGCAGGCCCTTCACTCACTCCGGGTGTCTTCAGCGGCACTGAAGGTCCCGCCGCCGAAGACCCGGAGGGTCTGGGAGGCAGGAGCTGTGGGGGGCACTTTTGGGGGCCCGCAAGCCCAGAGTGGCCCAGGGGATTAGCAGGAGACGGGGAGCAGCCTGCTCCGCTTCCAGGGCTGGCTCCAGGCACCAGCCAAGCAAACACGTGCTTGGGTCAGCAGATTCTAAGGGGCAGCATTCCGTCCAATCCTAGGGTGGTACGGCTGCCCTATTTTTTTTTTTTTTTTTTTTTTGCTTTGCCTCTGGGTCCAGCCGCCCTGCACCCAGGGTTTTGGGGTTTTTTTTGCTTTGCCTCTGGGTCCAGCCGCCCTGCCCCCAGGGTTTTCGGGATTTTTTTGCTTTGCCTCCGGGTCCGGCTGCCCTGTGCCCTGGGTTGTTTTTTTTTTTGGCTTTGCCTCCGGGTTCGGCCGCCCTGAGCCCTGTTTTTTTTGGCTTGGGGCGGCAAAAAAGTCAGCGCCAGCCCTGTCCGCTTCCCTCGCCCCAGCCCCAGCCATGCCGCTCAGGGGAGGGGGCTTGAGGGAAGGGATCCCCCCCTTCACTCACCGGCAGCGGCAGAAGCGGAGCAGCCCGGCCCCACCCAGCTCTACTCCGCCAGCTCCGGGGCTGCTGGCGGAGCAGGAAAAAAAGCCACGTCCTGCTTCTCCCCCCTCCATCCAGGCTTGTGCAGCCATACAGCTGATCAGTGCAAGCCTGGGAGGGAGGGGTGAAGAGGAGGAATGCAGCATGCTTGGGGAAAAGGCGGGGCCAGGGCAGGGATTTGGGGAGGGATCCAATGGGGGGGGGGCTGAGGGGGCGGGGCTGGGGGCGGGGCCAGAGAGGGGATTTGGGGAGGGATCCAATGGGGCAGTGAGGGGGTGGGGCTGGGGGCGGGGATTTGGGGAGGGATCCAATGGGGCAGGGAGGGGGCGGGGCAGGGAGGGGATTTGGGGAGGGATCC
Organism: Chrysemys picta bellii; assembly: GCF_011386835.1. Taxonomy (NCBI): domain Eukaryota; kingdom Metazoa; phylum Chordata; order Testudines; family Emydidae; genus Chrysemys; species Chrysemys picta. Next base: position 48,443,987 of record NC_088800.1, read on the forward strand.
AATGGGGCAGGGAGGGGGCGGAGTTGGGGCAGGGGGGAGGGAAGGGGGCGCAAGACAATTCGCGTCCCGGCGTGGGGCCCCGCTCTTGGTTCCAGCCGGTGAGTGCAGGAGAGGGGGGACCTTTCCCCAGCCCCCACCCTCCAAGCAACACGGCTGGGGTAGGGGCAGGGGCAGGGGCAAGGGCAAGGGAAGCGGAACGGGCTGGGGCCACGTCGCTCCGCTTCCCGCCGCCGGTGAGTACAGGGGGGCATCCTTTCCCCAACCTCCCCACACTCACCGGCGGCGGGAAGCAGAGCGCGCGGCTGGGAGCTGGCAGAGTGGAGCGGGCTGGGGCCGGGCTGCTCCGCTTCCCGCCGCTGCTAGCGATTTGGGGGGGGGGAGAAGGGACCTTTCCCCAATCCCCCCGCCCCAGCAACACGGCTGGGGCCCGGGCAAGGGAAGCGGAGCAGGCTGGGGCCGCGTTGCTCCGCTTCCTGCCGCCTGTGAGTGGGGGGGACCTTTCCCTAACCTCCCTGCACACCGAACTCACTGGCGGCGGGAAGCGGAGTGCCGCGGCTGGGAGCTGGCAGAGTGGAGCGGGCTGGGACCACATTGCTCCACTTCCCGCGCTGCTGCTGGTGAGTGCCCCAGCCCCAGTCCCAGCTGCCTTCCCAGGCTCCACCGTGCCCGGCGACTTCACCCCCTTCCCAGCCACCGCGCTCGTGATCCTGCCCCTGCCCGCGGCTCCCGAACCCTGCCCTGCACTGACCTCGTCCCGCTCTTGCCGCCGGCCACTACGATTTAAAATCCAAGCCGCCCGCTGCTAGGCACCATGGGAACACCCCCTTTCACCCGGTTTAAAGGGACAGGCGTGCCCACTGTGAGCTGACAGCCGCGAGCAAGGAGGCGCTTCCAGAACACAAGGTCTCAGCCCGCAACATCGTCCCCACGTGAGTGTAAAAATTAAAAAGGCACCACTTTGGGGGAAAAGGACAATTACCTGTTCCATAACTAGTGTTCTTCGAGATGTGTTGCTCCTGCCTATTCCACAGTAGGTGTGTGGGGGATCCGAAAACGCCACTTTCTCAGATAAGTGGGACCAGGAGCAAGTGGCCAAGGGCTCAAAGGGAGGTCCCGTGAGGCGTGACAGCACCAGGTTCAGGTCCCAAGGAGGAACCAGGGGTCTAGCATAAGGGAACGCTCTGTCCAACCCCTTTAAAAACCTGGAAGTCATGTGGTGGGAGAACACTGACTGTCCCGCCACTGGAGGGTGGAAGGCCGAAATGGCCGCCAGGTGCACCCTGATCGAGGAGGGAGTCAGGCCTTGGGTCCTAAGGGACAGGAGGTAGTCCAGGACCAGCTAGAGCGGAGCGGATCAGGGGGAGGAATCTCTCTCCCTCGCCCATGAGGAGAACCAATACCACTTAGCCAGGTAGGCCCTTCGTGTGGACGGCTTCCTACTTTCAAGCAGGACCCGTCTAACAGCCTCGGTACACGTCCCCTCCTCCGCATCTAGCCATGGAGCAGCCATGCTGTCAGGTGGAGCGGGGCCAGGTTGGGATGGAGGAGACGACCTCCCTCCTGGGAGAGTAGGTCCGGGCGGAGCGGCAGCCTGCGAGGGGGGGCCGCCAAGAGTTGCAGTAAGGTCCCGTACCAATGTTGACGGGCCCAATCCGGGGCTATCAGGATAATTTTCGTCCCGTTTGACTTCACCTTCTGTAGGACCCTGCCTATGAGGGGGAAGGGCGGGAAGGCGTACATCATGGGCCCCGACCAATTGAGCAGGAACGCGTCCGTCATGGCCCCATCGCTTTCTATCACCCTGGAGCAGAACCTGGGACACAGGAGGTTCAGGGTGGTGGCGAATAGGTCTACCTGGGGAGTACCCCACTGAAGGAAGATCCATTCTGCCACCTCCCTGTGCAGGGACCACTCGTGTTGTTGTGAGAACACCCTACTCAGGCGATCTGCGAGCGTGTTGCTCTCGCCGGGTAGGTGGAACGCTCGGAGGAGGATGTTGTGGGCTATACAGAACTCCCACAGGAGCTGGGCTTCCTGGCATAAGGCCTTGGAGTGCATGCTCCCTTCCCTGTTGCCTGTTGATGTAATACATTGCGGTGGTATTGTCCGTGAGGACTCTGACCACTTCCCCTTGTAAGGGCTGGTGGAAAGCCACGCACGCCAGGCACACTGCCCTGAGTTCCCTGACATTTATGTGCAGGGACAGTTCCTCGGGTGACCACATACCCTGGGTCCTGAAGTCCCACACGTGGGCTCCCCACCCCAGGGCCGAGGTATCCGACACCAGATCTAGTGAGGGAGAGGGCCCTCGGAAGGGCCCACCATTGGAGGTCTGCAACCACCGTTGGCGGCATCGTGACAACCTTGTCCAGGCCGTCCCTGGCCTGGGAGTAGCGGGAGGCCAATCAGAGTTGGAGGGGCCTCATCCGGAGCCTGGCATGTCGCATCACTGAGGTGCATGCTGCCACGTGGCCGAGGATTTGAAGGCACATCCGAGCCGTGGTTACCGGGAAGGCCGTGACCGAGGTGATTTGGCCTTTGAGCGCCTCGAACCTGTCCCTTGGAAGGGAGGCTGTGGCCGCCTGGGAATCCAGCAGCGCTCCTATGAATTCTATTCGCTGGACTGGAACTAACTAACTAACTAACTCTCCTTGTTTACCACTAGGCCTAGATTTAAGCAGATGCGTAGCAGGAGGGTTATTTGCTGCTGCACCTGGGACCGGGACTTGCCCTTGAGCAGCCAATCATCCAGGTAGGGAAAGATCTGCAGCCCTCTCCTCCTGAGGTGGGCCGCTACCACCATCATATACTTCGTGAAGACCCTGGGGGCTGTCGAGAGGCCAAAGGGGAGGACCGTAAACTGGTAGTTGTCCTAGCCCACCAGGAAACGGAGGAAGCGCCTGTGACCCTTGAAAATATGGATGTGGAAGTACGCATCCTGGAGGTCCAGCGCTGCAAACCAATCCCCCGGGTCTAGGGAGGGAATAATAGAGGCTAGAGATACCATGCGGAATTTGTAACAAACCAAAACTGGTTGAGCTTCCGCAGATCGAGGATGGGCCGAAGCCCGCCCTTCGCCTTCAGGATGAGGAAATACCTGGAGTAAAACCCTTTGCCCCGGAATTCCCAAGGTACCCTCTCCACGGCTCCCAGGGAGAGGAGGCGCTGTACCTCCTGATCTAGGAGGAGCGCATGTTCCGGGTCCTCTGCTGACCCTCTGGCCGGAGGGCAACTGGGAGGGGGCGAAACAAACTGCAACCTGTACCCCAGGGATATAGTATTGAGGACCCAGCGGTCCGTGGTAATACAGAACCATTGCAGACTGAAGGCAGGTAAACGATTGGCAAACCTGAACTTTATTAACTGGGGGGGGGGGGGGGGGGCGTTAACCTGGCAACAGGCCCAGTAACCCCCCGCAAGCAGTCAAAAACACTGCTTCCCTGGCCTCCTGGCCTTAGAGGGCCCTGGATGAGGGGCCGAATGGGATTGGCATTGTGACCGGAGCCTCTGCTCCCACTGCTTCTTACGCAGGGGCTCATATCTGCCCCGAGCCTGTGGAGCGGAGGTGTGAGGCCTGGGCTTGTCCTTGGCCGGCGGGACGTACAGGCCTAGCGTCTGCAGGGTGGTATGAGAGTCTTTCATCCCGTGCAGACGTGTGTCTGTTTGATCTGCAAACAGGGCCCGATCATCGAATGGCAGGTCCTGCATGATCGACTGGGACTCAGCCGATAGTCCAGAGAGCGAAAGCCAGGATGCCCTTCTCATGGAGATCGCTGCGGCCATCGAACGAGCGGCCATGTCCGCCGCATCGGAGGCCGCCTGGAGCGCTGCTTTAGTCGCCGCAGCACCTTCCTCAACTAGAGCCCGGAACTCCTTCCTATCCTGCTCGTGAAGAGAAGGCTCAAATTTGGGCAGGGATCCCCAAAGGTTAAAGTCATATCTGCTCAAGAGTGCCTGATGGTTGGCCACTCTGAGCTGAAAGCTCGCAGACAAATAAACCTTTCTTCCAAAGGAATCCAGCCTGCAAGCGTCTTTGTCCTTGGGGGTGGGAGCGGGCTGGCGGTGTCTCTCCCGGTAGTTCACGGACTCCACCACTAGAGAGTTCGGAGTTGGGTGGGAGTAGAAGTACTCGAGCCCCTTTGTGGGCACAAAGTACTTCCGTTCGGCCTTTTTGGAGATAGGACCCAGGGATGCCGGGGTTTGCCAGAGGCCAGTAGTGATATTAGCCACCCCCTGATGGAGCGGGAAGGCCACGCGGCCCGGCCTCGAGGAGGTAAGGACATTGAACAACTTGTTCGATGGTTCCTCCATCTCCTCGGCCTGGAGTTGGAGGTTCAATGCCACCCTCCTGAGTAGCTCCTGGTGGGACTTGAAATCCTCCTGAGAGACCGGAGGAAGTGGAGCCACGGAGTCATCCGGTGCCGAGGAGGTCGGTGCTGCGGTGTCGTCTGCACCCGGCTGTGCCGGTAGCTCGACGTCCTGACCTGGGGCCCGAGTCAGTGCTGGAGGGTCGCTGCCCACTGCCTCATCACGGTGCCAAGGCGGCAACGTCGGCTGGGCCTGGGATGCTCCCGCCACGGAGCGGGGTCCCGGCGGTGCCCGTGCCTGGGGCCACGGTGCCCACTGGCACCACTGTCCCTGCCAGGGAACGGCCTGGTCCTGGGACGCAAGGGTGCCTGGAAGGACCAGCTGGTCCTGCGGCACCGAGCGGCTCGATGAGGGACGGCTGTGTGCCGAGGCGGAGGTCCGGGACGAACGAACAGTGGTTGGATGGGGATAGTACTGGGGTGGAATGGGGGTTCTGGGGAAAGACTGTGTTCATGTAAATACAGTTTGCTCCTGAAGTCTCTCCCACTCCTGAACTAGCTGTCAGGGGAGAGTTCATTCAGATCCTGCTTATACAAACTATTAAAGAGTAAGATTTTTTTTTTTTATTTTTTTTTTAATTAGGCTGCATGGGGGCTGCTTATACCACATCTGCCTACTGTGGGGTTCTTCCTCATAATTTCCTGTCCTACAAGCATCACCACCATCAGCAGACACCTCCTCTAGCCCTGCACGAAGTTCAGGAGCCTGTTCAAAATACTGACACTGAAGGCAGCAACTGGTTGAGAATGGAGAAATGTGCATCAACACAAACTAAAGTCGGCTGAAAGAACTCTAGGGTTTACCTCAACCAGCTAACGAATGTTAAAAGTACAACTGTGTTGTCTACTTGGGTCAGCTAACATGGGTTAAAATAGACACCTTTTTTCCTAGTAAAGATAAGGCCTGAGAAGGCTTTGCCTCATATTTAGCAAATGTGACTGAGCACACTCTCTTTATGCCCCAGGCAGGGCCTTGGCATATGGTTCACACAGTGATGCAGTTTGCCACCTGCATCACAAAGAAGGTGCTCTGAAGCCCAATTCCCGGGGTCTGTTGGGTGCCAGTCTCCAGGAATTATTTGGGCAGCACTACCCTCCATGCCTGTGACTAACTCTCCTTCCCCAAGTTCCACCTCACCCACCCTAGCCCTTCTCCCAGAGACTCCCATCCAACTCCAATACCCCCCATCATAACATTCCCCAGTGCCCCCCATCCAACCACAGTACTGCCATCATAACATTCCCCAGTACCCCCCGTACAACCCAGGTACATAAGAATATAAGAATGGCCATACTGGGTCAGATCAAAGGTCCATCAAGCCCAGTATCCTGTCCTCTGACAGTGGCCAATGACAGGTTATCATCAAGTGATCCATGCCCTGTCACCCAATCCCAGCTTCTGGCAAACAGAGGCTAGGGACACCATTCCTGCCCATCCTAGCTAATAGCCATTGATGGACCTATCTTCCATGAATCTACACCTCTACCCTGATATAACGCTGTCCTCGGGAGCCAAGAAATCTTACCACGTTATAGGTGAAACCACGTTATATCGAACTTGCTTTGATCCACTGGAGCGCTGCTTTACCACGTTATAGCCGAACTCATGTTATATCAGGTCACGTTATATCGGGGTAGAGGTGTATCTAGCTCCCTTTTGAACCCTGTTATAGTATTGGCCTTCACAACACCCTCTGGCAAGGAGTCCAGAGGTTGTCAGTGTGTTGCGTGAAAAAATACTTTCTTGTGTTTGTTTTAAACCTGCTACCTATTAATTTCATTTGGTGGCCCCTTGTTCTTGTATTATGAGTAGGAGTAAATAACACTTCCTTATTTACTTTCTCTATACCACTCATGATTTTATAGACTTCTATCATATCCCCCCTTAGGCGCCTCTTTTCCAAGCTGAAAAGTCCCAGTTTTATTAATCTCTCCTCATACGGAAGCCGTTCTATACCCCTAATCATTTTTGTTGCCCTTTTCTGAACCTTTTCCAATTCCAATATATCTTTTTTGAGATGGGGCGACCACATCTGCACATAGTATTCGAGGTGTGGGCGTACCATAGATTTATATAGAGACAATATGATATTTTCTGTCTTATTATCTATCCCTTTCTTGATGATTCCCAACATTCTGTTCACTTTTTTGACTGTCGCTACACATTGAGTGGATGATTTCAGAGAACTATTCACAATGACTTCAAGATCTCTTTCTTGAGTAGTAACAGCTAGTTTAGACCCCATCATTGTATATGTGTAGTTAGGATTATGTTTTCCAATGTGCATTACTTTGCATTTATCAACATTAAATTTCATCTGTCATTTTGTTGCCCAGTCACCCAGTTTTGTGAGATCTTTTTGTAGCTCTTCACAGTCTGCCTGGGACTTAACTATCTTGAGTAGTTTTGTATCATCTGCAAATTTTGCCACCTCACTGTTTACCCCTTTTTCCAGATCGTTTATGAATATGTTAAATAGGACTGGGCCCAGTACAGATCCCTGGGGGACACCTCTATTTACCTCTCTCCATTCTGAAAACTGACCATTTATTTCTACCCTTTGTTTACTATCTTTTAACCAGTTACCAATCCATGAGAGAACCTTCCCTCTTATCCCATGACTGCTTATTTTGCTTAAGAGCCTTTGGTGAGGGACCTTGTCAAAGGCTTTCTGAAAATCTAAATACACTATATCTACTGGATCTCCTTTGTCCGCATGCTTGTTGACCCCCTCAAAGAATTCTAGTAGATTGGTGACGCATGATTTCCCTTTACAAAAACCATGTTTACTATTTCCCAACAAATTATGTTCATCTATGTGTCTGACAATTTTGTTCTTTACGATAGTTTCAACCAATTGCCTGGTACTGAAGTGAGGCTTACCGGCCTGTAGTTGCCAGGGTCACCTCTGGAGCCCTTTTTAAAAATTGGCATCACATTAGCTATCCTCCAGTCATTTGGTACAGAAGCTGATTTAAATGATAGGTTACAATCTACTGTTAGTAGTTCTGCAATTTCACATTTGAGTTCCTTCAGAATTCTTGGGGGAATACCATCTGGGCCTGGTGACTTATTACTGTTTAGTTTATCAATTTGTTCCAAAACCTCTTCTAATGACACCTCAATTTGGGACAGTTCCTCAGATCTGTCACCCAAAAAAAATGGCCCAGGTTTGGGAATCTCCCTCACATCCTCAACAGTGAAGACCGATGCAAAGAATTAATTTAGTTTCTCCGCAATGGCCTTATCGTCTTTGAGTGCTCCTTTAGCATCTCGATCGTCCAGTGGCCCCCACTGGTTGTTTAGCAGGCTTTCTGCTTTTGATTTATTTAAAAAAAAATTTGCTATTACTTTTGGACTTTTGGCTAGCTGTTCTTCAAATTCTTTTTTGGTCTTTCTAATTATATTTTTACACTTCATTTGCCAGAGTTTATGCTCTTTTCTATTTTCCTCATTAGGATTTATCTTCCACTTTTTAAAGGATGCCTTTTTGCCTCTCACTGCTTCTTTTACTTTGTTGTTTAACCACGGTGGCTCTTTTTTGGTTCTCTTACTATGTTTTTTAAATTGGGGGTATACATTTAAGTTGAGTCTCTATTATGGTGTTTTTTAAAAGTTTCCACGCAGCTTGCAGGGATTTTACTTTTGGTACTGTACCTTTTAATTTCTGTTTCACTAACCTTCTCATTTTAAAGTAGTTCCTCTTTCTGAAATTAAATGCTACAGTACTGGGCTGCTGTGGGGTTTTCCCTGCCACAGGGATGTTAAATTTAATTATATTATGGTCACTATTACCAAGTGGTCCAGCTATATTCACCTCTTGGACCTGATCTTGTGCTCCACTTAGGACTAAATCAAGAATTGCCTCTCCTCTTGTGGGTTCCAGGACCTGCTGCTTCAAGAAGCAGTCATTTAAGGTGTCAAGAAACTTTATCTCAGCATCCCTTCCTGAGGTGATATGTACCTAGTCAATATGGGGATAGTTGAAATCCCCCATTATTATTATTGAGTTTTTTATTTTAATAGCCTCTCTAATCTCCCTGAGCATTTCAGATTCACTAACACCATCCTGGACAGGTGGTCTGTAATATAGCCCTACTGCTATATTCTTATTTTTCAAGCATGGAATTACTATCCATAGAGATTCTATAGTACAATTTACTTCATTTAAGATTTTTACTTCATTTGATTCTATGATTTCTTTCACATATAGCGCCACTCCCCCACCAGCACGACCTGTTCTGTCCTTCCGATATATTTTGTACCCTAGTATTACTGTGTCCCATTGATTATCCTCATTCCACCAGGTTTCTGTGATGCCTATTATATCAATATTCTCATTTAATACTAGGCACTCTAGTTCACCCATCTTATTATTTAGACTTCTAGCATTGGTATATAAGCATTTTAAAAACTTGTCATTTTTTGGCTGTCCCCTATTGCATGACATAATTGAATGGGACTTTTTTTCATTTGACTGTTTCTCATCAGATCCTCCCTGTATTTTATCATTTTCCATCCTCTCCTCCTTATTAGGACATAGGGAATCTCCATTTATAGAGCCTCTCCTAAGGGATGTCCGAATCACATGCTCCTCCGCACCTGTCAGCTTTCCCCCAGCCCTTAGTTTAAAAAATGTTCTACGACCTTTCTAATTTTAAGCGCCAGCAATCTGGTTCCATTTTGGTTTAGGTGGAGCCCATCTTTCCTGTATAGGCTCTCCCTCTCTCAAAAGCTTCCCCAGTTCCTAATAAATCTAAACCCCTCCTCCCTACACCATCGTCTCATCCATGCATGGAGACCCTGCAGTTCTGCCTGTCTAACTGGCCCTGCGCATGGAACTGGAAGCATTTCAGAGAATGCTACCATGGAGGTTCTGGACTTAAATCTCTTACCTAGCAGCCTATATTCGGCCTCCAGGACCTCTCTCATATCCTTCTCCATGTCTTTGGTACTTACATGTACCACAAGCACCAGCTCCTCCACAGCACTACACATAAGCCTATCTAGATGTTTCAAGAGATCCGCAACCTTTGAACCAGGCAGGCAAGTCACCATGCGGTTCTCCCGATCATCGCAAACCGAACTATCTATGTTTCTAATGATCAAATCGCCCATACCTGACTAATACCTGTCTCTTCCTAATAACTGGAGTTCCCTCCCCCGGAGAAGTATCCTCAGTGCGAGAGGATATCACATCATCATCTGGGAAGAGGATCCCAACTATGGGATTGTTTCCCTCTGCTCCAGTTGGATGTTCTCCTTCCCTGAGGCTTTCATCCTCCTCAACAGCACAGAGGCTGTCAGACCAGGGGTGGGACTGTTCTACCGTGTCCCAGAAAGTCTCATCTATGTACCTCTCTGTCTCCCTTAGCTCCTACAGCTCAGCCACACGGTCTCTGAGGGCCTGGAGCTACTTGCACCGAATGCATACATACACCACCAGCCCATAGGGAAGGTAATCATACAGGCTGCATTGGGTGCAATAAACTGGGTAGCTCCCACTCTGTTGCCCCTCATAACCTTCCCCAGTGCCCCCCATCAAATCCCGGAACCCCCCATTTTAACCTTCCCCAGTATCCCCCATCCTAACTTAACCCAATACTCTCCCAATCCAACCCCGGTACCCCCGTAATCACCTTTTCCAGTACCCCCCGTCACAACTTTCACCAGTTCGCCCTGTGTAAACCTGACACCCCCCGTCATAACTTAACCCAGTACCCGCACCATCCAACCCCGCTACTCCCCATCATAATCATGCCCAGTACACCACATCCAACCCTGGTACTCCCATTATAACCTTCCCTGGTACCTCCCCAATCCAATCCTGGTAACCCCTGTCATAACCTTCCCCAGTACTCTCCCCATCCAACCGAGATACCCTCTATCATAACCTTCCCCAGTATACCCTGTCCTACCCTGGTAACCCCCCAACAGAACCTTCCCCAGTACCCACCCCATCCAACCCCAGTACCCCCATCATAACCTTTCCCAGAACCCCCATTCCAACCCCAGTATGCTCCCCATCCAACCCCGATACCCCAAAAACCTTCTCCAGTACCCCCTATCATAACCTTCCACAGTACACCCCCATCCTACCCCGGTACCACCCATTCATAACCTCCCCAGTACTCTTCCCATCCAAACCTGGTACTCCCAGTCATAACCTTCCCCAGAACACCCCCCCCCCCCCCGCCATCCAAGCCTGGTCCCCCTGTCATAACCTTCTCCAGAACCCCCCGTCATAACCATCCCCAGTTCCCACCCCATCCAACCCAAGTTGGCCTTCCCCAGTACCCCCCATCCAATCCCGGTTTCCATATCATAACATTCCCCAGTTCTCTCCCCATCCAACCCCAGTACCCCCCGTCATAACCATCCCCAGTTCCCATCCCATCCAACCCAAGTTAGCCTTCCCCAGTAACCCCCATTCAACCCCGGTACCCCCCATCATAACCATCCCTACTACATGCCCCAATCCAATCCCGGTACCCCCCATTATAACCTTCTCCAGTACCCCCCATCACAACCTTCCTCAGTATACCCCATCCTACCCCGGTAGGTCCGCGTCATAATCTTCCCTAGTACCAGCGCTCCAACCTTGGTACACCCCGTCATAACCTTTCCAACGACCCCCATCCAACCCTGGTACCTCCCGTTATAACCTTCCCCAGTATGCCCCCATTCAACCCTGGTACTCCCCTCATAACCTTCCCCAGGATTCTCCCCATCCAACCCCAATACCTCCCATCATAACCTTCCCCACTACCCCGAATCCAACCCCAGCACCCCCAGTAAAAACCTTTCCCAGTACCCCCCCCCATTCAACCCCAACACCCCATTCATAACCTTCCCCAGTACTCTCCCCATCAAACCCCGGTACCACGCATCATAACCTTGTGGAGAACAGCCACATCCAACCCCAGCATACCCCATCATAACCTTCCCCAGTACCCCCCGTCCAATCCCGGTATCCCCATCATAACACTCTCCATCCAACCCCAGTACCCCCTGTCATAATATTCCTCAGTACCCCCCATTAAAAGCCAGTACCAACTGCCATAACCTTCCCCAATACCCTCCCATCCAACCCTGGTACACCCCGTCATAACCTCCCCGGGTACCCCCCATCCAAACCCAGCCCCCCCCCATCATAACCTTCCCCAGTACACCCCCCCCCATCCAACCCTGGTACCCGGCATCATAACCTTCCCCACTACCTCCCAATCCAACCCTAGTACCCCATTCATAACCTTTCCCAGTACTCACCCCCTCTAACCCTGGTACCCCCGCGAGTACCGCCACATCCAACCCCAGTACCCCCCGTCAAAACCTTCTCCAGTACCACCTGTCACAATCTTCCCCAGTATACCCCATCCTACCCCAATACCCCCACCCCATAACCTTCCCCAGTACCCACCCCATCCAAACCTGGTACGCACCATTATAACCTTATCCAGTACTCCCTATTATAACCTTCTTCAGTACACCCCATCCTACCCTGGAACGCCCCATCATAACCTTCTCCAGTACCACCTGTCATAACCTTCCCCAGTATACCCCATCCTACCCCAATACCCCCACCCCATAACCTTCCCTAGTACCCACCCTATCCAACCCAGCACCCCCCGTCATAACCTTCCCCAGTACCCCCACTCCAACCTTGATACGCCCCATCATAACCTTTCCAACAACCCCCATCCAACTCCAGCATACCCCGTCATAGCCTTCCACAGTACCCTCCATGCAACCCCGGTACCCCAGTCATAACCTTCCCCAGTACCCACCCCATCCTACCCCGGTACCCCCCGTCATAACCTTCTGGAGTACAGCCACATCCAACTCCGGTACACCCCATCATAAGCTTTCCCAGTACCCACCCCATCTAACCTCGGTACCCTCCATCATAACCTTCCCCAGAAACCCCATTCCAACACCAGTACTCTCCCCATCCAAACCCGGTACCCCGCGTCATAACCTTCCGGAGTACAGCCACATCCAACCCGGGTACCCCCGCCCCTCCGTCATAAGCTTCCCCAGTACACCAACCCTCATCCAACCTGGTCCCCCTCTCATAATCTTCCCCAGTACACCCCCCAATCCAACCCCGGTACCCCTCATCATAACCTTCTCCAATACCCCCCGTCATAACCTTCCTCAGTACACCCCATCCTACCCCAGTACCCCCCCGTCATAACCTCCCCAGTTCCAACCCCATCCAACCGTGGTACCCCCCATCATGGCCTTCCCCAGTACCCCCCCATCGAACCCTGGTACCCCATTCATAAGTTTCCTCAGTACTCCCCCATCCAATCCCAGTACACCCCGTCATAATCTCCCCCAGCACCGCGCATCCAAGCCCGGGCCCTCCGTCATAACCTTCCCCAGTACACCACCCCCATCCAACCCTGGTACCCCCCTTCATAACCTTCCCCAGAACCCCCATTCTAACCACAGTATTCTCCCCATCCAACCCCAGTACCCCCCGTCATAACCTTCTCCAGTACCCAGCGTCATAACCTTCCCAGTGCACCGCGTCCTACCGCAGTACACCCCGTGATATCCTTCCCCAGAACCCCCCCATCCAACCCCAGTACCAACTGTGAAAAGCTTCCCTGGTAGCCCCCCATCCAACCCCGGTACTCCCCATTATTACCTTCCCCAGTACACCCCCGAATCTATACCCAGTACCAACCATTATAACCTTCCCCAGCACTCCCGTTCCTAACCTGGTGCCCACTGTCATAACCTTCCCCGGTACCACCCTCCAACTGCGGTACCTCCATCATAACCTTCTACAGTACCCCCATATCTAACCCCGGTACCCCCCATCAGACCTCGATAACAACCGTTATAACTTTACCCAGTGACCCCCATCCAACCACGGTACCCCCCATCATAAACTTCCCCATTGTCCCTCATCCAACCCCGGTATGCACCCTCATAACCTTCCCTAGTACCCCCCATCCAATACAGTGCAACCCGTCATAACCTTCCCTAGCACCCCCCCATCCAACCCCAGTACCCCCGGTCATAACCTTCCCGAGTACACCCCCCTCACATCCAACCCTGGTAACCCCCCGTCCGTCATAACGTTCCCCAGTACAGCCCCCCCCCATCCAACCCTGGTTCCCCTGTCATAACCTTCCCCAGTACACCCCCCTCCATTGAACCCCGGTATCCCCTATCATAACTTTCTCCAGTACCACCCCATCCAACCCCGGTACCCGCCATCATAACTTTCCCCAGTACCCCCCGTCCAACCATGGTACCCCCCCGCGTCATGACCTTCCCCAGTACCCGCCCCATCCAACCCCAGTACCTCCCATTCAACCCCAGTACCCTCCATCATAACCTTCCCCAGTACCTCTCATTCAACCCCGGTACTGCCGAGAGTTATGTTCCGAACCTCTAAGTCTGTGGCACCTCCTTTGGTGGGTGTCGCGGTGGGGGAACTGGGTGTAGTGTTTGGGAAGAGCGGGAGGGTTAACGGCTGTCTAGGTCCCAGCAGCGGAACTAATGTTGCTAGGGACGTTCAGTTACCTGTGTTCACGAGCGGAGCACCACCTCCTGTTCATCACCGGAGAGGCGTGCGTGCCAAGACAGTATGTATGTCTCGGTACGGTAGTATGCGTGGTGCATTATGGGACGCATACGGGTAGTTCCTGATGAGTTTTGTGTAGGGACGCCTGATTTAAAGGGGCCGCGCCCTCGAGCCTAACCTCTCCCCTGCCCGACAGATGGGGGAAACGGGCCGTGGGAGGGTACATGGGGGAAGGGCGTACATGAATACAGGTGCCTGAGGGAGGGTGTAATAGTGGGGTTTTTGTCGCCCTGTGTGTGCAGTGCTGTAAATACAAATACAGCATGCTGAATACGTGCCAGGTATGATTAGCTGGTTAACGAATAAATCTCCTTCCGATCCTGGTGTTTTTACAGCTATGGATCCTGATGACATAGAAGAGCTGGCAATGGAGTTTCAAGGGAAGACTATTGGTGGCTGGGGCCTCGTGCAGCTTGCAGCAGGCACAGGTTTTGCTGCCTATGTTATGTGGGCAGGAGTTCTCATGCCTGGCTTCCGCAGAGTGCCTTTAAAGTTACAGGTAGATCATTCGCCAGGGCTTTTTAATGGGGATTTGTTCTGGTTTAAGAGAAGAGGCCGCATTAAGTATATATTTGGGGGGGGAATTAATATTACCAAGCTTTTTATATAACATGATTTTATTCCCCCAGTGTGATTTATAAAGGCACCCTGGAAGATGCATGAAACATTTCTTTACTATGGCGTTTCTGTTCTGTCACGTACCCACTGGTTATAGGTATCAGGGTAGCCGTGTTAGTCTGTATCTACAAAAACAACAAGGAGTCTGGTGGCACTTTAAAGACTAACAGATTTATTTGGGCATAAGCTTTCGTGGATTAAAAACCTCACTTCTTCGGTTATAGGGTCACTTGTGAACTCTGGCCTGCTGGCACAAGGATATTTGAGGCATTTGCTATGGGAAATAAAACCACATGAGAATTATTTTGTCACATTTTTTGTTCTTAGCAACCTTGCCAATATCTCTTGTTTTAAGATGTTTAATTCCAAAGGCTCCCAAACCACTTTACAAACTCTGCACCTGAAACATAGCTGACATGATTAATATTTGTAAAACTGTTTTGTTTGCAAGTGAAAAGATCTCTATGATAGGTTTCATTTTTAGTACTCCAGCTGTGTTTTGATGAGACCTAGTTAGGATCCAACCTCCCACTTGGGTAAGTGGGTGCAGCTTCATTTAAGTCACTTCCACCAGTTGTGGATCTGGCTCAATTTCCAGTTGTGCTTAGCATAGTGGCTGAGGCTAGCTCCTCTAGGTCTCAGTCCCGTTTGCTTTCTTCAGCTGGGAGTCTCCTGACTGTTTAGTGCTGTTTCCTCCTATTCAGATAGACCTAGTGTGTAGGTGACCAAAGTGGCTATCCTTGACTTCACTTTATGGCCCTGATCTTGCAGTCAGATCCATACAGGCAAACCCTTGTGCCCATGTGGAAATCTAGTGAAGTGAGTTGAGCTCTGGGCTATAACAAGCGTTTGGCTGTACAAATCCTTTTGCAGGATTGGGCCTTGTTTGTAATGAATGTGCAGCCTGCACAAGTGTGGAACTACATGTCCCAAAACACCATGCTTTGTAGGATGCGTTACTGCATCCTGCAGTACTCTAACACAACTGGAACACCAGAAAGGTAACTTGTGTTTGACTGGGGCTTATATTTCTCTAAACTAGGTGCCATATGTACCATCAAGTGCCAAGCAAGTTGAGAATGTGATGTCGTTGCTGAAAGGACGCTCTGGGAAGATGGTGGATTTAGGGTCATGAGAAGGCAGAATTGTAAGCGAGAAAAAAGTCCTTGTGTCTGATATTCACAGCTGCTGGTTTGCATTTTGAAGAGTTAATAGTGTTAAAGGTAGATCTCCCACTCCAAGAGCATCCACATCCTGCTCCCTGTTATGTCAGTGTATAGCTAGAGCAGAGGTCGGCAACGTTTGGCACGCGGCTCGCCAGGGTAAGTACCCCGGCAGGCCGGGCCAGTTTTATTTACCTGCTGACGCGGCAGGTTCGGCCGATCGCGGCCCCCACTGGCCGCGGTTTGCCGTCCCGGGCCAATGGGGGCGGCAAGAAGCTGCGGCCAGCACATCGCTCTCCCACGCCGCTTCTCGCCTCCCCCATTGGCCCGGGACGCCGAACCGCGGCCAGTGGGGGCCGCGATCGGCCGAACCTGCCGCGTCAGCAGGTAAATAAAACTGGCCCGGCCTGCCGGGGTGCTTACCCTGGCGAGCCACGTGCCGACCCCTGAGCTAGAGAAACTTAGTTGGGGTTGTGGTGGGCTTACACCAGCGTAACTCCTTAGACTGAAAGCTCTTTCAAGGCAATTGTGCTTAGCCATTCCCTGCAAAGACTCCTGGGACTGGAGTATTTAGGCAATGCTCCTTATGGAGCAACTCACATGTCCCTTTCCTAGACTTGGACTCCTTAACGAATTTGGGATGGAGCAGTTGAGAGCCGCCCACATAGCTGTTACTCCTGCACATCATCTTAGAATGACTTCTGCTGGGGAAGGAAGGGATTGGAGCAACTATAGTACTCTCACAACCAGTAGAAGGGAATCGCCTTAGCTTATCAGAAAAAAGTTCTGATAAGACTGGTACTTACAACCATTCTCAAACCCTGTCTTGTCCTTTCCTCATTGTTAGTCTGAGCTTGCAAGGTGCTAACTTCCTCTTGGGAGGTCCTGAGCATGCTGAACTGAGAGGAGTTGAAAACTCAGCCCTTCACAGAATCACACCCTCAGTTTCTCTCTGTTCCACTGCCTCCCTGATTTATCTCGAAGGACGTACCATGTTACATGTTGAGCCTTGCCAGCTACCTTCTACACTGGCATCTGGTCATTAATCATCTACTCCTTGCCTTCCTACCCCTTTCCCTACAAGAGCTGCTTAGAGAATGCAGTGCAGGTAAAGACAGTACTCTTATCCATTCCCCACAGTGACTGCTGCTGGGAATGGAGTAGCTGGAAGCTGTCTGATCTACAGCCACTGCTCCAGAGATTATTTCAGGAACAAACATGGAGGTTTATTTTGGTTTCAATTCCTCTCTCCAGGTATTAGAAGCATATAAACAAGGCTTCAGACCAGCTGTTGGCTACGAACTCAACCCCTGGCTGTTGAGACTCTCCAACTATCGCGCCTGGAGGGCTGGGTGTTACGGGAAGGTTTTCTACCAACGGCAAGATCTATGGAAGGTAACTTCTTGTGATGGAGTCAGGACTCTGGATTTCTCAGCCTGACTGACTACATTATCTCTAAGATCAAAGGACCTACCTCTGCTAAACATAGACATCAGGGCTTTAGCCACACTGGGCAAAAGGTCAGCATTCTCCTCCAAACCTACTTCTTAGAGGCACTGGGTTTTTTTTCCACTTTCCCCCACTGGAACTGTTCCTTATGGATCAGATATAATTTGATCATCCAACTCTTTGTGTGCTAGAAACTTTCCTCAGTTCCTACATCAGCAGCACTGTGGCAAAAGGGAGAAGAAAGCCACATTGGCCCTCTCTGTCCAATAATATTGAATTACTGTTAATTCACCTCTGTAGGTTCCTCAGGTGTGTTTAGCTGGGATCATCCATCTGTTTTCCTTCTCCTGGCCTTTAACACACACAGCTGAAAATGATGTTGAAAACACTGAGGTCTGGAGCCTTGGGAAGCTCTACAAGAGGGACAATGAAAGAGTCCCCTACCTTGCATAAATGTCCTTTCTCAGTGCAGCAGGAGGGCATGCTTGAAGATGTTCCTCTCATATTGCCCGTCTATACCTGGGACTCTAGACATGCATCAAGCCTCCTAAAGATCTATTAGCAAAAGCTGAACCTCTCCACACATCTAAAACTAGGCTGGAGAAAACACTGGCAGAGATGGACTAGATCAGTGATTCTCAACCCACGGGCAGCTTGCGGCCCAATCAGTAGTATATATATTGTGTGGATGCAGCTCACATAACACACGGAGAGCCACATATGCCCCCCACAATGGTAAATAGGTTGAGAACTACTGGACTCTATGAACTAATAAGTCAGTTCCATCTCTACATTTTGGGACCCTAAGATTTTATTTAATCCGTTATCAGAGACACACCTGTATCTAGTCCAGTAACAGTGTTTTTGCAGCACCTCCTGATAACAGCACAACTCCCCCTCCCAAAAATCTCACTTGCTCAGTATTATTGACCTCTTTGGGCTTTAGAATAACTTCCTGTATGTCAACAAGTGATGTTTGACCCTTATACATAGATTTAAGAGTCCACTAAGATCCTCTTTCCCCAGCACACATTGCACTGAACCTTCAGCCTGTTATTTCTCTCTCCATGACTGACTTTATCTTCTTAAAGGTAAACCTGTCTGACTGCAACAACATCTCTATGTTCCTAGCTCCCAGTGTGGTAAGTCCAAGCACTCTCTAGAGGCTGGTACAGTTGGTTAAGGGTGAAGGGCTGGTTGCCAATTTCCTACTTTGTTGGGCAAATCAATGAGAAGGGAGGATACTCGAGTAAAGGGATCATCCTGAATGTTGGCAAAAAACCCTTAAGAAAATGGCACTAGAACTATATATGTTTCACATAACCAACGAAATCCTAGTGCATCTGCCTTAACAAGGCTGCTGTGGACACCTGCTAATGGCCCCATCATAGTCAGTGGGGGTTTTCCTTGAGTGGGGATAGTCCAAATGTTGGATCTGCTGAGAAACTGCCCATGTGTGCTGGGTGTACACTCTTACTATATCCCCAGCCAGCACTGTGACTACGGAGGTAGGTGAATGCAGTCTGCACTGTGTAGCTGTAGGGACGGATACAGCAGAGTTTGCATTTTGTGATTCAAAATTCCTAAACATGTTGGGGTGCTGAACACCTGCGCCTCCTGCTTGTTTCAATGGGTGTAGCAAGTGCTCAGTGCATCTGCAGATCTGGCCTCCGTTCAGAGATAAAAAGAGGGTTAGCATAAGCCCTTCTTATTGTGATAGACTGCCAATACTTAGAAGTCGTCCAACAGGGGGCCACTGTGTCTTGCAACAGGGGCCTACTGAACTCCATTCCAGGTAGTGCCGAGATAAGTTTCTATGAAGGTATTATTTATTGCTCTGTGGATATTAGCACCAAAGAATACAGTACAGACCCGTTTACGCGTGAATCCGCTTAACGCACGGTAGTGCCATGCCTCCCAGTGCTACCTATTTAACACGCGAGACTTGTTAACACGCAGTACAGGAACTTGCTATGTAGCGCTACAGATTTGCTCACTAACTCACTGACATAGAAATCGACAAGAAGTGCGGAGGGGAAACGTGTTGTATGTCTTTACCGCCGACAGGGGGGGAGGCAGGGAGGGGCAGCAACGTTAAAGCGCTGCCATGGTAGCGCTTTAAGGACGGTCCTTTGCTGCAGCAGTGCTTTAAGGATCCTCAAAGCACTGCCGCGGCATAGGACCATCCTTAAACGCTTTAATGTTGCTGCCCCTTCTCCCCCTCCCCCCGCCAACAGGGGAGGCAAAAAGGGCAGGGACATTAAAGTGCTGCAGTGCTTTAAGGACAGTCCTTTGCTGCAGCAGCGCTGGGCCACCGACGGGGGTGGGTGGGCGCAGCAACGTTAAAGCGCTGCTGCAGCAAAGGACCCTGCAGCGCTTTAAGGTCCCTGCCCCTTTTGCCCCCCCTCGGCTGCCGATGGGCAGGGGGGCAAAGGGAGCAGCTGCCCTGGGGTCAGCAATTTAAAAGGGCCTGGGGCTCCAGACGCCGCCCTTTAAATCACCATGGGAACCCCGGGCAGCACGGACCAGGTGGCCAGGAAGGGCTGGCTGGGGGATGCTGACCCCTAGCCCTGCCCCTTCTGGGGGCCAGAGCCACCCCCGCCCTGTACCGGTAAGTGTCCTGAGTTTCTTTCACCCCTGTTTAGTAATAATAATATTTTTATTAGATTACACATTTGAATTTATATTCTTGCAAAGCACCGTTAACAGATAGGCCTTCGGTATTTGGGACACTGTGAATACGTATGTAATCCTAGATAATTATACATATGTATATATAGATATCTTAAGATATTTCAGCATGGCCCTCTTAACCCGCGGTCCGTTAACACGCAGTTGTGACGGCTTGACTCCCCCCATCCGCACATAAACGGATCTGTACTGTAGATCTTGCTGGCATTGGTGTCCTTGGCTTGGTTTGGGTGTTTACTTCTCATCTCCATGGAGCCAGCCCCCTTCTGGGCCATTACTGTTTACTGTTGAGATCAAATTAATTTTTGAACATAAAGCCAAGCTCCATGAATGTGTCCTGGATTGTAAGTTCTTCAGAGCAGGGGCTTCATCTATAAATGCGTTTGTACCATGCTCACCATAATGGGGTCCGGATCCTGACTGGGGCCACTGGATGCTACTTCAATATCAATATTAATAATCAAAATGACAACTCTGCTAACCAATGGCAAACCTGCAAAAAGTCTCTAGAACTCAACACACACAACTTTTTCCCCTTCTTGTGATACCAGTGACTGTGAGTAACAGCTTCCCCTTCCTCCTCCCCATTAGCTACCTCTCCTAGAGACAAAGCTGCTTGCAGAACTGCCAGATGAGGCCCGGGTGGTGGCTGGACGCTTCTCCTTTCCCACCTGGATGCCAACCACCAGTGTTGGAGGGGGTATAAACAGAAGCTGGGCCTATGACATCAAGACTGTACAGCAAAAAGGGCAGAACAAACCTGAGGGATGCCTAGAATGAGTCAAGAGCTCAGCTGCAGCTGGGGTTTACAGCCTGGACAATAGCGTTGGAGCCTCTGCAGATGTGTGTGCTTTTTTTAGCCCCTCAGAACTGCTCTGGAGGGCAAATGCTGCCATAGTGTGACTACTCAGCTGAATAGCCCAGCAAGCATGGGAGAGAAGGGGGTTGCGATGAGCAGGGAGGGGGTGATGATTTGTCAGACTTTACCCCACATGCTCTGGCTTCCCTAGAACCAGAATCCTGGACAGCCTTTGAACTGGGGACTTGGGCTGGAAATCCCCAAAGAACTGTCACAAGACTGAAGAGCTGAATCTTTGATTCTTGTTTAAAATAACTCATTTCCTCTTCTTAATAGATTTGCAATTCATTTTCTAACAATAAAAGGGCTGCAGGACTCGGTTCATCCTTCTGGCAGGGCTGGGGTGCTGCCTGCCCCTCACCATACACAGAGCCATTCTGGACTGTGTTCGGAATTCCCTGGGAGGAAGGCTCAGTAATGCAGTTTCTCCAGCTCTCTCTCTTTCTCCCTGATCATCAGTTCCTTGTAGGTCCTCCTCACATAGTCACCACCCAGCAGGTCCTTCTCCATGGAACAACTCACCATGAGTGCAGAGCTGTAAAGTCTCCTCAGTGCCCTGTCCATAAGAGCAGCTGAGCTCAAATCCTAACCTGAACCCTACTGTCATAACTATAAAGGGAAGGGTAACAGCTCCCCTGTGTACAGTATTATAAAATCCCTCCTGGCCAGAGACTCCAAAATCCTTTTACCTGTAAAGGGTTAAGAAGCTCAGGTAACCTGGCTGACACCTGACCCAAAGGACCAATAAGGGGACAAGATACTTTCAAATCTTGGGGAGGGGAGGGGAGGCTTTTGTTTGTGCTCTTTGTTTGGGAAGTTGTTCGCTCTTGGGACTGAGAGGGACCAGACATCAATCCAGGTTCTCCAAATCTTTCTGAACAGGTCTCTCAAGACTTCCCAGGGAAGGGAATTAGCTTTGGGAATGGTGGCAGCGGACCAGATCTAAGCTGGTAGTTAAGCTTAGAAGTTTTCATGCAGGCCCCCACATTTGTACCCTAAAGTTCAGAGTGGGGAAGCAGCCTTGACATGGTGGCAGAGCGGTGGGATCATTTTAAACCAAAAGCCAGTAAGATTTTTTTTTTCTCCTTTCTAGCTGCTTGGAAAGCAGAGCTGAAGGTAGATGCATATCTTATCTCTCCTTGCCTGAAGGCAGAGGTGTTAAGTTTTTTTTTTAACAAGGGTCTTTGTTAAAGAGAAGGGCTCAATCAATGAGCAAACAGCTGGTAAAAGGAATTTACAAGCTGAATTGTTTTTTTTTTTTCTTTCTACTCGGGGATAGCTAGTTAGAAAGTCTCTTACCTCAGCAGCAGCCTGAGCTGAGTGCATCCCAGTTTCAGTCAACTGCAGAGGGGTGTGGCCCAGCACAAGAAAACAGGAAAATGACTACCAAAGAAGTAGCTAACAAAATAGAACTGGCCAGACTAGAAGCAGAAGAAAATGAAAAAAAAATATCAGAGACTGCTTCAATTAAAAAAACTCGAGCAAGAAGCTGAAGAGAAAGCCAAAGAGGAGGCCCACAAGAGAGCTATGGAGCTGAGAGAAAAAGAGATGAAGCATGAACTGGAATTAGCACGGGCTAGGCCGGATACAACAGCCAATCCTAACAACCCCTCTCCAGGTACCACTTCCCATCCCAGAAAATTCCCCACCTACAAGGCAGGCGATGATACTGAGGCCTTCTTAGAAAATTTTGAAAGGGCCTGCCTTGGATACAGCATCACTACAGACCAGTACATGGTAGAGCTGAGGCCGCAGTTCAGTGGACCCTTAGCAGAGGTGGCGGCTGAAATGCCTAAGGAACACATGAACAGTTATGACACCTACCTCTACTCCTCTCCAGCTCAGACAGGGGCGAGGTGGTGGGAGTTAGCACCAGTGAAGCACAGCACTTTGCAGCTGTTACAATGGTAAGGGCAACTGTCTAGCAGAAGGTGAAGGGAACCTGATAATTCAGGTGCATAGTAAGCTGAGTCCACCAGCTCTGCAGTAGACTAAGTTTGGGTGATGGTTCAACCCACTCTGGTGCTGCACCACCCTGAGGTACCAGCAGTGGTGCTCTGCGGCTACTGAGCACTTCTGCAATGAAAGGGAAATCTTTATGGCCTGCTGGAGGGAGGGAAACCTCACAAAACAAGATAAAGGGGGAACAAAGCGCTGAGTTTTGATCTGTTTTTAGTAAATTTATTTACCTCTGTAGGGTCAAATGTATACTGCTGATTTCCTTCTCAGCAAGTCCTAGTCCTCTAGTAAGAGGGCCCCAGGATGAAGAGCGCTCGCTGGAGTGGATTATCTCTTGGTGTGACAGAGCACTGAATATTACAGCCAGGCAGCCACTCAGTTTTATGTCCTTGTCTTTCCTATGATGAACTAATGACTGCTGCTTGTCAGGGCCATGGCAAAAGCTACAGTTCATGGCTGATGGTCCTTTTGGATCTCTGCATTAAATGAGCATCAGAAGCCCCAGCACTGAATGCTCTGGGTGCCTCGCTCCCTACAAGTTTCCTTAACCTCAGGATCTCCTGCTTGTACCTGAAAGAAACATAGGTTACAAAGAAAAGCAATGTCAACCTTGCATCAGCTGTGGTCATAAGAACCCTGCTGACGACTGAGATTGTAAAGCCAATGTGAGACTGAAGTCAAGTTCCCAAACACTATCCAGCCAGGGGGAAAACTATAGCTAAGGGTAATGCTAGATTTGTCCCAACCCGTCATGTGAACTAATACCTAGGAACTCAGCCAAGGGATTCCATCAGCAACAAGCCTGGGAGTTACACCAGTTATGACTTTGGTCCTCTGTTTTTAAGAGCAATTGGTTGCAGTTGTACAAGCTGTGTAATAACGCCTCCTGATGGTGGCAGCACTAGCAGCTTTTCTCCCTTGTTGTGGCTGTGATGAACCAGTGGTTGACAGCCGACATGTTAAGAGTTGCAAAATGGAAAGGCTTTGAATTCTAGACAGTCTTCCCCACTCACCCCCTCCTTAGCCTCCTACACAGCTTTCATCATCCCCAGGGTGGGCTGCAGCCCAGAGGAAGGAAATATTATGCCTTGGAAAGGACAGATGCAAACTCCCTTGATCGTGCTGAGTTACTGAGACAGCCAGCTGCTCACAAGCTGGATTCACTTTCAAACATTAGCTGGGTTGCGCTGTGGGAAGGCAGCAGTTATCACAGTATTCACCAGCCCTGGAAGTAAGCCTTGTGCATGGAGCAAGGGACAGATGAAGGGATCCCCATCTCACCTTGCAAGATGCTTATCTACATATTCCTGCAGCTCCAGCACCTGCTCTTCTGCCACAATTGCCCGAGTCAGTAGCTGGCTTCTCTCCTTCTCCAGATCTTCCTAGGGGGCAAAAATAACAAGGAGAGAACAAGAAGTGATAAGGGAGTGCTTTGGGGGAGGCACTGGACTGGTGCTAACTCTCCCCTCTGAAGTGGTCATCAACTCAGAGGCTGCTGAATTTCTCATGCACTCTGACAGGTTTCAGAGTAGCAGCCGAGTTAGTCTGTATCTGCAAAAAGAACAGGAGTACTTGTGGCACCTTAGAGACTAACAAATTTATTTGAGCATAAGCTTTTGTGGGCTACAGTGAAGTGGGCTGTAGCCCACGAAAGCTTATGCTCAAATAAATTTGTTAGTCTCTAAGGTGCCACAAGTACTCCTGTTCTCATACACTCATCCTCCAGCCCTGAGATTTCTGGGAATTAAGCTAAATAAGATGCCCGATTAACTGAAAATCAGAACAACATTCAGACACATGAGCTTCCCAAAGAGCCAAACTACAGGTGTTCAGTGCCCTGAAAACAATGACATCCTGCCATTGCAGCCAGCTTGGAGACACTGTCAGGTGCATTGAGATGGGCTCGGAGGGGAGGTGCTGTTTAATATCAAAGCCTCTGGTTACACGACTATCGGGAAATACATGGAAGGAGTAACAGAATTAAATCAAAGACTAGGGTTTATAATTTTAAAAAGGCCAATTTTAACAAACTAAGGGGACTGGTAAGGGAAGTGGACTGGGCAAACGTATTAATGGATTTAAAAGCAGAAGAAGCCTGGGATTACTTTAAGTTAAAGATGCATGAGCTGTCGGAGGCCTGTATTCCAAAAAAGGGAAAAAGATTACTAAGCAAGAGATTTAGACCGAGCTGGATGAGCGACCGACTCAAAGGGGCGATTAGGAAAAAACAGAAAGCGTACAAAGAGTGGAAGAGGGGAGGGATCAGTAAGGAAATGTACCTATGTGAAGTCAGAGAATGTAGAGATAGAGTGAGAAAGGCCAAAGGCCGTGTAGAGTTGGACCTAGCGAGGGGAATTAAAAGCAATAGTAAGAGGTTTTACAGCCACATAAATAGGAAGAAAGCAAAGAAAGAAGAAGTGGGACCGCTGAAGTCTATTGCCGGAGAGGAGATTAAAGACAATCTAGGCATGGCGCAATATCTTAATGAATATTTTGCATCGGTGTTTAATGAGGCCAATGAAGGTATTAGGGATACTAGCACCACTATAGAGGGGCATTCGGGATGGGGGATTACCGTATCCGAGGTGGAAACAAAACTTGAACGCCTTAATGGGGCTAAGTCGGGAGGACCGGACGATCTACATCCGAGAATATGGAAGGAAGTGGCGCAGGAAATAGCAGGCCCGTTAGCGATAATATTTAATGAATCTGTAAACTCGGGGGTGGTCCCGTTAGACTGGAGAATAGCTAATGTGGTTCCTATTTTCAAGAAAGGAAAAAAAAGTGATCCGGGTAACTACAGGCCTGTTAGTCTAACATCTGTAGTGTGCAAGGTGTTAGAGAAAATTCTGAAAGAGAAACTAGTTGAGGACCTGGAGGGTAGTGGCAATTGCGATAAATTACAACATGGTTTTACGAAGGGCAGATCGTGCCAAACGAATCTGATCTCCTTCTTTGAGAAAGTAACGGATTTATTAGATAAGGGAAATGCAGTGGACCTAATATACCTGGATTTCAGTAAAGCGTTTGATACTGTACCCCATGAGGAATTATTGGTTAAACTGAAAAACATGGGGATCGATATGAAAATCCAGAGGTGGATAAGGAATTGGTTACTGGGGAGAATGCAGCGGGTTGTATTAAAGGGTGAACTGTCGGGTTGGAGGGAGGTTACTAGTGGAGTGCCTCAAGGTTCGGTTTTGGGACCCATTTTATTTAATCTATTTATAACTGACCTCGGAACCGATTGCAGGAGTGGGCTGATAAAATTTGCGGATGATACGAAGGTGGGAGGTGTTGTAAATTCGGAGGAGGACAGGGATATCCTGCAGGGAGACTTGAATGAGCTTGTGAATTGGAGTATCAGAAATAAAATGAAATTTAATAGTGAAAAGTGTAAGGTGATGCATTTGGGGATGACTAATAACAATTTTAGTTACAAGATGGGGACGCATTGGTTAGAAGTAACGGAAGAGGAGAAGGACCTAGGGGTTCTTGTAGACCGCAGGATGACTATGAGTCGACAATGTGACGTGGCGGTGAAAAAAGCCAATGCTGTCTTGGGATGCATTAGGCGAGGTATATCTAGTAGGGATAAGGAGGTCCTGCTTCCGTTGTACAAGGCGCTGGTGAGACCTCATTTGGAGTACTGTGTGCAGTTCTGGTCTCCCATGTTTAAAAAAGATGAACTCAAACTGGAACGGGTGCAGAGAAGGGCCACTAGGATGATCAGAGGAATGGAAAAGCTGTCGTACGAAAGGAGACTAGAGGAGCTTGGGTTGTTTAGTCTGACAAAGCGAAGGCTGAGAGGGGATATGATTGCTATCTTTAAATATATTAGAGGGATTAATACAAGGGAGGGAGAAGAATTATTCCAGCTTAGTACTAACGTGGATACCAGAACGAATGGATACAAACTGGCCGTGGGGAAGTTCAGACTTGAAATTAGACGAAGGTTTCTGACCGTCAGAGGGGTGAAATATTGGAACGGCCTACCGAGGGAAACGGTGGGGGCGACGGACCTGTCTGGTTTTAAGATAAAGTTAGATAAGTTTATGGAGGGAATGGTTTAATGGTAAAACATAGTAGTCAAGGAAAGCCAAGCAATGGTGGGTAAATAGTATAATGGCTAACTGGGTCAGGCTGGAGACTTGCCTATATGCTCGGGGTCTTACTGATCGCCACATTTGGGGTCGGGAAGGAATTTTCCTCCAGGGCAGATTGGCTGAGCCTCTGGAGGTTTTTCGCCTTCCTCCGCAGCATGGGGCAGGGATCTCTAGCAGGAGGGTCTCTGCCGATTGCAGTCACTAAAAACAGGATTGGGGACTTCAACAGCAGAGTCCAGGGAAGGGGTAGGGACGGTTTTATGGCCTGCAGCATGCAGGGGGTCAGACCAGATGATCATAATGGTCCCTTCTGACCTTAAAGTCTATGAGTCTATGAGTGCTAAATCCAGTCCTAAGACACCCCCAGTTATCCCCAGACAACTGCCTCACAACCTACTCTCTCCACTAGGGCGGTGTGGGGATTGGTAGTGTGACTTCCAGATATACAGCATTGGAATGTATATGACCTCCATCCCCTTCCCTGGCAAGAGTTTTTAAAGAGATCTTCCCTTTATAATTATAATCTCCGGCTCTTATCTAGTGCTTTTCATCAGTAGATCTCAAAGTATTTTACAAAGGAGTATCATTATCCCCATTTTACAGCTGGGAAAACTGAGGCACAGAGTGGTGCTATGACTTCCCCAAGGTCACCCAGCAGGCCAGTGGCCAACCCGGCATATCTCCTGAGGTTTTAGTCCAGTGCTCTATCTGCTAGGCTACACTGCTTCCCTCCTTTAGTCCTTGTCTAAATGAATTTTTTAAAAAAAATAAACCCAATCATGTGACCACAGTGTTATGTGATTTCTCCTAACTTGTATGGACAGAAGAAATGATAGGAAAACATGTTTTTCTTCAGTGTCTATAGCTAATCCAGGCTAGGAAATTGAAGCCCTGCTGCAAATGCTTTCAGTAGTTGTCCCCCCCCTAACCCAGCACTGAAAGTGATTAAAGTGCTAGAGTACTGCAGGCAACAGTGTTTCAGAAACTGCTTGGGGTATCTACGACAGCCTTTCCTCCTGAACATTTCCCTTCTTTGTATTCGCCAGTGGTAGTAATAAAGGGAGTGCTAGTGTTTTTAACTGCCATGCCAACCAACCCTGCTCAGGGCAAATCTAGACAACATGGTGGTAAAACTGCCAGCTTGTCCACTGCCAGTGGTGTTATCTCCCAGTGGAGCTGCACTGCTGCTGGTGCACAGATAGGAAATGTTATGGAAGAGCTCCAGCAGGTAGCAGCATGTTAGATCAAGAAAAGCATCTGTCCTTGGAATGAACATGTAATGGTAACGGTGGCTGTTATAAACATACAGTTAAGGGTAGCATAAAATTCCTCCTTTACCTGTAAAGGGTTAAGAAGCTTAAATAACCTGGTTGGCACTTGACCAAAAGGACTAATGAGGGGAGAAGATACTTTTAAATTGTGGAGGAAGGTTTTTGTTTTGTGTTTCTTTGTGGTTTTTTGGGGTTAGCGAGGAATTCGGGCAGGGAAAATACATTTTTTTAAGCCATACCTGAACTAAGCATTTAAGATTACAAATTGTAAGTAATAGGAAGGAAACGCTTTAAATTATTTTTTGTTTTAGCTTGTGAATTGTTTTTATGCTAAGAGGAAGGTTTATTTTTGTTTTTTTGTAACTTTAAAGTTTTGCCTAGAGGGGATTTTTTTGTGTTTTGAATTTTATTTCCCTGTAAAATTACCTTTTATTTTGCTTTTTTAACTTTTTTTTTTTTAATAATAAAGTTTTGTTTTTTTAAGAATTTGATTGGTTTTTAGTGTTCTAAAAATCCAAGGGTTTGGTTTGTGCTTACCTTGTTAACCTATTTGGTTGGTATATTATTTTTAAGCCTTTCCAGGAAAAGGGATGAAGGGCTTGGGGGCGATCGGGGGAGGTCCCAGATGACTGGAGAAAGCTAATGTAGTGCCCATCTTTAAAAAAGGGAAGAAGGAGGATCTGGGGAACTACAGGCCAGTCAGCCTCACCTAAGTCCCTGGAAAAATCATGGAGCAGGTCCTCAAGGAATCAATTATGAAACACTTAGAGGAGAGGAAAGTGATCAGGAACAGTCAACATGGATTCGCCAAGGGGAAGTCGTGCCTGACTAACCTAATTGCCTTCTATGATGAGATAACTGGCTCTGTGGATGAGGGGAAAGCAGTGGATGTGTTATTCCTTGACTTTAGCAAAGCTTTTGATACGGTCTCCCACAGTATTCTTGCCGCCAAGTTAAAGAAGTATGAGCTGGATGAATGGACTGTAAGGTGAATAGAAAGCTGGCTAGATCGTCGGGCTCAACGGGTAGTGATCAATGGCTCCATGTCTAGTTGGCAGCCAGTTTCAAGCGGAGTGCCCCAAGGGTTGGTCCTGGAGCCGGTTTTGTTTAATATCTTTATTAATGATCTGGAGGATGGTGTGGACTGCACTCTCAGCAAGTTTGCAGATGACACTAAACTAGGAGGTAGATGTGGTAGATACACTAGAAGGTAGGGATCGGATACAGAGGGACCTAGACAAATTAGAGGATTGGGCCAAAAAAAACCTGATGAGGTTCAACAAGGACAAGTGCAGAGTTCTGCACTTAGGACGGAAGAATCCCATGCACTGCTACAGACTAGGGACCGAATGGCTAGGTAGCAGTTCTGCAAAAAAGGACATAGAGGTTACAGTGGACGAGAAGCTGGATATGAGTCAACAGTGTGCCCTTGTTGCCAAGAAGGCTAACGGCATTTTGGGCTGTATAAGTAGGGGCATTCCCAGCAGATCGAGGGACGTGATCGTTCCCTTCTATTCAACATTGGTGAGGCCTCATCTGGAATACTGTGTCCAGTTTTGGGCCCCACATTACAAGAAGGATGTGGAAAAATTGGAAAGAGTCCAGCGGAGGGCAACAAAAATGATTAGGGGTCTGGAGCACATGACTTATGAGGAGAGGCTGAGGGAACTGGGATTGTTTAGTCTCCAGAAGAGAAGAATGAGGGGGGATTTGATAGCAGCCTTCAACTACCTGAAGGTGGTTCCAAAGAGGATGGAGCTGTTATCAGTGGTGGCAGATGACAGAACAAGGAGCAATGGTCTCAAATTGCAGTGGGGGAGGTCCAGGTTGGATATTAGGAAACACTATTTCACTAGGAGGGTGGTGAAGCACTGGAATGCGTTACCTAGGGAGGTGGTGGAGTCTCCTTCCTTGGAGGTTTTTAAGGCCCAGCTTGACAAAGCCCTGGCTGGGATGATTTAGTTGGGGATTGGTCCTGCTTTGAGCAGGGGGTTGGACTAGATGACCTCCTGAGGTCCCTTCCAACCCTGATAGTCTATGATTTTGGGGAAACAGGAACTTCAAGTGGTTCTTTTCCTGAATTTTTGTTTAACTTACTTGGTGGTGGCAGCAATACCCATTCAAGGACAAGGAAGGATTTGTGCCTTGGAAAAGTTTTTAACCTAAGCTGGTGAAATATAAGCTTAGGGAGTCTTTTATGCGGGTCCCCATATTTATACCCCAGAGTTTAGAGTGGGGAGGGAGTGGGCAACCAGCGGTTGCTCTTTGCCTACAGGGCTGTATCACATCCCAGTTTAGAGTTTTCACCATTTGAACTTGTGTATGGCCGCGAGGTTAAGGGGCCATTACAGTTGGTGAAGCAGCAATGGGAGGGGTTTACACCTTCTCCAGGAACTAATATTCTGGACTTTGTAAACAACCTACAAAACACCCTCCGAACCTCTTTAGCCCTTGCTAGAGTAAACCTAAAAGATGCTCAGGAAGAGAAAAAAGCCTGGTATAATAAACATGCCAGAGAGCGTTCCTTCAAAGTAGGGGACCAGGTCATGGTCTTGAAGGCGCTCCAGGCCCATCAAATGGAAGCATCGTTGGAAGGGCCATTCACGGTCCAAGAGTGCCTGGGAGCTGTTAACTGTCTCATAGCATCCCCTATCTCAAACCTAAAGCCTAAAGTGTACCACATTAATTCTCTAAAGCCCTTTTATTCCAGAGAATTAAAGGTTTGTCAGTTTACAGCCCAGGGAAGAGATGACGCTGAGGGCCTGAAAGTGTCTACTACGAAGGAAAAGGTGACAGTGGCGTGGAAGAGGTGAACCTCTCCATGCCCTTGGACGTATGCAGCGACAGCAGATAAAGGAGCTATGCACTAGCTTTGTGCCGATGTTCTCAGCCACTCCAGGACGGACCGAACGGGCATACCACTACATTGACACAAGTAATGCTCACCCAATTAGAGCCCAACATTACTGGGTGTTTTCTCAAGCCAAAACTGCTATAGAACGGAAGATCCAGGACATGCTACAAATGGGTGTAATCCACCCCTCTAACAGTGCACAGGCATCTCCAGTGGTTCTAGTTCCCAAAACAGATGGGGAAATACGCTTTTGCGTGGACTACTGTAAGCTAAATGCTGTGACTTGCCCAGACAACTATTCAATGCCATGCACAGATAAGCTATTGAAGAAACTGGAAGGTGCCCAGTTCATCTCTACCTTAGACTTAACCAAGGGGTACTGGCAAGTACCACTAGATGAATCCGCCAAGGAAAGGTCAGCCTTCATCACCCATGTAGGGCTGTATAAATTTAATGTGCTCCCTTTTGGGCTGCAAAATGCACCCGCCACCTTCCAAAAACTTGTAGATAGTCTCCTAGTGGAATTGGGAGAATCTGTAGTCGCCTACTTTGACGATGTGGCCATCTTTTCTGATTCATGGGCAGAACACCTAAAGCATCTACAAAAAGTCTTCAAGTGCTTAAGAGAGGCAGGACTAACTGTTAAGGCTAAGAAGTGTCAAATAGGCCTAAACAAAGTAACTTACCTTGAACACCAGGTGGGCCAAGGAACTATCAACCCCTACAGGCCAAAGTTAATGCTATCCAAAAGTGGCCTGTCCCAAAGTAAAAAAAAATGGTCCAATCCTTCTTAGGCTTGGCCGGATATTGCAGGCGATTTGTACAGCACTACAGCCAAATCGCCGCCCCACTGACAGACCTAACCAAAAAAAAGCAGCCAAATGCAGTTCAGTGAAGAAAGTGTCAAAAGGCCTTTAACCAGCTTAAAGTGACACTCAGGTCTAACTCTGTGCTAAGGGCCCCAGATTAACAAACCTTTCATAGTACAGTACAGACCCGTTTACGCGCGGATGTCATGAGTCAAGCCATCACGACTGCGTGTTAATGGACCACGGGTTAAGAGGGCCATGCTGAAATATCTTAAGATATCTACACACACACACACACACACACACACACACACAATTATCTAGGATTACATACATATTCACAGCGTCCCAAATACTGCAGGCCTATCTGTTAATGGCGCTTTACAAGAATATAAATTCAAATGTGTAATCCAATAAAAACATTATTATTACTACACAGGGTGAAAGTAACTCAAGACCCTTACTGGTATGGGGCGGGGGCGGCTCTGGCCCCCGGAAGGGGCGGGGCCTCGTGTGGAAGGGGAGGGGCTAGGGGTCAGCATCCCTCAGCCAGCCCTTCCAGGCTGCCTGGTCCATGCTGCCCGGGGTTCCCATGGTGATTTAAAGGGCGGTGTCCGGAGCCCCGAGCAGTTTTAAATTGCCGGCCCCAGGGCAGCTGCTCCCTTTGCCCCCCCGCTCGTCATCGGCCAAGGGGGGGGGCAAAAGGGGCAGGTACCTTAAAGCGCTGCAGAGTCCTTTGCCACGGTAGCGCTTTAACGTTGCTGCGCCGCTTCCCCCCTCCGCCCCCGTTGGCAGCACAGCGCTGCCTCGGCAAAGGACCGTCGCTTTAATGTCCCTGCCCTTTTTGCCTCCCCCATCGGCGGCCCTCTGGTAGGGTCCCTGCTGGCAGCAACGTTAAAGCGCTGTCACAGTGTTCGGGGAGATTTTGGCAAACAAGTAAAGTGCCTAAACCACTATTGTGTATTACTAACAGTAGTCAAGTTAACAGGCCATACTGAACCATTCTTGCTTATTGCTAACAAAAATAGCGAAGTCAGCAGGTCGTAAATTGGTCATACAGCAGCCTCAGTGTAACCAGACAGGAGGGGCGGGGGTTTTGGGTGCCACAGACAGGACAGCTTGACCCCACACCCTTCCTGCTAAGAGTGTTAAAATTGCTGATGCATGTATTGTAGAAAAACAAGAAGTCTGTTTATATGTGCCCCCGGGAACGTTTGTCAGGGCCCAAAGGCATGAACACTCTGAAAAAAATATATATATATCTGGTTAATTGGCAATCATAAGGTGTCTGACCTTTTAACCCTACTTGCTTAGCAAGTTTTCTTTAAGGGATATCTCATTGTATTACTAATGTATAAATAAGGGGAAAAAGTTTGAGGTAATTGGATTTCTCAGGAGGGGCTCTTCAGGGATGCTCCCTCTGGACGCATCTTCGGGTTCCCACCAGCAGACGGAAGCCTGGCCAGCTGAAGCCTGTCACAGTGCCACTCGAAAGCCACACTCAGCTTCGGTAATTATCGAGGGTTGGGGGTGTTTCACTAACCTGTTGCGGATGTGTGTAAGTGCTTGAGACTAAGTAAAGTTTAGCTTTAAGTAAAAGCACTCGTGTTGTCCTGTTTGTGCCAGCCAGCCATCAGTTGGACGGCTGTGTCTCCCTTGATTTATTTCTTAATACCACCTCGCACAGAATAAAAGTTACTGAAAGCTTTGGGTTCAAAGAACCCCGGGTAACAGCGGCAGTGCTTTAAGGGCGGTCCTTTGCCGCGGCAGCGCTTTGAGGATCCTTAAAGTGCTGACACAGCAAAGGATCGTCCTTAAAGCGCTTCTGTGGCAATGCTTTAACATTGCTGCCCCTTCCACCACCCCCCCATCAGCAGTAAAGACGTACAACACGTTTCCGCTCTGCACTTCCTGTCGATTTCTAGGTCAGTGAGTTAGTGAGCAAATCTGTAGCGCTACATAGCAAGTTCCTGTACCGCGTGTTAACGAGTCTCATGTGTTAAATAGGTAGCACTGGGAGGCATGGTGCTACCACGCGTTAAGCGGATTTGCATGTAAACGGGTCTGTACTGTAACCACAGATGCGTCCGAACGTGGTGTGGGAGCCGTTTTAATGAAGGAAGGACCAAATCAAAACATCCTGTCGTGTTTCTCAGCAAAAAACTGTCTGAAAGGAGAAGCCACTGGTCAATCAGGAAAAAGGAATGTTACGCCATTGTGTACGCTCTGGAAAAGCTATGCCTATACATTTGGGGACGGTGTTTCCAACTGCAAACTGACCAGGCTGCGCTGAAGTGTCTTCATACCATCAAGAACAATAACAAAAGACTTCTTTGGTGAAGTTTAGCTCTCCAAGATTTTAATTTTAAAATACAACACATTTCAGGAGCTTCTAACATAGTGGCTGATACTCTCCCGTGAAAGTTTCCCAAAATGAACTGGTTAAAATCATCCTTAAAATGTGAAAAATGTTGTTTGTTTTTATATAATCAGTAGTATATCTAAAGATGCATGTGTCTTATTAACTCTGTTTTCTCCTAGAGCTCCAGGAAAAAAATCACAGCCAGTGTGGAGCAGGCTGTCCAGCACTGTCTATGATTTGGGGGGCATGTCATAAACATACAGCTAAGGGTAGCATAAAATCCCTCCTTTACCTGTAAAGGGTTAAGAAGCTCAAATAACCTGGGTTGGCACCTGACCAAAAGGACCAATGAGGGGAGAAGAGTCTTTCAAATCTGTGTGGGAAGGTTTTTGTTTTGTGTTCCTTTGTGTTCTCTCTGAGGAATCAGGGCAGGGAAAATACATCTCCCAAAGCCATACCTGAACTAAGCATCTAAGATTACGTTAGATTATCTTTTGGTTTAGCTTGTGAATTGTCCCTATGCTAAGAGGAAGGTTTATTCCTGGTTTTTTTTTTTTGTAACTTTAAAGTTTTGCCTAGAGGGGAATCCTCTGTGTTTTGAATCTTATTACCCTGTAAAATTACTTTCCATCCTGATTTTACAGAGATGCTTCTTTTACTTTTTTCTTTATAATAAAGTTCTGTTTTTTTAAGAATCTGATTGGTTTTTAGGGTCCTAAAAACCCAAGGGTCTGGTCTGTGCTCACCTTGTAAACCTATTCGGTTGGTATATTATTCTCAAGCCTCCCCAGGAAAAGGTGTGAAGGGGGTTGGGAGGATATTTTGCAGAAACAGGAACTCCTTTTCCTAAATCTT
The DNA here is from genome assembly GCF_011386835.1 of Chrysemys picta bellii. Taxonomy (NCBI): domain Eukaryota; kingdom Metazoa; phylum Chordata; order Testudines; family Emydidae; genus Chrysemys; species Chrysemys picta. The sequence goes on from NC_088800.1 coordinate 48,478,955, forward strand.
TGTCTAACTCACTTGGTGGTGGCAGCAGTACCCATCCAAGGACAAGGAAGGATTTGTGCCTTGGAAAAGTTTTTAACCTAAGTTGGTGGAATATAAGCTTAGGGGGTCTTTCATGTGGGTCCCCACATCTGTACCCCAGATTCAGAGTGGGGAGGGAACCCTGACAGTGGCAGTGACCATTACAATTGCAGAAGTGCTTTGGCTATGCTTAGCCCTCTTTTCAGTCTGCCTCAGAACACAAAGCATTTTACCTGCATGGTATGTGTGAAATCCCGGAGCTGCTTCCTGATCTCTGCCCAGCCCTCCTCATCCAGCTTGCTAGGATAGAGCAGCAGATGTTAATTACAATCATATATACAAAGCCAGACCATCCCTAAACCATGGGGCTCAGCATGGCCACCAGACATGCTACTGCCTTTTCAGCACCCCAGAAAGCATAAATTTCAGATCATCTTCCAGAATGATTCCCTGTATGGCTGCAGAGCACATCTCTGTTCCTTCACCTACCTGGGCAATGAGAGTCACAGGTCCTACAACTTGGATCTCTGCTGGGGTGGCTGGATTTGCCCTTAGTTTACATCAAACAGACATGAGAAGGTGCGGAAATAATCATTAACCTGACTCAGTAGGGCTGAACTTTGTGGGGAAAGAGGTGAGAGGCACAACAAATCAATAGCGTAGCTAGTGGAGTTCAGGGGAAGCGGCCGCTTCCCCTGACCACACTCCCCAAAAGTGGCACCTGCGGAATGGGACCGTGGGCTGGCTCCCGGCACTCCGGCCGGCCGGCGGAATGGGGCCGCAGGCTGGCCTGCTGGCTCCCGCCTCCCGGCGCTCTGGCCAGCCGGCAGAACGGGGCCACGGACTCCCGGCGCTCCGGCCGGGACTCCGGCCCTGAGAGCGTGGCCGGGGGTCTTGGTGCCCCGGACAGCGCTCCGGATGGGGAAGTGGGGTGGCCCTGCGCATGCGCCGCTCCGTCTTTCGGCGGCATTTCGGCGCATGCGCAGGGCCGCCGAAATGCCACCAAAGGACCGGCGCCTTTTTTCTCTGCTGCTCCTCGGCTGCAACCCTGGCTACACCACTACAACAAATGCCAAACACTAGGGCACAGCTACACTCGAAACTCCAAAGCGCTTCCGCGGGAGCACTCCCCCAGCAGTGCTTTGAAGTGCGAGTGTGGTCACAGCGCCAGCGCTGGGAGAGAGTTCTCCCAGCACTGCAGGTACTCCACCTCCCCGAGGGGATTAGCTTACAGCACTGGGAGAGCAGCTCCCAGCGCTGAGGCACTGTTTACACTGGTGCTTTACAGCGCTGTAACTTGCTGCGCTCAGGGGGGTGTTTTTTCACTGTGAAGTGCCAGTGTAGCCATAGCCCGCACTTAATTCTTTTTGTGCTTCTGCACAAATCCACTCATTCTAATGTGGAGTGTAAAAAACAGTGACAGATGAGCTAATTATGAAGAAAGGCAGCCAAGCCATGGGAAAGTTCTTCCTATTCTGTCCTGGGCTGAATAAGCAAAATATAGGTCACATCTGATGGCCAGGGGATTTTGATTATATAGAAAGAATGGTATGAACTGAGGAATGCATTGTGTTCAAACTCTGTAGCCCATATATAAGTTAAAGACTTAATTGGGACTGAAAGAGCTCCCTCTGGTGTCTGTGTTAACTGGGAAAAATAGATGACTTTCTGGAAGAAGGGGACTGTAATTTTATATAAGTAAAATTGTTAAGAGATCAAAAATAACAGCAAAATACATATGTCTAAATAGTAATGGGAAATACAGCAATGACTCTCAGTGAAACAACTCTGTTAACTACATGCATTTGCAATGTTGTAGCTGTATTGGTCTCAGGATATGAGACACAAGGTGGGGCGGTGAGGTAACTTCTCAACAGAAGTTCATCCAATAAAAAAATATTTCCTCACCCCCCTTGTCTCTCACAATGTGCATTGTCAGGCTAATAACAGGAGGGAGATCGTGGCGAGGATGTAAACATCAAGATACAGAAAATAAACGTCATTACAAGTGTGGATAGAACACAAGCTTCTAAAATAAACTTAACAGGAAGATTCATCACTAAGGTCCAGATTCTGCTACTTTTGTCCCTTATTCCTCAAGTAGTCCCATTGCAATGAATGGATGCACTCAAGGATTAAAGTACTGCTCAGCATGGGAAACAGTGGCAGAATCTGGCATAGAGCTCCACATGGACTCCTCCTGAGGGTCGAAATGACAGTCTGGACCTATACATAGAATGCTTCCGCCGACGTGCACAGGCAGAAATTGTGGAAAAACAACATCGCTTGCCTCATACCTAAGTCGTGCAGAACGCAATGCCATCCACAGCCTCAGAAACCACCCTGACATTATCATCAAAGAGGTTGATAAAGGAGGTGCTGTTGTCATCATGAACAGGTCTGACTACCAGAAGGAGGCTGCCAGACAACTCTCCAATACCAAATTCTACAGGCCACTTTCCTCAGATCCCACTGAGGAATACACTAAGAAACTGCACCATCTACTCAGGACACTCCCTACACTAACACAGGAACAAATCAACATACCCTTAGCGCCCCGACCGGGGTTATTCTATCTACTACCCAAGATCCACAAACCTGGAAATCCTGGACGCCCCATCATCTCGAGCATTGGCACTCTCACTGAAGGACTGTCTGGATATGTGGACTCCCTACTCAGACCCTACACCACCAGCACTCCCAGCTATCTCCATGACACCACCAATTTCCTGAGAAAACTACAATGCATTGGTGACCTCCCAGAAAACACCATCCTAGCCACCATGGATGTAAAGGCTCTCTACACAAACATCCCACACACAGATGGAATACAAGCTGTCAGGAACAGTATCCCTGATGATGACACAGCACAACTTGTTGCTGAGCTCTGTGACTTTATCCTCACGCACAATTATTTCAAATTTGGTGACAATATATACCTCCAGACCAGTTGCACCGCCATGGGCACCCGCATGGCCCCACAATATGCCAACATTTTTATGGCTGACCTGGAACAACGCTTCCTCAGCTCTTGTCCACTCAAGCCCCTTCTCTACCTACACTACATTGATGACATCTTCATCATCTGGACCCATGGGAAGGAGACCCTGGAAGAATTCCACCATGATTCCAACAGCTTCCACCCCACCATCAACCTCAGCCTGGACCAATCTACATGGGAGGTCCACTTCCTAGACACCACAGTACAAATAAGCGATGGCCACGTTAACACCACCCTATACCAAAAACCCACCAACCGCTACGCCTACCTTCATGCCTCCAGTTTCCACCCCGGACACACCACATGATCCATCATCTACAGCCAAGCGCTGAGGTACAACCGGATCTGCTCCAACCCCTCAGACAGAGACCAACACCTACAAGATCTTCACCAAGCATTCTCAAAACTACGATACCCACACAAGGAAATAAAGAAACAAAATCAACAGAGCCAGACGTGTACCCAGAAGCCTCCTGCTACAAGACAGGCCCAAAAAAGAAACCAACAGAACTCCACTGGCCATCATCTACAGTCCTCAGCTTAAACCTCTCCAACACATCATCAGTGATCTACAACCCATCCTGGACAATGATCCCTCACTTTCACAGACCTTGGGAGGCAGGCCAGTCCTCGCCCACAGACAACCCGCCAACCTGAAGCATATTCTCACCAGCAACCATGCACCGCACCATAACAACTCTAACTCAGGAACCAACTCATGCAACAAACCTCGATGCCAACTCTGCCCACATATCTACACCAGCAACACCATCACAGGACCTAACCAGATCAGCTACAACATCACCAGCTCATTCACCTGCACGTCCACCAATGTTATATATGCCATCATATGCCAGCAATGCCCCTCTGCTATGTACATTGGCCAAACTGGACAGTCACTACGCAAGAGGATAAATGGACACAAGTCAGATATCAGGAATGGCAATATACAAAAACCTGTAGGAGAACACTTCAACCTCCCTGGCCACACAATAGCAGATGTAGAGGTAGCCATCTTACAGCAAAAAAACTTCAGGACCAGACTCCAAAGAGAAACTGCTGAGCTCCAGTTCATTTGCAAATTTGACACCATCAGATCAGGATTAAACAAAGACTGTGAATGGCTATCCAACTACAGAAGCAGTTTCTCCTCCCTTGGTGTTCACACCAACTGCTAGCAGAGCACCTCCCCCTCCCTGATTGAACTAACCTCGTTATCTCCATACTGATTTATACCTGCCTCTGGAAATTTCCATTACTTGCATCTGATGAAGTGGGCATTCACCCACGAAAGCTTATGCTCCAATACTTCTGTTAGTCTTAAAGGTGCCACAGGACCCTCTGTTGCTTTTGGCATAGAGCTAGCGCTCATTTCTAGAGACACTTGGTAACCATGTAGCTTAGGGTCTGACTGATTCAGAAGGGTTACATATTTGGGTCTCTTTAAAACTGAATTTCTTCAGTTTGAAGTATGTCACACTAGAGACTCCATGGGTAAGGCTTTAAAACAGTTTATATTATAAACTGAATTCTCATTCACACAACCCAATTTCCTGGGGGTGGGGGAGGTAGGGGGCCAGGAAGGGATGACTTCCACCTACCATTTCTCACGTGAAGTCATTCACAGAAAAGTGTTCAGGAAAGTGTCAGATTAATTGGACAAATATTCTGGTTGATAAAGGTTCGTATCCCACACTCATCACCGGGGGATCTGAGCACTTTCCAGTGGCACATTAAGAAATTTTAACTAATGTTTATCACATGTCTGTTCTCTCATCCTCTTCCCAAGGAGAGAATTGGGTGTGTAGTGTAGTGTTCTGCTGTGTTAGGGTTTTTACAAGAATGAGATGTTGAAGAGGTGGGAATTTTTTCTGAAAATTATTCTCTCTTCTGTCCACTCAGAACTCCAAAGCAGCTTCATCTAAGAACTCCTAGCTTCTGTTATACTCTAATCTGCGGTGACAATAGTGCATGGGACACCTTGACCAAGCTGGAGCATAAAAGCTGTTAGTCATTAGAGACCGAGCCTGAGATACTGCCCTGCCCTGGTGCCACTATGTAGACCTGTTCAAAGGAAGTGCCAAGTGCATGTGAAATGATAACAGATCAGATGACTAGTGTTTTACGCCCACTTTGTCCTAGTGTCAATGACTGCATAAGGAATAAGGCAACAGAGAAACAGGCCCTGAATTTGTTGGTCTTATATGTAATAGCTTTAGGGAGGGATCTAGTCCAAGCTCCACTACGTGTAATCTAAGCTTTCATTGGGAAAAAAAAATATTTCTAGCCCTCTGTGTTGAGAAGAGAGTCCTCTATGCTTACAAGTTTATCAGGGTGACGTTACCAAAAAACAATAGGCTATTTATGGTGGAAAAATTGTAGTCCCTCCAAGTTACTCTCCCTCTCCCCTCATCTGCCAATCATCAGAATTGCTACTGATTCTTCAAGTTCCGCATAGCAAGTATCTTTAAACACATACCCATATCATGGCAGAACTGAGGACAGCGGCAATGGCAGGCCCATCTCAGCCTGTACACTTCTCTGCTCTGGATTGCAGCATCTCTTCTTAGTTCCTGAGTCACTACTACTTCCTATCACTAGAGTCCTGCAAATCTGCAGCTATCCACTTTATATCCACGGACCATGTTTGTGGATTGGATGCGGATACAAACTTTGTATACGCACAGGGCTCTACCTATCACTGCTTCCTGGAAAGATGGATCCCTTAGAGAGAAGTGGGGACAGTGTCCTCTGTAGACCCTAAGGACATGAGGCCATGTGTGTCTCCTGCAGCTACAGTGCACCCTGCAGGAGGCATATTTCTGATCTTAACAGTTTTGTCCTAACATCTGTTTTCTTTCTGTGATCTAGGTAATTAAAGTCTCAGTAGCGAGGAAAGAAAGATAACTCAAAAACTATTTAATAAGTGACAAGAAACCAAATCTAGGAGGTACCAGATACAGTTGTGGCACACCTGCACCAGCCCCTACTCCACCCAAAACTTGCAAGCGTGTTCATGTACTGTGAGAAAGCAGAAACATGACTGCCCTGATTCTTTAAGGACACAAGTAATCCCATTTAAATCAATGGAACTACAAGTATGATTAAAATTAGGGTCTCAATGGCTACCTCATTTCAAGACCAAGCATGCTGTATCTGACAAAAGAAGAAGTTACGCACCTTGTGCAGTACCGATGGTTCTTCCAGATGTGTGTCCCTGTGGGTGCTCCACTCTAGGTGTCGGTGCGGCCCAGCGTTGGAGATTTCTCACAGCAGTACTCAGTCAGGGGAAGGGCGTGCACAGGAGTCGTCTCATGCGGCCATTGGCACCTCCTGTAGCACGTTCTCCCCTGACTGTCCCCTCAGTTCCTTCTCCACCACAGAGTTTGGCTGTGTGAACTCCAAAGTAGAGGGGAGGAGGGTGGGTAGTGGAGCACCCACAGGGACACACATCTCGAAGAACCATCGTTATTGCACAAGGTGAATAACTTCTTCTTCGAGTGGTGTCCCTGTGAGTGCTCCACTCTAGGTGCTTGTAGAGCAGTACCCCACCAGAGGTGGTAGGGGTTCAGAGTTATGTATAAGTGTGTGATGAGAGCACTGTGAGGCCAACAATAGAGTCTGAGACAAGGCCTTCGGTGATAGCGTAATGCTTTGCAAAAGTGTCCTCCGATGTCCAGATTGCAGCTGTACAAATATCTATTAAGGGGACATTGTTCAATAATGCAATTGATGTCGCTATGGCTCGCGTTGAGTGGGATCTGATGCCCACAGGGGGTTCTTAGTGATGCAGGTGGCAGCAAGTTTGAATACAGGTAGACCCCCATTTGGAGAGTCTCTGGGTCAATATTGTAGAGCCCTTGGAGCGCTCTGCTGTAGAGACGAATAGTCTTGGTGACTTGCAAAATGGTTTAGTTCTGTCCAAGTAGAAGGCTACAGCCCATCTGACATCTAACATGTGCAACGTTGCCTCTCTAGAGTTGTTATGTGGCTTGGGATAGGTGGCAGGTAAGTATATGATTTGGTTAATATGAAAATTTGTAGCCACTTTGGGCAAGAATTTTGGGTGAGGACATAACATGATTTTGTCTTTGGTAAATACAGTGTACAGTGGTTCAGCCATCAATGCTCCTATTTTGCTGACACATCTTGCAGACGTGATTGCCACTAGGAATGTGACCTTCATTGACATATGTAGGAGTGAGCAGGTTGCTAGATGTTCAAAGGGTGGTCTTGTGAGACATTTGAGCACAAGATTGAGATCCCATGGTGGTGCAGGTTGGCGTACTTCTGGGTACATGCTCTGTATATCTGCTAGGATATCTCTCTGGATGGAGAGTCAGGCCCTTGTTCTGGGACAGGAGGTCCGTCCGGAAAGGCAGCGGTTGTGGGGCACAGACTGCTAGACGTGAGAGGTATGGAAACCAAGTCTGTCTGGGTCATGTGGGGACAATGAGAATGATGTATGCTCTGTCGAGTCGTATCTTGCAGCTGACGTGTGGGATCAGTGGGATCAGCGGGAAGGCGTACATGAGTGACGCGTTTCACAGGATGAGGAAGGCATCCCCTAACAATCCCGGTGCCAGGCCTGCCCTCGAGCAAAATAGTGGACATTTGTGATTTGTTGCAGAGACAAAAAGGTCGATTACTGGGTGACCCCATTTTTGGAATATTGTGCCGAGAACACTGTTGTGGATTTCCCACTCGTGTTCTTGTGAGAAGTGCCTGCTGAGGTTGTCGGCTGTAGTGTTTTGGCACCCTGGTAGGTATGATGCTGTGGATGCAGAAGTTCCATAAATTCATGGCTTCTACGCATAGCGAGTGAGACCTGGCTCCTCCTTGGCGATTAATGTAAAACATGCACACCACATTGTCGGTGAGAATAGACATTGAGGTTTCTTGTATGAGTGGGAGGAAGTGTCGGCATGCATTGTGTACTGCCTGTAGTTCCAGGAGATTGATATGTAGTCAGGTTTTCGTCGCAGACCACTTGCATTGTACATTGTGGTGACCCAAGTGGGTGCCCCAACCTATCAGGGAGGCATCTGTTGTAATAGTCACTGATGGGGGGGTCTTGTTGAAAGGGAATCCCGGAGCATACATTCCCTGGCTGTGTCCACCATTGTAGGGAGAGGATAACCCTTGGTGGTAGCATCACATGTCTGTTAAGGAAGTGTTTGCTGGATGCATAGCTCGTGCTCAACCAGTGCTGCAGACAGCACATGTGGAGTTTGGCATACTTTACTATGAAAGTCGTAGCTGCCATATGTCCCAGAATCTGAAGGCATGTCCTCACTGAAGTTTGTGGGCTGATGGTCACTGTGGAAATAAGATTGGTCAATGTAGTGAATCTGTGGTTTGGCAATATTGCCTTGGCTTGTATGGAGTCTAGGTCGGCTCCGATAAACTCCAATTGCTGGGTTGGTTCCAGGGTGGATTTCTTTTTGTTTATCTGTAGACCTAGCTGGTGAAATAGGTCTATTGTGGTCTTCAGCATGCCTGCCATTTGTCGATTGGCACCCTTGAGAAGGCAATCGTCCAAATAAGGGAAGATTATGACTTCTTTGCGTTGTAAATGTGCTGATACTACTGCGAGCGTTTTTGAGAATACGTGGGGAGCAGTGGACAGTCCGAAGGGAAGGACCCTGTATTGGTAGTGGTTGGCTCCCACTGTGAACCGCAGGAACTGTCTGTGGGCAGGATGTATTGTAATATGGAAGTATGCATCTTGGAGGTCGAGGGCTGCAAACCAGTCCCCCCCGTCTAGCGCTGGGATTATTGTGGCCAGAGTGACCATTTTGAACCTGTGGTTGCATACGAACCTGTTGAGTTTTCGGCGAGCTAAGATTGGTCTCCATCCCCCTCCTTTCTTCTCTGTCAGGAAATATTTGGAATAAAAACCCTTCCCTTGGTATTGATGTGGTACTGGTTCTACAGCACCCAGCAGTAGGAGGTGGTCTACTTCCTGTTGCAGAAGGTGCTCATGAGAGGGGTCCCTGAAGAGGGATGGGGAAGGGGAGAGGGTCGGGAGGATGGCTGTGAAAGGAATGGTGTAGCCAGATTGTATGAGCTCCAAAACCCATTGATCTGTGGTTATTGCAGCCCAGGCATGGTAAAATGGGCATACGCGGTGACCAAAATTGTGGGATGGGGTATCTGTTGGCGCTAGTGGCATGAGGAAGTCGTGCATACCCTTGACCAAGACTTCAAAATTGTGGCTTAGATGTAGATGGACAGACGGACGAGGCCTAGTTCTGTGGAGCTCGTTGTCTCTGAGCCCGTTGTTTGGGTCTGTTCTGAGTGAAGTATTGTGGTTGTTGACGGTTAAACAAGGTGTCTCGTGACCTCTGGTATGGTGTAAAACAAGGGCATTTGTTAGGCGGTTGGTGTATGCCTAGTGTACGCAGCATTGCTCGGGAGGCCTTCATGGTATGGAGGACGATGTCTGTTTGAGATGAGAATAGTTTATCCCTATCGAAGAGGAAGTCCTCCACTTTTAGCTGTAGTTCTTTTGGAATTCCTGAAGCCTGCAACCATGATGTTCTTCTCATAACTACAGCTGTTGTGGTTGTTCGGGCAGCTGTGTCTGCTACATCCATTGAGGCTTGCAGCGCTGTGCGGGCTATTAACTGACCCTCGTTGATGTTGAGTTGAGGATGTTTATGCTTGGGGAGGTCCTCCTCTGCACCAGGGTAGTCGGTGCCATGGAGGAGACTTGACATGTCAGCTCCGGTGCCACGTGTTGGGGCTCGGCAGGGGTCCTCTGAGGGATGGTGCCAGAGGAGCCCAGTGCCTCGTAAGTGCTCACTCTGGATGAGTGGAGCACTGAGGGTAAAGACCTCACTGGAGAAGCTCTCTTTTTCTGAGAGACCCTTGCCGGAGAGGTCGAGGCTCGCTTCCTGACAGTTTTGGAAGTCGGAGCCTTATCAGAGCTCAGAGATCTCGGTTTATGAGACGCCCCGGAGGACGTCTCTTGCGGAGGTTGGAGGGATTTCTCCAGCAGAAGCATTTTCAAGCAGAGATCCCTCTCACGTCTTGCCCTTGCTGTTAAGTTGGTGCAATGTATGCATTTCTGGGAGAGATGAGTTTCTCCCAGACAGCGAATGCAGGATATGTGGCCAGAGACCGGCATCGGTTCACAGCAGGAGTCACACTTTTTAAATCCTGTTGAGCCCGGCATGACTGCAGTTAAACCTCTCCCCACTCTCAAGAGATAAGAATAGAAGTTAATTGTAGTGGTAAATTGTAGAAACTGTTCCCAAACTGGGAGTTAAGCAGAGAAAGAGTCTTCTTTAGTCTCTTTTTTTTTTTTTTTTTGGTTTTGGTTTGTTTTTGAAGAAAAACCTCTAAGAGGAACTAACGAAACTATGTAGACTAAGACTAACTAAACAATGTAACTAAGTATAGACTAATAAGAAGTTCCTATTTAACTTGTAACTTTGTTTATTTTTCCCCCCAGAAAGTATCAAAGAGAGCACTGCCACGGAGTTCCGTCTGCAACCGAGGATGGTGGAGAAGGAACTGAGTGGACGGTCAGGGGAGTACGTGCTACAGGAGGTGCCAACGGCTGCATGAGAGGACTCCTGTGCATGCCCTCCCCCCGACTGAGTACTGCTGCGAGAAATCTCTGATCTCCGGCGCAGGGACGCACCGACACCTAGAGTGGAGCACCCACAGGGACACCACTCGAAGAAGAACTGACATTTCCACTCACATACGTTTTTGTAGATATTAAATTATTTCAGTCAGCATGGCCTCTCCTGTCCCTATTTAGTACCTTATCCCCAAACAGCTGAAGCAAGTCCTGGATCCATAGTGTAATGCAGAGGGATGAAGGAGGCAGCCACCTTTGACACGGAGATTACAATACCAATTACATAAATGGAAGCTACTTACTGGTGAAGGGATGGTCCTAGCGCAGAGCTTTCACTCAGTCTTTTCTGTAGGCAAAGGAAGAACATCATCTTTGTGACATTAACCCAATGGAATCCCTGTTTCTTTGCAGGGCCAGCATTGGACATCTCAGTATGGTAAATGGCCACCACTGACACTAATAAGGAAGTGCTCTGCAAGATGTTCTCAAGGCTTGTGGCTCTCTCTCTCTCTACTGGGAAGTAAAAGGTAGCTCATTTGAGCTAAGACCTTAGGAACATAACTGCTCTTGGGCAAAATTAAGGGGAGGAAATGGATAAAATTGGAACCTTTCCATGTATTGTCTGCCATTCAACTCCTTGTATATTTTATTTTGCCAAGACAGTAAAGCTTCCAAGGGTAGTGAAATCTTTGCTCTGCCCTCTCTTGCCTCCCTGGCTTTTCTTCAAAAAGTGAGGCTGCAACTATAGTATCCTTAAGGTAGTTATGGACTATTCATTCCTTGGCTTCCTCCATGATCCCCAGACTGAAGAACAACCTTCCCCCACAGATCTCTTTGTCATCCCTGCAACCTCTGCAGTGTGCAAACCTACACACTGCAGAGGTCCAGCAGGTGCTACTATACTAGACATGACAGCTGTTGTCAGGTGTCTCACCTCTTCACAGTTGTCACAAGGAGAGGCACAAAGGGATGGAGAGCATGGGCCATCCCTGGTGCTGCCCCCCAGAAGGGCAGCCTGGGTTACAACGAACACTAGAGCAGTGGTTCTCAACCTGTGGCCCAATCAGCACACAGCTGCAGCCCATGTAACATCCTCAGGGTCATACATGTAGTATTGGATGTGGCCCATAATGGTAAATAGGTTGAGAACCACTGCACTAGAGGATCAAGAGGGGAAAATGAGATCAAACTGAACCTCTCCCTCCACCTGACAAGTCCACTCCCTGCACAACAGTAATCCAGTGAAGCATGTGGTTACCATCTCCTGCAGTTCATGCAGCTGTGTCTCTAGTTTTGCTTTGTCCTCTCGCAGCTGGTTTAGCTCCTGGGTTGTGCTTGTCAGTAGCTCAGAATCTGTGATGGTGAAATGGAACTCAGGAGGGCCTGGGTCCATCTCGCTGCTGCCCTGAGACTGGATCTGCTCACGCTGCATCCTTAAAAGAAGCCAGCAGGGTTAGTCAAACAACAACAAGTAATAACAATGATGGAGGCAGCATCAGCTTGGTAAATTACTGTCCATTGGTTTCTGCATATCTGATACCAATGAAAGGCCAAGCCACACACTGAGATGAATAGGACCAGCCAGAAGCATTCACACTATTCTTTGGCATGTTTCTGCTAACAGAGAGGATAAAGGAACTCAGAGTTCCACCATAGCCAGTGCACCTCAACCATTACCTACAGTCCCATCTCCTGGGAAAGACCATGGTACATGGTTGTGTTTCAGGGAAGGGCTGTATGAAATGAGGAGGACACAGCATCAAGTATGGAGCACATGTTGCATGGAAGGATTATGTAGCATGAGTTACCCCTGGTTAAGAAGAATTAAAGTACCTGCACAGGTTGTGCCATGTTTGTCTTTCTTCCACAGGACAGAAACGACTTTGTCTGTACAAAGTGCAAGCTGGTCTCCATATTGGAAGAGAAGGTTCGAGGTCTGGAGAAACAAGTATCAACCCTGCGTTGCATAAGAGAAAATGAAGATTTCCTGGACAGACGTCAGGATATGCTTCTACAGGCACAATGTTCTGAAGAATCGGAGCAGGTTGCGCAGAGGGGACTGAGGGACGGTGAAGAAAATTGGCAGCATGTGACCTCTAGAAGAAGAAAGAGGAGCGTCCATGTACCAGCAATGGAGATACAGGTGAGCAACCGTTTTCATGTTCTCTCCACAGGTACTAATGTGGAGAGTGGAGTAGATGATACATCTGAGGAAGGGAGCAGAAGGAGACTCCACCGATTGGAAGGCATGAGATGCACTGTCCTAGGGATGGGGGTTCCACAACCACCACTCCCAAGAGAAGGAGGAGGGTGGTGGTGGTCGGGCACTCCTTCCTCCGGGGGACTGAGTCATCTATCTGCCGCCCCGACTGAGAAAACCGAGAGGTCTGCTGCTTGCCAGGAGCTAGGATTCCCGATGTGACGGAGAGACTGCCGAGACTCATCAAGCCCTCGGATTGCTACCCCTTCCTGCTTCTCCACGTGGGCACCAATGATACTGCCAAGAATTGGCTTGAGCGAATCACTGCAGACTACGTGGCTCTGGGAAGAAGGATAAAGGAGTTTGAGGCGCAAGTGGTGTTCTCGTCCATCCTCCCTGTGCAGGGAAAAGGCCTGGGTAGAGACCGTTGAATTGTGGAAGTCAACGAATGGCTACGCAGAGAGAAGGTGTCAGAGAGAAGGCTTTGGATTCTTCGACCATGGGATGGTGTTCCAAGAAGGAGGAATGCTAGGCAGAGACGGGCTCCACCTAACGAAGAGAGGGAAGAACATCTTCGCAAGCAGGCTGGCTAACCTAATGAGGAGGGCTTTAAACTAGGTTCACCAGGGGAAGGAGACACAAGCCCTGAGGTAAGTGGACAAATGGGATACCAGGAGGAAGCACGAGCAGGAGAGTGCAAGAGGGGAGGACTCCTGTCTCAGACTGAGAAAGCGGGACAATCAGTGAGTTATCTAAAGTGCCTATACACAAATGCAAGAAGCCTGGGAAACAAGCAGGGAGAACTGGAAGTCCTGGCACAGTCAAGGAACTATGATGTCATTGGAATAACAGAGACTTGGTGGGATAACTCACATGATTGGAGTACTGTCATGGATGGATATAAACTGTTCAGGAAGGACAGGCAGGACAGAAAAGGTGGAGGAGTTGCATTATATGTAAGAGAGGAGTATGACTGCTCAGAGCTCCGGTATGAAACTGCAGAAAAATCTGAGAGTCTCTGGATTAAGTTTAGAAGTGTGAGCAACAAGGGTGATGTTGTGGTGGGAGTCTGCTATAGACCACCAGACCAGGGGGATGAGGTGGACGAGGCTTTCTTCTGGCAACTAGCAGAAGTTACTAGATCGCTGGCCCTGGTTCTCATGGGAGACTTTAGTCACCCTGATATCTGCTGGAAGAGCAATACAGCGGTGCACAGACAATCCAGGAAGTTTTTGGAAAGTATAGGGGACAATTTCCTGGTGCAAGTGCTGGAGGAACCAACTAGGGGCAGAGCTTTTCTTGACCTGCTGCTCACAAACCGGGAAGAATTAGTAGGGGAAGCAAAAGTGGGTGGGAACCTGTGAGGCAGTGACCATGAGATGCTAGAGTTCAGGATCCTGACACAAGGAAGAAAGGAGAGCAGCAGAATACAGACCCTGGACTTCAGAAAAGCAGACTTTGACTCCCTCAGGGAACTGATGGGCAGGATCCCCTGGGAGAATAACATGAGGGGGAAAGGAGTCCAGGAGAGCTGGCTGTATTTTAAAGAATCCTTATTGAGGTTGCAGGAAAAAACCATCCCAATGTGTAGAAAGAACAGTAAATATGGCAGGCGACCAGCTTGGCTTAACAGTGAAATCCTTGCTGATCTTAAACGCAAAAAAGAAGCTTACAAGAAGTGGAAGATTGGACAACTGACCAGGGAGGAGTATAAAAATATTGCTCAGGCATACAGGAGTGAAATCAGGAAGGCCAAATCACCCTTGGAGTTGCAGCTAGCAAGAGATGTTAAGAGTAACAAGAAGGGTTTCTTCAGGTATGTTAACTACAAGAAGAAAGTCAAGGAAGGTGTGGGCCTCTTACTGAATGAGGGACGCAACCTAGTAACAGAGGATGTGGAAAAAGCTAATGTACTCAATGATTTTTTTTGCCTCTGTCTTCACGAACAAGGTCAGCTCCCAGACTGCTACACTGGACAGCACAGTATGGGGAGAAGGTGACCAGCCCTCTGTGGAGAAAGAAGTGGTTCGGGACTATTTAGAAAAACTGGACGAGCACAAGTCCATGGGGCCATATGCTCTGCATTCGAGGGTGCTAAAGGAGTTGGCAGATGTGATTGCAGAGCCGTGGGCCATTATCTTTGAAAACTCATGGCGATCAGGGGAGGTCCCGGATGACTGGAAAAAGGCTAATGTAGTGCCCATCTTTAAAAAAGGGAAGAAGGAGGATCCAGGGAACTACAGGCCAGTCAGCCTCACCTCAGTCCCTGGAAAAATCATGGAGCAGGTCCTCAAGGAATCAATTCTGAAGCACTTAGAGGAGAGGAAAGTGATCAGGAACAGTCAGCATGGATTCACCAAGGGCAAATCATGCCTGACTAACCTAATTGCCTTCTGTGAGGAGATAACTGGGTCTGTGGATGAGGGGAAAGCAGTGGATGTGTTATTCCTTGACTTTAGCAAAGCTTTTGATACAGTCTCCCACAGTATTCTTGCCAGCAAGTTAAAATAGTATGGGCTGGATGAATGGACTAGAAGGTGGATAGAAAGCTGGCTAGTTCGTTGGGCTCAATGGGTAGTGATCAATGGCTCCATGTCTAGTTGGCAGCCGGTTTCAAGTGGAGTGCCCCAGGGGTCGGTCCTGGGGCCGGTTTTGTTCAATATCTTCATTAATGATCTGGAGGATGGCGTGGACTGCACTCTCAGCAAGTTTGCAGATAACACTAAACTGGGAGGAGTGGTAGATACGCTGGAGGGTAGGGACAGGATACAGAGGGACGTAGACAAATTAGAGGATTGGTCCAAAAGAAACCTGATGAGGTTCAACAAGGACAAGTGCAGAGTCCTGTACTTAGGACGGAAGAATCCCATTCACTGTTACAGACTAGGGACAGAATGGCTAGGAAGCAGTTCTGCAGAAAAGGACCTAGGGGTTACAGTGGACGAGAAGCTGGATATGAGTCAACAGTGTGCCCTTGTTGCCAAGAAGGCTAACGGCATTTTGGGCTGTATAAGTAGGGGCATTGCCAGCAGATGGAGGGACATGATTAGTCCCCTCTATTCAGCATTGGTGAGGCCTGATCTGGAGTACTGTGTCCAGTTTTGGGCCCCACACTACAAGAAGGGTGTGGAAAAATTGGAGTCCAGCGGAGGGCAACAAAAATGATTAGGGGACTGGAGCACATGACTTATGAGGAGAGGCTGAGGGAACTGGGATTGATTAGTCTGCAGAAGAGAAGAATGAGGGGAGATTTGATAGCTGCTTTCAACTACCTAAAAGAGGGTTCCAAAGCGGATGGATCTAGACTGTTCTCAGTGGTACCTGATGACAGAACAAGGAGTAATGGTCTCAAGTTGCAGTTGGGGAGGTTTAGGTTGGATATTAGGAAAAACTTTTTCACTAGGAGGGTGGTGAAGCACTGGAATGGGTTACCTAGGGAGGTGGTGGAATCTCCTTCCTTAGAGATTTTTAAGATCGTGAGGTTTTTACCCACGAAAGGTTATGCCCAAATAAATCTGTTAGTCTTTAAGGTGCCACCAGACTCCTTGTTGTTTTTGTAGATATAGACTAACACGGCTACCCCCTGATACTTTAAGGTCAGGCTTGACAAACCCCTGGCTGAGATGATTTAGTTGGGAATTGGTCCTGCTTTGAGCAGGGGGTTGGACTAGATGACCTCCTGAGGTCCCTTCCAACCCTGATATTCTATGATTCTACCATATATACTCGTTCATTAGCCCATTTGTTTATAAGCCAACCCCCCAAGATGGTTAGGTAAAAATAGCAAAAACTGTATGACCCTTTCATAATCCGACCCTATATTTCAGGGGTTGTCAAACTTTTGCTCCTGGCCCATCAGGGTAAGCCGCTGGCAGGTCGGGACGTTTTGTTTACTTAGAGCGTCTGCAGGCACGGAGCCCCTCAGCTCCCAGTGTCCGTAGTTTGCCATTCACAGCCAATGGGAGCTGCGGGACTTTGCCAACCCCTGCTATATTTTAAAAACTGGCATCACAAGAAACACTCAAAAGTTTTGCTAGAATTATTTTAATGTACTCTAACGAAAAAACTGTTGTTGTTCTAATAACTGAACAAATACGTATTCACCTTCAAAATTACAGTCACTATTTAAAATCAGTAAATGGATATTTAAAACAAAACAATATGAGACTTTAAAAAGTCTTAAAATTCTTCAAAGTCTGAATCAGTCTCTGATTCACCAAACAGTTCATTAAATTTGGCTTCAGTCACAGCTGCACCTGCATTGTCATCGTAATCTCAGCAGTGTTGTCTTCAGACTCAGATTCCTTCTCATCATCAGCCTCTGTTGTGTCATCATCAAATATGGCATCATCTTCTGACCCGTCGAGTGCATTGCTAATACAGCATTTCCTAAATGATTTTTCTACCATTTCCGAGGGAATGGACACCCATGCGTCCTTGGATCCACTGGGCGACCAGATGGATTTCGGGCTTCATAAGATTCCCGCCTTTTGTCAACTTCGCCATGCCTGAGCACATCCATTCAGAGTTTCAGACCACATTTTGCGTAGCCTGTCTTTAAAGGGTTTGTTCAGGCAGACATCAAGTGGTTGTAGAACTGAAGTTAAGCCTTCAGGTATTACAACCAAAGTAGTTTTCATATTTTTGGCCACATTTTTCACCTCATCCATCTTGTGTGCCCTGAACATGTTCCAAGTGAGCATAGCAGGTTTCTTGAAAAGTGCTCCTGGTCTCTTATTCCACACTTTTTCCAGCCATTCAATAGTCCCACTTTCATCCATCCATCCCTTTTTGTGTGCACGTACGATGACACCATCAGGAAATTTCATGTTTTTAGGCAAGGTTTTTCTTTTAAAAATAACAGGAGGGAGCTTTGATCCATTTGCCAAACATGATAAAACCACCGTAAAATGGATTTTTTTCATGGCCAGTTAATTAAAACTGTATTTTCACCAACACCGGTTATTGTTCTGTTGCACAGGAGATCAAATGTCATTGGTGTTTCGTTCATATTTCCTATTTGTGACAGTTCAAATGCATATTCCTTTTGATATTTTATAATAAACCTTTGGAAAGATTCAATGTTTTCTTCCAGATCTCTAGGCAGCTTTTGCGCTATCATTGTTCGCTGACGAAGACAGAGACCATGACAGTTCATGAAGCAAGTACACCAACCCGCTGATGCAACAAACATTGATGACTTTACTGACTTGTATTTGTCGTCTTTCGACATTTGCAGAGCACGCAAACGAATTCCAGTTCTAGTGACAATGTACCCATTTTGTCGACATTCAAGAACCCAATTATTGAGATCTTTCTCTAGCTCAGGAAATGAAGCGCACTCATTGGTCATTTTTTCTTGCTTCTTGGAATGTCTTTTAGTGTTTTATTTTTTCGCCATTCTCTTACTTGCTTCTCATTGATACAGAATTCACGAGCAGTGGCACAATTATTGTTTGTGTCTGCATATTCAACAACTTTAAGTTTGAGCGCTGCATGATAAGACCTTTTTCTTTTGATTTCACCATTGTTCATTTTAAATACTAGTATGAAAATAGATTATTATTATTATTGTGGTTATAGATTTTGTAGGACTTTATATAGGAATGTCACCTGCTTTATCACTGTCAAATTATTATTGTTCTTTGTTTATTTCAAAGCAGCCCTGTAGATGGGCATGTAGGGAGGGGTAGCTCAGTGGTTTGAGTATTGGCCTGCTAAACCCAAGGTTGTGAGTTCAATCCTTGAGGGGACCATTTAGGGATCTGGGGCAAAAATCTGTCCTGCTTTGAGCAGGGGGTTGGACTAGATGACCTCCTGAAGTCCCTTCCAACCATGAGATTCTATGATAACAGGCTGTTTCAATTTTATTAGAGATTTCATCAATTCTGCACATTATATTTTCATATTGGCTTGAGACTTATGAGGTCCATTTCAAGCCAATCTAGTCCACTAAACAAAGCCTTTGCAACTTTAAAAGGGTGCAGTGTTGACATCAATAAATGGGTCGGCAAACTTTGGCTCCCAACCTGTCAGGGTAGGCCGCTGACGGGATGTTTTGTTTACTTGGAGCGTCTGCAGGCATGGAGCCCCTCAGCTCCCTGTGGCTGCAGTTCGCCATTCCCAGCCAATGGGAGCTGCGGGAACTTCCGGTTTGCCGTTCCCAGCCACAGGGAGCTGAGGGGCTCCATGCCTGCAGACGCTCCAGGTAAACAAAATGACAGTGTATTAGATATTCAATTCAATGATTCCATAGAGTTTAAAACCATCACATTTTGGTGTAGACCCATTTATAAGCCATCCCCCGCTCTTTGATGCACCACATTTTTACCAAAAATATTCGGCTTATGAACGAGTATATATGGTAAGTGCTGTGCATTTGTACTGCACCTCTTGTCTATAGAGCTTTACAAAGTTTAGCCAGTGTCTTAATTCACATTTTACATAGTGGGAAACTAAGGCACAAAGAATGCCTGAATTTTGAGAAGAGTCCCAATTTTGGGTGCATAAGTTGAGACACTTTGCTTCTGATTTTCAAGAGTGTTTAGCGAGTCAAAAACAGAACCCAAGTCTCCAGACCACAAATTCTCCGTTCCAATCACTAGCCTCTGGTTGCCTCTCCACCATTAATGGAGGATGGTGTGGTGTTGCTCTGAAGGACTGTAGAGCCCAAATTGTTCTAAGC
Source organism: Chrysemys picta bellii (assembly GCF_011386835.1). Taxonomy (NCBI): domain Eukaryota; kingdom Metazoa; phylum Chordata; order Testudines; family Emydidae; genus Chrysemys; species Chrysemys picta. The sequence goes on from NC_088800.1 coordinate 48,498,453, forward strand.
AGTCCTTACCTGGGTGCTTTAGAGGGATGATGATCTTTCATGGCTACAGAAAAGACTCAAAAGCCCCTTGACCTACCTATAAGCAATCAGCAGGTTTTCATGCCTCTTGACAAGGTTCTGCATGCGCTTCTTGTAACCACGCACAGCTCCAGCCAGCTGCTCTTCCCGAGATTTATGGGCAGCCCGAATGTCCTTCACCATGCCATCCACAAAGCGCTTCATGTAAGCATGGTCAGCTGGTACTTTGTTAGGCACCTTAGAAGCATTTGATTTACTGTCCATATATTCCTTTAAACACAGAGAAGGAAATCAGCTCAAGCAGACTGCTGGACAAGGAATGGCTGTTTCCTAAGACACTCGACCAATGTATTAGGATGGCTACTCCCTGTCCTGCATGGCGGTACACAGGAGAACTCCTCATCATCAGAATGCTTAAAATTTACAGCACTTTCCAATTAGTAAGTGCAGTACAAACTAACTAGCCTCCAACAAGTGGGGAAAATGAGGCACAGAGACGTTAATGCCTTGGACACACAGTCAGTGGCAGAGGTGGGAGTGCTGGCTTCTATTCCTCTGCTCACTCTATTAGGCCACACTATCTCTGACTCCTTGTTTGTTCAGAAGATTACATAGCTCTATTAGAAACTGAACTGTTCTTCTTAGCAAAGGTTCCCTTCAATTGTTCTCTTGATCCATCACCACACTGCGATCTCTTGGAGCTGTTGGCAAAGACTCTGTACTGCTACCTTGGGTGGAGAGACTAGCAGATTTCTTCCAAGATATGGCCAATTTTTCTCAATGAACTGTCCTGCAGAATGTACTCAGGGATCAGTGTAGGTCCTATGCCATGAAGTCTGACACTTCTGCAGTGCTCTGAGTCCTCAGTGATCCTCTGCAAGACTGGTTGCATGCCAGAGAAATGTATTCCCATAATAACCTTAGGCCACTCATGTTACAAGATTCTGTGATACAGCAGGAAAGGTGAAGGGGCCATGGATCATGTTTCCTCCCGGAGGAAAAAAGGGAGGATTCTTTTACCACAAACCATGGAGTCAGCACACTGTGAAGCCAAAAGTGGCACAGTCTGGCCTGCTGAGAGAGACTTTCAGGGCACTGGGTTTAGAAGCCAATTGAAAAGTAGCCATAATAAATAAAATGAAAGTGCAATTAAAATAACTTGACCGAGAGAGAGACATGGCAGAGACTCAGTGATTGTTCTGGGCTGTCACATGGGAAATCTGGTGCAAGGAATGATTTGGGTACTCCTGCCCCCAGACTCATTGGCTGCAATCAGAGCACATGCAGTGTACAGTTAGACTTTCATAAAGAGGGAGAAAAGATCCCATTCTTCAATTCTCCCTACAGCCATCAGACAGAGTGGTATTACTGCACTGCATGTTCCACTAGCCTGCAGCTCGAAGAGGGAAACAGCAGTGGTTTGAGAGCAGTGGGCAGTACCCAAACTCAAATGTCTGCCCTGTAAAACCAGAAGGAATAACTAAACCCAAAGAAAGGAAATGCAGATGCCCATATGTGGCAGGGATCCTCACCGCCAGGTCCTTGATGTACTGAGTAAGACGACAGCGATATTCCTCATTCAGTTCCTTCAGCTGAAGTTGCAGTTGGGAATTCTCAACCTCCACCTCTTTGAGCTGGCTCTGAGAGGTGAGCAGCACCTACAGCACAGGAAGCATACAGTCACCCCCAGGGAATCAGGCTCTTCCCTGAGCCTCCTATTGGCCAGAAGAGCTTTAATCACTAGTATTCAATAGGAAAAGGAAGGTTAACTTAGAAACTTTACTTTCAAACAGTCCACTTTCCCAGGAAAGGAGCACTATTTAAAAGCAGGCCATAAGGGACCACAAGAGACAGTTCATAAGGGGCAGAGAGGGAGGGAAGATTCTGCTGTCATCCAAGAACAACTCAGGAAATGTTTACTGCAAATATTTCTATGCTGCCCATCTCCCAGAGAATCTGGGCACCAACTGAGCACTTCATTGGCACCTTCCCTCTGGGGATCTCAAAACACTTTACAAGCATTATGGAATGAAGCCTCAGAACCTTGTGAGGGAGGAAATTCTTATTGCCTCTATTTTATAGATAGGGAATCTGAGGCACAGAGCTGTTCAATAACTAAGAATTGGACTAAGACTCAGCAACTCATTTACATAGCCCCTTAGTATTGAAGAACTGAATCTTCCAGGTACTAAGGGGGTTCATTTATCCAGAGGAACTGACAGTTTCTGGCTTCTTAGAGACAGAAGCACAAAACTTGACACATCCATGGAGGATGAGCTGGCCCTGCTCCATAGTGCTGCACAAATGTGCTGTACACAGGCGTTTTTCCTGGATATAGTCTGACCCTGCTATCAGAAACAGCGGTCGAGATTGATCAAGCCCTCCTGCAGAATGAGATGCTGACAAGACTTCATGGAGGGGAGACTTCCAGATCAGAGCCTCACCCATCTTGCTATTGGCTCCAAGTTACTAGTGTATGGTGCTGTACAACCAAAGGAGAAGCTGACAATCTAGGTGAGTCACAGTGTCAGAGGATGGGTCCTAGGGATCTTACCACTGACTGCTCCACCAGTTTGTGCTGAGTATTGCGAATCACTCTCTTGGACTGCTGCAGCTCCTTCCCCATTGCCACCCTGCATACACAGAATGGGGGACATGTTCACTTTAATCACTGAGGTGCTCTTCCATCAATGGCTGCTCCATTGGCCCAGAATACTGTCCAGGCCATTTGGCATACTGTAATACTTAAGGCAAGGAACAGATAGTATTGATTAGAGCCATAAAAAGCATAAGCAGGAGCTATACACCTGTCCTACCCCACAACTCCATGCAACATTGCCAATTTATGTCCTCAAGGCTGAGCAGCCCAAACAAGCCTGATATCCAGGTACAGGTATCTCCTAAGCAGATACTACCAACTGTGGACCACTGTATGCTAGGCTGAGACCATCAAACTCAGTTCACTTGAAACCAAAGGCAAATTTCATCCCAAGCCTGCTAATGTGAAAGGGAGAGCAACCCCCTCCCAATACCAGCCTTTCCCCTAGCATGAACTGAGCTCCTCAGTCTCTGCCTATTGATGGAAGGAAGAATGATCATATGCTCAAGACACAGGGACTTTGGAGTCCTGGGCTCAGTTCATGCTCTGTCACAGACTCTGTGTGATCCAGGACATGTCAGTTAGGTTCCAATTTTCAAAGGGGCATCAGGGATTTAGGGACCCAAATCCCACTTCAATAGGGGACAGGCACCTAAAAGCCACAGGGCCCCTTGAGACTCCTAGCCTTTATCTCTAGCTGTAAAATGGGGATGCTATTCAATTTGTTCATGTTGGTGAGGCTGAGATATTCCAGTGCGAGGGGCCAGGCAGACAACTGTACTAGGGGGTGGGATGGCCTCAAACACTCACATTCTCTGTTCCAGCTTCTGTTGCTGAGAATCGTACGTTTGCTTCATCTTTTCAATCTCAGCTTTTATGTGATCCTGGTTTCCAAGCATCTAAAGGACAAGAATGAATGGGAAGATGAAAGGCATCCTGCAAAAGAGAATGACTGAACTGCAGAGAAAGCTCACTGAGAATGAGAAAAAATTACCAGTTACCTAACGGATTGCCACTTGCTGGGAAGATGTGTGCTAACGGGGGCCAAGTGAAATCCAGGGGAAAGGGCAGACTGAATAGGGAGCAGCTAATACACTACAATACAGCTAATACAATAGGAAGGTTGTGTTAAATCTATCCTGGCTGCATAGGTATCATCATACTAAGAGTGGACTCAGATGAGATGTGGATAGGAGGGTCAGTTTACCATGAGAAACTGAATGGCAGGTACTGAAGCACTAGTCAATATCACACAAATGATGATGCAACTAAGGCAAGAGGCTACTCCAGCCCATCATTCTGGGTTTGCTTTCTCACCACCACCTCCAGGAGGTCATCTGTGTCCCTAGCAGAGCTCTCAAGATCCCTCATTTTCACACCATCCATTCAGCCAAGAAATGAAGGCTAATACTCCCTTAACTAGTCAAAGATTCACTGTTGAGCAATTTGAAACATCAGCAGAATACATTGCTGGCGTAAGCAGGCACAGCTCGCTTGACTTCAGTGATTTCTGTGCTCTTTTCCCCTCAGGGGGATACTATGTGGATTGATTGTGCAGCTCTCCCAGCTCTGGGGGCAAGAGAATGGGATGGAGTCTCCTGCACACAGCAGTGCAGAGGTGCTACCACTGAGCCAACCCTTCTGTGAGATTATGGTGAACATGCACTTAGCTGGTAACACAGACCCACTTCCTTTAAAACTCTTGTCTATATCTGCCCAATGAAAATGGCTGGGGGAAGCTCCCAGCTCCTCCAGTTGCAGCCTCTCCTTGCAGAAGTCACTGTATAAAACACTGTATAAAACAATGCAGATCCAGTTTTCTAACAAACAACCTGAAGAGAGAGTACATGCTATTTGGTAACTACACAGCTCTCAAGAAACTAGGTGTAGGCAATTCTCCAAATTCAGTCTGACAGATGTTTTGCATGGGGGAAGGGTGGGCAGGGAGGATGAACCCCACACAATAAATAATCACAAGTACACAGCTCAGATACACATGCAGTGTTCCACACTCACATGTCTCTCCAGTTTTCGACGTTCGTGTTCAGAGGCAACTATATCTTCTGGCTGATTTCAAAAAACAGAACAGGGCAGTGGTCAGATTCTGGTCTCTTGGCGGAAGCAAGGAGATCAGACTACCTAGGAGGCCAGACAAGTCCATACCTTCACTTTCCGGGCAGAGAGGCGGTGGACCACAGCCCGCACCCTTTCCAGCTCAGCTGAGGTTTCATTGGCCAGCGCTTGGGACGGAGAGTTGTTACTCCATGACTGAGGAAGGGAGCTCCTGGTGTTGACCAGGTTTAGCAGCTCTATGCTCAGCTCTTCATTCTTAGCAACCTGCAAAGTAAAACAAGAAGGGAACTGTTTCATTTCTTAATCTTTCCCCTCTCCAGCTCTCAGTGTGTATTATTCATCATGCACATGCAGTTCTTTATATACACAAAGCATTCACTCTTATCCCTCTGGATAGCAGATTTTTTCTCTCACCTGTCTGAATATGGTGGTGAACTATTTAATTCTCATGAAAAGGCAGGACTGGTACCATTGACTAGAACCAGCTAGAGAGAGCAGAGGTGTTGCTGTGTGATTTTTTTCCTTACACAGCTTTGCCAATGTCCCTCAATTCTCCCCTGCAGCATCCATGCTATTCCAGTTCTGGAGCCCTCACACAGCTCTGCCATTCAGGACTTGCAGGTCCTCCTGCTAATCCTCTTCCCCACCCTCTCAGCTCTGCCAATGCCTCTCACTCCTGACCTGCAGTGCCCCTTACTATTCTAGTCCTGGACCTTTCGTGACCAAATTGAATGGTGTTACAAAAAATGGACAGATATCCTCTAGGAACTAGGCTGATGCCACCCAAGTCATTTCATTTTTGATCTTTATTATAGCTGAACGCAGACCTCCAGAAGTAGATTAACCCACAGCACCACCTAGCCATTCAGATTCAATGCAGTGCCAGTAGGAAGTTGACACATTTTGGAAGGATAAACAGCATCTCAACTAGAAAGGCTCAGTTACAGGGGATCTGGAGTGAATAGTGAGGGAATTCATATCTCAAGGGAGGATTAAATAACAAAATTCTGATGGGGTTTTTGACTGAGGACAAGTTTGAGTAATTGTTACCAATTCGCTGAATCCTGGAGGATGTGATGCTTTGGTAACCTTAGTCATCCATTTCAATAATGGGTGATCAAAAGATAACATAGGGTGGGCTGAGGCAGTGACGGGAGGAGAAAAGAGAGACTGACAAACGGATGAGAGATACAGCTGTAAAAGCTGACAGGAGCTCCCAAGGAAAAGAAAGGCTGCATGAGATTTTGCTTTATGTGGATAGCTACAGGGAGACAGGACCAAGATTTGCAAAGGGCTATTTTGAGGAAGTTGCACAACCTTCCAATGTCCCTGAAGAACCCCACAGCACCCTCCGGTAAATCAGAAGTAGTATTGTATTGATTTAGATGGAATATATGGGCCAAAGGTGTTAATACAGTCACTGTCCAACATTAAACGGTGTTAAACAAGATCTGGGTTTAGTATTCAGAGACCTCAGCTTGCTTGGTACTATGGCAAACACACCATTAAAAATCCTTTTAACCTTTTGTTAAAGACAAAGAAAAGAAGGGGAAAAAAGAGGTAAAGGGTTTGAAATGTAAAGTATGAAATAAGACGTTCATCGTAACAACATCCCCATTCCCTTTTCCATTGGAGAGAGCTTTCAAAAGAAACGCCCACCCCCCTGGTCGGACATTCTCTTAGATGGTATCTGAAATGGAAATAACTGCAACCTTGGGGCCAAAGAGAAGAAGTTAGTTTAGATGGGCTTGAGCTGTCATTGTTGCTGTTGTTGTTATAATCCAATCCTGTTTCATCCCAGGCAGTGTTTGGGATTCAGCTGGAACTGGAAGAGATGGCGATGTTATCAGGGTCCCTCTCTCTGGCCAGTCTGGATATCTCTGAGGATTAGAACGAAGGAGGTCTGGAGTCCCAGGAGACAGTGGAGATGGCAGCTATTATGGTGAAGCTCGCTCCAGTAGCCTCTGTCTGTTCTTCTGTATTTTCCTCCCAAAGCCTCTTTCTTCAAGGACCCACAAGGGGTGTGATGGCTGGAATAGCCCATCTCCCCATTATTTTGTCCACCAATTAGGCCTAATATCGGACACATCGATGTCAGTTAATTGATTTCTGGATCCACATTTTCTTGTTTACCAGGCATGATCTTAACACAGTCCTTGAGCTATATCAGGAGGCCTTTTGGTTCAGACTAATTCAGTCTTTTTATCTCCCTTTTGCACCTTTCCCCATCATCATTTGTTATTATTGCATATTGGGACATCTTATGAATTTTCTTTTCTTTCTTTCTTTTCCTTCAACAGTTAAGCTCACAAGGTAAATTTGTAGGCCCAGTTATCACAATAGAAGCTTCTCCTTATCTCCCTTACACAGCAATCCTGATCCTTTCAGGGTGGATGGCCCAGTATGGAGGCAGTTTACATGGCCATTTGGGGGCCTTGCAATGGCTGATCTGCACACCGCCAACATCAAAATACACACACACACACACACCCCTGCAAAGAAGGGTAGGGCTGAGTGTAGACCACAGATTAACTGACTTGAAAGAGGATTTACAATAAATTTGCTAACAGCCTCAAAATGACTGACTGACATCTTAGAGGACGGACTTCTCCAAAAGGGCCGTATGGCTAAAAAGGCCAATCCAGCCAATCTCATTTGTCTTGGACAGACACAGAGCAATTTTTGAATAGAAACACAGAATTGTTTTCATAATGCTTTGGAGACTCTCCCTGTTATTTACAAGAGCTCACGAATGAGTTCACAGAGATGCTTTTGGGCCAAGCAGCCATGACAACACACTGGCAAGTTCACAGACAGCTCATAATTAGAAGAGTGTCAGAGGCTCATTGTGTCCTGAGGAGACCACTGCGGGTTTTGAACCTGAGGCTCCTTTTGAAAAATCTGTACTGAAAAAATAATGAGCAAAAGCCACACATTGTGACTAGTCCCAGCTAGCTAATTGAAAATCACTCGATTCCAGCAGTGAGTCCAGTGGTTAAGGCAGGAGACAGGAAGTCAAGAGACTACTGATGAAATCTTGGCCCCATTGACTTCAATGAAACCAGAATTTCACCCTAGATTTCTAATCCTGACTCTGCCACTGACTTGCTGTGAGACTTTGGGCAAATTACTTAATCTCTGTGCTTCTATTTCCATACCTGTAAAATGGGCTTATTGACACTTACCTACCTTTGTAAAGTGCTCTTAGATCATTGGCTGAATATACTAGATATTATTACTATACCATTAAAACTATAATTTAAATTTTAAAGGGACATGTCAACTTGAAAATCACATTTCCACCTGAAAATTGCATACCTCCCATGGGTAAAAAGAAACTAAGATTACTAAAAGAAAGTACCCCAAAAAATCCTTCTCCATTTGTTCAGTATGTTTATTCTGACAATATTTTATGTGTAGTTTCACTGCAGTTTCACTGTTTTGTTTACGGTCCATTACACATCCTGGTTCATGCACTAACAAATAAGGCTGCTCTGTGAGGAGCTCACATTCATGCTCTTTCCCAGGCCCTACAGGAAGATGTTCTCCAGCAACAGCAAAGTAGAAATTGAAGAGGCAGCAGGCAGGCATGTGCACAGAGGAGGAGGGCAGCATCAGTGAGAGCAAAGCCTGCATTGTGAGGAAAACTCAGCAGGTTAGCAGGTCTCACTCACCTCCTGTTCATGTTCTTTGCCCAGGGCCATATAATTGCTTTTCAGAATGATGTACTCATCAGCCAGCTCCTTGCGATTGGTCTCCACAGTGTGCAGGCGTTCCTGTAGGGCATCATGCTCCCCAGTGACCTTCTCATCATGGAGCTCCAACTCCAGAATATGGTTCTCCAGGGTCAGGATCTACAGTGTGCAGGAGGCACAATTAGACTCTACAACAGGAACTGAGTGGGGCAGTGTAACATTCCGAGGTTTTCACTTGGACAAACAGGTTCTCATCAGGCTTAGCGCACAACTGACAAGTTTGGGAGTGCATTTCAATGCTCATGCAAGTGAAGGGAGAATGACAGCTCTAGCAAGAGTCAGGGACAAACTGTGGGTATTAGGTGCACACCAAAGATTCTAGATTCTAGCCCTAGAGTCAGTGTATCTGACAGAGGATGATTTAGAAGAGCAGCAGAGATGGGCTAATGCATACAGAATGTAATGCAGTATTATAGTGCCACATACCATATTTTTCAGTTCAAAGTTCTCTGCCTCATACTGCTCTCTCATTTTGTTTGTCTCGATCTGGAGATCAATGAGGTCCTTAGAAATCTACGAGAGACACAAATGAGACTGGACTGTAATCTTAGGTACAGAAATCCGCAACAGGAAATTCCAGTTTCCTGAAATGAGGGCTTACAGGACATAAGTGGGGTTTCAAGGACAATGAGAGGTAAGATTTATTCAAAAAATTACTTTTGAAATCAGAGATATTTTACCCTGTAGAATCCGTTCAAGAGACTCTGTGACTCCCCCTTTATGCGAAGGTGGTATATGCCTGTTCCAGTTTGCCAGGTGTGACAGACCCAGACCAGTGGGGTACAGGAGTCTGGTAGAGGGCAAATATACTGATCACTGGATGAGTAGTTTTCTGTTCCCTGAGTGACCAGAGCAGGGGCTGCACTAGAGTAATCAGGAACCTGCTAGAACCAATTAAGACAGGCAGGATAATTAAGACACCTGGAGCCAATTAAGAAACTGCTAGAATCAATTAGGACACGCTAGCTAATCAGGGCACATGAGTTTAAAAAGAACCTCACTTCAGTTTGTGGTATGCATGTGAGGAGCTGGGAGCAAGAGGAGCTGAGAGTGAGAAGACATATTGCTGGAAGACTGAGGAGTATAAGCATTATCAAACACCAGGAGAAAGGTCCTGTGGTGAGGATAAAGAAGGTGTTGGGAGGAGGCTATGGGGAAGTAGCCCAGAGAGTTGTAGCTGTTGTGCAGCTGTATCAGGAGGCACTCTAGACAGCTGCAGTCCACAGGGTCCTGGGCTGGAACCCGGAATAAAGGGTGGGCCCTGGTTCCTCCCAAACCTTCCAACTCCTGAGCAGACACAGGAGGAATTGACCTGGACTGTGGCCCCTACCAGAGGGGAAGGTCTCTGGGCTATTTTCCGACCCACATGGTGAATCTGTGAGGCGAGAAAATCCGCCAATAAGCGCAGGACCCACCAAGGTAGAGGAAGAACTTTGTCACACAGGGTAATGCCAGACTAGCCAGCCTGACAAGGTTTATGAAAAAGAGAAGCCCTTGTATTTATGTTTCCAGTCTGTGGGCCAAATCCTACAGTCTTCATTCAGTCTTCACTCAGATAAATGTCCCACTGAAGACAATGGGAGTTCTGCCTGAGCAGCGACTGAATCGGGACTAAGGATTTGGCCAAGAGAAAGCAGGCTAGCCTCCAGGAATGCTTGTGAGCCTCAGTTAAAGTTCAGGGACTGCCATTGAGGCCAACACTTCAATGTTACCGATTATGCCAACAGGTCTAGACCAAAAATATAAGCACAAAAGAGATCTGCAAGCAGACATGCCTCTTGTGATCTGAGCACCAGCTTATTATGGAGGCACTGACCACGGCTCCATAGGTAAAGCTGAGAAGAGTTTTGCACCTTAATATTAAAATATAGTGATGCTGAGACACATCAGCTGAGAACTGTGGAGACACCCAAGACTGGATTCCCTTATAACCCCAAAGAGGAAGAGTATAAAGGGCAAGTAAAAACTATGAAATTTAGTGATCACGTTCTGAGACATCTCAGCCTTTTCCAGAAGGAAGTGATGTGGAATAGAGGCTATCTGGAAGTTGACATAGTGCACCAGTCCTAGCCTTCCCCAGCAGAAGTAACTAGAAGGAATAAGTAGAGTAGCCCTGGCTGTTGGGGAGTGCACATGTTTTTATAGACATTCAGGGAGAATATCTTTACATTTCCCAAGAATTCTACATACCCATATATTTCTGGGCTCAGTGGGGTTCAACAGCTCAAGTACCTCCAGCTCCCAAGGTGCATGCATTACCTTAAGTTTCTCCTCCTCACTGAAGACCAGTCTGGATGACAAGTCTGTTTTGGAACCAGCCAGCTTCCCCATCTTCTCCTGCAGTTCTTCAAGCTTTGTGTACAGTCTTTCATTCCTATCCTGCAGCTGCACCTGGGTACACAAAACAACTCCAGTGACTCCCTATGCTGAGCAGAAACAAGATCTTCTCCCCCATGCACAGCACTGCACAGATAGCCAGGTTGGGGGAAGGGAAGCTTACATGATGAGAAAACACAGCTTTCTGCATACAGTGGCTTTAACAGATTGGAAAGGGGGTTGTCAGTTGCCATTTTCATCCTGCGATTAGGATCAAGTTTTCAAAATACCTGACTCAGTATGCAGGAAAGGCACCGAAGACAAATTTGCATTTCACACTTACATTTTCATTGGTGAGGCACTGGACCTGTTCTCGGAGGGTGCTTATGCTCTCACTCTCCATGGCACTCCTAAGATCCATGTGTTCATATAGTCGGTGCTGAAGGGCCAGGATCCTTGCCCAGTACTGAGTAAGCAATGACTAAGGATCAAAGAAAGAACCGGAGATGGGATTTTGGTGACAAAAATCTTTATCTGCCAATAGTTCTTTCCTTTATGGATAGCATACACAGGGTTGCTATCAACTCAGGTTGCTAGAGGGTGTGGTTTTCATTTTGTTTGAGGTGGAGCAAATGACTACACCTGCTCCTAGGAACTGCCAAAGAGGAAGCGACTAATGACACATCCAGTCTGGTATCCTGATTGCTCCCATGGCATATACTAGAGGTTTCAAAGGAAAGCTCAGCAGATCCCCCTCTTTGTTGTATAAGGGTCTCAGTAAACATCTCACTTGTATCTTTATTGTATTTTTCCCATATTCTTCCTATCTGATCATATTCTTTTAAATAACTAAATGTTCTTTGTCAGATCATTGTAACCCTTCTATTCTGGGCAGGATACTGCAATAAGACAGCAATCTATACATGCAACAGAGACATGGGTTGGTCTGCTTCAGTCTCAGGAAGTGGTTTCACTCACAGACATATCCTAGAAGAATGACATTCCTGAAATGTAGAACCTGGGATGAATTCAGTGTAAAGAGGAACTCTGCCTGTACCTTTCCAGAACCAGTGGAACACAAATAAGTTAGTCTGTACTGAGATGTCTCTGATCTGGAGAAATGAGGCTAAACTGAAACACACAAAACTGGGACTGCCATCTTCTGATGTGCCACTTGCTGATTGCCAGGCATATGCCAAGTGGACTCTCATTACACTGGAGGAGGGAGTCAAAATATTTATTCTGAGGTTTTCACCCATCCCCTAATCCTTGGTTTATAAAGCACCCTCTCCCTATAGATGAAGTATACTTACCCTGTGTCTGGAACGGGAAAAAATCTTTGAAGGAGGTTGAAATGCTATTCTATAACTAGCCGCTGGGGGTGGAAAAGAGCTTTGCCTCTACACTCAGGACAGAGCATCATCTCCAATGTTTCCAGCCCATGATGGTCTGAGAACACTAATGCTGGGCAATATCAAAAGATGTTGGGTTCAGGTTTGAGTTTACCTGCTAAATTCAGAAAATTCAAAATATCCATAATCACATGCCACCAAGCAGGACTGAGGTTTTTGGGATGGGGCAGAAGTGGCAGGAGAGAAAGCACAGCAGGGGAAAAGTAGCCAACCTTCTCATCTTTTCTGTGCTCTGGTCTCCCACAGTGCAAAATTTCCTAGGGCATCATCACAAAATGAGGATGCAAGCACCACATCACCAAACTCAAACATCCACTGGTTGAATTTAGTCTGGCTGGTTGAATTTAGATATGAATCATGCAGTTGAACATACGTTTGTATCTTTTGGTGACCTATTAAGCCAGCCCTGTTTTTAACCCAACGAACAATGCACTATGAACCCAACCATCATATTGACATAGATGTTGCAGTTTAAGCAGCCATTAATATTCAGTGTTCAGCAACCCAGCCCTATTAAATGTCTAGATTCCTCCCAGAAAAGATTGAGCTGAGGCCAGAATCTAGGGATTTGGGATCTATACTGTACCTCTACAAAGTATTCATTTAAAACAGGGAAGTTCTTAACTTGCGAGAGAGCTATACAGGTCTTCAGCACAGCCGCTAGGTGCCAAGAATCTAAGGTTGGAGACAGGCAGAAAATAACCATGGTCTTGCTGTTCCTGGCCAGGGCTTCTTCCAGCAACTGGGTCAACTTGGAATCACTGTGGGGAAAGTAAAATAAAACTGACATTGGAATCTATTCCCTGCCATTTCTGAAATTAACTGTAAAGTCTCATCTAGTGCCAACTAAGGGCAGTCAGATGGCAATATCCAAGCTCACCTCTGGAGCTGAGATCATCAACACTCATTCCACTTGTGAAAACTTAAATTATTTTGTTCCTTTGTCTCTTTCTAGTAGCATATATCACCAGGCATCAGAGCATAGGGAATCCTTCACTTTGCTACTCTCAGCATGGGGGTGTGTCAGGCAGGACCTCAGACACCAGGGCTAGTGATAAAGGTTAGGATTTTCAAAGGAACCTCAGGGAATAAGATATCTGAATCTCAAATCCTACTGAACTTTAATGGGAGTTGAGTGCCTAACAGCTGGTTGGGAATGTTTTGACTCAGCATATTTTTGTCAAAAAATACCAATTTGTCAAAATTGAAACCATTTATGGGAAGTGTCCATTTCAACAAAATTTCCTATTTAGGAAAAAATTGGAAAAATTTCCAAATTGTCAAAATGTCCTGTTTTGACATATTCAAAATGAAAAATTCAGGTTTCTTGGTTTGAAATAGATTTGTGTTTTGAAATTAATTCTAGTAAAAAAAATATAAATGTCAAAAGGTCAAAATTGAATGGAAACATTTTGACAGACCCGAACCAAAACACTTTTTGGATTTTCAGTTTGCAAAAATGTTTGAGATTAAGTTTTCACCCCGATTTGAGATGAGAAAGTTTTTCCAAATCTCAAAAATTTTCCTGAGATGGGAAAACCATTTCCCACCTAGCTCTAGTGCTTAACTCCCTGGGGTTCCTTTGAGAACCCCAGTCTATGGAAACAGCCAGTTTGGCTGAATGGGACACCAGTCTTACGCTTTGGACTATTTAATCTCTCTTACCCCATTTCAATCAGATGCTTCCTACATGTGTTGTCCCAAGTCTTCCTGGCTATGTTCCAGCAGCATACGTCTGAGCTGGCCTGAGTGAGGTTGCCCATCTCACCTACGCCCTCTCTTAAGCATTATTTTCACAACACCCCTAGTTTCAGCCTGCTCAAGGAACAGACAATATATTGCTCCCCAATTCCGGCCTTTTACAAGACAGTACAACATTTTACTCACTAGACCATCAGGCAGTCCAGAATTTTTACTTAAACTGCTTGTATGCCATCTCTCATCCTGCTTGTGCAGCCCTTTAATGAATACAGGGCATTCCATCAATGCAGACCATATAATAGGAAAGGCCTGCACAGTGCAGCTTATACACTGTGAGACAGATTCTGAGCTCAGTCAGAACAGTGTAAATCCATTGACTAGGATGGAGTTACTTGGGGTTTACACAAGTGTGACAGAGATCACACACTGGCCCTGAATGCAGAAAAATGGCCATTAAGACAACATTCACTGTAGTTGATCATTCAATTTGGATATGGGTAGAATCATAGAATATCAGCGTTGGAAGGGACCTCATCATCTAGTCCAACCCCCTGCTCAAAGCAGGACCAATTCCCAACTAAATCATCCCAGCCAGGGCTTTGTCAAGCCTGACCATAAAAACCTCTAAGGAAGGAGATTCCACCACCTCCCTAGGTAACCCATTCTAGTGCTTCACCACCCTCCTAGTGAAAAAGTTTTTCCTAATATCCAACCTAAACTTCCCCCACTGCAACTTGAGACCATTACTCCTTGTTCTGTCATCTGCTACCACTGAGAACAATCTAGATCCATCCTCTTTGGAACCCCCTTTCAGGTAGTTGAAAGCAGCTATCAAATCCCCCCTCATTCTTCTCTTCTGCAGACTAAACAATCCCAGTTCCCTCAGCCTCTCCTCATAAGTCATATGCTCCAGCCCCCTAATCATTTTTGTTTCCCTCCGAAGGACTCTTTCCAATTTTTCCACATCCTTCTTGTAGTGTGGGGCCCAAAACTGGACACAGTACTCCAGATCAGGCCTCACCAATGTTGAATAGAAGGGAACGATCACGTCCCTCGATCTGCTGGTAATGCCCCTACTTATACAGCCCAAAATGCCGTTAGCCTTCTTGGCAACAAGGGTACACTGTTGACTCATATCCAGCTTCTCGTCCACTGTAACCTCTATGTCCTTTTCTGCAGAACTGCTTCCTAGCCATTTGGTCCCTAGTCTGTAACAGTGAATGGGATTCTTCCGTCCTAAGTGCAGGACTCTGCACTTGACTTGTTGAACCTCATCAGGTTTCTTTTGGACCAATCCTCTAATTTGTCTACGTCCCTCTGTATCCTGGCCCTACCCTCCAGCGTATCTACCACTCCTCCCAGTTTAGTGTCATCTGCAAACTTGCTGAGGGTACAATCCACGCCATCCTCCAGATCATTAATGAAGATATTGAACAAAACCGGCCCCAGGACCGACCCTTGGGGCACTCCGCTTGAAACCGTCTGCCAACTAGACATGGAGCCATTGATCACTACCCGTTGAGCCTGACGATCTAGCCAGCTTTCTATCCACCTTATAGTCCATTCATCCAGCCCATACTTCTTTAACTTGCTGGCAAGAATACTGTCGGAGACCGTATCAAAAGCTTTGCTAAAGTCAAGGAATAACACAGCCACTGCTTTCCCCTCATCCACAGACCCAGTTATCTCCTCATAGAAGGCAATTAGGTTAGTCAGGCATGACTTGCCCTTGGTGAATCCATGCTGACTGTTCCTGATCACTTTCCTCTCCTCTAAGTGCTTCAGAATTGATTCGTTGAGGACCTGCCAGCTGATTGACTACCTGGTAGAAAGCCACCAAGGACTTCTTCAGCAGAAGCTTCTCTCTTAAACTCCCACCCCACAGGTTCTCAGTGAGGTTCTCTGCTCCAGGAAGATCCACAATTTTCAGCCAGCACCTGACTGGACTAGGCTATTTATGGAGATGCTGTGAGAGAGACAGGAAAAAAAATCAGTCAGAACTCAAAGAACTGAGGCAGTTAGTTAGAGGAACCAGGATCTGAGAGTCTCCAGAGTCATGCAGAGCAGGATCCTTGTCTGACTCTGCAGACTCTGCTACCAGAAGCTAGGTAGACAAAGGATTGGCTTACAATCTAAACGGAGGCTTAAGAGTCAGAAAGAATGGAAAAGAGCAAAGCTTTCAAATGTGTTTCTTGCACCTTCTTCTGAAGCATCTGGTACTGGCCATTGTCAGGCACAGGATACTGGATTAGATGAACCATTGGTCTGATCCAGTACAATTCCTAGGTCAAGTCCTAGCTCTTCCTTAGTTAACACTTAGCAATGGTAAGTTGGCTACATTTGAACATAATTTATAAGGGACAAAGAAATAAACATGAGAAAATGCATTAAGACACAGATGTGAAAACCCAAACTCTGAAACCCTAGGTCCACACTCACCACCTGCAGGTTAAAGTGAGTGATGACGCTGGAATGGTTCGAAGTCAGCCTATAGTTGCTCACAACCCCAGTTCTGCATGCCCAGCCCTGGCAGAATACTGTGGTGGCTTCTGCTGCTGAGGACACCATCATATGGGACAGCCCCTGACAACCAAGAAAGCATGACTGGCTGACACAGCTGGTATTTGAGTGCTGATAACTACATGGGCTAGAATCATGGCCCCCATGTCCTCTGATCCACATCTGACCCAAATTATGTGGCAGGAATCCCAGAATCATATGGTTCTAATACCACAAGGCATCCCCCATGACTGTCCTCACTCCAGGACAGGCCGATATGACTGGAACAGTATCCCTTGCTTTCTGGGATATTAAATTTCTCTCCCACTATTGGGCAGGGAGGGAAGTGACTTTACATTTAGGAGAGGAAGTTGAATTCTTCATTTCCCATCCCAGCAAGCCTTGAGTCTATTGATTCATAGGTTCCAAGGCCAGAAGGGACTACTGTGATCATCTACGCTGATCTCCTGTATAACACAAGCCATAGAACTTCCCCAAAATAACTCCTAAAGCAGATCTTTTAGAAAAACCTCCAATCTTGATTTAAAAATTATCAATGATAGAGAATCCATGACTGTTGGTAAATTGTTTCAATGGTTAATTACCCTCACTGCTAAAAATGTATACTTTATTTCCTGTTTGAATTTGTCTAGCTTCACCTTCCAGTCATTGGATCATGTTATACTTTTTTGTCTGCTAGATTAAAGAACCCATTATCAAAATATTTGTTCCTTATGTAGGTATTTACAGAGTGTGATCAAGTCACCCCTTAACCTTTGTTGGCTGCCCCACTGCATCCTTACCACAGTGATGGAGAAGTACATTAGGATATGTTTCCAGTAAAACAATATAATACTTTAAGCCTCTGAAGTATCATTAGATTTAGAGATGGGCCTAAACCAAAACCCATATACAAACACCCCCATGCTCTTATTTAATCAAGCCCCATGCTCCAGGATAGGTAATAGATACTGTTGCATTTCTTTCTTGAGCTCTACAATATTCACAACCTCTGTCCCATCCTCTTATCAACAGGATGTCATAGAATCATAGAAGATTAGGGTTGGAAGAGACCTCAGGAGGTCATCTAGTCCAGCCCCCTGCTCAAAGCAGGACCAACTCCAACTAAATCATCCCAGCCAGGGCTTTGTCAAGCCGGGCCTTAAAAACCTTGGTCCTTGAACCTTATTCAAGCTGCAGCTGATAGCTAGGAGGGACCCTCCCAAACCAATCTTCGTCCAGCTGAGCCAAGGAGTGGAAAGATGGCCAAATTCTGAAGCAAGACACATTTTGAAGTTAGCTCTTCCAAAAGCCTTTTGCTTGCCCAAATTAAATGATGTCCCGGGAGACGTGAAGGCCCTCCACTGCCCAACACCCATTTGACTGGTGGTGATCTTCAAAGGGAGTCCTGCCCAGTCCTTCTCAGCCCTCATTCACACTCAGAAATGGCCCCAGCTCAGCCATCAATGACGATGCACCAGTGCTGCCTCCTAAATGTAGACCAAGACATAAAGGAGTTTCCAGCAACTGAACTAGTCAATGTGTACCCCTGGATATAAGTGAGATAAATCCTAATTAGTTCAATCAGTGCCAACTCTGGTTTGCTCTTGTCTACATGGTACAGCCACACGATTACTGGCCAGTGGCTGAGTTGGAATTATTCCCAAGCATAGATAATACTTTAGTCAAAATGATAGTTGAGATGTGAGACCATAACGGTGGTGTGCAGGCCATGAGGGTTAAAGCTGGGAGAACTTGATGAGTGATTGTCAAGACTTAAAGAAATGCAAGTTCTTAATCCCCATGTTTTGTTATCCTTTTCATCATCTCTATTATTCCTATTGGTCACATGAGTTTAGATAAGAACCTGTCTCTTATGTGTGGATAAAATGCAATGCTCTGAGAGAGCCACAAGTCTGAGTAACTTCTCAGTGTCTGTCCAAACCTAGACTCAAAAAGACAGGGAGTGAAGAAAAGAGGGGGATGGGGAGGGATGTAGGCTCCATCTTGAGCAGAATATACCAGCTCTACATTAGTGGCATCTGGTCCAGGTTGCTACATAAACATAGAAAGGGACCAAGAGGCAGAGCCATTCTGGGGCTTATGGGAAGGAGCACCTAATGAAATATGCAATTATGGCTTATTCTTCTGCAAAAGCAACCAACACCACTGAAGTGATTTCATAAGAGGATTAAAACAGTGACAAGAATTCTCAGTCTCTTCACACCTACAGCCACATCCACATACCAGTGCTGGGATATACAGAAGCTGATAGTGGGTGTTTCAGTGAACTAATAATGAGACCCACACCCCCATCTGCCAAGCACAGTTGGGCCTGTAGTATAGACATGGCATTAGAATCCAAGGCTAGTTCTCTGATTCCAGAATATAGCCTCTGAGCATAATCAGAGGCCTGGTCTACACTAGAAAATTAAGTTGGCATAATTACTGTGTTCAGGGGTGTGAAAAATCCACCGCCCAGAACAATGTAATTTAGCCAACCTAAGTCCCTGTGTGACCAGCACTACACTGATGGAAGCATCTTCCATCGATCTAGTTACTGCCTCTTGGGGAGGTGGACTACCTACTATGCTGATGGGAGAATCCCTCCTGTTGGCACATAGGTAGTGTCTACACTGAAGTGCTATAGAGACAGCTGCAACAGCACAGCTGTGCCACTGTAGCACTTTAAGTGTGGACAAGTCCACAGTCACTTACTCAGATACCAGTTCTGGGATGCATATGAAGCCTTAAAAAACAGGAGTACTTGTGGCACCTTAGAGACTAACAAATTTATTTGAGCATAAGCTTTCGTGGGCTACAAGTGGGATGTCTCTAAGGTGCCACAAGTACTCCTGTTCTTTTTGCAGATACAGACTAACACGGCTGCTACTCTGAAACATATGAAGCCATCCTAGAATCACTGCACAATCCATATAAAAACACTAGCACCCTTGGCCTCTGAGGGTACATCTACACTGCAAAAAAAAAAAAAAACCACCATGGCAGCAAGTCTCAGAGCCTGTGTGGACTGGTTTGGACTCATGCTAACAGGGTTAAAAATTGCAGTTTGAGCTTGAGTGGGAGCCTGAGCTCTGAAACATGGTGAGAAGGGTGTGTCTCAGAGCTCAGACTCCAGACCGATTGGGAATGTCTACAGTGATGTTTTTAGCCCCTAGCGCAAGCCTTGGAAACACAAATCAGTTGGCCTAGGCTCTCAGACTTGCTGCAGTGGTTTTTTGATTGTTGTTTTTTTGCACTGTACACATACTCTGAGAAACAAGATTCTCAAGCCTATACAGTATAGCCACCAGTTCAGACAATTTCACTAAACTACTTCATAAATGCTTTAACACTTGTGCTGAGTTGGATGCTTCTGGTTCAACTAGATCTCTGTTTTGCTTTATGTTTCTGACACTTCAAAATGGCATAACACTGAAAACACAGACATTATGTATTATGAGATTTAATAATTATAGGTGTTTTAAAACCTTTTAACTGAGCATCCAGGGACCCTACAAATGGTTCTCTGTCAGCTGTGCTCAGTAATTTCTCCTTCTTAGGTTCGTGAACTGGTGTATTGTGATAGTTAGATACCACGTGAAAAGATTATTTTTATCAGGGTGGACTTTTTTATTTAAATTGGATTTTTTTGATAAAATGCTTTTTGAGGAAAAAAAAACCCTATCTAAAGATAGCTCAAAATATCTCATCATGAAATAGGGATTATAAATTCTAATTCTATAGTATTAGACAATATATTCATGTAATGTTTAAGAAAAGTTTTGTAAATGAGTTCCAATAGTTCATGGATTAGGGACCCTTATGGGGTTCCAGGGGCTTCTGTATAGATTATTTAGGTTCATCTTTCTATCTACCCAATGGGATTCAGTGTTCAGTCTAGAAGATACCATCAGAGATGCTTAGTTTTGCAGTTCTCAAACTGTGGATTTGTGTCTCCAGAAATAACATGCTTGTTAACAGCAAATAAATAAATAAATCGATATATAGAGGTAGGGTTACCATATTTCAGCAAGCAAAAAAGAGGACGGGAGGAGCCCCGCCCTAGCCCCGCCCCTGCCCCTCCCACTTCCCGCCCCCCCAGAACCCCCAACCCTCCCCCCATTCCTTGTCCCCTGACTGCCCCCTCCTGGGACCCCTGCCCCTAACTGCTCCCCAGGACTCCACTCCCTATCTAAGCCTCCCTGCCTCTTGTCCCCTGACTGCCCCAACCCTTATCCACACCCCCACCCCCAGACAGACCCCTGGGACTCCCACGCCCCATCCAACCACTCCCCACCCCCTGACAGCCCCCCCAGAACTCCCAACCCATCTAACCCCTCTGCTCCCTGTCCCCTGACTGCTCCGATCCCTCTCCGCACTCCTGCCCCCTGACAGCCCCCCCCCGAACTCGCAACCCATCTAAACCCCTCTGCTCCCTGTCCCCTGACTGCTCCGATCCCTCTCCCCACTCCTGCCCCCTGACAGCTCCCCCCCAGAACTCCCAGCCCCCCACCCCCCCGCTCCTTGTCCCCTGACTGCCCCTGACTGCCCCCTCCTGGGACCCCTGCTCCTAACTGCCCTCCAGAACCCCACCCCCTACCTAAGACTCCCTGTTCCTTGTCCCCTAACTGCCCCCTCCTAAGACCCCCCCAACTGCCCCCCAGGACCCTACCCCCTACCTGTACCCTGACTGCCCAAAACTTTCTCCACTCCCCCCAAAAAGCCCCCCCCCGTTTCTTGACTGTCCCCTCCAGAACCTCCCTGCCCCTTCTCCTGCCCCCTGGCCCCCTTACCCTGCTGCTCAGAACAGGGTGTTGGGCTCTGTGCGAGCCGAGCCGGACACGTGGCTGCGCTCCCCAGCACAACAAAACCCGGTCCCTGGCCCTGCACAGTGCTGCTGGACCGGGCTGCAGGGGAGAGCTGCCGGCTCAGAATGCAGGGCGGATCCGGCTCCTCTACAGCTGCTCCAGAGTCCAGCCCAGGACTTTCCTGCAGCCCTCCCAGCTGCTCGCTCTGCTCTGCCGGGGGAGGGGGGAAATCCCGGACATTTTGAGTGCTTTACAAATTCCCCCCGGACGCTATTTTTAGAACAAAAAGGAGGACATGTCCGGGTAAATCCGGACGAATGGTAACCCTAATAGAGGTGAGAAATAACAGGCCTCAACCCTATTGTCCCTCTGCAAATTTGTGTACACAGAGTCAATCCCTTACCCCTCTCTAAAAGTGCAAAGTTTCAAAAGGTTCAATAAATAGAAGATTGTTGGGGGCAGAATAGATCTGGACAAGAAGTCTGGAGATAAATGTGAGAAGGGAGGGAGAGGCAGTAGAAACAAAAGTGAAACTGTTTGAGCAGCATATTCCAGAACGCTTGAGGTCTGAGTGTAGCCTTCATTGATTTGAGATCTATTATACCCAGCAGGCCATAAAAGAGACCCAGTTTGGGAATATTTTAATGAAGTTCCTCTACCTGTGGGTAAGACATGCATGCGTGCAAAATACAAACAGTGCAACAAAGAAATGCAAGGCCTGGTTTCCCGAATGACATAATCATAAGAAGTATTCCTTCCCAGGAGGAAGCTGCATTGAAGATGATGAAAGGAACATGTCTGAACATGCAGGATCTTCAGGTTGGTAAACTTTTTTATTTCATATTTCTTTAAGGACTGCCTGTCTTCCTTCTAGACTATTCTTGAATTCTCATGTTTGAGCAAAAAAAATATAGTTGTTACTCTATGGTACTATCATTTTAGATGCAGTTGTGATAAAAAATAAATAGCTGAAATTGGCAGATCTTCCTTTTTCAATTTCATCTTTAAAGTAGTACTGAGTGTCAGTGAATGCAATGAGTAATATTAAATGAGCAGTATGGGAATAATAATTAAATAACTACACTGACTTATTTTGTTTAGAAGAATCCATCCTCAACATACAGGATTCTGAAGACTATTTAGCTTCAAGATCATCATTTTCTATATCATTGGCAGAGAACTCTGAAACTGGTGTTTCAGTCACATCATGTATATCACATAGCCACAGTATATCACCTGTAGCAAACAAACAAACAAAATCTCCAAAATCCAGAAACAACCATAGATAAGTTTGTGATAAGAACCAGCAGATTACAAAAAGAGGTAATTGATGAAAAAATTGCCTAGTTTGTTTATGCAACAAGCTCCCCTTTCTGTATGATTGAGAACCCACACTTCATTAACATGGTTCAGTCATTAAGACCAGGATACAGTCCACCCAACAGAGCAGATGTCACAGGCAAATTGCTGGATAAAGTGTATGAAAGAGAAATTGAGCAGTGTGCAAAAGGTCTAGAGGGTAAAATTGTTAATCTGAGTCTTGATGGGTGGAGCAATGTCCACAATGATCCTGTTGTATGTGCTTGTGTGACAACAGAAATAAATAATAAAAAATAATAAATGGAGATATCCCATCTCCTAGAACTGGAAGGGACCCTCAAAGGTCATCAAGTCCAGCCCCCCGCCTTTACTAGCAGGACCAAATACTGATTTTGCCCCAGATCCCTAAGTGGCCCCCTCAAGGATTGAACTCACAACCCTGGGTTTAGCAGGCCAATGCTCAAACCACCGAGCTATCCCTCCCTTCCTTACAGAAACAATTGATACAAGAAGTAGCAGTAAAAGCTATAACAAACTGAATTTTTTTTTTCAAATGTCTAGTACGCAGCTTGGTCACAGACAATGCTGCAAATGTATCCAAGATGAGAAGAAATTATTTAGAAGCGAGGGCCAAGCTAATAACATACGATTGCAGTGGTTATTTGATGCACCTCCTAGCCAAAGACTTCAGTGTTCCAGAAATAAAGGCTAATGTTGTTGAAATTGCAAAATACTTCTGTAACAACCACTTTGCAGCAGCTGCTCTGAAAAAAGTGGGAGGAACCAAGCTAACTCTGTCACAAGACGTGCTATGGAACTCAGTAGTGGACTGTTTTGAGCACTATATCAAGAACTGGCCTAATCTGGTGACAGTTTGTGAACAAAATTGTGAAAAAGAAAATAGATGGCACTGTCACAGCCAAAGTTCTCAACATTTGGCTTAAGAGAAATGTTGAACACATGCCGAGTACCCTGAAGCCTATTTCTGTAGCCTTGAACAAAATGCAGGGAAATAGCTGTTTTATTGCTGACGCTGTTGAAATTTGGAAGGAACTGAGTGAGATCTTAACAAGAGAAATATGCAATGACAGTTAAATTACAAGCATTAAAAAAAAAAGGGACAAGAATAATCACCAGCTCATTTTCTTGCAAATAGTCTCAATACTCAATACCAGGGTCAAACCTTAACTGCTGAAGAGGAGTAGGCTATGACATGGACATCCAGCAATCATCTCTCCATAATGCCAACTATAATAAACTTCAGAGCTAAGGGTGAACCATTCAAGAAATATATGTTTGCTGATGATGTTTTAAAGAAAGTCACATCAGTGAACTGGTGGAAGTCACTTAAGCACTTGGATTCAGAGACAGTTGAAGTGATAATCTCACTTTTAACAGCAGTAGCTTCTTCTGCCGGTGTAGAAAGAATATTTTTTTCCTTTGGACTAATTCATTCTAAATTGAGAAATCGTTTGGGACCTGAAAAAGCAGGAAAACTTGTTTTTCTTTTCCAGATTATGAACAAACAGGAAAATGAAGGTGAAGATGACTGAGTTAGCTGCAGAAGCCAATATTAAGTTTCTCATGTTGACCTGACTGACATAGTCGATGTAAATTTTTTAAATTTAATTTAACTATTTTAGTTAAAAACTATTTTAACAAAAACAAACCTGATTTTAAAAAACTTGAATGTTTAAATTCAAAAATTCATATGCTTATTTTGCTAAAATATTATGTTTGCTGTTGAAGAAAAAATCCAGATACATAATGTTGTTGTTTTAGTTAAACAATTTAAATGTCTGTCTGGTGATGTTCTCCTCCTAGTACAGCATTGCAAGAAAATCCTCCAAATATTAATGATTAACCTGTTGAATTGAAAATAGTTCACCTCCCAATGACTTCATAAATATCTGCTTCAATTACCTTTAGTAAATGAAATAACCAAACAATCATTCATTTTCTGATATAGCTGTAAAACTAATCTGAAAAGTTTTCAAAATAAATCACTTTAAAAATGTACAGTGTGTACCTTCTAAAAGTGAAACCTACATCTATCTCTGAGTTGTGAAGAATATGTATTAAGGTTATAATCACCAACAAGAATGCACTTTTATGTAGAAATCCATGATTAAATCGAGTCTTCCTACCTAGTGATTTAAATCAATTTGATTTAAATCAAATCCACCCTGATTTTTATTATTACTATTATTTATTATTTGTATTACCACAGTGCCCAGGAATTCCATGCATGGACCAGGACCCCATTGTGCTAGGTGCTATACAAACAGATTAAAAAGATATTTTTACCTAATATTTTCTTCTGATTTAGAAATGAGGCCAATCCTAATTTACTCCTTAGGAAGTAAATCAGGGCAGAATTTGTCCTTTTGTAGTCATAGCATTTTAATATTTACTTGTTAGTGACATCTCCGTCCACTCTCAAGTGCAAAATATTATATATGGCTAATTAATGTGTTTTCTTCCTATCAAGAGCTAAAAACTACATTTTCCTGCTGCGCTTTCCCTCCTGCACTGTGCTTTTAATTCTTCTTCTTCTTCGGCTGTCCCTCAGTGCGAGGATGTAGTCTGCCAAGAGGGTTCATTGGTGGGTTTTAGGTGGCTGAAGAGCCCAATTCATGCCCTGCAGATTTTCCCACAGAAGTGATGGGTGTAATGTTGGAAGAGACAGTTGTTGGCTAGAGTGTTGCACCCTTTCTTTCCTCCTTTGTCGCTTCCATTTCATGAGCACGTCTGTTCTCCTCAAAGTGGGCTGTGGCTCGGTGTATGATGTGGCACCAGTATGTTCTGTTCTGCGCCAAGTCTTCCTGGTTTGTTGGATTGATGCCTCCATTTTTGGCATCAAGACATGTCTTTGAAGGGCTTCTTCTGCCCTCTGTGAGCCCTTCTTCCCTGACTTAACTGAGAGAAGAGTACTTGCTGTGGGAGGCGAGTGTCAGGCATACATAGACAGTGGCCAGCCCAGCGCAGTTGGTGTTTCATGACCTGCACTTCTACACTGCTGATGTTAGCTGCAGAGAGAACGCTGATGTTAGCGCATCAGTCTTCTCAGCTGATCCTGAGAATCCTCTTGAGGCAGCGCTGCTGGAACCACTCCAGCCACTTGAGATATGGTCTGTAGGTTACCCAGGTCTTACACACACAGAAAAGGGTGGAAATGGCAGCTGCCTTGTAAACCAAGATCTTGGTGCCAGTTTGCAGATCCCTATCATTGAAGACTCATTTGAATAGTCTTCCAAAGGATGTGCTGGCACAGCATATCCTGTATTCAATTTCTTTGTCAATGCTGGCTTTTTGGGAGAGGTGGCTGCCAAGGTATGGAATATGGTGCACACTTTCCAGGGATTCTCTGCTGATGGTGATTTGTGGAGTATGATGAGTAGTTTTTGCAGGTAAGGGCTGGTACCTTGGTTTTCCTGATGTTGAGAGAGAGACCCAGGCTGTGATAGGCATCTGCAAAAAGATTTAGGGTGCTTTGCAGGTCGGCCTCTGTGTGAGAGAGGATGACACAGTCATCTGCATACTGAAGGTCAGTGATGCAAATTCTCATGATTTTAGATTTTGTTTGGAGACGTTGAATATTGAGGAATTGGCCATCCATAAAATACTCAATCACGATTCCATCAGGAAGGTGGTCATGGATGAGAATCAGGATCACGGCAAGGTAAATAGAGAAGAGTGTTGGAGCAATGACACAGGTCTGCTTGACACCCGTGCGAATGATGAATGGTTCAGTCTCTGAGCCACTGCACAGAATGGTGGCAGTCATCCCACCATAGAGTAGTCTGATGATGGAAATGAATTTCTGTGGACAGCCAAACCTACACAGCACCTTCCATGGGGCATCACGATTGCTAGAGTCAAAGGCCTTGGTTAGGTCAATGAATGCCATGAACAGTTCCTGGTGTTGCTCTCTGCACTTCTCCTGAATCTTTCGTGCCACAAAAATCATGTCGGTTGTGCATCAAGATGGCCTGAAGCCACACTGTGATTCGGGAAGAAGTTCCTCAGCAAGGGGGAGGAGGCGGTTTTGTAGGATCCGGGCAAGGATCTTCCCTGCAATGGAGAGGAGGGCAATACCTCTGTAGTGCCCGCACAAAGATTTGTCCCCTTTCTGGACTATTGAAACAATGTTGGTGTTCTTAAAAAGTCAGGTGGAATTTCTTTGCAGGTCCAGATTTTATCGAGTAGTTGGCAAAGTTTGTGCTGGAGTTTTGTTCCACCAGCTTTAAAAACCTCAGCTGGGATGCCATCTAGGCCTGGTGTCTTGTAATTTTTTGTTTGGGTGATGGCACGCTGGCCTTCTGCAAAAGATGGAGGATCAGCAAGGTGTTCCTGTAATGATGCGGCCTCTGGCGGGACACAACTGAGAGTATCAATTCAGGACAAATTGCTTAGAGCCAGGCAGTTACAGCTCAAAGCTGGAGTTCCTTTTCTATTAAGGCATGCCACACCAGCCAAACAGAGAGGACTTTGGTTTTAGCCCACTGACTAACCAGAAGTCATACAAGCAATTCCCTCAGATACTCCAGTTCCCTTGTATCACCACCAGCACCACTCCTTATGGTGACGAATGGTTATAAAAACCAATATCCCAGTAAAAGAAAAGAGGTTCTCCCGATCCCAAAGGGCCAAGCCCCAGACCCAGGTCAATATACAAGTCAGATATTACCCACAAATCACGCTGTTGCCAGTCCTTTAGAATCTAAAATCTAAAGGTTTATTCATAAAAAGAAATATAGATGAGAGCTAAAATTGGTTTCACCACCCTCTTGCAACCTCCTCATCCACCTCCTCCTAGCCATGGCTAAAGTGGCCATCTATAACACCAGGGAGTGGAGATTGGCTGGGGGGGAGGGGCTACGACTGTGGGGCCTGTTTTCGTTCTTTCATCTGTTCACGCATCCGGGCAGAGTTCCTCTGGCTTCTTTGACACCTTCAAGGAGCAGTGGGCACTGTCTGGGGTTCTCTGCTCGGTGTTCCCTTCAGGTTCCGTACTTTTGACCCTTTGACCTTCACACCTGTCCTTGTTTTTTCTTCTGTTGTCCAACATTGAGTCCCAGGCTCAGTGGGTCCTCCTGTTAGGCTGGGGGAGGGGCCTTTAGCCTTGGGCAGGCTGGCACCTACCCACTTCTCAGAACCCAACAGGACCACCCTCTTGCAGCCATTCGGCCTGACTTTGTCACACAAGTCAGAAATCATCAGTGTGTTTGATGACCCTCAGTCTGCACCCAAGACAGCCGTGTAACTAATACATATATTATTGTGGCTATGTCACCACTGCAAAAAATGGATGTGTTTTTAAATCAAGAAATCTAACTCAAAGATAGCTCCTCAGTGTAAAATCCTTGTGAAGATAAGGCACAGGTAGTTGTTACCTCAATGCCCTATATCTGGGGTTGACCTTGACTAGCTACATCAAGGTAAAAACTACAGTACCTTGTCTCTACTAGACTTTTACATCAATATCACTAACTTGAGTTAGTTATTTCAATGTATAAACACACCAATTTTTTCCAGTGAAGACAAAGATAATCTGTAATTTTTTTAAAATACTGGTGTTCACCTACTAGAGATATTAGAATCAGTTTCCAGCTAAGAAATTCTTTACAACAGCATATCCTAAATACTTTGTTTGCTTAATTTCTTTACCATATCTTCTGCATTCTTGAAGGTTGATTTCAAGAAACTGCCTTGCTTGATCTACAATCCAGACCATTACTTTATGGGTCAGGCTCTGTATCTGGAGATTGAATGTCTGTTTCGTATAAGTGGTGTGACAAAGTTCCTCCTCTATCTTGGTGGGTCCTGTGCTTATTGGCAGGTTTGTTCGCTTCGGAGATTCACCATGTGGGTCAGGGAACAGCCCAGAGAATTTCCCCTCGGGTAGAACCCACAGTCCAGGTCAATTCCTCCTGTCAAGTATCAGGGGGTAGCCGTGTTAGTCTGTATCTACAAAAACAACAAGGAGTCTGGTGGCACCTTAAAGACTAACAGATTTATTTGGGCATAAGCTTTCGTGAGTAAAAACCTCACTTCTTCGGATGCACAGAGTGAAAGTTACAGATGCAGGCATTATATACTGACACATGGAGAGCAGGGAGTTACTTCACAAGTGGAGAACCAGTGTTGACAGGGCCAATTCAATCAGGGTGGATGTAGTCCACTCCCAATAATAGATGAGGAGGTGTCAATTCCAGGAGAGGAAAAGCTGCTTCTGTAGTGAGCCAGCCACTCCCAGTCCCTATTCAAGCCCAGATTAATGGTGTTGAATTTGCAAATGAATTTTAGTTCTGCTGTTTCTCTTTGAAGTCTGTTTCTGAAGTTTTTTTGTTCAATGATAGTGACTTTTAAATCTGTAATAGAATGACCAGGGAGATTGAAGTGTTCACTTACTGGCTTATGTATGTTACCATTCCTGATGTCCGATTTGTGTCCATTTATTCTTTTGCGGAGGGACTGTCCCGTTTGGCCAATGTACATGGCAGAGGGGCATTGCTGGCACATGATGGCATATATGACATTAGAGGATGTGCAGGTGAATGAGCCCCTGATGGTGTGGCTGATGTGGTTGGGTCCTCTGATGCTGTTGCCAGAGTAGATATGGGGACAGAGTAGGCAACGAGGTTTGCTACAGGGTTAGGTTCCTGGGTTGGTGTTTCTGTGGTGTGGTGTGTAGTTGCTGGTGAGTATTTGCTTCAGGTTGGGGGGTTGTCTGTAAGCGAGGACTGGCCTGCCTCCCAAGGTCTGTGAGAGTGAGGGATCATTTTCCAGGATAGGTTGTAGATCGTGGATAATGCGCTGGAGAGGTTTTAGCTGGGGGCTGTATGTGATGGCCAGTGGTGTTCTGTTATTGTCCTTGTTGGGCCTGTCCTGCAGTAGGTGATTTCTGGGTACCCGTCTTGCTCTGTCAATCTGTTTCCTCACTTCCCCAGGTGGGTATTGTAGTTTTACGAATGCTTGATAAAGATCTTGTAGGTGTTTGTCTCTGTCTGAGGGGTTGGAGCAAATTCGGTTGTATCTTAGGGCTTGGCTGTAGACAATGGATCGTGTGATGTGTCTTGGATGGAAGCTGGAGGCATGTAGGTACGTATAGCGGTCAGTAGGTTTCCGGTATAGGGTGGTGTTTATGTGACCATCAATTATTTGTACTGTAGTGTCCAGGAAGTGGATCTCTTGTGTGGACTGGTCCAGGCTGAGGTTGATGGTGGGGTGGAAATTGTTGAAGTCCAGGTGGAATTCTTCAAGGGCCTCCTTTCCGTGGGTCCATATGATGAAGATGTCATCAATATAGCGCAAGTAGAGGAGGGGCATTAGGGGACGAGAGCTGAGGAAGCGTTGTTCTAAGTCAGCCATAAAAATGTTGGCATACTGTGGGGCCATGCGAGTACCCATAGCAGTGCCACTGATCTTTATCAAGCATTCGTAAAACTACAATACCCACCTGGGGAAGTGAGGAAACAGATTGACAGAGCAAGACGGGTACCCAGAAATCACCTACTGCAGGACAGGCCCAACAAGGACAATAACAGAACACCACTGGCCATCACATACAGCCCCCAGCTAAAACCTCTCCAGCGCATTATCCACGATCTACAACCTATCCTGGAAAATGATCCCTCACTCTCACAGACCTTGGGAGGCAGGCCAGTCCTCGCTTACAGACAACCCCCCAACCTGAAGCAAATACTCACCAGCAACTACACACCACACCACAGAAACACCAACCCAGGAACCTATCCCTGTAGCAAACCTCGTTGCCTACTCTGTCCCCATATCTACTCTGGCAACAGCATCAGAGGACCCAACCACATCAGCCACACCATCAGGGGCTCATTCACCTGCACATCCTCTAATGTCATATATGCCATCATGTGCCAGCAATGCCCCTCTGCCATGTACATTGGCCAAACGGGACAGTCCCTCCGCAAAAGAATAAATGGACACAAATCGGACATCAGGAATGGTAACATACATAAGCCAGTAAGTGAACACTTCAATCTCCCTGGTCATTCTATTACAGATTTAAAAGTCACTATCATTGAACAAAAAAACTTCAGAAACAGACTTCAAAGAGAAACAGCAGAACTAAAATTCATTTGCAAATTCAACACCATTAATCTGGGCTTGAATAGGGACTGGGAGTGGCTGGCTCACTACAGAAGCAGCTTTTCCTCTCCTGGAATTGATACCTCCTCATCTATTATTGGGAGTGGACTACATCCACCCTGATTGAATTGGCCCTGTCAACACTGGTTCCACAATTCCTCCTGTGTCTGCTCAGGAATTGGGAGGTTTGGGGGGAGCCCGGGCCCACCCTCTACTCTGGGTTCCAGCCCAGGGCTCTGTGGACTGCAGCTGCCTAGGGTGCCTCCTGGAACAGCTGTGTGACAGCTACAACTCCCTGGGCTACTTCCTCATGGCCTTCTCCCAACACCTTCTTTATCCTTACCACAGGACCTTTCTCTTGGTGTCTGATGATGCTTGCGCTCTTCAATCCTCCAGAAATACATCTTCCCGCTCTCAGCTCCTAGTGCCTCTTTCTCCTAGCTCCTCACATGCATGCTACAAACTGAAGTGAGGTCCTTTTTAAACTCAGGTGCCCTGATTAGCCAGCCTGTCCTAATTGATTCTAGCAGTTTCTTCTTAATTGGCTCCAGGTGTCCTAATTAGCCTGCCTGCCTTAATTGGTTCCAGCAAGTTCCTGCTTGTTCTGGAACTGCCCCTGTTACCTTACCTAGGGAAAAGAGACCTGCTTAATCTGGAACTCTCCCTTTAATCACTCTCCTGTAGCCCTCTGGCCTGGAGAGAGATAGGTAGGGAGCTGCTCCTCCTGCTACTAGGCCCTGGGCTCTCCCTACAACTGCTGCTGCTGCTCCAGCTACTCCCCTGGCTGGGCCAGACCCCCCCACTTTTCTGTTACCTGCTTGCTGGCTGGCTAGCTGCTAGACCCCCCCCCGACCCTTGGTTGCTCCGGCTACAGCCCCTTGAGGGGAGAGGAGGGGAGGGCCTGCTGGCCCACTCCCCAGAGGAGGGGAGGGAGGGACCCCATCCATTGCTCCTGCTGCTGTGGACACCACCACCACCACCACCTGAGAAGGGTCCTTCCTGCTGGCCACCAGACTGCCGCCTAAAGCTGCTGTGTTTGCTGCTGGGGAGCTGCTGGAGCCCCGAGGAGGAGGAGAAGAAGAGGACCATCTTCCAGTGGGGGAGCGCATAGGAATTCTACAGACCACCGTGGAGAGGATTCTCACGGACTGAGTAACTTTTGAAAACCACGCCAAGTACATGCCCATGATCACGGCTCCGTGAAGGAGCTGCCAACTGATGTCCCCGGTGGGCTTCGGGATCAGAGCAGAATAAAGGCTGGCCCACCGGGGCTCCTCACCCTCCAGAGGTGGCAGAAGGTCCCGCCACTTCGTATTGGGGCAGGATGCGAGGGTGAGGACATGAAGAACATGGAGCACGAGTGTGTATAG
Source organism: Chrysemys picta bellii (assembly GCF_011386835.1). Taxonomy (NCBI): domain Eukaryota; kingdom Metazoa; phylum Chordata; order Testudines; family Emydidae; genus Chrysemys; species Chrysemys picta. The sequence goes on from NC_088800.1 coordinate 48,530,454, forward strand.
ATGTTTCCTTGGCACAGTCTGGAACAGAACCGGCTGCAGGATCGTGCAGCCGACTCATGGCGAATGGACGGGGAAGGGGCCGGTTGGGTCCATGGGGTAGGGGCCCGATGAAAAAGTCTAGAGGGCTCGGAGTGGAGGATGGGCGGGGCGTGCCATCTCGCAGGACCCGGTCAAGATAGTCCCGAGCAGCGGGCGGCAAAGCGGCCCTCACCTCCTGAAGTAGGCGCCGGGGAGTACGAGGTCTGGAGAGCCCCATGCGCTGAGCAAGCGTCAGGAGATCCAGCCAATCTCCCCGGTCATAGTCCAGGAGGTCTCCAACTTTGGTGACTTCTGCCAGGACCAACCTCTGGCGCACCATGGGGGACTCCGCCACCTGCACATGGAGCTGGGGGTTGTGTAGCAGGGGCTCCGCGAGGAGATCTGCCCCCACAGCGGCTGCCACGGACCTGGTCACTGAGAACAGTTTCCAGGTCCGGAGGAGGTCCTGGTAGAAGACCGGCAGCCCGGAGAGGTCTCATGGAAGACCCCTCGAATGGAAACAAAGGAGCTGCCGGTCATATCGGAGCCCTCGGAAGCGGCGCAGGAAGGCGTGCGCCAATACGCTCCACGCCGGACTACCTGCACCATAAAGGAGCCTCTGCAGGGCCTGGAGGTGGAAGACGTGGACCTGAGCCTGCAGACACTTCAGGCCCTGCCCTCCCTCCTCCAGGGGTAGATGGAGAACCCCTGCAGAGACCCAGTACAATTCTGACCAAAAGAACTCCAGAATCGACGTCCGGAGGTTGGCCAGGATGTTGAGCCGGTACCAGAGCATGGACAGGACTAGTTGATTGAGGGAGAAGGGAGAGCCACCGGAGCAGTCCTGTCCATTTCCAGAGCCGCTCCGACACCCTGCCCTCTAAACCTAGCCAGTTCTCCGGCGGAGACGGATGCGTGGCAGAAAGGTAAACGCCGAGATAGAGCAACGGACCCGGGCTCCACCAGACGGCCTGAAGCGCAGGTGGAAGGGAGCTCACCTGCCACCCGTCCCCTACCACCAGGCCAGAGCTCTTGACCCAGTTGACCCGGGTGAAGGAGGCTGCTGAATAGATGGTCTGGCAAGCCTCCACCCGCACCAAGTCGCCCGGGACCTGGACCACGAGGAGCACGTCGTCGGCGTACACCGACAGGACTAGCCACAGCTCCGGCTCCCGCAGCACCAACCCCGTCAACCTCCTACAGAGGAGACAGAGGAAGGGCTTGATCGCCAGAGCATACAGCTGGCCCAAGAGGGGGCACTCTTGACGTACTCCTCGCCCAAAGCTGACTGGTTCCATCAGGGTCCAGTTGAGCCTCTGCGGAGGCATACAGCACCTGGAGAAAACCCACAAACTGGGGCCCGAAGCCAAACGCTCGCAGAGTGCCCAGGAGATACCCGTGGTCCACCCTGTTGAAGGCCTTCTCCTGATCCAGGACAGGAGGGCAAACGACAGACCATCCCGACACCCGAGTTCCAAGAGGTCCCGGAGCAGATACAAGTTGTCGAAGATGGTGCGGCCTGGGACTGTGTAGGTCTGGTCTGGGTGTATCGCGTCCGCCAGCACGGACCCTAGCCGCAGCGAGATGGCCTTCGCTACGACTTTATAGTCCGTGCTGAGGAGCGAGATGGGATGCCAATTCCGTAAATCGCGGAAGTCCCTCTTCTTCGGCAATAAGGCGAGCATGGCTCGCCTGCATGAAAGAGGGAGGACCCCGCCCTGCAAGGACTCGGCCCACACGGTGACAAGGTCTGGGCCGAGGACGTCCCAAAATACGCGGTAGAACTCCACGGTCAGCCCGTCCATGTCCGGAGATTTATTGGTGGGCATGCGGCGGAGGGCTTCCGAGAACTCGGCCAGAGTGAGAGGCAGCTCCAGCCGGTATCGGTTGCCCGCGCTGACCGTCGGGAGTTCATCCCAGAGCATTCTGCAAGCATTAGGATCGGTCGGATCTGGGGAGAAAAGGCTTGCGTAGAAGGCCCTGGCCCTCCCGCACATCTCCGCCGGATCCGTGAGGGGGGTGCCGTCCTCTGCTAGAAGGCAGGTGACGTGCTTCTTGGCCCCCGTCTTTTTCTCCAGGGCGTAGAAGAAGTGGGAGCCGCGATCCATCTCCCGAAGGAGGCGGATGCGGGATCGAACAAAGGCACCTCGGGCCCAATGGTCCTCAAGGGTCCGGAGCTCCTCCCGCTTCTCCCGGCACGCTTCGCAGAGGGATGGATCACCGGGGCTGGCGGCCAGACACCTCTCCAGCTCTAAGACCTCCCGTTCCAACGGCCCTATCGCTGCATCCCTCCGTCGGCGGGCGTCCCGGGGTGTAGTCACGGCAGAAGAGCCGGGCGCACACCTTACCCAGGTCCCACCATGGCGGCGCCGAGGGAAAGGCACACTGCTGCCCTCGCCAGGCCAGCCAGAACTCCCGGAAGGACGCCACGAAGCCCACATCCTCCAACAAGCTATTATTAAAGTGCCAATAGGCCGGCCCCAGCCTCTCCGCGCAGAGAGAGGCTGTCATGGTGGCCAGATGGTGATCTGAAAAAGAGGCCGGCCAGACGCTGGAGGAGTGGGCCTGGGAAAGATGGAAGCGTGACATATAGATGCGGTCCAATCGGGAGTGGCACGACCGATGGACCTCCACCCGGACAAAAGTGAACCTCGAAACATCATCCGGGTGGTGGTCGCGCCAGATGTCCACCGGGGAGTGATGTTCAACGATCTCCTGGAGGACGTACGTGGCGCCCGGGTGCTGCTTGGTCCCCGAGCGGTCCAGTTCCTCAAGGGTGGCATTAAAGTCCCCACCCAGGACCAGGCACTTATGAGGATCCAAGGTGCCGAGGAAGGCGGACGCCTGCTGATTAAAAGGCAACCTCTCCGGGCCCGATGTCAGGGCGTAAACGTTGACGAGATTGACCACAAGTCCCTCCATGCGGACCCGGAGGTGCAGCAGGCGGCCTGGCACAGCCTCAGCGACCCCCAGCACCTCGGGCCGTAGGTCGGGGGAGAACAGGGTCGCCACTCCAGCTGTACGAACTGTGAGGTGGCTAAAGTAGACCCTGTCTCCCCACTCCAGCCGCCAGCTAGCTTCAGCGGCCGGATCCTTATGGGTCTCCTGCAGGAAAAATCACAGAGTACCCCCCCTCTCGAAGGAAGGAGAGTACCTGGCTCCTGCGGAGACCCATCCTACAGCCCTGGGTGTTTAATGTTGCAAAGATGATCGGTGCCATAAGGAGGGCTGGGGGAGATCCTTGCCGGCAGAGACGCTCACGGCCTCCGTTGGGCCGCGCAACAATCCGTGACCAACCCCATGGGCGATTAAGGAGTCACGGAAGAGGCGGACCCGTTGGTAGGCTGCGGCGGCCTGCCTCCCGGTCCTCTTACCCCCCCCCCAATAGGGTCCTCGCGTCCCAGAGGATCTGATGAAAATCCCCCCATCGCTGGAGTGCAAGCTGTACCTTGTTGCGGGAGCCATGGACGTCCTCAAGGAACTCCCGTAGCTCCTCTCTCAGCGTATGGGGTGGGGTGGGGTTACTGATCTATGGCTTTCCCCCAGTGGGGCCCCTGTCACAGCCCCGTGGCCCACCAAGATGGGCAAGCAGGGGGCAGATACTCGACGTGGTGTCCGATGGGCTGGCGCCATGTGGCCTGCCTCAGACCCTGACTCAATGGGGGGCGGCGGAGGGAAGATAGCAGCCTCTGGTGGGTCGGGACAGGGAAAAACAAAGGCCGCTCCTTGGGGGTCATCCTCTGGGATATGGAAGGAGACAGCCCCAGGGGCGGCAAAAGCGTCACAGGAAGTGGAGGGGACAGAGACGGGGTCGGTGTCAGGGGCAGGGCCGGAATCAGGAATAGGGACAGGGGAAGAGGCGATTGTGGGGGTCCCAGCAGCCAGGCCACTGGGTGTGGAGGGGTAACAGCCCGCAAATGGACTCAGGGATTTGCGGGGAGGGAGGGAGGCCCTTGGCGATGCCGGGCTCATGCTCCAAGGCAGATGGTAAGGCCACAGCATCCGTAGGTGGAGAATCAACGATGTGGCCCCCACCTGGAAAGGAGGTCGGCTGCCCCTCAGCCATGAGGGAGTCCCCTGGCGACTCGGGTCCCGGCTGCGTGGCACTGGCCATCGCCTCAAGAGGCTCGGCGGCCGCTAGCGGGGTGCCATCTGCGGCCTGGTTGGTGGAAGAGTCCAGGGGCTCCTCGGAGGCGGGAGCGGAGGCAGTGGATAAGGGGACGGAACACGGGGAAAGGGGGCCGAGGTGAGGTTGCTCAAATCGAGGCCCGCTGGCAGAGGGTCATCCTCCCCCTGGTCAGACCCAGGGCCTCGATCTGAGGGCCTCGATCTCCTCATAAATGGAGGGGAGATCACCTTCCCCCACCCCGGGCTCTCCTCGCCAGCACCCGAAGTGACACTCGCCTTGGTGCTCGCAGGGGCTTCAGATTGTAAGGGGGCGAGAGGGGCCCCAGCAGGGGCTTCCATATGAAGGGACTCCGGAGGAGGGGCGATATTACCTTCCGGTGCTGCCACGGCATCCCCAGCCGGCACATTTAATTGGAATCAGCAGGGGGCAAAGCGGAAGGCTCGGCATCGGTGCCCCCCTTCCTGGTCTTTCAGGGGGCTACCACATCAGATGGGAGGAGCGGAGCTCGAGCCTTCCCCTTGCCCCGCTTCCCCTGTACTAAGGACCAGCCCTCCATGGCATCATCCGGGGGCTGGCTAACAGGGGTCGTGTCAGGGAGCAAGGGCGAAGGCTCAGAGACTCGGGGAGGCAATGGTGGGGCAGCATGTAGGAGGGAGGAGTCTCCCTGGGACATGCCCTTTTCTATGCCCGGCGGTATCCCTACCTCATCCTCCTCCATAGGCCCCACCAGATCGCAGGCGGCAGAGGCGGGGCCCTCCCGCTTGTCTGGGCGCACTTGGGGAGATACCCCTTAGGCCCGAGCAGGAGCGTTGTAGGGCCAGAAAGGAGGAGGGGCTGCTTCAGGCGCCGGGCAGCCAGGACATGCCCCATCACCTGGGAGAGGTAGCACCGGGCCTCCCCCGTTGAATAATGCACCCGGTAGCGGGCCCCCTGGTAGGGGACCAAGAAGGACCCCTCGAGCACCTCACCGTCACGTGCCACCGGTGGCAGTTGTAACTGTACCTGCCGGCGGAACGAGAGGACATGATGGAGGGCGGGGTCTTTGCAGCCCAATGGGAGAGGGCTGACCACGGAGATCGGCCTCCCCAGGGTAGAGAGGATGGGTAACAGGGCAGCATTAGGAAGGAAGGGAGGGACAGAGGTCAGGACCAGTCAGGCGCCCAGGTCTTGTAGCGGCTCCAGGGGGATGAACACTCCCCCAACCGCCAGGCCCTTCTCCACCGCCTCCTGGGTGGCGGCCTCCAATGCTAGAAAGAAGACGACCTTTCCGTACATCTTGGAGGCCGCCACAATGGCTGTGGGCCCCACCATCCTCGCCAATGCCTGCACGTAGGTCTCCACGTGGGGCGAGGCGGGCACGAGGAGGCGTGGTAGTCCGGCATGGAGCGTATTGGCGCACGCCTTCCTGCGCTGCTTCCGAGGGCTCCGATATGACCGGCAGCTCCTTTGTCTCCATTCGAGGGGTCTTCCATGAGACCTATCCGGGCTGCCGGTCTTCTACCAGGACCTCCTCCGGACCTGGAAACTGTTCTTAGTGACCAGGTCCGTGGCAGCCGCTGTGGGGGCAGATCTCCTCGCGGAGCCCCTGCTACACAACCCCCAGCTCCATGTGCAGGTGGCGGAGTCCCCCATGGTGCGCCAGAGGTTGGTCCTGGCAGAAGTCACCAAAGTTGGAGACCTCCTGGACTATGACCGGGGAGATTGGCTGGATCTCCTGACGCTTGCTCAGCGCATGGGGCTCTCCAGACCTCGTACTCCCCAGCGCCTACTTCAGGAGGTGAGGGCAGCTTTGCCACCCGCTGCTCGGGACTATCTTGACCGGGTCCTGCGAGATGGCACGCCCCGCCCATCCTCCACTCCGAGCCCTCTAGACTTTTTCATCGGGCCCCTGCCCCATGGACCCAACCGGTCCCCTTCCCGTCCCTTCGCCATGAGCTGGGCTGAACGATCTGCAGCCGGTTCTGTTCCAGACCGCGCCAAGGAAACATCTATACACGCTCATGCTCCATGTTCTTCATGTCCTCACCCTCGCGTCCTGCCCCAATACGAAGTGGCGGGACCTCCTGCCACCTCTCGAGGGTGAGGAGCCCCGGTGGGCCAGCCTTTATTCTGCTCTGATCCTGAAGCCCACCGGGGACATCAGTTGGCGGCTCCTTCACGGAGCTGTGAGCACGGGCGTGTAGTTGGTGCGGTTTACCCCATCCCAGACACCTGCCCCTTTTGCGGCATGAGGCGCATGTTACCTGGAGTGCGCCAGGCTGCAGCCCCTATTCCGGCTCCTCACGGATATTTTGTTAAGATTTTGGTTGCAGTTTTCTCCTCACCTTTCTATTTATGCACTCCCTATCCGTCGCCCCACAAAGTCACGGGACCTCCTAGTCAACCTCCTCCTGGCCCTAGCGAAACTGGCCATCTATAAAACCAGAGTGAGGAGGTTGGCCGATGGAGTCTCCTGTGACTGTGGAGCCTATTTCAGGTCCTCTGTTCATTCACGTATCTGGGCAGAGTTCCTTTGGCCGGCGTCCACTAGCTCCCTTGATGCCTTGGAGGAGCAGTGGGCGCTGTCCGAGGTTCTCTGCTCGGTGTCCCCATCTGGTTTGCTTCGTTTGACCCTTTGACCTCACTCCTGTCCCTGTTCTTTTATTAGTTGTCCCCCGTCATTTTTTGGTCTTCAGGTCCTGTGGACCTCCCCATTAGGCTGCGGGGGGGGGGGGGGGGGGGAGGGATCCTTTAGCTTTGCCCGCCCACTTCCTGTATCCCAGTAGGATCATTCTCCTGCTGCCCTCTGGCCTGGAGGGTGAAGGAAGGCAGGGGGCTGCTGCTGTTGCTGCTGTTCCTGCTGCTGAGCACTGGCCTTCACTGCTGCTATTGCTGCTCCAGCTGCGACAGACACCCCCACCACCTGCTCCCTTCTCTGCTACCCAGTTGCTGGCTGGCTGCTGAATACTCCCCCCTCAGTTGCTGCTGCTGTTGCTCCAGCTACAGCCCCGGGGGGGGCTGCTGGCCTGCTCCCCAGAGTGAAGAGGAGAATCCTCAGCTCCAGCCCTTGTTGCTGAGGACACCACCACAATCACCATCTGAGCGAGGTCCCTCCTGCCTGGACACCAGACCACCACCACCTGGAGCTGCTGAGGTTGCTGCTAGGAAGCTGTTAGAATCCCAAGGAGGAGGAGGAGGAATAGAAGAGGACCACCCGGTGCTGGGGGAACGCATGAAGGCTTTGAAGACCACTGTGGAGGGGGCATTTCTGGACTGAGTATTTTTTTGAACTGTGCTCTTGTGGTGGGGGTCTAGACTGTGTTTGTGGGGACACACAGGGTGTGGCGTGAAGCCCCCTGGTCCATCTGTGTGTCCCCCCCAACCCCACTCCACCACCACCATCATCGTTGCCCCCTCCACTACCCCCACTGGCTACTCACCATCTGTCTCGAGCTCCTGCCTCTGGGACTCAGCTGCTCACCTAGGCTTGCCATGCCCTGTTGCCACCATTGGGCCTGATGCAGCAGCCAGCCTAAACTGACTTTCTTTTGTTGTTGCAAGCGCATGTGGGTGCACGTGCCCCCCACTTTGGACTGACCCCTCCTCCCCCCTGCAGCAAGCCCGCAGCTTTGCCCCTGCTGCCTACCAATTTGCCCCTTGCAGCCTTTTGCCCCTCTCCCTTGCCCCAGCCCCTTGCTAGCTCCAGTTTGTTTGTTTGCCCCGCCCTTTCCCTCTGCAGCCTTTGTCTGTTTGACCCGCCCCAGCCTCTGAAGCTAGCCCCATGGTTCCTCTGCCCCACTTCCAAGCCTGGTTGTTCGCCTTCCCCTGTGGTCCCCTTGCCCTGATTCGCCCCTCCCCTCGTGCGCCCATGTCCCCTCCTATGCACTTGTGCCCCTCCCCATTTCTAGTTTGAACCTGTCTCACTGCACCCTCCAATGCTGTTATATCCCCCCTCCCTTAGTGCAGCTAGAGGAGCCAGAAACCCTCCCCGAGTCGGTGACCGACCCCTAGCCCTTGATAGTCCCCCCATCCAGCCCACCCCCTTTTTTGGCACTCTCCTCCCCTGCCTGCAGCCTAGTGGGGAGGAGTGGGCAACCTGTTTCCCCTTTCCCTGCCCCCCCCTCTGGTGTTTGTCCCCCCCCGTCCTCATTTATGGCAGGGGACGAGGCGAGTGGCATCCCTCGGGCTAACCCTGCTGCCCCTCCTCCACCCGCCCCACCATCGTCCCCCCTAGCCTCTACCTCAACCGCCGCTGCTGAGCCACCTGCTACTGCCCCTGCTGGAGCGCCGGCAGCGGCGGGTAACGAGGTGACCTCCGCTGCTGCCTCGCCCCTTCCAACTCTGGGGGAGCCCCCCCAGCCAGCAGGAAGGGCCAGGACACAAAGAAAGGTAAAGGCCCCGCCAAAAAGACCAGGCCCTCCATGGCAGGGGCTGCCCCCACTGCCACAGCCCTGCCACCAGCCGTGGTGTCCCTCCCCGCTGTTCCCTCCACCAGCTCTGTGGGTGTCCCCCCCCTGCCTGCCGCTGCATCATCATCTCAACCGACCACCACCTCTGCTATCATCTATAGCAGCTGGGGCCCCTTCCCCACCTTGACCAGGAAGCACGGCATCCGTTGCCTCCTGGTACCCGCCTCGCCTCACATGGAGACCTACGTGCAGGCATTGGCGAGGGTGGTGGGGCCCACGGCCATTGTGGCGGCCTCCCAGATGTACGGAAAGGTCGTCTTCTTCCTAGCATTGGAGGCCGCCACCCAGGAGGCGGTGAAGAAGGGCCTGGCGGTGGGGGGCGTGTTCGTCCCCCTGGAGCTGCTAGAAGACCTGGGTGCCCGACTGGTCCTGACCTCTGTCCCTCTCTTCCTTCCTAATGTCGCCGTTACCCGCCCCGTTACCCGCCCTCTCTACCCTGGGGAGGCCGATCTCTGTGGTCAGCCCTCTCCCGTTGGGCTGCAAGGACCCCGCCCTCCATCATGTCCTCTCGTTCCGTCCGCAGGTACAGTTACAACTGCTGCCGGCGGCACGTGACGGTGAGGCGCTCGAGGGGTCCTTCTTGGTCCCCTGCCAAGGGGCCCGCTACCGGCTGCGTTATTCGACGGGGGAGGCCCGGTGCTACCTCTGCTGGGCAATAGGGCACGTCCGGAGGGACTGCCCCTTGTCTCGGCACGGAGGGGCAACTGTGACCCCCGAGCCCTGTGACGTCATCACCGGTGCCCCTGGCTGCCCAGTGCCCGAAGCCGCCCCTCCTCCTTTCTGGCCCACCAACGCTCCCGCTCAGGCCCAAGGGGTATCTCCCTCAGTGCGCCCAGACAAACGGGAGGGCCCCGCCTCTGCGGCCTGCAATCTGGCGAGACCTCTCCGGGCTGTGGGGGCTGGTCAACCTCCTCCTGGCCCTAGTGAAACTGGCCATCTATAAAACCAGAGTGAGGAGGTTGGCCGATGGAGTCTCCTGTGACTGTGGGGCCTATTTCAGGTCCTCCGTTCATTCACGTATCTGGGCAGAGTTCCTCTGGTCGGTGTCCGCTGGCTCCCTTGACGTCTTCGAGGAGCAGTGGGCGCTGTCTGAGGTTCTCTGCTCAGTGTCCCCGTCTGATTCGCTTCGTTTGACCCTTTGACCTCACTCCTGTCCCTGTTCTTTTATTAGTTGTCCCCCGTCATTTTTTGGTCTTCAGGTCCTGTGGACTCCCCCGTAGGCTGGGGGGGATCCTTTAGCAGTGGGGGATCCTTTAGCCACTTCCTGGATCCCAGTAGGATCATTCTCCTGCTGCCCTCTGGCCTGGAGGGTGAAGGAAGGCAGGGGGCTGCTGCTGCTGTTCCTGCTGCTGAGCACTGGCCTTCACTGCTGCTATTGCTGCTCCAGCTGCTCCCTTGGCTGGGACAGACACCCCCACCACCTGCTCCCTTCTCTGCTACCCAGTTGCTGGCTGGCTGCTGAATACTCCCCCCTCAGTTGCTGCTGCTGTTGCTCCAGCTACAGCCCCAGGGAGGCAGCTGGCCTGCTCCCCAGAGGAAGAAGGGAGTGAAGGACCCCAGCTCCAGCCCTTGTTGCTGAGGACACCACCACAATCACCATCTGAGCGAGGTCCCTCCTGCCTGGACACCAGACCACCACCACCTGGAGCTGCTGAGGTTGCTGCTAGGAAGCTGTTTGAGCCCCGAGGAGGAGGAATAGAAGAGGACCACCCGGTGCTGGGGGAACGCATGAAGGCTTTGAAGACCACTGTGGAGGGGGCATTTCTGGACTGAGTATTTTTCGAACTGTGCTCTTGTGGTGGGAGTCTAGACTGTGTTTGTGGAGACACCAGGGGTGTGGCGTGGAGCCTGCCCCCAGTCTATCCGTGTCCCCCTTTGCCCCCACCACCATTGTTGCCCCCCCAACAACCTCCACTGGCTGTTTTCCAACTGCCTCGACCTCCTGCCTCTGGGACTGAGCTACTCACCTGGCTTGCCACGCTCACTTCCATTGTTTGGGCCTGCAGCAGCAGCCAGCCAAACATTGACTTTCCGTACAAGTGCTCATGGGCGCACATCCCCCAACCTTGGACTGACCCCCTCTCCTTTGCAACGTTTGTCTGCCCTGCCCGTTTCCCTCTGCAGCCCTGATTGTCCTGCCCCAGCCCTGAAGCTAGCCCCTTGGTCCCTCCGCCCCATTCCCAGCTCAATTCTTTTCCCCCCTACCCTGTGGTCCCCCCAGCCCTGATTAGCCCCTCCCCTCGTGCACCCATGCCCCCTCCCATGCGCTTGTGCCCGTCCCCTGTTTGAGTTTACCCTTGTTCACTGCACTCCCTTATGCTGTTATCACCCCCAATCCCCTAGTACAGCTAGAGGAGCTGGAATTCCACTCTGAGTCGGTGACTGACACCCTGCCCTCCCTAAGTCCTTGATAGCTCCCCACGCCCATTTAGCCCTCCCCTTCTAGCACCCTCCTCCCCTGCCTGCAGCCTAGCGGGGAGGAGTGGTTGCCTCCTCTCTCTCCCCGTCCCTCGCTATTTGTCCTCCTCCATGCTCTCATTATGGCGGGGGACACGGCGGGAGAGACCCCTCACGATGATCCCACTGCCCCTCCTCCACCTGCCCCTGTGTCCATTCCCCAAATCTCTACCTCAACCGCTGCTGCCGACCCACCTGCTACTGTCACCCCCCGCTGGGGCTCCAGCAGCGGCGAGTACCTGGAAGACCTCTGCTGCTGCCACGTCCCTCGCCCCTTCCTATTCAGGGGGAGCCCCTGCAGCCGGCAGGAAAAGTCAGGGAAGAAAGAAGAGTAAGGGCTCCGCTAAAAAAACCGGGCCCTCCATGGCAGGGGCTTCCCCCAATGCCGCAGCCCTGCTACGGGCCATGGCATCCCTCCCCGCTGCTCCCTCCAGCAGCTCTGCGGGTGACCCTCCCTCAGCCCCCAGGGCATATGCCCAGGTGGCAGCAGCCCCCCCGCCTGCCACTGCTCCTCTGACCACCGCATCCACTACCATCTATAGCGGCCAGGGCCCCTTCCCCACCTTGACCAGGAAACACGGTGTCCGTTGCCTCCTGATGCCCACGTCGCCTCACGTGGAGACCTATGTGCGGGCGCTGGCAAGGGTGGTGGGGCCCACGGCCATCGTGGCAGCCTCCAAAATGTACAGAAAGGTCATCTTCTTCCTAGCATCGGAGGCTGCCGCCCAGGAGGCCATAGAGACAGGCCTGGCAGTGGGGGGTGTTTTCATCCCCCTGGAGCCGTTGGAAGACCTGGGGGTCCAGTTAATCCTGACATCAGTCCCTCCCTTCCTGCCCAATGCCGCCCTGCTGCCTGCCCTTTCTACCCTAGGGTGACCTAGCTCTTTCATCAGCCGTCTTCCATTGGGCTGCAAAGACCCCGCCCTCCGTCACGTCCTCTCGTTCCACCGGCAAGTGCGGCTTTACTGCTGCCGGCGGCGCGTGACGGAGAGGCGCTCGAGGGGTCCTTCCTTGTCCCCTACCAGGGAGCCCACTACCGGGTGCATTACTCTGGATCTGGAAGCTGCTTTCAATGACCAGGTCCATGGTGGCCACCGTGGGGACTGATCTCCTCGCGGAGCCCCTGCTACACAACCCCCAGCTTCGTGTGCAGGTGGCGGAGTCCCCCATGGTGTGCCAGAGGCTGGTCTTGGCAGAAGTCACCAGGGTCGGAGACCGCCTGGACTACGACCGGGGAGACTGGCTGGATCCCCTGACGCTCGCTCAGCGCATGGGGCTCTCCAGACCTTGCACTCCCCAGCGTGTACTTCAGGAGGTGAAGGCTGCTTTACTGCCCGCTGCTCAGGCCTACCTCGACCGGGTCCTGGTAGAGGGCATGCCCCGCCCACCCTCCACCCCAGGCCCTGTGGACCTTTTCTTCGGGCCCTGCCCCATGGACCCAACCAGCCCCCCCACCCTTTCACTGTGAGCCAACTGCACAATCTGCAGCCGGTTCTGTTCCAGACCGTGCCAAAGAAACATCTGTACACGCTCGTGCTCCACACCCTTCACTTCCTCGCCGTCCCGTCCCGTCCCGACACAAAATGGTGGGACCTCCTGCCACCTCTCGAGGGTGAGAAGCCCCGGCCAGCCTATACTCCACCCTGGTTTCAAGTCCCGCTGGGGATATTAGTTGGTGGCTCCTTCACGGAGACATGAGCACGGGCGTGTACTTGGCACGGTTTACCCCTATCCCAAACACCTGCCCCTTTTGTGTCATGAAGGAAACCCTGGTGCACATTTATCTAGAGTGCGCCAGGTTGCAGTCCCTATTCTGGCTCCTCTTAGATATATTATTATGGTTTTGGTTGCACTTTTCCCCTCACCTGTTCATCTATGCACTCCCCATCCTTGGCCCCACAAAGTCGCGGGATCTCCTTATCAACCTCCTCTTAGCCCTGGCCAAACTAGCCATCTACAAAACCAGGGAGAGGAGGTTGGCCAACGGGATTTCCTGCAACTGTGGGACCTATTTCTGCTCCTCCGTACACTCACGCATCTGGGCAGAGTTCCTCTGGGCAGCGTCCGCACAGGTAACCCAGGAAAAAAGGCGCAAAACGATTGTCTGTCGTTGCTTTCACGGAGGGAGGGAGAGAGAGGGGGGCCTGATGACATGTACCCAGAACCACCCGCAACAATGCTTTTGCCCCATCTGGGATCTCAACCCAGAATTCCAATGGGCGGGGGAGACTGCGGGAACTATGGGATAGCAACCCACAGTGCAATGCTCTGGAAGTTGACCCTAACCTCGGTACTATGGATGCACACCGCCGAATTAATGTGCTTAGTGTGGATGCATGCACTCGACTTTATACAATCTGTTGCCAAAAATCGAATTCTGTAAAATCGGAGTAATTTTGTAGTGTAGACAGACCCTTAGAAAAGCAGCGTCTACACTACAGCTATAGCACTGTAGTTGAGCTGCTGTAGTGTAGACATAGTGAATCAGGTGGTGAGGCCACACTGCATGCTGAGAGCAGTAGAGGCAATCGGGGAGGGCACCACGGCTGCAGATGTGGCACAAATACTGATAATTATCGTTACCTGTGATTCTGCCTCTCTGAAGATGCCCTCTTCATATCTGTAAAGAACACGGTTATTTGCTTACATTTTCAAAAATTACTTGCTGTCCAATATTCTGTGCCTCTCGAGGTGAGCCAAGTCTGGGCGCTTCTGTCATGCCCAGAGCCCCAGTCACAGAGTGATCATCAGATGTCTCATTCCCACAACTGCTCAGTTCCAGATTTCTCAAGTCAGTAGTAAGACGCTTCCCCAGGCTGGAAACAATGGTCAGGCTGAGCACCACTGGTTTCTGAGGAGGCCCAATATGCCCTTTCATAGTGGAGCAATACACGTGGGGACCACAGGGCACTCTCCATTTGGCAGTCATTTCCCAGCAGTTCCCTTCCATTTCTTTACCTGCATCTGTAATGAGTCCCAACAAAACAACATAGATAGAACTGCTGCTTCCCCTATTAAATGCTGTAACATAAATGCATTGCAAACATGGCTTTCTTCCAGGGCAAATAAGAGTCTGAGACAAGCAGGTCCATTTTCACTTTACCATTAGTTCCAGGGCTACAGGAACATGACATTAGCAACAAGGTACTAGAAGAATCTGTGGCCAAATTCAGCTCTGGGGTAAACATGAGCCTCTCCATTGATGTCAGAGGAGTTGCATCTTTCAATAATACATTTGGCTACTGGATCTTGCTTCAGGCAAAAATAATCCCTGATTAGTTCAATTGGTGCAAACCCTACCTTGCCCTTGTCTACTCTAAAGTTTTGTCTACTCTAAAGCTTTGTCTACATTAGTACTTTTGTCGGTCAGGGGTGTGAAAAAACACACCCCACCAACAAAAGCACCAGTATGGACAGTGCTATGTCGATGGGAGACGCTTTCCTGCCGACATAGCTACCGCCACTCATTGCGGGTAATTTAATTATGCTGGCAGGAAAACTCTCTCCTATTGGCACAGAGTGGCTACATGGGACACCTTACAGCAATGCAGCTGCAGCGGTACAGCTGTGCTGCTGTAAAGTCTGTAGTGCAGACATCACCTTAGGAATCAGTACTGGAGCAGCTACACTGCTTGCTGGCCACTGGTTGCTTAATCATTGCTATTCCCAGGTGTAGATAATACCTTAAAAGACACCAGCATTACAGCCTTCGCTGTTGCTACTATCCATGGAAGCTTAAGGGTCCCATTTTTTTCCAATATAGACATAGTCCTGGATTCTGTTTGTGTGTTTGCTACTAATTCATTGCATCACTTTGGTAAAGTCAGTTAGGTCTTATCCAACTCCACTGGAGATAGCAACAGTTGTATTACTAGTGTAACAAGATGCTGAAGGCCACGGGTAGGGTGACCAGATGTCCCGATTTTATAGGGACAGTCCTGATTTTGGGGTCTTTTTCTTATATAGACTCCTATTAACCCCCACCCCCGTCCCGATTTTTCACACTTGCTGTCTGGTCACTCTAGCCTCCTCTCCCTGTTGTTACAAATGGCCACCTTGGCCATGGCTAGGAGGAGGTTGACGAGGTGGTCCCGCGACTTCGTGAGGCCTCGGATCGGGTGTGCATAAAGAAACAAGTGCGGGCAAAAGTGTCCCCTTCTGGTTCCTTAGTTTTGGCTCTTTGACCCACACACCTGTTCCTGTTGTTGCCTTTGTTGTCCCCCAAACTCAGCTGAGTTATTTTTTAAGATTTAGTTTGAAGGATTATTACAGTTCATTTAAAGATGCAACCCAGAAACAAACTATTTCTATAATGCAGCACTTTATTTTTATTGTAACTCTATATTTTATTGGGCTTTATATAGAAATATAAAAGACTGGAATAATACAAAGTGAATGAAATTCACTACATAAGAGCTAATTATTAATATATATTTATTGTTAATCAGTAAACAGTAAATAAGTGTAATTGTGTGAGAGTTTACCTCCTCACACACACAACAATTCAATATAAAGTAGCCAAATTTCAAAATACTTTTGCGAATTAGGGGATTTTTGATAAGTGAAACTTTCCATCACCAGATCTGTACTATTCTTATTAGTTATAAATTATTTGTACTGTGGTAACCTGTACAAGCCTTGGAGCAGGACCCCACTGTGCTAGGTGCTGTACAAGCAGAACCAAAATGCGGTCCTTATCCCAAGGAGCTTACAATTTAAGTGCATAGCCATTTTTCAGACTACAAGGCTGTCGCTACCCTAAAATTTCCCATCATTGCTAAGAGTAGTGCTGCTCCACCAGTGGTAGCAACTATGGGAGTAATACACAGGTAAGATTCCAGGCAGCCACAGGCATTTTAAGCATTGAGTTATCTACTCAGCTCAGAGCAGGTCTCCACAACCTTAAAGTGCTTAAAATGCCCGTGGCTAGAGTGACCAGACAGCAAGTGTGAAAAATCGGGACGGGGGTGGGGGTTAATAGGAGTCTATATAAGAAAAAGACCCCAAAATCAGGACTGTCCCTATAAAATCGGGACATCTGGTCACCCTACCCGTGGCCTTCAGCATCTTGTTACACTAGTAATACAACTGTTGCTATCTCCAGTGGAGTTGGACAAGACCTAACTGACTTTACCAAAGTGATGCAATGAATTAGTAGCAAACACACAAACAGAATCCAGGACTATGTCTATATTGGAAAAAACTGGGACCCTTAAGCTTCCATGGATAGTAGCAACAGCGAAGGCTGTAATGCTGCTGTCTTTTAAGGTATTATCTACACTTGGGAATAGCAATGATTAAGCAACCAGTGGCCAGCAAGCAGTGTAGCTGCTCCAGTACTGATTCCTAAGGTGATGTCTGCACTACAGACCTTACAGCAGCACAGCTGTACTGCTGCAGCTGCATTGCTGTAAGGTGTCCCGTGTAGCCACTGTATGCCAATAGGAGAGAGTTTTCCTGCCAGCATAATTAAATTACCCGCAATGAGTGGCGGTAGCTATGTCGGCAGGAAAGCGTCTCCCACCGACATAGCACTGTCCATACTGGTGCTTTTGTTGGTGGGGTGTGTTTTTTCACACCCCTGACCGACAAAAGTACTAATGTAGACAAAGCTTGGAGAGGCTCATGTTTACCCCAGAGCTGAATTTGGCCACAGATTCTTCTAGTATCTTGTTGCTAATGTCATGTTCCTGTAGCCCTGGAACTAATGTAAAGTGAAAATGGACCTGCTTGTCTCAGACTCTTATTTGCTCTGGAAGAAAGTCATGTTTGCAATGCATTTATGTTACAGCATTTAATAGGGGATACGGGAAGCAGCAGTTCTATCTATGTTGTTTTGTTGGGACTCATTACAGATGCAGGTAAAGAAATGGAAGGGAACTGCTGGGAAATGACTGCCAAATGGAGAGTGCCCTGTGGTCCCCACGTGTGATGCTCCACTATGAAAGGGCATATTGGGCCTCCTCAGAAACCAGTGGTGCTCAGCCTGACCATTGTTTCCAGCCTGGGGAAGCGTCTTACTACTGACTTGAGAAATCTAGAACTGAGCAGTTGTGGGAATGAGACATCTGATGATCACTCTGTGACTGGGGCTCTGGGCACGACAGAAGTGCCCAGACTTGGCTCACCTCGAGAGGCACAGAATATTGGACAGCAAGTAATTTTTGAAAATGTAAACAAATAACCATGTTCTTTACAGACATGAAGAGGGCATCTTCAGACAGGCAGAATCACAGGTAACGATAATTATCAGTATTTGTGCCACATCTGCAGCCATTGTGGCCTCCCCGATTGGCTCTACTGCTTTCAGCATGCAGTGTGGCCTCACCACCTGATTTACTATATCTACACTACAGCAGCTCAACTACAGTGCTATAGCTGTAGTGTAGACGCTGTTTTTCTAAGGGTCTGTCTACACTACAAAATTACTCCGATTTTACAGAATTCGATTTTTGGCAACAGATTGTATAAAGTCGAGTGCATGCATCCACACTAAGCACATTAATTCGGCGGTGTGCATCCATAGTACCGAGGTTAGCGTCGACTTCCAGATCATTGCACTGTGGGTAGTTATCCCATAGTTCCCGCAGTCTCCCCCGCCCATTGGAATTCTGGGTTGAGATCCCAATGCCTGATGGGGCAAAAAACATTGTTGCGGGTGGTTCTGGGTACATGTCATCAGGCCCCCCCTCCCTCCGTGAAAGCAACGACAGACAATCGTTTTGCGCCTTTTTTCCTGGGTTACCTGTGCAGACGCCATACCACGGGCAAGCATGGAGCCCGCTCAGCTGACCATCACCAAATGTCTCCTGGGTGCTGGCAGACGTGGGACTGCATTGCTACACAGCAGCAGCTCATTGCCTTTTGGCAGCAAACGGTGCATTACGCCTGGTAGCCATTGTCATCATACTCCTGGGTGCTCTTTTAGCCGACCTCGGTGAGGTCGGTAAGGGGTACCTGGGCAGACATGGGAGTGACTCAGCCAGGTCATTCCCATCTTCTGGCGAGTAGCCAGGAGATGACAATGGCTAGCAGTCATAATGCAGCATCTTCTGCCGAGCACCCAGGAGATGACGATGGCTAGCAGTTGTACTGCACCGTCTGCTGCCAGCTTAAGATGTATAAGATAGATGGAGTGGATCAAAACAAGAAATAGACCAGATTTGTTTTGTGTTCATTTGCTCCCCCCTCCCTCCGTGAAATCAATGGCCTGCTAAACCCAGGGTTTTGAGTTCAATCCTTGAGGGGGCCATTCTGTGTGACAGTTTTGTGTTTCTCCTTGATGCAAAGCCACCCCCTTTTTTTATTTTAATTCCCTGTAAGCCATGTTGTCAATCGCCCCTCCCTCCGTCAGAGCAATGGCAGACAATCATTTTGTGCCTTTTTTCAGTGCAGAAGCCATACCACAGCAAGCATGGAGCCCGCTCATCTCAACGCAGCAGTCATGAACATTGTAAACACCTCGCGCATTACCGTGCAGTTTATGCAGAACCAGAACCTGAAAAACCAGGCGAGGAGGTGGCAACGGCAGTGCGGTGACGAGAGTGATGAGGACATGGACACAGAATTCTCGCTGGTGCTTTGGAGATCATGGTGTTAATGGGGCAGGTTCTGGGCCTGGGAAACAAGCAGAGTGGTGGGACCGCATAGTGTTGCAGGTGTGGGACAAGTCCCAGTGGCTGCAAAACTTTCGCATGCATAAGGACGCTTTCATGGAACTTTGTGACTTGCTTTTCCCTGCCCTGAAGCGCCAGAATACCAAGATGAGAGCAGCCCTCACAGTTGAGAAGCGAGTGGCGATAGCCCTGTGGAAGCTTGCAACGCCAGACAGTCAGGAATCAATTTGGAGTGGGAAAATCTACTGTGGGGGCTGCTGTGATGCAAGTAGCCAAAGCAATCACTGAGCTGCTGCTACCAAAGGTAGTAACTCTGGGAAATGTGCAGGTCATAGTAGATGGCTTTGCTGCAATGGGATTCCCTAACTGTGGTGGGGCGATAGGGATATGGGTTCCATCTATCTTGGCACCGGTCCACTAGGGCAGCCAGTACATAAACCGCAAGGGGTACTTTTCAATGGTGCTGCAAGCACTGGTGGATCACAAGGGACGTTTCACCAACATCAATGTGGGGGATGGCCAGGAAGGGTTCATGACACTCGCATCTTCAGGAACACTAGTCTGTTTAAATGGCTGCAGCAAGGGATTTACTTCCCAGACCATAAAATAACTGTTGGGGATGTTGACATGCCTATAGTTATCCTTGGGGACTCAGCCTACCCCTTAATGCCATGGCTCATGAAGCCATACACAGGCAGCCTGGACAGTAGTCAGGAGCTGTTCAACTATAGGCTGAACAAGTGCAGAATGGTGGTAGAATGTGCATTTGGACGTTTAAAGGGTTGCTGGTGCACTTTAATGACTCGCTCAGACCTCAGCAAAACCAATATTCCCATTGTTATTGCTGCTTGCTGTGTGCTCCACAATCTCTGTGAGAGTAAGGGGGAGTCTGTTTGTTTCTCCTTGATGAAAACCCGTCCCCTTGGTTGACTCATGCCCTGTAAGCCACCCGCATTCCCCCCTTCGATCACAGCTTGCTTGCAGAGGAAATAAAGTCACTATCATTTAAAAACCATGTATTCTTTATTAATTGATTATAAAAATAGGGAGATAACTAACAAGGTAGCCCGGGTGGGGTGTGGGAGGAGGGAAGGAAAAGGCCACTTCAAAACTTGTTTAATGACAGCCTTCTGTTGCTTGGGCTGTCCACTGGGGTGGAGTGGTTGGGTGCCCAGAGCCTCCCTCCCCCCCGCCCCGCGTTCCTAGGCGTCTGGGTGAGGAGGCTATGGAACTTGGGGAGGGCGGTTAAACAGGGGCTGCAGCGGCACTCTATGATCCTGCTGCTGTTCCTGAAGCTCCACCAGACACCGGAGCATGTCTGTTTGATCCCACAGTAGCCCCAGCGTTGCATCCTGCCTCCTCTGATCTTCCTGCTACCACTTCTCATCTCGATCGTCCCTCCTGTCCTCACGTTCGTCCCTCCTATCCTCACATTCATTGGCCGCTTTCCTGTACTGTGATACTGGGTCCTTCCACACATTCAGATGAGCTCTTTTATTGCGGGTCGACTGCATGATCTCAGAGAACATTTCATCGCGTGGGCGTTTTTTTCGCCGCCTTATCTGAGATAGCCTTCGGGACGGCGGAGGGAGGCTTGAAAAATTTGCAGCTGCGGGAAGGAAAAAAGGGAGAGAAGTATTTAAAAAGATACCCATTGTTCTGTAAAATGTATACTCTTTTACAGTGAACAACACTATTCACATTACATAGCACATGTGATTTCGGTACAAGGTCGCATTTTGCATCTTATATTGAGTGCCTGCGGCTTTGGTGTTAGAGATCACAGATGCAGGGCCGGGCAACAGAATTCGGCTTGCAGGCGGCCATGGTAAGCCATAGTCTTTCGGCTTCTGCAACCTTCATAAAAGCAGCGCCCTCCTTTCCGATACCAAGCAAAGCCCGTCGAATGCTGCGGTTTTTGTGTTAACGTGCAGCAGCAGAAACCAAACTAACCCCACCCCCTCCCCAATCCAATTCTCTGGGATGATCGCTTTACCCCTCCCCGCACCGCGTGGCTGGTAACAGGGAAGATCCCTGCTAGCCAAATGCGAACAGCTCAGCACCAATGCCCCCTCCTCCCACCGCTTAGCTAACTGTGGGGAGGATTTATTTTCAGCCACAGGCAAACAGCCCAGTAGGAACGGCCACCTCTGAATGTCCCCTTAATTAAATTACCGTATTTCAACCAGGTTACCATGAACGATATCACTCTCCTGAGGATAACACAGAGAGATAAAGAATGGATGTTGCTTGAATGCCAGCAAACACTGGTACCATACACTGCCAGGCTTTGTCATGCAATTATATCAGATTACTTGCTACTAGCATGGTGTGGTAAAGTGTCCTACCATGGAGGACGGAATAAGGCTGCTCTCCCCAGAAACCTTCTGCAAAGGCTTTTAGAGTACCTCCAGGAGAGCTTCATGGAGATGTCCCTGGAGGATTTCCGCTCCATCCCCAGACACGTTAACAGACTTTTCCAGTAGCTGTACTGGCCGTGAATGCATCCCAAGTCCTCAGGGCAAATTAATCATTAAAAAACGCTTGTTTTTAAACCATGTATTATATATACACAAAGGTACACTCACCAGAGGTCCCTTCTACCGCTTCATGGTCCGGGATACCACCTTGGGAGGGTATTTCAGTCATGGTGAGAAAAAGATCCTGGCTGTTGGGGAGAACGGTGTGCTGTGTGCTCTCCTCAAGCTCGTCCTCCTTCTTCTCATCATTTTCCCCATCTGCAAAATCCTCAGGCATGGCTGAGAGTACCCCCGCCTCGGAATCCACTGTCAGGGGTGGGGTAGTGGTGGCAGCCCCCCCTAGAATTGCATGCAACTCAGCGTAGAAGTGGCATGTCTGCAGCTCTGCACCGGAGTGGCCGTTTGATTCTTTGGTTTTCTGGTACTCTTGTCTGAGCTCCTTAACTTTCACATGGCACTGTGTTGAGTCCCTGTTGTGGCCTCTCTCCATCATGCCCTTGGAGATTTTTTCAAATGTATTGGCATTTCGCCTTTTGGAACGTAGTTCTGATAGCACGGAATCGTCTCCCCATACAGCAATCAGATCCAGTACCTACCATACAGTCCATGCTGGAGCTCTTTTTCGATTCTCAGACTGCAAGGTTACCTGTCCAATTCAGAGATAAAACCAAATGTGGCTTTGGCTGGACGTGGGATGCCACTTTGAAGACCACGCTGCCGTTCCCAGAAGTACCAGAGTCCAGTATTTTGGGGGCAGGTGAGTGGCCTCTATAATCCTATAGGGACGGAGGGGGGTTTTCCCTCGCTGCAGTTAATCTGCCTCTCTGAGAGGTGGTAGCTAGTTTGATGAAAGAATCCTTCAGATCTCAGGCTCCCAAGTCTACAAAATAAAAAAAGCTGCACTGCCTTTTCACAGCAAGCCTAATCCCATTTCGGAGGCACCGCCCACTGCCAACCACCAAGCCAAAAACAAGAAGTGAATATAGGTTTTGCTAGGAACTGCTTTGGTAAGGCACCAGGCCTCAGTAATTGCAGCACAACGCCCCCATACAGAGCACGCAAGTCGGGAACGGTCCTGCATTCCTGCGGGCTCCCCAGAGCCACGCACTGTCATTGCACTGCCTTGGGCAAGGCACTCAGGTCAGGCCTGGGGGTAGTTTGGCAGAGTGCACTGGCTGCAGCGCACCAGGCCACTGAGTAGGGTGACGAGGTGTCTGGTTTTCAACCAGAACACCATGTCGAAAAGGGACCCTGGTGGCTCTGGTCAGCACCGCCGACTGAGCCGTTAAAGATCCAGCTGGCGGTGCTGCGGATCTAAGGCAGGCAAGTCCCTACTTGCGCCCTGAAAGCAACCAGCAGGTCCGCCTCCTAGGCGGTGGGGGGAAAGGGGGAGGAAGAGGCACCAGGCTCCACGCACTGCCCCCGCCCCGAGCACCCCAGCCAATGGAAGCTGGGGGTGCGGTGCCTGCAGGCAAGAGCAGCACACGGAGCCTCCTTCCCCCCCCACCTATTAAAGCTGGACCTGCTGGCCGCTTTCGGGGCACACGCAACGCGGTATCAGGACAGGCAGGGAGCCTGCCTAAGTCCCACTGTGCCGCTCACCGGGAGCCGCCCAAGCTAAATCCATGCCCCAACCCTGAGCCCCCCCCAAACCCAGAGCCCCCTTCTGCACCTAGGGTGACCGCAAGTGTGAAAAATTGGGACGGGGGTGGGAGGTAATAGGAGCCTATATAAGAAAAAGACCCAAAAATCGGGACAGTCCCTATAAAATCAGGACATCTGGTCACTCCAGAGCCCGTACCCCCTTCTGCACCACAACCCCTTACCCCAGCCCTGGGCCCCTCCCAAACCTGAAGCCCCCTACTGCACCTCAAACGCCTCATCCCTGGCCCCACCCCAGAGCCAGCACCCCCAGCACAGAGCCCTCACCCATCCCACACCCCAACCCCCTGCCTCAACCTGCAGCCCACTCCCACATTCCAAATCCCTCAGCCCCACCCCCCAGCCTGGAGCCCCTCCTGCACCCCAAACCCCTCATCCCCAGCCCCACCCCAGAGCCTGCCCCCCCAGTCGGAGCCCTCACCCCCTCCCGCACCTCAACTCCCTGCCCCAGCCTGGAGCCCCCTCCCGCACCCTGAACCCCTCATTTCTGGTCCCACCCCAGAGCCCGCACTCCCTGTTAGAGCCCTCCCTCCCTCCTGCATCCCAAGCCCCTGCCCCAGCCCAGTAAAAATGAGTGAGGGTGGGATAGAGTGAGACACCGAGGTAGGTGGAATGTAGCGGGGCCTTGGGGAAGGGGCGGGGCTTGGCTCGGGTGTTCGATTTTCTACCATTAGAAAGTATCAGGGGGTAGCCGTGTTAGTCTGTATCCACAAAAACAACAAGGAGTCTGGTGCCCAAATAAATCTGTTAGTCTTTAAGGTGCCACCGGACTCCTTGTTACCATTCGAAAGTAAGCAATCCTACCACTGGGTGCCCGGGGCGGGGGGACATCGCCACCATGGGGCCTCCAGCGCTGATTGGGGCGGTGGGGGGGGGAAGTATGCCACCCCATACGGGGCCGCTTGGAGCCGGCACTGGGTGCCTTGGGAGCCCCGTTGCTGCGGTAGCTCCTGGGGGTCACTTGGGACAGGGCTCCAGGCACCCTCACCAGAGCCCTGGGGGCCCGCGGAGGGCTGGTAGTAAAGTGCTCTCTGTAGTAATGTGCTACTTACGGTATACTGAGCATGCTCAGATAATCTGAGCATGCTCAGTACATCTGCTGAAGCCACTGCCCTTCACCCTGCCCTTAGCCGTAGGATTCTGCAGACTGCTTTTGACAGGGGTTAAAAAGTGGCAAAGAGGGCGAATCGGAGGAGGGGGGTGGCCAAGGTCTGAGCAGGGGGTGGAAATTTACTGGTCAGAGAGGAGGGGGGGGTCAAGCAGCTGGAGGCAGCATTAGGAGAGGGGCTAAAGGGAAAATCAGGGATGGAGGGGGAGGAGGCGGAGTTAAGCCCAGGAGTGAGGTGCTGGCGGTCGGTGGGTTTTCGGTATAGGGTGGTGTTAATGTGGCCATCGCTTATTTGTATGGTGGTGTCTAGGAAGTGGACCTCCCGTGTAGACTGGTCCAGGCTGAGGTTGATGGTGGGGTGGAAACCAACAGAACTCCACTGGCCATCACCTACAGTCCTCAGCTTAAACCTCTCCAACGCATCATCAGTGATCTACAACCCATCCTGGACAATGATCCCTCACTTTCACAGACCTTGGGAGGCAGGCCAGTCCTCGCCCACAGACAACCCGCCAACCTGAAGCATATTCTCACCAGCAACCACGCACCGCACCATAACAACTCTAACTCAGGAACCAACCCATGCAACAAACCTCGATGCCAACTCTGCCCACAAATCTACACCAGCAACACCATCACAGGACCTAACCAGATCAGCTACAACATCACCGGCTCATTCACCTGCACGTCCACCAATGTTATATATGCCATCATATGCCAGCAATGCCCCTCTGCTATGTACATTGGCCAAACTGGACAGTCACTACTCAAGAGGATAAATGGACACAAGTCAGATATCAGGAATGGCAATATACAAAAACCTGTAGGAGAACACTTCAACCTCCCTGGCCACACAGTAGCAGATGTAAAGGTAGCCATCTTACAGCAAAAAAACTTTAGGACCAGAATCCAAAGAGAAACTGCTGAGCTCCAGTTCATTTGCAAATTTGACACCATCAGATCAGGATTAAACAAAGACTGTGAATGGCTATCCAACTACAGAAGCAGTTTCTCCTCCCTTCTTCACACCTCAACTGCTAGCAGAGCACCTCACCCTCCCTGATTGAACTAACCTCGTTATCTCCATACTGATTTATACCTGGCTCTGGAGATTTCCATTACTTGCATCTGAAGAAGTGAGGTTCTTACCCACGAAAGCTTATGCTCCCAATACTTCTGTTAGTCTTAAAAGTGCCACAGGACTCTCTGTTGCTTTTTGTGGTTACTATGTCACTTGTGTGCATGCCTCCTGGATTCCTTGTCTCAGCAGTCAGGGCAGGGCCGGCTCCAGGCACCGGTGGAAAGGGGCGGCACGTCCAGGTCTTCGGAGGCGGGTCCCTCAGTCCCTCTCGTCTGCCGAAGAGGAAGAGAGGGAGTGAAGAACTCGTCGCCGAACTGCCACCGAAGAATGAAGCGGTGCGCTTGAGCTTCCACCGAAGTGCCGCCGATCTGCTTTTTTTTTTTTTTTTTTTCACTTTGCCGCTTGGGGCGGCAAAAAAGCTGGAGCTGGCCCTGAATCAGAGTACTCACCAGAAGCACTTATATAGATTGAGAGTGAGGTGCACCATGAATAGATATCCCACTGTATTTTGGGAAGCTTTGGTTTGGCAGTGTATGCTGGGTAGCACATCCCTAGAGATTGCAATTTCTTACACGTGTGTGTGTGAAAATGCTATCTGTAGAACGGGGCTACCTGCAGCAGCGACAAGTCCAACTATGCTAAAAAAGGCCATCTAATATAGCTCAGTGGTTCTCAAAGTTGGTCCGCCGCTTGTTCAGGGAAAGCCGCTGCAGGCTGGGCTGGTTTGTTTACCTGCCACATCCGCAGGTTCGGCCGATCGCAGCTCCCACTGGCTGCGGTTCGCTGCTCCAGGCCAATGGGGGCTGCAGGAAGGGCGGCCAGCACATCCGTCGGCCCGCGCCGCTTCCCGCAGCCCCCATTGGCCTGGAGCGGCGAACTGCGGCCAGTGGGAGCCATGTTCGGCCGAACCTGTGGACATGGCAGGTAAACAAACCGGCCCGGCTCGCCAGGGGCTTTCCCTGAACAAGCAGTGGACCAGCTTTGAGAACCACTGATGTAGCTAATTCAAGCAGTCTCACACGTAAAACCAAACTGATAGCTTTCTTTAACAGTGTAACAAGCCTTGTGGATGAGAGGCAGTGCTTGACATGGTCTATCTTGCCTTTAGTAAGGCTTTTGATACTGTCTCCCATGACCTTCTCATAAACAAACTATGGAAATGCAACCTAGATGGAGCTAAAATAAGATTGGTGCAAAACTAGTTGGAAAACAGTTCCGACAGTAGTTATCAATGATTCACAGGCTGAAAGGACTGAGTCAAGCTGAAAGGGTATAACAAGTGGGGTTCTCCAGGGATCAGTTCTGGATATGTTTCTATTCAAAATCTTAATCAATGATTGAGATAATGGCATAGAGTACAATTATAAAGTTTGTGAATGATAACAAGCTGCATGCATACAAAATGGGAAATGACTTCCTAGGAAGGAGTACTGCGGAAAGGGTTCTGGGGGTCATAGTGGACCACAAGCTGAATATGAGTACTGTGGAAAGGGATCTAGGGGTCCTAGGAGACCACAAGCTGAACGAGTGAACAGTGTTGCAAAAAAAACCAGAACATCACTCTGGGATGTCCACTCTACTCCTCCCTGATTTAGGCCTCAACTGGAGTATTGTGTCCAGTTCTGGGCACCACATTTCAGGAAAGATCTGGACAAATTGAAGAGAGCCCAGAGAAGAGAAAAAAAAATTAAGATCTAGAAAACATTACTTATGAGGGAAGTAGCATCTTTTTACAAAAGCTGTTTCTTACAATCTACATGTATAAATAACTGCTACAGATAGCACATTTCTACAGTAGCAATTTCACATATATTACAGTGCAACAAACTGCTACCTGTAGGCATTTGCTACATCCGGTAGCAGTTTACTACAATAGCAGTTTCTTACAATCCATTCTGTATCAGTAACTGCTATCTATAGCACATTCCTACGCGGAGCAGTTTAATACACTACACCTGCCCGGTGGCCTCTTGCACTCCTCTCCCACCGAAGCCCCGCCGCGTACCTACCTGGGTCTCTCCCAGCCTCGGCCGCAGGCAGCGTCCCTTCTCCATGACAACACAGGGGCGGGATCACTTCCGGGAATGGGGAAGAAGCGAAAGTCAATCACCGGAAGGGATTTGGCCGATACGGCAGAGACGAAGGGACAAACTACCTCAAGGCCTGGGCGTTTGCTTGCCTCCTAGCAACCCGCGGCGGGAACTTCAGGGTGAATAGTGCTAGGTCAACAGAAGAATTCTTCAGTCAACCTAGCTACCAACTCTGGGACAGGTGGATTAACTACAATACAGTGATAGGCAAACCCCTTCTGGCACTGGAGTGAGTGAGTATCTCTACCCTGCAGCGCTGCTGCAGCATTTCTAGCGCAGCCATAGTTTGTACCCTAACGGAACTGACAATGTAATAGGGTACTGAGACTACAGATTAGATATGTATAATACACTGGGTACCGCGTATTCTCCTCTACTTGTAAATGGCTGAACCTCACCCCCAGAAGAAACTAAAGGCTCTATAAACACCCTTTAGAACAGTGGTTTTCAAAACCTATGGTCCGTGGAGATTGCCAAAGGGGTCTGTACCACCATTTGAAAACAATTTTAGGGGTCTGCAAATGAAAAATAGGATGAAAACCACTGCTCTAGAAGGCTATTTATTTTGTATCTCCCCCTCTGAGTAGCATTGGAATTGTCCATTATCATTTCTCTTTCTTCATGAAATACTATACAGCTTAAAGAATTAATTACAAAAACAGAATCCATTAAATGAAAATCAGATTCACTGTGTGTTTCTATGGTGTAATGGTTAGCACTCTGGACTTTGAATCCAGCAATCTGAGTTCAAATCTCGGTAGAACCTTATTTGTTTGCAGTGTGTTGCTAAGGGGTCTGAGGTGGGACTCCCAGTAATGTGTGTGAGTCCCTGCACATACTTTGGGGGCTCAATGTGCTTATGTCTGCACTAATCTCACCAGGAGAGATTGTGGCCTATGGAGACCAAAGCCCTTGTATATTTCAAGGCTCCTGCTGTATTAAACGCCTTTGTTGTGTTACCTCATCTATTGCCATCACAAAGAGCTGCTGGTCACTCACACAGACATTTCACTGCCTCCAGCACTCCTAGGGAGCGTGTGACACTGTAGTCAAGAGGCAGAGCACCTTTCAGTGATAGGGAATGGAAGTGACCAGGTACCAATTCTCCAGGACAACCAACAACTCTGAGGAAAGGTAAAACCAGCAAATTTTGTTGTAAGTGGGGTTGGTGTGTGCAGCTTTAGCAACAAACCCATAGGGGGGTCCAATTGTCAAAATTTCCACTTATATGACTTAAATATCTGCTTTAGGCAACCATCTATGTTCTGGAAATTAATTCCCTCTCTGAAACATATAGAGCATGACAGATCAGATTAATACGTTGTGTGAGGATCAGATGCTGAATAGAATTGTTAATATTTTAAAATAAAAGCTGCTTAATTGATTGATCCTTTTTTCATTGTAATAATTATGCTGATATAGTCAATTATCTAGCAAAACTTCCTCCCATGGGATCCCAGAGAGCTTTGCAAACAATATAAAGAAAATAATCAGAAAAGATATAGGTAGTATGTACTTATATCATAAAACAATAGCATTAAACAAGCCTAGAAATGTTGGGCCCAATCCTGTGTAGAAATTCTGTTGACCCTAATGGGAGTTCTGCACAAGGAGGGTTTGTGGGATCAGATCTTCTAGCTAGTGCTTGTATATATACTTCTCACGTGTTTATCATGAGTGCGTAGTTCTAATATGAAATAGCATAACTAGCATGGATGCACTGCACTGTCAGCACTTATACTGGCACTATCCCATTGCTTCTAGGCCTGTTGTTTAATCTCATTTAACTTACACAATTAACTCAAAAAAATTAATTGCACTGTTAAACAATAGAATACCAATTGAAATTTGGATGCTTTTCTACATTTTCAAATATATCTATTTCAATTATAACACAGAATACAAAGTATATAGAGCTCACTTTATATTATTGATTACAAATATTTGCACAGTAAAAATAACAAAAGAAATAGTATTTTTCAATTCCCCTCAGACAAGTACTGTAGTGCAATCTCTTTATCATGAAAGTGCAACTCACAAATGTAATTTTTTTGTTACGTAAGTGCACTCAAAAACAAAACATTGTAAAACTTTGGAGCCTACAAGTCCACTCAGTCTTACTGCTTGTTCAGCCAATAGCTAAGAGAAACAAGTTTGTTTACATTTACAGGAGATAATGCTGCCCACTTCTTAATTACAATGTCACATGAAAGTGAGAACAAGTGTTCTCATGGCATTGTTGTAGCTGGAGTCACAAGATATTTGCATGCCAGATGCACGAAAGATTCATATGCCTCTTCATGCTTCAGCCATCATTCCAGAGGACATGCTCGTTAAAATAATAATGCGTTAATTACATTTGTGGCTGAACTCCCTGGGGGAGAACAGTATGTCTCCTGCTCTGTTTTACCCACATTCTGCCATATATTTCATGTTATAGCAGTCTCAGATGATGACCCAGCACATTGTTCGTTTTAAGAACACTTTCACTGCAAATTTGACAAAATGCAAAGAAGATACCAATGTGAAATTTCTAAAGATAGCGACAGCACTTGACCCAAGATTTAAGAATCTGAAGTGCCTTCCAAAATCTGAGAGGGATGAGGTGTGGAGCATGCTTTCAGAAGTCTTGAAAGAGCAACACTCTGATGTGGAAACCACAGAACACGAAAAAGAAACCAAAAAAGAAAATCAACTTTCTGCTGGTGGCATCTGACTCAGATGATGAAAATGAACATGCGTCAGTCCACACTGATTTGGATCATTATCGAGCAGAAACCGTCATCAGCGTGGACCCATGTCCTCTGGAATGGTGGTTGAAGCATGAAGGGATGTATGAATCTTTAGCACATCTGGCATGTAAATATTTTGCGACACCAGCTACAACAGTGCCATGCAAACACCTGTTCTCACTTTCAGGTGACATTGTAAACAAGAAGCAGGTAGCATTATCTTCTGCAAATGTAAACAAACTTGTTTGTCTGAGCAATTGGCTGAACAAGAAGTAGGACTGATTGTTTTATTTTTGAATGCAGGGTTTTTTGTACAGAATTCTACATTTAGAAGTTCAGCTTTGATGATAAAGAGATTGCACTACAGTACTTGTATTAGATTAATTGAAAAATACTATTTCTTTTGTTTTTTTTACAGTGCAGATATTTGTAATCAAATAAATATAAAGTCAGCAATATACACTTTGTATTCTGTGTTTTAATTAAAATCAACATAGTTGAAAATGTGGAAAACATCCAAAAATATTTAACAATAATAGAATACCATTTATTTAATCACATAATTAATCACAATTAATTTTTTAATCGTTTGACAACCTTAATTGCTTCATTTACCAAGAGTTCCATTCTCTAGTGTACACACAGCATAGACCACAGGGAACCAGTGCAGCAATCCTCTCTTCCTCTCTTTGAACCTGATCCTATGAGGTACTGAGTGAGCTTCAACATCAGTGGGACTTGGGAGGCACTCAACACCTTGTGGGAGTTACTCAGCATCTCATGGGATCGGGCCCCTTCTCAGCAAACATTCATAAAGGTGATGTGCAAAGGGAAAGGCCTAAGCATACCATTTCTGTGTTTTCCCTCTGATTTCGCTGTTGTGTGTGTTTCTTTGTGGGGTAATATATCTGAGGGTTTTGTTTCCAGGGTTCTAGCTCATTTCAGTAACATACTGCTAGTGCTGGACGAGATGCCAAACTTCCCTGAGGAGCTCCAAGGGGCAAAGAAAGGGATTCTGTATCTCACACAGTACAAAGTAAGGATCCAGACTCTAAATCTAATTATTTACATCATGCCAAACGATGTTGTGTCTGAACACCTGGCAAAACTACAAAAGCCATAAGCCAGCCACACAAACAGGAAATTAATATGGGGTGTCACAATGCTACATCACTGCTTTAGCAAACTGCATGGCAGCTGAAGGAAGGAGCATGGATTGTGTTCATGTGGATAGACTGTTAATTTGCAGTTGAAGCAGCTATGTAAATTACTGCTTTAATAAAGAACCAGTTTAGTTTACATAAGAAAATTTTCCCAGCATGTTATTTAGGGATATGATAGTTTTTGCTAACATAACTACACAGGTAAGAGCCCTAGTTTAGACAATTATAGCAATACAAAAGTAGTTATACCGGTATAGATTTTGCTAGTTCGGGGAAACAGCATACACTATCCTGGTATAAGTACTTCTATAATTGCATCTATACTAGGAGGGTTTTGCTGGTTTAACTATACTGGTAAAACCCAGTAGCATAAATCAGGCCTAATAAAACAACTCTCATGTTATTACCCAGCATGCAGTACATGAAACAACAGCTATGATTTTGCTTTCTGTGTGCTGTACCTTTAAGTTCTCTGGAGGCAGCTGCCATTTTGCATTAATTTCAGATGCAGCCTGTTACAGAAGAGACACACACACTCTCCTCTCTCCTGAAGACTTTCCTTTTTTCCTTCTTGTTTTGTTGGTTTCCTTTAATGTTAAAGTCATTTCTACTGAACGTATGGTTGTTCTTTGTCAAGGCAAAACACAACATACTGGTACACCCTAATGTTGCTCTCCTTTCTGCCCACATGTCTTAGAATATATTATTTCCGGAGGGCGGGTATCATCATGCACATGCTGTTGCAAAGTGATGGATTTTCCATTTCTTCCTGGCAATGGTGAGATTGATGGATCTTGTAGTCTCTCAGGGAAGGGATTCAGCAGTAGTGGGCCAGCAGCTGAGAAATTTCCATTTCACACTTCCATGACTCTTGCTTGTTTCATGGACAATTCCATGTTTGCCGGTGAGCAAAGCTGTTGTAGTAACTACTGTTGACAGGGAAAGAGGTGATCCCTCAGAAGGTAGGCATAGCCCACTGATTGCCATGAAGATTAGCATGAAGCTCTAGAACTTGCAGAGGGATCCAGTATAGTTAGTAGAGCAGTGGGGTTACAGGTTTGCATTGGTGTCAGCTGCTTAGCTGCATCTTGCTTATCATCTCTAGCATTGGCACCTCCCTAGGTCTCTCCCTTCCCTTTCTGATCACACTCCCCAAATAAGCAACAAAGCTCAAAGCAATACTCTTCCTGAACCAGTTCTTGTCTCTGTTTCCCTAGATGATATTCCAGCACAAGGACAAGGGCTCCACGACCATCCGCTTTCCACTTCAGCTCCTGGGGGACTGTATGATAGGGGAGGAGCTGAGCTCCAGACAGCAATATATCAAAGGGACTATTAGTATGTGTCGTACCTTACCATGCCCAGGACCCTACTGCTGCCACACGTCATTGTGTCTCCTGTCACACTTACTCTGAATGAGGAGAAGCAGATGGATATTAGCAGATATTGCCTGTGAGGCTGTAGAGAGGTCTACATGCAGGTGTATTGACCAGGAGAAGGCCATATCCTGCTATCATTTTGATGATCACTTTAAACAGGGCATGGATTATTCATCACAAATATAAAACCACGATTACATCTGATTTCCAGGGGGTCTGAACCCAACTCCCTTGCACTCAGCTGAGGGCAATGGAGGACCATCCCCTAGAAACAGGAAGCGAGGGCTGGGATAAAACCCAGGATGTCCATACATCTTGGATTAACCAGCCACCATTTTCAGTTAGGATAGAAAATACATTACTCACACACGCATGCATCCCTCAAAAAATATCTTCAGAGGATATTTACCCCAGATGAATTTATCGGCTAACTGTGTGTCACAGGTTGTCCGCACATTATCAGTTCCTCAGAGTTATTTAGATGCCCAACTCCTATTGGTTTCTATGGGAGTTAGGTGCCTAAATACCATTGAGGATCTGGGCCCAAGTAACTACTTACAGCAGGTGATTGGACTTAGGACTCCTGTGTTCTATCCCCAACTCTACCAGCTACTTACTGTGTCATGTTGGTCACTTCTTTGCCTCAGCTCCTCCCAGAGGGGTAATGATACCTATTCCACAGGCTGGTTGAGAAACTTGGGTGATTGTAAAGTGCTTTGAGATCCTGAGAGGAGAACTGCAAAGGATCATTGTGTGTAGCACTAAAAGAACAGACATGATATAAGAGTGACCACTCCCTTTCATCAGGTTCATTTGAGGGCAGTCCAAGGATTGACTCACAGGTGTAGTTTCTGTGTTGTATTCATGTCAGCATAATGACAGGGAAAGCAACCATGGAACAGTGGGAGGGAAGATCATGGGAGTAGGAAAAATAACATGGTTCAAAGAGATGAGGAAACAGGGACAAAAGAGCAAACTGGAGAAAGAGGAAATGTCTCTGGTGAAGGAACATCAGGTGACTTGACTCATGGGCTCACTATAATCTCATCCACTTAGCTTCCAGTCAAGGTGTTCTCACCTTCAAATTCATCTTCCTGTATGAAGCCACTGATTGCCTGAATATGATCAAAACCCTGTCTTCAGCAGGTGAGGCTCTTGATGGTTCTGCATAATGCCAAAAGTCTGATGGTTGTTTTATACACATGTAGGAAGGCAAGGTCCTAGCTCCAAAGGGCTTACAATGTACATGCCAGATTCTGATACCTGTCCTTTCATTATACTGCAAGAGCAGTCTTATTGAAGCTAATAAAATTACTTGTGGACCAGTGTGCTTCTAAATCAGAACAAGGTCACCACAACTGGGCCCTATAAGGGCAGTACAGACAAAAGGATGCAATATAAAAGCCAAATGATTGACCAGTGTGGGCTGGTACATGCCTTGTGTCTCTTATGCCCTACACAAACACAAGGAGTTGTGTTAATGGGTACGTTACCATTAGGGTGACCAGATGTCCCGATTTTATAGGGACAGTCCCAATATTTGGGACTTTTTCTTATGTAGGTGCCTATTCCCCCCTCCCCCCCCCCCCCCCCCCCCCACATCTCCTGTCCTGATTTTTCACACTTTCTATCTGGTCACCCTAGTTACCATTATAACAGCTGTGGAGTCTGACTCTCGACACTACTAAGGGTCTTTAGAAAATCCGTGGGAGTTAGGTATCTTAAGACCTTTGAGGATCTGGGCCTGAATGTCTCACATATATTGATGACTTTATTCTCCCAGCACCATTAAAGTAGGGCATTATCATCCCAAGTGAATAACCCTCTCCTCTTCCTTCGCAACCACAGATCCCATCCCACATGTGAAACAGCCAGGAAGAGAGACAACTGTGGAACCAACAAGCCATATGCCAAGCATCTGCACTCACTCACTGTGCTCAGGGATACTGATTCAACCCAGTGCCTGAACCCAACTGCCATGCACACTCAGGGTCCCTTTCTTCATCTCCTGTACTCAGTTTCTTTTGCCTCTTGCAAAGGACAGGGGGAAGTGCTGCTACAATTTTTTTCTGACCTTTGCAGTATGGAGCTCTAAAGATTCCATCTGTTTTGCTTCTCACACCTTGTGGTCAGACTTGTTACGGGTGATGTTCCTGTTCTGAACTGACGCAGCACCCTTTTACCATATTTCCTAGTCTAAATATCCGAAAGGTGCCTAACTCCCTTAGGCATCTTGACATTTCCCAGCCCTTATCTATATCTTATGCTCCATCTTTGGTTTTGTTTATGGTATGATGCAAGTTTCAGAAACCCATTATCTTTCCATGGATGCAGATGGTAGGACTGGTTAGGCAGGTGAAGAAGTTTCACAGAGGTTGTATAGAATATTTGTCAAGATAATTAACACTCCAAGGGTTGACTGGCATGTTGGCTGGATTTCCCAAGCTCCTGCATGAAGTTGGGCCCAGATCCACACACACATTTAGGCTCCTAGCTTCCACCGATTTCAATAGAGAGACAAGGGGAGTTAGGCGCCTAAACCTTTTGTTGGACCAATTTCTGTTAGTGAAAGAGACAAGCTTTTGACTTATGCAGAGCTCCTTCTCTTCTTCACAGAGCCCAGAGCTTTGTGTGAGCTTGAAAGCTTGTTTCTTTCATCAGCAGAAGTTGGTCCAACAAAAGATATTACAGTAGAACCTCAGAGTTACGAACACCAGAGTTACAAACTGACCTGGCAACCACACACCTCATTTGGAACCAGAAGTACAGCATGCAATAGGCAGCAGCAGAGACCAAAAAAACCCAAAAAGTATGTAAATATCGTATAGTGTTAAATGTAAACTACTAAAAAAAAATAAAATAAAGGGAAAGCAGCATTTTTCTTCTGCATAGTAAAGTTTAAAAGCTGTATTAAATCAATGTTCAGTTGTAAACTTTTGAAAGAACAACCATAATGTTTGTTCAGAGTTACAAATAACCTCCATTCCTGAGGTGTTCGTAACTCTGAGGTTCTACCATACCTCACTCATCTTGTCTCTCTAATATCCTGGGACCAACATGCTCACAACACTGAATTTCAAGGGAAGTGAAGCGCCTAAATACCTTTGTGAATCTGGTTTTTGATATTTAGGATTCTGTAATTTACATGACAGTAATTACTACATAATAATGTCAAGTATCAGAGGGGTAGCTGTGTTAGTCTGAATCTGTAAAAAGCAACAGAGGGTCCTGTGGCACCTTTGAGACTAACAGAAGTACTGGGAGCATAAGCTTTCGTGGGTAAGAACCTCACTTCTTCAGATGCACTTGCATCTGCACTTGCATCTGAAGAAGTGAGGTTCTTACCCACGAAAGCTTATGCTCCCAGTACTTCTGTTAGTCTCAAAGGTGCCACAGGACCCTCTGTTGCTTTTTACATAATAATGATCATACTGCAGATGAGACAATTAGGAATTTGTCTAACAGTTGTTGAAACCCTTGGCTAAGCATCAAATATATGGATCTCTATCCCCAGATATCTGAGTGGGTGTAAACACCCACAGAGGAGGAACTAGTTAGCATGATAAAGTAGGGGCCAGAACTAGAGCAAACAGTTGAGTATAGCTAGTACTTATGGGATATGATGACATTAAGTCAGGTAAAATTTATGTTACCAGGAAAAACTTTCTGACCCTGAAGGATCTATTAGCCTGAGGCATAAGTCAGGGTCAGTCATCTCCCATGAACCCTCTCATGGCAAGGATTTTTTTCCAGAGCTTTAGCATCGGTCCTTAATACAAGGATCCTCTTCCTAGCACTGATCTATGCCCTGCGTTTTCCACCTCATATTCTCCTACCTGACGCTGCTTTGGTGCAGATAGAATTCACCGATGTAGTTTGTCAGTATGTTTAATTAAAAGTGTTTAATTTTTGACTGGTTAGAATCTGGACTCCTTGGGTTCTAGTGTCTACCCTATCACTGACTTCCCCTCTCTGTACCTTAGTTTAATTCGTAGGAAAATCAGTCCTCCACACTCTGCCACCAGTTCTAAAGTAGCTGGATGTTTCTGCACACAGGCTCAGTGGTGCAATAGTTAACAATGTTGCCATCACTGTTATCATTGAGCTTCAGAGTCAATAACCTAGTAAGATGCCGGGGGGCAAAGGTATTGTTTCAGGCTGCTTGCAGACTCAGGGAGGCACCACTGAACTGGCTTCTGTTCAAAAGGTTGTCTTCAAAATTACAATGTCTAGAAAATGTAATTACCTTTTCAGTGAACATTTAAATCCTGCAGAATCGATTAGAGCCACAGAGGAGTGTTGGTACAGCATCCTGGCTCAGTCCAACTCCTGCTCCCAGGGCTTGAGGAGATTCAGTGCTGTGGTATCATGGGGATTAGTGCCTTGTAAATCTTTCCAACAGCTAGATTTGTACTTGCAAAGCACTGTGAGACTCACAGTTTAAAGGTACCAGACACATGCAAAGGATTTATTTTTACTAACATGATTTTCTTTCTGCTTGCTAAATATACAGATACATTAAGAGAGGCTGCTAATCTTCAGGACTATCCAACAGCCTCCATCTACACCTACGCCCACCCATCAGCACCTCGGGTTCCCCGTAAGCATTGAAACGTTTTCACCCTGGTTACGTGAAATATCCTCCAAACTTCCAGCTGGAGCCTGAGAGAGGAGAGAACCATGGGCCCATCCAGTGCTCATAGAAGTCAGTCAAAATCTTTCCATTGACTTCAAAGGCTTTGGATCAGGCCTTCTATATCCAGGTTCTTTCATTCCTGGGTTACCCCACACTGTGCTCCACTAGCAGTATTGTTGGTAGTGTGAAGGGCTCAGCCTTTCTCAGATGAGAGAAGAGCTCAATTACCTTCTTCATTCACACCTGGGCTTCCCCACCCAGCCCTGTGGGCCCATGCTTTCCTGACATGAATCCTGAGCTATCGTAGGGTTAAATTCCTCCCTAGGATGTGCTTTTGCCACTCCCATTGCTCTCAGTGATCAGCAGTCCGCCCTTAATATTTGTTAAAGTTGGCCCATGTTCTGTTCTGTTCTGTTCTGTGTAGATTCTCACAGTGCACTCATCACTGTAGTATCTGAGCACCTTCCAGTAGCACATTAAGCAACATGACTAAATCTGTTACATATCTGTTGTAATCAATTACTCATAATTAGGGCCTAGACCTGCAAGATGCTGAGCACTCAATTCCCATTGGAGTCTGTGGGAGTTGAAGGCACTCAGAGACTTACAGTACCTCAGCACCTCTCAGGATTGGGACCTCAGAGCAGTAATAAAGTGCATTATTGGAGCCCCAGCACCAGTAGAGGAACTTCTATTCCATAGTCATTTGGTGAAACTGCCTTGGGGTAGCTCAGTTTTTCCTTCAGAGCTATTTCCCAGGATAAGCTAGATCTTCACCGAGGAACTCCTCTGAAGCCCGGAAATCAGTAAGGAATAGAAAACGAAGAATGTGAGAGAGAAAGAGTTCCATTTGGACTGTTCAGCTCAGGCACTCACATGTTATAACCCAGAGCAAGTAGCATGTCAGCACTAAACTGAAAGAGGGTACTGGGCGGAGGCTTCAGCTAAGGTGGGATCTCTGTTCACACCTGAGATGCTGAAAGGTTTCTGTTCTCCCTGGGCAGGTTTGCTCAACACACTTCCATATTGGCCACCCCCCTATCCTGGCCCGCCAGAGTTACCCCCACCCTACTCTGAAGTGGAGTCAACAAGCCCAAGAGGTAAGTCAGCACAAGGGCACACAGGGTGTCACACAGCTGTAAGTCACCTCGCTGGCTCCCTGATAGATAAGGCTCAGCTCCTCCCAGCGTGATCCACGACTGCAGGGCTGGCTGAAACATCTCAGCAGCCTTCTTCACACCTGCCCCCAGAAGCTGCAAGAACTAAGATTCAGGGGGAATCCTCCCTGTGACTTCTGCATCAAACTTCTCTCCTATCTCAGTGAGGGAGGTTGAGACCCATGGCATGGTTGATAATATGACATGCGTGTTGTGGAAGGAGTTTGGGATGGATGTTCTCTGTACACAGGTACTCAGAGGATCTAGTTGGAACCTCATCTAGAGCTTTGACAAACGGGGAGACCTCCCAGTTCCCCAGGGGATGCAGCTTATTACCACCATAGAAGTCTCAGTCAGTACAAAGCAGCTCATATTCCACCCCACATGACAGCGCAGAGTTACCAATGCAGAGAGGATTTAGACCAGGGGTAGGCAACCTATGGCACGTGTGCCGACACGCGAGCTGATTTTCAGTAGCACTCACACTGCCCAGGCCACTGGTCCAGGGGGCTCTGCATTTTAATTTCATTTTAAATGAAGCTTCTTACACATTTTAAAAATCTTATTTACTTTACATACAACAACAGTTTAGTTAAATATTATAGACTTATAGAAAGAGACCTTCTAAAAATGTTAAAATGTATTACTGGCACGCGAAACCTTAAGTTAGAGAGAATAAATGAAGACTCAGCACACCACTTCTGAAAGGTTGCTGACCCTTGATTTAGGCATTGCTCTGTGTAATGTTGAGCAAGCCACTAAGGCCTCAATCCTGCATGTGCTAATCCATTGAAGCCAATAGGCTCATTCACATACTTAAAGTGAAGCATATGTCTAAGTGTTTGAATGATGAGAGCCTTAGGGTGCATCTACACTGCAGATGAGTGGTGTGATTCCCAGCTCTGCTAGATGTACATGTGCTAGCTTTGATCGAGTCAGTGTGCTAAAAATAGTGGTGTGGCCACAGCAGGACAGGCTGTACCTCAGGCTGACCGCCTGAGTGCATGCCTAGGATCTCAGAAGGGATTGTCCTCAGGCAGCTTACCTACGATGCCCTGTGCTAGCTCGATCAAAGTTAGCACATGTATATCTACCCAAGTTGGGAATCGCGCCTCCCAGATGTAGTGTACATGTACCTTGAATGACTAGCCAGAGTTCTACAGGCAGTGCCTGGGCAAGGGGACTACTTACATACTACTGTATTATACTTGACACGTGCGCTTACTCAGATGCTTAAAGTTAAGCACATGCATAGGTGTTTGCAGGACCTGAGCCTTAACCTCACACTTTCCCCATCTATCAAGAAGCTGGAGTCATTGGCTTGAATCATTGTAAAATCCCTAATCTATTAGAGAGAAACATAATAATAACCTAGCTCTTATCTAGCGCTTTTCATCAGTAGCTCTCAATGATTTACAAAGGAGACTACTGTGACGTGTTCCCCCCAGGGTGCCACCTGAAACTGGGGTACCACTGAGCCCCCCTGACCCACCAGCCTGCCAAGCCCTCTCCAGGCTCCAGCACACATACAGTTAGGGGGACACATCCAGTTGCAGAACATACAGACACTGATCAACTCTGCATGGGGAGGCTTCATCTAAGGAACTGCCCAGCTTCTCCAGTGCACACACCCCTCTGGAGTGTAAACCCAAAATTATACCGTCTTGTGCTGCCCAGCGATCTGTATAGAGTAAGCTCATGAAATTCGCCCCCTCCCTCAATGTGGAGAAGGGATATGCAACAGCTTTCTGCCCCAAGTTATGACTCCCACACACTGGTTTTAAACAAAGAAAAAATAAAATTTATTAACTACAAAAGAGAGATTTTAAGTGATTATAAGGCAGTACTGGGCAACCTGCAGCCCGTCAGGGTACTCCACTGGCAGGCCACGAGACAGTTTGTTTACATTGACCGTCCGCAGGCACAGCCACTCGCAGCTCCGGGAACGGCAAACCATGGCCACTGGGAACTGCGGGTGGCTGTGCCTGCGGACGGTCAAAGTAAACAAACTGTTTCTCGGCCCACCAGCAGATTACCCTGACAGGCTGCATGCGGCCCATGGGCCACAGGTTACCCACCACTGTTATAAGGGATAGCAAACCGATCAAAGCAGATAACCTAGCAAACAAACAAAACATGCAAACTAAGCTTAATATACTAAGATTGGATATGAGTAGCAAATTCTCACCCTAAATGATGATTCGAGCAGGCTGCAGAGATTCTTAAGGGGCCAGCTGCACTTGCTTACAGCTTAGAAACCCC
The DNA here is from genome assembly GCF_011386835.1 of Chrysemys picta bellii. Classification (NCBI taxonomy): domain Eukaryota; kingdom Metazoa; phylum Chordata; order Testudines; family Emydidae; genus Chrysemys; species Chrysemys picta. The sequence goes on from NC_088800.1 coordinate 48,570,872, forward strand.
AGGTGTTCCTCTCACAGACTAAAAATCCCTCTAGCCTAGGTTCAGCACTCCCCCCCCCCAGTTCAGTCTTTGTTTCTCAGGTGTTTCCAGGAGTCTCTTTGGGCGGGGAGTCAGTGAAGAACCATGATGATGTCACTCCCCTGCCTTAAATAATTTTTGCAAATGGCGGGAACCCTTTGTCTCAAAACTTAGTTCCCATGCCAGTCAGTGGAAAAACACTGGTATTTCAATAGGGAGTCCAGTATCAGGTGACCTGGTCACATGACCCTGTAGTGTTACAGCAGCCAGGAGTCAGAGGCTGCTTGCAGTGTCCTCAGGAAGCCACCCCCCCACCCCTGGTGGGAGATAAACTTCTTCTAAGGCAGGGGTTCTCAAACTGGGGGTCAGGACCCCTCAGGGGGTCACGAGGTTATTACATGGGGGGTCGCGAGCTGTCAGCCTCCACCCCAAACCCCGCTCTGCCTCCAGCATTTATAATGGTGTTAAATATATTAGAAAGTATTTTTAATTTATTAGGGGGGGTCACACTCAGAGGCTTGCTATGTGAAAGGGGTCACCAGTACAAAAGTTTGAGAACCACTGTTCTAAGGCCTATTGTTTTCTCTAATGGCCCTTCCCAGCCAGCCATCTAGACTGTGTGCATTCTGCCTAGTGGGCATTCCCCAGGTGTAAACACATTTGTAATACAAATCATAGAATCATAGAATCATAGAATGTCAGAGTTGGAAGGGACCTCAGGAGGTCATCTAGTCCAACCCCCTGCTCAAAGCAGGACCAATCCCCATATATAGTCAATATTCCTAATTTCAGATACAAAAATGATAGATGCATACAAATAGGATGATCATATTCAGTAAATCATAACCTTTCCAATGATATCTCACATGACTTATCTTGCATAAAATGCATCATAATTATGCCATAATAATATCACTGTGAAGAATATGGGGTGCAGTGTCACAGCCACTATCATAAGCAAAACAGATATAATAAACATAACCAAAAAGATCTACAGTAATATATACATATGTTAGAGAAATGCATTGAAAAAATGCTAACATACTAATATATTTTTACATTTTAGCTCACTGTAACTAGTGACATCTCCAGTTTCCTTGATAAGTTATTTTCCAGCTACAGAAAATGTTTTGTGAGATTTTCTATATTTGTTTAACTCAAACGTTAAAATATATTGAAACCACCATCCTCCTAGTCGCTTTTCCCACTGATATTTAATACAGCCAAGCACTTTACTTATTTGTTACTAACCATATGCACAGAAATGGGACAGATATCTCGATAATATCACCAATGTTGAACCATCCTTTGTGTTTTGGGTGACCATTCGTGTGATATGACTTTGTGGATGAGAGATTGGAGCAGGGTAGATGTCAAAATGTTGTGGAGGGGATCAGCCTATGAAGTTCTTATTAGCTGGTTCACATCCTTGAACTGTATCCCAAATTTTGAGCTATTGTTTACTAGTCTTTCATTGACTATCAATTCATTATTCTTATTCATTATTTGTATTATAATAGTGCCCAGAGTGCCTAGTTGGATTCAGGGCCCCAGTGAGCTGGGTGCTGTATGGACAAAGAAGAGATTTTTGAGAGCCTAGTTTGAGATGTCTTAGGCCTTAACGTAAAAGCCCAATAACAGTAAATAATATCAAAGCGATCTTTACTAGGGCTGGCAGGAAGGAACGCTCTTGGTGAAATGCTGCCATTGATTCCAGAAAGTATAATTCTTCACTACGGGCAGCACAGTAGGAGGGATGCATGCCATTGCCTATATCTGTGCACAGTGTAATTGTACCCAGGTCAGTCCCAGGCTATTGCCTATATCTTGGGTCCATTCACATGTCTCAGCCCAGGGCAAATGTACATGGCAGGCATGCAGTGCTTGAAAATCGATCTCTCTTTGCCATTGGGACAGATCAGTACAGTTTGGATCCAAACCAGATCTAACCTCCTCAGGAATTCAGGATGTTGTTCAGATGCAGAGTTCTGGTTCAGCCCACTAGAAAGGCTGGAGCAGGACACTGGCCCCTTACAGACCCCAGATGTGGGGCTGTTTGGCTCCTCTGAGGTGGGGCAGGCCCAGCTCCACTTTTCAAGATGGTATATAGGAGCTATTGTGAAGGATAATAATGTTGTCTCCACTTTTTTCTTATTTCTCAGAGAGCCAAGGGGGCTGCTGCTGCCACTGCAGGGCCCTGAGAACCCAAGAACAGACAGACAGGCAGAACTGAGGAGCCAGCCCAGAAATGTACGGACATAAAACCTTTGTGTCCCTTGCTTTCTCCTTTTCCTCGACTCCCCCCAGCATGACAGTTCTGAGAGGGCAATGAAGCAAAATTCCACTGACAAAGCCTGATTCGGTTTCTGACAAGCTGCTCTGTTACCCTGCATCTCATTGTGCTTCCTGCAGCAGTAAAAGCTCAGATTTCCCCCCCACACACACACACTTGTCTTTGTGCGTTGTTTTCCAACCCCAAACCATATCCAGAAAACTCAGCCAGCCAAACACCATGATCTCTGTGGGAGCGTAGCCCCATGTCCTTCACATGCAAATTTCCAACTGGCCTGTGGTTATCTAATCTGATTGGGAAATATCTCCTGTTCCTATGAACACCTGTAGTCCATATCACTGAAAGTCATGGTAACAGAACCAGCTTCTTGCATGAAAGTGTAAAGAGGACAAGCATTTTGAGGAAGGCACTGTTATTTAACAAGTATAGCAGTGACTGGAAATGGGAAGAAATGGGTTGTATTCCCTGCTTTGATATTACTCATGATGTGACTGGGCATGTCACTTCCCCTCTCTATTTAGCTGCCTACCATAGTGTTTTATCCTGCTACCCATCACTGTAATATCTGAGTACCTTCCATGTAAAAATAAATAGCAATAGCAAAGTCTGTAGTGGTTTTCATGGAGTTTCTCCCTTTTTGAAATGAAAACTTCTTTGGGTAGGGTTTTTGGTTTTGCTTTATTTTTAAGCATGCATTATTTTACTTCTATTTTGGGGTTTTTAAGTTGATTAGTTTCAGGGAGGGTTTTGGATAGAAGGGAGTGTGTCAATGCTGTCACGTCACTCTAAGGTAGAGAGACCTTTTCAAAGAGGAAGGTTTTGCAGCATTTCCTAAAGATGGTCAGATTCTCTGCATTCACCTCTGGAAGTTTGTTCCATAGCCAGGTCCCCTTTACCAAGATTGCTTCATCCTGAGCTTTGTGAGCTGCAATGTCTTAGAGGATCACAGCTGTTGTGTTGGTTATTGATCAAAAGTGGGTCTTTAATGTAGCTACAGCTTGAACCATTAATTGCTTTGAAGATTAGGACCAAGACCTTAAACTAGCATCAAAAACTGCCTGGCACCCAGTGGAAGGAAGGACCTGAGCCTGGGCTTATGGCAACCTAATCTATAGAGAAGGGAATGCATCTTTGCCTCAGTTTCCCTATCTGTAAAACAGGCTAATAGTAGCTCCAGCACTTTGAGAGCCTCAAAAGAAAACCACTATGTACGTGCAAAGTATTACTACTGTTTTCCTCCTGGGGTTTGTGTAATAACATAGGCTTCCCAAAGTGGCTATGTTTGTGCAGAGTAGAGTCCCAGACTGTCAAACTCTGATGGTCCTATTTGAACTATGAACCTGAATTTACAGGCGGCGTGGTACAGCTCAGTAAGCCTAGAGCCAGCAGCTGGTGTTTCAGCTCATGTGATCTTAGTTGATATAGGCCTGGCCACTATGTTTTAACAGGTTTCAGAGTAGCAGTCGTGTTAGTCTGTATCTGCAAAAAGAACAGGAGTACTTGTGGCACCTTAGAGACTAACAAATTTATTAGAGCATAAGCTTTCGTGGACTACAGCCCATCCGAAGAAGTGGGCTGTAGTCCACAAAAGTTTATGCTCTAATAAATTTGTTAGTCTCTAAGGTGCCACAAGTACTCCTGTTCTTTTTATGTTTTAACAGTGACTTTCTATATTCTTTTTCTTTCCAGATTCCATGGAGCTGGGACCATGCATCCCTGTGGACTATTAAATTAGAATTGATTCCTGGCCTCTGATGGATTTTCAGTCATTCTTCTCCATTCAGCCAGGCAGGAAGGGGGAACATAGGTATCAAGAAATTCTTTAGTGCTCACCATTTTGAAGCACACAGTGTGTGTAGGAGGTGATCATAGAACAAGGTGTTATAATACTGGACTGGAAGACAGATCTAATCTCAGCTGTGCTGGGGGGAGGGATAGCTCAGTGGTTTGAGCATTGGCCTGCTAAACCCAGGGTTGTGAGGGAGCCATTTAGGGATCTGGGGCAAAAATCAGTGTGGGGATTGGTCCTGCTTTGAGCAGGGGGTTGGACTAGATGACCTCCTGAGGTCTCTTCCAACCCTGATATTCTATGTGCCTTGGACAAGTCACTGTGTCTCAGTGTCCCCACCAATAAAATGGAAATAATGATAGTGACTGCAGAGGAGGATTGTAAGACTCAATGAATGTATGTAAATTGCATTGAGATTCTTGGGTAGAAAGCACTAGAGAAAAGCCAGGCATCATTACTACAAATTTTAGTTGCTTATAAATGAACAGATTTTGAGGGGAAGGGATGGTGGCATACAGTTGTGGGTGCTTCAAAGCTCTGATACCCAGGCCAAGCAATCAACAGAACCTCTTCTGTCATAAGAGGTACTTCACTACAGTACAGTGAGCCCTCTAATAAATGACCACCCCGGGGCCAGCAAAAATCAGTTGCCTTGAAGAGAAAGGGCCAGATTCTCCAGTCTTCAAAGGTGACTTTGCACCATATAAGTGGCACAAGGCAGCCAGAGCTGGCCAGTGGAGGATTATCCCTGCGAAGGGGAACTCTCCACTGGTGAATAGTGAATGGAGGCTGCCCTGCTGCCTCCTGTGTCAGCTGTTGCCCCCGGCGTCCCAACACATGGGGATTGAGGGTATATGTAAGGGACAAGGTGTGGCCAGGAGGCTCCACTATGCCCAGTCTTCTACGAGTGTAAACTAGGGTTGCCCCTGAATCAGAGAGATGCAACACAGGGTGTTTAAATAAAGATTGAACAAAATGATGCTAGAAACCTTAGGCATATCGTTAAGTGGTCCCTGTAGACAGGAAGTAGCCAGCTGCATCTGAAGTGGGTTTTTTACCCACAAAAGCTTATGTCCAGATAAATCTGTTAGTCTTTAAGGTGCCACCGGACTCTCAGTTGGAGGTTGTACTTAGTGCAGGTTACATAATGTATTATGTATTATTCTTTAAACGCTGGTGCCCCAGATATCAGATTGAAAGCCCCTCTATGCACCACATAGGTACAGAAGAGGCAGTGACCATGCAGTCTTTCCCATATTCTATGCCTGCCCTGGAGGGATCATCTCTCGGGGCATTACTAACACACAGGGAGACTGTAGCTTTGTTTGTTTCAGAGTGAGGGAGGCTCACAATTATTCTGTAAGTGTTATTAGTTCAGCATCCCTGGTCTCTCTACAACTTAATGCCAGCTGTATGGGGGAGGTGGACACTGTCACCAGAAATGAGAGGCCTGAGAGCACTAACTCATTTCTCAAGTACCCACCAGCCATTAATGACTTTTAGTCACTAACAAATCTTGGCCAATTGGCAAATTCCAGGTGATCTTTGTCACTGCTGTAAAGGAAACCTCCCCTGGGGAAATCTTCTCCTCAGGGATGAGTTCTCAGCGGTGCCCAAGACAATGCGCTTGTTTGAAATCTGTGAGAGAACATATGGGAAGTTGACTGCTGATTGGCTGCTATGGGGCGGGAATGATTTATAATTGTTTAAATAGGATTGAAAACCTCTGTAATATTTTGCTGCTTTTCCTAATACCATTACAGCCCTCTCCATAGCAACCAGTTGAGACATCATAGACTTTGTTCCTGGCCTGAGAGGTTAGCTATGAGGACTAAAATTGTGATCTGGGGGCAGGCAGGGCACAGCAGTGTGGATGGCTAAGCTAATGAAAAACATTAACAATGCTGGCCATGCTGGAAGAAGGATAAAGTATCTAAGAAAGCAAGAATTAAATAAAAAGAAGAACATCCGAAGAAGTGGGCTGTAGTCCACGAAAGCTTATGCTCTAATAAATTTGTTAGTCTCTAAGGTGCGACAAGTACTCCTGTTCTTCTTTTTGCGGATGCAGACTAACACGGCTGCTACTCTGAAACCTGTCAAGAATTAAATGAAGAGCAAAAAAAAAATCAACTCAGTGGTATTTACTTGGCAGAACAATTTAAAAGTTTAAATGTAAAGATCAGTGGAAAGAATGTGTATTGAACTTCACAGCTGTCAGTTAGGCTGGCCACCACAGCAATGTAGAACTTGATGGCCACAGCAGGGAGAGAACTCAGATTCTCCTGCTCCAAGATCGACTTTTGTTTGAGCTAAAGGAGACTCTCTATTACATGACAGCAGTACAGGGTCTATGATGCAGAGTGGACACTTCTGATTCCAGCCTGTGATGCCCTGGCCAGCTCATTGCGGTATTTTGTTCTATTTTTTTATTAGGATCAACTAATAAATTATTTGATTATTATTAATAAAAATACCTAGCTCTTATCTAGTGCTTTCGTAAGTAGCTCTCAAAATGCTTTACAATGGATATTATCCCTATTTTGCAGATGGGGAAACTGAGGTACAGAGAGATGATGTAACTTGCCCAAGGTCGCACATCAGGCCATTAGCAGAGCTGGGAATAGAATCCAGGTCTTGAGTCCCAGCCCATTGCTCTATCCACCAGGCCCAGCTGGCTCTCTCAGTTAAACAAACACTGATTTTGCCTGGGGGCAGACAGGCACCTAATGCTTTATATTCCAAAGTGGGAGCTGGTACTGGTTTCTCACTGGGAGGGCTGCAAATAAGGCCGGGGGTAAGGTCAACATTGACTAACGCGGTGCCAGGATACTGTCATCAGTCAAAGAAGTAAATTATGTCTCTCATGAAAAATAAACACAAAACAAATTTCAGCTTTCTACAATACCTGATCCTCTCTCACACACCTGTCTAGCTCAAAGTGCTGTAATTTCTGTGAAAGTGGGGTCTGAAATAAATTGTCAGACTGTAGAAAAATTGGTGTTAGATGGCCCTGTTCAAAACAGTCATGGCAAACCTCAAATGATATTCCTCCCCCTCATGTCCCCAGAAACTGCTATAGAAAAATCAAGCAGTGCACAAACTACACCGAACATTTTAAAATGATAGCATAGATCCTTTCCACCCCTGTTCATATGGAAGTCCTGGTGCAACGTGAACTGTTGTGGCAGAACCAGCCCTCTAGAACAATGTGGTGCCACTTCAAGGCCAGGGCTAGAGTTAGTGGTGCAAATCTGGAGTCATTTGGTCCATGGATTCCGCATATCATGCCCCCCTTTGCAGTAAGGAGCTGAGTTTAATATTCAAATTGCTCTAACAGGGGTATTGCACAGCAGGGTCTGAGGCAGACTTTGGGAACAGGGTAGAAGAATACCAGTTGAGCTGAATGGGCCACTTCACACCTCTGCAGTCCTTCTCAGGGGCAGAGGGTTATGCAGATCCTCTTCCACTTTTCTAAGAGGGAAGTGTGGAGTTTGGGGCTCCCTCTGCTCCCTGTTGCTGCTGCCAGTGCTCCTTACTACCCATTGTTTACCACCTTCCTCTCTCCCCAGGGCTCCTCCAGCCTCACTAGGGGTATGGAGGGCCAGGGGTAGGGCAGAGCTGGTAGCTGAATGGCAGTGAAGTGTTCCCAGGAAGACTCCCTATGCCCTCCACAAGTGCCCCCAATCATGTCCCCCTCACTACCATCACTTCCTCAAAAACAAGGGAAATTCACTGCCCAAAAACTTTGTGAAGGTTGATTGTCAGTGCCTCGTACCCTTCCAGGATGTCAAGGGCACCTCTGAAAAGCAGGGACTAAAGGGTTAAGGTACACACCAGCGCCACCCAGCAACCTTAACTCTGCTCTCTTTGAGGGATGCCCTGCCCATCATGGCACTCTATCCTTCCAGATGACATGGTGTGCTGGGGCACGCAGCACATGGGGACACCAAGAGAAACCATCAGACTGTGTCCTCACTACACTCCACCATTGCACCTACTCTGCACAAACCACCTCCTCCCCCTTGTCTAGTAATGCCATCTGGGACATCATCTGCACTTCCATGCATCCTGTCATGTGCTACCAGACAACTCCAGAGACACATGGCAAGAATAGACTACCGTGCTCTTCTATTGTCCAGCCCACGTAATGCAGCACAGAAATGAGGGGTCCATGATCCTTCTGGATGCACCCCTCCTCATATTGCAGCATGAGCTGCTACACCAGGCAATCCAGCTGTCCTGAAGGGCAGTTGGAGCGCAAGCAGACAAATGAAAGAATACAATTCTGGGGGACAGAAAAAGGCACATTGACTTCGTTGTTCCTCAGATCTACTTATTACAGGGCAGCCCTGCCTGAAATATACTTACTGTATAACCCCAGTGGCTCTTGCCAACTCCAGTGGGCACAGTTAAGGTTGTGTGGCAGGGCTGATGTTTCCTTATCTCATGGTTTTACAAGGTTTAAGTACAGGTGCACTCAGTGCTCTGGAAAGGTATGAGGCACTGCTGTTCAACTGTAACTCGTGTGTGTGATTTAACACAAGGACCTATTAAAAGTGACAATAATATAAACTTTCCCTAATTAATTTTCACTAATATTTCAAATCAATACATAAAGTGGCAAATACTTTACAGCAAGTATATTCAGCTCTCTGGGACCTTTCATGTCTGGCTTTGAACTTGGAAAGGTGTCTAGAAATTAAAAAGTCAGTCGCTCTGCAGCTGCTTTAGAAATGAATCCCTTCTATTGTTTAGTTTCATTCAGAGTTGGTTTAATGTTTTCACACAACAGAGCAGAGCCGTAAACTTTCTCTGGACATTGAGGAGGTTTTCTTTTTAAATTAAATTACAGGTTGTGTGTTTTTTGGCAGGGAGGTCCCTGCTGATTCAGCTCTTCCTAAGCTTCCACATTGATTACATCTTGTGTCAATATGTACTTAGCGCCTATTAGTGTGCGTGTGTCTCTCATTTCTCCTTTTGATCAATAATTTCCCAGAATAGACATTAAAATAGAGGGGGAGAGAGGGAAGTCTAAATTAAATAAAGAAAGAAACTGAACAAAAACCTCATCTAGTCATATCACAGTAGCCAGTGAATGTACTGAGCAAAGGAATATCAGAATCAGATTGTTCTTTCTGTGACTCTGGCTCCTGTGTGTGTGTTCACATTTTTTCACCAACTAGAACATTATTTAAAAGTTCTGCCAGAATTAAATAACAACCTGAAATGCTCACTGCTGTATTATGAGAGGGACACACAGCCCAAACTCAAACCTGCTATAGAGAGATAGAAATACTTCATTATCCCACATACTAGTATAATTAACATGTGGAACTCACTGCTGCAGGGCATATCTGATGCAATAGTTTAGTAAATTTCAAGATTGAAGGATATTACTGAGATTATTGAAATCTTAATATTTAGGGAATTATTGAGCTATAAATAGTTCAGCAAAATGGAAGAATGGTTAGACATTTCTGTCAGTAGCTGCAGTTATACTAGAAGGGGAAAAGTCATAATGGTTATTGAACTTTGTGGCTCATGGGAGTCAGGAAGAAATCTGGACCCTCTCACTGTGGAATACAGCATAGTACAACTGGAGGCATTATCAGTGCTGAGGTCTTATGCCTTCCTCTCAGATACACCCAGCACTGGCTGCTATCAGAAACAAGGAATCTAGCTGGAAGCATCACTTGCCTGTTCTGGTATGAAAACTCTGGTTCTTATACAATAAAGAGAAGGAGTCAGAACATTTTAAATATGTTGGGCACCATGCAAATCCATGGATGGCCCAGACCCATAATAGCAGATCCTTTATGGGTAGCCATTTGTAGATCTTTATTACCCCAGTATAGGATCTCAAGTTTCCTTAGAGCTCTGGCTTCAGGGTTGTAACACTGACACGGAAGGAGGAATTTACAGTACTCTAGAGAGCATGTCACTTCCCACAGATCAGAGGACATGTCTAGCAGCAGTGAGTCCCCTGGAGTAACCTCTATCAACTACACATTTTTTCCTCCTTCACACTGTAGCTGTGCTTTACGAAGTTTTAGTCACCTCTTAGGAGCAATGCAGCCAACAGCCCATTCTCCTGTGGTCTCACTCCTCAGTTAGATTTAGAGGCAGAAGCAGCATTGGTGAACCAAATGAAACAAAAGAAAGGCCCACAAGGATGATAACATATAGCTAACTGAAGAAGCAACCTCTCTTCCCAAGAATCTCAACACCAATACTAAGGGCAATTACCACTGGAGAAAGACATACATGACCAGAGACCTAATTATCTGAGGAGGCGCCTCTGCCCCAGGCCCAAGTAAGACTGGCAGCAGCATATATTCAGTGAAGGGCTCACACCTCTGGGATCTGCTCCTCCTGACGGGGCCTAAGAATGGCCAGCTTTAAGACACAGCTTAAAACAGATCTGTTTGGTCAAGCAATTTTCAGTGATCTCTGGACCACTTTATGGGCAAGTCATGGACATTTTTCTAAAGGATACTTTTAGTCCTATGTTTTATGGCCCATTGGCCCCTGTAAAGATGCTTGGCTCTGCCCTTCCCAGTAGACACACCCACTGTGGCTGGGAGGTCTGCGAGCCCCGTTTCTATCTGCAACCTGTTTACCTGGAAAAATAACAGTAGATGTGAATCTACACAAGGTAAGAAAAAGGATGATCATTCTATCAAGGGAGTTCAGTAGGAAGTAGGATAAAGCAATGTGGCCAAGAGCCTAACCATAGGTCAGCTTCTTCTACTCTACAGAGCAGAGCCTGTCATTGGGGTAGAGGAAAGCCCACAGTCTATAAGTGAGTCTAAGATGGTTCAAATTAAAGTAGAAGTGGGATGCTTTAACTGATACCATCTTACATCCTCCTATTGGTTCCTCTAATTGCTACACTCACTCTCCCCGGGCCCCTCAGTGTGTAAATTACAGCAGTTTAGACTCAAACCTGCTTGCCAACACAGAATTTATACCATCTTGCACAGCTCTGAGTTTACTCCTAGGTGTGCAAACAGGCTCCATCATCAGCATGCAAGCTGCCTCCTCACCAGGCAGAGAAACAAGAGTCGTCTGACAGAAGAACAGGCCAAAGTTAGCCCTGCTGTAAAATGAAGTCAGTGGAGCTGCATCCACTGATACCCAGGGCTGAATTTGGTCTCCTGAATCTGGCACCTGGGTCTTAAAGATCTTCAGCATAAAATGGTCATTGGGAACAACCAAATAAAAGTAAATCTTAGAAGCTGTACGACTAAGAAAAAGATTTTTACACTGCAATAACCCCTTCTCACTAGCAACCCACATATAGAAACAGGATTGCAATATTATCAGAGAAAGTATGTAACATGGATTACCCTCAAGATCCACCCAGGCCAGCACTGAAGGCAGATGAGCCAATTAGCCTCCTCCACCCTAGACAGCAGTGACCTTTTCTTCTTGGAAACTGGTAAAAGTTTCTTCATGAGCTGGGTTGGACAGTGCTAATGGGGAAATGACCTGGAACACAGAGCAAATTCATGACCCCTACAGAGTGGTTTTGAACATCTGCCAAATGACTCTGGTACGAAGCCACAGTCTTCCAGTCATAACTCAGCTTCTAAGGACCATCTGTCAACCTTATCCCTCCTGCCCAAGCCCCTAGCCCTGTCAGAGGTGCCAAACAGCTCCCTTAACAGCTGGGATAAAAAGAACTCCTGAAGCCCCTGATAACCAGTCAGTAAAAAATCCCCATCCCCTTTTAAAGTTTTATCAATGGTTTGTAATCTTTTTATGCTCCTTTGATAATGAAGATCTGAAAATGTTTGCCTCCCCCTACCCCCTGAAAAAAAAATCTGCTTGCTTTTGATATTACAAATTCAGGTATTATCTACCCTAGAAGACTCTATGGTGAATAGAGAACTAGTGAAATGACATCACAAGAAAGTGAATGTTGAGCAATTGAGAGGGAAAAGGATTTGCCAGCAGACTATTTAAAATGCTTTGTTTTCATTAGCATTTATTTAACTCCAATCCCTAACAAACATGTGGGAGAAAGGAAGTCTTTATATTAAAAATTCAGCACACAAACCTTCCAGGCCTTATAAAAGGGCACAAGTTATTTTAAAAAGAACTGACCAACTTTTGCACATCACCTTTAAAAGCAGTTCTCTTTGGGAGCTAAAGACTGTTTACTCTATGTAGCAAAGACTTCAGGGGAGATCTCTGCAGCTATGTTCAGCATTAGTTCTATAAAATAATCTTCAAATGAAGCTGTTGCCATGACTCTATTACATAGCTATTCTGTTTCATTTTCCCTTCCTTCTTTAGATCTCTGTCAAGTTAGGATGTAAATTCCAAGGAATGATCCCAAAGATTTCAAATGATTAGCATAATAAATCTTGAAATGTATTAGTGCTTTACATGTTTGTAGACATCAGTTAATTACCATCTAAGCCAGGGGTTCTCAAACTGGGGGTCGGGACCCCTCAGGGGGTCGCAAGGTTATTACATGGGGGGTTGCAAGCTGTCAGTCTCCACCCCAAACCCCGCTTTACCTCCAGCATTTATAATGGTGATAAATATATAAAAACATGTTTTTAATTTGGGGGGGCGGGGGAGAGCATTGCACTCAGAGGCTTGCTAGGGGTCACCAGTACAAAAATTTGAGAACCACTGATCTAAGCAATAAAACTAATAAAGATCCTAGGCCACTAGTTAGATAAAATAGATCATAAGGAACTTCATGCTTTTTCACCAAACTCCTCAATCTTCTTCTAAAACAAATGTCTTGATTTCAGTAAAATCTGTACAAATCATAGGGCCAGATTCTGCCACCCTTACTCACAGTATTACCTTACTCCAGGGGTAGTCATTAGGCAGACCATGGGCCAAATCCAGACCACCAGATGCTTTTGAATGGACCCCCATTTTTTTATGTACTTTATTATTATTAATTATCATTATTATATTTTTAAAATTATTTTCTCTGGAGTCTATACCTTGACCAAGAAATGTGGACCTTGACAAAAAATAATTGACTACCCCTGCCTTACTCCATGAGAAGTTCCATTGATTTCAATGGGACTACTTGCAGAATAAGTATTGCTCCATATCTGAAGTTACATCACCTTTATGAGGCAGCCAGTTCTATTAAGCAACTAATTTTGCCAGTCCCATGAGCTGTCATCTAAGACAGGTTTCATTCTATACTATTTGCCTTCAATCACTGGGTAACTTTATGTTTGCCATGATTACTGGACACATTACTAAAGTCTCCATTACTGAAGTAAATGTATATAAAGTCAGTCTGAGTTCCCTTTATCTTTAAATAAGACTCCTGAGGATTTGAATCTCACACTAATGTGAAAATTCTACTCCATCCTTTGACTTTATTCATTCCTCTAACATTTTAAAACTTCAACTGGCTCACTGTTACCACTCTTTTCCAGAGGACAATCCTAGCTCCTATAACATTTCTTCATAACGTAGATCTTTCAGACCCACAGGCATTTTTTGTAAAAACAGATCCATCCCCTGTAGGAGCCAAATCCTACAGCCCATACTCCGCAACACCCCTGATGCAGCCCTAAAACATATATTCTCTGTTGCATTGTACAACCAACACAGAATGTAGTATTCCAGACAGTCTAGCCAGGGCTCTTTTGGGAAACAGTATCACCCATTTGTTGTCTCTTTTTAAGTAAGGTACTTCTGTTTTGCTCATCTCAATTCAGTTATCCACACTAATCACCCCAGATCCTTTTCTTCGACCATGGGCTAGACATACATTCTGCTTAGCACGTTGTTCCCTTATTCCTATATGTTTCTACTCTGCCATCTGCTGGCCCAGTAACCAAGACAATTCAAAGCCTTTAGAACCCGAGTGCTTTGTTCCCCACTATGTGCTCTACCTCTAATGTTGGTAGAAACCCAAGCCTGAAAAACCATGGGAATTTGGAACTAGAGGTGGGCCAAAACTGGAACTTCAAATCCAATCCCTTTAAGATTAGAGGGGAGGCTTGGATTTGAATCTCCAAATCTGAACCTGCCCATATGGTTCTGGTTCCAACTCAGAACCCTTCTATTTGCTAAGCCTGGTTCAGATGCAGCCAGCATTCGACAAGAACATCTCACAAGATGGCAGAAATCTCACAATCTCATGAGACGTGGATCATTCAAGATTGTCACGGGATCATCCAGCATTGCAAGGTTCCCAGCATCTGGCCCCATCAAGCTCAAACCCTAGAACTGATTGGCCTTGAACCTGACTCCTCATCAAAATTTAATCCAGATCAGAAAGCTACTTCCTCAGCCCATCTCCATTCAGTAGTCAAGTCAGGTTCTCTCCAGGACTGTTTACTCACTTCTCAATCAACCCTACTTGTTATTTCCCAGAGGGGGTATAAACCTCACATGGGCATCTAAATTAATTACAACAGTGACCTAAAACGGGGAAGGGGAGAGAAGCCATTTGCTTACCTTCACCAGTATTTTCAGTATATTTGTTCCCAGTTATAGATGTCAGGAAAATCTGACTCCCAGAGTGACAGACTCAGAGAAGAATATACACACACAGCTCAAGACCTTCAATCAACATCCCTTGCCTTAGTAATAAAAACCTCCCCGCATTCCTGGCTGGTAGCACAAGGGTTAAAACCAATCGAGCACAGAGTGCTGGACAGGCATCAAGGTGGTTGCTGTATCACTACATTATCAGTTGGGGGAAAATACAGAGAACAGAATCGTCTGTCCACGGAATGTTTCCTTCCCATGCTTCTGCCGCAATGAACACAAGGAAAGGTAGGTGGAAGCAACTTCCCACATTCCTCCAATAGTACCTCATCAGAGCAGGACAGCATGGATCTGCACCAGAGTATCAAATAAATCCCACAAGAAAGGGCAGGTAAATAGTTTAGGGTGAGCAGATCAATGAGTTCTTGGAAACTTTCTACTTGTTTTGCTCAGCAACTTCTTTTTCTTTTGCCACCTCTGCTGCTATAGGATAATGTTCAGGCTTTATTATGTCCTGTGTGCTACTTTAAGGAGCTTTAGTGATTGCATGCACAGTGCATGTGTCTCTGCTAGAGTAATAACTTTGCAGCTGGAGGAACAGATTGGTTCTTTTGCAGCAAGAGCTTCCAAATAATGAAAGATCAGATTAATTCTAAGAGGTTGGGGGCCAGAGTGCATCTACTGTTGGAATTTTAGAAGAAGAAAAATGCTGCTAAAACATGCAGTGAAAATCTAATTGCTGGTCCAAGAGGATCTTGAATGTATGGGGTGGTGTGCTAATACTGTTGGAGACAAGCATACACAAAAAAAGACTATTACATTGGCAGGCATGTAAACAGAGACAATAGACCAGAGCTAACCCATCAGCACATAATTATGGGCTTTCTAAAATGCAAGTTAAGTACATATAGGGGGTATTATCAACCTAGCATGTAGATACTATAGGTTAGATAGAGGAGATCTGTACATGCCACAGTGATGGGCATGGATAGATAGAGATGAATAAGCCTGGAGTTCATTTTGAGAGAGAGCATTGGCAGGGCAGACTACATGACTGCAACATGAGTACTTTGGGGAATTGATCTGGCCTCTCCCCCATCACACCCCAATAAGCAGGGTGTGCTGGTGCTCACCCTAGAAATCTCTGGGTCAGCACCCATGGGCACAAGTATGTGTGTCATACATGGGAAGGCAGGATCAAGTGCAGTGGGTGCCATTAGAACAATGTTCACAGGGCACTTGCAAGTAAATTGCCACTTAGAGTTAGTTCATGTAACTGCAATATTCATTGTTAATTCTTAATAAGAAGTACTGCAGTAATGTTCATTTCTCACAAGTAGTAATGGTGCAGATTTTAATGGTGTCTGCTCTAAACCTGCACAGAAACCTGAAAAAATGAGAAGGCAATATTCTTGCCCAAATAGCTTGGCCATTCCTGATTTATCCTTCCCCCAAATAAATTGGAGATGAGGAAGTATAATGTTACAGGATATCCCTGCTGCATGATGCGTGGGAAGTCATGCTGAAAAGTAATGAATGGATTTGATGGGCATAGGATCAGTACTTTACCATCACAAGTTTCAGTTTTAAAGTACACAACCAGAACCAGGCACTGGTGTGCATCACAAAACAGATGGCCTCATTTCCCTAACTAAAACGAAACCGCTGCTTTGTTGCAAGAGTGCAACAGATCATCTGAAATCACCAACTTCTACTCTTCTTGTTTTCCCAGCACTTCAAAACTGTGGAACTATCTAACCCTAATTTGCTATATTCTCCCCTCCTTTGTGAATGGGGTTGGATGAATTCATGTGGCCTAATTTCAAACCCACTTGAACATCCTGTGTTTGAAAGTTTGAACTGAACACCAGCAGTGCCTGCCACTTAGGAGAGACTGTGGGGAAAAAAAGGAGTAGAGAAAGAACATTTCTAATAAAGACAACATCTCTCTCATACACAGGGCCCCCACAGGGTATGCTTAGCATTTAGAGGAGTCTTTTAACCTTGATACAGAGCACAGAGCTCTCCATAACGATTTATTGAATAATCCATGCGGAGTGGGGGGAAGCATTTAAATTACAGGGTATAAAAAGGTTTTCAGATTTCATTCACATTGTTCACTAAAATTGCTAGCTCCGGCATGTTCACCCATCTCTGCTCATTGCGCCCCCCCCATTTCTCAAAGCAAATTTAAAAGCTGAAGTGAGCTCCTCTGAAAAGAGCGTTTTCTAAAAGAAATGAGATAGCCTCAATGCCCAGGACTGTGATGCTACAGCACAACATGGTATGTGCACACCTGAATTGTACCGAACAATTTATCTTTATTATGCACTGCTTCCTGCGCTAGCCTATATTTTTTTCCCCTTCATTACACTTAAGTTTGAAGCATGAGCTAGGTGCACGAGCAATCGGACCAGGAAGCGCCGGGTAGGAAAGGAGCTTGAGAAATGGAGTTTGCTGCTCAGCATTGGGGGGAGAGGGAGGAAGGAGTTGATGATCAAGATCAAGTGCAGACCTTGCTCAAAATTGACCTCAGTGGCTGTATTTCCACTGACACCAGGTCTGAATTTGGCACTTTGTCTTGTATAAGCTTTGCTCACTTTCCAGGACATACCCATGGCCTTCCATGCTGATAAAGCCACCACCATTTCCCCTGTAAGCGCAATGGCTGCAACTAAGGGAGCAGTTCTTTCTCTTTGCTGAATTACATGTCCTTGAACAGAAAAATGTGGCTGGTTGAGAAAACAGATTAGGGTGCTCATCAGCCAGCGTCAGTGTTCTGGGCTTGGATCTACAGCAAGTTGAGTTACTCGTAAAAGATTTCATAGAGCCAGCCTAACCTCTTGACAGACAACTGACAGCCTCTGTTAAAGAGTCCAGCCCTAAGGCCACAGCTCCCACTGACATCGAAGAAGGGTTTGTGACCACCTGCACCAGTCCTGAATGTGGTCAGTAAAAGAGGGGGGCTGCAGGTCCAGATTGAGCTGTGCTGGCAGAGCTGCTTGGGGGCAAGTACAGCAAGGATGACAGTGAGGACTGAGATGCTTTGGCAGACATGCCTGGAATGGGATCCCCATAGGCAATGCTTTCTACTCCACAGTGGTGGAGGAGAGATGAACCACTAACTGCACTGGTCTGTTATTGGCTAATCAAAGGAGATGCATTGATCAAGCTCTAGAAACCATGTCCTGTCCTATTAGAGGATGTGAGCCTGCATGAGGGCGGAGCTAGGACAGCCTTAATGAAAGTCATCATCACTGGTCCTCCAGGAATTGTTTCTAGGGTGTAAAAGAAATGGCAGACCCCTGTTTTAAAGGCTCAGTGGAGTAGGGAGAGGAAACCAACCTCTGGTCACAGACTGATTCTCTGAGTCAGCAATTTGCCCATGTCTGCGGGAGGAAGCAATTATCAGACATACCAAAAGGGAATATTACCCAGACATTGCAATCCCACTCTTGTCAAGGTGAAGAGCCAATTCAGCCAAATGATAACAGATTGTAAATAGATACAGACAGAAGGACGTGAACAACCTGACTAAGTTAGCCCAGACACACAACATGCTCCTAAAGGTGCACTTCTTGGCTTACGTGCTAAGAATGTCACTCCCACATTTCAAAATGATGGTCCCAATTCACTGTTGCCTTGCCCCTTGTGCAGTCATTTATACCAGTACAAAGAGGGTCAAGAACATTTGCACTGGTGTAAATGAGTACACAAGCCCAGGGCAATGGTGAGTCTGGCCTATATAACTGAACAGAGAGAAAATTCAAGTCACTCTACAGACCCTGGATCTAACTCTGCTCTTAGTGAAATCAATGGCAAAACAGTCACCAAGTTCAGCAGGATTAGTTCCCGCAACCATCATCAAGCATTGAAGAAAGACAATAATACAATGTTCTTCCATGTTATGGTTGTTCAGTCCCCAGTATTGTGCCTTACATGGTACTGGCATTTGGGGTACATTGAGTGAACCATGTCATCTTTGCATCGTTTCCTTTTGCCGTTTATTGTCAGCTAATGATTTCCATTTGTTCTGTCTTAATCTCCCCTTCCATTCCCCCAGCAGACACTGCCCTCTTGTTACTCTTGGTCTCGGTGCTGGCAGCAGGGTCCCAATCTCCCAGCAGAGAAGCATCCAAGGAGCAGCCTGACACAGAGCTCCTAAAATGCCCCAGCTCATGTGCCTGCAGCTATGATGACTACAGCGAGGAACTCAACATCTTCTGCAGCTCCCGGAACCTCACGCACCTCCCAGAAGACATTCCCAGCAACGTTAAGTCATTATGGCTGGATGGGAACAATTTCCTTTCTGTGCCAGCTATGGCCTTCAGGAATCTTTCCAACCTGGACTTCCTTAACCTGCAGAGCAGTCAGCTGGCGAGCATTGAGCAGCACGCCTTCCATGGCTTAAAGGGCCTCTACCACCTGCACCTGGAACGGAATAGGCTGAAGCATTTGGCACCAAACACTTTCCTTCACACACAGAACCTCGCCTCCTTGAGCCTCAACAACAACCACTTCAGCAAAATCGAGGAAGGCCTGTTTGCTGGGCTCTCCAATCTCTGGTACCTGAACCTTGGGTGGAACTCACTAGTGGTGCTGCCTGACAGAGTGTTCCATAACCTGCCTAACCTGAGGGAACTGGTCCTGGCTGGGAACAAGCTGCCCTACCTGCAGCACCAAATCTTCTGCAGTCTCAGTGAGCTGAAGGAGCTGGATTTGAGTGGGAACTTGCTCAAGGGCATCAAGCTCAATATCTTTGTCAAGCTACAGAAACTACAGAAGCTTTACCTGAACCACAACCAGATCAATGCAATTGCCCCACGTGCATTCATGGGAATGAAGTCCCTCAGGTGGCTAGACCTCTCCCACAATCGTCTCATCTTGCTCTTTGAAGAAACATTCCTGGGCCTTTTGAGCCTGCACGTGTTGCGTTTATCCAGTAATTCAATCACCAGCCTGAGGCCAAGGACTTTCAAAGATCTCCAGTTCCTGGAGGAGCTGCAGCTGGGACACAACAGGATCAGGAGCCTGGCAGAAAGGACTTTTGATGGGCTAGGCCAGCTGGAGGTCCTTACACTGAACAACAACCAGATTCAAGAGATCAGGGTGGGGGCATTCCTTGGACTCTTTAACGTCGCAGTGATGAACTTGTCTGGTAACTGCCTCAAGGCACTTCCTGACTATGTCTTTAAGAGCCTAACCAAACTGCATAGCCTTCACCTGGAAAACAGCTGTCTCAGCAGAATCAGGCCACAAACTTTCTCCAGCCTTTCCTGCCTCCGGAGGCTCTTCTTGCAGCACAACACCATATCCATGATTGAAGACCAGAGTTTGAATGACCTGCATGATCTTTTGGAGTTGGACCTTAAGCACAACAGGCTGACCCATCTCTCCCCCAACATGTTTGTAGGCCTGAATAACCTGGAATACCTTCTCCTTTCCTCCAACCAGCTCTTGGAGATCTCTCACAACGCTTTCAGCCCACTTCAGCGTCTCTTCTGGCTCGACCTCTCCAACAACCATTTGGAGATGCTGGACAACACCACAATTACCCCCTTAGCAAACTTGCGGTATCTTAGTATCAGAAACAATTCTCTGGAAACCTTCTCAGTTGGTTCTCTGGGCCCTTCACCTGTGCTGGAGCAGCTGTGGCTGGAAGGAAACAAGTGGCACTGTAATTGCTCACTGAAGGAACTGAGAGACTTTTCCTTGCAGCATCCCACAGTGGTTCCACGTTTTGTACAGTCCCTTACGGAGGGGGATGATTCCCACACACCCGTGTACGTGTACAACAACTTGACCTGCCTAAGCCCACCAGACCTGGCAGGCCTTGACCTGAGGGAAATCAGTGAAGATCACTTTGCTCACTGCTAACTAACACATTTCCTCTTTACAGAGGACTTTCTGCTTTCTATAGTTGGCAGCATTAGACACATACTTGCACAAGTTCAGGTAGAATCTGGAGAACTACTTTCCTATGGGCTAATAAGTAAAAGGGTATCGCTATCTGGCATCTCAACCACCTTCCCTGATCTCTTTACCAAGCTCACCGGGGTAGCAGTCCAAAATAGCATGTTCCACCATTATCCAAGGAGACCAATATGATTGCACAGCACTCTTTAGCTTTCTCTCTCCATGCTGTACCATTACTATATTTGTATAGCTGCAGTTTTCAACAGAACCAGCATACCAGCTTTGGCTGAGCAGCCGGGGTAAACAGGTTCTTTGGACTTTGCAATTACCTTTGGGCTATTTGAACTTAGCATTGTGATTCAGAGCCAGCATTCCTTTGCCCAGCTCTGAAAAGTGAAGGAAAGAATGGGTGTGTGAGAAGTTATGAGTGGACAGGAGCTTTCTCCGAGGGCTGTTTTCCAATTCCAAAATTAAAACTGATTTTAAAGAACCCAAACAAATGATCATAGTACAATAAGAGTCTGACTGAAAAGCCAACCTGAAAGGGTATTGCCACTAAGGTCCAGCATTTCGGTCTCACTCCTGAGCTGGGAGCAATGGATAGGCAACCTGTCTAGCCACCAAGGAGCAAGGAACATCTCATATTAGCTTTTTGTAGCAACCACTCCTGGTTAGCAGAGGTGCTGTTGTCAATGGATCATGGAGACAACCCTCCTTAATGGAAAAATATCACTGCAACATGAGGACCTCAGGCTGGGGAGAGCAAATGGAGAAACCAAGATCCTCTTGAGCTAGGGGAGGAAAGTCTGGGCCACAGTGCTCATTAGTGGGAATGCTGATAAAGTTAAATATCATTGCCCCAGAATCAGCCCAGTTGTGACTAGGTAATGCAAGCAGGGGCTTCATCCCATCTGTACTGCAGTAGCTTGGAGCAGTGGTTGTCAACCTTTTCCATTCTGTGTGACCCTGCGTTGCAATGCAAAAAAGTTTCAGGAACCCATAAAGCATTCTGTGATTGTACAACATCAAACACAATGGGGCCTGATCCATAACTAGGGCCCCAGGTGCTACCATAATGGAAATAATAAAGGGAGGATGACCATGACCCCCCCAAAACCTGTTCTTGAATTCCAGTTGAGAACCCATGGCTCACAGGAGAGGAAGTCAAGGGCAGAGCCTCATCAGTAATATCTGGTCACTGAAGCCAGGTATCGTGTAAAGCTTAGGGAAAAGGCTTGAAAAACAGACACCCGACCTGTAGTTTTAGGAGAGCAGAGCGCACATGAAAATGGGTTACTGGAATGGGTTACCTAGGGAGGTGGTGGAATCTCCTTCCTTAGAGGTTTTTAAGGTCAGGCTTGACAAAGCCCTGGCTAGGATGATTTAGTTGGGGATTGGTCCTGCTTTGAGCAGGGGGTTGGACTAGATGACCTCCTGAGGTCCCTTCCAACCCTGATATTCTATGATTCTATTCTATGACAAGCTTTTAACAGCTCCTTGCAATGGCAGATTTAGGCAGGTTTAAGAAAAGCCATGCACATCAACTCCCTGATAAATCACAGCAGGCAAATAAACCTTTGGAGCTACTGCTGCTCATCTTGTGATTTTTTTTTTTTTAATTTTGTACCTCAACTAGTTAGAATTCTTATAAAAAAAGAGTTGTGCTCGTGAGCAGCAGACACTGTTTAAAGTCTCAGTCTCTTGCCATTTCCTGCCTACCTTAAAAACCTCCACCCCAAGCAAAGCTAGAGCTTGTTACAGAGAAATTGCTTTCAGACTTCATTATTTAAGTTTGATAGATGGTTTTTTTCAAAGTGGTGAAGTGACTTAGGTGCACAAATCCTATTGATTTTAGTGGGACTTGTGTTCCTAAGTCTCTTAAGCATTTCTGAGAATCCTATCCTGAGTTCAATTGCAATCAAAAAGATGAGCGGTCTGATCCTGCTCCCACTGGAGTCCACAAGAGTTTGCAAAATCAGTTCCTCAAGGAGTCACACTTGGATGCAGATTGCCAGGCAGATACCAGATCACCTCGGTTGCACCCAACAGGCTATAAAAAGGTGGAAACTGTTATGAAATGATCTCAGCCAACCAGAGTGTAGGGATACTTGGCTCATTACTGCCCACAGGTGTTTAATTATGCAAATCCCTGCACTTAGATTGGTAAAGGAAGGTGCTGGTTGCAATAATATATATATATATATATATATATATTTTATAACTGCAATGTGCTCTAATAGAGTGCAGGTATCTGCAGTGCTGTTTCTCCTAGCTGCTCACAGAATTCCACCTGCACATACTCAATACAAATGGCTGACTCACCCCTACAAACTAGTACCCTGCCCCCTTCACTCAGCTGCTTCTTACTCCTGACAAAAGCTAAACCCACTCCCCAGCCCTTTACCCTGCTGGTTTATTTCAGGGAGTGCTCATTATGTACTTGGCCCTTTCTAAGCAGCAGGCTCAGGTCATGCCCCAAGAACAAAGGTGTACAACATACTGAATAAGCAAAGTGGTCAAGGTGGTTCTTGACAATCTCTTGGTAATAGAAAGAAATGCCCACTGCTGACATGTGCAGGACTCTGAAGGAGATGAGCTTGTACCTAATGGAGTGGGAGACAATGGGAATATTCACAAAGGGAGCAACATACACAGAACAAATAAGGAAGAGGATCTTAGCAGCAGCGTTTTGTCTGGAATGGAGGGAACCAGGTGTGTGCCAGGAAAGCCAGAGAGGTTTCAGTAGACAAGACAAAAGATGCCAAGGCATGGAATAGAATTTTGGTGACATGGACAGAAAGAAAAGGCTGGATCTTAGTGATATTACAGAGGAAGGAGGGAGGATTCAGACCCAGCCTGGCTGTGTGGAGCAGGGTAAAGGGAGGAGGCAAAGAGAACCAGAGATCATAGGCTTGAGTTAGCAGAGGCTGGTGGTAGAGAATGGGGTAGCAGAGAGGAGTTGGAAGAAGGTAAAGTTCAGTTTAAGCTAGCAACGAAACAGTCTGATGATAGATGTGCAGACTTTGAATCTGTCTTCACAAACATTTAATTCACCGCAAGTTGGGGTGTAAATCTACCGCACTAGCCTGCCACATTTTTGCAGTCTGTGCGAACCCTGGTGACATGCACTTTGGTCTAGTCCTGTTTCAAAGAGGACCAAATCAAAGCACATTAACAAACTGTTACCAGGCAGCAGCAGGGTCCATGTAGTCAGTTAGTTCACGGCAGGCTAGTGTGGTGGAGATTCACGCTAGAGCTCTGCCCAGGACTATTTTTTTAAACCTGCTCTAGTATCCACTCCCACCTGATTCCACTTTGTTTCTTGTATTTTTATCCCGCTCCCATTCACAAAAACCTTAGATCCTGCAAATCCTGCAAGAGAGAGATTCCCTCATGCTACAAAAAAAAGAAAAAGAAAAACACCAAACAAAAAAAAGTTTTTTTATTATATATTAGGGCTGTGTAGCGATTAAAAAAATTAATTGTGAGATTAATTGCACTGTTAATAGAATACCATTTATTTAAATATTTTGGGATTTTTCTACATTTTCAAATATATTGATTTCAATTACAACACAGAATACAAAGTGTCAGTGCTCACATTATTTTTTATTACAAATATTTGCACTGTAAAAAAACAAAATAAATAGTATTTTTCAATTCACCTAAGTACTGTAGTGCAATCTCGTTATCGTCAAAGTTGAACTTACAAATGTAGATTTATGTACAAAAAATAATTGCATTCAAAAATAAAAATGTAAAAAACTTTAGAGCCTACAAGTCCACTCAGTCCTACTTCAGCCAATTGCTCAGACAAACAAATTAGGTTACAATTTGTAGGAGATGATGCTGCCCACTTCTTGTTTACATCACCTGAAAGTGAGAACAGGCGTTCGCATGGCACTGCTGTAGCCAGCGTTGCAAGGTATTTACGTGCCAGATGCGCTTAAGATTCATATGTCCCTTCATGCTTCAACCACCATTCCAGAGGACATGCGTCCATGCTAAAGATGGGTTCTGCTCGATAATGATCCAAAGCAGTGCGGACCAACGCATGCTCATTTTCAACATCTGACTCAGATGCCACCAGCAAACGGTTGATTTTCTTTTTTGGTGGTTTGGGTTCTGTAGTTTCCACATCTGAGTGTTGCTCTTTTAAGACTTCTGAAAGCAATACTCCACACTTTGTCCCTCTCAGATTTAGGAAGGCAATTCAGATTCTTAAATCTTGGCTTGAGTGCTGTAGTTATTTTTAGAAATCTCACATTGGTACCTTTCTTTGCGTTTTGTCAAATCTGCTATGAAAGTGTTCTTAAAACAAACATGTGCTGGGTCATCATCCAAGACTGCTATAACATGAAATATATGGCAGAATGCAGGTAAAACAGAACAGGAGACATACAATTCTCCCTCAAAGAGTTCAGTCCAATGTTCCCTCTAATTTTTTCCATCCACGTGCAGAATAAATATGTGCACCAAGGTATGTGCGGATGTGTGCCACCAATAAAAACAAAAAACCTAGATATCATATATATATATTTTTAAAAAGTTACCATAGAGATAATTACTCCAGCCAGGACAGGTTAGGCAATTTAGAACTCACTACTCAAAGAATTAAATTTAAGTGTAAGAGAAATAAAAATTATGAAATGCATAGACCAGTCAAAAAACTCAAATAACACACTTTGAACGAAAAAATTACAGAGAATGAATGTGCATTGCAGGAAGTACCAAGAAGTAACAACAACAATAATATAAATATGTGCTGGAAGGTGAGTGACACAGAGACAGTGTGTGTATGTGAGAGTGACACAGACAGTGTATGTGCTGGCTGCTGGGGAAGTTTCTGAGCGATGCCATGCGCTGTCTCTTTAAGGTATTCACTGAAAGCTCTCCTGCTCTGTCCTAAGCCCTGTCTCCCCTCCCCAGTTCTGCAGAGATGGGGTACATGGGCAGGAGGAAGTGGGATAGGGAGGGAGAGAGCAAGCGGGGCAGGGGAAGTCTCAGAGACTGTGTGCTGTCACTTTAAGGCACTCTCTGGGAAGGGAAGGCTTCAAGGCTCGTTCAGACCTCAGACCACAGCAGCTCTCCTGCAGTGTCCTGAACAGGGGTGTAAGTGGGCCTGTACGGTGTATCGATAAGAAGCCGATACCGGCCCGTACACAGCCCAAGTTAAAGTGCTGCCGCAGCAGCACTTTAATGTCACTGCCCCTTTTGCCTCCCCCGTGGGCAGCACTGCTGATAGAGTCCCTGCCAGCAGGGCCGCCCACGGGGGGAGGGGCAGCGACGTTACAGTGCTACTGCGGCATCGGGGCCCCAGGCCCTTTTAAATGGCTGCCGGAGCCCCAAGGGCCAGGAAGCACAGATGGGCTGGCTGGGGGAGGCTGACCCCCAGCCCCGCCCCTTCTGAGGGCCTGAGCCATACTGGTAAGAATTTAATATTACTTTCACCTCTGGTCCTGAGCCAGGATGTTCCCTCTCCCTTGCTCTGTGGAGATGGGGTACAGGGGCGGATAGAAGGGGGCACCCTGACATCAGCCCCCTCCACCCCCCGCTCTGCACAGCCAGAAGGAGAGTCCTGGGAGCAACTTGGCTGCAAAGCAGCGGGGTGAGGGGCACCTGAACACACACTGCCGGATGTGCGTTGCACTTGAATCCCTCCTGGGCAGCTGCCCAACAGCACTCAGAGGGAACACAGGTTCAGTCACATATTTAATTAACGCATTTTTTTTTTTCAAATGAGCATCAGCAGCATGGAAGCATGTCCTCTGGAATGGTGGCCAAAGCATGAAGGGGCATATGAATGTTTAGCATATATGGCATGTAAATACCTTGCAATGCCAGCTACAAAAAGTGCCATGCAAATGCCTGGTCTCACTTTCAGGTGACATTGTAAGTAAGAAGTGGGCAGCATTATCTCCCGTAAATGTAAACAAACTTGTTTGTCTTAGTGGTGGCTGAACAAGAAGTAGGACTGAGTAGATTTGTAGGCTCTAAAGTTTTAGATTGTTTTTTTTACATAACTGTAATCAAAAACAAAACAATCTACATTTGTATGTTACACTTTCACAATAAAGAGATTGCACTACAGTACTTGTATGAGGTGAATTGAAAAATACTATTTCTTATGCTTATCACTTTTACAGTACAAATATTTGTAATACAAATAATAATATAAAATGAGCACTGTACACTTTGTATTCTGTGTTGTAATAGAAATCAATATATTTGAAAATGTAGAAAAACATCCAAAATATTTAATACATTTCAGTTGGTATTCTATTGCTTAACAGTGTAATTAATCGCGATTAATTTTTTGAGTTAATCGTGTGAGTTAATTGCGATTAAATCGACAGCCCTAATATATATATAAACAAACAGAATTGAGACATATTTTTACCACTAAAAGAATAGAATAAATCTTGCTTAAACCACGTAAAAAAAGACTTTAGCTCCTGTTATAATAGACATCACATCTTTTTCTATCCCTCGCTTACATTTAAGTTTTAAAGTGTTTTCCTGCAAATTACCGCTCAGTATACGCCTCAATGCAGTCCATGTCCTGTGACTCTTTACTTCCTTCTCATCAGAGCAATTCCCACCCCTGCTGGGGGAGGGGGAATGGCTCCCTTCAGAGCCCCTCATTGGCTGTCACAAAGGGAAGCCTGATCAGCAAGGCACAACAGAGCTTGCTGCTTGCCTTTGCAGCACTTCTAGTGAGAAGGCAAGCTGGGATCAATGATATGAGTTCCACATCTGCACACCCATCATTTCGCTCCCAGGAGCACTACAATGGGTAGTCACCGGCCTCTGGAACATCCATCCTGATGGGGAAAGGAGGATGCTGTTCAGAGATTCTATGGAGGCAGTGACTCAAGACCTCCCTCGCACTTAGACCAATGACTGTTTTGATTGGGTAGCCCAGATTCATCCTGATACTAAGACAGAAGTGATGCCAGACTTGATTTAGAGAGGACCACCTTCTCTAGCCATAAAGGCCAATGTAGCACTTCCTTAATCTTAAAAAAAAAAGTGGCCAACAGAGGGGAACCATTATTTGCTACCAAATACAAACAGATTCATAAGGCTGTAGGAAGGAAAGTAGGATTCAGTTGGGGGGAAGAGGACAAACCCCACTCCACCAAAAAAAAAAAAAAAAAAAAAAAAAAAACCCACACACCACACAAAATGCAATGAGACATTTAGATGGTAAGAACACATTATTTAATGTCTGTAGCCTTTACAAATATTCCTGAACCCTGACACCTTTCAGGGAGCCAAAAGAAGGTGTGTTCCTTAGGTTAGGCATGATAAGATACAGACTCAGTAAACAGACTTCAGAGCTCCTGTAGAGACTTGATGTCATCACACATGCCTTCATAGGCATATTCTGTACCAAATACTTATGGCTTCAGAGTGAGATGGCTCAGCTAGGATCTAGGGTCAGAGGATCTGGCATGAAGCCGACAGCAGTCACTGCGAACTAGGAAGTACCATGTGTGCAGCACTACAGAAGCAATTGGGGGAAGGTAGCAGCAGCAGGAGTTGGGGGTGGAGATTACTGGTGCTATTCAGTTCAATAAGGGAAGGGTTTCCTGTCCTGGATCACTACCCCAGTATTTGCCGCAGAGACCAATGGCTACACACAATTGACAGCGCCAAGAATACTGCAGAAATGAGCAGGAGCACCACAGCATGAGGGGAGCCATCTTCGCAATGTACTAACGTAGCAGGAGTTCATGGGCAGATTAAACATTCTCTGTGTGACTAGAAAAAGCTGCACCACCCGTGCCCCCATAGCCAATTCCAGGACAGCCATAGTGCTCAACTGTTCAGAAGGCAAATGGTGTTGCAAATGCACACTCCCCCTTAGAGAGCAATGGCAAGCTCTAGTAAGGTCTCTTCAAGGCTTTAGTAGTGACAGTGTCACTTCCCTTTCCCAGATCTCTGCAAACTGGTCCTAAGGACACCCTTCCCCTGCAAAATGCTTTAAAATAGCTTTGACATTTCCCATCGGCTTGGAGCATGGCTGACAGCGCTGCAAAGATGTGGCCAACGAGAGTCCAGCCTTAGAAACACGCTCAGAATGTCCTGTCCAAGATCTGCTGGGCGATGTGAGCAAGGGCAGGGAAGGCAGAGCTCTTGGGAAACTCCTGGATGAAATCTCTGCCTTCCTCCAAGCTCTGAGTGAGCTGGGGATCAAGGGGAACACACCCTGTGTGAGAGGGCAAAGGGAGAGAATGACTGTGAGACCACTGGGACGAGTTACAGAGATGAGAGTTACACATGCAAGTCAGAGAGACAAAGGTGGGAGTGAGACACCCACATCAACCAAAGAAGAGACAAAATGATAAGACAAACAGGACTGAGCATTATTAACCTCCTTACTGCTCACTTGCAAGACTAGGTTCTAGACATGTGGCACCATATCAGACATTTTCTGGGTAGAAAGGAGCTATAAGTGCTTCTAGCACCACAATCAGCAGAGATTTACCCTGGCATCACTGTCGAGACTATTGCTCCTTGATTAGGGGGAGGAATAAATAATTAAGGAGGTTTAAATAAATTCCTCATTTCTCTCACAAGAGCTCCACTGGACTCTCAGTGGTGCTGCCTGTGTTTGCCGTTACCTGACGGCAGGCAACTAGGATCACTCCAAATCTCCCACCATATCCAAAGCCAGACTGGACTGTCAGGTTCTCTGCCTCTGTTCTCTACTGGCCAGACATACAATGACCACATCCTTTTGGCAGCTCTATGCTCCTCTCCCAAACCAGATTCTCTTCAGACCTCAACTGGAGATGCCCCTCCTTAGCTTGCCCCTCAGACCTCAACTGGTTTCTGGACCTCATTCCATGCTCCTTGTGGCACTGTGTTCTCACCACTCACCAACCATTTGCTCTTCTGATCTACCCCTCCCACTAGGGAGGGCTCTGTATTCAAAAGGCACTCACCTAGGAATGGGACTCCAGCATGCCTGGCCAGCTCTTCACCACCCCCTTTGGAAAAGAGGTTTGTGCACTCCTGGAAGAGCAGAAGAAACAGCATTTAGTCACCAGGAACTTCCCAAAGCAGAAGTTCTGCAGACCGCCGGGCATCACAGATGGGCAACATGACTGTTTATCTGGGTACATTTAATGCAGAGAATGATACAGCTATCTGAGCAAGCAACGCTCATTTGCCTCTGGCAGCTGCTGATCCCCCCACTTCATGCACTTCCTCAAAGACATTCTTAGCCCTCATCACCCAGTAGGAAGACAAAAGAGTTGCCTCTCCTGAACCTACCCCAACAGCCAGCCAATGAAGGAGGGCAGGGTCCACAAAGCGGTACAGTCAGCCGCTCGCCTCCAGAGATCTACCACATTACCTTCATGGCATTCCCTGGTCTCTCAGCAGCCAAGGGACCACAGTCAAGAAAAGTCAATTCAAACCCAGGCCTCAAGCATAACAATGTAGCAGATTGCCTAGCACCCCTTTGAGGCAGAGGGGTACTCAACCGTGGGTCAGTTTTAAAGGGCTCACCAAACAGTGCGGGCAGACGAAACCACTCATGTTCTCTACAATCCCGATCACTCGCAATCCTGTCTTCTTACAGAACATCAGCTCTCGCCTGACATCCCCTATAGACACCGCCTGTGGGCACAGAGTCATGGGGTATCAGTGATAAAGGGCCAGCAAAATCAGAGAGGTGCATGTCTGTCTTTCTGCCCATTCATCCAGTGCTGCCAATCCTTGAGATTAGGGCAGGGTACACAGATACAGGTTGGAGGGATGAAGGGAGTAGAAATGCAGAACTAATAGCCATAGAGAGACACTGACATTCATACAGGGTCATGTAAACACAAACCTAAAGGCATAATGGGGTCAATAAAAATATTAGTTTGGTGTGACCCCAGGGCAGGGTGTGGAAACATCTGCCCCAGCAAGCATTACATACCTGTGGCGTCGTGACCAGGACTGCCCCGAGAGGCTTATATGGGCGAAGGGATTCTACTGTAGAGATGTGCTCATCCGAGGTCCCCGGAGGTGTATCCACAATGAGGAAGTCGAGATCTCCCCAGGTCACGTCGGAGATAAACTGCTTTATCAAAGCTGCCAAAACAAAATGGAGGAAAATCTTTGCTTTCAGCTGAGGTGTGGTCTGTAATCTGAACAGTGCAGCAGGTGTTAGATATCAGATCACCACACTGTGTGAACAGATAGGTGCAAAAGAATAGACTTAAGTAGGAAGAGAAGCCCTTCATCAACAGAAGCAGTGGCAGTGCCATCTTCCCTCAGGGTCTCTATCCTGCCCTACAGGGAATGCATCTAGGTGGCAAGAGAATAGTTCAGTCTCCAAGGCCATCGAGATTCTGTTCTGTGTGCCAACAATAGCGAGCATTATAGATGCCTGTCCAGAGAGCACAGGACAGATCTACCAGCTCATACCCCAGGGCTGGTTTACACTACACAGTTCGATCGACATAAGGCAGCTTATGTCGACCTAATTTTCACACTACAGCCGTCCTCCTGCAGATGTAAGAGCCCCATTACACCAACATAATAGCTTCACCTCCACGAGAGGCGTAAGGCTTATATCAGTGTAGCTTAGGGCAATACTGCGTCCCTTACATTGGCTGTCTTGTCAATTTCACGGCAGGAGCCATGCTCCTGGCAGGGAGTTGAGGTAAAAAGCCCAGGGCAGCTTCGGACACCGATCCCAGCTGGGAGCCAGGAGAAGAAGCCAGCAGGAAAGGGGAGCTTCAGATGATGACCAGGCCTAGATTGAAAGCAACAACCTAGAGGTCAAAGTCTGTTATCCAGCCCTAGTTCGCCTGCTCAAACGTAGCAAGAACTACAGACTGCAACCCATGCCTAAGCACAAGGGGATAATGAGCCATATGCAAGACAAGACCAGCCTGTAAGTAAGGCAAGGATGTATTTCAACGAGTTTCATTTTCGCAGGAGGTGCCCTTGCTGTAGGACAGTGGTCCCCAAACTGTGGGGTGTGCCCCCCCCGGGGGGGGGGGGGCTGGAGCCCTGTTCCACCCCCAGCCACAGCTCCACTCTGCCCCCTGCTCTGCCCCCAGCCCAGCTCTGGTCCCAGCTGCAGCTCCACCCTGCCCCCAGGCCAGCTCCACCTCTTGCCCCAGCTTTCTCCCCCCATCTCCCACCAAGTTCTGCCCCCAGTTCTGCTTCAGCCCAACTGAGGATGGAAGCCTTGGCTGTGCAGTAATGGAGAGGGGGCACAACAGGAAAAGTTTGGGCACCATTGCTGTAAGGTCACTACCAAGAGTAAAAGCATTCTGTACCGTTTTTCTTGGGTCCTCTCCAAACCACAGCATCGTCTGGCTTCTCCAGCAAGAAGCCAATCGACATGAGAGAGATGCTTTTGTCCTGGTCGACGAAGACAGGCACCCAGCCACTGTCACACTGGTGCACGCCCTTGCCCTGGACTTTGAGCATTTGAGGGATGCTGGGGCCACATAGGTCCACATCCAGGATCCCCACCTGCCAGTGAATACGGGGAACCATTCAGACAATCCCTTACACTAAGACAGCACAGAGGGCCACCACAGTGGCAAAACATAACTCTTCACTGATTTCTACAGCCCAGACCTTATGGAAAGGATGGCTTAAAAGCCTACACATCATATTTGAAATACACAGGAACCACATGTTCAAATCCCAGATGAGTTCACACAGCCCTTCACCTTTCCAAGGGAGATCAGTGTGTTGTCACTGAACTTCTGGACAGAAATCTTTCAAATGAGACCTTAAAAACCATGGCCCATCTGCTCTGCAGGACTTTAAAGAGCCTTTGGGGCATTTTGTTTGCCCTGTGTACTCAGCCACAATTCCCCACTGCCACTATTGTTGTGCTGAGTGGCTGTCCCTCCTTCCACTCGCCTGCCCTCCCTCCCCCACAAGAGGCCACATTTTAGTTAGTGTGTCTGTGTATTAAGTGCTTTGAGAGCCTTTGCCACAATGTAAATTGTAAACATTCATATAGCTCATGTCCTGCTTATATGCACAGGAGGGCCCCTCCCTGTTCCAAGTCATTCTCTCTACCTTTCCATAGGCAAAGCCCAGTGTCCTCTCAGACCCCTAGAAACCTTTAGAGGGATTTTGCCTCCCCTTTCTTTTTCCTACTCATACTCATGCCCTATAACTCGGCATTGCCCACACAATAGCTGCCCTAAAGCAGGACAGGCAAGACAATAGGAGGCCTTGGAGAGCAATGACAGCAAAGGTCAAGGACCCAACCCTCATGGTCTCCATCCACACAGCAAGTGTGAGACTATCCCAGTAGCTTTTAACACAGAGCATAGTATATCGAAGCCTGCCAAGTCCAGGGCAGATATTACTTAGGAAAGGGAGGCAACATAGCCTAGTGTTGAGGTCTAGGTGTCAAGGAACCTGAGTTGTTTTTGTTTTTTTTAATAGACTATCAGGGTTGGCAGGGACCTCAGGAGGTCATCTAGTCCAACCCCCTGCTCAAAGGGGGACCAACCTCCAGACTGATTTTTGCCCCAGATCCCTAAATGGCCTCCTCAAGGATTGAACTCACAACCCTGGGTTTAGCAGGCCAATGTTCAAACGACTGGGCTATCTACTCTTGGTTCTTCCACTGTCTCACTGTGTGACTTTAGACAAGTCACTTCCCCACTCTGCCTATTTCCCTATTAGCATAATGTGGACAATTATAACGAACAAGTTTTGCACAGCGCTTTCATAATATTTTGCACATCTATAGCATCTTTATCGGAGGACCTTAAAGCTGGACTTTGCAGCTTTTTTAGTCAAATAAATGCAAAAAAATCAGAAATCATATAGTAAAAATAATTTTTGCTCAATCTCAGCAGCATGTTCTTGAAGGCTCTTAATGACTAAATAAAAAATGCTACAAGATGCTTAATACCTAGATTATGAGAGCAAAACCCCAGACTAGAATCTTGGGTGCACATGGGGAAGGAGAATACACTCATGACTGACACATGGAAGCTTGCTCACCTTCTTCCCAGCGTGCCGTAAAGCCAAAGCCAGCTCTGTGGAGACAGTGCTTTTTCCCACGCCTCCTTTTCCTGAGAGCACCAGAAGGATGTGTCCAACCCGAGCCAGGTTACCTCTCTCTGTGAAGGACAACGGAACAACACTGAGGCATCCCTGCGCCTCTACACAGCATCATGCTGCACTGAGGATGTATGAATAGCAATGCCATAGGCAGCCAGCTGAGTGACTCCTCACATTTCACAGCTAGGACATCATTCCCACTAAAGGAGCTATCACCATGTAAAGTACAGAAAAGACATTTTGGCTAAGGTGTTGCAGAGTGTTTAAAAATAGTGGGGCAACCTGAGTCAAAATGTGATGGTGGCACACAGGAACACAGCTGTGACTCATCAGCTCAACATACAGCCAGTGGGTGGTAAGGACTTTAGCTCTGATTCAGCAAAGCACTTAAACTGTCCTCAGTGGGACTTAAGCACATGCTTAAATGCTTTTGTCACTACTGCTCTGGGCCAGATTGAATCTGGGACCTAGTGAAATGCTCTGGGCCTTCCCTCTCCTCAGCCGTCAGTCCCCTAGGAGTTTCCTCCTTTCTGTGCTGTGCAGATCTTGTTTTTCTCGATGTGTTAGTGTCTTGTTTTAAATTTTCTTCAGTTTGCTTGCTGCACAGTCAGTGTTTGCTCTGGTCTAAATAACTTCTGTTTATGACTCATACACAGTGTGCTTTCAGTCCCCAGGGAAGGGCTGTGAACACATTCTTCTGAGATTCTTTAAATGGAATATAACTAGAGGGCCACAAGGGTACTGGGAGAGGTGGGAGAAAATCTGAAATCTGTGATCTAAAGATCCATCTAGAGACAAGAACTACACAGCTCCGAAAGCAAGAAAAATTCAAAATGGAGATAAATCCCTTGAAAGCCCCAGCAGACCTGCATTAACACATTCATTTCACGACTAATGACACCGGGGGAAATTACACCTTTGAACCATCCCGAGACTGAAGTTCTGTACTGAGTCACAGCACAGATAAGTGGCAGTGCGAGATTCCTCACCAATGAAATTCAACTTTGACCCAAGGGGACCAGCTTTACGCATAAGGGAGGAGGAGGATGGGTATTGTTACAAGTTTCTGGAGCTTGGGATAAATGACGCTGCCTCATGGCAAATTAGGGATCTTGGTTAGTTTCTGAACTCACATGCTATATTTGGCAGAGGGCTGGAACTTGCTGTACCTCCAGGACCAAAGACCACTGACAATTTTAAGGACCAATGTCTCATCAACCACCAGAAACAAAGCTTATACACCACAGGTTTTCAATAAACCCATCTTTCCAAAGGCAGACAGAATTCATCTCTGGGATCTTGTGTTCCAGCAAAGGCCTTTACTGCTAAAAATCAAATCTGGATTGTTATGTGGGAGCAAGGGAAAGAAGCACGGGATCAATGAGAGTAACATGATTTTAAAGCAAGAGTGCCACCTAATTTTGTTTTAGGTATGTTTTGTTACTGATTGTTACTTTAAGTGTTTCATAAACAAAGTTAATATCAGCACCTCTGCTGCAATTTGCAAATCTGACACAACTTCCTGAAGATTTTTTCTAAGGCCCTAATTATAGCTAAACCATCTCCATGAATCTTTACATTATCTGTACTTCTGCACTAGTTGGACCAGGTGTCCAATGGAGAACTCCCTCACCTGACTCAGAGATAACAAAGGACTATTTGAATTCCAATGGCTCCTCACATTCCTGAATGGTCAGTAACACATCCTGGAAACCCTAAGGACTCAGACATAAAGGTAAACACAAGCCTTATTAAGTCCAGGAAAAAAACAGGAATAGCTAGGAATAGTTAACGTGAGTCATCAAGGAATTTCCCGAACCTTCACATATCAAAGTGGGGTGTACCTCAGACACCAGGTTCCCTAAACCCGAACCATCAGAAGCAGCACTTGAGAGGAAGATGTGGTCTCCTGCTTCAGAGGGGGTTTCCAGTGTTTCAGGGAACATAAAATAGCAATCAAGGAAGAGGAAGACTCCATTTTACTGAAGAACAAGCTGAGTGAGAAAAACAGACTTCATCTTGAGATGGAGCCTGCTTTTACCATGGGAGAAGTAATCAGGAACTCAATCAAAGGTAACTCATAGCACAGATCTCTGCTCTCTTTCTCCTTTGTAATGAAAGGAAGAAATTGCAAGACGTTTCCATAGGTGTTTAATATCGAACATCCTTTTATGTAGGTTCTCTCTCTCTCCCTCTTTGGTTGTATACAGATGAATTGTCTGATTGTCATATTGTTGGGGAGCATATTAGGTGGCATTTACAAGGGTAGCATTGTTATTGCTCTCTCAAAGGGGCCAAGGACAAGAGAAAGCAGTGAGTTCCAAAGGCTAGATCCACAAAAGGACATAACTGCCATTTTAGGTACCTAGAGCTAACATGTGGGAGGACTCTGAGATCCTCAAACCCTCTATTCAGCTGCTGTCTAATCCCATAGGTGCCTACATCCCTCCTGGGAGATGCACACAAAACCATTACGGTCCTGACATCACCAAGCTGCTCGGTGCTCTAGGTCATGCTTAAGCCCTGTCAAGGCTGATTCCCCACTCTGGCACTTCGAGTGCAGAAGGTGGGGGCCCGCAAGGATTCTAAAAATTAATACTGGCCACTCCAGGCTTGTATTAAACTCCCAAGGTTACAACTTTTTTCTGACTTTGGATGGGTAGATGCTGCCACCACCCAAGTGCAAAAACCCCTTTTTGAGAACCTAGAAAGGTGCACTTGGGAATTCCTTCCTCTGGTGTATCCTCAAGCCCCCCCCCCCCCCCCCCCCCCCCGAGGAAGAGCTGAGAAAGAAAAACAAAGGAAATCAGCTGTTGCCACCAGCTAATTAAACAACATATGCACTCTTAGGACACAAAAATCCTAATCCTGTTCTTAAAAAAGGTAAATTTTATTAAAAACAAAAAGAAAGAAAATACATCTAGAACTTAAGCTATTGCTAGATTTAAAAAGAGCAAATATAATAATTAAGCATCAAGAATCGTTTTCTTGAGGTCCAGCTTAATGGTTACATGCAAAACAAAAGCATTTGGGGGTTACCACAGAGAAGTCCACAAGCCATAAAGAAATAAGAGAGATAAACCTAATCACATCTTCCTAGACATTTCCTGATCTACTTGCATATCTGGGGTTTCAAATGAGTAGTTTCTAGGTATGATTTAATGATTTTTCATACCTGGCGCAAGCTCTTACAGCATAGTCCAGCCCTGTCTCTGCTCTCCAGGAAACCCACCACAGACAGACAACTGGCTGGCTGGGCGTCCATAAAAGGGAGCTCTCCCCCCCGCCCCACACACACCCCTTCATTTATCACAAGACCTGATGGAATTCACAAGCTAGGTGCCCTTCTCTCACATCTCACTTGCAGGGCCTGATCCAGCCCTCTCTGAAGCCCTCACACAAGAGACAGGTAGGTGGCATGCAGAAGAATGCCCAATAACCCAGTGGTCAGGACTCTCACCTGGGAAATGGCAATGACCTGAATTGGGATCACTCATATTCCAGGAAAGAGCCCATCCGCATGTGATGGGGTGTTCTGGGGCAGGTCTCCCACAGCCACTCCTGTTGGAACTGGACCACTTTGTATGAATAATTAACTATTCATTGGGCCAGAAAGAAATTGATTCTACAACCTAGTGGTTAGGTCACTCACCCAGGATATGGGAGCCCCAAATTCCAGTTCCTGCTCCAATGAACATTTAACGATTTATACAAAGTGGAACAGTTCCAACCAGAGAGCTTGAGAGAGACCCACCCCAAAACACGCAATAGTATGGGGGTCAATCCTCCCCAGGGATGG
The DNA here is from genome assembly GCF_011386835.1 of Chrysemys picta bellii. Lineage (NCBI taxonomy): Eukaryota > Metazoa > Chordata > Testudines > Emydidae > Chrysemys > Chrysemys picta. Next base: position 48,608,225 of record NC_088800.1, read on the forward strand.
ATGCCCAAATCAGGCAGAACAGGGATTTGAAAATGGGTCCCCCACCTTCCAAGTGAGTGCCCTAACCTCTGGGCTATTGGTTATAATGGAGTGACCATCAATCTCCATCTCTCATGCATGTACACCTGAGTAAAATAGAGACGGGGACTGACCTGACTTAGAGCTTATCTATACTTGAAATGCTGCAGCGACACAGCCGTAACGCTATATTGTAGACACTACCTACACCGACAAAAGGGGTTCTCCCATCAGCGTATGTAACCCACCTCCTTTCTAGAGTACGCAATCCAGCATATGTAATCTATTTCTTCCATCAACCTGTCTACATAGGGACTTAGGCTAGTTTAACTACGTCACTCAGCAATGTAGATTTTTGACACCCCTCGGCAACGTAGCTGGATCCATCTTATTTTCTAGTTTAGACCAGCCCTTAGGTGCCTAAGACCAGGAGCAGGATGACAGCTGTGAATCCCAAGTGGAGATCTGTGCCTCCCTCTGGACCAGAGTAGGTATCTATTGATGTTTTGTTTACATCCCACCCCTTTGCTTGGCATTTTTGATTGGTTTATTTATTCAGCTTCAAGTTTAGCATAATAAGCCCCATTCTGTCGGTCCTAGTCTTAGGGTACGTCTTCACTACCCGCCGTATCGGCGGGTAGCAATCGATTTATCTTGTTAAGACGTGATATATCGATCCCCGAATACGCTCACCGTCGACTCCGGAACTCCACCAGAGCGAGCGGCGGTAGCGCAGTCAACGGGGGAGCCGCGGCCGTCGATCCCGCGCCGTGTGGACCCCAGGTAATTCAGTCTAAGATACTTCGATACTAAGTTGCGTATCTTAGATCCATTCCCCTCCCCCCCCCCAGCGTAGACCAGCCCTTAGGTGCTTAACTCTCCCCATGCCTGGGCACCTAACTCTGGGCTGAGGATTCCACTGGGCAACAGGACGCCTAAAGGTTAGGTACTGCAATGCTCAATGTTGCAACATCTAAGCCCTTTTGTGGATTTAACCCCAAGTTGCTGGTCACAGGAGAAGAGAAAATGTAGCTGGAATAGGACTGAGCTAGGTTATTAGTACTGTGTCACACCACAAATTCTTGGCAGTTTCATCAGTTTCTGCAAAGTCCATGTGACAGGGTTGAGTAAGATACCCTTCCACCTGGAAACTGGTGCTGTGCTGTTTTAGGTACTGTCCACACTACAAAAACCCACCGAACACCTACTGCATTAGACTACGATATAATTGTCCCCAAGATAGTTAGGCACAATCTGCTCTGAAAGGCTGTGTTTTAACTATGCTGGGGACCTACCTCGCTGTCACGGGGAAGCGACAGACCCCGGCTGGGAGCCACCCCCAGTCCCAGCGTAGCCAAAGCCCCGCCCCACCCAAGGCACGGCAGGCCTGGTCAACAGCGGCTCCGAGTGACGCATGTGGCTGTTCTGGGTGCCGCAGACACACAGTCCAAACAGCAACTGTTCAGCGATGCCCCCCGCGTTGGAGGCGGCTCCCGGGAGCCCATCGCTCCCCGCGCATAGCGTCGGGCAGCGACCGGGGACTAGCGTGAGCGGCTGAGCCTCGCAGTCCCCACGGCGCGGGGCTTTCCCAGCCTGGTGAGGCTCGTGGGCTCTGTCTCGGCACTGAACTACAGCAGCGAGGCGGTCCCAGCACAGCTGCGGGAGCCCTCCCTACAATCCCCCGCAGAGTGGCCCCAATCCTTCTGAACTTGCAGCTCCCACACTACTCACCCCCCACAGCCTCCATGCTGCCTCAAGCACTGCTCCTGCACTTCCGCCTGCCCCGAGGTCACGCGCAGAGGAGCGCCGCGGCCAATGGGAAGCCGCGCTCTGGGTGCAATCCCGCCCCGTGAACTAATTTTGGCCCTGACCTGACCTTGCAGACTGACGTTCCTCTCAGCCAATGGCTTCTGTGTTTCGTACCTGTTACGTTATCATGCTGTAAGCGCCTCGGTGGCTGCGTTAGAAACTTTCCTCCAATGGCGCAGCCCTCTGAGGACTGACAGCCCATATGGCCAATGGTATGAGAAATTAATGATTTTATCCCCGCCCCCTGATCTGTGAGCGAGGGGAGCACGGTCCAACTGAGAATGTCGGATGAGGAGAGGTCCCGTCTCCCGGAGAAGCCGCGGCCAATGGGCGCGGAAGGGGCGGTGCGGAGCGTGGATTGTTTATATCTTGGGAGGGGAAAAGTAGGTCAGAAGGAGAGCGAGGGTGGCCTACCTGGGGTCGTGGTAGCCGCTGCGGCGCAGGTAAGGGGGAGGCGGAGGCGGAGGCGGGATGCGGCTGCGGCCGGTCCGTGGACGGAGTGAGCCTGCAGCCTGTTCCGAGGCGGGGGGATCTGTGAAGGGTGGGAAGGATGCATTTGCGACCTGACCCCGGGCTGGGGAGGGGGATCTGCGCCGGGGGAGATAAGCCTGCGGCCGGTCCCTGGGGGGGGGGGGGGGGAGGGGAATCTGTGCAGGGAGAGTGAGCCAGCAGCCTGTTCTTGGGCGCGGGGGATCTGTGCTCTGTTAAGGGGCTGCTGTCTATGGGAGGAGGAATAAATCTTTGTGTGTGTTTAGGGAAGGGGTGTGAATCTGTAGCCTGTGGGTGCTTTAAAACCTGCTCTGTGGGGTCAGTCTTTGTCCTGTTTGGGACGACGGGGAGACCCATACTGCTCGCTAGCCACCCCTATTGCCCTCCCCTGGCATAGACAGGGTAGATTCTAGTCTGGGCTCAGTCCCAGGTTCTCTGAACGCCTGCTGGGTTTGTATTGGGGTCAGTCGTGTTCTCTGGCCAGGCTGGGCTTCCTTGAGCATAAGGGAGTGGGGTGGTGTCTGGAACTGGTCTGGTTCTAGCTATCTCTAGCAGACAGGAGCCATGCTGGCCTCTGTGTCATCACTGAGGGATTGACATGCTGCCTTGGATACCATGGAGATGAGTCTGGTGTAAGAACCTCAGGAGTACAGAATTGCCATCTGTGATGCTGGCCTGTACCTGAGAGCTCTAGGCAAAGTCACTCTTAAAACCCAAAGGCTTGAGTGCCAATTGCACACTAGTAACACTAACCTCACCCTCTTGTGCCCCAGGGATTCTGCAGTTAGAGCCCTGGCCTGGACAAATGGCTGATTTTGCCAGCTGCAGCCCTGTGGCTACCTTGTTTGCATCCTGAGGGAACCGAGTCTGTGTAGCTAGGTAGAAGGGGTCATTGTTATTGAACTGCTCTTTCTTCCTTAGTGTCCCTGCACATTTGGACAACTTTCTCAGAGGTACTTTGCAGCCTGGCATCACTCTTTGCCCTCGTGGTATGTTGAGTGTGACTTGAACATGGCTCTTGTAGTTGTGCAGGCTGCTGCTTTCTTTATTCCATGCTGACCTTGCAGCAGCATCATCACCTGCCCTCCTGACTATGAGCTCAGTTATTCTAATTCCTTCCTGACAGGGTAGCTCTGTCACTTACCTGCTGAGCAGATTGCAGGAGATAATTTGCTTGCTGCTCTGAGCAACCATCCTCATATTACATTGATCTTGGCATCCTTTGTTAACTGCCAATCAAGTGCCACATAGACCTGAAACTGGTACTGCTGGGCCTTGGCACATTGCATGCAATCAGCTAAAGCGTCATTCTAGACTTCCTCAGACCTCGTACTGCCCCAGATATCTGTGATCATGCGTGCCTGGCTTGCGGTGATCCCACTGTCTTGGGTCAGTGTGAGAATGGACCTGCGGTGTGATGGGCCCTCAGCCATGAGACTCTTTCCTCCCTGAAATCTGTCTTAGTCCTTTGTGCGTGACTTTTAAAAATGTGTCTGAACCTTTCTTCCTCCCTCCTAGATGACTGAGTATAGCCACTCTTGAGTCTGTATTAACCTTTACCTCTCTTGTGCTGTTTTCTGTTCTCTTCTGCTTCTGATGTGCCTCAAAATGTTTTTATTTATCTCTCTTTATGACTATGGCTTTTAATGCTTTATAGAGTGGCTTAAAATATATGAATTGCCTGGTATCTTTACAAATACTATTTTTAGTCTCTTCCACTGGAAGTAAAACTTTGCCCTTCCCTGTGGAGTATCACCCCACTCCAGTAACATTGTGTACCTCCTTGGGGTGTATTACCTCCACAATTCTCCCTCACCTATGGGCTAAATCCCTGCCTCTGGGTTATTGGCCCTCTAGCCTTACCCTAGTATCTTTCTTCTCCTTCTCACAGGCTCTGCTTTCAAACAGGTTTAACTTCTGATGTGTAATATCAGGCTAGCTTTTTTTGTGTCAAGTTAACACTTTACTCTCTTATCATCTTGGGCACCAATAATTAATCTTTTCCATTCTCCCCTAGAGATCTCTGATCTCATCTTCCTATGTAGTAGCAATGTTTAAACAACTTGGCATTCTGCTGATGCTTGACAAGTAACCTGGGTGCAGGTTTTCAATTAATCTGTTTAGGGTCCAATCCTGTTCCCACATGAACCACTGGCAAAACTCCTTGACCTCAGCAGCTGCAGGTTTGGGCCTTTAATCTTTGCTCACTGACTGAGACATGCTCTCCCTTCCCCATCACAGGTTAGATCCAATTGTAACTTATGGAAAGGAAGGAGAATGGTTCTCAAGTCTCAGCTGCTGAATAAAAACTAAGCTGATTCTTGGAGTTGTTTGTCAATAATTAGGCTTTGTCTGACTCATGTACTTCCTGCTACCTTCAGTCTCCCTGGGCTAGAAATAAATCACATTTGGATATGGACATTCTCTTCTTTCTCCCCTCCTTCAAAGGTACCTGATTGGGTTACTCAATCTGTACCTCTAGACCAACAATCTCCATTTCTATGTTCCTACCCCTCCCCGGGATATGTGTTCTTTTATGCCTCTTTCTAAGGTACTTTTCTTGCTGGGTCTGTTCTTCTGTAATGTTAGCTGGAGTGGGGGGAGAGACACCAAGAAACCCTCCTTCTTGCCCACCTTTGCTTTCCCTGTCTGTGAAATCCTGGGTAAGAGGAAGTCTAGCAAAGTTCGTGGAAGGCAATCAAATGCAGCCTCCTCAGCCCAAGGGAAGGAAGCCAGTTTCTGAGTTTAGTCCCCTCCTTCCATTTCAAGAACCCCATGCTCCAGAAAGCATTACCACAAGGACTACTGGCTCAATTGTCCCAGCTGATCTCAGCTGCTGGATTAAAGCAAAGTGAGACTCGTGTAAAATATCCAGGACCCAACCCATGTCAAACTGCACCCAGAGTGCATTAAGGAGCCAGGCCGGCCTCTGAACCTTAGGGATATGTTCCATGCAAGAGATACTTGGAACCAAATAGTGCAGAATGTGTCTGCCAAAGTTTAGTTTATTGGTGCAACCCCATTAGTCATTCAACTGGTAATCAAGGTGTGGGCTCTGCGCTGAGATCTCATGGCTGATGGGAAAAGTCACAACCTCTGGCCAAGCGCAGATGAAAAGAAACTCCCAGCAGCAGCCGCCAAGTGTCCAGTAAGACTCATAGAATATAGCAATCTTGCGTGGCAGATAGTTCAAGTAATTATTGATAACGAGACTACCTTTTTGGTTAAGGGATAGATTTTTTTTTTATTATTATTATTTTCCCCGAGCACCAAAAATGTACTGGGCTGTTTCCTTTGACTTCTCCCACCCCATTTTATCACTGTTATTGGTCTTATCCCAATTAAGCTTCAGCCAGTTCTCTCATCTTTGGCCCCCAGTCTTGGTTGGACCCTGGTAAAGCAGAACTGCACCATCCAGGTCTGAAAAGTGGAGACTTCCTGTATGTTTCCCCTACAGCAGCACAGCTTCCTACATCAATGGAAGGGATTTTTCCATCAATGTAACTTATCCACTTCTCCACAGCTATGTTGACGGAAGAATTCTTCCATTGATCTAGCTGTATCTACACAGGGGGTTAAGTCAACCTAACAGACTGGTATTTACACTTAAAACTGATTTTCAGGAATAAAACATTGACCACTGTCTCCTCTCCCAATTAGAACTCTGGCCACAGATTCCAAATCTATATGAGCTGCTCCTAAATCAGGTGTGTGTGGAAAGAGTAGGAAGCTGGTATTATACCATAAGGATTTCCACAGGGTCTCCTGGTGTAGGGCTGGTGTGTGATTCAGCACTTTCTTTCCTGCTTTAGGAATAGAATGAGGAACCAGAGTGTCTGTATTTCAGAAGGGGTGGGCTGGGAATAGACTCACAGAATCGTAGGACTGGAAGGGACTTTACAAGGTAATCTAGACCAGTCCCCTGCACTCATGTCAGGACTAACTGTTATCTAGACCAATAGTTTTCAGTTCCCTCACTGTCAGCAGTGCTCTGAACCAAATCTCTGGGCATCCCACAGGGAGGTAGAAATAGGTCATTGGGAAGAACAGAAAATCACATGAATCTCAGACGTGTGTGTTGCATAAAATGCTGGTAAATACCACTTATTTTTCTTTACTTCTTTCCTCTAACTCAAAACTGAGGTGTCTGTGGCAGTACAGTATATAGGCAGCACCCTGTCCACAGATCTGTTAAAGAGGCTAAGAGAAGGATCTTTCTCTCTCAGAATTGGTGTGGGAGAGTCCAGTGAATGATAAAGTGGCAGGCTTAGGCCAGTGCCTTTTTATTTCATTAGCAAAAGATAGTTAAGAGCTGCATAGGCCAGGGAGACCCCCCTCAACAGTGGGGCTATGTGGGGCAAGGAGCTCTCTAGCATATTTGCAGTAAAGGAACTTGGCATTTTCAGAATTAGAGGGATTTGCACATGAGTTTAAGGCAGTGGTTCTCAAACTTTTGTACTGGTGACCCCTTTCATATACCAAGCCTCTGAGTGCGACCCCCCCCCCCCATAAATTAAAAACACATTTTTATATATTTAACACCCCATTATAAATGCTGGAGGATACACAGGGTTTGGGGTGGAGGCTGACAGCTGGCGACCCCCCCATGTAATAACCTCACAACCCCCTGAGGGGTCCCGACCCCCAGTTTGAGAACCCCTGGTTTAAAGGATGTTTGGAAGATGTGTGGAACCCTAATGGAAAGCTCTGAGGAGGAGGGAGATGTTTTTTTGTGTGTGACATACTAAAAGGAGATTCTAGGGGGAAAAGGAGGGGATTGAACAGCAAGAATTGGCTCTTCTGTTTCCTTATGTGAGTTTTTGCTGTAATGGCTAGAAACTTGTTCTGGTCTCGCTGGGGAAAATAGAACCTCCCCAAACCTGGTCTCTGAGATGCAGCTGGCTAGGATTCAGAAACGCGCAAGAAGTTTTGTTCTTGAGGCAAGTCAGGACAAGCTGATGAAAAGATCATTGTCCCTGCACAGCAAGAAGTTGGTCTATCTTCTCCTCTTCCCATTATAGTAAATTAGTCAAAGATGAGCAGACAGGCGCACGCAGATCAACTTGTGTAGTGACTGTAGATCCAGGAGGCAATGCCATAGACAGCTATGATTGGGAGAGTTTAGCATCAGAACTTGACTATGCACAGTGTAGTTACCGGACCCACAGGAGCCTGCATATGGCAATTATTGTTGATCTTCATCTCTTTTCAGGACAAAGGTGAGAGTGTTGGCTGGTTCGTGCAGTAGCAGTTCTCCCTTGTATGCCAGTGCAGCGTGGCACCACCTACCCTTTGTTCTTCTAGGAGTATTTTTGGTAACCCAGATCAAAATGAAGTAGATCCTGGTATTTCTTTCAGCCAATTTGGGCTGGGAGCTCTGCAGAGGTGGTGAGCTTGGCTCCGGAGGGTAGGTTTATGCTTGTATTGTTCAGCAGCAACCCCTGCTGGCCAACAGGTATAGCATTGACCATGGTATGAAAGGTGTGTGTCTTACTAGTCTAGCCAGAGAGTAGTTTGTGCGGCATGGTTCCATAACGTCATGGTGAAGGTCCAGGTTTGACCTGACCTGGGCGATCCCAAACCTATTCACAAGGTGGCCAGGAGAGGGGGTTGGAGCCTGATGACAGGTGTAAGGAGTTGGGGAAACCTATCACTGGAAGGAGGTGGTGCCCAAATAGATCCTTTCCAGTTGACTGTGCTGCTCTGGGTAATCTTATTTTCTTCCCTTCCCATTTTGCAGATTATCTGTCTCAAAACACCATGGCACGACGCACACGCAACAGCAGGGCCTGGCACTTTGTCCTGAGTGGGGTACGCCGGGATGCAGATGCACGGGCGGTAGCTTTGGCCTCTGGAGCCCATGGCTGGGGCTATGACTCTGATGGGCAGGTAGATTGGAATATTAAGGCTTCTAAAGTTAAAACATGCTTTAGAAGAGGATATTTTTAAACACCCATTAAGGAAACCTTTCCTCCTCCCAGGATGTAGGTGACTAGTGGCTTGAGGGCTAGGTGCCCAGTGTGGCAATAGCATGCACAATGGGTCATATTTGGACAAGAGGCCAGTAGCCTAAGCTTATAGGGCATCTAAGCTGATGCAAATTACTTTCTTCCCCCGGTGTATGTTATGAGAACTTGGACTCTCACCCAATTACCAGCCTGTCACTTACAAGTCCCCTTGACACACCACCTCTGAATTTGGCTCACTTGGTATAAATTGATGTAGAAGAGCTGGAAGGTGGGAATGAAGCAGGAAAAGAAATAGAACCATATAAGAAGGGATAAATTAAAATAGCTACTGACCTCCTTCAGCTTGCTTCCCCCAACTCCTAGTTATACAGCAGGGTCTCAAACTCAAATGACCACGAGGGCCACATGAGGACTAGTACATTGGCCTGAGGGTCGCATTACTGACACCTCCCCTCCGTTGCCCTCGGCCCTGCCCCCACTCCACCCCTTCCATGAGGCCCCACCCCTGCCCCCCCCCTCTTCCCTGCCCCCATTCCAACCCCTTCCCCCAAATCCCCATCCCAACTCCGCCCCCTCCCTGCCCCCAGGGGGTGCAGGAGGGATGTGGGGTGTGGTGGGGGCTCAGGGCAGGGAGTTGGGGTCAGGGGTGCAGGGTGCAGCAGGGGGCTCAGGGCAGTGGGTTGGGCGCAGGAGGGGTGCGGGGGGTCGGGGTGCAGGAGGGGTATGGCACATTTCTGCCCTTTATTTCCCCCCCCGCCCCGCCCCGCCCCGCCCGATTTGTATAATATATGGAGATATACCTATCTCATAGAGCTGGACAGGACCCTGAAAGGTCATCAAGTCCAGCCCCCTGCCTTCACTAGCAGGACTAAGTACTGATTTTTGCCCCAGATCCCTAAGTGGCCCCCTCAAGGATTGAGCTCACAACCCTGGGTTTAGCAGCCCAATGCTCAAACCACTGAGCTATCCCTCCCCCTTTTAATGAAAGTATCTTAAGTGTGGGCCTTCCAATCACCTGTTCCCTAGGACAGGCGCCAACATGAAGTGTTGCCCTCTCTTCCACATGAGGAGCAGCAGCAGTTACTGCTTGAAGCCACCATTCCCTCACTCCTGAAATGCACTCTACATTTTTCTCCTTGCTTGCTGTATTACTGTTGGTAGCATCCTAGCCCCTTTTTCCACGTCAGTCCCTCAGCTGCCCAACCTCGCTCTCCCTTTGTAAAATCAAGACCTGGAATGCAGTGTGCTTGTTATCAGCCTCCTTCACTTTGCTTAAACTTTGCATCCTTCCCCATCCACTCATCTGTGTGGGCTCTTTTGGGCATGTACCTTCTGGGACCTTTGGGTATTACTGCAATACAAGGAGTGTCAAGCCATGGCTTTGTAAAGCACTGCTGGATCTATGGGATGGCCCTCAAATTTTAGCTTTCTGATGGTCTCCCTCTGCTTTTCCATGGCAGCACAGTGACTCTGACTCTGAGCCAGAGTTTCCTTCCCTCTCACCCTCCATCCCCAGCGCCATCCCTGTGACAGGAGAGTCCTACTGCAACTGTGAGAACCAGAATGAGACTCCCTACTGCTCCAGTCTGCACACTGTCCATCGCGTCAAGGACTGCCAGTGCGGTGAAGAGGATGAGTGTAAGGAAGCAGCTCTTAAGCTGCTCTTGCTATTCCTCTGGTGTTTGAACTGTGCTGCTTTCTCTTTGCCTGTATGTTTCAGGTTCCCCTCGTGTTATGCTGATGATGGTGCCTCTTGCTCATCTTTAGAGGAGTGGGGGGAGGGGGATCACCACTGCATTCTTAGTGGGGAAAATATAATCTGTGCTATTCCTGCATGGGGTGCTATTTTGTTCTTATGACATACCCCGAAGGGAAACTGGGAAGATACAGGATTTAATATACTGGTTATGATTCACAGGCTAAACTCTAAAGATGTTAATGCACCAGATCTCACCTGTGGGGGCCTGGTTTCAAATCCAGCTTAGGACACAAGTGAAACTGAACTTCATGTTTACATCCCAGGGCATGTCTATACTCCCCTGCCATGAACTTCTGGGGTGTGAATAGCAATGCACACCAAAGTGCTGTAACTCCCCTATGTGGATGCTACAGGTACAAACGAAATGGTTCCTACTTCACATTAATGTAATCCAGTGCACATTGCTGTTCATACACCTGTAGTCTGAACTGTGGAGCAGTGTACATGTAATGAGGATCAAACTCAGCTCAATTCAGTACAATTAGCAAACTGGTCAGGTAGTAAGGAGTATTGAAGATCAGGCTTATTGTGCATTAGGAGAGCTAGATAAAATCTGGGCCTGGACAGATGGTGGGGGTGCTCATAAATGAGGAATGAGAAGACAGCACACTGCTTGTCCTCTGGCTGTAATTTCATGAGCCTAAGGGGAATAAAAATGGAATTCTCCAAAACTCAAGGATGCTCTAGAAGCGTCTTAAATTCTCATTTTCCCAGATTAGACATCATCTGGGTTGTTTCCTGCTTGTCTTTCAGATTGACATTGCTGTTTGTAATAAACACTGAAGGCAACATTACTCTGTCTCCTACATGGCCTGGATTCCATCCCAACCTCACATGCTAACTGACAGCAGTTATGTATGCGACAGTGTTAGGTAACTGCAGTTGTAGGACAAGTTGCTTTCATATCTGAGCTCTGGTGTTACTCCCAAACAAGAACCATTGTTTGTTGATGGTGACAGACGTGGTTAAGGATGGACCACGCTAGCATGACATCCCCAGTCAGAATACAGCAAGAAGGTCTTGGACTTTGACAAGCTGACTATTCAACTAACTCAGTTTGGTATTTAAAAAATCTTAAGGCTGTTAAACTGTTCTGTTTCTGGGTTGGTGCGATCTCGTATAGCCCCACCTCCTAAATATGTTGTCTTCTTCTGAACAGACTTTGAGTGGGTGTGGGATGACATGAACAAATCGACTGCAACCCTCCTGACCTGTGACAACCGCAAGGTGAACTTCCACATGGAGTACAGCTGTGGCACTGCTGCTATCCGTGGAAACAAGGAGCTGGCAGAGGGGCAGCACTTCTGGGAGATCAAGATGACCTCACCAGTCTATGGCACTGACATGGTATGTTGAGACAAGCTGTTTAGGAACAAGTAGGTGCACAGAGATAGACGAGCTTTTAACAGAACAGTACTTGATAGCATGCCTCATCAATAGCTCTCAAAGTTCTTCATGAAAATTGGAATCCTCCTCAGCTACCAGACCGGAAACTAACCGTTTAATGCCTGAAGGGACCATTAGATCATCTGCTCTGACCTGTGTGGCACAGGCCATTAAATTTCACCACAATACCCCTATATTGAGCCCAAGAACTTAACTTCTCTGCTTCAGTCTAATTGAAGTGACTTACTTGAGATCTCACAGAGTCAGTGGAGGTCATGTATAGGACCCACATCTCCTGGCTCTCTTTCATGCCTTTTGTTACATTATTATTTGTAGGTCACCAGTGGTTGTCTCAACATGACAAAATAGAGAGATGGGCCCTGCCACACAGTGCTTGAAGTGACAGAATGCAGAGAAATGCCAGATTCCTGTCCAGTCAGAGATGCATCTTTTTCTGACTAGTTCCTAATGTGTGGTGAACGCTGGAACAGCACTGGAGCATGTAGATAAAGAAGTTATTACAGTAACTCCTCACTTAACGTAGTTATGTTCTTGAAAAATGCAACTTTAAGTGAAACGATGTTAAATGAATCTAATTTTCCCATAAGATTTAATGTAAATGCGGGGGGTTAGGTTCCAAGGAAATTTTTTTGGGGTAGACAAAAGGCATTGTATACTGTACAGTGATGTACTGTACTGTGGTTGGGAAGTGCCCCTGGCTTACCTCACACAAACACAGCCTGCTGCAGGCAAGGACGCTAGGAAGCACCTTCACAGCAGCAGCAGCTTTCCCGGAGAAGAACAGGCGCCGACTTTGCCGGGGGATGTTGCAGGCCCACCTCTTCCCACTCCACGTCCTTTCTGGAGCACATAACATCCCTGCTCCTTCCTCCTTACCCCCTCCCCCCCCACCCCCCGAAAGACCTAAGTGCCACCAAACGGCTGTTTGGCAGTGCTTAGGACTTTCTGGGAGGGATGGGACGGAGCGGAGACGCAGCCCTTCCCTGCTCCTCCCACTCCCTCCCAGTGCTTCGCGCTTAGGACTTTCTGGGAGGGAAGGGGAGGAGTGGAGACGTGGCGCTTCCCCGCTCCTCCCCTTCCCTCCCAGCTGTTTGGCTGTGGGGGAAGCACTGGGAGGGAGGGGGAGGAGGCGGAGAAGAGGAACTTGGACAATGCTTCCTTGTAAAGTTGCTGCTCTTGAGCAGAATCTTGCAAGCAGTGGACAGAGCAGGCAGCCAAACGACGTTCTAAGGGAGCATTGCACAACTTTAAAAGAGCATGTTAGCTAATTGAGCAGCGATGTAACTTTGAAACACCGTTAAGCGGGAGGACGTTAAGTGAGGAGTTACTGTATTTAGCTAACAATCACCATTTTCCACTCCCCCTTTGGAGTTGTAATGCTGGCTTTTGATGTGACCGTCTCCTGGTTTACTATTTTTGTCTGAGTGAGGCAGGCAAACTCCTAGAACGCAGTAACTTGCCCAGAGAGTCTGATGGAGCCTACTGGGACATGCTAATAAAAGTAGCAGAGGGAGAGACCCAAAGGTGCAACTCCTTGTGATGTTCACCTCTGGTGTTGTCTGGACCAGTGATCTGCTAGGTCACTCCAATCCTTGACTCTGGGAGCCAGCCTTACCCTGCTCTGCTGTGAGAACCCCCACTCCTGGGCTGTTCACTCACAGCCTCTGGCATGTAAGCCGCTCCCAGCTACTTACAACTGGATGACACTAGCCAATATCTCCGGTCCCAGACACAACCTAAGGAACCTCCGTCTTGCAGTGTCCAGTTATGCCCGCTGGACGCTGCAAGCTTATATGAGTTGGTCAGTTTAACAAAAAATTGATATGCACCAGGCTTGTTATCCAAAGGGGAATCTCTGACATGCTTCAAACCAAACGCACTGCTTCAGTAGAATAAACAAACAGATTTATTAACTATAAGGATAGATTTTAAGTGATTATAAGTCAGAACAAGAAGTCAGATTTGGTCAAATGAAATAAAAGCAAAACACATTCTAAGCTGATCTTAACACTTTCAATGCCCTTACAAACTTAGATGCTTCTCACCACAGACTGGCTGGTTGCTCTTCAGCCAGGCTCTCCCCTTTGATCATCGCTTCAGTTGCTTAGTGTGGTGTCTGTACATGTAGTTGTACGAAAGAGAGGAAGAGCATGGCAAATGTCTCCCTTTTTATCATGTCCTTTCCTCCCTCTCAGCTTTTCCCCCTTCAGAGTCAGGTGAGCATTACCTCATCGCAGTCCCAGACTGACCAAAGGAAGGTGGTGACTCACTCAAGAGACTAACAGATTCTTTTGTTGCTGCCTAGGCCAGCGTCCTTTGTTCCTGTGAGGCTGGGCTGGGTTTGTCCCATACCTGCCCTGATGAGGTGTGAACTGCCTCTCTGCTCTTGAATAGTTTTTACCTGGGTTTATTTTAAGCCACAAGGATACATTTTCAGCCTCGTGCCTCCATACATGAAATTATAATCTATAACATTACTATAACAGCAATGCTCAGTGCATCATGAGCCTGCCGAAGACACCCAACATGACAAACTTTGCATTGGATACCACACAATCATTTTATAAAGATGAACATGGGGGTGTAGGATGTTTCCCCGAGATAGAGCATCACACTCCTGTATTGTGTCTCGCTGCTATGTTGTGCTTAATGCCCTGAGTGGTTCCATGGCAGAAACAAAGAACTTGTTTTCTTCTTTGGCATGGGCTACTTCCATCCAGATGGTGGGAATTGGGACTTCAGATGTGAATCTCGATAAGTACCGCCACACATTCTGTAGTCTGCTGGGCAAGGATGAAGACAGCTGGGGACTCTCATACACAGGTAATGCACGGTATGGAGGGGGACTGCTGCCTTTAGAGTTCATGGGGAAGGCTCATGGATCTGAAGAAACCTAATCCTAGCAATTGTGGAAGTGCTCTGAGGGATGGGAATAAGACTGAAATGGTCACCTGGACTGTGAATCTGCTCTGATATCCCTAATGGACTTGGACTGAAACTGCTGCCCACAGCCAGCCTTTCATTTGGGCAGCGGAGAGAATCCATGCATATTGTCAGTGTTGCTGTTTTCCCATCAGGATTGCCTCTGTCATTTAAAGTCTCTTTTTTGTATACAGTGAAGTAACTCCCTTAACTGGATACATAGACTGACCTAGAGGCTGAACTTTGTCCATGCCCCACCTCCCCTGTAGATAACAGCATAAACTCCCCCCACCGCCGCCACTGTGCCTCAACCTAAAAAAGGAGTGAAGGAAGTCCAATCTGTTCTGTATTTGCTCCACAGCTGAGGCTGCTAATGAGGCTCTCTCCCCACTGCCTTGGTGAGAACACCTAGCTCATTTCACTTAGGCTGTCGCACCACAGAGAGGCAATAACTTTCAGACTTTAACACGTTTGGCCTATACTTGCAAGAGTACATTCCACCATTGGCTGTCTCCTGAGGTGCCAAAGACCCTTCACATGCTTTGGGATTGAGGGCAGCAAATGGTGGTCACAGGGAAATCCAGGTTTTTTTAATTAAATGGTTGACTCCTTCAGTTTATACAAACTAGGAAGAGATTGTGGAAGATGGGATCGATCTAAAGAGTATAGGATTGCTTCTTAATCTGCTGTCTGTCTGTCTAAGGATTACTCCACCACAGGGGAGATAAAATTAACTTCTCCTCAAGGTTTGGCCAAGGCTCCATCATTGGGGTTCATTTGGACACGTGGCATGGGACTCTCACTTTCTTCAAAAACAGGAAATACATAGGTAAGAGTTGGGACAAGGTGGCCTTCATCCAGCCAAACCCACCCTTGAGCACAGTGGTTCTCAAACTTTTGTACTGGTGACCCCTTTCACATAGCAAGCCTCTGAATGAGACATCCCTTATAAACTATAAGCACTTTTAAAATATATTTAACACCATTATAAATGCTGGAGGCAAAGCGGGGTTTGGGGTGGAGGCTCACAGCTTGCGACCCCCCCATGTAATAACCTTGCAACCCCCTGAGGGGTCCTGACCCCTAGTTTGAGAACCCCTGCTTAAGCACAACAAAGTGAGGAGACAAAACATGCAGGGAGGGAGGGGTGTATGAATTATGGGACATTGACCCTTTGGGTGGGTCTTCAGATTGTTGCTGCCTCTTGGAAGTCTCAGTGCCATCTGACTGTTTGGAGATGGGGATAGTTAGCGGACTTCCTTAAATAGCAAACTATAGGAAGATTAAGTGCATAAAGCAGAGTGTCTAAAACACCTATTCACTCCTTCAACAGGCCTGACTTCAAAAATCTCCTGCTTTCCAGCTCTCTATCCAGAAGTTTGTAGACCCCACATTTAGGTGGGAGAAGGGATGACAGTTCAGATCACAGGGCATCCTAGGAACTGTATCCCTGCATTATAGGCAATTACCTAATTGTGCCCTTGCCTATGACTAACACCAGCCTCCTTGATTGTATTTCCTCCCAGGAGTTGCAGCTACCAAACTGCAGAACAAGAAATTCTACCCCATGGTGTGCTCCACTGCAGCCAAAAGCAGCATGAAGGTGATCCGCTCATGCACCAGCTACACATCCCTCCAGTACCTCTGCTGTTATCGCCTCCGCCAGCTGTTGCCCAACTATGTGGATACGCTGGAAGTGCTGCCATTGCCTCCAGGACTTAAGCAAGTTCTACACAACAAACTAGGCTGGGTGCTGAGTATGAACTGCAGCACACTGAAGCCTTCCACCTCTTCTTCCTCCTTGTCGGGAAGTGACTCAGATAGCTCCTGTGGGTCGGATGCAGAGGCATGCCAAAGGAAGAGGTGCAGGAGGACATAAGTTATTTTCAAACAAACTGCCTTGGGGGGTGGTTTCCTTCATTATTTCTGAAGGTGATCCAGGCCAGACACCTGTTTGTGGGGACACCAACTTCTAATCAAGTTTGCAAAGACTTCTACCCTCTTGAAATCTTTTAAGCTACAAGCATCAGCCACTTGCATTGAATACCTATCCCAACTGAGGAGAGTGACTTCTTTGAAATAGGCAGCCTAGATAACCTGCAGCAAAATTTCCTAGCTTCATCTCCTACTCACTGCCACCATTACTAGCTGATCTCTAGGGCGTAAACTGTTCCAGCAGAGATGCAAGCTTTCAAACTGGCTTCCTGGCTTCAAAATGTGCATCTCTTCTAGCAGGCTTTATGATCAAATAAATGACTTGACTCCTATCAAAAGACAAAATCAGTTACCACTCCACCTCTCTCCTAACTGTTGTGTTGGTTTGGCACCTGCAATGAAGGCATCAGGTCACTGGGACGTGATCTAGAACAGCAGTGTTTAGAGAAGGGCTCTTAAAATTGCATCTATATGCTTTACTGTTGGCATTGTTGTGAATAAGCAGTTACTTGCTAGAGTTGATCTGTAAATGATCTCATTTGAGTCCTGTAACTTCTTTAATTGCTTTGCATGTTGGCTATTGCTGCTTTTCCTGTATCAGACTATTTAAATGGTAATAAAAATACTGTTTAACTGCCTGTGAAGGTATGAGCTAAAGTGTGGCTCTCAAGAATATAGTGTCAAAGCAGCAACCCAGGAAGCTTTGCAGGAAAGCAGGAGATTAGTATCTTCCAAGTCTTCTTGTTATTCCTAATGACCCATTCAGGCTGATTGCATACTGTCTGGTGAATGTTCCCCAAGTACACCCACTGTTGTGATAGGAATATTGACTATGTAACAAACTTCAGATACGGAAATGATACATGCATACAAATTGGATAATCAGCAAATCATAACCTTTACACTGATACCTTACATGACCCACTGGTCTCAGTTAGGATGCTAGAGTGAAACAGAACTGGTACATAGTTCTCTTCTGCTGTCTAATACTTATGCTCCCTGTAGCAAAGTAATATCATACCTGCCACAAGGCTGGGGTAAGTGAACTCTTCCCCCTCCCACCAAACATAGGGAGGCACAGCACCAGAAAGACTTGTGTGCTCCTTCCTCTTGTGTCTGTTTGTGAGAGCTGTGGAGCCTGCTGTCTTCTTTATCCACAATCTTACACCTCAGCAGTACTGAATAGCAGCAGGAAATGAACTCCCTCTCACTTCCAGCCTCTCCTCAGAGGGGGCTGCGTTAGCAAATGACTTCTGGTTAAGGTTCTTCTTCTTGCAGAGCTCTAATCTTACCCCTGAAGTAGCCAGATGCAGGTGATTTGGAAGACTCTTGTCTGAACTGGAGCTATCACTGAAGTGAAGGCGTTTACATGCATATGGTGGAGGCTGAGACCTTCAGCTTTCAATATCAACTGTGCTGAACTAAGTTGGGAAAGCACTACAGAGTGCCCTTTAACATTCTAAGTACAGCTGTGGGAGGAAACGCAGGAAGTACCCACATGTCTATTTGGAAATACTGTCACTGGTAGAGATGATACAGTGATGCTCCTCTAAAACTTCCCACACTAGCTACATGCATTCTCTGAGATGAGCCCAATACCCTCCACTGTGATGAAATCGTTATGAGAACTTGACTTGCTTTTCCAGTTACAGGACCTGGAACATCTGTTAGATGAGAAGCTTAACCACTTGCTCTTCTGTATTAGGACACCGCATTATTGTGGTTTGTTTTGTTAGGGGGCTTATTCCTTCACCCTCTCACTTCCCTGGTCCTTCTCGCATGAACAGAGAGCAACAATACCCGAAGTCCAAAGACGCAAACAATTCGATGTTTATTGGGGTGAACTTCCAGCAAGCATGATTCCATTTTCCTTTTTCCTTATTTTCGAATCCTAACTTACTTCCTGTTTGCCCCTAATTTATATAGTAATATTTTTAGCTATACCTTAACCAATCATTCTACTAAAATTTACCTAACCAATCCTAGCATATTGTAACATGATTAGCTAACCAATTATATCCCACTACCTTAGTTTACACCCAGCAAAATTAATTATACAGCTGACAAACAATTACAGAACCAGACAGAGACCATGCAAATAAACATACAAAACAATACAGAAGTGAGGATTTTACAACTACATCTATACAGACATAAGCATTTTCCAGCTGTGTCTATTGATAAGTGAGTTCTTACCAGACAGAAAACTATCAACCTAAGTTTCTTTTTATATCTTCTAGGCTCTTTCCTTTCTCTGGAGGTGATAGGAATATCAGAACAGGATTGTATTCCTAACAGCCCAATAGCACCTTATTTCCATGTGACTAGTTTGGAATGTGAGGATGTGACCATGCATTTCCCAGTTTATGGCTGCCTCTGCTGCTTAGCCAAAGGCCTTAGCCTAAGAACCAGGCCTCAGACTGTCAGTGAGAGAAGGCTCTTACACATACAGAAAGTGATTTTGATTCGTTCTTTTATACATCTATAACTAGCTAAGTGATAAGAATACACCTAAATTCTTAAAATATAGGCCTTTACAGACAGGCCTGAATATCTATATCCTAACATGGTTGAACAAGGAATTTCTTTGGCAACACAATGACCTGGCCAGCTTGTTTACTTAAATTAGTTTATTGGAAGAACGTATCCCCATGGAACAGCCATTGAAAACAAGGATTTCTATTCATCTGCTGTCCCTAGTTTCCCTCCTCCAAGTAAGTGAGCAATGCTACCTGGAGACCCACTGAAGCAAGAGAGGATTCTCATTTCAACACGGAAACCCAAACTTAAAGAGCTAGGGCCTTATTTTCAGAAGCATTCAAAACCCACAGTTCCGAGAGTCAAGGGGAGCTGGGAGTACTAAGTACCTATCAAAATTCAAACACTAGTGGTCAAAGTTTGGGAACCCAGCGAGAGGCCATTTTTAAAGCAGTTGACCTTAACATCTCTGGGGTGGAATAATACACACTCCCTTTTTGTTCAAGAGTTTTCTCTAGCTAGCCTGGCATTGACGGCTGGGGAGCCCAGCTATCCAAGTGCAGATGATTTTACTCATTTTAGTCTGGTCTGCTCTCTCACAGCTAAGCTACTCCCCTCTAGGCCAGCAGGTAGTCAAGACCACTGGTTAATTCCTCCCCCCCCCCCCCCGCCACCTTTAAAGTGGTTCTACCCCACTCAGGAGACAACAGCCAGGGTGGTGGTGCTGGGAGTCAGGAGCCTAACCAGACCATCTCCCACAAGGACCTGTGGGGAGCAGGGAGGTTACGAATCAGGTCTATAAAGCAGCCAAGGGAGGCTAAGCCTGCCAAGGTCTTGCTGCATGGCTGACACAGGAGTACTAATCTCATGCTGCCCAGGGAGAGATCACTGTACTCCTGGCTGCACTGTTGTGTTCTAAGACTACCAGCTTTTACTCTGCTCTGCCCATGGATGCGCAAGGAAGGGTATTTATTTAAATAGCAAAACTGGAGCCATGGGGCTGAAGCCAGCATCTGTAATGAGAAATGTCTTGAAGTACAAGTCTCCATTCTGAAGCAGAATCCACTGCCTCAAGAGGCTGGATTCAGAGCAGCACTGCTAAGCTAATGATAGCTCAGGCACTGCTAGATTTAACATCTGGACAGACCAACCCCATCATTTCCCAAAATCCACTAAGCACTTAAGTCCAAAACAAGGTCTTGATTAGTGGATGTCAATAAGAGAGAGACTTGGCAGGATAAGTCTGGCCCAAGCTGTCGTTCTCTCCTGCTATCCTCTGCTTTTACCCAAATGTCACGCAGCAGGAGGAGTCAAAGGAATACCGTGCCATGGCAGGTAAATAGTATAATGGCTAACAAGGGTCAGGCTGGAGACTCTTGCCTACATGCTCGGGGTTTTACTGATCGCCATATTTGGGGTCGGGAAGGAATTTTCCTCCAGGGTAGATTGGCAGAGGCCCTGGAGGTTTTTCGCCTTCCTCCGCAGCATGGGGCAGGGATCGCTAGCAGGAGGATTCTCTGCCAATTGAAGTCTCTAAGCCACAGGATTTGGGGACTTCAACAGCAGAGTCAAGGGAAAGGGTAGGGACGGCTTTGTGGCCTGCATCATGCAGGGAGTCAGACCAGATGATCATAATGGTCCCTTCTGACCTTAAAGTCTATGAGTCTGTCCTTCTCTGTGCTGCACTCTTGATAGGCCTTAGAGGAAACAGGAGAACAAATTGGTGTAGACACCATACAACTAAAATTTGATCTCCAGCACAGGACTTAGATCCACCTGTGGCTGAAGGCGCAGTGCTTCTTCTGCCATGCTGGGTTAAGAGGATAAAGTCAGAAGTAAGAATTTATGCTCACAAATCACTCCCACCCCCCACACAACTGATGTGCATTCCATCCTCCCTGTTCCCAAGGAAATGGTTAGCATTCCCTCCATGGAGATGTACCCATGACAATCTGAGCAGGGGAGAGGGAGTATGCATTTGGCAAAAGGACTAGTGAGGCTTTTATTTGTAAGCTCTGCCTCATTGGATGACAAAGGGACAAAGCTTGTGTGTGATTAGTTCTAAACTGCTGAGGAAACCGTATTTCCTGGTAGAAAGTGTTTGTCTCCCACCAAAAATAACCACAGAAGTGTTAAGCAGAAGCCTAACATTTCACACCATACATTTTACCAGTGAGAAACATCCACTGATTCTACTGCTATCTTCTCCTCCTCCTCATCCCGTCCTCCTCCTCACCTCCCCAACTGTCTGACAGGCCTATATTGATTCCTGCTATCTCATTTGCTTCGGATTAAGCCATTTAAAATCAGCCCAGACAAAGGCATTGGATGTACCACAGGAAGATTCCCTGAGCAAGCCAGGCCAAAGTGGGGGACTAGACAAAAGGCGGGGGAGCCCTGGGCTAGCTGGGCCACAGGGGGGGACTAGACAAGCTAATAGATCTTACAGTAGCAATTACTGAAATGTCTCCCTAGTGTGACCATGAAACCCTGTTATTTGCAGGCAGCTACAGACATTTTATAGAAGGGCAGCTTGTCCATTGGTGATGGTCCCATTCCATCAGACAGGGCTTTTCTACAGGAAGGGAGTAGATCTTGGAGTCATTGTGGATAGTTCTCTGAAAACATCCACTCAGTGTGCAGTGGCAGTCAAAAAAGTGAACAGAATGTTGGGAACCATTAGAGAAGGGATAGATAATAATACAGAAAATATCATATTGCCTCTATATAAATCCATGGTACGCCTAAAAATGCATTAGGGGTATGGAACAGCTTCCATATGAGAAGAGATTAATAATACTGGGACTTTTCAGCTTGGAAAAGAGACAACTAAGGGGGATATAATCGAGGTCTATAAAATCATGACTGGTGTGGAGAAAGTAAATAAGGAAGTGTTATTTACTCCTCATAACACAAGAATGGGCAGGGATGGTATCCCTAGCTTCTGTTTGCCAGAAGCTGGGAATGGGCGACGGGGGATGGATCACCTGTTCTATTCATTCCCTCTGAGGCACCTGGCATTGGCCACTGTCGGAAGACAGGATACTGGGCTAGATGGACCTTTGATCTGACCCAGTATGGCCATTCTTATATATGTTCTTATGTTGTTGAGTGGCTCAAGGGCTGACCTGAAGTAGTAGGCTTGGGGAAAGGGTATGCTGCTGCTATGGCTGCTGGATTTGTCTAGCCCGCAACAGGGCTAACTTTGTTAAACTGCTGGATTTGTCTCTTCCACACCTGTTGCAGTCCCATCCCGTCCTTCTCCACACGTATGCCACTGGACCAGCCCCCATCAGTGCAGAAGGAGAATAGTTGGGTCTCCAGCTGTTTCCTGCAGAAAGACAGCTGCAAGGATAGGACATGCAGTGGTGCATGTTTGGGGGATCACATCTTACCAGCAGCCTTTGTAATAGAGTTTCTTGCTAGTCCACCTCTATTCCTCCAGGACCAGCATTTTTCCTCCATTAGCTCACATCCCTCTCCATCTTCAGAAGGGTCACCTCCCTCCTGCTGCTAAGACAGCATGTTCTACTGTCACCTAATGTTCCTCACGGGATCTTATTTCCCAGCCTACACCTCTTATCCCACAAACACTGTTATTCCTAGATGGTAGAGCACAGTGTACTGAGAGTGTGAATGGCAATGGGGCAGGGGAAAGAGCCGAATAACCATACAGGGCCAGTCATGAAATGAACATTCCTACATCCACTCTATTCTGAATACCGTGACAGGAGACAAACTGGGTCCGCACCCCCACATGGAGCCCCCTGAAATACCACGGCACTGAGTTCAGGGTTTGAGACTCTCTCTATAAGGATCTGCCATGGGAGCAGCATCAACCCTGCTCCCACAGTGTGTCAGAGTCACAACCAGAACAAAGAGTGATGCTGATGTTCTGGGCTTGGGATTCAGCTCGGGGTTAAGAGTTGGGAGCATCTGCCTAGGTGACACAAACTCACTTGTATGGGCGTTTTGCTATTGTCTTGGTCAGTGCAGAAACATGCTGGCTCAACTCATGCCATGTGTCCAGGAACATACCAGACCTCAGTGTTACCCCAGAGCAGTAGCACCACCAGCCCCTGGAGGAGGAGAACTAAAATGAGTGAAACATGCAAGAGTTGCAGCTAGCAAGGGATGTGAAGAGTAACAAGAAGGGTTTCTACAGATATGTTAGCAACAAGAAGGTGGTCAGGGAAAGTGGGAACCCTTACTGAATGGGGAAGGTAACACAGTGACAGATGATGTGGAAAGAGCTGAAGTACTCAATGCTTTTTTTTGCCTCCATCTTCACAGACAAGGTCAGCTCCCAGACTGCTGCACTGGGCAACACAATATGGGGAGGAGGTGAGCAGCCCTTAGTGGTGAAAGAACAGGTTAAGGACTATTTAGAAAAGCTGGACATGCACAAGTCCATGGGTCCAGATCTAACGAATCCAAGGGTGCTGAGGGAGTTGGCTGATGTGATTGCAGAGCCACTGGCCATTATCTTTGAAAACTTATGGCGATTGGGGAAGGTCCCAGACAATTGGGAACAGGCAAATATAGTGCCCATATTTAAAAAAAAAAGAAGAAAGAGAACCCAGAGACCTACAGACTCACTTCAGTCCCCGGCAAAATCATGGAGCAGGTCCTCAAGGAATCCATTTTGAAGCACTTAACATCATAGAATATCAGGGTTGGAAGAGACCTCAGGAGGTCATCTAGTCAACCCCCCTGCTCAAAGCAGGACCTATCCCCAACTAAATCATCCCAGCCAGGGCTTTGTCAAGCCTGACCTTAAAACCTCTAAGGAAGGAGATTCCACCACCTCCCTAGGTAACCCATTCCAGTGCTTCACCACCCTCCTAGTGAAAAAGATTTTCCTAATATCCAACCTAAACCTCCCCCACTGCAACTTGAGACTATTACTCCTTGTTCTGTCATCTGGCACCACTGAGAACAGTCTAGATCCATCCTCTTTGGAACCCCCTTTCAGGTAGTTGAAAGCAGCTATCAAATCCCCCCTCATTCTTCTCTTCTGCAGACTAAACAATCCCAGTTCCCTCAGCCTCTCCTCTTAAGTCATCCTCCAGCGCCCTAATCATTTTTGTTGCCCTCCGCTGGACTCTTTCCAATTTTTCCACATCTTTCTTGTAGTGTGGGGCCCAAAACTGGACACAGTACTCCAGATCAGGCCTCACCAATGCTGAATAGAGCGGAATGATCACATCCCTCGATCTGCTGGCAATGCCCCTACTTATACAGCCCAAAATGCCGTTAGCCTTCTTGGCAACAAGGGCACACAGTTGCCTCATATCCAGCTTCTCATCCACTGTAACCCCTAGGTCCTTTTCTGTAGAACTGCTTCCTAGCCATTCCGTCCCTAGTCTGTAACAGTGAATGGGATTCTTCTGTCCTAAGTGCAGGATTCTGCACTTGTCCTTGTTGAACCTCATCAGGTTTCTTTTGGCCCAACCCTCTAATTTGTCTAGGTCCCTCTGTATCTTATCCCTACCCTCCTTGCTGATCTTAAACACAAAAAAGAAGCTTACAAGAGGTGGAAGATTGGACAAATGACCAGGAAGGAGTATAAAAATATTGCTCAGGCATACAGGACTGAAATCAGGAAGGACAAATCACACTTGGAGTTGCAGCTAGCAAGAGATGTTAAGAGTAACGAGAAGGGCTTCTTCAGGTATGTTAGCAACAAGAAGAAAGTCAAGGAAAGTATGGGCCCCTTACTGAATGAGGGAGGCAACCTAGTGACAGAGGATGTGGAAAAAGCTAATGTACTCAATACTTTTTGTCCGGACCAGTCTGTGAGTTTCTGGGCAAAAGCTCGGAGCCGCAAACCCGCTGTCCATCAGGCCGCCTGAAACGTCTGTCTGTACTTATCCACCGACAGTCCCATCCGGTCTAGGACAGCCGCCTTCACCGCATCATAATCTTTGGCCTGTTTGTCACTTAAGGCCATATAGGCAGCCTGTGCCTCACCGGCCAGATAGGGGATCAGTCTTAGGGCCCAGGTTGCCTTGTCCCATCCAGAGCCTGCAGCCACCCGCTCAAACATACACAGGAAGGCATCGGGGTCATTGGCGGAGCCCATCTTATAGAGCCCCAACCCTAGTGCGCGGCTGCCATCACCTCCAGGGGGACTCACCCACTGGTGCAGGAGCTGCTGCTGTACACTGGCCTGCTCCCGGATGAAGTTGTTCTGGTGTTCGGCCTGCAAGGCAAGTAGGGTCTACAACTCTGCCTGGTGGGACTGCTGGAAGGCCTGCAGGTTTTTCTGCAGCTCCTCTTGCTGTTTAGCTAGCCACTGCACAGTTCCCTCCATCCTTGTGTAGCCAGGCACTGGCAGTGGCCTTGGATCCCGGACGAGCCCCCACGTGTAACGGGGTGCATGCCATGCCCCTCTGGTTCAGCGCTTCTCCCCCTCTTTTCAGAGACTCAGGGAAACTTCAGGCTGATGCAACACCCGTGCTCTTTATTTGTGATCAAGTCCCCACCACCAGTTTCCAGGCTTTTTACAACAGCTTGACCTACCACAGGGCTGGCCAGGAACAGAGTAGGAGACTCCCACCTCCCTCTGAATCTGAACCTGACCTTCCCCTCCTGGTCTCTGCCCTCCCTTTGCTCTCACTTCCTCCCAGCCTTATAGCTCCTGCTACCAAGACTGGCAGATGTGGTCAGTTACCAGGCAAACATCAGGCTATCTACCTAGCCCCAGTCCAATCCTCCTGATTGGGGCTGGGATGGCAGGGGCTGATTAAGGCCTCACTAACAGCACTCTGCCACACCTGGCCACTAGGCATTGGGCTGAGCCCAACAATTCCTTTCACACAGGCCACTGCACACCATTTGGGGGAAGAGGGGTGTGCTCCACCAACCTGGGCTAGATCTGAGCCAGCGTCCTAGGGCTCAGAAGCTCCAAATCCTCACTACCAATCTCCTGAGTGTCCCTGTTCCTCCCTAACCCCTTTGCCGATAACACCTAAGGGCTTTCTAAGGGGGAGGAGAATGTCTGTTTCAGGTGAGCTGTCACCTCCCCAAGCATGAAATGTGCCTGAGTGCCCATCCACAGGAGCCTCCTCTCCCCATAGCTGCAGCTCCCTTGCCCTCAAGCAACATTAGAGTCAAGGCCTGTAGTTAGTTTCACCTTCTCTATCTCCTGCTGCGTCGTAGACAGCTCTGGGCTGGGCTGGAATCTGGGATCCTCCTGTCTGCTCTGCTCTCCAGGTCTCAGTGACCACTGCTTGTCCTGACTATGGTTATACTAAGTAGAAGTGACACACATCACTCACATTCTCCCCTGGCCCTCCCTCTCCCAGAGTCACCTCTTGATTATGTACTGACTAGCTGGACTGCTGGCAGGGTCAGAGTCCTGCTTTACCCTCCCACATCTGCCAGCTCTTTCTCCTGCCATAAGCTAGAGAGAGAGGAGGCTTTTTAGTTTGATTCAGGCCCCCCCCTCCACACACACACACACACACACATGCTGAAGACAAGAAAGATCTCCAGATGACTGTGTTCCTCTGCTAGGCTGTACATTGGGGTGGGCAAACGTTTTGGCCAGAGGGCCACATCTGGGTGTGGAAATTGTATGGTGGGCCATGAATGCTCATGAAATTGGGGTTGGGTTGTGGGAGAGGGTAAGGGCTCTGCCTGGGGGTGCGGGCTCTGAGGTGGGGCCAGAAATGAGGAGTTCAGGGTGCGGGCGGGGGCTCTGGCCTGTGGCAGCAGGTTGGGGTTCAGAGGTGATGGCAAGGGCACCGGCTGGGGGTGTGAGCTCTGGAGTGGGGTTGGGGATGAGGGGTTTGGGATGCAGAAGGGTACTCCGAGCTGGGAGGTGCTCTAAGGGCAGGAGGGGGATCAGGGCTGGGGCATGGGAGGGGGCCAGGGGTGCAGGCTCTGGGTGGCACTTACCTCAAACAGCTCCCGGAAGCAGCGGCACATCCCCCCTCCAGCTCCTATGCGTAGGCACGGCCAGGCGGCTCTGCGCGCTGTCCTGTCTGCAGGCACCACCCCTGCAGCTCCCACTGGCTGCGGTTTCCAGCCAATGGGAGCTGCAGGGGTGGCGCTTGGGGCGCGGGCAGCGTGCGGAGCCCCCTGGCTGCCCCGACACATAGGAGCCAGTGCGGAGACATGCTGCTGCTTCCGGGAGCCGCGAGGATCCACGGCATGCACAGAGCAGGACAAGCCCCAGATCCCACTTCCCAGCGGGAGCTCAATGGTCGGATTAAAATGTCTGATGGGCCGGATGTGGCAGTAGTTTTCCCACCCCTGCTGTACATCCTAGGTTGTGCAGTGCTGGGCCTCCAGCTCTCCCTTTGGTCTCACATAGGGATGGGCTGAGTAGCCACCATTTGGGATATAGGACCACTATGGGTACCAGCACTGGGCCTGAGTGGCCAGTGGGATGGAGACTGGGGTCCACTCTGTCTCCCTCTCTAGGTGGAGTGGACAAGCAGCAGCAAATGGATAAAATGTAACCCTGGGTGCTGTCCTGGGTGCCCACAAATGAAGAGAAGCCAAGGGATACTGTTGCTTGGGAGCCCTCCTCAGAGGGTACCTGGAATGGTGGAGGCACAAACCCAGCCACTGTGGCGCCTCCTGCTGGTCGTCTTGGGAATTAGCTCTTCCAGCCTCTGGAGTGCCTTCTGCAGGCCGGTGTCCCACTAGTGCTTGGCCCCCATGTCCCTCCCAGACCCAGTGCCCTGTTGTCTGCGGTGCTGCCCTCACAGCTCTGGGTCTCCCCCTCCCAGGGGAACCCCCACCCACTATTCCCACTTCACCTCAGTCTTGGCTACTGCCAGTCTCCATCTCCATTCACAGGGGCAGACTGCAGTATAAGCCACTCATCACAGGCAAAGGGGTTCAGACCTGCTGCCTCTGCCTACCCATGGGCTGCCCCCTGCAACCCCATACTTAATATGGCTCCCTTGGCCTTTCCCCAGCCCTGCTCCATAGTACCTTTTACTGGCCTTTAACAAGGCCTGCAGCCTCAGGGGTTTCCAGGCCGGAGCTCCCCAGCTCCTCTAGCCTTTCCCAAGCCCTGCTCTACTTTAGGTACCCTCTCAGCTTCCAGGCAGCCAGGCCCTTCTCTCTCTACTGCTAGAGAGAGACTGCTGAGCTCCTGGCTCCCAGCCTTTTTATACAGGCCAGCTGTGGCCTGATTGGGGTGTGGCCCAGCTGCGGACACTTCCCCAATCAGCCCAGCTTTTAGAGCTGCAGCCCTCTCCAGGGCTGCTTTCAAGCCCTTCCAGGCAGGAGCGGGTGTCCACCCCGCTACACTGCCTCTGCAAAGAGAGACACCCCATGTGTAAGGATTTGATCTGCCTCCATTACAGACAAGGCTTCAACTGACCTAAAATGGCCACCAATAGGGACACGCCCTTCGTGGCGTGTCTGCGTGAATATGGAAGAGGGAGTCACAGGTATCTGTATGTGACTAGGAAGCTCCCCCAGGAAAGCCACAGACCAGCAGCCTCACAAGATGGTGAGAAGGGCTCAATCCAGTGAAGGTCTATGCCCTGGTTAGCGAGCTGCCCTAAGCTCCTGCTTACGAAACTCAGAATCTGTGAGTTGGGAGGACACCACAGCCTGTGGTGGTGTCCAGAGCAGCTCCAGCTAGATTCATCAGACAGCTCTGCCATTCCATCATGACCCTTGGCTTTGGGGAGTGGTGAATCAATGTGGTTAAAAATGTCCCATTTTAACTTTCCAGGTGACATTTTCAAACCTTGCTGTTTACAGTGCAGTTGCAAAATGGAACCCTTCTGCTGCAACACTCAATACACTGTTGCCCCACACCAAGTGTACACTGAGAACATGAATTTCTTCACACAAGCACCCTTCTCACACACATGCCACGCCTGCTGTGTGGCACAGTGAGCTACTGGCACAGCATGTTTTGCAGACACAACTTAGGCACTGAGATTTGAAATTTAGCCCTAAATGTCTCCTTCTACAGACAGCCTTATCCACACTCACTATGTTAGCTTTCCAGTCATGCTCCTAACACACAGATCATACCACCTGTAGGTGCCAAGTCCATTGACAGCCAGGCTGTAGGATTTTAGGAAGGGGCCTTTCAGACGGTCCAAAGGCTCAGATCAGGCCTGCTCCCTGATGGGGCTTCTCTTAAACTCTGAAACAAAACAAAACAATCACAAATTTCCATCTTTCTTCTTCCTCCACACCCAGAGATTGATGGTGTAGTGGGAGCACTGTAAGGTCAGCCTAGTTACTGGGAATAGATGGGAGTTGGGGAAGGGTGTCAACTCTGATCTCTGTTTGGCTGCGGGAATGCAAGGCTACTATGTCCTTTATCCAAGCCGCATCCTACGCCTGTCATAGTCCCAAGCTCCTGCCTCCTGGTCACCTTTTTGTTTATGCTTCCATCACTGATCTCTTCTTGGGCACTGCCTGCTCCAGCTTAATCTTTCATTTTCTATTGCATCTGCCAGTAAACTCCTCAGGGCAGGGGCCTTATCTTCCTAGGGGTAGATAAATAAAAGGCCATATGGAGCTGCATCAATAACTAGCTGCAAATCTCTTTACTTCCAAACATTTGTGCTTCTCCAAGCTGTGTTCTTTGAAGGTTTCCTTCATACAGATATTTGAAGTGCAACCCTGAGTGTTCAAACACTAACACGCACAAAGTGATGGGTCTAGACTGCCCAAAGGCGCTAAAGCAATGGTCTGTCCCAGGTTTAAATCAAGAGTCAGAACTTCCACTACTCAGCCTAAGTGGGCGCACTAAGTTCAGGCAGGCTTTGGCTATTCCCAGGGTGGATAAAAAACAAGGATTTAAAAAAAAAATCAGATTTATTTAATTTAAATCGATTTTTTGATAAAATGCTTTTTCAGGAAAAAACCTATCTAAAGTTAGTTTTAATTAAGATACATTATAGCTCAAAGATATCTCATCATGGAATATGGATTATAAATTCTAATTCTATAATATGAAACAATATATTCATGTAATATTTAAGATAAATTTTGTAAATGAGTTCCAATAGTTCATGGATTAAGGACCCAATTAATGGGGTTCCAGGGGCTTCTGTATAGATTATTTAGGTTAATCTTTCTATCTACCCAATGGGTCTCAGGGCTCTGTCTAGAAGATACCATCAGAGATGCTTAGTTTTGCAGTTCTCAAACTCTGGATTTGTGTCTCCAGAGAGAACATGCTTGTTAACAGCAAAAATGCTTTTAAATAAACAAATAAATACATAAAATATAGAGGTGAGAAATAACAGACCTCAACCCTATTGTCCCTCTGCAAATTTGTGTACACAGAGTCAATCCCTTACCCCTCTCTAAAAGTGCAAAGTTTCAAAAAGTTCAATGAAGATTGTTGGGGGCGGAATAGATCTGGACAAGGAGAAAACAAAAGTGAAACTGTTTGAGCAGCATATTCCAGAAATCTTGAGGTCTTTCTAAGTGTAGCCTTCATTAATTTGAGATCTACCATACCCAGCAGGCCGTAAAAGAGACCCAGTTTGGGAATATTTTAATGAAGTTCCTCTACCTGTGGGTAAGACAGGCATCCGTGAAAAATGCAAACAGTGCAAAAAAGAAATGCAAGGCCTGGTTTCCCGAATGAAACAACATCATGAGAAGTGTTCCTTCTCAGGAGGAAACTCCGTTGAAGACGATGAAAGGAACATGTCTGAACATGCAGGATCTTCAGGTTGGTAAACTTTTTTATTTCATACTTCTTTCTTAAGGACTGCCTGTCTTCCTTCTGGACTATTTTTGAATTCTCATGTTTGAGCAAAAAATATAGTTGTTACTCTACGGTACTATCATTTTAGATGCAGTTGTGATAAAAAAATAAATAGCTGAAATAGGCAGATTCCTTTTACAATTTCACCTTTAAAGTAGTACTGAGTGTCAGTGACTACAATGAGTAATACTAAATGAGTAGTATGGTAATAATAAAACTGCTCTACAGCCAAAATGCTTCTGAAATAAATGTAGTCAAACTTTACTAATTCTGGGTCACTGAGAACAAAAATGATGCTTAAAATTGTTGATTGGCTCTAGTTTTCAAGATTGCTATTGGGTCAGTATATACGACCCTTGACTTGGGAATGGCGGAGGATAAGTGAGTTATAAAGGGAAGGGATCTCAATTTAAACCAGAAATGACTAAAATACATCTTTGACTGGACCTATGAATAAATCTATGACTGGGTTTGGACAGTACTTGCTTTTTAGGCAAAACAATGAATGATGCAATCTGAAGCTGGTATTGCACCATACATGATATGAATTGCATCATGTTATTCCTAGAAGTCATGGATGATGCAATTATAACGAAGCTTACATCACTCTGCTGAACAAATTGCCCTATATCAGCTCTAGAAATCATACAGTGTCGTGCTCTCTTATTTGTCAGTGTTTGATTTTGCAAAGGGACACATTTCTGTTTAGCCAAAGTGAGCAGAGATGCCTTGTACTTGTGTGAACAGTGCAGATAACTTCTGCTATGTTTGTGGTGAAGTGACTTTTGCATCACAAAAGCGCAGTATAACCACTATGGTTAAGAAAGCCTATCACCTTTATTTTGGATGCAAAATTGGAGATCAGGACAAGAGGTGGGCCCCACACATATGCTGCAACACTTGTGCAACAAATCTTCGCCAGTGGTTGAACAGGAAAAGGAAATCTATGCCTTTTGCAGTGCCAATGATTTGGAAAGAGCCAACAGACCATACCAGCAATTGTTACTTCTGCATGGTGCCTCCAGTTGGGAAAGGTGTGTCAAAGAAGAAAAAGTGGACTGTGCATTATCCAAACATTCCATCAGCTATACGCCCAGTACCCCACAGAGAAGGACAGCCGGTTCCTGATGCACCAGAATCATTCTCACTTGAGTCAGACGAGGAAGAGGATGAAACTTCTGGTCCTGAACCATCAATGTCACAGGACCCACATTTTCTCCCATCCTCCTCCTCTGAACCACACCTCATAACACAAGGTGAACTGAATGACCTTGTCAGGGATTTGGAACTACCCAACAGTAAGGCAGAGCTGTTGGGCTCCAGACTACAGCAGTGGAATCTCGTGGCAGGTGATGTTAGGGTTTCCATGTTCCGTGACCGTCAAAAGGATCTTGTCCCATTCTTCTTCATGGAAGGTGATCTTGTAGCCTGCAACAACATCGATGGTGTGATGGCAGCCCTCAACATCGTTCACGATCCAGATGAGTGAAGACTGTTCATTGATTCATTGAAGACGAGTCTTAAAGCTGTTTTACTGCATAATGGCAATGTTTTGCCATCAATTCCAGTTGGTCATGCAGTCCATATGAAGGAAACCTATGACAAAATGAAACAACTTTTGAGGTGCATAAAGCATGACCAACATCAGTGGCAGCTTTGTGGCGATTTGAAGGTTGTTGCTCTCTTGCTTGGTCTGCAGACTGGATACACAAAGTACTTCTGTTTTCTCTGCGAATGGGATAGTCGTGCAAGAGATTCCCACTACATCAAGAAAGATTGGCCACTCCGACAGTCATTGGAGCCTGGGAGGAAAAGTGTTCAGCATCCACCACTTGTTGAATCAAGGAAGATTTTGTTACCACCCTTACACATCAAGCTGGGTCTGATGAAGAACTTTGTCAAGGCCATTGACAAAACACTTGAAAGCAGCTTTCAAGTACCTCCGTGGAAAATTTCCAAGGTTAAGTGAAGCTAAGATAAAGGAAGATGTCTTTGTTGGTCCTCAGATTCGTGAACTTCTTCGAGATGATGCATTTGACCATGCACTGCGTGGCAAGGAAAAGACGGCATGGAAAGCCTTCCAGTTAGTGGCAATAAATTTTCTCGGAAACAACAAGGCAGACAACTACAGGTTGTTGGTGGAAAACCTCCTCAAGGCATACAAAAGCCTTGGTTGCAACATGTCACTAAAGATACATTTTTTGCACTCTCATCTAGATTTTTTTCCACCGAACTGCGGAGCAGTGAGCGACGAGCATGGCGAGCGATTTCACCAGGACATTGCAACAATGGAGAAACGCTATCAGGGCACGTGGAGCCCCATCAATGCTTGCAGACTATTGCTGGACAGTGACAAGAGATGCTCCATTTAATGAATACAAGAGACAAGCTAAGAAGCGCCGAGTAGACACTGAATAGGACTAAACTATGTACATAATAGTTTTTTGCCTTTTGTTTCATAATAAATTTTATTTATATAACCCTTTTGCTGATTTTTAAAGTGTTACATAAACAGGACAGGTGAAATATTATCATATAAAGCAACCATAAACACATGAAAAGACCTAGGTTTACAATTTATGATTAAAACTCTACTATCTACACAATATACATAGACATAAAATGTAAAAACTTAAATATCTTAGAAACAGTAGCCAATCCGTTGTTTTAATTGTCATATTTGAATTCAGCACATCAAAATACATAATAAATAGTACATTTTATCTCTGAAGCAGATGACTTCTCAAAAATTGTAGACCAGTGTAATTAAATAACTACATTGACTTATTTTGTTTAGAAGAATCCATCCTCAACATACAGGATTCTGAAGACTATCCACCTTCAAGATCACCATCATTTTCTATAGTTTCAGAGTTATCTGCCAATGATAGTGTTTCAGTCACATCATGTACAGGGCCGTACTTACCCATACACAAAGGACGCAGCTGCGTAGGGCACCAGGAAATTTGGGGCACCAAATTTCCTGGTGCCCTGCGCCGCTGCGTGCTGCTCCAGCCCCTGCTCTGCCTCTTCCCGCGGCCCCCATCCCTGCTCCGCCCCAGCCCCACCCCCACCCCACCCCTTCCCCAAAGCCCCTGCCTCTTCCCCCACCCTAGCCCTGCCTCTTCCCACCCATGCTCCGCCCCTTCCCGCCCCTGAGGAGTGCATCAGGGCTGGACCTGCACTCACCGGCGGCGGGAAATGCAGTGGGCCGGCCCTAGCCACGCTGCCAGTGAGTGCTGGGGGGGTGATTCCCCCAAGCCAGCCCCCCGTGGAGGTCTTCCCCCCCCACGGGGGAGGGGTGGCTGCATAATAGGCTCCAGAATAGCTAGGGATGGCCCTGATTACGTATGTCATATAGCCACCTGTAGCAAAAAGAAAAAAAAATTCCATCATCCAGAAACGACCATAGATAAGTTTGTGATAAGAACCAGCAGATTACAAAAAGAGGTAATTGATGAAAAAATTGCCCAGTTTGTTTATGCAACAAACTCTCCTTTCTGTATGATTGAGAACCCACACTTCATTAACATGGTTCAGTCATTAAGACCAGCATACAGTCCACCCAACAGAGCAGATGTTGCAGACAAATTGTTGGATAAAGTGTATTAAAAAGAAATTGAGCACTGTGCAAAAGGTCTAGAGGGTGAAATTGTTAACCTGAGTCTTGATGGGTGGAGCAATGTCTACAATGATCCTGTTGTATGTGTTTGTGTGACAACAGAAGAAGGGAATGTATTCCTTACAGACACAATTGATATTTCAGGAAATGCACACACAGCAGAATACTTACAAGAAGTAGCTGTAAAAGCTATAACAAACTGAAAAAAAATTCAAACGTCTAGTATGCAGCTTGGTCACAGACAATACTGCAAATGTATCCAAGATGAGAAGAAATTATTTAGAAGAGAGTGAAGAGAGTCCCAAGCTAATAACATACAGTTGCAGTGGTTATTTGATGCACCTCCTAGCTAAAGACTTCAGTATTCCAGAAATAAAGTCTAATGTTGTTGAAATTGCAAAATATTTCTATAACAACCATTTGCAGCAGCTGCTCTGAAAAAAGAAGGTTCCTTGGGAGGAACCAAGCTAACACTCCCACAAGACATGTGATGAAACTCAGTAGTGGACTGTTTTGAGCACTATATCAAGAACTGGCCTAAACTGATGACAGTTTGTGACAAAATCGTGAAAAAATAGATGGCACTGTCACAGCCAAAGTTCTCAACATTTGGCTTAAAAGAAATGTTGAACACATGCTGAGTACCCTGAAGCCTATTTCTGTAGCATTGAACAAAATGCAGGGAAATAGCTGTTTTATTGCTGACGTTGTTGAAATTTGGAAGGAACTGAGTGAGATCTTAACAAGAGAAATATGCAATGACAGAGTTAAATTACAAGCATTAAAAAAACGAATGGGACAAGCACCATCTCCAGCTCATTTTCTTGCAAATATTCTCAATACTTGGTACCAGGGTCAAACCTTAACTGCTGAAGAAGAGGAGTAGGCTATGACATGGACATCGAGCAATCATCCCTCTGTGACGGGTTGGATCACAGAACCCCCCTTGGGAGCTGCCACCTGATGTACCAAAACTACCTCTGCCCCTGCTTTCCCTGCCAGCTTGGGACCCCAGCACCCTGTCTTGCTGAGCCAGACAAGCCTGTCTGCTCCAACACAGACCCAGGGTCTGAATTTCTTGCCCCAAAGCTGCAAACTTAACTGAAAGCAGCGTACAGAAGCATTATTGTCTTTAACACTCAGATGCCCAACTCCCAATGGGGTCTAAAACACAAATAAATCCGTTTTACCCTGTATAAAGCTTATACAGGATAAACTTATAAATTGTTCACCCTCTATAACAGTGATAGAGAGATATGCACAGCTGTTTGCCCTCCCAGGTATTAATACATACTCTGGGTTAATTAATAAGTAAAAAGTGATTTGATTAAATACAGAAAGTAGGATTTAAGTGGTTCCTAGTAGTAACAGACAGAACAAAGTGAATTACCAAGTAAAATAAAATAAAACACTCCAGTCTATGTCTAATCCAACTGAATACAGATAAAATCCTCACCAGTTCCAGAGGGCTTCCTTTTACAGACTAATGTCCTTCTAGTCTGGGTCCAGCAATCACTCAAACCCCTTGCAGTCACTGTCATTTGTTCTAGTTTCTTTCAGGTATCTTGGGGGTGGAGAGGCTCTCTCTTTAGCCAGCTGAAGACAAAATAGATGGATCTCCCCTGGGCTTAAATAGACTTTCTCTTGTGGGTGAAGACCCCCTCCTCTCTCCTATGCAAAGTCCAGAGTCACCTGGGCAAGTCACACGTCCTTTGTTCCTTACCAGCCAAGCCCACATTCCTGGGAAAG
Source organism: Chrysemys picta bellii (assembly GCF_011386835.1). Classification (NCBI taxonomy): domain Eukaryota; kingdom Metazoa; phylum Chordata; order Testudines; family Emydidae; genus Chrysemys; species Chrysemys picta. The sequence goes on from NC_088800.1 coordinate 48,644,095, forward strand.
CCCAGATGTGGACTGGTGTCTCCAAGTTCATTGTTGGCTTAAGTGTTTCTTGATTGGGCAGTTACTGAGAATACTCAGGAAGCTGACCAACTGCTTCACTACAGCCTACTTAGAATCAAACAAGTATGCAGCCATTATCCATAACTTTGAATACAAAAATGATACATGCATGCAAATAGGATTAATAGATTCAGTAGATCATGACCTTTACAGAAATATGTTACATGGCATATGTAGCATAAAACACATTCTAGTTACACACACACACACACACACACACACACACACACACACTCACATTCATAAGCATATTTCTATAAAGCCTTATGGGTGGCACCGTCACACCCTCCAGAATGCCAACTATAATAAACTTTAGAGCTAAGGGTGAACCATTCAAGAAATATATGTTTGCTGATGATGTTTTAAAGAAAGTCACACCAGTGAACTTGTGGAAATCACTTAAGCACTTCGATTCAGAGACTGTTGAAGTGATAATCTCACTTTTAACAGCAGTAGCTTCTTCTGCTGGTGTAGAAAGAATATTTTCTTCCTTTGGAGTAATTCATTCCAAATTGAGAAACCATTTGGGACCTGAAAAAGCAGGAAAGCTTGTTTTTCTTTTCCAGATTATGAACAAACAGGAAAATGAAGGTGAAGATGACGAGTTAGCTGCAGAAGCCAATATTTTAAGTTTCTCATGTTGACCTGGCTGACATAGTCGATTTCATTTTTTTTTAATATTTCATTTAACTATTTTAGTTAAAAACAAATTTTAACAAAAACGTACCTGATTTTAAAAAACTTTGAATTTTTTAATTCAAAAATTCATATGCTTGTTTTGTTAAAATATTATATGTTTGCTGTTGAAGAAAAAAATCCAGAATACATAACGTTGTTGTTTTAGTTAAATAAAACAACAACAGGGGCTCATGAACAGGGGCTGCTAACAGGGAGTTTCGCAAGGGAGTTCTCCAGGTGAAGGAGGAGCAAATACAACACCCTTGGAGTAAGTGACTGTCTGTAATGTGTGTTTGTTTGTGTTTGGGGGTTACTCGCTGTGTGCTGAGCTTGTGTTTGTCCGTCTTTGTTTGTTTGTTTGAAGGACAGTGTGCTGTGGCTGGCAGTTGGAAGCTGTGAGCTTCAAAGGAAGGTTTGAAAGCTAGAAGCCTCTGTTAATTGGCTGAGCCTTAGTCAGTGGGCGGGGCTATCAAGCAGGCCAGGGCTTTATAAAGCAGTGCACAAGCGACCAGGGGCTGCTAACAGGGAGTTTCGCAAGGGAGTTTAGAAGGGGAGTGGGAAGGGGGTAAGGGCCCCTTGCTGTTTTGTAAAACTATAAACTAAGCTACATTCAAAACCTCTTGATTTAAACAAAACCCTTTCATTAACTAGGAGACCATGCAGGCAGAAGCCCAGCAGCAGAGTGGGGGCTATCCAGTTTATTGCGCTGAGTGCAGCATGTTTGATTACCTGCCCTGTAGGCGGGTGGCATATGTGTGCATTCGGTGCAAGGAGCTTCTGGCCCTCAGAGACTGCATATGGGCTTTGGAGGCCAGGGTGGCAGAACTGGAGGAGCTAAGGGAGGCAGAGAGGTATGTTGATGAGGCTTTCCGGGACACTGTAGAATTGTCCCACCTCCGGTCAGACAGCCCCTGCGCTGTTGAGGAGGATGAAAGGCCCAGGGAAGCAGAGCAGTCAACGGGAGCAGACGGAAACCTTCCCATAGTTGGGACCCTCCTTCCAGATGGAGTTAGCGTATCCTCTCGCACTGAGGTTACCTCTCTGGGGGAGGGAACTCCAGTTACTAGGAAAAGGCAGGTGTTAGTAATGGGAGATTTGATCATTAGAAACATAGATAGCTGGGTTTGTGATGACCGGGAGAACCATATAGTGACTTGCCTGCCTGGTGCGAAGGTTGCGGATCTCTCGAGGCATCTGGATAGACTTATGTGTAGTGCTGGGGAGGAGCCGGTGGTCGTGGTACATGTAGGTACCAATGACATAGGGAAGGGTAGGAGAGACGTCCTGGAGGCCAAATTTAGGCTGCTAGGGAAGAGACTGAAATCCAGGACCTCTGTAGTGGCATTCTCAGAAATGCTCCCAATTCCACGTGCAGGGTCAGGTAGGCAGGCAGAGCTTCAGAGTCTCAATGCATGGATGAGACGATGGTGTAGAGAGGAGGGGTTTAAATTCATTAGGAATTGGGGAAACTTTTGGGATGGGGGAGCCTATACAGGATGGGCTCCACCTAAACCAAAGTGGAAACAGACTGCTGGCACTTAACATTAAAAAGGTTGTAGAGCAGTTTTTAAGCTAGGAGATGGGGGAAAGCCGACTGCTGCAGAGGAGCATGTGGATCGGACAGAGACTTCTCTTAGAGGAGAGTCTATTGATAGACACAATACAAGCTGTCAGGAATAGTATCCCTGATGATGACACAGAACAACTTGTTGCTGAGCTCTGTGACTTTATCCTCACGCACAATTATTTCAAATTTGGTGAGAATATATACCTCCAGACCAGTGGCACCGCTATGGGCACCCGCATGGCCCCACAATATGCCAACATTTTTATGGCTGACCTGGAACAACGCTTCCTCAGCTCTCGTCCACTCACGCCCCTTCTCTACCTACGCTACATTGATGACATCTTCATCATCTGGACCCATGGGAAGGAGACCCTGGAAGAATTCCACCATGATTTCAACAGCTTCCACCCCACCATCAACCTCAGCCTGGACCAATCTACACGGGAGGTCCACTTCCTAGACACCACAGTACAAATAAGCGATGGCCACATTAACACCACCCTATACCGAAAACCCACCGACCGCTACGCCTACCTTCATGCCTCCAGCTTCCATCCCGGACACACCACATGATCCATCGTCTACAGCCAAGCGCTGAGGTACAACCGCATCTGCTCCAACCCCTCAGATAGAGACCAACACCTACAAGATCTTCACCAAGCATTCTCAAAACTACGATACCCACACAAGGAAATAAAGAAACAAATCAACAGAGCCAGACGTGTACCCAGAAGCCTTCTGCTACAAGACAGGCCCAAAAAAGAAACCAACAGAACTCCACTGGCCATCACCTACAGTCCTCAGCTTAAACCTCTCCAACGCATCATCAGTGATCTACAACCCATCCTGGACAATGATCCCTCACTTTCACAGACCTTGGGAGGCAGGCCAGTCCTCGCCCACAGACAACCCGCCAACCTGAAGCATATTCTCACCAGCAACCACGCACCGCACCATAACAACTCTAACTCAGGAACCAACCCATGCAACAAACCTCGATGCCAACTCTGCCCAAATATATACACCAGCAACACCATCACAGGACCTAATCAGATCAGCTATAACATCACCGGCTCATTCACCTGCACGTCCACCAATGTTATATATGCCATCATGTGTCAGCAATGCCCCTCTGCTATGTACATTGGCCAAACTGGACAATCACTACGCAAGAGGATAAATGGACACAAGTCAGATATCAGGAATGGCAATATACAAAAACCTGTAGGAGAACACTTCAACCTCCCTGGCCACACAATAGCAGATGTAGAGGTAGCCATCTTACAGCAAAAAAACTTCAAGACCAGACTCCAAAGAGAAACTGCTGAGCTCCAGTTCATTTGCAAATTTGACACCATCAGATCAGGATTAAACAAAGACTGTGAATGGCTAACCAACTACAGAAGCAGTTTTTCCTCCCTTGGTGTTCACACCTCAACTGCTAGTAGAGCACCTCACCCTCCCTGATTGAACTAACATCGTTATCTCCATACTGATACCTGCCTCTGGAAATTTCCATTACTTGCATCTGAAGAAGTGAGGTTACCCATGAAAGCTTATGCTCCCAATACTTCTGTTAGTCTTAAAGGTGCCACAGGACCCTCTGTTGCTTTCTATTGATAGAGATTCTCTAGGTTATAGTCAGGAGCAGAGGATGGAAGAGGATAATGTAAGGGCCAGATCAGACGAGAAACATTCACATAAAGAATTGGACACATCAGAAAAGGGCAGACAAATAAACAATGACAAGTTTTTAAAGTGCTTGTACACAAATGCTAGAAGTCTAAATAATAAGATGGGTGAACTAGAGTGTCTCGTGATAAAGGAGGATATTGATATAATAGGCATCACAGAAACCTGGTGGACTGAGGATAATCAATGGGACACAATCATTCCGGGGTACAAAATATATCGGAAGGACAGAACAGGTCATGCGGGGGGAGAGCGGGGGAGGGGTGGCAGCACTATATGTGAAAGAAAATGTAGAATCAAATGAAGTAAAAATCTTAAGTGAATCCACATGTTCCATAGAATCTCTATGGATATAATTTCATGCTCTAATAAAAATATAACATTAGGGATCTATTATCGATCACCTGACCAGGACAGTGATAGTAATGATGAAATGCTAAGGGAGATTAGAGAAGCTATCAAAATTAAGAACTCAATAATAGTGGGGGATTTCAATTATCCCCATATTGACTGGGAGCATGTCACCTCAGGACGAAATGCAGAGATAAAATTTCTCGATACTTTAAATGACTGCTTTTTGGAGCAGCTGGTACGGGAACCCACAAGGGGAGAGGCAACGCTCGATTCAGTCCTGAGTGGAGCGCAGGAGCTGGTCCAAGAGGTAACTATAACAGGACCGCTTGGAAATAGTGACCATAATATAATAACATTTAACATCCCTGTGGTGGGAAGAACATCTCAACAACCGAATACTGTGGCATTTAATTTCAAAAAGGGGAACTATGCAAAAATGAGGGCGTTAGTTAAACAGAAATTAAAAGGTACAGTGACTAAAGTGAAATCCCTGCAAGCTGCATGGGCGCTTTTTAAAGACACCATAATAGAGGCCCAACTTAAATGTACACCCCAAATTAAGAAACACAGTAAAAGAACTAAAAAAGAGCCACCGTGGCTTAACAACCATGTAAAAAAAGCAGTGAGAGATAAAAAGACTTCCTTTTAAAAGTGGAAGTCAAATCCTAGTGAGGTAAATAGAAAGGAGCATAAACACTGCCAAATTAAGTGTAAAAATGTAATAAGAAAAGCCAAAGAGGAGTTTGAAGAACGGCTAGCCAAAAACTCAAAAGGTAATAACAAAATGTTTTTTAAGTACATCATAAGCAGGAAGCCTGCTAACCATCCAGTGGAGCCCCTCAATGATCGAGATACAAAAGGAGCACTTAAAGACGATAAAGTCATTGTGGAGAAACTAAATGGATTCTTTGCTTCAGTCTTCACGGCTGAGGATGTTAGGGAGATTCCCAAACCTGAGCCGGCTTTTGTAGGGGAAAAATCTGAGGAACTGTCACAGATTGAAGTGTCACTAGAGGAGGTTTTGGAATTAATTGATAAACTTAACATTAACAAGTCACCGGGACCAGATGGTATTCACCCAAGAGTTCTAAAAGAACTCAAATGTGAAGTTGCGGAACTATTAACTATGGTTTGTAACCTGTCCTTTAAATTGGCTTCTGTATCCAATGACTGGAAGATAGCTAATGTAACGCCAATATTTAAAAAGGTGATCCTGGCAATTACAGACCGGTAAGTCTAACGTCCATACCAGGCAAATTAGTCGAAACAATAGTAAAGAATCAAATTGTCAGACACATAGAAGAACATAAATTGTTGGGCAAAAGTCAACATGGTTTCTGTAAAGGTAAATCGTGTCTTACTAATCTATTAGAGTTCTTTGAAGGGGTCAACAAACGTGGACAAGGGGGATCCAGTGGACATAGTGTACTTAGATTTCCAGAAAGCCTTTGACAAGGTCCCTTACCAAAGGCTCTTACGTAAATTAAGTTGTCATGGGATAAAAGGGAAGGTCTTTTCATGGATTGAGAACTGGTTAAAAGACAGGGAACAAAGGGTAGGAATAAATGGTAAATTCTCAGAATGGAGAGGGGTAACTAGTGGTGTTCCCCAAGGGTCAGTCCTAGGACCAATCCTATTCAACTTATTCATAAATGATCTGGAGAAAGGGGTAAAAAGTGAGGTGGCAAAGTTTGCAGATGATACTAAACTGCTCGAGATAGTTAAGACCAAAGCAGACTGTGAAGAACTTCAAAAAGATCTCACAAAACTAAGTGATTGAGCAACAAAATGGCAAATGAAATTTAATGTGGATAAATGTAAAGTAATGCACATTGGAAAAAATAACCCCAACTATACATACAATATGATGGGGGCTAATTTAGCTACAACGAATCAGGAAAAAGATCTTGGAGGCATCATGGATAGTTCTCTAAAGACATCCATGCAGTGTGCAGAGGTGGTCAAAAAAGCAAACAGGATGTTAGGAATTATTAAAAAGTGGATAGAGCAGGGGTCTCAAACACGCGGCCCGTGGGCCACATGTGGCCCGCGGGGTGATTTTCTGTGGCCCGCGAGCCCCTCGCAGCCCCCCCGCCCTCCCTCAGTGTTTACCAGAGCGGCGGCCGGACGTGCACCTGGAGCAGGGCAGGTTCCCTGCCTGCCTGCCTGCCCTGCCCTGCGCAGCTCCGGGAAGAGGCTGGAACGTGGGGAAGGGGAGGGCGGAGGGGCTGTGTGTGGCTGTTACTTCAGGCAGCGCCCCCAGCAGCTCCCATTGGCCGGGAACGGGGATCCGCGGACAATGGGAGCTGCTGGAGGCAGTGCCTCAAGCAACAGAAACACACAGCCCCTCCGCCCCCCTTCCCCACGTTTCAGCCTCTTGCGGGGGCAGGGCAGACAGGCAAGCAGGAAGCCTGCCCTGCCCAGGCAGTCAGACAGGGAGCCTGCCCTGCCCCTGGTATGCGCCGGGCCAGATCCTGCCCCCCGAACCCTTCCTGCAGCCGAATCCCCTGCCCTGAACCCCCTGCACCCCGACCCCCTGCCTCACCCCGCATCCCTCCTGCATCCCAACCCACTGCCCTGAGCCCCATGCCGCACCCCTCCTGTGCCCCAACCCTCTGCCATACCCTGCACCCCTCCTGCACCCTGACCCCTGCTCTGAGCCCCTGCCGCACCCTGCACCCCGACCCCCTTCCCTGAACCCCCTGCCACACCCCGCACTCCTCTTGCACTCCAACCCCCTGCCCTGAGCCCCCTGCCACACCCCACACTCCTCTTGCACCCCAACCCACTGCCCTGAGCCCCCTGCCGCACCCTGCACCCTGACCCCTTGCTGTACCCTCACCCCTCCTGCACCCCTGGGGGCAGGGAGGGGGCAGAGTTGGGGTGGAGATTTTGGGGAAGGGGTTGGAATGGGAGCAGGGAAGGGGTGGGAAGAGGCGGGGCAGGGGCGGGGCCTCATGGAAGGGGTGGAGTGGGGGCCGGGGGAGGAGGTGTCAGTAATGCGACCCTCGGGCCAATGTACTAGTCCTCATGTGGCCCTCATGGTCATTTGAGTTTGAGACCCCTGGGATAGAGAATAAGACGGAGAATATATTATTGCCCTTATATAAATCGATGGTACGCCCACATCTTGAATACTGCGTACAGATGTGGTCTCCTCATCTCAAAAAAGATATACTGGCACTAGAAAAGGTTCAGAGAAGGGCAACTAAAATGATTAGGGGTTTGGAACAGGTCCCATATGAGGAGAGATTAAAGAGGCTAGGACTTTTCAGCTTGGAAAAGAGGAGACTAAGGGGGGATATGATAGAGGTATATAAAATCATGAGTGATGTGGAGAAAGTAGATAAGGAAAAGTTATTTACTTATTCCCATAATACAAGAACTAGGGGTCACCAAATGAAATTAATAGGCAGCAGGTTTAAAACAAATAAAAGGAATTTCTTCTTCACACAGCGCACAGTCAACTTGTGGAACTCCTTACCTGAGGTTGTGAAGGCTAGGACTATAACAGAGTTTAAAAGAGAACTGGATAAATTCATGGAGGTTAAGTTCATTAATGGCTATTAGCCAGGATGGGTAAAGAATGGTGTCCCTAGACTCTGTTTGTCAGAGGGTGGAGAAGGATGGCAGGAGAGAGATCACTTGATCATTACCTGTTAGGTTCACTTCCTCTGGGGCACCTGGCATTGGCCACTGTCGGTAGACAGGATACTGGGCTAGATGGACCTTTGGTCTGACCCAGTACGGCCGTTCTTATGTTCTTAATAAAACAATTTAAATGTCTGTCTGGTAATGTTCTCCTCCTAATACAGCATGGCAAGAAAATCCTCCAAATATTAATGATTAACCTGTTGAATTGAAGATAGTTCTCCTCCCAATGACTTCATAAATATCTGCTTCAATTACCTTTGGTAAATAAAATAACCAAACATTTCATTTTCTGATATAGCTGTAAAACTAATCTGAAAAGTTTTCAAAATAAATCACTTTAAAAATGTATAGTGTGTACCTTCTAAAAATGAAACCTACATCTATCTCTGAGTTGTGAAGAATATGTATCAACGTTATAGCCACCAACAAGAATGCACTTTTATGTAGAAATCCATGATTAAATCAAGTCTTCCTGACTAGTGATTTAAATCAATTTGATTTAAATCAAATTCATCCTGGCTATCCCACCCCACAGCTCTCTCCATTCACATTTGTGCATTCTGTAACACAGTTCTGGAATAACGCCCTTCCACCTGTGTTACTGTTAAAAGGCAGTTCTCCCCAGACTTCTCTTTAGACAGAAGTTCAGAGATTTACACTACCTGAGTTATAGAAAAGAGACGCTTGAGAAAGTCCTTCGGATCTACCAGCACCAACAACTCATTTTCCTCGTCAGCCTTCACCAGGGGACCATCGTAGGGGAACAAAAACAATTTCTTGTGGGATATAGGCAATCGTTTTTAACTTTTTGAAACTGGTATGTGCTCAAAATGAAATATGGTTGGTGGGTCTCAGCCCAGTCATACCATCTGGAATGGAAAGAGGTAACGGCTGAAGTTAGAGCTGAAAAAGCTATATGGCTTGATTAAAAGGCAGATCACATAAATACAGAGCACTGAGGGTGCAGGGAACAGAGCAGGACAATTACAAAACTCATCAACCTAGGCAGAGATATTCAAACTGGACTTGGCTGTGCTGCAGTCTGTGTTACAGCATCACCTAATTCAGCTCATTGGGGACAACAGCCAGTTATTCACAGAGGGGAAGGTCCAGATCAAGGTGGGAAAGCAAGCAAAAGGATCTAGATTGCACACCACATCACTGGGTCACAGCACCAGCCAGCTTTTCTCCCACAACATTTAAGGAGTTACTCAGACAACCAGTCATCCAAGTACAGGACTGACCTCAACTCACCAACCTGAAATCCTTACAATGGGACACGGGAGAGAACAATGCCACTGTACTGATCATTACAGTTTATTTGCAAGGTTCCCCATCTCCTGCTATGGTGACATTTGGTATCAGAGAGAAGGTAACTTCACATCCTAGGATTTCCATCAGCCTGTGTTCAGAAACAGCCACAGGATTTTCTAAAGAGCTCAAAGGCTTCATTCAGCAACAAGGGAGCCTATAGCTGGCTCAGTCTGTCTTCCCCAGCAATGCAGTTCACATTCTCAGTAGCCATCAAGGATGCTTTGCAGACACAGAATTTGTTTTAGAAATCTTTTTCAACTAGCTATATGAAACCGCTCCACAATCAGTGACTCACTCTGATCTCCATCCTGTTTGCTGCAGAGATTGACAATCCATCCTGGATGTGTACGTGCTTGAGACAATGACACCCAGTTGCATGAAAGTCACTCACTTTGAAAAAAGAACAGGAGTACTTGTGGCACCTTAGAGACTAACAAATTTATTAGAGCATAAGCTTTCGTGGGCAGCCCACGAAAGCTTATGCTCTAATAAATTTGTTAGTCTCTAAGGTGCCACAAGTACTCCTGTTCTTTTTGAGGATACAGACTAACACGGCTGCTACCCTGAAACCACTCACTTTGAAATAAACTATAGGACAATCAGACTCAACTCCATTCCCTGAACTAACAGTGGTCACACAGAACTTATATATCTGAGGCTGATGACACCATAGCCCTGCCTAGAAAGGCTAATGGAAATGTCAGCACTAATAATTAATGCAATTCAAAGATCCTTTCCCACAGCATAGCTGTTGCCAGTTTAAATTTATAAGGCATATGAGGAGGCCCCTCATTGAAGAGAGGAAAAATTGGATTCAGATAATCAAGTACTGGAGAAACTGTTAGGAGTGCTTCTCCTCCAAGTTATGCTGCAGGGCACTTCCTGAGACTCAATGTAGTATTTACATTCCAAGGAACCAAAAGCTTCCATCAAAGCATCTGATCCGGGATCTTCTAGTAGACCTGAAAGGAGAGAGAGAACAGGCCAGACATTAGGGGAGGAAAGGGAGTGGTAATAAATAGCAACTAAAACCCCACAAAGAAGGGATTTATACCTGCCTCTGGAGATTTCCATTACTTGCATCTGAAGAAGTGAGGTTCTTACCCACGAAAGCTTATGCTCCCAATACTTCTGTTAGTCTTAAAGGTGCCACAGGACCCTCTGTTGCTTTTTACAGATTCAGACTAACACGGCTACCCCTCTGATACTTGACAAAGAAGGGAAATGATTGATATAAAATCATGACTAATGTGGAGAAAGTAAATAAGGAAGTGTTATTTACTCCTTCTCATAACACAAGAACTAGGGGTCACCAAACTAAATTAATAGGCAACGGGTTTAAAACAAACAAAAGGAAGTATTTCTTTACACAATACACAGTTAACTTGTGGAACTCTTTACCAGAGGATGTTGTGAAGGCCAAGACTATAACGGGGTTCAAGAAAGAACTAGATAAATTAATGGAGGATAGATCCATCAATAGCTATTAGCCAGGATGGGCAGGGATGGTGTCCCTAGCCTCTGTTTGCCAGAAGCTGGGAATGGGCGACGGGGGATGGATCACTTGATGATTACCTGTTCTGTTCATTCCCTCTGGGGCACCTGGGATTGGCCACTGTCAGAAGGCAGGATACTGGGCTAGACAGACTTTGGTCTGACCCAGTATGGACGTTCCTATGATTATTTCAAGCCTGAACACTGAATAGCAGGTGTCTGAATACAGCATACAGTTGCCCCACTCAACCTGACTAATATTTCAGTATTGAGCGCTGTATACATACCTACAGAAAATTAAATGCACCCAATTCTGGGGTGGAGAATGGCAATCGGCACAACATAGTCAATACTGTGACAATTTGTAAAGCTAAAATAAGACAAGACTTTTTACTACCACGGGCAGGAGGATGGGCACCTCATAAGTCATTGCCATCTCTATTTTTTATGATCCTATGTCAATAATGGCTTCACATTTTAATTCACTGCCTTGCAAATAAGATAGCTTATTTAACCCTTCAAATGCCAATGCAAGTGGATGGACTTTGTTAAATCCTCATGAAATGCTTCTAAAATCAGTATTACACCCTGAAAACAGGCACCTGTAGAGCTCTCTGAATATACTGTTGTGATGTTATTGACTTGAACTGGGACCATATAGAACATGGTTGCAACCAAAGTCCTGTAGTGGCACCAAATCTTGTATAAAGGGGGTCAAATAGGGTGTCTAAGACAAGGTTATGGTTTACTGGTTATGATTATGTTGTCTATATGTGTGTATCAATTTGGTAATTGAAGTTATGAATATTGGCTCTATACTGTCTGTATTTCAAACTTACGCTAAGCTTCTGGGCGACAACCCAGACAAGTTGGTGTTAGCTCTGCCTAGCCTGCTTGATGGCCCATTAAGGACCATCAGCTATACAATGGACCCATTGAGAGAAGGCAGATATGCCTTGAGACTCGGCAAAGTATGCAGGGACTTGCCCATGTGACTCCAAAACTCCATTTTGCTGTAATTTTCCACAGTAAGAACAAAGAGGTGTTCTTACACCTGGAAAAGACTATAAAAGGCTGATGCCTCATCTCCATCTGGTCTTCAATCCTGCTTCATACCTCTGGAGGGACTTCGCTACAAACAGAAGTGCTACACAAAGGACTGATGACCCATCCCAGCTGGGGATGTACTCCAGAGACTTGATTTTGAACCTGCAGTTTATTCTATTACTGCTACAAACCTGAACCAAGAACTTTGCCATTACTGTATGTAATTGATTCCATTTAACCAATTCTAGCTCTCATCTATATCTTTTTCCTTTTATGAATAAACCTTTAGATTTTAGATTCTAAAGGATTGGCAACAGCGTGATTTGTGGGTAAGATCTGATTTGTATATTGACCTGGGTCTGGGGCTTGGTCCTTTGGGATCGAGAGAACCTTTTTTCTTTTACTGGGGTATTGGTTTTCATAACCATTTGTCCCCATAACGAGTGGCACTGGTGGTGATGCTGGGAAACTGGAGTATCTAAGGGAATTGCTTGTGTGACTTGTGGTTAGCCAGTGGGGTAAAACCAAAGTCCTCTTAGTCTGGCTGGTTTGGTTTGCCTTCGAGGTGGAGAAACCCCAGCCTTGGGCTGTAACTCCCCTGTTTTAAGCAATTGGTCCTGAATTGGCACTCTCAGTTGGGTCCCGCCAGAGCCAGCATCGTTACAACTGTGCAGTGCTTGGTCTAAGACAGAGGTCTCAAACACGCGGCCCGCAGGGTTCTTGTGTGTCGCCCACCAAGCTCCCTGCATCCCGTCCCTCCCCGCCCCTCTGCCTACTTGGGGGATTGCCTCCTGATGCTGCAAGCGCCATGCTGCTCTCTGAAGCAGCCGGCAGCACGCCCCTTCAGGCCAGGGGGAGGGGGAAGAAGGCAGAGGGCTCCGGCATTGCCTCCTTCCAGGCACCGCCCCCCACAACTCCCATTGGCCAGAAACAGGGAACCGCGGCCAATGGGAGCTTCGTGGGAGGTACCTAGAAGAGCGGCAAGAGCAACACAAGCAGGGAAACCTGAGCCTCTCCCCCTCTGGCTGCAGGGACATGGTTCCAGCTGCTTCCTGGAACGCAGCAGCATGGAGCCGGGGCCAAGGCAGGCAGGGAGCCTGCCCTGGCCCCAGTGAGCGCTGCTGCCACCCCAGAGCTGCTCTAGGCAAGCGGCACCAGGCTGGAGCTCACACCCTGAACCCCTCCGGCACCCCCAAGTCCCTGCCCTGAGCCCCCTGCCACATCCCACACCCTTCCTGCACCCCAACTCCCTGCCCTGAGCCCCTGCCACATCCCACACCTCAACTCCCTGCCCTGAGCCTCCTGCCACATCCTGCACCCCCAACTCCCTGCCGAGCCCCCGCCACATCCCACACCCCAACTCCCTGCCCTGAGCCCCCTGCCACATCCCACACCCCTCCTGCACCCCCAACTCCCTGCCCTGAGCCCCCGCCATATCCCACACCCCTTCTGCACCCCCAACTCCCTGACCTCAGCCTCTGCTGCACCCTGCACCCTTTCTGCACCCCCTGGGGGAAGTGTTGGGGTGGGGACTTCAGGGAAGGGATTGGAATGGGGCAGGGAAGGGGTGGGGCAGGGGCGGGGCCTAATTGGAAGGGGTGGAGTGGGGGCGGGGCCAGAGGCGGCCGGGGGAGGGAGGGTTCAGTGATGCGGCCCTCGGGCCAATGCACTAGTCCTCATGCAGCTCTCGGGGTCATCTGAGTTTGAGACCCCTGGTCTAAGATAACATTGCTGGAAACAGAAACTAGCTGAAGGGTACTATCCTCTGAGATACAGGGAGTAGGACTGGGCCCAAGATGTGCAACCCCAGAGGATGGTCTGGTCTGGCCTGGCCTGGCATGTCAGGAGTTAACATTTCCAGACAGAGAGTTATCTACAATTATCTTGGAAGTATCCCTAGATGTGGACTCCAAATAAATAAGATATAACACAGGCAATCAGCTCTGAAACTTGCATTTTCTTCCCTGTCTTTTTAATAGTCTGTGCCCAGTAATGGCCAGTTTTTGGGGAAAGAACATTAACTACTTACCCAGTAGCATGGAATCCCCATGCACTGAAACTAGATCAGAGTCACACTGGCTGATGGCCTGAGAATCTAAAAATGCAGTCAAACTAACCTGAATTTATCTCTATCTTCTTGCTAACCCAAGCACTACTGCAGCAAGACACACTTTGACAGTGTGTTTAGTTGTATGAACTTGAACAAGCTGTAACACTTGAAAATTTAAATGCTAAAACACACAAACAAGTGAATTCCAGAAAAAGTGACATTAACAAAGAACCGATTATAATAATCTAACATTTTACCCTTTTACAGTGGCTTCCAGCTGACAATCTCAAAGTGCTTTACAAACATTAATTAACCCTTGCAGCCCGTCATGATGTAGGGAAGCATTATTATCCGCATTTTACTCATTGAGAAATTAAGGCAGAGAGAAGTTAAAGCTTCGTTTTTCACAAGTGGCCACTGATTTTGGGTGCCCATCTAAAGGTACTTTGGATGTGACTGTTACAAGTACTTAGCAACCATCACTCCAGCGGGAGCTGGCTTTACTCATCACCTTGAAATGGTGTCTCAAGTTGGACACCCCAAAATGAGGGCAACCAAAATCAGTAGCTAACATTGACAAATGTGCCCATAAGTGACTTACTTAAGGTCGTCCAGCAAGTTAATGGAAGACCTGGGAATTGGAGAGGATGTAGTTACTTGCTGAGGAGAGGTTTGCAAAAGTAGCTCTTTAGGCTCACTGACACTCACACGGTTTTTCAGCTTTTCTTGTGCAGCATGATCACAAATGCTATGATCCAGTGTATCAGCAGCTGGGTGCATCAGGGTAACAGTTCTGGTTTGACATGATTCAACATCACTGTCTGCATCAGAATCTGAAATTTCCCAGGCAGTAGCTCTTTTAATAACTCTGTTGATTTTGCCATTGGATTGATTCTTTGAATTTTCCTCCATGGTTTTATTTTTCTCTTCAGCACTTCTAATTACCTAAAAGACTAACATTGTTTGCTTAGAAAATGCAGAGGCACTCAATATTCTGTACCAATTTCTAATATATAAATGCACTAAACCTTATTTATTTTTAAAACATTTATCTAAGTGATACATTTTGTTTTGCTTAGGTTAGTTTTAATTAAAAATGAAGAAAAAAGGATTAATTAAAAACCTAAATTCCTCTCATAGGAAGTAAATCCTAGCTTACGACAAACAAGCAGCTCAGTGATAGGATATGGAGCCTTTCACTTTGAATCTACCACTCATTCAAATCCACAGCAGGTCAGCTCTGACTGAAATTCACCAATTAAGACCCAAACAAGAACTAGCCTATGAGAATAATCACTCCTGGAGGACAGGCACCAACATCCCAAAGCACCTAATTAGTACTAATCATTTCCCTTGCTGGAAATATCAGCAGAGAGGCTAAGGACTGAATGGGCCATAGACTGAATTCCCCTCTTACTCTTATTGGTGGTCTATCCAAGTCAGTTGAGGCACTGGACAGTGTGGGAGGGAGCTTGCTCTGCCATTGTCCAGGTGGCTACAATATTTCAGCAGTATTGCCAACTCCACACATTCAAAAATTATCAATCAGGCCTAAAAAAAAAAAAAAAAAATCAAGACTGCTTACAAATCATGATTTTTAAAAAATAAAAAAATAAAAGGGTTCCTTTTGTGATGTTGCACTCCATAATGTTTTATGGAAATAGGCTTATGAGTGTGAATATGATGTAACTGGAATATGTTTTATGAAAAAGATCTCTTGTAAGGTATCATAACAAAGGTTATACCTACTGAATATATTCATCCTATTTGTATATATGTATCATTCTTGTATCTGAAGCTAGAAATATAAAGTATAACTCTGAGGTACTAATTATGCAAAGTGTGGGCCATTGATGGTGGTTTAGAATCTTGATGGCTCCCATTGACTAGGACAATTGGTTGCAAATGGCTCTGTTTACTTGCAAGCCTTCCTGTGTTCCTGTGAGCCAGCCCAGGAAGAATGGAGGCTAGGGTCTCACAGGACATGTGAACGTGTCACTTGATACTGGAATCCATCTTGAACCTGGTATTTTTCCATTTAGAAGGAAGGGTGGGGACCCAGAGAGACAAAAGACTCCCGCCTTGTACCTAAGTTATAAAAGGGGGTGGAAGAGAACAAACGGAGCTGCCAGTCATAAGAAAACCCATAGTTAACATCTAAGATGGCTGCTGGAACTAACAAGGACTGTACTGGGGGGAAGATTGGGCCCAGACTAGGAAGGAATCTAGTCTGTGAAAGAAACTTATTGGAACATCTCTGAGGGTGAGATTTTACCTGTAAACAGTTTCTTAATGTATTAGGCTTAGACTTGCATATTTTTGCTTTATTTTGCTTAGTGACTTACTTTGTTCGGGAAATAGGAACAGAGGCTAGAACTGCACAGGCTGCAAATTGCTAAGAAGGAAAGAGAGACCGCAAGCCCCGGACTTAAAAGACAAAGAACTTGAGGCACAGAAACAGGCTCAAATTGAAGCACAAAAAGCTGCCCACCAGCAAACCCTGGACTTAAAAGACAAAGAAATTGAGGCCCAGAGACAAGCACAAATTGAAACCCAGAAGCATGAACTGGCTGTAATGGAGTGGAAGAGGTGCACAGAGTCATGTATCCTGGAGGTGGAAGTTGGGGTCCTGGTGACTGCTGCAGTGAGAACAGACTCCAAAGACTCTGTAGCTGGAAGCAAGCCCAACCTGAGTGAAAGGAGGGTGGGGGATTTTACTGGCCAGTGAAGGGTCTGTCATAGCTGGTAGCTGTGAGCCCACAACTAGGTCAGGGTCACATTCCCTTTTGGGGAACACAAGAGTGTCTGCCTCAGAGGGGAGCCCAGAGAGGGAAGTCCAGACAGAAGGTGTTGTTCTTGCTACGCTTGTAATAGATAACACTATCTTCAAGGCAGGGGAGGTAAAGCTTTGCATTTGGGAAGCTTCACAAGGGGGTGGGGCCCAACACAAAGAGATTCCAGAGGGAGGGGCTGAGGGCAGGCATGGTTGCAGTGCATCCTTTCCTTGTCAAACCCTCAAACACATGCCTGAAGTGAGAGCCTACTCTAAAGAGGCAGGAGAATCTGTATCTGAACACTCACCGTGGTACACAAAAGGATTGGGAAATGCAATAGATGTTGAACAAGCCAAACTATGTGAATGGAGTCTTTCATAAATTAGCTGTTAATCTTGTGTCTTTTCTTAACTCCACTTCTGGGTCAAGTCAAAGAAGTGAATACTAATGGTAAACCTTTTAAAGATGCGTCTGACGAAGCGAGTATTCACCCACGAAAGCTTATGCTCCAATACATCTGTTAGTCTTAAAGGTGCCACAGGACTCTGTTCCTTTGAAGATGTCACATACCTAATTTTTGGAAAAAACTTTTGTACATGCTAGGGATGGTGACACCTTTTCTTTGTGGTTTTTGATCATACAGAATGCACTCAAGTCATGTTTCAAAGTTTTTATCTGTAATCACAAGGGCAAGACATTTCTTTTTTTAAATAAAAGGGAAGTTGAGATTCTCCCAGAACCCCAGGTTCTAGAGCTTTAAGAAAACCCCCAAATATTGTGAAACTGCAATAAAATCACGGGCAGTACTGCTTCAGCGTCCAGGCCTGGCATTAGGCATCTGTTACAAGTGCTCAATTCACATTACAATATTCAAGGGAAAAATCATTTTTAGACACTAGAATTACGACTGAAAATAGCCTGAAGTGCTGCCAATAAGAGCCAATACAGATCTGGGGCATATCTGAGCCGTGTCTGCTCTGAGACGCGCAGGGCTACGCAGAGCCTGGGGGGCAGTGACCGCAAGGAGACTGGGAGTCCGGAGAACTCTAGCTCGGAAGGGAGCCCACTGCTCGGCAGCTCCTCCCAGAGTCCTCGGGCAGCGGGGGGGCTGGGTGGGAGACCCATCATGTCACCGATATACACAGAGCCTCCCCCCGCCCTGACATACATCCCCATGGGGAAGCCCACCAGCCCCCAGGAGAGAGAGCCCCCCACCTCCCCTGACTGCGCTTCCTCACTCGGGCAGACCTAGGCACCAGGCGTAGCGCGCTGCTCTAACCAGTCCCCCGCTGCCCCAGTGCAGCAGGAATGTTCCGCTCCGTACAGCAGCCAAGCGCTGCCCCAGTCTAGTGAGCGCGCCCCTCGCTGACTAGCCGATTGCTTCCGGGGAGCTGACGGCTGGTGCGTTTCCGTTGCTACGGGAAGTTCCGGCCGGCCGGGTTAGGATGATGCACCGCCCTAGGGCGACAGAGGTCCGTGAGAGGGCTCGTGCGTTGGGAAGTATCCCGGGCTGGGAAGCTTGGTGTCTGAGGGGAGGAAGGGAAGAGGAGTCCGGGGGACCAGTAGCATCAGCATCTCTCTGGTGCCGTCTGTGCTGAACCTGCCCGGCTGGCCCGTGAGCTGCCATTGCCATGGCTCGTAAGAAGCTGTACCGCCCAATCGCCGCCATGGCCAAGAAGATCCGTGAGTACCGGGCACTGAAGAACCGTCCCCGAGACTCCCAGCGCTTCGCCCTGGATTACGAGACGATGATCCGACCCTTCACGAACAAACGCCTACCTGTGCTGGCCTGGGAGGATGTGAGGAACGAGAACCGCCTCTTCACGCTGCTCTGCCAGCTGCGGCTCTTTGGCATCGGCCGCATGGTCACCCGCAAGTATTGGCTCTGGCAGTATGACGAGCCCTGCTACTGGGTCGTTACCAAGGTCAGGGTGGACTACACAGCTGAGGTGAGAGCGCTTGACTGTTGGCCTTGGGGTTTGAAGGCACTCAGATACTATGGTAACAAGCACCATAGATAGAGACAAGGCTGGTGGAAATGAGGACTTCCAGTGAGACCTGCCCTCTCCAAAGCTGGCTCCCAAATCACCATTATGCAACCCCATTAAACTATCTCTATAGTATTCACAGCCTCTCTTATATCACAGCTCCATATTAAAACACTTGAATCTCCTCTCCTCATGTGTGCCTCAGGAAGCACCAGGTCATGGATTCAGAGGAGGCACCATGTAATGAAAATCTACAATTTAGGACAGCCTGAGGGAGGGTATGATAGTACCCAAGCACTGTGGAAACAAGGGTATCAGTCTGAGCCACTATGTTCAGGGCCGGCTCCAGGCACCAGCATAACAAGCAGGTGCCTGGGGCGGTCAATGAAGAGGGGGGCGGCACGTCTGGCGGCAATTCAGCGATGGACCTGCTGCTGAATTGCCGCCATAGAATGAAGCAGCACTAGAGCTGCTGCTGATCGCGGCTTTTTTGTTGTTGTTGTTTGTTTTTGCTGCTTGGGGCAGCAAAATCGCTAGAGCCAGCCCTGACTATGCTTCAGAGTTCAGAACACTGATTAGTATTTGTACTACAGTTTATGCGTGAACATAAGGATCAGGACCTTAATGGTCGCACCTGTAGTTGTATGGAGTCATTACAGGGCTGATAGCAGGCAGTATATAGTATTGAGACACATTATGCAGCATTCTTCATCACAAAATTCATTGCAGGGATTGTCTAATGGCATTTGCTTAGTATTCTAGAAGGATAGTAGTGGCCACGATTAGCAGTTATTCAGTTCCCAGGTGTAGGACTCACTTTTTGTAGATCATGAGTAATAAGACTATAAAATGAGTTTGTCCTTTTTGTGAATGGGAATGGTTCTTTAATTGATCAGAGCAAATTTTTGTTTGTTTTCTTTGCAGACTTTGGATCATGGGAAAGCCTGGGGATATTTGACATTCAGAGGTAAATAGAGCTTGGTGTTTGTCTCTCAAACAGGATTAGAGAAAAAAGTAAATGGATAGGGACAGGAACTGACATGGGAGGAAAAAGGTGGTGGCTTTCTTGCCACTCAGCAGTCTTCCTCCACTGGTAGCTCTCTCTTTCCACTCATCTATAATAGGAAGTTTTCCTTTTCTTAATTTCGTCCTAACAGTTCGATCTAGTCCACTGTGGAATAAATTTCACAAGGAAAATGATAGAAGTCCCCTTTGTCATTTAAAACTAGCTTGAAGAAATCCCTGGAGACTATACCACAGTGAACAATTTGTGTTGGCAAAGAAATGGAGTCTATGACAAATCCGGTCTCTTCCATCTCTGACTTCTGTAATAGCTAAAAACAGTGGATAAACACGCTAGCTGAATGTTCCTGCTAAAATCAATAATGAAATAGCAATGTTGTCATTTAAGTTGCCATCATTAGGGTTCAGAATCAGTACTTTCATTGAGACAAACGGGAAATTCCCCATGTTCTGAAAGCTATTTTACACCATGTATGAGGTTTATAATTTATTTAATAAAATTTTACACTTCTAGTATCTTTAATTCAAGGATCTCAAAGTGTTTTATAAACATTAATGAATTCAACTTCCCAACATCCCTGTAAAGCAGGAAACCATTATTTTTATTTTATAGATATGGAAACTAAATCAGAGAGAGGTGAAATATCTTGCTCAAGCTAACAGAAGTGGTCAACAGCAAAGTCAGGACTACAATCCAGATGTTCTGTCAGTCTGTGTTATCTGCTATACAACCTGTAGTGGGAGTGTGTAGTGTAGCAGATAGTGTAACTATCATAAAATATCCAGTGCTATGCCCAGCTGAAGCATTGGAGACACTGCACTGGCATAGTCACCAATATGGAGTTTGTTGTTCATATTGTTTACCTATTCATCATCATCTTTCCTTAGGCAAGACGTATAATGAAGTGAAAGAGATTGACAAGGTCATGTATCATGACTGGAGGATGGTGCCCAAACATGAAGAGGAGGCCTTCAAGAAATTTACTCCAGTGTCAGTGGAAACCATTCAGTGTGTGCCATACCCCCCTCTGCTCCGAGCCATGATCCTTGCGCAAAGGCAGAAGGAAGGAAAACTTAACACAGAGGAACCACTGATTGATCTGGAGAAAATCATCTCCTTCACAAAGGACTACTTTCAAAATCAGAAAAAAGCTAAGGGGACACCAGTGTGAAGGTCTAGAGCTGAGTGTGATGGAGCTTCTGAAACGCTCTCTAATACTCTGCGTGTTGACAGCTCATACAGTCTCCTTAATGAAGAATAGGACCATAAGCCACATGTCCACTTCTGGTTCAATGTACCGAAATTTAATACCTTGGCCTCTCAGTACTGTACACATGCAGGTGTGTGACTTTCTCATATATATTCAGAAAGATGTAGAGACACTCAGGATTTTTAGCGATCTTTTGTTTGCAGAGGGTCCTCCCTTTTGATTCCCTGCCTTTTCTCCTGATGTATGTCTCCTGGTGTCCAGGTCCCAATGACAGCTACCATCCCTCTGTGCAGGAAGACCACAAATGAGACTCTTTTAGTTTAGTTTAGCCCCATAATTAATTTAAAGCACAATAATGGTCAGAAGAATGACTTTAAAAAGGGCACCATCTTTATCTATAGACCTTGCTACCCATCTAATGACTTCAGTAAATACATGTTTATTTCTTTTTTACTTCTGTTATCCCTCTACCACAGTTGCAAGGACATGAGTTGGATTCTAGTCTGTCTTGTGGACCATCAGCAGAAGTTTTAATTAAATTCCAATTTTAGAATCCTTTGCCTTGACACATAGAGGCATAACCTCAACTGCACCCAAACCAAGCCTATAAATACCACTCACTTCAGCCAGGATTGTGAAGTTCATGGGCAAAATGGAAAGAACCCACCTTGACTTTCCGATCCCACGTTGTTTGTCAAGTTGGCAGTGGTGAAAAAGAACCCATCTTTTTTTCTTGTAAACTGAGTGCAAGTTCCGACTCCTTTTGAAGTCAGTGGCAAGCTACCATTTGCTTCAATGGGAGCACTTTCCCATGGAAGTCACAGAGACAATAAACATGGAATGCCCCAATCCTATTTTTGGAGTCACTTATAAGAACAAAACTACTCTTAGACCCTCCCCCTGCAGTCTTTGCAGCATGCTAGGCCATCAGACTTCAGCCATAAAACTTGCTAGAAACCAATCAAGAAGAGTAAAGTGGATACATTTAAACCAATAACATAAATGATGATAAATATATTAGATGTTTACAATCTTTTTCTGTGAGCTTATGTGGTATTGGTGATACAATAAAGAAATTTGTCAGTAAAATTTCTCTTCACTCCAAAAAGGGATATGTGATGGGTTCCCCCCGGGGTGCCGAACTCAGGTACCACTGAGCCCCCTGACCCACCTGCCTGGGCTCCTTCCCTGTACTGCTATGACAAGCTGCAAAGTCCCCCAGCCTGTGCTTTCACTAGCATTTGTACAGGTAGGGACACACCCAGCTGCATTTACACACAGGCTCTCTCAGCTTCCCAGCCTGTGACCCTAGAGCAGTACTGTCCTGTCCTGGTTAAATCTGGCCAGTATATGGGTTTAATAACTGATCCACCTCTCCCTCAATGTGAAGAGGACCATGCACACTTGTGGTAACCAAGCTGCGATTTTCTCCAGACACCTTAGTCGAATGCACACTGGTTTGGATTAAAACATATAATAAGTGTATTAACTACAAAAGGATAGATTATAAATGATAGCAAACAGCTCAAAGCAAATTACCTAGTAAATAAACAAAACCGCCAACTGAGCTTAACATACTAATCACCCTGAGTGATAAACAGGCTGAAAGATTCTTAAGGCACAAGCTGCCTTGACTCTGCAGCTTGGGTTTTCCAAGTTTTCATACACAGGTTAGAAATCCCTCTAGCCTGGGACCATCATTTCCCACAGTTCCATTTTTTTTCCCTCAGGTGTTTCCAGGTGTGGTGTAGGGAGAGTGAGCCCCCCATGATGGCATTCTCCCCACCCTCTCCCCTTTATATCTACTTCCCACTTGCTGGAAAGCTCTTTTGCTGTGACCTGGATCAAACTGTTCCCATTGTGTAATGCTATCTTTGAAAGGTTTCTATTGTACACAGTTTCTGGGGTAATCCTTGTGTTTGTGTGCATTTCCCCAATAAGCCTTTTTACTGTTGTACCTGAAAGGCTGCTTGTGGGTGATTTCAACCTCAGAACATGTTTCAGTAACACATACATAGCCAAACTTAATAACTTCACATACAATGATAGCACATACAATCCAATGAGTTATTAACGTCTAGCAGATCAAGACTTTTAGAATGATACCTCACAAGGCATACTTTGTACAAAACATATTCTAATTACATGACAGTGGTGACTATTGGGGTGCCAGGGTGTCACAGGATAATTATATTTTGAGAGTTATTCTTTGCCCTTTTCCACCCTTGGCATGAGCAATACTGTCCTTTCCATGCTCCCAACCCAGTAGAGAAGACATTGAGACTTGACCCTGGCTCTCCACCAAGATGCATCCATTTGGAAATAGCAGTGTTTTAATTGGTGGTGGTTATTGGTGGTGGTGTGGAAAATTGACCACACGGTTGATTTTGGATTAGACAGCCTGAGGCTTTTTTATTGATTAATTAAACATGCATGCATGGGGGAGTTAGCGAAGGCAGCCAAACCGCCCCCCCCCCCCCCCCCCGATGGATAAAATACAAGAACCTATATAGGATAAAACCACAAAATTACATACACTTTTTTAAAATTTTACATTTATATAAGGGATAAAGTGAAGTAAACTTTTTTTGTTTTTTAATAGTTTTGCCCTTTGCGGTTTTTTGCTTTGCCCCCGGACAGCTATTAATTACAAACTGTTACTTTTGCTTTTTTAGTTTTTGTTTACCCCTTTTTTTTTTTACCTTTCCCCTTTCCTCCAGGTTACACATACAGTTTACCTGACCCTATATACAGTTTACTTGACCAAAGTTTTAGGCCTTAGACCTTTTTTTTTTTTTTTTTTACAATTTCCCCCTTTGGCCCCTTTTTGGTGCCAACTTTGGCCTAAACTTTAACATTTATGAGCCCATTGATTTTTGATTTTTTATTTTAACTTTCATTAAAGATTTTATTAACAATTATTAATGTTACTTGTTTTTTTGCACTGGGCCTAGCAGAAAAATTATATGTACAGCAATGTTTTTTGCAACAGCAATAATAAAGGCACAATTTTAAATCAACCAACACCACTATAAGTGTTAGTTTACTTATGGTAATGGTACGGTGGGGTTTATGCACTATTTTGGTTACCGCA
The DNA here is from genome assembly GCF_011386835.1 of Chrysemys picta bellii. Classification (NCBI taxonomy): domain Eukaryota; kingdom Metazoa; phylum Chordata; order Testudines; family Emydidae; genus Chrysemys; species Chrysemys picta. The sequence goes on from NC_088800.1 coordinate 48,668,095, forward strand.
CACAACAAATTTTAACTAGTACACAAATAAGACAAATTAGGCTGTTTAAAAGGCACCTTTTTTTACCTGATATACATTTTTAAGGATATGAATATGCCCTTGTAAGTTAGAAATTTTTTGGATCTTTGGTAATAATGAAAGCAGATTTTGGAAACTGTCGGGCATCAGGATTGTTTAGTTAAAGGGCATTTTATACTTGAGAGTTGATTGCAAATTTTTATTTGCAGGCCAATAAAAAAAAAAAACATGTTTGCCTGCAGTTGTAGTGAGGTTAAAATGGGCGTTGTGTACAATATGGGCCTTAACAAATACACAGCTGTTATTAGCCTGGAAGATTATATTTTTTGTTAGGAGGGTTTTTATTTTTTTATTTATGGAACAAACACTGTTATGGACAGTGACAACTTTTTTTGGCTTTAATTTACGTATGCATTGGAGCTGTGGGGGTTTTAATGGCCAAAGTGTTTATTGGTCTTTTATTTTAATTTAAATATTGGGTGTTATTTTAGGAACACTAATTATAAATTGTCTAGGCATACCAGGTGGCTTGATTTTTTAAATGTTTTGGTGAATAATCCAATTTTACATGCATTTTTTTTTATGGACCCGGCAGGATTTGGTATGTGGGAGCCCACATTTTTTTAACCGGTTTATAGGCTTGGAAGGAGCACTGTGACTGTTTATACCTTTACCCAGAAAACCTTTAAGTATGCCTTTATGGCCACAGATTAGATGGTACTTTTGAGGTGTTTGTAAGGGCAGTGGGCCAGGTCTGGTGCTTAAGATTACTTTGAATGGCCGTTAGCTGGTTATTTAGAAAATTTTGAACTTTTGAGCACACCAAGTTTTACTCTAATGCCTTTTTAGCACCAATGATATTTAATACCATTTTTGTTAGCAACTTTTAGGTTATAGAACTAAGGGCAGAAATAACATATAATTTATTAACTTTAGCCTGAACCTGCATTAGCTGTGTTTTAGTAATAAGACCAGTGGCTTTTTTTAGTTGATCTAATTTTTTTTTATGCTGTTGGCTTTTGTGAATATCTTAAATTGAAGCTGCGCTATTGCCCCCATTTTACAGGTGTTTAGTTAATTTTTTGGGGGGGAGAAGCCCAGGTTTTTTGCTGTGCTAGCCAAATGGCAGCTTTTTAGAGCAATTTGGATATGTAAAGATAATTTGAAAACTGGATAAGAACAGCGTGAACGTAATGGTTTTTAGTGTGGCATTAATTATAGTTTACTGATGTTTTAACACATTTTTTTTGGTGAAGTATTATATTTGTTGGTTAAACACCTTTACAAAGAGCAGAAGGGCATTAATATTAATGATATAAATAGGGGTATATTACAATATGGTACAGGCTAAATTAGAGGCTACAGATTGGCTAAGATTTAAAAAAATATTACATTTTTATTTTTACCCAAAGTTTGTTAAGAAGGAGAGGCTAAGGAATATTAAAAGTTTTATTTTTAGGTAGTTTTGGCTAGCTTTTGCAAGCTATTTTTTGAGATTTTGTAGTTTTAGTTTACTTAGCTGCTTGGCAGTGAGGCAGCAAGGGGGACGTTACTAGCACAATTACCTTGCTTGGTTGGAGGGAGGCTTTATTATGTTTTTAGGTGGAGAGGTTGTTTTTTTAGCAAGATTTAAAGGCACAGTGGGTTTGTTAGCGGACAAAGGAGAGGTTACCAGGTTTTTATTTCGTTTTTTACTTTTGCTGTTTAGAAGGAACAACAACGCCAGAAGGAAAGGTAGACCGATTACTAGTTGGAGAGCCATTACAGTGAGAAACATGGGCAGCTAGTTAATTTTAGCACTTTACAGCGGTGTTGATAATTAACAGGACTTGATAAGGGTTTTTTAGCAGGGGGCCAGGGCGGTTTTTTACTGATGGACCTTTATGTAGACCAGTTTTTTGGTTTTAGCTAGTGGCAGGGCTGCTATATAGAAAAAGATCTAATACATTTTATTAGTGCCTGGCGATAATAATTAAGCATTATGTTGTTTATTAAATGAATGTTTATTTGAGCCAGGGCCAGTAGGGCACTGCCAGTGGTTGCATTGGGCGCCCTGGTAGAAATTTTATGAGGGCTGAGTTTGGTTTTTTGATTGGGAGTGGCCTTTAAAGGGCATTTGGCCATACTGGATTTGTGAAGCTGCACATAACTTTTTTATAATTAGTTTAGATATGCCAGCTTGTGATACAAAATTTTTAAGCAGAAGTTTGACAACAGTTTTGGCATTTGCCTTTTTACAAGGAAATATATTACTAAAACTAACACATACTTACAATTTTAATATTTAAACATTTGACTAAAATTAATTTGAATATTTAGAAAAGGTTTTTAGAGAGGGGAAAGTGCTATCTGCCTAATGTTATGTTTCTGGCAGTAGTGCTGGGCCACAGAGGAAAAGTTTTATTTAACTGCAGCAATTAACCCCCCCCCCCTTTGCTTACGCGTGTTATTCGGTGATGCACGTGAGCAAATAGGGCCAGAGCACCTGAGGCGCAACCGTTTGGGGAGCGCCAAAGGTGATTAGGGTGTAAGGTGTACCCAGCAACACTTTAAGAACAATTTGCGGCTTTTTAGTTATTAGCTTTTTTTTTTTTTTTTTTGAAAGACAGAGCATATTTTTATTTTTTTGGGGTTGACAGATTATTGCTTAAATTTTTTTTTTTTTACAAACACCCTTGCTGATTACAGACAAAACTGAGAAATTACTTAAATTACTTTTTATATTTTTTTATATTTGTTTTATAGGCAGGTTAGGTTTTAATGGCTTTTATTTTTATTTAGGTGGTTTACATTAACACAGACATTTTTGACTTGCTTTTGGATTTAAAGTTATTAGCCGCTTAGAGGCTTTGTTTTAAAAGGACACTTTTAGCTTTTAACTTTTGCTTTTAAACACACGTTGATTTGAAAAGGAAAACACAATTTACTTTGGCTCCCCTTTGGCAAAGTGACCGTTGATTACTTAGAGTCACCTTAAGGCTTAGGCCTTGTCTACACTACTAGAGTAGTTCGATTTTACTTGCATCGAATTTTTGGAATCGATATTGCAAAGTCGAACGTGTGTGTCCACACTAAGGACAGTAATTCGACTTTGTGCGTCCACACTAATGGTGAAAGGGTCGACATTCGAAGCGGTGCGCTGTGGTCAGCTATCCCACAGTTCCCGCAGTCCCCTCTGCCCATTGGAATTCTGGGTGTAGCCGGCAATGCCTTCTGGGTAACAAAATGAGTCGAGGGTGCTTTTGGGTAACTGTCGTCATCCGTCCATCACTCCCGCCCTCCCTCCCTGAAAGCGCCGGCGGGAAATCAGTTTGCGCACTTTTCCAGTCATTGACAGCGCAGACGCCACAGCACTGCGAGCATGGAGCACGCTGCGACCATCGCTGCAGTTGTGGCCGCTCTCAACGCCTCGCAGCTTATCATAAAGGTTTCCCTGAGGCAGATGCAGAAAAGTCAGGCGAGGAGGCTACGGCACCGCGGTGATGTCCTGAAGTCTGAGAGTAGCACAGACCTCTCAGAAAGCAGGGGACCCAGCGCCGAGGACATCACGGTGGCAATGGGTCATGTTGATGCCGTGGAACGGCGATTCTGGGCACGGGAAACAAGCACTGAGTGGTGGGACCGCATAGTGCTGCAGGTCTGGGATGAATCCCAGTGGCTGCGAAACTTTCGCATGCGGAAGGGAACTTTCCTGGAACTTTGTGAGTTGCTGTCCCCTGCCCTGAAGCACAGTGACACCCGCTTGCGAGCTGCACTGAGTGTACAGAAGCGAGTGGCCATAGCCCTCTGGAAGCTTGCAACGCCAGACAGCTACCGGTCAGTCGCGAACCAGTTTGGGGTGGGCAAATCTACCGTGGGGGTTGTTGTGATGCAAGTAGTGAAGGCAATCGTTGATGTACTGCTGCCAAAGGTAGTGACCCTGGGAAACGTGGAGGCGATCATAGATGGCTTCGCAGCGATGGGATTCCCAAACTGCGGTGGGGCCATAGATGGAACTCACATCCCTATCCTGGCACCGGACCACCAGGCCACCCAGTACATTAACCGAAAGGGATACTTTTCCATGGTGCTGCAAGCACTGGTGGACCACAGGGGACGTTTTACCAACATCTACGTGGGATGGCCGGGCAAGGTTCATGACGCTCGTGTTTTCAGGAACTCTGGTTTGTTTAGACGGCTGCAACAAGGTATTTACTTCCCGGACCACAAAATAACTGTTGGGGATGTGGAGATGCCTATAGTCATCCTCGGGGACCCAGCCTACCCGCTAATGCCCTGGCTCATGAAGCCCTATACTGGCGCCCTGGACACTGAAAAAGAACTCTTCAACTACCGGCTGAGCAAGTGCAGAATGGTGGTGGAGTGTGCTTTTGGCCGTCTCAAGGGGAGATGGAGAAGCTTACTGACTCGCTGTGATCTCAGCGAAACCAATATCCCCATTGTTATAGCAGCTTGCTGTGTGCTCCACAATCTCTGTGAGAGCAAGGGGGAGACCTTTATGGCGGGGTGGGAGGTTGAGGAAAATAGCCTGGCTGCTGATTACTCACAGCCAGACAGCCGGGCGATTAGAAGAGACCAGCGGGAAGCGCTGTGCATCCGGGAGGCTTTGAAAGCAAAGTTCCTGAGTGAGCAGGGTAACCTGTGACTTTAAAGTTTGTGTACTGAGAAGCTAAACCTGCCCCCGTTTCTTTACCCAGTTAATGTTGACTATCCTATCCAGTTACATACCCCCTTCACCCCCCTTCCAACACACGTTTCGAAATAAAAATAGTTCTACTTTGTTAAAGCACACCGTTTTCTTTAATACTGTTTTCGCGGGAATTTTTTAAAACTGGGACGCAGACTGTGGTGCGGAGCGGGTGTAGTGTAGTGACGCGAATGCAGCTTCTAAACTCAAGGATTGACAGGCTCCGCTGCGGTGGGATGGTTGTTTCAACGGAGCCTGTCACCCCTCCTGATCGGGACTGTGTGTATGGGGGGTCTATGTGACTTTGTGGCAGGGGGAGGACGGTTACAGATCCCCTGCTGTGTGGCTCTGTGATCCTGCCTAAGGACCGGCGCTTAAGATCTGTAACTGCCCTCCCCCGCCACAAAGTCACAGAGCAACCCACCCCCCACCATATAACATGAAAACAACCTCCCAGACTAACCAGGGTAACTAGTCACTGCATCACTGCACTGTGTATGTGCCCTGCTGCTGTGCCTGCCCCCGACTATGTACCCTGCCAAAGGTGACTGTCCTGTCCAATTACCAACCCCCTTTCCCCTCCTCCTCCAAAAGAACATGATTGAAACAGTAGTTAACAGAAACGTATTTTTTATTATCAACTACACATGGCATTGGGAGGTGAAACTTGGACGGGGGCTTGTGTCAGGCGGGAAGGAAAGAACTTTTCAAATTTTGGGAAATGAGAGCCTTCTGCTACTAGAGCTCTCTGCAGGGGTGGAGTGAGAGTTAGCAGGGACTCTGCCGCCTCTCCTTCTTTGCACTTTGGGTGAGGTGGGTATGGGACTTGGTGGCGGGGGAGGGCGGTTAGAGATGGACTGCAGCGGGGCTCTGTCCTGCCTCCGTTCCTGCAGAACATCCACAAGGCGCCGGAGCGTGTCCGTTTGCTCCCTCAGTAGTCCAAGCAGCGTTTGAGTCGCCTGCTGGTCTTCCTGCCGCCACCTCTCCTCCCGATCCATGTTGGCTTGGTGCATTCGGGTCAAGTTCTCCCGCCACTGGGTCTGCTGTGCTGCCTGGGCTTGGGAACAGGCCATAAGCTCAGAGAACATGTCCTCCCGTGTCCTCTTCTTCCTACGCCTAATCCGCGCTAGCCTCTGGGAGTGTGATGCCAGGCTAGGTTGTGAGACAGTCGCAGATGGGGCTGTGGAAATGGGAAAAAGGGAGTGAATTCCTCAGAAAGATAAATGTAGTTGTGAACAAAGAACATAGTCTTTCTCTGTGAACAAGACCATGCACAGCACCTATCACATGCGCACTCAGCACAAGGTCGAATTCTCGGCCTTCGCATTCAGTGCCTGGGGTCTTGCACAGCACATTTGAGAAGCGGGGCAGGACAACGGAATTTCTGTTGCAGGCAGACATGGTAAGCCGTACACTTGTGGCAGTTTAAAACTTTTATATTACCACTGGCCTCATTTCACATTTAAAGCTATGTCAGTTCCTGCTGCCAGCAATCCGGCAAGCGGGAACTCTGCCCCTGTCCCACCCCCTCACGGCTGTCCCCGGGAACGATCCCTTTCGGCTGCCCCTCTCCCGCCTCCACCGCGTGGCTACAAACCAGCGGTTACAGTTCTGTAAAGGAACGGGAAAGCAGTCCCAACACTAACGTTCCCCTACCTAATTCAAAGCAGGTCACCATGGGCGACATCACCCTGATGAGGATCTCTGAGAGCGACAGAGAGAGAATGCTCCGGGAAAGCCTCCAAAGACCAGGGCCGTATGCCGCCCTGCTGTGCAGAGCAATGATTCCCGAGTACTTGATAGTCTTGTGGCGCGGCAACGTGTCGTACTTCGGAGGACCCAATAAGGCCGCTCTCCCCAGGAACCTCATGCAACGGCTTTCAAATTACCTCCAGGAGAGCTTCATCGAGATGTCCCAGGAGGATTACTGCTCTATCCCCGGACATATAGACCGCATTTTACTGTAGCTGCAGTAGCAGGGAATAAACAGTAGAGCGGCTTGTGCAGGACAATCACGGAAAACCGGACATTGCTAGATTTTTTTTCAAAACTTGCATTGCCCATGACTAAACCGTTAAGCGCCTAGGGCACACTAATCATGAACAACCCATTCTTTTAATTGTTAATATTCCTGTTTTGTTAAAAATAAATGTTTAGATGTTTACAACACTTACTGGCTGATCCTTCCCCAGATTCTGTGTCCGGGGTAACGGCTGGGGACGCTTTGTAGGGGATCTCTGTAAGGGTGATGAAGAGATCCTGGCTGTCGGGGAAATCAGCGTTGTGAGCGCTGCCGACTGCCTCGCCCTCCTCATCTCCTTCCTCATCTTCCCCGTCCCCTAACATGTCCGAGGAACCGGCCGTGGACACTATCCCATCCTCAGAGTCCACGGTCACTGGTGGGGTAGTGGTGGTGGCTGCACCGAGGATGGAATGCAGTGCCTCGTAGAAACGGGATGTCTGGGGATGGGATCCGGAGCGTCCGTTTGCCTCTTTGGTCTTCTGGTAGCCTTGTCTCAGCTCCTTGATTTTCACGCGGCACTGCGTTGCATCCCGGCTGTATCCTCTCTCTGACATGTCTTTAGAGATCTTCTCGTAGATCTTTGCATTCCTTCTTTTGGATCGCAGCTCGGAAAGCACGGACTCATCGCCCCACACAGCGATGAGATCCAAGACTTCCCGATCAGTCCATGCTGGGGCCCTCTTTCTATTCACAGACTGCACGGCCATCACTGCTGGAGAGCTCTGCATCGTTGCCAGTGCTGCTGTGCTCGCCACGATGTCCAGACAGGAAATGAGATTCAAACTGGCCAGACAGGAAAAGGAATTCCAATTCAAATTTTCCCGGGGCTTTTCCTGTGTGGCTGGTCAGAGCATCCGAGCTCGCACTGCTGTCCAGAGCGTCAACAGAGTGGTGCACTGTGGGATAGCTCCCGGAGCTATTAGTGTCGATTTCCATCCACACCTAGCCTAATTCGACATGGCCATGTCGAATTTAGCGCTACTCCCCTCGTCGGGAGGAGTACAGAAGTCGAATTAAAGAGACCTCTATGTCGAACTAAATAGCATCGCAGTGTGGACGGGTGCAGCGTTAATTCGATGTAACGGTGCTAACTTCGACATAAACGCCTAGTGTAGACCAGGCCTTAGTGTGGGGCACTGATTATAGCTTTTATTTGCTATTTGTTACCAAAACAGATTTAATTTTATTTTTTATTTTTTTGGCTTTGCCCTGCTGCAGCCACAATTTTGTTTTTTTATTAAAAAACAACAATTTAAATTTTGTAACACATTAAGTTACCTTAAGGATTAAATGCTAAATACCAAAATTAAACAACACTAGTTTTTTTTGTTTGGCAAAAATATTTTTTGGTTTTATAACCCCAAAACAACATTAATTTATTTTAAACTTATAAAACAAAGATTGTACACACCAGTAGTGTTTTTTAGTAAATTTGACTAACTTTTTTATAGTCAATGATTTTACTTTTACAACCTTTTGCCTGGATTATTTACAGACATTCCCAAAGGAATGGCTGCAAAGAAATCAAGAATATTTATTTATTTATTTTTAACATTTGTACATAGTTTTACTGCTTAACTACAGAGTTAACTTTTTACTTTTTTTTTTTTTTTTACTTTTTTAAACTGCGGTTGCCTGCTTGTCTGGGCCCGATTTTTTTTTTTTTGGTTGCATTATTTTTTTTTATGGGCACAGGTTTTACTACCAATTTAGCAAGGAGGGTGGGCTTTTTGACTAACCCCCCCCTTTTATTTATTTATACACACCTATTTACATACACACATTACATTTAGATGCATTTTATTTAATAATAACCTTAATTTTTTATGTTCGGACTGAATACCATTTTTTTTTGAGGCGGTAACAACCCCTTAGCACCGGTGCATTATAAGAAAGGATAATAGCAGGGCTAGGGACAACGGGAAAGGAAGGAAGAACAATAGCAGGGCTAGGGACAACGGGAAAGGAAGGAAGAACAACAGCCTGAACAGCATGGTAAAACGGGGAAGTTACACTTACTGACTGTAGGAATAATCACTTTTTGTTGAATTAAGGAGGTAATTACAGGTAAAAAATTTTTTTGGTCTAGTTTGAGAGAGGGTTTTACTGCACTTTGGGAAGGGGTTTTGCTGGGTTTAAATGAATTTTAGCTGGTTGGGCAGATTCAATGTGCCCAACCAGGTTGGCATGATTAGCCCACAATAAGGGGGTGGAAGAGAACCTTAGCCAGCAGTTTCTGTTGCAACGAGGAAGGGCTGGGGTTGGTTTTCTTTTTTAGAGTGTTTTTTTGCAAAACTGCCAGGATCTTATTGTGAGTGGGATTAGGCATGTTTAGATACACACCATTTGGGGTACAGCAGATTATACAATTTAATTTACACAGCAAGTTTTTTTTTAAAAGGTTAACCGGTAAACAAGGACCGAGGGGGAAAACATAAATAGTTAAATAGAGGACCGACAGAAATGGTTAGAGATAAAGAGACGGGGTGGGGCACAAGAATGTTGCCCACCCCACCGCTTGTGGAGCGGCCAGGGCGATAGGGACATTTTTTTTTAATGGCCCATTTGTTTGCAATAGTGACACGCGCCATTATTGGGTCCCCGGGAAGATGGATGGTGGGGACCTTGGTTTGGCCTTTTTCCTTTCCTCCGCAATGGGCGGCTATTGCGGGGTTCCTGCATGTTTTGGAGCTAGAGGGTTATTAACTTAGTTTTAATGTGGCGGTGATAGTGTTGGGTTTTATTTAAATTTTTATTTTTACTTTGTTTACAGGTGCTAATTTTGGCCCAATTTGCTTTTTTTGGGCAGACTGTAAGAACTGCTTTTTACAGCCTGTTTTTAATTCTATTTATTGTGTTTTGGTTGTGGTCTGGGTTTTTTATGGGCCACCGGGCTGCCTGATAAAGGCGATTTAATGTTTTTCTGGGCAGTACTTTCTTTAAGAGTTGGTTTAAGTCTCCCAGGCAGGGTTATAACAGTGCATGACAGTTTTTATTTTTTTTTTGGAATTTAACAGGGTCTTTTTTTATTTTTGGAAAAATTTTAATTAAATTATACAATTTCGTGGGAGACCAAGGTGCATGCACAGACACCAAGGTTTCCTGACCCGAAGAGCCAATGCCCGGGAATTGGCACAAGGGGAACATATTTTTAGTACGGGGAGACACTGTTTGAGGGATACATATAAGGGCTTTTGATATTTTTTGCCCTTGGAGCCGGTGGGGGCTAGTTTTGTTTGGGCAGAACTGCAGGCTAGGATTATTTTTAGTGTACCAGTTTCACCTGTTTAAAAATTTACAGGTTGAGGGACCATAATTTGAGTACATGTACGCGGCAGGAGTGCCCTTTTTTGGCCTGGGAATCTGCATAGATTCCCCCTGCCCCCATTATGGATAGTTGGCAGACAATTACAACCCAGCTGACAGGCATCCTTAAAGGGCTAAATATAAAACACTTAACAGACAGGCTAGCACAATGGACAAAACGTACAACAAAACACACCACGTTTACCGTGTGCCCTTTTGCCCCCTGTTACCATTAGTCGGGGTGTAACTTTTAATTATTTTAGCATTTACACCAGAATGGTAGGACAGAAAGGTGAGGTCCCCGCACACCACCTTCCGACAAAGAGCACCGGCCCGTTTTTAAGAGAACGGCGTTGCCTACCCTTGTATTTCTGGGATGGTGGGCGGATTCCTGGGACTCCCCCTCTCTCCGAGCGGGGGAGGGAGCCCAAGACTCCAAGTGGGATAATTGGGGACAGGAACTTGGTCGCAAGGTCGGTTTAGGAAGGGGTCAGGGAAGAAAGACACTGGTTTTCGCACGCTTTTTTTCAGCACAGAGCACCAGCCCGTTTTTAAGAGAACGGAGTTGGTTACTTTGCTGCCTTTGAGTTGGCGGGCGGTTTTTCGGGGCTCCCCCTCTCTTTCAGCGGGGGAGGGAGCTTAAGGCTCCCAGGGGGAAACAAGGAAAAGGGACCCTGCAACCCACAGTTACTTACTATAAACACCGGCACACAACCCTAGCTGGGCCCTAGACCCCACCTACTGGTGGCTAGCAGCCCTTTTTGGCTTTTAGCCCCTACGGCTAGTTTTACGACATTTACCACCAACCTACCGCTGGCGGGAACTTTTGCTGGCCAACCTGAGGGCCACTCCGGGGGCACCAGAGTAATTGACCTTACTTATTTCCCCAGGGTTTATAGTGGCCCCTACCTCGGGGGGTTTCAGCCCCGAACCTATGACAGACACAAAATAACCAGAACAAGACAAAACAAAAGGGCGTTAGGCGTGTCTGTCAGCAAAAGGTTTAGATTCAGCGTGCAACTTACCCAACCCTGAGCCTACGGACAAATACTTCACCAGAAACCCATGATAGAGATTTTAAAAGGTCTTTTACCTTTTAGATGGGCCCTGGGTTTAGTGGGAGATTGCCTGCGGTTTTTCAGTCTGGAGGAGTTTTTTGTGGATCCCAGACGAGCCCCCAAATTGTTGTGGAAAATTGACCACACGGTTTATTTTGGATTAGACAATTTGAGGCTTCTTTATTGATTAATTAAACATGCATGCATGGGGGAGTTAGCCAAGGCAGCCGAACCCCCCTGATGGATAAAATACAAGAGCCTATATAGGATAAAACCACAAAATTACATATACTTTCTTAACATTTTACATTTATATAAGGGATAAAGCGAAGCAAGCTTTTTCTGTTTTTTTAATAGTTTTGCCCTTTGCGGTTTCTTGCTTTGCCCCCTGACAGCTATTAATTACAAACTGTTACTTTCGTTTTTTTAGTTTTTGTTTACCCTTTTCCTTTTACCTTCCCCCTTCCCTCCAGGTTACATATACAGTTTACCTGACCCTACATACAGTTTACTTGACCAAAGTTTAGGCCTTAGACCATTTTTCCTCCAGAGTGGCTATCACATGGAAGGAGGGGGTAAATCCTTGACACATTTTTCTTGTGTTTTAACCAGTGGCAAAGCTTGCAGAGCACCCAAGTGTTCTGAAGTAAGAAGGTGTTTTAGATGCACTGACCCTTTCCGGGATGCGTGCACAACTCCCACTGGGGAAGCGGGGTTGCAAATGTGAGCTTTAAAGGTAACAGCAAGCAGCCGGTGCTATAGTGGACAGTGGCTAGGGTTGCTAGATGTCCAGTTTTCAACCAGAACACCCGGTTGAAAAGAGACCCTGGCGGCTCTGATCAGCACTGCTGACTGGGCTATTAAAAGTCCAGTCAACAGGGCTAAGGCAGACTCCCTGCCTGCCCTGGCTCTGTGCAGCTCCTGGAAGCCGCTGGCATGTCCCTGCAGCCCCTAGGCAGAGGGGTGATCAGGGAAGCTGTGGACGCGGACAGTGCACAGAGCCCCCTAGGGGTCAGACATGGCGGCTGCTTCTGGGAGCCACACAGAGCGAGGGCATACAGGGAACCTGCCTTAGCCCCACTGTGCCGCCTCCTAAAAGCATCCTAAGGTAAGCGCTTCTGGGCCGGAACCTGTACCCCCACCCAATCCCCTGCCCCACATTGAAACCCCCTCCCTCACCCTAACTCCCTCCCAGAGTCTGCACCCCAATCCCCCAGCCTGCACTCCCTCCTGCATCCCAACCCCCTGCCTCAGCCCTGAGCCCCCTCCACCACTCCAAATCCTTCATTCCTGGCCCTGTTGGCATCACTAGGCATAGCTACCAGGTAACTCGGGGGGGTGGAAGGCCATAAGTGCCGATGAAACCCCCCTGCTCTGGGTCTAAGTGAGCCACAGTAACTCCATCTTGTGAACTTTAACCAGCCTCCATGCTAACAGCCTAAATGCTGAAGCAGAATATGAATAACGGTCAGCTTTTTTTAGCAGACAGCTGCAGTTTCGCTCACACTAGCAGAAGCAATAGTGATAGGGGGGGGAAAGGGGAGAGAGAAGCCTACTACGTCTTAGCTTGCAAGGCCAAAGATAAACATGCGGACGAGAACTTTTCTAACATGCCACAATGTAATGCCTGCTGTAACTGCTGTCGGGAAGGGAGGGGTAAAGGGGGAAACAGAACAAAGGCTTGCACACAAACAGCTTGGAATATAAAATGGGAAACTTGCTTGTATTTGCTGCGCTTTTGATTTGAGACATGCTGGTCTCCTGAGTGCCTTTTCGAGATCTCGAATAAATTTGGTTTGCTTCTCCACCCTGATGTGTCTATTGGTGCGATGCACACCGGGCAACGAACCCTGTTGCCCCCCTCAGGCCCTCTGGGCCGGTAACAGTTTTGGCGCCCAACGTGGGGCTCGAGGTTGAAATTTAGCCTTGCCCGGATCCCTCCTGGTGGCCGACGGATTATGGTGACGACTGACGCCCAGCGCGCACCGGTGACTTCATCGGGGGCCTCAGCGGAGACGTGGTGTGATCGACCCCGGAGGGCACAATGGTGCAACGCGCTCGGACAGTGGAGAAGCAGTTGTGGGCGACGGTGAGGAACCGGACCCTTGGATAAGGTAGAAACAGTCCAGTGGGGACTTTACCTGTTTTGACCTGGGGACGCCCAGTGTCTCCCTAGAGTATGGGGCAGGGTCAGAGTACAGCCGGCGGGGCACAGTGTACGCCCTTAGAATGCATTCTAGCAAATTGGGATGTGTTTGGGTCAGATTCGATGCTTAGGAGTAAATTAAAAAGGTTCTGTACAGTTGACTGGCCTCAATATCAGCTAGAGTGCCAGGAAAGGTGGCCACCGGAAGGATCACTTAATTACAACACAATCCTTCAGTTACTTTTGTTTTGTCAGCGAACTGGTAAATGGAATGAACATCTCTATGCGTATACGTTTATGATGTTAAGAAATAGGCCTGATATTTTGCACAAGTGCCATTTGACTCCGACAAACTCGGTAGTACCTGCTGCTAATCCCCAGAATCCTCCCATAGTTGTAATGGCAGAATTGGTATCCCCTTCGGCTCCAACACCCCCACAGGCTCCAGAGAGTGCCCCCTCGGTGGGATTGTATCCGTTGATTACTGAGAATGTGGTAGCCCGTCCAGGAACACAGGATCGTGCAGCCCAGATTGTGCCAGTGTATTCTCATGTTCCCTTTAACCCAGTGCACCTAGCTGCCTTTAAGGCAGAAGCAGGGGAATTCTCAACGAATCCAATCAAGTTTATTTCAATCTTTGAAGGGTGTCTAGCTAGCCATAAGCCTGACTGGGTTGATTGCAATATACTTATGAGAACCTTGTTGTCTGAGGTGGAGCGGAATCAGGTTATAGCTAAGGCTAAGGAGGAGGCACAGAGAAGGCATTTAAGGTTTAAAAAGGAAAGCTATTGGACGCCAGAGGTTGTACCGAGTGGAATCCTCAAAAGTGGGTGTGCTTGTCCTGGTTTGTTGCTTCAAAGCTCTGTATAGAAGTTATTTTACTGAAAGGGTGTATAATGGCAATGTGTATGTGTTCATTGTTGGGAAAAGGTGTATGAGTGAAGAGTGGAAGGTTCCTTTGTAGGTTAAAAGAAGCCAAGAAAGGGAGAAGGAAAAAGAACAGAACGAGTTAACTGGAAAATAGCAAGCTCAGTCATGCTGGCCCCATCCAAGGAAATTGTTCACATCTAAGACTTGGCTGAAAACCAAGAAAAGGGGGGCAGTATACCCATTTCTCGGTCCTAGATTTAAAAGACTATTTTTTCACGATTCCAGTCGACACCCAATCTCAGGAGATATTCTCCTTCGAGTGGGAGGACAACAGAAGGGTTAAAAAGCAGCTTTGCTGGACGGTATTGGCTCAGGGATTTAAAAATTCCCTCACTCTGTTCGGCCAGGCTCTGGCCAGAGACTTGGAGGAGTGGAATAATTCAGACAGAGTCCTCCTCCTGTAATACGTAGATGACTTGCTAATTGCTGCTGTGGGTCTAATCCCTTGTCTCAAAGCCACTGTGAGCCTCCTGAACTTTGTTGGACTCCGAGGATATCGGATAGCTCGGAGCAAGGTTCAAATTGCTCTCTCAGAAGTACAGTATCTGGGATTTCACATAAGGCAGGGAGAGAGGCAGCTCTCAAATGAAAGAAAGGAGGCTATCTGCCAAGTTCCTATCCCAAGCAACCGTAAACGGCTCAGGGCATTTTTGGGCATGGCAGGCTTTTGCATAATATGGATCCCGGAGTATGGACTGTGGGCTAAACCTCTGTATGAATGTGTTAAGGGAGCAGATCATGACCCCTTTCACTGGTCCTCAGAAGCGGACAGGGCATTTAAAATCTTGAAAAGGAAGTTGATGGAAGCCCCAGCCCTGGGTCTGCCGGATCTCTCTAAGCCGTTCCAGCTGTATGTGCATGAAAGAAAAGGGGTGGCCCTGGGAGTGCTTACTCAGTTATTAGGCACCTGGAAACATCCTGTGGCATATTTCTCTAAACAACTGGATCAAGTTGCAAAGGGGTGGCCAGCATGCTTGCGGATGGTCGCAGCCACTGCCCTAGTGCTTGTGGAAGCTGAAAAACTGACACTGGGAGGAACTGTGCAAGTGTATATTCCCCATATGGTCCAAGCCCTGCTGAACAGTAAGGGTGGTCTCTGGCTCACCCAGGCTGGGGTTGCTCGGTACCAGGCGAAACTGTTAGAGAACCCTGAAGTTACCCTGCAAACCTGTCCCTCTCTTAATCCAGCTATCCTGCTACCAGAAACAGAAAAGCAGGAACATGACTGTCTGGAAATCATAGATGCCCAATACTCCAGCCGCCCAGATTTAAAAGATCAACTACTCCCAAATGCTGACTTGGAATGGTATACCGATGGCAGTAGTGCCATTGTGGATGGGCAAAGGAGGGCGGGTTATGCTATTGTGACCCTTCATGATACCGTGGAATCTGAGAGTTTACCTGCTGGGACATCTGCCCAGCTTGCTGAACTAGTGGCCCTGACTCGTGCACTCGAGCTGGCAAAAGACAAACGGGTCAATATCTTTACTGATTCAAAGTATGCTTTTGGGGTATTGCATGCTCACGCTGATCTGTGGAAGCAAAGAGGGATGCTAACAGCCCAAGGCTCCCCGGTTAAGCATGGGTCTCAAATTCTCCAGCTGTTAGAAGCGGTACAACTCCCCTCAGCAATAGCAGTGGTGCATTGCAGAGCCCATCAAAAGGAAGATCAAGATGTAACTAAGGACAATGCCAGAGCAGACAGGGAAGCCAAGCGTGCTGCTACCCTGAAATCACCAACAGAGGCGAATGCCCAAATGCATGCCCTCATCCCATCAGTAGGTGAGTTTGCAGCTCCTCAGTACTCCCATGATGACAGAAACCTGGCTGACAGGCTCGGTCTCCAGGAAAAGGAGGGATGGCTTTATTCCACAGAGGGAAAAATCCTCCTGCCCAAGGGCCTGATCCGACCAGTGTTGCAGAAACTGCATCAAACCACCCACGCAGGCAGAGAGGCTCTTACCCAGCTTATGAATAAATATTTTCTAACCTCTGGACTTAAACCCCTAGCATCACAGGTACAGGCTGAATGTTTAATCTGCCAAAAGAACAACCCTCGACCAGGAGTAGCAGTGCTGCCAGCCACCCTGGAACCTACCCCAGGCCCAGGATTGGTGTGGCAAATAGACTTTACTGAGTTTCCCCGGACCCAAGGGTACAGGTACCACCTCGTCTTGGTGGATCAATTCAGCGGATGGCTCGAAGCCTTCCCATGTCATAACAACACTGCCAAAATGGTGGATCTTAAGTTTGTCAAGGAGATTATTCCTCGCTTCGGACTCCCCCAGTGGATGGAATCTGACAACGGAACACACTTCACATCTCAAGTTGTTCAAAAGATATCAAGTGCCTTGCAAATCCCCTGGAAGCTCCACACACCACGGCGACCACAAGCCAGTGGAGTAGTGGAACGCACAAATCAGACACTCAAGCGACACCTCTCAAAGGTCTGTCAGGAGGCCTCTCTTAGGTGGCCTGATGCTTTGCCCCTTGTGTTACTCTGCATTCGTGCTCTCCCCAAGGGCAGGTTAGGGCTTAGTCCCTTTGAAATTATGTTTGGAAGAGCATGGCCTCTGAACGGTACACCGGTTCCGGCAGGAGAGTGGGAAATGGGGTGTGGTTTCTTGTCTCAGTACATGTGCTCTCCGTCTGCTGTTCTTTCTTCTCTTCACAGATACACCAAAGATTCACAGCCTCTTCTGCTGGATGCCCCTGTCCACTCCTTACAGCCTGGTGACTCCGTTCTCGTTCGGACCTGGAAGGACGAGCCTCTCCAAGAGAAGTGGAAGGGACCCCACACTATCTTGCTGGTCTCCCACACGGCAGCAAAGGTCGAAAGGCACAAGAACTGGATTCATCACTCTCGACTGAAAGCAATACCCACTCCTGAACAGTGGACTGTCCAGCCTGCAGAGAAGACTGCCAGCGACGATTTGGGACTTAAGCTGTTATTCAAAAGACAGTAGGGATAGCTGGGAATGCCTGGTGATCTCTCTGAACAGCCACAGCGCACTCCCCGCGAAAACCCTGAGCATTGGTTCTATCTATTCACAGAAGGCCGACCTAGCCTATAGTCCTGGTCCTTTTATTTTTTTGATTTGTTTGGTGTCAATAATTTTTATCTTCTGGGCATTTGGGTTGTTGTAATCACAATATGGGTTCAGGTTTAGGGTCTCTCACAACATTCCTTCTTGTCACAGAAGCAATCCTTCTGTTACCTACTGTTTCACCCACATCGCATGCAGGATGGGGAGCCATCCCTGCAGATATGGCTACCAATACCTATGAGGCCCTGAAAATAGCCTTTGCCCGTGAGTTCAATCTCTCCCACTGTTGGATATGTGCCCAGACTTCCCACCATTCGGCTGGATTGCCCTGGAGAGTAGTTCCCCAAAATTGGTCAGACTTTTGTCAAAGGTGGATGGTTACCAGCAGCAGCACCTCTGACAATTTAAGTTTGTGATCTAACTGTACTGCGGAAGCTCCTTATGGCCTACCCAATGGCTCTTGGAATTCCCACTATAGTAGCACTCTTAAGCCCCAGCCCATTCGTCTACCTCTCCACCCACTGGTCTCATATGTTTTCAGCAAGCCAGTACAAGTAATCATACCTGATTTGCCGGCATTAGTACATGTAGATTTTATATTGGTCCTGGTATGAATCTCACTGTTCCTGTACTAAATGCCACTGGTTGGCAAACCGGCACTGCATTTTTTGCCCTTTCCCCACAAGCCACCCTACGGGACCTACAAGGTAACAATTGAAAGGCTAGTTATGGTGAAGCATTCTGGGTCTGTGGTAATAGTGCCTATAAATGGCTTCCTCATGGTTGGCATGGTAGCTGTTACAAAGGCTATCTCGCTCCTCCCCTCCGTGTTCTCACCCAGGCTCCCTCAGGTCACCCCAGGTACTATCGGTCCTTGAGAGCTACCATTGAACCCATCGGAGAGGAAGACAGGTTTGGGATGATATTCCTCCCTACTTATGGGGTGGGACGGCTAACCCAACTCTACAGGAGACTTTCTAAATTTCTCACCCAGTTTGCCAATAATACCCTGGCCATAGAAAAAGGCATAAGCTCCGAGCTGTACCAGCTTTGATTGCTGGCTCTGCAAAACCGCCAGGCCCTAGATTATGTGTTAGCCTCACGGGGCGGGGTCTGCGCCCTTATTGGAGAAGAATGTTGTACCTATGTCCCAGAGTTTTCACAGAATATTAACAAGCACATCTTGTCAGCCGAATTGGCCTTGAACCAGTGGAAGGCCCAGGAAGGGGAACCCACTATTTTTGATTCCCTTTGGGGTTGGTTACCTAGTCTAGGAGGACTAGGGGAAGGCATTATTCGCCTCTTGCTCACAGGTGTTGTGATATGTTTTGTTCTTTTTCTTTTGCTCGCTTGCTGTAAAGTGCTCATACATAAGATTTGTACCTCACATTCCCCAGAAGTTCCTTTATACCCTCTCACTGATGATCCCAATTGCATGGAGCTTAATCACATTTTATCTTTAGAGTATGAGAAAACTCTGCCAAAGGTTTGTTGAGTGTTCTCAAAGGAGGGAATTGTTGGTGTCACTAGGCATAGCTACCAGGTAACTGTGCGTCCTCATTCCCTCCAGTCCCGCGGCCCGTGCGCGTTCCCTGCCCAGGCGGTATCGCCCATGCGCCCAGCCCTAGCCCGGTCAGCACGCGCCCGCTCCCTCCACTGGCTGCCACCATGATCTGCTTGGTGCTTACTGTGTTCGCCAACATCTTCCAGAGCAGTGAGTGCCCCGTCCCAGGGTGGGGAGCTGTCTGGGGGATGCCCCCTCCTGGGGCAGGAGGAGGAGAAGGGTGGCAGTTCAGGGGTTGTCCCCCAGCAGGCAAGGGGAATGGGGGGTCAGGGGATATCCTTCACCAGCAAGGGGAGGAGGATTGTCGAGCAGATGCCCCCTCAGGCAGGGAGAGGACACAGACGGGGGGCACTAATACCTCCCTTCCTCACCCTTTGCCTCCCCTGACTCAGCTCCTTCCACTTTCACAGCTCTTCCCCCATTTACTCCCACGGAGCGGAAGTGGGGGAGGGCTTGGCACAGAGGTGGCTGTTTGGGGCAAGGTGCCTGCTCTGCTGATGAGACACTGAGAGCACTACTGAGAGCAGAGTGGTACCCGACCCTGCTTTGTGGCAGTGAATTTCACTGCAGCTGGTTCACTCTGAATAAAGCTTGTAATCAGGCTCAGGGAGGGAACAAAGAGGCCCCATAGGAGTTTATTTTACAAGTGGGGAAACTGAGGTACGGAGAAGGGAAGGGAGTCTCCCAAGGTCTCATAGTCATCCCTTAGCAAGGCAGGAAATAGAATCTGTCCCTCTTGACTCCTTTCTCTAATTCTGAGCCCACACAGTGCCTGCCTCTGTGATCTATGACAGGGGTGGCCAAACTTACTGATCCTCCTAGCTGCATACAACAATCTTCAGAAGTACAAGAGCCTGACGGGGCTCTGGGCTTTAGCTCCATGGGAGGCACCTGTTGTGGCTCAGGGCTTTAGCCCTGCTCCTGCTGAAGCCATGAGGCCTGGCCAGTGTGCCTGGTGGGGCTGAAGCCCTGAGACTTCCCTCCCCACCCCATTGGGCAGAAGCCCCTATCCCACCATCCCACTGCAAGGCAGAGGTCCTGAGCTCTTCCCCCCACCCCCAATCTGGTAGGTGGAAAAGGGGGGGGAAATGTAGGGCGCTCCGTGAGCTGCACTTTTAACGGTAAAAGACCTGCATGTGGCTCACGAGCCACACTTTTGCCACCCCTGATCCATGCTCTGGAGACTGTCCGGTTTGGCCAATGTACATGGCAGAGGGGCATTGCTGGCACATGATGGCATATATCACATTGGTAGATGTGCAGGTGAACGAGCCCCTGATTATCGGGGATACTGTTCCTGATAGCTTGTAGTCCATCTTTGTGTGGAATATTGGTGTAGAGGGCTTCTACATCCATAGTGGCCAGGATGGTGTTTTCTGGAAGATCACCGATGGATTGTAGTTTCCTCAAAGATGGACTACAAGCTATCAGGAACAGTATCCCCGATAATGTCACAGCTAATCTGGTGGCTGAACTTTGTGACTTTGTCCTCACCCACAACTATTTCACATTTGGGGACAATATATACCTTCAAGTCAGTGGCACTGCTATGGGTACCCGCATGGCCCCACAGTATGCCAACATTTTTATGGCTGACTTAGAACAACGCTTCCTTAGCTCTCGTCCCCTAACGCCCCTACTCTACTTGCGCTACATTGATGACATCTTCATCATCTGGACCCATGGAAAAGAAGCCCTTGAGGAATTCCACCATGATTTCAATAATTTCCATCCCACCATCAACCTCAGCCTAGATCAATCCACACAAGCGGTCCATTTCCTGGACACTACTGTGCTAATAAGCGATGGTCACATAAATACCACCCTATACCGGAAACCTACTGACTGTTACACTTACCTACATGCCTCCAGCTTCCATCCAGGACACACCACACAATCCATTGTCTACAGCCAAGCTCTAAGATATAACCGCATTTACTCCAAATCCCTCAGATAGAGACAAGCACCTACACGATCTCTATCAAGCATTCTTAAAACTACAATACCCACCTGCTGAAGTGAAAAAACAGATTGACAGAGCCAGACGAGTACCCAGAAGTCACCTCCTACAAGATAGGCCCAACAAAGAAAAGAACAGAACACCACTAGCTGTCACCTTCAGCCCCCAACTAAAACCTCTCCAGCGCATCATCAGAGATCTACAACTTATCCTGAAAGATGATCCTTTACTCTCACAGATCTTGGGAGACAGACCTGTCCTCACTTACAGACAACCCCCCAACCTAAAGCAAATACTCACCAGCAACCACACATCACTGAACAAAAACACTAACCCAGGAACCTATCCTTGTAACAAAGCCCGATGCCAACTCTGTCCACATATCTATTCAAGTGACATCATCATGGGACCTAATCACATCAGCCATACCATCAAAAACTTCAAAAACAGACTCCAACGGGAGACTGCTGAGCTGGAATTGATATGCAAACTAGATACAATCAACTCAGGATTGAATAAGGACTGGGAATGGCTGAGCCATTACAAACATTGAATCTATCTCCCCTTGTAAGTATTCTCACACTTCTTATCAAACTGTCTGTACTGGGCTAGCTTGATTATCACTTCAAAAAAAAATTTTTCTCTTACTTAATTGGCCTCTCAGAGTTGGTAAGACAACTCCCACCTGTTCATGCTCTCTGTATGTGTGTGTGTATATATATCTCCTCAATATATGTTCCACTCTATATGCATCCGAAGAAGTGGGCAGTAGCCCACGAAAGCTTATGCTCTAATAAATGTGTTAGTCTCTGAGGTGCCACAAGTACTCCTGTTCTTTTTGCGGATACAGACTAACACGGCTGCTACTCTGAAACCTGTTTAAAAAAATGATTCAGTCAGATCCCCTGATTATTTTCACAAGCCTTTTAGTTTAGATTTAAATTCAGATCGCTTGAGGAGGCCTATGGTAGCTTGATTTCAAATTCAAATATCAAGCAATATTAGGGCTGGAAAACTCCCAGACTTGTTACATGCTCACTCAGATTACATAGCATAATGTTTTGTCCAGTTTTTGAAACCCAGAGTAAGTCTGTCTGTGATGGTGGATTTCTTGAATTTAAAAGGCCATGCATTCAGTGGCTTTTATTTTTGTTTCTTTAATTAAGGGGAGTGGATTTATTAAAATATGTGGGACTTGATTAGGATGCAATAAATGCTGATAAATGTAACAGGTGCTGACTCTTCTCTGTGTTCAGTCCAAGAAGGATTGGAACTGGAGCAGGAAAGCTCACCGCTGGGTATCAGGACAAGTGGACCCAGATTCTATAGGAGCAAAGGAACTAAAATCTAATGCAAGTCTGTGGTTGGATATCGCTCTCTGTAGCCACCAGGGCTTTCCCAGTCCACCTCAGGAGGATGTCCTCTCCACCCCTCAGCTCCACCCCCCCCTACCCACCAGACTGCCTGCTACCCCTTGCAAAGGATTACATGGTTGGAAACAACTCCTTCCCAGAGTTCCCTGTCTTTGCCATGGGGAAAGAGGTTCTCTCCATTGCTCTAACTTCCAGAGTCCCTACTGTATGTGTGCCACTAACCCCCAGAGCACTCCTGTCTCATTCCAGTATTGGACTGTCTCTATCTCACAGTGGGAAAGGGGCTGTCTGCAAACATCTGACTTTTGTCTCCTCCAACCTTTGCCATATATGAAACCAGTTTTACAATCCAAACTGATGGTAAGCTATGCCCCATTCCTATTTGAGTCCCTACCTTAGCAGCATCTGCCTCTTCCCTTATCTCTGGTTTTATTTTTTAATTCCTTGATCCTGGTTGTAGTGACCCCTCTGACCCTGAACGCATGCTGAGGTTTGCTCTAGCCCTAAGTGTTCCTCCTCCTCCTCATCTGCTTTCCGCTTGCACTGGAGTAAATGAGCGCACCTTCCTAGCCATCAAGCCAGATGGGGTGCAGCGGCATCTCATAGGGGAGATCATCAGGCGCTTTGAAAAGAAGGGCTTCAAACTGGTGGGAATGAAACTCATGCAGGTGAGAGGAGCTGGCAGAGCAAGGGCTGTCCTGGCACCCTTTAAAGGTCCAGTCCATGCCTCACTCTGTGTATGCTCTGTCTTGGGGCTTTAGACTTTTGCAGCAGGGACCTGCTTGCACCCTGCTTGCTGATGTGCTTTGTAAATAATACCTAGTTTTTATATAGCATTTTTTATCAGTAAATCTCAAATCTTGCATAGGTCAGTATCCTGATCCCCATTTTACATATGAGGAAACTGAAGCACAGAGAGGGGAAGTTACTTGCCAAAGGCAGTGGTTCTCAACTTATTACACATTGTGGGCCGCATATGCAGCCCACGATGTGTTACCTGGGCTACAGGGGCCGGGTGGCAGGGCAGCACCCCTGCCATATGCGGCCCACCGGCTGCCCACCCCAGAGCTTGGAGGGCGTGCTGGCAGCCCCAGACCTTGTGGGGTGGGCCGGCTGCCCCGGACCCGTGCTGCACGGCTGCCCTGGACCCCGGACCCGTGTTACGCGGCTGCCCTGGACCCCGGACCCGTGCTGCGCGGCTGTCCTGGACCCCTGGTGCCTGACCCTGCGGGGCTGGCCGGCAGTCCCAATCCTGGACTCCCACCATGCGGGGCGGGCCAGGAACCTGGCAGACCCCTGCATGCAGGTCAGCCCTTAGCACCCAGCTGAGCTGGGACGCAGCTGTGTGCTAACTGGGCTGCGGGTTGAGAACAGCTGGCCTAAGGTCACCCAGCCAGCCAGAGGCAGTGCTGGCAATAGAATCCATAGAAGCAAAGAACTGTGGGGCTGGAAGAGACCTCAAGAGGTCATCTAGTTTAGCCCCCTGCTCTGGGGCAGGATTAAGTATGCCTGCCACCTGAGTCACACTCTATTGCTCTATCCACTAGGCCACGAATAACAAAGTTCAGAAACGCCTGGTATCAGAGCTGCTCCACTAGATGGAGACAGGAAATGAAAGGAAAGCTCCCTAGTTCTGTCTCCGTGCAGGTAGCCAGTCCAGCTAGGGTGATTTAATTTGGATCTTTTTCTGGCCACCACCATTCAGGGTCAAGTTTTCCAAAGCACTTTAGTCTTATTTTCAAAAGTGATTTAGGCACCTAAATCTCATTGACAGTCAATGGGAGTTGAGCTCCTAAGTCTCATTTCCAAAAGCAACTTGAAGCACTTGGGATCCAAAATCATTTAGTCACCTTTGCGAATTTACTGTCTTCCTTTTTTTTTTTTTTTGGAGTACCCTGCCCCAATCTGTCTTATGCAATGGACTGTCATATAGGCTGTTCCACTGTAACTCTGTTTTGCAGCATTTGTTATGGACCTATGAAAATGGACCTGTAATGGAAACTTATTTTTTCATCGTCAGTGTAATAGACTCTTGCTGTTATCTAAAGGACTGCATTGCAGATAGCCTGTTCTGAACAGAGCCCAAATTCTGCCCCTGTTGATTAACTGAATCCCGAAAGGTACTGTGAGGCTATACACAGAAAATGAGTGAGAACTGAACTGAAGGAAGAAAATGGGATTCCCCAGATGAGGAATGAACACTGATCCATATTCACCTGGCAGTTGTTCCTTCCTGATGAGCTTGATTTCCTCCTCCCAGCTGCACTGCAGAATTCAGGAATCCAGCCCTCAGAGCAGGGAAGGGTACCTAAACGCCACTTCCAAAGTGGACTCTTCTGTCCACCAGAACAGCCATTATAAGCCATTTTAGGACAGTCCCATTCTATAAAAGCAAACTAGATCATGTGCTGTGTTTGTGCCCAGGCCTCGGAAGACTTGCTGAAGGAGCATTATATAGCCCTCCGTGATTGCCCCTTCTACAGCCACCTGGTGGAGTACATGAGATCGGGTCCTATTGTAGCCATGGTGAGTACTGGCCAGGGGCCCCTTTCATTCCCTGAAACCGATATCAAATGCAAGTGCAATTAGCATTGAACTTGAGGCCATTCGATCTTCCTTTCATACCCTTCTGCCAGATCCTCTGGCTGAAGTGTTACATTGTTGCATGTAAAAGTGAAACCTGTGCACGTCTTTATTTTATTCAAACAGATAATCATAGGCTTTCTTGCGGCAGATTCTGCCCTGACTTACCTCCAGGCGTACTCATACGAGGTGGTGGAGTTAGCTAGAGGGTGCTTAGGGCAGGATTTGGCCTTGCTGCTCAGCAAGCTGCGGAAGCTGACTCTTGCTGTGCTGTCTTGTAGGTCTGGCAGGGGCTGGATGTGGTAAAGACGGCTTATGCAATGATTGGAGAAACTAACCCTGCCGATTCCAGACCCGGCACCATCCAAGGGGACTTCTGCATTGAAGTCAGCAAGTGAGAGCCTTGGGTTTGTTTTTGCTGGGGAATCCTCTGTGTCCCTGTTGCAGGTGGGAGGAGGCTTCTTCTGCATTCTGCTCCATGTCCCAGTTACTCTCCCCCTGACTGAGGGGGAAGATGGGGGAGAGCCTTTGGAGTCAGCTCTCAATGCTCCTGTCAAAGGATCACTTGTGAGCGATGAGCACACCTTATTCTGCCTGGCTCCCAACCTAGGCAGCAAGAGAACAAAGCCCAGATCGTCTGTGGCAGGGTGGGATTCTCCATCTTGTGTAAAGTAGCCAATTTTGTGCAGCATTTTAGGGATTTTTACCCTAATGGTATGGCCAGTTTGGAGTTAAACCTGAGATCTCCTTGTTTGGGGCCAAAACTAATAACACCATGTTGAACCATAACTTTCTGGTGCCCCCTTGAGGAGAGGGTAGGCACCACTCATCTCAGCAGTCCCTCCCTGGACCACAGCATTGCTGTGGGGTCATCCCAGAGTCCAGTCCTCTGACTGTGCTGTTTAGGAGTGGGGTGGTTGGGAGGCTACATAAAGTAGCCTCACTTCAGTCCCTGGAAAAATCATGGAGCAGGTCCTCAAGGAATCAATTTTGAAGCACTTTGAGGAGAGGAAAGTGATCAGGAACAGTCAGCATGGATTCACCAAGGACAAGTCATGCCTCACTAACCTAATTGCTTTCTATGATGAGATAACTGGGTCTGTGGATGAGGGGAAAGCAGTGGATGTGTTATTACTTGACTTTAGCAAAGCTTTTGATACAGTCTCCCACAGTATTCTTGCCAACAAGTTAAAAAAGTATGGGCTGGATGAATGGACTATAAGGTGGATAGAAAGCTGGCTAGATTGTCAGGCTCAATGGGTGGTGATCAATGGCTCCATGTCTAGTTGGCAGCTGATATCAAGCGGAGTGCCCCAAGGGTCGGTCCTGGGACCGGTTTTGTTCAATATCTTCATTAATGATCTGGAGGATGGCATGGATTGCACCCTCAGCAAGTTTGCAGATGACACTAAACTGGGAGGAGTGGTAGATACGTTGGAGGGTAGGGATAGGATGCAGAAGGACCGAGACAAATTGGAGGATTGGGCCAAAAGAAATCTGATGAGGTTCAACAAGGACAAGTGCAGAGTCCTGCACTTAGGACGTAAGAATCCCATGCACTGCTACAGACTGGGGACCGAGTGGCTAGGCAGCAGTGGATCTAGGGGTTACAGTGGACGAGAAGCTGGATATGAGTCAACAGTGTGCCCTTGTTGCCAAGAAGGCTAACGGTCTTTTGGGCTGTATAAATAGGAGTATTGCCAGCAGATCGAGGGATGTGATCATTCCCCTCTATTCAGCATTGATGAGGCCTCATCTGGAGTACTCTGTTCAGTTTTGGGCCCCACACTACAAGAAGGATGTGGAAAAATTGGAAAGAGTCCAGCGGAAGGCAACAAAAATGATTAGGGGCTGGAGCACGTGATTTATGAGGAGAGGCTGAGGGAACTGGGATTATTTAGTCTGCAGAAGAGAAAAATGAAGGAGGATTTGATAGCTGTTTCAACTACCTGAAAGTGGGTTCCAAAGAGGATGGATCTAGACTATTCTCAGTGGTACCAGATGATAGAACAAGGCATAATGGTCTCAAGTTGCAGTGAAGGAGGTTTAGGTTGGATATTAGGAAAAACTTTTTCACTAGGAGGGTGGTGAAGCACTGGAATGGGTTACCTAGGGAGGTGGTGGAATCTCCTTCCTTAGAGGTTTTTAAGGTCAGGCTTGACAAAGCCCTGGCTGTGATGATTTAGTTGGGTTTAGGTCCTGCTTTGAGCAGGGGGTTGGACTAAGTGACCTCCTGAGGTCCCTTCCAACCCTGATATTCTATGATTCTATAAAATAAAAAAGTCAGGATGCTGCCGCATCTCACAAAAGACAGAGTCCAGAGCCTTCCGAAAGCAAAAGGAGAAGAGGGCCTCACAGCAACTCCTGCTTCCTCAGCCTGGGGAGCTCTGAGTTCCAGCCCTTCTTTCTGAGTGCCACCCAAACTGAACAGGGACCCTGCCTCTCTCCAGGCTTGACAAGCCTCACTGGTGTGGTGCATTGGGGTGGGGCTGATTGTCCCCCAGGGAGCTCTTTAACCCCTTCTTGACTGAGACGCATCTGCCACTTCACACTTCCATAGCAATTTTTATCTTAAGTATGCTGTACGGGCACTCAACTGATCCTCACAACACCCTACTGAGGGAGAGAAGAATAATCTCCTTTTTACACGTGGGGACACTGAGGCAGGGAGAGTGCATGGACCCGCCCAAGGCCACAAAGGGAATCTGTGTCAGAGCCAGGATTAGATGTTGGGAGTATCTGGCTCCCAGTCCTGTGCTCAGACCATGCCCATCTCTTGTGGCATAATACTTTGCATAGTACGTTTGGCCATGAAGAGCACTATGCTTAAACTGCCTCTTTGGTCTCAGGATGAGCCGTGGAGAAGAGCAGAGTTTATGCTCTTTCTTGCTGCTTTATGCTTTTTTCTATTAAAACAAAAAAGTGAGGGGTGTTCTGCTTGGCTTTTACCATATAACTATCATATAGCTTCTTGAAGCTCCCAGAGCCATGGTGGGGAGCACTCCCAGCTATTAACTGAAGTGGTGGTAATGCTCAGTGTAATAGATGAGCTGTCTCCTAGCCCTTAGTCAGGCATATGAGTTAGTTAGGTGTTAAAAGACAAGCAAGAGTCCTGAATAGTCTGAGGCCCTGGCTACACTAGGGGTTTCCATCAATGAAGCCTCACCAATTGGCTGAAATCAGGGCTAATTCTCAGTGTAGCCAACGCCTAAATGAAGCTCACATCCCTCCTTATATAGGTTTCATTTCCTTGGCATCTGATGTCAAACTTACCAGTTCTCCATAGAGTCTTCCAGGGGAAAAACAGGGGTCAGAAGACTTGAATTTCTAATGTAAAAACAAGCAGCACTACATATAAAAAAGGCACTTTCAGCCCTTCATGAAGCCAGAGCAGCAGCTGTTACTGTAGATTAGAAGAGATTATACTGTATAAAAAATATGGAGTACTCTAAGAAAATCAGAAGATGGGTTAGCTGTAGGCACTGTTGTTGCTTTGGTGACATGATTTAGGGGAGGGGACTGGTGGGAACTGGCAGCTCCCACATGCCACCAGGGCCGCCGAGAGCGGGTTCGGGCCCCTGTGAAAAAAAATTTTGGGGCCCCCCCCAGCAAGGGTGGACCGACTAAACAGGGCCAACGAGAGGTGGGGAAAGCCGGGCCCCAGGCCCCCTTCTGGACCGCCGGGCCCCCGTAATTTGTATCGGCTTCCCCCCCCTCTTATCAGCCCTGCATGCCACAGAATAACTGGCATGTCCTGCCCACAGCCAGAAGCTGCATGGCTCTGGGGTAGGGCTCTGAGGAATGGGAAGGAACATGAGGATTGTTCAGGTAGGAATGCAACAAGATGACACTTGTTCAGCAAACTTTATTATTTTAGCCAAGATGAAATTACTTCTGGCTCTAGTTCCCTGTTGTGTCTGACTTGGAGAGTACTCATTCTCCTTCTCCACAGGAATGTGATTCATGGCAGCGACTCAATCGAGAGTGCCCGGCGGGAGATTTCGCTCTGGTTCCACACAGACAAGCTGACCTGCTGGGCGGACAGCACTGAGCACTGGATCTATGAGTAATAAGAATGGTCTGGGGGAAGGGTATCTTGCTGACGCTCAGGCACAGTACGAACCCATCCATTTCCATTTCTCCTTCTCTGGAGTCACACTGGACTCTCTGATAGTGTGTTTTTTTCATAGGGTGTTTCTATCTAGAGGTGGGTGGAGGGGTAGTGGGAAGTCTTTTGTGCTCTGGTAACTGACTAAATCGCAGCTCTCTGGGATAGTAGCTACTTGGTGCTGCTGGTCTGGTTCTGTCGCTGCTCTGCAGCATCCTAAAATCCCAAGGGGTTCAAGGTGACCTGCAAAGGAAAGAAAAATGGGCTTGTGCCTTTGGCATCTTTATAATGTATAGAAAAGACCTGAAAATTACATTAGAATTTTAGGCCCTGTCTACTATTGAAGACTCTCTGGTGATTGGAGAACTATTGATATGATGACATCACAAGCAGTAAGAGAGTGAAAGTTGAGCAATTTGAAGATTTTGATTAGAAGGAACCCATTGGATGATCTTGTCTGACCTTCTGCATAACACGGACCAGGAAACCTCACCCAGTAATTCTTGCATCAAGCCCATAATTTTTGGTTGAGCTGGAGCATATCCAATCTTGATTTAAAGATCATTGTTCCAATGGTTAATTACTCTTGCTGTTAAAAATGCGTACCTTATTTTCAGTCTCAAACTGTGCACCTACACTGGATCTTGTTATGCCTGTGAGATAAGACTGCTCTACTATCAGAAATATCTCTGGGCAGATACTTAGTGGTGGTGATCAAGTCACCTCTTCATAAGTGAAATAGATTGTGCTTCTTCAATCTTTCACTGTAAGGTGGGTTTTCAAGCCCTCAAATCTGTCTTGTTGCACCCTTCCAAACCCTTTCCAATTTTCCAACATCCTTCATGAGTTGTGGCACCAGAATTGGACACAGTATTCTAGTAGTGGTCTTACTAATCCCACATACAGAGGTAATATTACCTTCCTAGTAAATAGTCCCATTTATACAGCCAGGGAGCATTCTAGCTCATAGGAACTGCAGACTGGATCAACGACTGGTCCATCTACTCTAGTATCCTATCTCTGACAGGGGCCAAAACAAGTTGCTTTAGAGGATGGTGTAAGAACCCTTTCGTAGGCAGATGTGGGATAATATGCCCCCACATTGTGTCATAGAATCATAGAAGATTAGGGTTGGAAGAGACCTCAGGAGGTCATCTAGTCCAACCCCCTGCTCAAAGCAGGACCAACACCAACTAAATCATCCCAGCCAGGGCTTTGTCAAGCCGGGCCTTAAAAACCTCTAAGGATGGAGATTCTACTACCTCCCTAGATAACCCATTCCAGTGCTTCACCACCCTCTTAGTGAAATAGTGTTTCCTAATATCCAACCTAGATCTCCCCAACTGCAACTTGAGACCGTTGCTCCTTTTTCTGTCATCTGCCACCACTGAGAACAGCTGAGCTCCATCCTCTTTGGAACCCCCTTTCAGGTAGTTGGAGACTGCTATCAAATCCCCTCTCACTGTTCTCCTCTGCAGCCTAAACAAGCCCAGTTCCCTCAGCCTCTCCTTGTAAGTCATGTGCCCCAACCCCCTGATCATTTTCATTGCCCTCCACCGGACTCTCTCCAATTTGTCCACATCCTTTCTGTAGTGGGGAGCCCAAAAGTGGACGCAGTACTCCAGATGTGGCCTCACCAGTGCCCAATAGAGGGGAATAATCACTTCCCTCGATCTGCTGGCAATGCTCCTACTAATACAGCCCAATATGCCATTAGCCTTCTTGGCAACAAGGGCACACTGCTGACTCATATCCAGCTTCTCGTCCACTGTAATCCCCAAGTCCTTTTCTGCAGAACTTCTGCTTAGCCAGTTGATCCCCAGCCTGTAGCAGTACATGGGATTCTTCTGTACTATGTGCAGGATTCTGCACTTATCCTTGTTGAACCTCATCAGATTTCTTTTGGGTCAATTCTCCAATTTGTCTAGGTCACTCTGGACCCTAACCCTACCCTCCAGTGTAACTACCTCTCCCCCTCAGCTTAGAGTCATCTGCAAACTTGCTGAGGGTGCAATCTATCCCAACATCCAGATCATTAATAAAGATATTGAACAAAACCAGCCCCAGGACTGACCCCTGGGGCTGCCAACTAGACATCCTGATCTCTAATAGAGTTTGGCTTAAGCCTTGAAGCACATGGTTTAATATCACTTCCACAAAATTTTATAGTAATTAATTATGGCAACTGGATAGTCTTGATCTCCATATAGTCATCTCATTTTTGGATCTTAAGTTCTTGGCCTCAGCAACAGCATGTGGCAGGGAGTTCTGCAGTTTTATTTACAGATGGTTACAAAAAGTATTTCCTTCTATTGGGTTTGTTTCATTGACTGTCGCCGGTTCTTGTTATGAGACAGGAAGAACAGAAGTTTCTACTCTACCTCCTTGATTCTGTTCATTATCTGATATATTTTTATCATGCCCCCCCCTCTTATTCAGCTCCTTTCTAAGGTAATAATCCTAATCTTTTCAATCACTCTTCCGCTTAGTTTCTCCAGGCCCTTCATCATTCTCGCTGCCCTTCTCTGAGCCCTCTCTAGCCTTTTTGAGATGGGGTGACCAGTACTGCACAGCTGAGGTTGCACCACTGATTTATATAAAGGCATTATAGTAGTGTTGACCTACAATTGAGCAGAGGTTTTCACTGAGCTGTCCCATTATGGTGTCCAGGTCCCTTTCTTGGGTTGATACACATTACAGCAGGGGTAGGCAACCTATGACACGGGTGCCGAAGGCGGCACACGAGCTGATTTTCAGTGGCACTCACACTGCCCGGGTCCTGGCCACTGGACTGGGGGCTCTGCATTTTAATTTAATTTTAAATGAAGTTTTCTAAACATTTTAAAAACCTTATTTACTTTATATACAACAATAGTTTAGTTATATATTACAGACTTATAGAAAGAGACCTTCTAAAAAGTTAAAATGTATTACTGGCACGCGAAACCTTAAATTAGAGTGAATAAATGAAGACTCGGCACACCACCTCTGAAAGGTTGCCAACCCCTGCATTACAGGGTTCTAAATTAACTGTAAGAGTAGTTTAGTAATGTAAGAACTCTCTTAGCCACAGCATTGCACAGGGAGCTCATGTACCATGACTCCCAAGTCTTTTCAGAGTCGCTGCTTTCCAGGATAC
Source organism: Chrysemys picta bellii (assembly GCF_011386835.1). NCBI lineage: Eukaryota > Metazoa > Chordata > Testudines > Emydidae > Chrysemys > Chrysemys picta. The sequence goes on from NC_088800.1 coordinate 48,700,037, forward strand.
AGGGCCAGATTTTAAAAGCTAGTTAGGGTGTCTAAAGGTGCAGAGAGGCACCTACTGGGATTTTCAAAGCGCATTAATTCCCAGAGGTGTTAGTTATGTAGGCACTTTTGAAAATACCACATGGTGCCTAAATACCTTTAAAAATCTGGCCCACAGTCCCCCATTCTGTAAGTGACCTAAATTTTGTTTCTAAATGCATGACCTTGCATGTGACTGTATTGAATGAGCCTAGTTTACCAAGCAATCTAGATCATTCTATATAAATGACCTGCCCTTATTGTGTACCTCTTCACAATCTGTCACTTGCAAACTTTTCCAGCAATGATTTTATCAATGATCTGAAGGACAGTCTGCAGCGATTGTATTGGGCCAAGACTAGATCCCTGTGGGACCTTATGAGAAACAGCCATTCTCTTTTAACAGTTACTTTGAACTCTATCAATTAGCCAGTTTTTAATGCACATAATATGTTAGATTATAGCGCTATAGTGATTTTTAGTAAGAACCAAACATTTTTGTTAATACTTATTTAATTCAAATGAATAACATTTTGGAGAAGGAAAATCTTTGTTAAAGTTCCAAATACTTCCATGCCTTCAATTAGGATGTAGGAATTCACAATAGATATCTGATAAGTCTTCTAGCAAATTTAGGGGACACCAGCGTGGACTCGTCTAAAGCAAAACACAAGCAGAAAACTACCTTTAAAAAAACAAAAACAAAAAAACAAATGCCTTTCAAGCCTTCTTTATCCGGTGCAAAAAAGGGGCACAAGCCCCATGTTATAAAAATTATTTGCAGGTCACCTTTAATCTTGTGTTCCCATCTATTCCAGAGCTGCAGCTGGACAGTAGCAGTAACCCCATGGCAAACCTAGTCGAAGCTGTAACCTGCTTAATTTTGGCAGAGGTGCTTAAACTTTACCATGCAGAGAGCTGTGCTGGCAGGAGGCTGTAGGCCACATTCCATTGGCAAAAGAGGCAGCTGACAGCACTTCCTTTCTGTGTTTTAATTCTGAGGTGAGATGGTGACAGCATTCAAGCTGCAGCACTGCAAGCTGGAAGAGGTCCTCTTCACTATGTTAAAGACAAGGTCAGCCATTTGGGATGAGAAACTTACTGACTTGAATGTGCTTTGACAATGCAAGGGATAGACTTGGGGGGGAGACTGTTTCCTTGCCAATTCTGGCCTTGGCTTTCACCACTCAATGAAATGAAAACACTACTTGACAATGGGGCCAGTACCTCACAAACTTCTGCTAAATTAGGCAGCAGATAGTGCAAACTATGATTGAGACCTAGTTTCAAACAATCTTTCAGTCACTGCCAATCACCCTTTCATTTCCTCGTGCAAATTGTTGCTGTCTGGGGTGGGCAAAGTGTGTATATCACGGCCCCATCTTTTGAGACAGGCTTGGCAGCCCTTTGAGTGCAAGCACACCAGCTTTTGGCCTTTGAGTCCCCATTCCATATTGCTACTGCCGTCCCTTGGAATATGATCAAGTGCCCAGAAGCTTGTTATATAAAAAGATCTAGGTGGATCTAGGTGGAGGCTGATGGGATGTGCTCTTTCTTTTAACTTATTTTCCTCCATTCATAAAAACCTGTGTATTCAGCCAGCTGTTAATTCCATAGCTGTTGGGAATGTGTCCCACACCATGTGAGTGGAAGCAATAAACTCAACCAGTCTCTTTAGCTGGCATGCTGGCTGCAATGCCAGTGCAAAAGGGTTGTATGAGGGCATATTACCAATGACCATTTTAAAATAAACAAAGCTGTTTTGAAGCACTGACTGGTGAACAAAGATCCTTTCCACAGCACCTATATGGCACTATGCTGCTGTGTTCAAGCATGCTGCTTATCTCCAACTCCTTCAGCTGCAACTCTCATTTTTTACATCTATAAATATATAACTGACTTTTATAATGGTTGTCCATTTGCTTTTTTGTAATAAACTTTGAAAATATCCTGCCTTTTCCTTAGTTATTTCACCACAGGGACAAAGCAGTATAAGACTGGGAGGACTGTCGCTGTCTAGGGAGCTTATTCAAGCTGCTGGGGTGATGGGGGTTAAGATCAGAATGCAGGGAGTTAAGGGAACTGATTTAATTGTTATACTTAACTCAATCTTAAAGCTCCATGTGCTGAGTGTCTTACATTTTCTCGCATGTGATGGGGTGGACAAACCCCACACTGGGCAACAAGGGGTTAAGGGATTATTTTGGGCTCAGCCAGCCCCACCTCGCCACACCTCCAACAAATGCTCCATCTGCTGGAGAAATTAAAAGGCAGGCAATTAACTCATTTGGGGGCAGAGCTGGAGGTGAAGAGGCCTACAGCTCCAGCAGCACAGAGCAGAGGGAAGCCTAACACAGCTGCCCAAAGGGGCCCTCCCTAAGGGAAGGGAGGATCCACCCCAGAGACAACCAGAGGGAAGGATCCTGTGGACCTTGGAAACCCCCTCTGATTGATTTTGATTTGGACTTCCTCACCAGGGGAAACCCTTGGATTAAGCTGACCGCAGGGTGGGAATGAGAGGAAGAGGCCCAGGGAGGACAGCCCTAAGCAGCCTTGGTTGCCAGACTACTGGTAGCCCAAAGGGCCCTGGGTGGGAGCTCGGTGGAGTGGGACGGCCCGGGCTCCCCTCCCCACAATCCCCTTGGCGCTCAGGGGTTGTGGCCATGATCTTTAGGCCATACTCCCCAACCAGACCCCGAGTGAGGACCATTACACCGTGACACAGACATATGCTGCCAGTTGGTATGTTGCTTTGATGCTCTAGAGACTGTGATACAGCAGGGCCAGGGAGAAGTGGGAACGTGGTAGAGGGGAGATATATAAACCCTAGGCTAATTAAGGCCCTGTCAGGAACCTAATAAAAACCCCCAGCTTCAGGCAGACAGTGTGGAGAGAGGACTGGAGTTTGGAAGTGTGTTGCTGAGAATTGAAAGACCAGAATAACAGAGGAAGGGAGACCCCCTCCCCCAGCATCAAGGACCGAGGTTAACCCTACCCAAGGGGAAGAGAGTAGGAAACCCACAGGGGTTGAGAGGGGCTGGAGCTCAAGAGTGAGCCGCAAATCCAGACTGCTTCCCTCTTCTACCACCTTCCCGGGCCACTAGTGGGGCCCTCGAGCCCCCAAGAACAGGGGCAAGGGGTGGAGTCCTAGCCCCCCCCCAACCAACATTGGCCATTTTGTCACAAGACCCATGCAATACTGCTTATAATGAAGTAGCCACCATTTGTAAAGACACGAGTCATTTAGGGGGCTAATTACAAGGGACCATTTGATGCCATTAATTTTAATGGCTGATACTGTATAGTTGGCAAACCATGTATTTGTAGCCTTGTTCACAGGACTCTTAGTTAGTTTATTGCCTTTTTCTCCATTAGGGCACCCAAGTCCCTCAGATTTCAGGATAGAGCTATTAACTTAGACAAGTAAGTGTCTTTTCAAACAACTGAACAAGCAAGCACGATGCACCCAGCTTCATGGAAGAGTGGCTGCATAGAGAGTTGATTTTTGCCAAGTCTTCCCATATTGAAAGAGAACCCCATTAACATGTAGTCCATTTAAACAATTGTTAAGTGTCAGCCCCCTCTGCCACGGTGTCAGCCTCATGACAACATTTGTGGCTTGACTCACTCTATCTGCTGACACTTGCACCATAACAGCTGCGTGTTCCACACCTTTGGCACATCACTTATGAAATTGCAAGGAAGCTACTGCTGCAGAGCACCAGCTCTGAAGTTGTGGGGATTGCAAAACTAGCATCCTGCAATTTGACTCACTGAATGACATGCAGTAAAATGTTAAAGCTTGAGAATTTGAGATACTGCCTGAGCAACCGTTACAATAATCAACCCATTGTGATTGTAATCCCAGAAATCTCAGTGTCTGTACACGCAATGAATACACGTTTCCACTGCTGATGTTAACACATTTATTACATACAGAACAGATATGGTTCACTTGTTTGATAGCATAAGGGACAAAGCATGGGAAAGTATTCATACAGCAGTCTCTTTACAGAATGCCATCTTTAGACCAAACTGTGGCGTTTACAGGTCTTAAGACACTTTTTAAAATCCTTTTATAACATACAAGGTACTTTACATACATCACAGTGGAGATATGATAGGGAAGTGTATTTAAGCCAAACAGCTTTCACCTTGCTGCTCTGTAGCCACCGAATGAGGATGATAGGAACATGAAAGCAGTGGCTCTTCACTTAGCTGTCACTGGCCCCTTTTTGAAAGTGTGCTTCTCTTGAAAGAAAATCTGCTTCAAACTGCAAACGAGCCTGCTGAGATAAGGAGGTCTGGAACCTATTTTCTTAAGTAGCCATGAAATTTCAGTGGGAGACAGAGGACCAAGTACCGTCACTTTATAACAGATATAGAACATAAACTGTAACAGGTAAAAATCTCACACCATGTTTCATAATCATCACATGGCATATTCCATGAAACTAAATAATTGGGGTCAATTACATTTAAAAAAAATCAGCTCAAATACTGAAATTTAATTGACACTAATTAACAAAAGTTGTGAATTATTTGCTGTCTAAAGCCCTAAGTGACTTACCCTACCAGAAAGCATTTCTGGAATATGCCACAGCAGAATGAAAGCGTGACTCATTCAGAAATGTCACATGGTCAAACAGGCCTCTCTGGAATCCCTTTACACAGGTACACAGCTGGAGGACTTGATTCAAATCCTCTCCTGACCTCTGTCTCCAGAGAGTAGTACAAGTGCCTATGTAATATAACACTGATCATAGGCAATGCAACACACCGCCAAGCCTCTGTCTCCCCCTAAATAGGCTGTTGGGGCCTCTGTTCTCTAGATACGTGCTGCTGCCTTCCCAGCGCTGATGTGTGGCTAGTATTTATCTCTCAGCTGTGCATGCATAATCCAAACCCCGACAGCAATGGGAGCATTGCTACTGCTAAAGAGAAAGTAGGGGTCTTTCTTCACTGCCCTGCATTTTGGACTATGGGGGTATGAATAGTAGTGCACTAACTCCCCTGTGTGGATGTTGCAGATATGAAGTAAAAGTTCACGTTAACGCAGTACTCCTCAAACAGGATTACATTAATGCAACTAGGAACCCTTTAGTTCATACCAGCAACATCCACCCAGCGGAGTTGACACTAGCTAGGGGTTCAGGAGACCAGCTCTGCCACAGACTTCCTGTGTGACCTTGAGCAAGTCAGTCTTTCTGTTCTTCAGATCACTATCTGCAAAACCCTTCCCTCCCTCACAGGGTTGATGTGAGGGATAAATCCATTACAGATTGTGAGGCATATTACAGTAATGGGGGGAGATAAGTTCTGCAGATAGACATGGGTACACTAGGTCATCTGGGATCTTAAGTACAAAGACACTGACTGAGCCAGGAAACCAGCTAGTGAGGCAGTGCACATGTGCTCAAAGATTTAAAAGGCCAAAAACAGTGAGGAGCCAGGAGGCAAACTGTGGCATCAGGGCTTTTAACCAATGGGTCAGAAGCAGGAGTGAGGTAAAAAAACTTGAGATATGTGCACAGGATGGAGCTAAGATCCCCTTTCCAGCTTTTTATAGACTGATTTAGCTGCAGGAGAGCAGCCATGAAACATATCCTGCCATAGCGATGTGCTAATCCCAAAGTGCCCTCTTGTCTGAGTGCCATGGCTTGGGATACACACGCCTGAACTTGCATTCTCACTGGGTTGCTGTTATGTACTGAGAGAAAGTGTGACAAAATCAACATCCTGCCTTTTCTTTTCCCCAGCACTCTTCTGTTTTGAGAGCAGAGCATTTCTCCCTGCAGAAAATCAGCACCAGGATGGGAATGCAGCTTCATGAGTCAATAAAACCTCGCTGGGTTAACACAGAAGCCATGTCACCGGCTACATTTTAAAACCAACTATCACTAAACAACAGCTTGTTTCTTGAAATTTTTAAGGCTTGTAAAAATAATGAAACCAAGCATTTTTTACCTCCCCTTCCAAAAATACCACATGGACAAATCAACCAGATCCCAGCAAACTTTCACGGCAGCAGTGTCCAAGCACTCTTTGGCCTGACACCAAACACCTTTTTTGCCTCTGACTCTACCAAGCAAACAGTCCTCCCTGATTTCACGCTCACTCAGCACTATTTAATGTTACCAACTGACCAAAAAATAGAAGCGCAGTAGGGAGGGCTTTCTGTATATAGCATGTGTTCCACACTCTACCCCTTGTCATGAGCCTGTTGGCCCTCTATGGCCAAATAGCTGAAGTGCTTCCTGAAACCTCTGTGTTCTCTTCTCTGCAGATTTCTGGTTTAACCTGATGCTGCCTGCTCTCAGATCCTGGGATAAGACTCGGTGCTTGGGGACAATCTATGCAGAAGGGATGGGATGAGAATTCCATCTGGTGAACTGGATAAAGATTTTTTTTGGGCTGTTGTGATTCATTAGCCTCGTTTCACTGGAGGACATGAGGGTGATGCACTGCTTCTCATGCAGGCGGCAGTGAGATAACCTTCCTGACAACCTGGGCCAACCCTTCCAAGACATGCTTCTGTCTCATGCTTCTTGGAGAGAGGTATTTGCACAATTCCCAACTCTCAGCTTCACTCTGAAGATTCTCTGCCTTTTTTTCCCCCTTGTAGACACCAGCTTCAGAAGGAGAACAGTAATCCCACCACTCAAAGCACACAGGGCCCAAAATGAAAGCTGCAAGTTCAGAGGTTAGAATGGGGGTCACCATCCGATGCAGGAGCTGTTGCAGTTGTCTGGGGTTCAGTTGCCAGCAGTAGGTGTAATTCAGGAGTTCTGTATGTACATCTTGGCATTCAGGTGGGAGGAGGGAGAGATATGTTGGCAGGAAAGGAAAGAATTTCACTCAGGGATGTATGAGACTTGCCAGACGATAATATGGCTCCTCTCAGCCTTGGAAAGCACTGGCTTCACTTGGGTGGTATCTTCAGCATTCTCCTCTGTCTCATCATCTTCTCCATCCCCTGTAGAGAGAATACAAACAGTAAAGAGGAAGGGGAAGGGAGATCCAAAGCATTACTGCCCCTCACAAAAGGCTCATGTCACTTAACAAGTATCATGGGCATCACTAACTGAGCTCTTTCATGCCTGGAGGGCAGGTGTAATGATCGGACACTTGTATACAGCAAGACTGGTTAGGAGGGGGAAAAACAGATCTTCATAAAGAGACAAAAACATGGCCCTCCAATATGCCTGATTTCATGTACTGACCCGTCCCTCCACCCCTATGGAGGAGCCCATCCTTATAACAACAGGTATGCTTCAAAACACAACAGTTCAAAGGCTGCAGCACTTGGGCTGTTAGTAGAGGAACCAACTAGGGGCCGTGCTCCTCTTGACCTGCTGCTTACAAACAGGGAAGAATTGGTAGGGGAAGTACCGGTAGAAGTGGGTGGCAACCTAGGCAGCAGTGACCATGCGATGGTTGAGTTCAGGATCCTCACAAAAGGGAGAAAGGAGAATAGCAAAATACAGACCCTGGACTTCAGAAAAGCGGACTTTGACTCCCTCAGGGAATTGATGGGCAGGATCCCCTGGGAGGCTAATATGAAGGGGAAAGGAGTCCAGGAGAGCTGGCTGTATTTTAAAGAAGCCTCACTGAGGGTGCAGGAACAAACTATCCCGATGTGCAGAAAGAATAGCAAATATGGCAGGCGACCAGCTTGGTTTAACAGTGAAATTTTCGGTGGGCTTAAACTCAAAAAGGAAGCTTACAAGAAGTGGAAATTTTGACAGATGACTAGGGAGGAGTATAAAAATATTGCTAGCACATGCAGGGGTGTAATCAGGAAGGCCAAGACACAATTGGAGTTGCAGCTAGCAAGGGATGTGAAGGGTAACAAGAAGGGTTTCTACGGGTATGTTAGCAACAAGAAGGTGGTCAGGGAAAGTGTGGGACCCTTGCTGAATGGGGGAGGCAACCTAGTGATAGATGATGTGGAAAAAGTTGAAGTACTCAATGCTTTTTTTGCCTCGGTCTTCACAGACAAGGTCAGCTCCCAAACTGCTGCACTGGGCAACACAGTATGGGGAGGAGGTGAGCAGCCCTCAGTGGTGAAAGAATAGGTTGAGGACTATTTAGAAAAGCTGGACATGCACAAGTCCACGGGTCCAGATCTAATGCATTGAAGGGTGCTGAGGGAGTTAGCTGATGTGATTGCAGAGCCATTGGCCATTATGTTTGAAAATTTGTGGTGATCGGCGGAGCTCCCAGACGATTGGAAAACGGCAAATATAGTGCCCAAATTTAAAAAAGGGAAGAAAGAGAACTCGGGGAACTACAGACTTCACTTCAGTCCCCGGCAAAATCATGGAGCAGGTCCTCAAGAAATCCATTTTAAAGCACTTGGAGGAGAGGAAGGTGATCAGGAACAGTCAACATGGATTCACCAAGGGCAAATCATGCCTGACCAACCTGATTGTCTTCTATGATGAGATAACTGGCTCTGTGGATATGGGGAAAGCGGTGGATGTGATATATCTTGACTTTAGCAAAGCTTTTGATACAGTCTCCTACAGTATTCTTGCTGGCAAGTTAAAGAAGTATGAATTGGATGAATGGACTATAAGGTAGATAGAAAGCTGGCTAGATCGTCGGGCTCAATGGGTAGTGATCAATGGCTCCATGTCTAGTTGGCAGCCAGTATCAAACGGAGTGCCCCGGGGTCAGTCCTGGGGCCAGTTTTGTTCAACATCTTTATTAATGATGTGGATGATGGGATGAATTGCACCCTCAGCAAGTTCGCAGATGACACTAAGCTGGAGGGAGAGGTATCAGAGAATCATAGACTATCAGGGTTGGAAGAGACCTTAGGAGGTCATCTAGTCCAACCCCCTGCTCAACGCAGGACCAATCCCCAGACAGATTTTTGACCCAGATCCCTAAATGGCCCCCTCAAGGATTGAACTCACAACCCTGGGTTTAGCAGGCCAATGCTCAAACCACTGAGCTATCCCTCCCCTACGCTGCAGAGTAGGAATAGGGTCCAGAGTGACGTAGACAAATAGGAGGATTGGGCCAAAAGAAATCTGATGAGGTTCAACAAGGACAAGTGCAGAATCCTGCACTTAGGAAGGAAGAATCCCATGCACTGCTACAGGCTGGGGACTGACTGGCTAAGCAGCAGTTCTGCAGAAAAAGACCTGGGAATTACGGTGGACGAGAAGCTGGATATGAGTCAGTAGTGTGCCCTTGTTGCCAAGAAGGCCAACAGCATATTGGGCTGTATTAGTAGCATTGCCAGCAGATCGAGGGAAGTAATTATTTCCCTCTATTCGGCACTGGTGAGGCCACACCTGGAGTACTGCATCCAGTTTTGGTCCCCCCACTACAGAAGGGATGTGGACAAATTGGAGAGAGTTCAGCGGAGGGCAACAAAAATGATTTGGGGGCTGGGGCACATGACTTATGAGGAGAGGCTGAGGGAACTGGTGTAATTTAGTTGGCAGAAGAGAAGAGTGAGGGGGGTTTTGATAGCAGCCTTCAACTATCTGAAGGGGGGTTCCAAAGAGGATGGAGCTAGGCTGTTTTCAGTGGTGGCAGATGACAGAACAAGAAGCAATGGTCTCAAGTTGCAGTGGGGGAAGTCTAGGTTGGATATTAGGAAACACTATTTCACTAGGAAGGTGGTGAAGCACTGGAACGGGTTACCTAGGGAGGTGGTGGAATCTCCATCCTTAGAGGTTTTTAAGGCCCAGCTTGACAAAGCCCTGGCTGGGATGATTTAGTTGGGGATTGGTCCTGCTTTGAGCAGGGGATTGGACTAGATGACCTCCTGAGGTCTCTTCCAACCCTAATATTCTATGATTCTAAAGAATGCTGTAGTATTTTTCTGATAAGGACTCTCTATGGGGATTGATCTGGGGATGGGGGTAGAGACAGCCAGTTGGGACAGATGGGGTCAGGCCAACCATGTGTTCTGGAAAAGGGTGGCTAACAGTAGAGGAAAATGCCCAAGTGCTTCCTCTAAAGCAGGAGACATGACAAGTGGAAATCATTTTCTGAACTCGCTATGTTGCAACACAGTTTCATCTCTAATCCCATTGGCCCATGTTTTACCCACAACCCTTCCCACCTCACCCCTTCCCAAAAGTAGGAGCTCACCAATCCGGAAATCGATGTACCCTTCTCCTCCACTCAGCACCAGGACATTCTTCAGCTTTTGCCCCTCGGTCTCAGTGGCTGCTGTGCTGGGGTTCTCAGAGGGGCTGTCCAACACGCTCCCATTCAGGGTTGCGAGAACGTTACCTGAAAGAGCACAGGGCCTCCTATCAGCACCTCTGCCATACTCCCAGAATGCTCAGCTAAAGGACACAAATGTAGGTGATTGCCCTGCCAATCCAGTCCCTGCTGCTGGGAAACTGGATTTTATTCTAATTCAGACACACAAACCAAAGGACCTTAAAAGAGGTAACTGATCCCTACAGAGCTAGAAAAGGTGCAGTGTCATCCACAGCATTCTACAGAGGACAGCTCAGGCCTCCCCTGCTGTGGCAAAGCCCACAGATGTCTTAGGGGATAAGACGGCCAAATAGAAGAATGTAAACTCAAGAATCCTCATCAGGCGGTGCCTTGGTCACCTTACCAGGAACAGAGACAAAGAACTTGACTGCATCACGGTGGCCATGGAAACAGAGCTGTGCCTGAGCCATGGAGCAGTAGGGGATGAAACTGCTGGCAGATTTGTCACTGCTGTCATCACCGTACACGTGAATGATTCCGCCAGGGCGATTCCCCTCTCCTGATGTTGGGGAGGTCTTATTGGCTGAAGACAGGGAGAAGAAAAACCCCAAGTAGTAGCTTTGTTCCCATTTATATACCATCAGTCAGAGTGAGAAGTATGTAAGAAAAACACAAACCACGAGTCACAAAGGTGCAGATGCCCATTAAAGGTCCTGTTTAATGCCATCATCCCGTGCATCATGGTGGAGACCCTACTAGATTATCTAGGCCCTCTCTCTACTGGCAGAAAAGGCAGTCACATCCACTGTTGCTAATAAACTGTGCTTCTCATAAAAGGGGTACTTAGGTAATAGGGAAATGCTCCTCCCTGGGGGTTGGTTGGAAGAGTAATCCCAGCCCTACACATGCTGGAATGAGGATGTCCAGGGAATCTCAGTAAAGGCCTTCTAGAGCTACAATATCCATTCTTCCGAACTCAGGCTGGCTGAGTCAGTGTCTGCAGAGTCAGAGCAAGAGCGTTCTGTCCCAGTGACCTGTCATGGTACTTAGATGGTACAGTTTGCTGTCCTGATGAAAGGGTTAGGATTCTTGGCCTTCATGCACCTGGAAAGTAGTGGCCGTTTCCCAGGTTGGTGAAGTTGCTCAGTTTCAAAGTCAAATCAAGGACTCATGCTAATCTGTCAGTGCTCAGGCTGGCAATACAGCCTCCACAGCGTTAGGGAAGGCACTCTCGATCCCAATAGCATTTGGGCTCATCGAGTCAAATGGAGCAGAGTTCCTTTCCTAATCCAAGGAGAATTCTGCCACCAGCCTAAGCCCTCATACCATGAGTTCAACTATCTGTCCACTCAAGAACTCCTCAGAGATTCTGACCATCCTCAGCTCCCATGGACTTCAATGGGAGGTAAGGATGTTCAGCAGCTTGCAGGATCAGGCTCTGAAGAGGTGAACACCCTTTCACCAGTGAAAACAGACTAGAACTCAGTACTCAAGGAGGGAGACTCCTTCCCCCGCATGCATACCCAGGCCAGTAGAAATTATAGAAATACAGGACCGGAAGGGACCACAATACGTTATCTAGTTCAGTTCGCTGCACTGACGCAGGACTAAGTATTATCTAGACCACCGCTGACAGGCGTTTGTCTAACCTGCTCTTGTCTAACATCTCTAATGACGGAGACTCCACAACCTCCCTAGGCAATTTATTCCAGTGCTTAACCACCCTGACAGTTAGGCAGTTTTTCCAAATGTCTAATCTAAATCTCCCTGTGATGTTATCTGGTTAAAATATGACCATGTAGATCATTGTTGCTACCACTGTTATATAATTGCAACAAATCTTATACAAAGTGTGTCAAGTAAGGTGTCAACAGAAAGGGATGATTTACTGAATATGATTATGCTGTGTATGCATGTATCATTTTTGTATCTGAAGTTATAAATATTAACTATGTACCTCTATTTTAAATGTTTGCTCATGTGGAAACACCAACAAGGTGTTTACCCAGCACCTTGTGAAAGGACTATTCGAGTTAAATGGCTCATCAAGGGGCACTTAACTCACAATGGACCATGGGAGACGCCTATCTACACTTAATGGACTTTCCTGTGACCGTTCTATCTAGAGTATAAGTAATAGCTTCTGCTGTGACTAAGCAAAGAATGCATGGACCATGTGGCTTGCCTATGTGTCTCCAAAACACCATCTTGTTACATGTAATTTTCCTCAGTGAGAACAATGGGTTTCCCTTCAATTGGCAGAAAATATAAAAGGCCCTGGAAACATCTCCATTTTGCCTCTTTCCTGTTCAAACCTCTAGACTATGAACTTATACTAATGGGAGCATTCTAGTTAAGAGACTGAGGACCTTCCAATGATTTGGAAGCAACCAGAGACTTAACAAGCCAGCAGTTTATTCCATCACTGCTACAAGACTGATCCAAGAACTTTGCAATTATTGATTTGATCCTTTAACCAATTTTAACTCTCACCTTTTGTGTGACAAAGTGGGGTTTATTCATCTTATGTTGCATGTGAGTCTTACTGTCCTATACTAATATTGTGCATGCCTCAGTTTCCCTGTGTACTGCACCAATGCTTAGGTGATGGGAATTGGGTGTGAGATTTTCGCTGAGGCCCTCGGGGCAGTTGAGGCTGCCCAGCTGTCTGCACGTAGGCGATGACTGAACCAGGAGGGGAATGTGACCAGGTGACACCTTTTGCCCGGGAAGCAGGACAGACCAGGAGGAGAAGCAACGGGTGTGTCGGGGGTCGGGTCACTGGAAGCTGGGAAGTCTGCTGTGGGGGACTAGAAGAGGGGAGTCCAGGGCATCTGGCCCAGGATTCCCCCAAGATGTACTTGGCTGAAAGTCACTGATTTCTGTGATAACAAGTTCTGTTCTACGCTGTGTTCCTGTTGACTAATAAAACTTCTGTTTTATGCTGGCTGAGAGTCACGTCTGACTGCAGAGTTGGGGTACAGGGCCCTCTGGCTTCCCCAGATGTGCGGACTCGCTGCGGGAAGTGCATGGTGTGGGAAGGGATGCTGAATGCTTTGAGGTGAGACCCAGGAAGGATGAAGCTGTGTAAGCTTCTTGCCCTGGTGACAGTGTGCTCAGAGAGAGGAGGCATGCTACACCAGAGTCCTGACTGGCCTCAAAAGGAATAGTTCCAGAGCATTGCCCAGAGACTCCATGACACCTTTCTTTTTATAAATAAACCTTTATATTTTAGTTACTAAAGGACAACAGCCTGATTATTGGGTAGGATCTCAGTTGTATATTGACATGGGTATGTGGCTGGTGCTTTGGGATCAGAAGAATCTTTTTGTTTGATGAAATTGGTTTTAAATAACCACTCATCATTAAGTCTAGTGTTTTTGGTGGTGATACAAGGATTGACATGCCTAAGGAGACTGCTTTTCTGACTTCTTGTTAGCCAGTGTGATGAAACAGAAGTTTACGTTTGTTGCTCGTTTGCTATATCCTATGGGAGAATAACCAGCAGTTTTGGGGTGTGCCTGCCCTATTTCTCAGCAGCTTGTCCTGAATTTGGTATTCTCAGTTGTGACCCACAGAGGCACGGTTACATGCCCTTGCTGCAACTTAAGCTTCTTGTCCTGTTGTCAGTGGTTAAAGAGAAGAATTTATCACCCTTCTCTTTGTAACAACTTTTTCTGTGCTTGAAGACTGTTCTCATGTCCCCCCCACCCCAGTCTTCTCTTCTCCAAAATAAACAAACCAATTTTTTTCAATCTTTCCTCACAGGTCATGTTTTCTAGACCTTTAATCAATTTTGTTGCTCTGTTTTGGACTTTCTCCAATTTGTTCACACCTTTCTGAAATGTGGTGCCCAGAACTGGACACCATACTCCAGCTGAGACCTTATCAGCACAGAGTAGAGCAGAAGACTGACTTCTTATGTCCTGCTAATACATCCCAGAATGATGTTTGCTTTTTTTGTAAGTGTTACACTGACCACTTATATTTCATTTGTGATCCACTATGACCCCCAGATCCTTTTCTGCAGTTCTCCTTCCTAGACAGTCATTTACCATTTTATATGTAGAGTACTCTGCATTTGTCCTTACTGAATTTCATTCTGTTTTTTTTTCAGACCTTTTTCCAGTTTGTCAAGATCATTTTCATTTCTAATCTTGTCCTTGCAACCACTCCCAGCTTGGTATCATCCACAAACGTTGTAAGTGTATTCTCTATGCCTTTATGCAAATCATTTATGAAAATATTGAATAGAACTGGAGGAGGACAAATCCCTGAGGGACACCACTCAATATGCCCTTCCAGCTTGATTGTGAACCATTGATAACTACTCTCACTGTATAGAGTACCATTTTCCAACCAGTAGTACATCCACCTTATAGCAGTTCATCTAGGCTATATTTCCCTATGAGACAGGTCATGTGAGACCGCGTCAAAAGATTTACTAAAGTCACAATATATCACATCTACTGCTTCCCCCTATCCACAAGGCTTATAACCCTGTCAAAGAAGGTTATCAGGTTGGTTTGACATGATGTGTTCTTGACAAATCTATGTTGACTGTTACTTATTGCCTTATTATCTTCTAGGTGCTTACAAATGGATTGTTTGATTATTTGCCCCGTTATCTTTCTGGGTACAGAAGTTAAGCTGACTGGTCTATAATTCTCTGGGTTGTCCTTAGTCCCCTTTTTATAGACAGGTACTATATTTGCACTTTTCTAGTCCTCTGGGATCTCTCCAGTCCTCCATGAGTTCTCAAAGATAATCGCTAATGGCTCAGAGATCTCTTCTGCCAGTTCTTTAAGTATTCTAGGATGTATTTCGTCAGGCCCTGCTGACTTAAAGACATCTAAGTTGGCCAAGTAATTCTTAACTTATTTCCCTAGTTTAGCCTCAGATCCTAGGCCATTTACACTGATGTTCACTATGCTGGTCGTCCAATCACTGCTAACCTTTTTGGTGAAAGCTGAAACAAAAAAGGCATTTAACACTTCAGCCATTGCTGCATTTTCTATTATTGTCTTTTCCTCCTCATTGACTAATGGGCCAACCCTGTTCTTGGTCTTCCTCTTTCTTCTAATGTATTTGTAAAATGTTTTCTTGTTAAGATTAAACTACCTAGGGTCATAAAGGATACTGTCATAGAATATCAGGGTTGGAAGGGACCTAATGAGGTCATCTAGTCCAACCCCCTGCTCAAAGCAGGGCCAATCCCCAGACAGATTTTTGCCCCAAATCCGTAAATGGCCCCCTCAAGGATTGAACTCACAACCCTGAGTTTTGGAGGCCAATGCTCAAACCACTGAGCTATCCCTCCCCCCACTGTAGTGACTCGAAAGCTTCCATTTGTGATCAGGTTTCAGAGTAGCAGCCGTGTTAGTCTGTATCCGCAAAAAGAAGAACAGGAGTACTTGTGGCACCTTAGAGACTAACAAATTTATCAGAGCATAAGCTTTCGTGGACTACAGCCCACTTCTTCGGATGCATATAGAATGGAACATATATTGAGGATATATATATACACACATACAGAGAGCATAAACAGGTGGGAGTTGTCTTAATTAATTGGCCTCTCAGAGTTGGTAAGACAACTCCCACCTGTTTCTGCTCTCTGTATGTGTGTATATATATCTCCTCAATATATGTTCCATTCTATATGCATCCGAAGAAGTGGGCTGTAGTCCACGAAAGCTTATGCTCTAATAAATTTGTTAGTCTCTAAGGTGCCACAAGTACTCCTGTTCTTCTTAAAACATAATACTTAGTCCTACCATGAGTGCAGGGGACTGGACTGAATGACTTCTCAAGGTCCATTCCTGTCCTACGATTCTATCGTAAGGTGGTTGCTATACAACCCTGCTACCACAGGGACCTATTGTTTCAATAGAGTTATATATTTTGGGCGGAGTTCTATTTCAGTTATTAAATGATGCAGAAATAATCCTGAAATCAGAGAAGATGTACAGCTAGCAGGCTCAAGCCAAAGTGCTGAGACCATGTGCAAATATATTTGGAGGGAAGAATGAATGCTGGTCAAAAAGAGAGACCATAACAGTAAGGACTTTCTGCATCTTTGTGATTTGGTTTGCTATGAGCAGGTACTATTGGCTGGCATCTAATTTTCCTCTAAGCTGTGCTGCCACCTATTAAGTTCCGTGCAGCACTCAGGGCTGCAGCAGGGAGAGGGCGCCCCATCCCACTGACCCCAGTGCAGACCTGCCGCGGCGGGAAGAGGCGCCCCTCCCCTCCCCACCAGCCCCAGTGCAGAGCTGCTGCCGTGGGGAGAGGTGCCCCTCCCCCTGACCCCAGCATGGACCTGCCCTGGACTTGCTGTGGCCGGGGGAGAGGCGCCCCTCCTCCGGCCCAAACACAGACCTGCCCCAGCCAGGGGAGAGGAGCCCTTCCCTCGGCCTGTCCCAGGCCTGCCGGAGCTGCTGCAGCCGGGGAGAGGTGCCTCTAGACCTGGCCCCGAGCTGCTGCAGCAAGAGAGAGCTGGGGGGGGGGGGGAGAGTCCTCTCTCCCCACCACAGCCCTTGGGCAGCATGCACCCCAAACTCCTTATCTCTGGCCCCACCCCAGAGCCCACACCCTCCTATCTGCCCCAGCCCTGAGAACCCTCCTGAACCCCATCATCCCCAGCCCCACCCCAGAGCCCTCATCCCCCTCCAAACCCCAATCCTCTGCCCCAGTCCTGAGCTCCTCATCCATGGACCCACCCTAGAGCCCACAGCCCAAGCCAGAGACCTCACCCCCTGCGCCCAACCCTCTGCCCCAGCCCTGAACCCTCTGCCACACGCCGAACCCCTTGGCCACATCCCCACCATATGAATTTTGTTGTGTGCACCAATATGAAGGTGATGTGTAACACATCACCTCCATATTGGTGCACATAAAATTTATTCTACACATGGGCATAAAAAAATTAGAGGGAACACTGGCTGGCATCATTTGATTGTTACATAGGACCAGTTCTATCAGGCAATTAATCCTTTTAGCCCAATATTCTGTCTCTAGCAATGGCCAGTATCTAATGCTTCAAAGGGAGGAATGATCCTGGGTAATCGTGCTATGCTTTAGGGAGAAAAAGATTCCTTCCTGACTCCTGCAGATGGTCATCTTAAGCCTTGAACCATGAACTTTCGATTTTTTCAGGATCACTGGCTTAATTTGCATACATTCAAATGATTTTTAATGCTTTTAAACAGGGCTTCGGAGCGGAGCCTGGAGCTGGAGCGCAGAGCAGCTCTGGAGCAGTGGAGCTGCAGGTTTTTGCCTGGAGCTGGAGTGGAGCCGGAGCACAGCTCCAAAGCCCTGCTTTTAGAAGTCCTGCTCAATTATTTCTGGCTATGAGGTCCCACAGTGGCAAAGGCCACAATTGCTTTGGAAAATTAAGGAGCTCAGAGAAAATCTTGCAAGACTGAATGGATAGTCTATCCTTGTCTGCCTGGGAACATCGGCTAAGCAGATCCTTACTGCTAGGGTTACAAAGTAAACAGTTTGGTTAATCTGAGCCACCCAAACAATGAAACTAATTGGAGAGATTAAAGTACTCAATTTCACAATAAAACAAATGGGATGGCTACCAAGAAGGGTTCAAATGTTCTCAGCCCCAGGGGAATGAGGCTATTTATATTATCTCTGGTCTCTTCTCAGTGATTGCAACTTAAAATGAGAGAGGTGAACAGATAAATGGATGAAGAGAAGTGAATGGATGGACAAAGGGGTGAGAAAATGACTGGGAAGGTCGATGGGTAGACAAGGAATGACATCTGAAATCTACAAGGAAGACGGTGTTGGACTTACCCCGGAGCCCAAGGAGTTGGCCTCGGTGGAGGACTACGGCTAGGCACAGGCAAGAAGTGGAAAAACAGAGGGACATGGGAACAAACAGGCAGGTGAGGAGAGAAGAAAAAGGCAATTATTGGGAGAAACTGCAGGAAGGAGAATCTAGAGAACTTTTAAATCTAGAGAAAGCACCAATGGATGCTATAGATTCATATTTCAGAGTAGCAGCCGTGTTAGTCTGTATCCGCAAAAAGAACAGGAGTACTTGTGGCACCTTAGAGACTAACAAATTTATACAGAGCTCTGTATGCATCCGAAGAAGTGGGCTGTAGTCCACGAAAGCTTATGCTCTAATAAATTTGTTAGTCTCTAAGGTGCCACAAGTACTCCTGTTCTTTTTATAGATTCAGAGTTACTTTGTAAGAAAACACTGCTCTTACTCTCCTCTTTCTTAACTGAAAAGAACACGCTGCAGCATCAGGGAGGGGACAGAAAAGTTCAGCTTCATAGTGAAATCTTAATGCATTTTCAAAATCACATTTCTCCACAAGTATCAGAGACTAGTGGAATTTGCTTACAATGTGAATTGACTTGAACTCACAGTTATGACAGCATCCCCAAGAAGGGATAGGCCTTACGATATGGGCTCAGAACTGGGATTCTGAGGTTATGATACACAGAGAGTTGGATTTAATGACTGATTCATTGACGACTAGTGTCAGTGCTACTGGTGTCAATAGCAGCAGGAGTGGACAATTCCAATCCAGGAGGACTATGTGAATTTGCTGCTCCTTCTATAAAACAGATATGCTCTATCCAGCATTCCTTTATCTGCCAGCACCATGGGAAGAAGAGGGAGCAGTGCTATTCTGACTGCAAATTCCGGTACATTCAAAGTCCACTTAGGAGCAAACTTTCCACAATGGAAAGTGGATTGGCAGGTAAAGAGTAGCATTACTGAATGTTTAAAACTAGTGCCTCCTCCTCCCCAGCTCTAGAGTTTTGCCTGTTAGCACTTGCTGGGTCTCCTCATTTTACTGGATAGAGTTGGCTCAAGATACTGATTTTTACTGGACTAAGTCTCTGATTTGATTTAATGAACCTTCCGCATCCTCAGCCTTGGGAGATGCTGTAGTGGGAGAAGTTCAGCTATCTACAGCATCATGAAATGCCTACTGAAACGATCTCTCAGAAGTTTTCTTTTTCTGTAGCCCCCTTCCAGAAACAGGCTGCATCTTCCATTGATGCATTCCCTGTGATGCTCTCAATGTTTTCAGAATCAGTCAACAGTTGCCAGCCACATTAAAGTCATGCTCAACAGCAGCCTTTGTATAGATGGAGCCAACGTCTGCTCCTCAGGGGAGGAAACAGCACAAGGGCCAGCAACAAAATGTCCATTTGATCTTTACATGGGGCAAATTAACTTCTAGTGAATTCTTAATTCCATAACTAGGGTGATGTCAGACCTGATCCAGGGCTCCCCAATCAGATTAGGCAAAATGAGGAACCTCAAACAACATCACTACAAGTGAAACTGCAGATGACATTTCAGAATTTCCCTAATTCTATGGGGTTTGCCTATTTCTCTCAGTCCTTCCCAGCAGAATGGAGGTTACCTCAATAGAAAGATCAATCCACAAACCAAGCCACTCTAGAACACAGGAATTGCCAAATGGGCTCAGATAGTCCAAACAGTGACCAGCATTAGATGTTTCAGAGGGAGATGCAAGAAACTGTCACAACATCAGGCGCATGCAGAATAATTTTGTTGCCATGAAGAGTTCATACTAATCCCTACTGGTTAGATATTGGCTTAAACCCTGAAGCATGAGCATTTACACCCCTTCCAAAACTTTTTTGCATTAACTGTGGTAACTCTAGATACTCCAAATACCCAGATAAGTGTCCAGCCCCTTTTAGAATTTTGTTAAATTCTTAGCCTCAACAATATCCTGTAGCAGTGAGTTCAACAGTTTATTTACAAGTTGTGAAAAAATCTTGTATTGGTTTTGAATTTCCCTCCTTTCAATTTCATTGACTGTCCCTTGTGCATGTGCTACGAGACAGGGAGGAACAGATTTCTCTACACCCTTCATTATTTTATATACTTCTATCATGCCCCCTCTTATTCAGCTCCTTCCTAAGGTAACAATCCCAATTTTTTCAATCTCTTTTCATAGGAGAGTTTTTCCAACCCTTGATCATTCCTGTTGCCCTTCTCTGAGCCCCCTCTAGTTCTGCAATATCCTTTTTGAGATGGGGTGACCAGGACTGCACACAGTTTTCCAGACAAGGTTGCACCATTGATTTATATAAAAGTATTATAATATCCTCCATATTATTCACCATGCCATTCTTTATCATTCCTGTCGCCCATCTCTGAACCCTCTCTAATTCTGTAATATCCATTTTGAGTTAGGATGATCAGTAATGCACATAATATTCTAGGTGAGGATGTCCCACCGATTTATATAATGGCATTGTACATTTTTCTGCATTATTCTACAGCCTGTTCCTTATGCATTCTAACATCTTGTTAGCTTTTTTGACCGCAGCAGCACATTGAGATGAGGTCTTCACTGAGCTGTCCATAACGATGTCCTAGAATGCTCTAGACTGAGGCATGCATTTCCGTAACATGGTGCAAAACCAAACTAAGCTATCTTCATTGCCAGTCTCCTCCCTTCTCCCTGAACACTGCTATGACCAGAATTCCAGTTGTGGCACCAAGATGCACAGGATCAGGGTGGAGATACATTAGTCTGCCAGAGCCACTCCTTCCTAGCACAATTAGCAAATAAAGGCATTGCAAACATCAAGGAAACACAGAAGAATGTCTGATGAACGTCACCTACTCTCAGTCAGTGGGATGGAGATGACGACACCATTCCCTGTCCCAACCCAGAGGCGGTTGCCGGCGATAAGCAGGGCTGTGATTCGCACAAATGAGAAGCCCAGCTTTCCAGTGCCTGCCAAGCATGAGTGAGAATTGCAGAATCAGTGAATACAGTATCACTTGGAACAATGCCGCCTAACAAACACTGATGCTCCGTGCTCACAAGAATAACAAACAGGCTATTTCCTGACTGGCACTGCCTTCTCACCTAGCATCTTGCTGACATACGGCTCTATGTCCACATCCTGGAGGTGCTGATGGGTGTGGGCATGATATAGCCTCAGTGTGGAGTCCAGGCGGATGGAAACCCACACCCCATCTCCAATCCATGCCAGCTGCCGGACCTGACTCTCCCGGCGTGGGTGGGCATCAAAGGATTTCTGAAAGGCCACATAGGGGGAGCAGCGTGAGTTCATTCCTGGGCTGGGGGCACTCATTGGCTTTCAAGACTCCTGGGTCAGAAGCATAAACTAAGGAGAAAGCTCCGAAACCTCCACTACAGTATGCAGAAGCTCCTCAGATCAACTGTGTGATTGGTCAGCCTGTTCCTCTGGTTTCCTCTCCCTAGAGAGAATTGTTACAGTCTTAGATATTCTAATAGACTGCTTTGGAACTGGGACATTAATGAAATGGCTCATGCCAAAGAGTGAAATGAAATGAAACTATTTTGCCTTACTCAGGGTACTTTCCAAACAATGCAACAGGAATCTCCCAGCACTTCTCAGTCAAGTTTTTAAAAGCACAAGGATGAGGATCTTGCTGGGGGTGAGTGAGGTGAATTTACTGGTTGTGGATTTACTGTTTATATTCCTCCCCCTTTTATACCAATTGCATCCTACAGGCATTGTTACTCCTGTTACATTATAACAAATCACAATTTCAACAAGATGGGTTTTAAACTAGCATCTTGCTCTTCAATTAAGTGGAACCCCCACAACTTGCTACCCGCACCTGCCCATTTTGCAGTCATATACTGCCTGCAGCCAAGCACGAGTCTGATTTCCTACCAAGTGAGACATACTAGGGACAGGTACAGATGCCCAGTCCAGCCTCATCAGTTAAATGAGAGGAAGTGCTAAATTGAGATGTGATCTGAAAATTCCATACAGGGAGGAATGAGGGAGTGTGTCAGGAGTGCTATTCTGGCAGATTTCCAGAGTAACATGACCTCCAATTACAGTTCTTGCCCAACCAACATGGAGTAAGCAACGAGGATACAAAGGCTCTGCATTCCCTCACTCCCCTGCAAAAGAGCAGCTAGAAAAACAAATACACCAGGAGCCAGCAACCTATCTTTACTCTCACTTTCACATACACACATGCGCATGCACATGCACACACACGCACCCACAGTCTCCTCACCACACATATGCACGCACATGCACACACACACGCACACACAGTCTCCTCACCTCAATCTGCATTGTCTTGGGCTGGATGACATGGACTTTGTTCTTATAGCCGCACCAGACTCTATCATACACAACAGCCATGCAGCGGATGGAATGGTGGGTGTGACCCAGGTCCATCAGGTGATAGTTGCTGAGATCCCACTGACCATCTAGGGAAAAGAAAAGACATTAGAAGGGGTGTTGTATATTTCATCAGATGTTATGCACAACACTCATTTTCTTTTCCATTTAATTCTGGGACTGTCTCATACTTTCCTGTACATGAAAGCTGTGTTAGTTATTTAAAATGCAGCCATAGGTAATCAATACTCTTAGTTTTCTGAGTATTCACAGAGGAGCACAAGACTGGCCAAGAACCCTCAAGAATAAATTATTCAGAAATACAATTCATACCAACAGAACAAGATAAAACACAGGAGAGAAGTCCTAATACATAACTATCATAACCTGAAGACTACAGAAATCTTTGTGCTGCCAAAAGTGAAAACCATTTCTGCAGGAAAACACACATAATAAGCAACACAACGAATGACAGGTTGTTTATTATATTAAAATAGAATGTGGAGATTCTGAATGTATAAATAATTGTGTGTGAACTCCTGCTAGACTGGCAGTGGAGGGTCATGGATTATAGGACACACACATCAAAGATCATTTTCCTTAGATTGGTTAATAGGCCACAGATTAATACTACTACTTGGGGTCAGAGCCTCGTGCCCGCTAACCACATGGCAGTGCATGTGGGGTTGGGAGCTAAAACTCCCAAAATCTGGCTGATTAAAGCCTCCGTTCTTATTGTGGAAAAATCGGAAAGAGTCCAGCGGAGGGCAACAAAAATTATTAGGGGGCTAGAGCACATGACTTATGAGGAGAAGCTGAGGGAACTGGGATTGTTTAGTCTGCAGAAGAGAAGAATGAGGGGGGATTTGATAGGTGCTTTCAATTACCTGAAAGGGGGTTCCAAAGAGGATGGATCTAGACTGTTCTCAGTGGTAGCAGATGTTAGAACAAGGAGTAATGGTCTCAAGTTGCAGTGGGGGAGGTTTAGGTTGGATATTAGGAAAATCTTTTTCACTAGGAGGGTTGTGAAGCACTGGAATGGGTTACCTAGGGAGGTGGTGGAATCTCCTTCCTTAGAGGTTTTTAAGGTCAGGCTTGACAAAGCCCTGTCTGGGATGATTTAGCTGGGAATTGGTCCTGCTTTGAGCAGGGGGTTGGACTAGATGACCTCCTGAGGTCCCTTCCAACCCTGATATTCTATGATTGTGTGAAAGTGAATAGACTCCCCAAAACTTTTTAATGAGCTACAGCAAAAACAGCGGGGAAAAAGAAAGCAAATCCAATGGGACTATCTCAAAGCTTGTTTGGATGAATCAGTCTTCTCTGTAAGGGGCATTATTCTCCCCATTTTACAAACAGAGAAGCTGAAGCATAGTTAAATGATTTGCCCAAAATCACTCACAGCCAGGGACAGAACCCAGATCTCTCACCTCCTAGACCTATGCTCCAACTACTAGAGCACTCAGGCTTCTTCTGAAGACATATGACTTCTAGGTCAGGAAGGATTATTGTATGTTTAAAATGTATGTTCTGAATGTATGAATGATTAGACCTGAACTCAAAGTTCAGATTGCCTAACCAACCATAACAGAGGTTGAATCAAAATTGGTTTCCACACAGATAGCAGTCTGTCCACTTTAGTGTGTTGTACTGACCCCACTGCTCTGATTACACTCAGAGAATTCATGGAGTAACTGAGTAAGAAGTCTAGCTCTGGGAACTTCTGTCACAACTGGAGTTCTCAGGTGTGAATGCAGCTGGGAGCTGCAGTGTAACAGAGATGATCTCTAGGGATGCAAAATTAGCCTGCAGCTAGCAGGATAAAGAATTACAGCCCAGAAGTAAGAGGAGCTGTAATGATTTAGGATGAGGGTAATACTTTTATAGTAGCCATATATTTTAAGAAAATATTCCCCAGCAATCTGGCACCCTGCCATCTTGAATCAGAAGGAAGCACTGACATGCTTAATTCATTTCCAGAGATTCTGCTTCTGTTTTGAAGCTGGCTAGTTCATCTTTGCTGCTTTGATTCTTACCTTCTCCTCGGTGGAATATGGCTAGTGTTCCATCTGCCAGGGCAACAAGAACCCGTCCTTTCACATGCCTGAAATAATAGAGAAGAAAGTGCTTATGAAAAAGTGGCAACAACAGGAAATGCTGCTGGATTCAGATGTTTTAATGGTCTGCTTGGTTTGGGGAATGAGAGATTCCTTCTCCCACTCTCTTGGTTACAAATCATTTCCTGTATCTAGACAAATCACACATATGGTCATGCCACTATTCCTGCTAAATCCAGCACTTGCAGGCAACATTCAGCATGTGTCTGAGAGTCACACACATAGCTTCTTTATTCTATTGATAGCACTACTGACTTCATTATTAAACTGGCCGGGGGCACCAAGGCCCTGATGAGTTTCCCCTCTTCTTTTCACTGGCTTTACAATAGTGTAACTCCACTGATTTCTAATTTACACTAGAGTGAGTGAGAGGAGAATCAAGCTGTTGTCGAACCCCCCCCCCCCCCCCCCCCACACACACTACTTATTTCCAATATTCAGTACAAGCCTGCAACTGGGAAAGAAGGTAGCTCAGTATGGGTATGGCAACACTGCACACTAAGCCTGGGCTCTGACTCAGGTTTGAGCCCAAGCCCCACTTCCATCTACACACAAATCAGCCTGACTCAGGTTAGCAAGCACTCAGGACCAGGTTTCTAGGACCCTGATATGGGTGTGGGTCAGAGCCCAAGTTCTGCATGACTCAGGTCCAAGCCCTGCCATTTTTCAGTGTGGATGCAGGTCTAGCCACAGACCCAAATCAGAAGGTCTGTGTAGTGCAGTATGGATGCATTAGCACAGCTAAGAGAACCAGATCCAGCAACTGTAAACCCAGATTTAAAATGCAGTGTGGATGCTCAAGCATGGGCTTGGAAATGCTGAATCTGTAAGCCTGGGTCCCTCAGACCTGGGCTTAGTGTGCAGTGTAGAAATACCCTCTGAAGCTTAAATGGATCAGTGAGCAGGGATGGGTTGAGACCCCTTTCCCACAGACCTTTACTGATTTACACAACTCTACCAGGGTGAGGAAAAGATGGCCAGGCAAAGAACCGATCAGTGACAAGAAAAGTAACAAATTCCCTGGTTTAGAGTCCCCAACTCAGTACACCAACTTACACCAGGCTCAGCACAGAATCCTTCAGCTTTATCGAATGCAGACACTTCTTCCAGTTGGACACGGCCGAGTGCACATACAGCCTGGGAGAAGGGAGCAGACAATGATGGTTAGCAGGAAAGTCCATAAACCTACAAAGACTGAATTGTGAAGTAGGGTTTGAGTCTTTTACTCTAGCACCAAAGGAATTTGCGAAGTACGGGTGAGTTGCTCTGCCTAAAATCAACTGGGGGCTCAGAATATCTAGTGCAGCAAGGATGCACTCTTTAAAGGCAATGGTACCTAGATCTATGGGGTTTTATGAATGTGGGTGACATATAGGGTTCTGTAAGATAGCAGTGAACCTACCAGCCATTCTGTGCTCCAAGCCACATTGTGGGTGCAGCACTGGTGCCTGTTCCAGCAGCATCACCATTCACTTCCTGCTCTGGCAGCATTGTGCTTGACTCTGCCTTTTGCTGCCCGTTCTCACTGCAGAGACAAAACAGACCTCACAAGTTCATTATAGGTCACATCTGGGGCCAGAGCCATCCCTTGCATATGGCGAATTGGGTCGACCACCCCAGGCTGTGACAAAATCATAGAATATTAGCGTGGAAGAGACCTCAGGAGGTCATCTAGTCCAATCCCCTGGCAAAGCAGGACTAACACAAACTAAATCATCCCAGCCAAGGTTTTGTCAAGCCAGGCCTTAAAAACCTCTAAGGATGGAGATTCTACCACCTCCTTAGGTAACCCATTCCAGTGCTTCACCACCCTCCTAGTGAAATAGTGTTTCCTAATATCCAACCTAGACTTCCCCCACTGCAACTTGAGATCATTGCTTCTTGTTCTGCCATCTGCCACCACTGAGAACAGTCTAGCTCCATCCTCTTTGGAACCCCCTTTCAGGTAGTTGAAGGCTGCTATCAAATCCCCCCTCACTCTTCTCTTCTGCAGACTAAATAACCCCAGTCCCCTTAGCCTCTCCTCGTAAGCCATGTGCCTCAGCCGTCTAATCATTTTTGTTGCCCTCCGCTGGACTCTCTCCAATTTGTCCACATTCCTTCTGTAGTGCAGGGACCAAAACTGGACGCAATACTCCAGGTGTGGCCTCACCAGTGTCGAATAGAAGGGAATAATCACTTCCCTCAATCTGCTGGCAATGCTTCTACTAATACAGCACACTGCTGACTCATATCCAGCTTCTCATCCACTGTAATCCCCAGGTCCTTTTCTGCAGAACTACTGCTTAGCCAGTCGGTCCCCAGCCTGTAGCGGTGCATGGGATTCTTCCTTCCTAAGGGCAGGACTCTGCACTTGTCCTTGTTGAACCTCATCAGATTTCTTTTGGCCCAACACTCCAATTTGTCTAGGTCACTCTGGACCCTATCTCTACCCTCCAGCGTATCTACCTCTCCCCCCAGTTTAGTGTTATCTGCGAACTTGCTGAGGGTGCAATTCCAGCTAAGTCCTTCTCTCTCCACTGCTGGAGAGAGACTGTTTCAGCAGCTGCCTCACAGCCCTTTTATAGGGCCAGCTGTGGCCTGATTAGGGCGTGGCCCCAGCTGTGACTGCTTCCCCAATCAGCCTCTCTTATTGCTTCCCTGGAGCAGCCCTTTCCCAGGGCTGTTTTAACCCCTTCAGGGCCGGAGCTGGGTAACCGCCCTGCTACAACAAGAAAAAAATACGGTTCCTGCCCCAAGGAGCTTATATCTAAGTATAAGACAAGAGAGCATACTCCATGCAGCCAGCCTACCTGTTCTGTCTAACAGGTGCCTGAGCTGGATCTGGATCTGTAAAGATATGCTCTGTAAGTGGACCAGGCCGGACTTGTGCTGGTTCTGTTTCAATTGCACCATTCTCTGGTACCTCTGTAGCTTCTGTTGCCTCCTCCGTGGACTGGGACTGATTGATCTTCCCATTGCTGACTGCAGCCACCTCACCTAGGGAAGGGGAACATGTAAGGTGGATGGGAAACAAGAAGGAGGGAACTATTTTTAATATATATATATATATATATATATAAATAAAAGTTTCTGGTTTCATGATTATTCTTGCAAGTCAGACAGCTTTTGTGTCTGCTATTATAGATTCCACAAGCCTGTGTATAGATGGGGGAGTACTAAAGAGAGATCTCTGCACTGAAGGAGAGGAGTCTGACAGTATTTTAAGGTGAGGTGTGGTCTATGTCTGATAGGGTGTCAGAAACTCTCTATGGCCGCCCGTTCCACTGAGGATCTGATCAGAGTATTTTTACTCCCCTTCCCACACTGACTTCTTTGCTCACCTCAATGAATTAGTGAGTTTATAGAGAGACATGGGTTGGTAAAGGAAAATGCTAAGAATAGCAGCAAAAGTGATAGATCAAGGACATGTCATCTGTCCAAAATATTCCACTCTGTTAACTCCAGTACTGTACAGCGTAATATGGATCATTCATAAGGAAGAGGAAAGGAACACTCTGGATTCTAAATAGAAGGTCTCAAAGGTATAAACAAAGGGGATGGCCAAGATGTTTATGACTTAGACCAGACTGCAAGACTTCTTGGGGATCCCCAAGGACTTCAGGCCAGGAAGGGGAGTACTCAGATGAAGAAGAATGTGGCTACATATGCCTTGTTATAGGCACAGGGTGAAAACCAGATCATCATGAGATCTTAGTCCTGAGACTCACTCTGTCCCTTATCCAGCACGGGGGTGTCTCCACGGGAAGAACAGTTACTGCGTGGCACGTTGCACCGGGTTGCACAACCCACCAGAGTGATTCCTGCAAGGACTCCATCTGTTCCAGATGACTCTTCTGGATTCACGTCTCCCTCCAGAAAGATCTCGCCTGGAGGATAGTCACTGTCACTAGCCGCTGAAGGGAAAGGAAGAGACTCTTCCATAAGTGTAATAGCCACTCTACCCTATTTTGGCTTAGCAGTATTCCTGAGATATCCATGGAAATATAACATTCTGATGATGAGTTTATCAGTCTCATGAAGACACCACAGCCCCTTGGAGAGTGCCCTGCCCAGCCTCCATATCAGGGCCAGGTCTGTGGAGCCCTTACTCACCCTGGTGAGCACTTGCTCACATGAGTAGAATTCTGGAAGTCAAAGGAACTACTTACATGAATAAGTGCTCATCACATAGGTAAAGTCTCCACAGTCTGGTTCTACATGAAGGCAGGATATGGGTGACCATCCATGGACACAGTTGCTGAACTGGTGACAGCAGCTTCCACTTGTTAGCTACAGAACAACTAAGAATCACTTGCGACAAATCTGAGGAGTTGATGAATCTGTTCAAGCTTGAAAGGTGCCTTTTCTCACTTACCAGGGATGCTGGAAATGCAGAGTACGTGGGCATTACAGACAGTAAACTGATCCACCACTGTGCCAGGCTGGTTGGCATCAATGATCACGACTTTACTTGTAGAGAGGGTACTTGTGAGGATCCAGACTCGGCTGGATGTGGCATCCATCTCATGCAGCTCCTTTGCCTGCAGGAGATAAAAATGAAGGGAGAGAATCAGCCCTCCTGAGACTCCAGCTAATCAATCAGTCTTTGACAACATTAGTGTTGAAGAGACCAGCCTGCCAGCTCTGGAGAGTGAACACCTCTTGTTAGCCTCTGAAGATACACAAAAATAGGCAGTCACAATGCAAACTTCCGCCATGCTGCAAGCTCCAGCATACCTCAGCCCAAGCCCGCGGAGACCACCTATGGGGCGAGTGGTGAGTTTGGTCCTTAGCCTCGCTGCTGAGACTTACAATTAGTGACACTGGGAACTCATTTCATAGAGGCCACCAAACAGCAGTCAGATAGTAACAACATTTAGTTACTATAACCTGGGTTGCACTTGAACTATCAGCCTAAGCAAGGAAGGTTCCGTCTACTATTAGCACAACCAATCCATTTTTAAAATTAATCACAGTTCCCCAGACATAATCACAGAACAGCCATACATTCCCTCTAGGTGGCTTCAAACTGTTGTAACATTGGGTTCAGTATCTCACTGGGTTTTACTGGGTTCAGTGAAAAAAGTTGCTTTCTAGAATGGGAAGTTCAGAAGCAGTGGCTCGTTCCATTAAAACCTCTCTTGCAATGGTAAAACAGGGCAAGGAATGAGCTCACCAACACACCTAGCAATAAACCCACTTCTTAGCTCAAAATACAACTGGGAGGCAGATGGGCTTGAGGGTGAAACCCACCGGTTATTAGAAATCTATTGCTGTATTATCCTCCTTCCCAGAGGATTAGCACCCATCCTACTGTGGGAAGACATGGAAGCCAAGAGTAACCACAACCTTGCAAAGATTTACAGAGCAACCTACAGCTCTACTGCACTTTCATTAGTTATCAGTTACAAGTCAGTCATCACTGGCTCTATCCCTTTCCATCCTCATAGCTGCTAACATTTCGCCATTTGGAAAGCTGAATGAAATGAGCCATTGAGTTGCCTGCCATTATTGCGTCTGTCTGCTTGATAGCAGGACAGCAATGCTTCTGTATTACAGAAGCAGCATTAGTCATCTTGCACTCAAGCTCCAATACCATGATTCTCAACACATCCTGTTCCTGCCTGAATCCTGATACTATTTATGAAAGACTGCATTGTCATTTGGCATCAAACGAGCTTTTTATTCTAATAAAGCACCTTGTATCTGTAGATCTCCAAGCACTTTACAAAGGGGAAAATGGAGGTTTGGCCAGGGTATATGACTTATCCAAGATCAGAGTCATTGGTGGAGCTGGGAACAGCACTTGCTCTTATCACTGGACAATGCTGCATAGATATTAAACCAATGGTAACAGGAGGAAAGACTATGCAAACAGCCAGTACATATGAGACATACAGTAACGTCCTCCCTTAACGTCCTCCCGCTTAACGTTGTTTCAAAGTTACGTCGCTGCTGAATTAGGGAACATGCTCGTTTAAAGTTGTGCAATGCTCCCTTATAATGTCGTTTGGCTGCCTGCTCTGTCCACTGCTTGTAAGATTCTGTGGAAGAGCAGTGACTTTACAAGGGAGCATTGCACAAGTTCCTCTTCTCCGCATCCTCCCCCTCCCTCCTAGAGCTTCCCCCACCATCAAACAACGTTTCGCGGCGCTTAGGACTTTCTGGGAGGGAGGGGGAGGAGCGGGGAAGCGCCACGTCTCCACTCCTCCCCCTCCCTCCCAGAAAGTCCTATGCGCCGCTAAACAGCTGTTTGGCGGTGCTTAGGACTTTGGGGGTGGGGGGAAGGGCGGGGATGCGGCTGCTCTGGAGAGGAGGTGGAGTGGGGGTGGGAAGAAGTGGGCCTGGAGTGGAGCGGGGACAGGAAGTGGCGGTCCTGGAGCATCCCCTGGCAAAGTTGGTGCCTGTTCTTTTCCGGGGAAGCTGCCGCTACTGCTGCGAAGGTGCTTCCTAGTGTCCTTGCCTGCAGCGGGCTGTGCCTGTGTGGGGTAAGCCAGGGACACTTCCCAACCACAGTACACTACAGTACTGTACAGTATATAATGCCTTTTGTCTGCCCCAAAAAAATTTCCTTGGAACCTAACCCCCCGCATTTACATGAAATCTTATGGGAAAATTGGATTTGTTTAACATTGTTTCACTTAAAGTTGCATTTTTCTGGAACATAACTACAACATTAAGTGAGGAGTTACTGTAGTTCTAATACTATGATGATGGGTGTGCCATATAAGGGGGGCAGGTGAGGACAGAAGGAGGAGGGGAGAGAATCAGAGGGTCCCTTTTCTGACCTTTTTCTTTTCTGGAGATGTGTGGTTACTCTTGGTGTTCCCTTCTTCCACCTCCCGGTCACAGGTGAGAGGATCACGTCCAGGATCTGACTTCTGTCCACTCCCAGAATCCTGTTCAAAAGGCTTCCACCCCATCAGGTTGACTCCAGCTGCGCACCACAACTAAATGATCAAAGCAGAAATCTTAACGGACTAAGAACTATTTGGGGACCAGAACCTTACTCAATTCAAGTACCTCTGCAGAGCATTCTATGTACATACCCAACACTTAAAAAAATTTAGGGGAGGAAGGAAAGAGGAAATCTGCTGTCTAGTAGAAGCCACTACATTTCCATAGAGACAATTTAGCAAATATGATTAGCAGATATTAAAAGAGAAAGAAAATAATAAACTGCGTGTGTGACCTAAAATCAGGCTGGTGAAAGGTCCACAGCATTCCACTGAAAAGGGTCCCCAGACTCTCCTAGGTGAAGAAGCAGAATGTTTTCTTTACACATCAATAACCATAGAACAGGCAGCACTAATGGAGTCCCCAATTGGAAACAAGGCTGTTAGGGCATGACTCTGAAGTATGTACTGTTGTCCTACACGCATTAGAAATAAGTCATTCCAAAGGCAAAGCAGGAGTAGAAGTCTTCAGATTTAACAGAAATTTGGAACAATTGGGCCATGTCAAAAATTTCAAACAAGCTAAAAATTGCACCAGTAATCTGACCATAATCCATACCCAGGGATGTGCACCACTCACAGTCACAATGGTATGTAGAACAGTCTATAGCTGAATGTTTACCTTCATGGTGGGGTCCTTCTCCACTAGAGGGCGACAGTACACAGGCACAGGGACATTTTTCATGCGGGTGTCTTCCTGGCCACCATTGGGACTCAGCTGTGGGGGAAGAGGAGACAGAGAAAGACAGTACAAGGGTGTGATATGATTACAAGCCAGCTATAACAATAGAGCTATAGCCATAAAGGTGTAACAAAAAAATTAGCCTTAGAAAGACCTTGCAGTTACTCACTGCCAGTGCCTGTGTATGCTTCATCACACACCTTGTATGGAATGAAGCCTCAAATGGCCTGGAACCAGTATACCTGTGAGACCACCTCTCTCACCATGATACACTGCCAGAATTATAGTATAACTGTAAGAGCATCCCAATGCAAGAGGGCCAAGGGCTCACTTTATCTGGTAGTGAGTGAGTGAGTTAAAGCTGGCATGACCAGTTCAGTGTACTCCAACTCACTAAGGTCATAACTTGTATCCAAAAAATGTCATATAAGCTATTAATAGAAATCACTGATCATTAATATTACTGTTTGGTGTAAGTACGGAACACAAATTCAAAATTACAAACATATTAGAAATTGTGTGTCCTGACAGGCAGGGCTAAAGTTATTCCACTCTAGACAAAGGGAGATGCCTTCCAGGTGGCTGAATGACATTCAATGTACATTAAGAGATAATGGGAATGCAAACAACATAGAAGATAAACAGGACCATCAAGACAGCAAGGGAGGAGATTGCAGGAAACAGAGTAATTTGCACTGTAGCAAACACCGGGGGATGGGAGGGAAGAAACCAGCATGGAGCTTCCTCCACCACCAGACTCCATGTTGCCTTCCTAATAGCTTAATGAACTTTACTTTGGTGGGTAACCTTCAGAAAAATTCACTAGGTTATAAAAGGAAAAAGAACCCCCAGTTATCTTTCACCTGAAATGACTAAGGAATTGGTGCGGGGGGAGAAGGGATAGCTCAGTGGTTTGAGCATTGGCCTGCTAAATCCAGGGTTGTGAGCTCAACCCTTGAGGGGGCCATTTAGGGAACTGGGGTAAAAATCTGTCTGGGGATTGGTCCTGCTTTGAGCAGGGGGTTGGACTAGATGACCTCCTGAGGTCCCTTCCAACCCTGATATTCTATGAGTACTTTGAACTTTGTAGGAGATCCTGACCATAGGAGTGGTCAGCTATCTTGCTGGAAGATGATAAGAATAAAGGCTTTAGATTGTATTGTTAAGCCTTAGCTGCTAGAAAGCATTTTTCACTGGTATTTGCTTGTAACCATTTCTAACTCTACCCTTTATACTTGAACTCACTTAAAATCCAATCTCATACTGTTAATAAACTTGCTTTACTTTTAATCTAACCCAACCCAGTGCTGTGTTTGATTTAAAGTGAACGTGAACTCTAGTTAATGTGGCAAGCTGTTGGGATATTGTATCTTTAAAGGAACAAACAAACCTTAAATCTCTCTGAATGGTCCAAGAGAGGGCTGGACATTGCAGAGCACACAGTTTTGGAAAAAATTGGGATTGTGAGTGTGTTGCGGTCATCTTGCCAGGTGTAACCAGAGCGTGGCTGCTGGAATCAGAGCTGCTTAACCCACAGACACTCAGTGCAGGCTTGTCTGCTGGCTGGAAAAATCCAGACAAGAGCACCACACAGCAGAACCTTTTGAAGCACTTGGGGAGTTACAGGGCAGGCAATGACACAACCCCTTACTGGTCTAGATTGCCCCCAGAACGTGACATATGGTCAGCACAGACATTACTGGTATATTCTCCCTTGATCTAAGGAGAGCAGGTGGCTGGCAGAGCATTCTGTAAGGGCCCCAGGACACTGGAATGCCCTCCCACCCAGCTCCAAAGCAGCCTGGGGATTTGTCAATGTTCAGGGCCCACTGCAGGGCCCATTTCTGTCACCAGACCTTTGATGAGAGGTAGGTGGATTGAGGTGTAGGCCAACATATTGGGGTGATGGTATTTGATCTTGCTGCTGGGCAGACCAGAGAGCTGACTGTGTTGTATCTGGAGTTGTAATTTTAAATAATGGTCAGGGCACTCAGAGCCTGTGTATGGACTAAATTGAAAAAATAAAGTAAATAAAAATAAGAATGGGCTCTAGTGGAGGAAGAATTATTGCTGCTTCCAGACTGAGTTCTTTCAGAAACTTCCATGCAAGAGAACTCCCCCTCCAATGACTGCAGAGGGCATATAGAAAGGATGAATTTGACCCAAGCTCACCAGACAGACAGCATGTGTCCACAGTATCTTTTATTCAAATGCTGTACCAATAAAAAGTATATTTACCAGTAGGGGGAGTTAGGTCTCTACTGGTTTCATTTGGGATTGTAATCACCTGTTCTTCCCCCTCAGCCTTGCAGCAAATGGTTCCTACCTGCTTGTACTTGGCGGGAAGACTCCACCCACAGGCCTGTAAGCGACCGTCATCATTCCGCACGTGCTCTCGGACCTGGCGGTACTGCTCGCGCTTCTGTTCACGACGTGTGGATGACGTACAGTCACTGAGGAGAGAAGCAACAGTGTTACTTCTCAATCTATGGTTAAAAACAGAGGCAGAGGGTCAAGGAAGCGTTGCCATGGCAGGCGGAAGAAAAGCAGTCAGAGGTCAAAGAATACAAAGCAGGAAATAAAAATGTCTTTGACAAGAGAAAAGGAGGAGCAGGAAACAAGAAAGGTGGACCCAGGGAAGCCCTAATCTCTAGCTCCCTTCCATCTCACCCACTGTGGTAGGATAGGTCCTTGGGAACACTCCTAGAACCCTTCAGAGATAGAGAATCAGCTTTCTAGGAGACAAACATTCATGGGATAATAACCTATGATTATCAGCTTAGGTTCCTTTGCATTTTACTGACCCCATGACCTCCGCTGGAAAATATTCCAAGTCTCTCCTTCTTTCATTCCAATCAACTGTTTAATCTTTTCCACATTTAAAAACCCTCTCTGTTGGCTTGCTGAGAAGGTGAGCAATTCCTTTGAAACTGCAGAACAAGTGGTCAGCAAGTAGGGGATGCAAGCAGGGCCGAATTTCCAGTTAGGCACAGTAGGCACATGCCTAGGGGCGCTGGCGTTCTAGGGGCACCTAAATGTCAAAAGTGGGTTAAAAGTTAAAAAATTTAATACATACAGCTCCCCTGTGGGCAGCCAGGCTCCTGGCATGGGTTGGTGGCTGCCCAGCCTGTGGGGCTGGAGCAGGTGAGTGTCCAAGTCAGCCTGCCTGGGGGAGCTGAGCCGTAGCTGGGCGTGGCGGCTGCTGAAGGTGCTGGGAACGTCCCAGTCCCTTCCCAATCTCGGCCGCCCCACTGCCTCCACCCCATGCTGGGAAGGGAAAGGGAGGGACGGGGCTATCGCCCCATTCACTTGCAAGGGCAGAGCTGTGGGAAGAGGTACAGTCCCACACTTGCACCTCGCCTGGGGCGGATGGGCTGCTCCCTGCCTCGGGCTGGGATCATCATGTGTGCTGGAGGATCTCATGCCTTCCTGGAGAGGCTATGTTTATATTTCTTTTTGTTTAATTTCTTATGGAAAACACGAAGGGAAGCTGCAGGCAGGGGGTGGGCTCTGAAGATGCTGTGCCTAGGAGCGCGTAAGGTGTAAATCTGGCCCTGTGTGCAGAAGTGACATGTCTTCATCTCCAGTTCAGAAGCCAAGAACATCACCTCCATGATGCTCCCAGTCCCAGCTGAGGTGAGGAATCAGGTTGTGGCTGTCACCAGGGTGGATAAAAATCAATTATTTAAAAAAAAATCGGATTTTTTAAAATTTAAATTGGATTTATTTGATAAAATGCTTTTTGGGGAAAAAATCTATCCAACGATAGTTTTAATTAAGATACATTATAGCTTAAAGATCTCTCATCATGAAATAGGGATTATAAATTCTAATTCTATAGTATTAGACAATATATTCATGTAATGTTTAAGAAAAGTTTTGTAAATGAGTTCCAATAGTTCATGGATTAGGGACCCAATCTTATGGGATTCAAGGGGCTTCTGTATAGATTATTTAGGTTCATCTTTCTATCTACCCAATGGGATTCAGTGCTCAGTCTAGAAGATACCATCAGAGATGCTTAGTTTTACAGTTCTCAAACTGTGGATTTGTGTCTCCAGAGATAACATGCTTGTTAAAATCAAAAATGTTTTTAAATATATAAATAACATATAGAGGTGAGAAATAACAGACCTCAACGCTATTGTCCCTCTGCAAATTTACCTCTCTCTAAAAGTGCAAAGTTTCAAAAAGTTCAATGCATAGAAGATGGTTGGGGACTGAATAGATCTGGACAAGGAGAAGTCTGGAGATAAATGTGAGAAGTGGGGGACAGGCAGTAGAACCAAAAGTGAAACTGTTTGAGCAGCATATTCCAGAAGGCTTGAAGTCTTTCTGAGTGTAGCCTTCATTGATTTGAGATCTACCATACCATTCTCTCACTAGAAGGGAAAACCTATAATGGCAGCAGGGCATAAAAGAGACCCAGTTTGGGAATATTTTAATGAAGTTCCTCTACCTGTGGGTAAGCCAGGCATGTGTGCAAAATGCAAACAGTGCAAAAAAGAAATGCAAGGCCTGGTTGCCCGAATGAAACAACATCATGAGAAGTGTTCCTTCTCAGGAGGAAGCTGCATTGAAGATGATGAAAAGTACATGTCTGAACATGTAGGATCTTCAGGTTGGTAAACTTTTTTATTTCATGCTTCTTTCTTAAGGACTGCCTGTCTTCCTTCTGGACATGTTGGAGCAAAAATTATAGTTGTTACTCTATGGTACTCATTTTAGATGCAGTTGTGATAAAAAATAAATAGCTGAAATAGGCAGATCTTCCTTTTACAATTTCATCTTTAAAGTAGTACTGAGTGTCAGTGAATGCAATGAGTAATACTAAATGAGCAGTATTGTAATAATAATTAAATAACTGCATTTACTTATTTTGTCTGACGACTATCCACCTTCAAGATCACCATCATTTTCTATAGTTTCAGAGTTATCTGCCAATGATAGTGTTTCATTCACATCATGTATGTCACATAGTCTCAGTATATCACCTGTAGCAAAAAAACTCCATCATCCAGAAACAACCATAGATAGGCTTGTGATAAGAACCAGCAGATTAAAAAAAAAGAGATAATTGATGAAAAAATTGCCCAGTTTGTTTATGCAACAAATCTCCTTTCCATATGATTGAGAACCCACACTTCATTAACATGGTTCAGTCATTAAGACCAGGATACAGTCTACCCAACAGAGTAGATGTCGCAGGCAAACTGCTGGATAAAGTGTATGAAAGAGAAATTGAGCA
The DNA here is from genome assembly GCF_011386835.1 of Chrysemys picta bellii. Lineage (NCBI taxonomy): Eukaryota > Metazoa > Chordata > Testudines > Emydidae > Chrysemys > Chrysemys picta. Next base: position 48,737,389 of record NC_088800.1, read on the forward strand.
GTGTGCAAAAAGGTCTGGAGGATAAAATTTTTAATCTGAGTCTTGATGAGTGGAGCAATGTCCACAATGATCCTGTTGTATGTGTTTGTCTGACAACAGAAGAAGGGAATGTTTTCCTTACAGAAACAATTGATACGTCAGGAAATGCACACACAACAGAATACTTACAAGAAGTAGCAGTAAAAGCTATAACAAACTGTGAAAAAAAATTCAAATGTTTAGTATGCAGCGTGGTCACAGACAATGCTGCAAATGTATCCAAGATGAGAAGAAATTATTTAGAAGAGAGCGAAGAGACCTAAGCTAATAACACACAGTTGCAGTGCTCATTTGATGCACCTCCTAGCCAAAGACTTCAGTGTTCCAGAAATAAAGGCTAATGTTGTTGAAATTGCAAAATACTTCCGTAACAACTACTTTGCAGCAGCTGCTCTGAAAAAAGTGGGAGGAACCAAGCTAACTCTCCCACAAGATGTGCAATGGAACTCAGTAGTGGACTGTTTTGAGCACTATATATCAAGAACTAGCCTAATCTGATGACGGTTTGTGAACAAAATTGTGAAAAAATAGATGGCACCGTCGCAGCCAAAGTTCTCAACATTGGGCTTAAGAGAAAGTTGAACACATGCGGCGTACCCTGAAGCCTATTTCTGTAGCCTTGAACAAAATGCACGGAAATAGCTGTTTTATTGCTCATGCTGTTGAAATTTGGAAGGAACTCAGTGAGATCTTAAAAAGAGAAATATGCAATAACAAGGTTAAATTACAAGCATTAAAAAAAATGAATGGGATAAACACCATCTCCAGCTCATTTTCTTGCAAATATTCTCAATACTCGGTACCAGGGTCAAACCTTAACTGCTGAAGAAGAGGAGTTGGCTATGACATGGACATCCAGCAATCATCCCTTCATAATGCCAACTATAATAAACTTCAGAGCTAAGGGTGAACCATTCAAGAAATATATGTTTGCTGATGATGTTTTAAAGAAAGTCACACCAGTGAACTGGTGGAAGTCACTTAAGCACTTGGATTCAGAGACTGTTGGAAGTGATAATCTCACTTTTAACAGCAGTAGCTTCTTCTGCCAATGTAGAAAGAACGTTTTCTTCCTTTGGACTAATTCATTCCAAACTGAGAAATCGTTTGGGACCTGAAAAAGCAGGAAAGCTTGTTTTTTTTTCCAGATTATGAACGAACAGGAAAATGAAGGTGAAGACGACTGAGTTAGCTGCAGAAGCCAACATTTTAAGTTTCTCATGTTGACCTGGCTGACATAGTCTATTTAATATTTTTTTAATATTTCATTTAACTATTTTAGTTAAAAACAATTTTAACAAAAACAAACCTGATTTTAAAAACTTGAATGTTTAAGTTCAAAAATTCATATGCTTGTTTTGTTAAAATATTATATGTTTGCGGTTGAAGAAAAAAAATCCAGAATACATAACGTTGTTGTTTTAGTTAAATAAAACAATTTAAGTGTCTGTCTGGTGATGTTCTCCTCCTAATACAGCAAGGCAAGAAAATCCTCCAAATATTAATGATTAATCTGTTGAATTGGAGATAGTTCACCTCCCAATGATTTCATAAATAACTGCTTCAATTACCATTGGTAAATGAAATAACCAAACAATCATTCATTTTCTGATATAGCTGTAAAACTAATCTGAAAAGTTTTCAAAATAAATCACTTAAAAATGTAAAGTGTGTACCTTCTAAAAATGAAACCTACATCAATCTCTGAGTTGTGAAGAATATGTATTAAGGTTATAACAACCAACAAGAATGCACTTTTATGTAGAAATCCATGATTAAGTCAAGTCTTCCTGACTAGTGATTTAAATCATAATTTAAATCAATTTGATTTAAATCAAATCCACCCTGGCGGTCACCCTCTCATATGGGTCTCCACTGAGACAGCACATCACGCTGTTTACTAAAGCCCAAATTGTGATTTTAATCACACAGATGTAAATCTGAGAAATTCCATTGACTCCAGTGGAGTTACTCCTGATTTACACTGGCATAACAAGGCAAAATTTGGCCTTTGGCTATATTTTACTAATAACAAAGGCTATTTAAACATCAGTTTCAACTCCCAATGGGTTGTTTTTATCATTCCAACGTACAAACAAGAGCAGCAAAAGAACACTCTGGACAGCATGAAACTAATAGGTATCTATAACCTAGAGAAGGGGTTCTCAAACTTCATTGCACCGCTACCCCCTTCTGACAACAAAGTCACTTTATGACTGGGGGTGTGTGTCGGGGGCACAGCCCAAGCCCCGCCATCCTGGATGGCAGGAGAGGGGGCCATAGCCTGAGCCCCGCCATCCTGGATGGGAGTGAAGCTCGGGCTTCAGCTTTAGCCCCAGGTTCCAACAAGTCTTAATGCTGGCCCTGGCGATCCCATTAAAATGTGGTCGTGACCCACTTTGGGGTCCACAGTATGAGAACCGCTGACATAGAGCTTCACAGTCTAGAAAGAACCTCTACCATTCCTGATCCAGTGCACTTCCAACAAATCCCTTGTAAAGCTGCACAGGGAACAGCACTCTACTGTCACATAATCCAAACTCCTTCCACAAAACACAACTCAAAAACTAAAAGCTGATAATCACAGACCACATGCAATATAAACAAAGAATTAAAAGTCCACTGTAGCAGAGGGCACAATTCTGCAGCAGCAACAGTTGAGTGGCCCTCTTCCAGCACTGTAAGTGTTAAAATCAAAAACTGTAGCCTGGGCAGTGCTGCTGAGAAAGCACCCAGGAGTCTCCAGTTGAGCCCTGGAGGGGACAGAGGAAAGAGGCTGGTGGTGGTGTCCTCAGTATCTCTACCAAAACCCTTCCTCATCCTCCCACATAGCCAGTGCAGACAATAGTGTTCAGGACTTGATCCAGACCTTGTGGGCAACTGAATCACAACAGGGCCACTTTGCTCCTGGCTCATCTAGGTGAAATCTCATCATGGCCTATGGAGCACAAGATAAAACCAGAGATCTCACATTTGGGAAGATAGAGAGCGTACAGCTAATCTGCTGAGCCTGCCCCTGGGAGAAGTGAGAGGTGAAAGTTCAGGTGGCTATACATAAGAGCCTGGCGAAATTCCACAGCTAAGTATAGAGTTAAACACCATCTTTAACAAGTAACACAGGCAGAGGATCCATCTTCTTCATGAAACTGATTAATGTCACATATAAGCCACAGTCCTCTAAAAAAAGCCCATTTTAAAACAATTTGGTTGCCACTTGGCTGATCCACAGAGAGATCTGGCTTTGAACATAGCAGGTGACTCACTCTTCAGGGAAGAATTCGAGGGTGCGGCTGCCAGAAGAGATCTGGCACATGGTATGACTGCGGCGTTGGCTGAACCCAGCTGCTGTTGGAGACTTATAGTGGATGTTCACTGATGGGTAGTTCCTCTTCGCAGGCGGGGGACTGGAGGAAGAGCTGAACAGGCGACTAAAGCTGGGAATGGAGAGAAGCCAACAAATAAGGAAAAAGAAGAGCAGAAGGACAATCTGCAACACAGATTCAAAATACGGAAGAAACAAGCATAAGAACAGGAGTCCTGAAAATCCTTCCATCGAATTGCCCAGGTCTGAGTGCAGTGATCCTTAGTACTAGAGATGGGCTTATGTCTGTGTTTGGTTTCACCAGTGGAGGCTACCCTGTTCTGAATTAGTTATATTACGATTACTGTTCCTTGCTGTAAACTGATTCTGAGTACATGTGAGAGAGTCCATTCCACCTCTCCAGTCTCAGATGTAAGTAATCTCCACAGGATCTGTAAAACAAAAGCTATGTGTAGTTTAGATCTGATTTCCATTTTGCCTGGACCAATGATGTTTTTGGGATAGAGTGGTTCAGATAACAGCTTAAATTTTTGGCTCATCTCTACTTAGATTCTGCTTCTTGTGCTTACAGGCTGGTGCCTAAAATAGTAACAGCAACACTATCCTCTTTTTAGTCTGCACAGACCATCCAGTAACTTACAATTGCCAAATGGTGGACTTCTTCTTCTCCTGGACAGATGGGTGCTCCCGGGAAGCTCTGAGGACAAATGTTTCAGACAACCATTAATTTCAGCATCAGACCAAGGAGATGTTTCCTTTATTACCCAGCTTCAGGGCAGCTGGTTGGCTCCAGCTGCAAAGAGGGGAGGGGGCAGACCTGGGGTATGTCTACACTACGAAATTAGGTTGAATTTATAGAAGCCAGTTTTATAGAAATCGGTTTTATACAGTCGATTGTGTGTGTCCCCACATAAAATGCTCTAAGTGCATTAAGTCGGTGGACCGCATCCACAGTACCAAGGCTAGCGTCGACTTCCAGAGTGTAGCTATCCCACAGTTCCTGCAGTCTCCGCCGCCCATTGGAATTCTGGGTTGAGATCCCAATGCCTGATGATGCAAAAACAGTGTTGCGGGGGGTTCTGGGTACATGTCGTCAGGTCCCTCCCCCTCCGTCAGAGCAACGGCAGACAATCGATTCACGCCTTTTTACCTGGGTTACCTGTGCAGACAACATACCACGGCAAGCATGGAGCCCGCTCAGCTCAGCTCACCATCACCATATGTCATCTGGGTGCCGGCAGACGTGGTACTGCATTGCTACACAGTAGCAGCTCCTTGCCTTTTGGCAGTGGATGGTGTATTACGACTGATATCCGTCGTCGTCGTACTCCTCAGTGAGTTCAGTCAGACGCACCTGGGCAGACATGTTTTGTCTCCTAGAGACTCAGTCCTGCCGGCAGTTCTATTGAACCGTCTTGACGATGATGGCTAGCAGTCGTAATACAGCATTTTCTGCCAAGCACCCAGAAGATGCCGATGGCTATCAGTCATGCTGCACCGTCTGCTGCCAGCTTAAGATGTAAAAAATAGATGGACCAGATTTGTTCTGTATTCATTTGCTTCCCCCTCCTTCGTGAAATCAACGGCCTGCTAAACCCAGGGTTTTGAGTTCAGTCTTTGCGGGAGGGGGGGGGCATTCTGTGTGACAGTTGTTTGTGTTTCTCCCTGATGCACAGCCACCTTTGTTGATTTTAATTCCCTGTAAGCCATGTCATCACTCGCCCCTCCCTCCATCAGACAATAGTTTCGCGCCTTTTTTCAGCCCAGACGCCATAGCACTGGGATCATGGAGCCCGCTCAAATCACCGCGGCGATTATGAGCACTATGAACACCACGCGCATTGTCCTGGAGTATATGCAGAGCCAGAACATGCCAAAGCAAAACCAGGTGAGGAGGCGATTGCAGTGATTGCAGCGCGGCGACGAGAATGATGAAGAAATTGACATGGACATAGACCTCTCACAAAATATAGGCCCCAGCAATGTGCAAATCATGGTGTTACTGGGGCAGGTTCATGCCGTGGAACGCCGATTCTGGGCCCGGGAAACAAGCACAGACTGGTGGGACCGCATCGTGTTGCAGGTGTGGGATGATTCCCAGTGGCTGCGAAAGGGCACTTTCATGGAACTTTGTGAATTGCTTTCCCCTGCCCTGAAGCATCAGAATACCAGGATGAGAGCAGCCCTCACAGTTGAGAAGCGAGTGGCGATAGCCCTGTGGAAGCTTGCAATGCCAGACAGCTACCGGTCAGTCGGGAATCAATTTGGAGTGGGCAGACCTACTGTGGGGGCTGCTGTGATCCAAGTAGCCAATGCAATCAAAGACCTGCTGATGTCAAGGGTTGTGACTCTGGGAAACGTGCAGGTCATAGTGGATGGCTTTGCTGCAATGGGATTCCCAAACTGTGGTGGGGCGATAGACGGAACCCATATCCCTATCTTGTCACCGGAGCACCAAGCCACTGAGTACATAAACCACAAGGGGTACTTTTCAAAGCTGCTGCAAGCCCTGGTGGATCACAAGGGACGTTTCACTAACATCAATGTGGGATGGCCGGGAAAGGTACATGATGCTCACGTCTTCAGGAACTCTGGTCTGTTTCAAAAGCTGGAGGAAGCGACTTTCTTCACGGACCAGAAAATAACCGTTGGGGATGTTGAAATGCCTATCGTTATCCTTGGGGACCCAGCCTACCCCTTAATGCCGTGGCTCATGAAGCCGTACACAGGCAGCCTGGACAGTAGTCAGGACCTGTTCAACTATAGGCTGAGCAAGTGCCGAATGGTGGTGGAATGTGCATTTGGATGTTTAAAAGCGCGCTGGCGCAGTTTACTCACTTGGATAGACCTCAGTGAAGCCAATATTCCAATTGTTATTGCTGCTTGCTGTGCGCTCCACAATATCTGTGAGAGTAAGGGGGAGACATTTATGGCGGGGTGGGAGGTTGAGGCAAATCGCCTGGCCGCTGATTATGCACAGCCAGACATCAGGGCGGTTACAAGAGTACAGCAGGGCGCGGTGCGCATCAGAGAAGCTTTGAAAACGAGTTTTGTGACTGGCCAGGCTACGGTGTGAAACTTCTGTTTATTTCTCCTTGATGAACCCTCTGCCTCCCTCCTCCCCCCCCCCAGTTCACTCTACTTCCCTGTAAACTAACCACCCTCCCCTCCCCCCTTCGAGCACCGCTTGCAGAGGCAATAAAGTCATTGTTACTTCACATTCATGCATTCTTTATTAATTCATCACACAAATAGGGGGATAACTGCCAAGGTAGCCCAGGAGGGGTGGGGAAGGAGGGAAGGAGGGAAGGAAAAGGACGCACTGCAGTTTAAAACTTTACAACTTTAACCCTTATTGAAGGCTAGCCTTCTGATGCTCAGGCAATCATCTGGGGTGGAGTGTCTGGGTGGCCGGAGGCCCCCCACCGCGTTCTTGGGCGTCTGGGTGAGGAGGCTATGGAATTTGGGGAGGAGGGCTGTTGGTTACACAGGGGCTGTAGTGGCGGTCTCTGTTCCTGCTGCATTTCCTGCAGCTCAACCATACGCTGGAGCATATCAGTTTGATGCTCCAGCAGCCGGAGCATCGACTCTTGCCTTCTGTCAGCAAGCTGACGCCACCTATCCTCTTCAGCCCGCCACTTGCTCTCTTCAGCCCGCGATTCAGCCCGCCACCTCTCCTCTCATTCATATTGTGCTTTTTTGCACTCTGACATTGACTGCCTCCACGCATTCTGCTGTGCTCTGTCAGCATGGGAGGACATCTGGAGCTCCGAGAACATATCATCCCGAGTCCGCCATTTTCTCCTTCTAATCTTCACTAGCCTCTGTGAAGGAGAAACATTTGCAGCTGGTAGAGGAGAAGGGAGAGGTGGTTAAAAAGACATGTTTTAGAGAACAATGGGTACACTCTTTCACATTAAATTTTGCTGTTCACATTACACAGCACATGTGCTTTCGTTACAAGGTCGCATTTTTCCTCTTATATTGAGGGCCTGCCGGTTCGGTGTGAGAGATTACTCACGCAGTGCCAGGCAACAGATTCCGGCTTGCAGTCAGCCATGGTAAGCCACAGTCTTTTGGCTTTTTAACCTTCTTAACATGTGGGAATGGTTTCAAACAGTAGCACCCTCATTTCCCATACCAAGCGCCCGTTGGGTTGGCCATTTAAAATGGGTTTGCAATGTAAAAGGAGGGGCTGCGGTTTCTGGGTTAACATGCAGCACAAACCCAACAATCCCCCCCACACACCCAATTCTCTGGGATGATCACTTCACCCCTCCCCCCACCGCGTGGCTAACAGCGGGGAACATTTCTGTTCAGCCGAGCAGGAACGGGCATCTCTGAATGTCCCCTTAATAAAATCACCCCATTTCAACCAGGTGACCGTGAATGATATCACTCTCCTGAGGATAACAAAGGGAGATAAGGAATGGATGTTGTCTGCATGCCAGCAAACACCGGGACCATACGCTGCCATGCTTTGTTATGCAATGATTCCAGACTACGTGCTACTGGCCTGGCGTGGTAAAGTGTCCTACCATGGCGGACGGGATAAGGCAGCCCTCCCCAGAAACCTTTTGCAAAGGCTTTGGGAGTACATGAAGGAGAGCTTTCTGGAGATGTCCCTGGAGGATTTCCACTCCATCCCCATACACGTTAACAGACTTTTCCAGTAGCTGTACTGGCCGCGATTGCCAGGGCAAATTAATCATTAATCATTAAACACGCTTGCTTTTAAACCATGTGTAATATTTACAAAGGTACACTCACCAGAGGTCCCTTGTGTGCCCTCAGGGTCTGGGAGCATGCCTTGGGTGAGTTCGGGGGTTACCGGTTCCAGGTCCAGGGTGATAAACATATCCTGGCTGTTGGGGAAACTGGTTTCTCCGCTTCCTTGCTGTGAGCTATCTTCATTGTCTTCATCACCATCTTCCTCGTACCCCGAACCCGCTTCCCTGTTGCGTGATTCTCCATTGATGGAGTCAAAGCACACAGTTGGGGTAGTGGTGGCTGCACCCCCTAGCATGGCATGCAGCTCCGCGTAGAAGCGGCATGTTTGCGGCTCTGCCCCAGACCTTCCGTTTGCCTCTCTGGCTTTGTGGTAGGCTTGCCTTAGCTCCTTTCACGCGGCACTGCTGTGCGTCCCTGTTATGGCCTCTGTCTTTCATGGCCTTTGAGACTTTTTCTAATATTTTGCCATTTTGTTTTCTGCTACGGAGTTCAGCTAGCACTGATTCGTCTCCCCATATGGCGAGCAGATCCCGTACCTCCCATTCGGTCCATGCTGGAGCTCTTTTGCGATCCTGGGACTCCATCATGGTTACCTGTGCTGATGAGCTCTGCGTGGTCACCTGTGCTCTCCACGCTGGGCAAACAAGAAATGAAATTCAAAAGTTCGCGGGGCTTTTCCTGTCTACCTGGTCAGTGCATCTGAGTTGAGAGTGCTGTCCAGAGCGGTCACAATGAAGCACTGTGGGATAGCTCCCAGAGGCCAATAACGTCGAATTCTGTCCACACTACCCCAAATCTGACCCGCAAAGGCCGATTTTAGCGCTAATCCCCTCGTCGGAGGTGGAGTAAAGAAACCGGTTTAAAGGGCCCTTTAAGTCGAAAAAAAGGGCTTCGTCGTGTGGACGTGTCCAGGCTTAATTCGATGTAACGCTGCTAAAGTCGACCTAAACTTGTAGTGTAGACCAGGCCTTGGAGTCCTCCATTCAAGAATTTATTCTGGCAACATGATTCAAATGATGACACGGACAAAAGGAGCTGAGGTACAGCCATTTCCAGTAATGAAAGAGACTGGAGTAGATTGTGTCTCTATGTGTGTATGATGTGGAAACAAATGCTGTCAATTTAAAGTGGTATCAGTGGTATCAGCTCAAATCACTACCAGAGCCACAGTCAGCCCCTGGTAATTGGGGGCTCAGACATTGTTTTCATTTTTAGCTGCAGACACAGAGATTCATTAATCAGGGGCCATCTTTACTCCTCATGTTATACTTTCCCATGTTACTTTCATGTTACATGTTACCTTCCCATGTTATAAGGCACATACAGTGAACTCTGCAAGATTCACCTTAGCCAGCAGGACCAACCCTAAACACAACCACTCAGGGCCTCCATGTAACTTTGACAACTCACACTCTCATTCTCAACCCCAGCCCCAGCTACAGGAACCAGAAGAGCAGGTTTTAAGCATCAGAGACCCCGCTATGTTCTGAGAACTTTCAGCAACTCACAACCTAATTTCTTTATTTGGGCCCCACAAATTGTAAGGTCCAATCTACAGGCCAAACGTGTGACCAGATTGTGCCCCCCCTCCTATTGTACAGGAACTCCCAGCCTCACCTGATCATCTCTGTCCACCTGACAGCTTCCTGTAGCTCCATTAGCCTCTCTTTGTACTGGTTGCGCTCCATCAGGACACGGGCCATCTCTACACGGGTAAAGCGGCGGCGCTGGGCTATGGGAATGTTGTCCTGCAGGGGGGAGGAGCACTGCTTCAGCCAACAAGAAATGGAAGGGGGTTGAGGTTAGTAACGAGGAAGTCAGGAGATGAAAGACACAATTGTCAGTTGTCTGCCTATCTTGTTTAATGTTTCCCCTCCCACCTGAGGCTCTAACTGTAGCCAAATGGCTTCAACAGCAGTTTGGGGACAAAAATCAGGGAGCACCATGTAACAGCATTTGTTCATAAGATGGGGAAGAGATGGGAGGCATCCTGCTCATTTTCAATAAGAAGAGAAAATGGTAGGGCAGGGGGAACTGCTACAACTGATCACCTGGCATGACTGCACTCACCTGCTCCCTCTCTCAAAGTCTGGCTGATTCTCTGGGGAGGATACCAAGGAGGCACTTCCTCCCACTAACCACTGTGCAGCATGAGGAAAAGGACATGGTCAAAATTCCCACGTGCAGTAATTCCCCAGCTAACCAGTGCTAAAGGCTAAAAGTTAGGATGGAGCACAACAAGCATCTTGGGTTAGAATGGGTGCTCAGCTACCAGGACCGGGAAGGAAAAGGCATTTGTAAGGGGAGGATAGAACGTTGCGCATGATTCACTAGACACAGACCTGGAAGAAACATGGGCTCATAGTCCTTGCATTCAAAGAGCTCCCTAGCACTAGGCTTTTACAGAATGAAATATACTAAGTGGTTCTAGTGGCTCAACCCTCAAAATCTAAAATTCCAATGTTCTTAGTGGTTACCTGTCAAGTTAGAAAAAAGGAGTCACTGAAAATGCAAGGCACATGTAATTACTGACATCTGAAAAACAAGAGAATTTCTGTGGGGCTCAGCAGAATTTCCTGCCATATGGAGATTGTTCAGGTAAGATGTCCAGCAAGTCACAAGCGCCGGGCTCAAGCTGGTTAGTTCCTCTCTGCCAACTCCCAGTAAGAAAAGGTTACTGATTGTAACTGGTTCTTCAAGATGTGATGCAGATGTGTATTCCACCGACACCCAGCACACCAAAGCCAGAGCCTCTTGCCTAGCAGTACCCGTAGAGGGGTGGTGCTCATGGCTGTGGCTCCTGGGGCCCCGGCTATATGAGGCAGCACTGCCCTGACCTCCCTCAATTCCTTCGCACCGAAATCCCATGAGAGGAGACTCCGATGCAGAGGGGATGGAGGGTGGGTCATGGAACACACGTCTGCATCACACCTTGAAGCACCACAATTACATTAAGTAACCATTTCTTCTTCGAGTAGATGCAGACATGTATTCTGCTTAAGTGACTCATGAGCAGCACCCCAATCCAGACAGGGCTCTGAGTCTACTGAAATAAAGATCACAGGATTGCCCTTCTGAGGCTTGTGCCTGCTCTGGAAGATGCGGTAATAGCACAGTGGTCCATAAATGCATGTATGGATGACCACATGGCGGCCCTGCAAATGTCCAGTATGGAAATGTCACTGAGGAACACTATCAGTGTCGCTTGCACTCTCCTGGATGAGCCCATATCCGCTGAGGAGGTGCAGCTGAAGTTCTCTCACATGCAGCCCTAATACAAGATTTTATCCATCTAGAGATGGTCTTTGCAGAGACCACTTGCCCCTACTTGCAGTCCGCATATGACACAAACAGACGAGGCAAAACACGAAACCTTTTAGTCCTGTCTAGATAAAAGGCTAGACATTGCCTGACCTCCAGAGTATAAAGGCGCGGTTCTTCCAGGGAAAAGTGCGGCTTAGGGAAAACACCACCTGATTCAGTTGAAACAGAGACCACCTTGGATAAAATCTTTGGCTGTGGTCACAGCATTACCTTATCCTTGGAGAATGGAGTATCACCATGGCATTGGAAAAAACTGACTTCCCTTGAATCGGGGGATGGAATGCTGATATTGTTGCCAAATGCACTCTCAGTGAACTGAGCGCAGGCCCGATTTCTGAAAATGTAACAGGTACTCCAAGATGTCCTGGATGGAAGCCTCTGCTGGTTGGATCCCATGGGCCAAGAACCCCAACAAGAACCATTTCCATTTTGCTAAGTAGGTCGTCCTACTGGAGGATTTCCTTCTGTTGAGTAGGACTTGTTGGACAGCATCCAAGCACTGTTCTTCCTCTTCATTTAGCCATGACGTGCAGGGAGCTGATCGCAGGATGAAGGGTGCAGCTGTGGTTCTGAGCAAGCAGGTTGGGATGGAGAGGAAGCGATATAGGAGGTTGAATTGACAGAGCGAGGAGATCTGAGAACCAGCACTGTGTCAGCCATCCTGGAGCAACGAGGATGAGCTTGGCCCACACTGCTTTGAGCTTGAGGATGACCCGAGGAATGACTGGAATAGGTGGAAAGCATACAGAAGAGTCAATCACCAGCTGCAGTGGAAGATGTCGGAGGGAGCCTGGGTGGAGGCCATGTTGAGAGCAGAATAGCCAACACTTCCTGTTTTTCCTCGTCAAAAAACGGTTGATCCTGGGGGTACCCCATGTTGCAAAGACAACCCAGAGAACGCTCTCCTTCAGAGATCACTCATGGCTCAGGGAGAAAACCCTGCTGAGATGGTCCATTAAGACGATTATGCTCCCCTGGCAAATGGGTTGCTACTTGAGTGATGTCTCCTCAATGCAAAATTGCCACAGGTTGATCGCCTCCAGGCAGAGTAACTTGGAATGTGCCCCCCCATGCTTGTTCACATAGTACATTGCAGTGGTATTGCTGGGGAGTATGTGAACCACTGTGTGTCGGATGTGGTCTCAGAAGGTACAACATGCATTGTGGATGGCCCAAAGTTCCAACACATTGATATGGAGTGAAGCTTCCTGTTCCGACCACAGGCCCAGCACCCTCAACGGGTCCAGATATGTCCCCCAACCCAGAAGGGAAGTGTCAGTAACAACAGACTTGGTCAGGGGCAGCCTCACAAAGGGGACTCCTTGGCACATGTTGCGAGGGTAATTCCTGCAAGGAATCCAGGACTGGTGGAGGAAGGTGAAGCAACCTGTCCAGAGAATGCAAGGCAGGGCAGTAGACCATCCTGAGCCACATCTGAAGAGGGTGAAGGCACAGCCTGGTGAACTGGACCACTTTCATGCAAGCGGACATATGGCCCAACAGGCTCAGACATACGTGGACTATCATGGAAGGCTGAGATTGCACACTGAGGCAGAGCCGTTGAATTACCTTGGTTGGTCGGCAAGAACGCCCTCACCCCCGTGGAATCTAACAGGGCCCTGATGAACTTGATTTTTTGAGTGGGAGCCAAGTTTGACTTTGCAGTGTTTAAAATGAGTCCCAGACGGTTGAGCAAACACAATGTGGTGTCAACGTGGGCAAAAACCTCTTCTCTGGAGCTGCCCTTCAGCAACCAGTCATCAAGGTATAGGAACTCCCTTCCTCCTGAGATATGCATGACCATCATCATGCATTTGGTAAAGACTCAGGGGCCAGAAGAGAGCCTGAATGGGAGAACCATATAGTGGAAGTGACATTTTCCTATCACAAAATGCAGAAATTTCTTGTGGTTCAGTAGAATTGCCACATGAAAGTAAGTGCCCTGAAGGTCCAGAGCAGTGAACCAGTTGTTCTGAGACAGTGTGGGGAGGACAACCGATAGAATGACCATGCAGAATCTCATGTGCTTGATGAATTTGTTGAGGCCACAGAGTTTGAGAATCTTGCCTTGAATTTCAGTATCAGGAAGTACTGGAAGTAAAAACTGTGCCCCGGGTGTTCCGGCAGAACCTCCTCCACCACTCCCGTCTTCAAGAGAGAGCTGACCTGTTTGATGAGAAGGTGAGAGAGGGCCCTGCAGAGGACGGGGAAGGGATGTGGGAAGGAGACATGGAGGTGAACTGGATTGCATAGCCTGATCTGATACTGTCTAGGACCCAGCTGCTGGAGGTAATCAAGTCCCAAGCATTGTAAAAGGGGATGGAAAGGGCGGGGTAGTGACTGGACCAATGCTCTGGACTAAGGAATCAAAAGCCTGTACTGAGGGAGGACATGTGGACTGTCTGAAGCCTGAGCCCAACTGCTTCCTCTTTCTAGGGTAGTCCTGCTGTTTCAGAGGGAAAGAAGTGCTGTGGACGATACTGCTGCTGCTGCTGCACCCCATAGTGGCATCTTTGCGCAGACGGCATGTACACTCCCAAGGACCTCAAAGCAGCCATGGAATCCTTGAAGGAGTGCAAAGTGTCATCAGTCTTGTCTGAGAACAAGAAGTGACAGTCAAAGGATAAGTCCTCGATGGCTTGCTGGACGTCGAGAGCAGTCCCAGGTTTTGCAGCCAGGAAGTCTTCTCTCATAGTTACTGCCAAGACCATGACCCTGGCCAAGGGCAGACTGCAGGGACATTCTGGCCACCAAACAGCCTTCCACAATGAATGCCCGGAATTTCTCACACGAGGCCTCAGGCAACTAGTCCTTGAATTTAGCCATGGCTGACCAATTGACAAAATCAGACTTGCTCAGCAAAACCTGTTGATTGGCGATCCTCATCTGTAGGAACAATGAGGTATAGATCTTCCTGCCCAGAAGATACACAGCTTGGAGTCTCTGTCCTTGGGGGTAAACTTGAACCTACCCTGCTGGGCCCTGTCGTTTACCCATTACAACCAGGGAATTTGGGGCTGCGTGGGAATAAAACTCCTCAAACCTCTGCATGGGAACCAAGTAGCGCTTTTCCATGCATTTAGCCACCAGCCGTGCTGAGGCCGGTATACTCCACAGGGCTCTCCTCAGCCCAAGAAGCACATCATTGATCAGGAGGGCCACTCTCCTGGGGATGGCAGGCTTAAAATGTCCACCAGTTTGTGCGTGTTCTCTTGGAGAAACTCCACCTGGATGCCCAGGGATGTGGCTACACGAAGTAAAAGGTCCTGGTACACCTTAAAGTCCTCCAGAATAGAAGGGGCGGATGAACCTGTCAGCATAGCATCATCCGGCAACGAGGACAAAGGTCTCAGCTAAGCCAAAACCGGCTCTCGCTCCCAGGAAGATGTACCCGGGATGGAGGACTCTGGAAGCTTCGCAGGGAGGAAGACCACTGCTGCCTGGGCCTGTCGCTCATCCAAAGCCACCACCATCGACCTGGCGGGTGACTTTGGCTTTGAACGTGACGAAGAGCAGGATCTCCACAAACGAGGAGTGTTCCACTGAGTCCAAGGCCACTGATATGGATAGGGCATTGGAGGCCAGTAGGAGCCAGGCGAGGGACCTCCATCCTGGCCACGAGGCACATGCCAATCCTGGAAGCCATACTGGTCCATTGGTGGCCTCTGGAATTCATCGGGTGATGCAGAGTGCGAGGATGATGACTCCAACTCTGAATCAGAGCCCTGGGATCTCAGCAACATGGGCGGAGTGATGCCCAAGGAAGCCAATAGGCAGTCCAATTCATCTGTTGCCCAGAACGACGCGGGAATCAACACCTCCAATGAAGGCAGTACTGTTGTTATGCAGCATGCCAGTGCCACAGGCAGTGTTGGTCCCAGCACAAACAGCTGTATCGGAGTATTCAAATGCGTCAATGTTGAGGGCAGTGAGAGGTGCCATGGGAACACTTGCAACATCGAGTGCAGCAGGACCGAAGAGGGTACCGGTGTCAACGTCCCCCGCACTGATTCCGGTACCAGCTCCATGCCCATTATGGGGAGGAGATCATCTAGGTATGGTCCCGAGGGGCATGAAGGTTCAGCGGCATGCTCCACTGGAGGGCCTGCTGAAGGAGGGAGCCTTGGAAAGTCCTGGACCAAAAGTGAGGACGAAACGGAAAAGCAGAGCAGGTCTGCTGCGGCCTAATACGTCGACACAGTGGCTAATCGGTACCGGCATCACCCTCATTGGTACCAGACTAAACAGGCGCCCAGAGGCTGGAACCAGAGTCAATGGTATCAGGTTTCTGCCCTTCCCACTTGGTACCAGGGAAGGATCAGAGATACCCTCACCATCCTGTGAGCCGGCGCCAGTCCACACTTTTCCTGGGGGAGGCAGAGGAGTCACCCCACGACCTGGAGCAATCCCGATTGGTCTTATGAGACCTCTTCCTTAGCACTGATGACAGAGAACAGCTCCGCCATCTCTTGGGAGAGGCAGCGGTGCTCTCTGAGCCCGAGGGTGATGTTCAGTCCAAGGAGGCCTTGGTACTGGATCAGGCTGCATGGCCTGTTCAAGCAGGAGCTGCTTGACGCAAAGGTCCCGCGCCACCTGAGTCCAGTTCTTGAACGATTTACAAATCAAACAACGCTCTTTAAGGTGGGGATTGCCGAGACAAAGCAGGCACTGTGTGTGAGATTGCTGTTGGAAATTGCCCCTCCACACAAAGGACAGTGTTTAAACCCCAGTGAGCGCATCACCAGGGGACACTAGCTATTAACTACCACTAACTAACTAACTATATACAATAAACTAGGCTAAGATTAAATGCAAGGTTGGGAGTTTACAACCACACAGAGCTCTGATTTCAGCCACGGGTGGTGAGAAGGAACTGAAGGGGATCGGGGCAGCACTGCCTCACATAGCCAGGAGAGGGACCATGAGTACAGTAACTCCTCACTTAACATTGTAGTTATGCTCCTGAAAAATGTAACTTAAAGTGAAACGATGTTAAACTAATCCAATTTTCCCATAAGATTTAATGTAAATGAAGGGGGTTAGGTTCCAAGAAAATTTTATTGGGGCAGATAAAAGGCATTATATACTGTACAGTATTGTACTGTGGTTGGGCGGTGCCCTGGCTTACCCCACACAGCCACAGCCTGCTGCAGGCAAGGCCACTAGGAAGCACCTTGCGCAGCAGCAACGGCAGCTTCCCCCAGAAGAACAGGCGCCAACTTTGCTGGGGGATGCTCCAGGCACCACTCCACTCCAGGCCCACCTCTTCCCACCCCCACTCCACCTCCTCTCCGGAGCACCCCACATCCCCACTCCTCCCCTGCCCTCCCAGAAAGTCCTAAGCGCTGCCAAACAGCTGTTTGATGGCGGGGGAAGTGCTGGGAGGGAAGGGGAGGAGGCCGAGAAGAGGAATTTGTGCAATGCTCCCTTGTAAAGTCGCTGCTCTTCCACAGAATCTTACAAGCAGTGGACAGAGCAGGCAGCCAAACGACGTTATAAGGGAGCATTGCACAACTTTAAACAAGCATGTTCCCTAATGGAGCAGCAATGTAACTTTGAAACAACGTTGAGCAGGAGGATGTAAAGTGAGGAGTTACTGTACTCTAAGGGTAATGCTGGGCAAAGGTCTCCAACTCCAGCTTCACTTGCTGGGCGCACATACCTAAATGGAATACACATCTGCATCTACTCAAAGAAGAATCTCAATGTCTCCATTTGTAAATGGCCAAGGTCCCCGCTCCCTGCCAACAACTTTCCGTCTGATTCCCTGAGGAGGATAACATAAGTAGACCTTCTTTTAGTAGAGGCAAGTATGGCTGTTGTGGGCTGGTGTATCTGCATATGGACCAGAAAAGGGAAAAAGATCTTACATGCTACACTCCCCTCAGGGAAACCTTAAATATGTTGGAATCATGCTACCAGGAAGCAGCACTGAGTTTTGTCTATAATTGTTGATATCCCCATTTCATCCCAAAAGGCTGATGTAACTCTTTTGGATGGTGCAGCACTACACCAAAATGGGCTAGTGGAAACTAGCAATCTAAAGCCCTGCCTTCTTCTCCTTGAAATTCACTCATCTGAGTGGCAGACAGAGGAAGTATGTAACTGAAGAGGAAATTACTATTAAAAAATCTAGTGGGAGTTGCATTTTATTTTATTTTATTTTTTAAAACACAGGACTATTAGCATAGCTCAGCTCAAAAAAGAACCCTTCATCCAGCATTCACAGGAGTTATTTGCAAACTTACCATGAACTCAAAGCTTTCAATAGGCTAAATTCATCTCTGGTGTAACTCCAGTTAAGTCAATGGAATTACACTAGTGATTAATTTGGCCCAATACTTTTCAGCCAATAAGAGCAGAATGTCTTTTCTGTGTGCTAGGGTGGAGAGAGGAGGTGGATCAGATTTCCTGTCACATAAGAGGTGATATTTCCAGGTGGTATTTCTATCATTCCCTAGTTTGTCTGGTTTTTGGCTACATCTGGGCTAGGTTGAAAAACTGGAAATTCTTAACCTTAGCAAAAAACACCCAAAGAAATGACCACAGAACCATTGGACTGGACAGAATGGAGTAGATCGCTGGTCCCCCTCCTCTGGCATCCTGCATCTGGCAGTGGCCAATGCTAGATAGTTCAAAAAAATTATGAAAAAAAGGAGTGTAAAAAAAGTTTTCTGTCTCAAAATTGGGAGAATGTAAAGCCTTTAGGTTAAAATGGTTATTGCTATGGAACTGGCTAGAGTTTTCAGATCAGTGCAAGAGACACTGCATAAAATCCTTTCAGGCTACAACATAACTAACATCATCAGACAAGCTCATCTGTGTAAGCAATATGATAATGGACTCCAGCAAAGATTGTCCAGTTAAACTGATTGCAATTTGAATAAACAGGAAAATTAGATGCTATGGGAGGAACACACTGAAGAGGGCATTATTCTAGCAATGCTGAACAGAGTACTGATATACTCTAAAACCAGTCTTTGAACAGCAGGCACCCTGAGGACACGATGAGCTTAGTCACTGAGAAGCGATTCTCCCTGCCAGCCTATGATTTGACATAAACAGGCATATACAGAGGAAATCACATGCTGGACCCAGTTGTTGGCAATGTTCATAGAATCATAGAATATCAGGGTTGGAAGGGACCTCAGGAGGTCATCCAGTCCAACCCCCTGTTCAAAGCAGGACCAATTCCCAACTAAATCATCCCAGCCAGGGCTTTGTCAAGCCTGACCTTAAAAACCTCTAAGGAAGGAGATTCCACCACCTCCCTAGGTAACCCATTCCAGTGCTTCACTGCCCTTCGGGGGCAGGGATAGCTCAGTGGTTTGAGCATTGGCCTGCTAAATCCAGGGTTGTGAGTTCAATCCTTGATGAGGCCACTTAGGGATCTGGGGCAAAATCAGTACTTGGTCCTGCTACTGAAGGCAGGGGGCTGGACTCAATGACCTTTCAAAGTCCCTTCTGGCTCTAGGAGATAGGATATCTCCCTTTAAAAAAAAAAAAAATTCAGCAGTAACAACCTAGGGTTGGCCAGCTTTGCCCTCATCATCAACAAGGGCAGAGCGATCTGTATCTCAGTGACTTTGAGCTAAAATTCAGATAAAGTAATACAGAACAAGAATATTAACCCCTTCCCCCACAGGCATTTTAATAATGTAATATACCAATTCTGTACAGAGATAGCTGCTTACATCCTCCACCTCTTCTTTGGGTTCTCGTCGGGCAACGATCACTTCAGATTTCACTCTAGAAAACAAGAAGAAATCAAACAAACCAGAAAGTAATATGTTGGCAGCTGTTGCTGGACAGATTCTAAGTCACCCTTTGGAGAACTATACATAAAAGTGTATGAAAGTATAGAATATATTTACCAAGCCTCTTTCCCACTGTGACCTGTACAAACAAGCCACCATGGGCCTGATTCTGACAGTCTCATGCTAAGTAGTACCTTACTCTGTGAATAGTTCCACTGAAATCAATGGGTCTACTTGCGGAGCAAGGGACCTTTTGACTTCTGCAGGATCCATTCCTGCTTCCTCCTAAGATATGTATAAGTTATGACCAGGAGTGTCATGTGTGATGTTTGTGCAACTGGGCATTACTCCAATGCACTTTGTGAACATCTCACACCAATTGTAATATGCTTATCTCAAAGGGACACTGTCCAGTAGTTTAGACATAACATTTAGGATTTGGTTTTAAAGGGGTTTTATAAAACATCATATGAATAGCAATGTTTTCATTTTTTATTTCAATGATAAATCATTTAAAAAGAAACATTCCTCTGCTGGGTTTACAACCCCAACACTGAAGTGCTGGGCCAAAGTGAAACTAACCAAAAGAAGTATGAAACTAACTAGTCTAATGTCATTGCACAAGCCAATTGACTGAAAAAAAGCAAAAATCCAGTATAAATAGCAAAGAATACATCAGATTTTTTTAAAGTACTGAAGTTTAGGTAACCTAAAGGATTCCTAGTAAGACATGGTAACAAGTTTATTTAACCTTACAGTATCCCTTTAAAACAATGTACTCTCCACAAGATATAAGCATAAGCAAGTCTACATTCTGTATTTGGTAACCAATTCCCATCTGAGAGAAGCAATGAGGTCTGCAGTATGCCCTGAGAAATCACAATACAATTGGGATTTACCTAATCAGCCACTGTGCAACCATTAAATAGGAAACATAGCCCAATATACAGCCTCAGGGTTTTTCTTAAAAGAAAACTTCCCTCTTGATATTCATAGCAAATAACTTTGGATGAAGTTAACATGATTATCCCATATTAGTAATACTGGCAGTGCACTGATATAGCAGTAAAGTAGGGCTACTATAATTTCAGGCTACTGAGAGTATGTTCCTATTTCTAAGGGTACCAGTGACTTTTTTCTCAGTGAGATTCATTTCTCTGCAACCTCTGATGTTCCCAGGGCCCTGATGTAACTTTCAGTCCACAGGCTCCAAGATTTCAGTCATTCCTGAGCTATAATAGCGGACCAGTCAATTTCCATTCCACGGAGAAACAGTTTGTATACAAACGTGAACTGTTCTTAACCAGGAAAAATATATTGGACTGTTGATAAAAAATTCACTGCCCAACAAAACACCAACAAATGTTTAACCGATCATACCATGTTCCTGGCTTTCTCATTTTAAATAGAGGGTGCCTTGACGCAGTGAAAACGATTTTAATACACAAGATCATTCCACTACAACAATAGTGGGGGAAGGAAGACTGAAAAGATTTTAATAAAATGTTTAATGCATTTTTAGGAGAGCTTTAGTTTAAAGTATCTACAGTGAAGTTTATGTCTACTTGAATTACATCACACCTTACTCAAAGAAGACAATGGTTCCTTTTTGAATTTCAGTCATCTTGGACAATAAAAAGAAACTAGTCTGTATCGTTTTTGTTACTAATCTGGTTCTCGTACTTAGACTGGCAGGGAAAAAAGGAGGTGCTCTTCCAGGCCCTGCCCACAAAATAAGCTCCACCCAAAATGAGATGCCATTCACAGTAGATTGTGCAGATGTTCAAAATATGAACGTGCAGCTCTGAGCTCCATTGGACTCCTTGTGCTTGACTCCCCTCAGAGGGGTTGCAGTATGAGGATAGGCTCTGCTTGGTTCCTGGGGGTTGGCTCCCACTTGATTAGGGGAAAATAATAAATGGTGGTATCTCCCAAATGCCACCCACTTATGGCACCAAAATGAGATGTCACTCTCAGTCAACTGTGCAGATCTGTGACTCTCCACCTCATTCTGAGCAGGAGGGAGTAAATAGTTAACAATATTGACATTTAAATATCATTACTCGGCATCTGAGATAACCCTCTAATGAAATTAATGGGGCAGTTCAGCCCTCTGAGAGCTATTGTTCCAGACTCTTGGCATTCTCAAATAGACATCTCTGCTGTGGTTGCAGTCTGGTCACATTTCTGAAGTTTTCTTCTGAACCATAACAGCTAGAGATTCTTTGAAAGTGAAAGCTGAGATTCTGGAGAACAAGACAGCAGCTTCAAAAAGGTGCTGCACAACATAAGGGCATGTGCCAGTTGTGTCCAAGCCCTGGAATAACTGGTTTTAATCACTGCTGGGAAATGTTAAAATCTAACAAAAAAAGTTCTCATGCAACTAAAAAAAAAAAAAGAATAATTTTTTTTTTTTACTTAAAAAGCAAGAAAATCAATTTTCATATCTAAGACAGGAGGTACCCTTGAATTCCAATCATAAATTCCACGAGGGAAAATAATTAAGCTGACAGCAGAGGTGTATGAATTAGCTAGGGTTTTTTGTGGCCTTTCATAGAATCATAGAATATCAGGGTTGGAAGGGACCTCAGGAGGTCATCTAGTCCAACCCCCTGCTCAAAGCAGGACCAATCCCCAACTAAATCATCCCAGCCAGGGCTTTGTCAAGCCTGACCTTAAAAACCTCTAAGGAAGGAGATTCCACCACCTCCCTAGGTAAATCATTCCAGTGCTTCACCACCCTCCTAGTGAAAAAGTTTTTCCTAATATCCAACCTAAACCTCCCCACTGCAACTTGAGATCATTACTCCTTGTTCTGTCATCTGGTACTACTGAGAACAGTCTAGATCCATCCTCTTTGGAACCCCCTTTCAGGCAGTTGAAAGCAGCTATCAAATCCCCCCTCACTCTTCTCTTCTGCAGACTAAACAATCCCAGTTCCCTCAGCCTCTCCTCATAAGTCATGTGCTCCAGCCCCCTAATCATTTTTGTTGCCTTCCGCTGGACTCTTTCCAATTTTTCCACATCTTTCTTGTAGTGTGGGGCCCAAACTTGGACACAGTACTCCAGATGAGGCCTCACCAATGTCGAATAGAGGGGAATGATCATGTCCTTCAATCTGCTGGCAAGCTCCTACTTATACAGCCCAAAATGCCGTTAGCCTTCTTGGCAACAAGGGCACACTGTTGACTCATATCCAGCTTCTCGTCCACTGTAACCCCTACAGTTCTGCAGAACTGCTGCCTAGCCATTCGGTCCCTAGTCTGTAGCAGTGCATGGGATTCTTCCGTCCTAAGTGCAGGACTCTGCACTTGTCCTTGTTGAACCTCATCAGATTTCTTTTGGCCCAATCCTCCAATTTGTCTAGGTCCTTCTGCATCCTATCCCTACCCTCCAGCCTATCTACCACTCCTCACAGTTTAGTGTCATCTCAAACTTGCTGAGGATGCAGTCCACACCATCCTCCAGATCATTAATGAAGATATTGAACAAAACCGGCCCCAGGACCGACCCTTGGGGCACTCCACTTGATACCGGCTGCCAACTAGATATAGAGCCATTGATCACTACCCGTTGAGCCCAACAATCTAGCCAGCTTTCTATCCACTTTATAGTCCATTCATCCAGCCCATACTACTTTAACTTGCCGGCAAGAATACTGTGGGAGACTGTATCAAAAGCTTTGCTAAAGTCAAGGAATAACACGTCCACTGCTTTCCCCTCATCCACAGAGCCAGTTATCTCATCCTAGAAGGCAATTAGGTTAGTCAGGCATGACTTGCCCTTGGTGAATCCATCCTGACTGCTCCTGATCACTCTCCTCTCCTCTAAGTGCTTCAGAATTCTTTCCACCAATCAAATATCAGGAAGCTGTTTGAGGCAGTGGGTGCAGCACTCACCTTTTAAGCTCCTCCTCCAGTTCCTTGACTCTGTTCTCCATCTTGGCTTTGGCCTGCTTTGTTGCTTCAAGCTCTCCCTTCAGCACCTCCTGCTCCCCAGACAGCTGGTCCACCTTAGCAATCAAATCATTCTTCACAACATTCAAAGCATTTCTTTAAGGCAGGGAAAGGAACAGTAAAGAGAGATGCACTGAGAACAGAAACTGCCTCCTACAGGCAGCTGAGAAAAAAAAATCACACATGCCACAAAAGCATTCAATGTAGCGGGAACTCACAGAAAAATGGTGGGGTTGGTGGGAGGGAGTAGATAGGAACACAGGAATTGCCAGACTGCATCAGACTATCTAGTCTGGAATCCTGTCTTGATTGGCCAGCACCAGTTGCTTCAGGGGAACATGTGAGCACACCACAAAAGGCAGACATAGTGTAATCTGCCCCCCATGTTAGGTCGCATCTTGATCACTAATAAAGTTTGGCTTAAGCTCCACAGCATGAGGTTTAATATCCTTTCTATTATTTTTTGTTATCATTCAGCTGTGGATATTCTTGATAGCCATCACATCCCTTTTTTGAATAGTGTTACGTTTTTAGCCTCAACAATTTTAATGTGGCAATGAGTTCCACAGTCTAATTGTGTGTTGTTTAAAAAAGTATTTCCTTTTATTGGCTCCCAATTTTCCTCCTTTCAGTTTCTTTGACTGTCTTTGTTCTGGTATTATGAGACAGAAAGAACAGAAGTTTCTAATCTACCTTCTTGATACCATTCATGGCTTTATATATTATCATGTCCCCTCTAATTTGTCTCCTTTCTAAGGTAACAATCCCAATATTTTCAATCTCTCTTTATATGAGAGATTTTCCAGGCTCTTTGTCATTCCCAATCCCTTTTGCTGAACCCCCTTTAATCCTGTAATATTCATTTTGAGATGGGATGACCAGTACAGCACACAATAGTCTATATAAGGATGTCCCACCAACTTATGTAATGGCATTATATTTTTTCTGTATTATTCTACAGCCCATTTCTTATTCATTCTAACTTTTGGTTAGCTTTTCTGACTACAGCTGCACACTGAGCAGAAGTCTTCAATGACCAGTCTACAATGATGGCCAAGTCCCCTTCTTGTGTTGATACAATTAATTTAGAACTCTGACAGGTATGTGAATAACTTAAATTTTTCCCTCCAATGTATGTTACTTTGCATTTATCAACCCTGAATTTGTTTGTCATCATACTGCCCATTCACCTAGCTTGTTCAGGTCTCTTTGAAATTCCTCACAGTCCTCTCTGGTCCGACTAACCTAAACATCTGCAAATCTTGCTATCTCACTACTCATCCCCATTTCCAGATCACATGTACTATATACTATATACATATACTAAACAACAAAGAACATAGTATGGAACCCTGAGGCACCCAGGTATTAACTTTTTGCCATGATAATATCCTACTATTTGTTTCCTATCTTCTAGCCAGTTTTTGATCCATGACAATACTTTGCCTCTTACCCCCATGACGACTTAACTTTTTTAGTAGCCTGCTGTGCAGGACCTTGTCGGCAGGCTTTTTGAAGTCTAAATAAATTATTTCAACTGGTTCTCTTTTATCTACCACTTTGCTGATATGTTCAAAGAATTCTAAGACATTTGTGAGTCGTGATTTTCCTTTGCAGAAGGCAATTATTGCAGTGAAGAGTTCAGAACATTATAATTTCCTAACGGTCACCTGTCCCATTCTGGACTGCTCCAGCTGCCAACGAAGTTAATGAAAAGCCTGCCATTGACTTCAAGAGGGGTAAGGCCCTACAAGCATGTGTGTGGAATGTTCAGTCAAGTGACTGTACAAAAGAAATATGCATAGGAAAGCCCCTCAAACATGGCTTGAGGAAGAGGAACTCCAAGGAGCCAAAACCATCAAAGAAAGGTTGCCAAACCAGAAGCCAACATGTCTCGATGAGGCAGGAGTTCTGATGCAGATCTATTCCAAGATGACAAGAAGCATATAAAAATAAATACGCAGCTCAGAACATGCAACGATTTCTTACTTGGTCTCCAGAAGTTGCGAGTTCTCCAACAGCAGATTCCCCACTTCTTTGCCCATTCCTGAAAAAAGAGGCCTGGAAGTTTTGATCTGCACCTCCGGAAAGACAGAGCCTTATTCTGGGCTAATTGACTCATGCTTAGGAAGAGAAATAGCTTTTGCTAGGCAGCCTTACAGCTGTGTGTCCTGCTGCAGAGTGCCTCCTGCTGAAATAATACATAACAGCAGCAAATGTGTCCGTGTGTCTTTTCTGTAAAGAATACAATTTTTTTTTACCACTTACCTAAATACACACAAGCTTCCTTGAGGGGATGGGCCAAGGAGATGGTTGCACTAAAGCTGGTTAGGAGAAGCTGAGTCTAAGACTCCCACTCCAACCCTGACATACTACAACTGTTCCTTATAGTGACTGCTATGGAGGGAAGCTAGGAGTTCAGGGGTTCTTAGTGTCCACAGATTTATAGCAATGCAGAGTGTTGTCCAATTTACAACCCATCAGCGGGTGTCACAAAATTTTTGCTTTTCTTAGTACAGAAGCCAAATCCCCAGTCCTTAAATATACCCATTTTCAGAATTCTTGTAGCCAGCTCCATGCACATGAAGGCTCCATGGCACCATCCTCGTCCTACTACTGCAATCTTAGCAGGGTTTTACATAGGGTGCCCCCTTGTTTCTTTAGTTTTATTTAGGCATCTCTAAAGATATTAAGATTAATTCAGAGCCACAATACTGCAGGCCCTAATCGTAAAAGGTGTGCCGCTGTGGCACATATGCAGCTCGCACACAGGGCTATGAGGTTGCACTTTTGCATGCACATTTTTAAAGATCTGAGCCTAAGAGCGAGGGCTGAGTTCATTACTTTTAAGTGAAACTGAAAGGGGACCGACCCATCAAGGACAGTTTCCTGCTCGAAGGGACTCTTTGGGTTACAGCTATAGAGACAGTCTCCTCCCCAATGGGGGCCAAATACAATTCTAGGGGGTAGAAGCATAAAGACAACCCCTCTCCCCTCATGGCATGACACTGATGCAGATAGCATTCTCTCACTACAGATGATGAAGTACAAAAAGCTCACACAACTGCCATGGTTTGCGTGGAAGTTCTCCATCATATTACCTTGCTGTACAAAAATTCCTTCCTTTATAACAGATATAGAAATTATTCAAGGTGTAAACTCACTTTTACAGGAAAATAAAAAATGACTCACACTTGAAGTAAATGGAAGTTAGAGAAACAACACTTCGACACACAGATCCTCTTCCCACAATTAGATGGGATGGGTTCATGATGGCAAAAGCAAATTCCCAGCAAGGATGGACAAGAAGCAGCATTTTAAAAAGTAAAAATTAAAAAATACTGAATAGACAGGAAATGAATCACTTTGATGTTTCAGGCTACGTGTTCTCAGGGTGCTGGGGGTGGGGAACACTACAAACACCTCAGAAGTGGGAGACAAAAACTCCAAGTTGGGTGTTAACCTACTAAAAACGTATTTCTGTTGTGGGGGAAGAGGAATGAGAAATGCCCCCTTTCTTTCCTCCTACAGATGATCACATATGTGGTACGGTGCTATCCACTAAGCTCAGAGATTATGGGCATGGGACTCTGGTTATAAAGTGACTAGGGATGTAAAAGTTTAACCGGTTAACTGATAAGCATCAGTCTTATTGATTTCAGTTAACAATTAAACTCCCCTGCCGCCTGTGCCTGGGAACGAGGAGGCAGTAGAGCCCCGCGCACCAGCCAGCAGTGGAGTCCTGGGCATAGTGGGGCAGAACTCCTTAATGGCTAACTGTTTAACCGATAGAATTTTAATAGGTTAAACAGTTACTATTTTAAAACTCTACTTACATCCCTAAAAGTGACATTCCCACCCCCTCCTACTGGCTTTTAGCAATAAACTAAATTAAATGTATATCTAATAGCATTTTCAGAAATGGCATAATGATGTTCCAGAAGCAGAAGGGAGGAATGGGTAATGGGAGTTCATGTGTAGGACCTTCTTTGGATTACTCCTTTCTGCATTTTGATTCCCTTGCTACTTATTGGGTACTGGTGCATCTCCAGTACAGAAAGGAGCTGTGATGGAGAGGATCAGCCAATCACCCCAGAACTAGAAGCTCCACACTGTCCAAGCCACAGATATCTTCCCAAAAATGGCACAGTGGAAACTACAGGACACCTTACCCCAGGAATGGTACAGAGGGCTATTTATGTAAATAGAGGACAGGAGACAATCTTCCCCAAAGCAGCAGCATGGTATTCCAAGACAACCTGATCTTAGTGGACAGAGTGGGGAAACTCTGAGAAGTTAGCAGAGGGACAACCCAATCTATATGAAGAGAACTCTGGGGTGGAATTAAAAGGAGATCTTTTCACGTACCCCTGCATGCAACCAAAGTGAGGAAAAACCTGGGAAGACAGAGACATATTTTACAGAGTCATCCCATACTATAGATCTTCCATATTCAGACAGACAGTCACAGTCTGAAGCATCAAAGTGGATGATCAACTACATCCAGAAACAAAAGAGAAGCCCAAATCCACAGAAACTTAGCTATTGTCTCCTGTGTCTAAGAGATGACACCACCACCACAAAAAACAAAACCAAGAGAACTCAAGAAGCATGAAGAGATGTTGGGTGGACAAAAGGAGTTAAGAAAAAACATTTTAAAAATGGCCTTCGCCTTACCAAAAAAATCATCCCGCACTATGAGAGCCATTCCATACGAGAAGGGGAAACAGAAAGAGATGGGGACAAAGGGAGAGGGGAGAAAGAAAGGAAGAGAAAAAAGCAGCCATTAAGTACCAATCTGTAAACAGCAAATAGAGCAGCTCATCAGTGTGTATGAATGTGTGTGCGTGGTACATACTATGACGTGT
Organism: Chrysemys picta bellii; assembly: GCF_011386835.1. Classification (NCBI taxonomy): domain Eukaryota; kingdom Metazoa; phylum Chordata; order Testudines; family Emydidae; genus Chrysemys; species Chrysemys picta. The sequence continues at coordinate 48,765,386 of NC_088800.1, forward strand.
GTGATACAGTGATACATATTCATGTATGTGTGCATGGTGTACATTGTGATGCTCAGTAGGGGCAAGTCTATATCCTGCTCACTAGAGCTTGGCCTAACAGGGATTTAAAGCCTGAGATATCAGAATATGCTCCACATTCCTGTTCCATTTCCATCTTAATCATCTCCCACCCCCACAACAAAGGTAACTAACCAGACAGCATGGACAGGGCATGGGAAAGACAGCGGGAGAGGGAAATTAAAATGGGGGGAAATCATAGTTTATATCCAGGGTGCCCTTCCTCTCTTTACATAGGGTCAAGCCCATTTCCTTACACAGGAACATTCCACATGCCCACTCACTTCAGTGGGGCTTTTCCTGGGGAAATATCTTAGGCTTTGGTCTTTCATGGGAGAATGATAAAGAAAATCCAGACCAAAAGAAAGGAAGATGCATGCTGCTTTCCCTTTCCTTGACAAAGCTCTCTCAGTGCTCTGTAGGCCCAACCCTGAGAGGCACTGGCTTTCTCAACTCCCAGGGAGTCAATGGGACATGAAGTCACTCAGCACGTCTGCACTGCCCCCAAAGACATTTGTATCTGCACGTCAACTGCCTTGGATAGGCAGTAAAGGCCCAATCCAACTTGGGAACTGGATCAGGCCCTAAGTGCACTGTAAGAGAAGGAGCAAATTCTCCAAATGTAGGGCTCCCAGGGATGACTTCTGATGGCAGAATGTGGCCCTAAAGTAGTGAGTTTCCTTTACAAAAACAGCGTAATAGGAAGGCACAGAGACAGCATCTGCAAAATGTTTAACCAGGAGGACAAGGCTTCAACAAAGAGCAGAAGTTTTGCCACTTTCAAGTCCATCTCAATCTTCATTCATTTGGAGTAAGGAGAAGAACCTAAGCTAGATTTCTGTGCCCACCTGGATTGGGCTTGGGGTACAGCTCCTGCCCTGACAAAAAGGAACTTTCCACCCCAGACTAGAGGGAAAGACATAGTAGGGTTTCCTCATGGTCCTATTAAGAGCATGGAGCGAACCTACAGAAAGCCACCCCAAAAAAAAAAGGCTTATCAAGACATAGCAGGCATGTGAGCATAAAGCAGAGATGTTCTATTATATCAGGACTTATCAGTGCAAGCCAATCAAACAAGGAAAAGGCAGAACAAAGGCTGCAAAACCAACTCTGATTGGACAGCAGCAGGGGAGTATCATGTGTATACCACATCATTCAATCTAAACTCAACAAGGATAAAGAGAAACAAGGAAACTGAACAGAGGAGAGATACACACCTGAGAACTCCCCTAAGGGCCATGTCCAGCGAAGCACAGAGAGACAGGGGGGAAAGGAAGCGAAAAAAAGGATCAATCAGTGACTGAAACCAACAAAATCAAAATTTTGTTAAAAAAGTTAACAATGATTCAGCCATTTCAATGTCAAAACGCATGAAATAGTAAGGACAGGACCTGCCATGACTGCAGATGGCATGACTCAACATACAGGACATAAAAAAAATCAAGGGAAGGTAACCCACAATGAACCTGGAACCATATGCCTTGGTTATCAGTTTTGCAGACAAGAATCTGACGAGGCCGTGTCTTCCTATGCTAGATGAACCTTTGTTTTCCTATGATATGTTCTATTTAAAACTGCTGGCCAAAGGCTAGTTCCCACATCCCGCCTCTTCCTCCTCCTCACCTAAGTGAATGATATATTTGTCTTTCCCAACCATATCTCATAGTACCAATGATGTAGTCAAAGGATGCCTTAACCTGCAAATACAGCCATTAGTATTTAAAACAGTCTTTATACCCCAACCCCGGGACTGGCTTTGTTATTTGGCTTCAACTTCTGTGATGAAATAATATATAACTTACCACTAGTATATTAGCTGAATCTCTCTCTTCATCACAAAACCTCTTTTATGAAAAGCAAGGTCGCCAAAGTAAACATGGCCAGGTCACCTAGCAGTGGAAAGAAGGACCCTCCCATAGCCATAAACAGCATCTATTTTGCCCCTCACCCTTCAGCTCCAGATTTTTATGGGCAGTGAAAACTGGAAGGGTGTTTGTGTGTGTGAGAGAGAGACACACATACTGTATCTACAGTAAATACAATGAGATTATAGCAGTAAAAAATGAACATGCAGGAGTAAATGAGAAAGAATGTTCATTGGGTTGTAGTTGGAAAGAGGGGAATTCAATTAACAATTATTACTAGTAAATAATTGTTTATATTCCACACCACTCTCTCAACTACATCCTTACATGAACAAATGTATATGAAGCTATAACAAAGCAATGGGAAATCTGGATTTAACCAATGAATTTAGACCATTCTCTCCAAAGCTGCAAAAAAGAGTGCCAAGAAATGATAGTCCAAAGCTAGCTTTGCAAACATCCAGAAAGACAGACTAAAATCCCTCCAACCAGGAGATAAATATGCTTCCTGAGGATTGTACAAGAATAACTTCTGTAGACATCTATTGTTTTAAAGGCATCACAAATGACATTCTTCCGATATTAAGAATCTTAATCCACCCGGGAAAAATATATTTGGAAGACTTTGCACCCATTTTTGGGTCTCCAATATTAGAATCAAGGCTAGACTGTCTCATTTACACTGGTGACAGCCTGAAATAACTCTATTGGCTTCCATTGATTTACACGGTGAGAGTTCAGAATCTGGTCCAAAAATAGAAAGAGCGCTTCTTAATTTCTGGATCCTGTTGAGCTCTCTCTCCACTGTTTGTACCATGTCTAATTCATGCAATTTTCTCTGTGATTCTTCAGGCTGTAGTCGGGATGAAGGAAAAAGAAGTGCCCCAGAGATAACAACTTGTCGGAAAAGAGCAGAAAAACCAACAGATTCACTACGATCAAGCCCTAGCTTTTTTTATGGCTAAACTGCAGCTTTATCAAAGATCTTTAGAACTTTGAGTGTGTGAGGGCAGAAGGAACAATAAACTAAACTAAATTAGCCTTTTTGTCTGTGAGTTTGAGAAAGCATTTATAGCCAGAGCCTTCTAAAATTTATGATGGATTAAATATAAAAGTATAACATTTAAAATCTTCGACCTGCCTCCCTTCCCTCACCCCGTCCTAGCAATGTGTGCTTCATATCATCCAAATCAAAACTTCCCTTAGATTAGGTCACCAGAACCCAACAAAAGGCCTAAATAGATTAACATAATTTCCAGGAAACTGATAGGCCTCACTTCATCCCATTTCCCAGGCTTGTAAGGGAATCCATAAAAGCCTCCCCACCTAGATGGCCAGAGTCATTACAACAGCTTTGAGACTGTAAGCTGTATCCACCCTCAGTGATGAGCCACAGAGGCCTCCTGATGATTGTATGGAGTTCTGTTGCTCTAATCAAAACCAGAAAATTGTCTAGGGCAGAATCACAAAAAAGCTGGTGACTGAAAAATACTATCCTATGATCCTCAGTAGGACGGCAGGGGAGGACATGCTTTAATATGTTTCTTGGTGTAACAACTTGGGTATGTAGGATGAAAAATCAGAAGCTTTCAGAGTGATCCTGGAGGTCTTCGAAATTCTTCCTTGGTGACAGGTTCATTTTCCTGGTTGATCTCTAGGAAGGACAAATCTTTCCATAGAAAGAGTAGTCATTCAGGACTGGGAAAACATAAAGCAAGAGTCTTGTTTAGGATGGCACTTCATTTGACATGGTATAAGGTAGGACTTCTTAGAAAAGAGAGGAGTTCTGTGAATATAAACTATTAAGTACTTCCTTTTGCTAATATAGTTAAGCCCTAAGGATTTCCTTTTAATTGGGCTCTTAGTGCTTTTATTACAACGGGTTTTGCTTTTGTGGAGCATTTTTAGGTATTTCATCACCTAGAGTATGCTGCTGCTTCTACAGTATATTTAATAAATGAAGAGTGAAGAGAACAACCCCAAATTCAGTTACTGTAAAGGTTTACTACAAGACCCACTCATAGAAAGAGGAACCTACAAATAACAAGACAGGTGAAGACACTGCCCACAAACAGTAACACTCCCAATATGGGGTAGCCAGCAAAAAATAGTTTGCTTTTAAACATCAAGAAGAGGGCAAAATAGAAGCCTCAGTTCCAAACAGGAGCAAACTGAAGTTTAAAGAAACTCTCTTCTTTCCATCTCAGTATGCAGCAAAGAGAAAAAGGAAACAGTCTTTTGCATCTGAACAAAGAGGCAGCTCAAGGCACTTACATTTAGTATGGAGAAGAAAAGACTGAGAGGGGACATGGCAACAGTTTTCATGTACATAAAATGTTATTACAAAGAGGAGGGAGAAAAATTGTTCTCGTGAACCTCTGAGGATAGGACAAGAAGCAATGGGCTTAAATTGCAGCAAGGGAGGTTCAGGTTGGACATTAGGAAAAACTTCCTGTCAGGGTAGTTAAGCACTGGAATAAATTGACTAGGGAGGTTGTGGAATCTCCGTCACTGGATGTTTTTAAGAACAGGTTAACCAACACTTGTCAGGAATGGCCTAGTTATTATGTAGTACTGTGTTGAGTGCAGGGGACAGGACTAGATCATCTCTCGTGGTCCCTTTCAGTCCTACACTTTTATGGTTCTATGATTCTGTTATTTCAGGTGCCCAATTTGAGAACCTTAGGCTGATTGTCAGAAGTCCTTAGTGCTTAGAGGTGAAGTAATCTTTGAGTTCATTAATTTGTAGGTGCTTAGCACCACTGAAAAGCAGCTTCAAAGTGTCTCAAGCTGTTCAAACAAAATGTGTGACCACTTGAAACTCTGGGCCTAAGTTTGTCACAGACTGTGCTGGGCCAGGCCCCTTCAGACTACAGGGTCTGAACCCCAAGATTCTTGCAAGTGAATTCCAGGTAGACAAGACACAATGAACTGGGAATGTACTGTTCCAAGTAGTTTTTAAGCTGAGGTTGTCATTCTCCTGAATGACAAACATTTCAGAACCTGATGTTTCCTGACAAGTAGAAAGCAAACAACATCAAGCAGCAGTTGACACGAACAGAGAATATGATTGCTGACAGATTGCCAGACAGTGCTCTTACAGACAGGAGAAGCACAAGGGGAGAAGGATAAAACAGATGGGCAGCAGCTAGATTTTCAGTAGCTATAGCAATCTGACTCTTTTGGGAAGAGAGGAGCCAACAATGTATGCTGAGATGGGTAACCAAAATTCATGCTACAGTAGACAGATGAAGATCTAACATCCATGTACAGTTTCTACTAAAGTCTCCTTCACTCTGAGTGGCAGTGTCAGACCTTATGATGGTTCATAATATCCCTGTCTCTGACAGTACTCGTGCTTCACCCTTGATCAGACGTATTCTTCCATAAGAGCTGGTAAACACAATTATAATAAATGTCTGCAAAAGTGCTGCCTCCCGTCATATACAAGCCAAGTGCCTCAGTAACAATGAGTTGTTTTCAACTGGGCTCTTCTCCAAAATTATTCATCAGTCCTGCATCAGAATCTAAACAATAAATGCCTTAGGACTCAGGCACTGGCCAGCATTTTTGTGATCTGCTGCTACTGCACAATGCAGCTGTTCCAAATGCTGCAAAGGTACTGCAATAAATAGGCTATAAACAATCACCTATGCAGCAACACACCATTGAGGCCTTAGAAGGTTTAGATATAGGGCTCATAGTCTGTTCTTGTCAAAAGTGATTTAGATATCTTTTTATTTTTTACAGAGATGGTCCATTGCAATTTTGCAACAAGATCACAAACTGACTTGGCTGAATCTACATCCAAAGTACTTTGGTGAATACTGTATTTTCAGAATCAATGATGAGATAGGCCGTGAGCCTTTGCCATTTCAGCAAGCTCAAGAGACAACCAGCAAGAAAATATATTCACCCAACACACTTAATGCTTTCAAATACATCTCTTGCTTGTATTCGGAGCACAGAAGGCATTCTGTGAGAGCCCTCTTATGTCTCAAGTTACTGAAGAACTCCTCAAATCAAGACATTGAGACTTGAGAGTGATGTACATAACTATAGGCTTTGTCGATCATATCTGCACTGTATTAACTTCTATGGGACTTAATCATGTGCTTAAGGGCTCTCATGAATGGGATCTAGACACCCAAAGTTCTACCCCAGGAAGCACTGGGCTCAGTCTATAACCTGGGATAGATTCCCTTCTTTGGCTGTTCCAAAGTCCTGGTCAGGAACCTCAGGTGATGTGCCCAGGTTTCAAGACATAATAAGCCCCTTCCAAGATTGCCCTAAAAGGTGTACGGCATTCTTTTTTATACTCTCTACAGCAGAGTAAAACATACAATATAGGCTATAATATTTCTGTATAAAAAGAATTTTTTTTGAAGTTTTTATAAAATTAGGAAAAGTGATTACTGTCTTGCAGAACAGTGGTCTGTTTTCAAATCTATATCACTCCAAAAAAACCATCACTCCATATTCAATTGCAAGTGTCTGCAAAATTATCTTTGGGTGGTGAAAGGGAAGGAAGCACAAATGTTCTTCCAGGGAGTTTGTGCAGGAGAATCACACACAAAAATTAACCTACGCACACAGACAAAGACAGTCCTAACAAAACAAGTCCCAACGCTATTAAAATGACTTTTTGTTAGTTATATTATGATTATTACATATTTCATTACTAGATTGTCCCAAATTCCATCCCAAATTGTTTTTATTGACAAGGAGCCACAATTCTGAAAGGAAGAAAGAAAATTGTCCGTTTCTAAAGCTGTCACTCAGCCCTAACTACAGTGGAGTGAACACAGTTGTTATAAACATCTTTTACCTAGCAGATCTGCTCCTTCATCCACATCCCCGATGACTTCCGACCCTGCTGTGGAAAGTTCATGATACAGAGAGTCTGTGTTGATGCCAAAAGCTTTGTTGACAATCCCCTGTGTTGGGCTGTTGTTGGAGGAAATAAAAAGAAGGAATCTTGTTACTTGGAAATATTTTAGATAGAAGATTCCTCTCCTGAATTATCGAACAAAGTAGATCACTGCAATCAAAATACAGATATCTTTCCATTCATTCACTATAGGAGACCGTGGACTTACTATGTAAGGGATAAATATACCTTACTCCTCATATCAAGGACAAGTATCCTTCAGGTTCCTAATATGAAAGATGTACCTCCAGTGTCCCTTAGATCAGCATAGCAGGCCTAGCTCAGATCAACAGATTAATGCGAAACTCCTTTAAAAATCATATTGTTTTATATTTATTATATAAAAACCAGAATGTTTCCTACTAACTGGAGCTCCTAACTCTGATTATTAGTATTCATTTGTTTTATCGTAGATCTTGGAGACCATTCAATCCCACAATTCCATCAGTTCAGGTACATGGCTGGCACCCACTACAATGGTGGGGCCAGATAATTATTTAAAAATTGAAAACAACAACAACGTAATTTCTCCTACAGACGTGAGGGAGAAATTAGCCTGTAGGGATTTGTTTATTCTTTTAGTGAGCATGTGTGCATGGCTATATATGTGTGAGTGGACTTATTTAGGAAAAGGTAAATCAAAGAGATAAACCTTACATTTAGTATTGGAAACAGCAAGGTCTGGGATCTTTTTATCCTCAGTTGGGAGCAAGTTCCAGATTCTTGGTCTGATTCCTGTGAAAGTTCCCTTTCCTGCACACATGAGCCTCCTCCTATTTGTTGACAGTTTCACGGCTCCAATGGAACACAGGTGTTGTGGGAGGTCATGATCATTGAGGGGGATGCAACCTCTCAGGTAACCAGAGTCAATCCCATGGACTGGTTTGAATACTGGAATAAACACCTTGAACTGCATTTTACTGTATTGGGAATCAGTGCAGAAAGTGATATGTTCACAGCTTTCTGCTAAGCAGACAGATGATAATGTTCAGTACCACTGGAACTTATCTCAGGTTTTGTAGCTTCATTCCTAGATATACTACATTTCTGTAATCTAGCCTGGAGGTCATGAATCCATGGGGCACTGTGGTCAGCTGTGACTCACAAAATGAGGCATACACTGCTGGCCATTTGCAAGTCATGCCTGACCAACCTGATTGCCTTCTATGATGAGATAATTGGCTCTGTGGATATGGGGAAAGCAGTGGACGTGATATATCTTGACTTTAGCAAAGATTTTGATACGGTCTCCCACAGCATTCTTGCCAGCAAGTTAAAAAAGTATGGATTGGATGAATGGACTATAAGGTGGATAGAAAGCTGGCTAGATCGTCAGGCTCAACGGGTAGTGATCAATGGCTCCATATCTAGTTGGCAGCCGGTATCAAGCGGAGTGCCCCAGGGGTGTGTCCTGGGGCCAGTTTTGTTCAACATCTTCATTAATGATCTGGATGATGGGATGGATTGCACCCTCAGCAAGTTTGTGGATGACAATAAGCTGGCGGGAGAGGTAGATACGCTGGAGGGTAGGGATAGGGTCCAGAGTGACCTAGACAAATTGGAGGATTGGGCCAAAATAAATCTGATGAGGTTCAACAAGGACAAGTGCAGAGTCCTGCACTTAGGATGAAAGAATCCTATGCACAGCTAGAGGCCGAGGACCAACTGGCTAAGCAACAGTTCTTCAGAAAAGGACCTGGGAATTACAGTGGACTCTCATCCAACTTCTCGTCAACAGTGTGCCCTTGTTGCCAAGAAGGCTAACGGCATATTGGGCTGCATTAGTAGGAGCACTGCCATCAGATAGTGATTATTCCCTTCAATTCGGCACTGGTGAGGCCACATCTAGAGTATTGCATCCAGTTTTGGGCCCCCACTACAGAAAGGATGTCGACAAATTGGAGAGAGTCCAGTGGAGGGCAACAAAAATTATTAGGGGTCTGGGGCACATGATTTACGAGGAGAGGCTGAGGGAACTGGGCTTATATAGTCTGCAGAAAAGAAGAGTGAGGGGGGATTTGATAGCAGCCTTCAACTACCTGAGGGGGGGGGTTCCAAAGAGGATGGAGCTAGGCTGTTCTCAGTGGTGGCAGATGACAGAAAAGACGGTTACTCACCTTTGTAACTGTTGTTCTTCGAGATGTGTTGCTCATATCTATTCCAATTAGGTGTGCGCGTGCTGCGTGCATAATCATCAGAGAATTTTTACCCTAGCAACACCTGGTGAGTCGGCTGTAGAGCTCCCTGGAGTGGCGCCTTCATGGCACTGGATATATACCCCTGCCGGCCCAGTACCCCCGCAGTTTCTTCTTGCCGGCAACTCCGACAGAGGGGAAGGAGGGCGGGTTTGGAATAGATATGAGCAACACATCTCGAAGAACAACAGTGTAGAAGGGTTCGGTTGGGGTCGCCCCTCTCTGGGGTGGCTGGGAGCCAGGCCACCTCACTACTTCGGTCCGGTGAGTCGGGGAATTAGCCGGGTGAGGCAGGAAACAATCAAGGGCTCAGGCCCTCAGGCAGGGGCTGAGCAAATAGTTCAGTGATAGGCCCGGACCTGGGTCAGGGCGGGCAGCAAGCATCCAGTCGGGAGCTCAGGCCCCAGGCAGGGGGTGAGCAAATAGTTCAATATCAGGCCCAGGCCCTGGGTCAGGGCGGGGCAACACAAAGTCTGGAGCTCAGGCCCTCAGGCAGGGGCTGAGCAAAATAGTTCACTATCAGGCCCGAGCCCTGGGTCAGGGCGGGGCAACACAAAGTCTGGAGCTCAGGCCCTCAGGCAGGGGCTGAGCAAAATAGTTCACTATCAGGCCCAAGCCCTGGGTCAGGGCGGGGCCACACACACAGTCAGGAGCTCAGGCCCTCAGGCAGGGGCTGAGCCAATAGTTCAATAACAAGTCCAGGCTCCTGGTTCTGAGCGTCTGGGAAGAGGGGGAGACTGCCACCCGTGAGTGGGATGGCAGGGGGGATGCAGGCCCACCCACTCCACTGCGGAGGGCCGGCTCCAGGCACCAGCTTACCAAGCAGGTGCTTGGGGCAGCCACTTCGGAGAGAGGCGGCACATCCTGCTGTTCGGCGGCCGGTCCCTCACTCTCACTTGGAGCGAAGGACCTCCCGCCGAATTGCCGCGGCAGATCGCAATCGCGGTGGTTTTTTTGGCTACTTCGGGCAGCCAAAACCCTGGAGCTGGCCCTGCCACTGCGTCCCAGCCCGGGGCCCTAACAGCGGCGGGCAGCCTGCTGCTGTGTCAGTGGGGATCCTGGCCACAACACACTGACATCGGCTCTGGGTGTGCCGCAACCAAACTAGGGTCGGCTGCCCCCGGCCTACTTCCTACCTCCCCCTCTAGAAGTACCTGCGTCTAGTTGGTGTCCTCCACAGAATCAAGCACCATGGGCTCCTCAGGGTATTCGGCGAGCGGTAGGCTTGGCAGCTCCTCTGGGTCGCTTCTCACTGGTAGGCTTAACAGCTTCTCCGGGGTCTGGTCGTCATCAGGCCTTGACTGGTATGGCCAGTCCTCGGGTCGGTCACAGGCTGCAGGAGTCTCCCCAGCTGGAGCTAGGCCCCCAGCGTCTGGCTTCTCCAGTGGCCAGGCAGCTTTTGAGCCCTGGGGTGGGGCTTTTATACTTCCTGTCCTGCGCTTTGACCTTTGGGGGGCGGGCGCAGGCTCCAGTGGCTCCGCCCACTTTGGCATCCGGAGGGGCTCGTCCCTCTCTGGGGTGGCTGGGAGCCGGGCCGCCTCACTACAAACAGTCACAAAGGTGAGTAACCGTCTTTTCTTCTTTGAGTGCTTGCTCATATCAATTCCAATTAGATGACTCCCATGCCTTACCTAGGCAGTGGGATCGGAGTGAAGTACTATGGATTGTAGGACCGCTCTACCGAACGCCGCATCGTCTCTGGCCTGCCTAATGATGGCATAGTGCGAGGCAAATTAAGTACTGACAACCAAGTCGCGGCTCTGCAGATCTCCTGAACTGGTATGTGGGCCAGGAATGCTGCCGACGAGGCTTGAGCCCTTGTGGAGTGAGCCGTGATAGAAGGGATCGGGACACCCGCTAAATCATAGCAAGCACGAATACAAGACATGATCCATGAAGAGATCCGCTGGGAGAACACCAGGAGGCCCTTCATCTGGTCCGCTACCACGACGAAAAGCTGCGTCGTTTTCTGGAAAGACTTCGTACACTCAATGTAGAAGGCGAGAGCCCTACGAACATCAAGGGAGTGCAGCTGCTGTTCCTGACTACTGGCATGCGGTTTCAGGTAGAAAACCGGGAGGAAGATGTCTTGGTCGATATGAAAAGACGACACCACCTTGGGAAGGAAGGCAGGATGAGGTCGTAGCTGCACCTTGTCCTTATGGAAGATCATGTAAGGTGGTTCCGAGGTGAGAGCCTTGAGCTCGGAGACACGCCTTGCCTAAGAGATAGCAACGAGGAAAGCTGTCTTCCAAGAGAGGTATAAGAGGGAACATGTGGTCAACAGTTCAAAAGTGGCCCCTGTAAGCCTGGAAAGGACCAGGTTAAGGTCCCATGTGGGTACTGTCTGCCGAACCTGTGGGTAGAGGCCGTCTAGTCCCTTGAGGAACCTACCAACCATGGGGTTGGCGAAGACAGAACGGCCATTCACTCCCAGGTGGAAGGCTGAGATGGCTGCCAGATGAACTCTGATAGAAGATATCGTCAGGCCCTGCCATTTCAGGCTCAGGAGATAGTCCAGGATGAGAGGTACAGACGTTTGGGTGGGGGGCGTGTCATGGAGAGAACACCAGCAAGAGAATCACTTCCATTTAGCCATATATGTAGCCCGAGTGGAAGGTTTCCTGCACCAAACGAGAGCGGAGGAGCTCTGAGTGGCTCAGCCATGCAGCATCCATGCCGTGATGTGGAGGGACCAAAGGTCAGGGTGACAGAGGCAGCCGTGATCCTGAGTGATCAGATCTGGAAAGAGGGGCAGCGGGACTGGGGCATCCACGGAGATCTTCAACAGCGTGGTGTACCAATGCTGCCTGGGCCATGCCGGGGCGACCAGGATCAGACATGTCTTGTCCCTGCGTACCTTGAGCAAGACCTTGTATACCAGGGGAAACGGCGGGAAGGCGTAAAACAGCCAGCTTGTCCACAGAAGCAGGAAGGCGTCTGTGAGGGAGCCCAGAGAGCGACCTTGAAGGGAGCAGAATGCCAGGCATTTCCGATTGCCGTGTGAGGCAAACAGATTGACCTGGGGAAACCCCCACTTCAGGAAGATGGTATAGATCACATCTGGGCATATTGACACTCGTGGGATTGGAAGGATCTGCTGAGGCGGTCCGCCAATGTGTTCTGGACCTCTGGGAGGAAAGATGCCACCAGGTGAATGGAGTGGGCTATGCAGAATTCCCACAGTCGAATGGCCTCCTGACAAAGGGGGGAGGACCGAGGGCCACCTTGTTTGTTGATGTAGAACATGGCCGTGGTATTGTCTGTGAGGACTGCTACACAATGACCATGCAGCTGCTCCTAGAAAGCTTGACAAGCCAGACGAACAGCCAACAACTCTCGAAGAGAGATCTGACTGGGTCCAGAGACCTTGTGTCTGGGTGTCCCCGAGATGGGCACCCCATTCCAGGGCTGACACATCTGTGACAAGGGATAAGGAGGACTGAGGGGTGTGGAATGGAACTCCTTCGCACACCAGCCATGGGTCCAGCCACCATTGAAGGGAGGCCAGGACTCTCTGGGACGGTGACCACAAGGTTCAGGTTGTCTCGGCCTGGGCGATAGACAGATGCCAGCCATGCCTGAAGAGGGCAGAGACATAGCCTGGCATACCTGGTTACATATGTGCAGGAAGCCATATGGCCTAGAAGATTCAGGCACGTTCTCGCTGTTGAGGTTGGGAAGTTTTGAAGGCTCATGATGAGACTCGACAAAGTTTGGAAGCGAGCATCTGGTAGGAGGGCTTGTGCGCACCCCGAGTCCAGGACCACCCCAATAAGTTCTATTCTCTGAGTCGGTTCTAGCGTCGACTTCTCCATGTTGAGGAGGAGGCCTAACTGACGGAACATGAGCATGACTAGTTGGAGGTGAGACTGTACTTGATCCTTGGTACGTCCTTGGATAAGCCAGTAGTCGAGTTACGGGTATACCTATACACGTCGTCGATGGAGGAAGTCTGCCACAACCGCCATACATTTGGTGAACACCCGAGGGGCCGTGGAGAGACTGAAGGGAAGGACCACGAACTGATAGTGTTTGTGGTTGACAACAAAGCGCAGGAAACGTCTGTGTGCTGGATGAATCGCAATGTGGAAATACACAACCTTCATGTCGAGGGCAGCGTACCAGTCTCCAGGATCCGGGGAAGGTATGATGGTGCCCAAGGTGACCATGCGGAACTTCAACTTTACCATGAATTTGTTGAGTCCACGCATGTCCAGGATAGGCTGCAGCCTGCCCTTTGCCTTGGGGATTAGGAAGTAATGGGAGTAAAACCCCCTACCCCTTAGCTCCCTTGGAACCTCCTCAATCGCTCCCATGGCAAGGACCATCCACACCTCCTGGATGAGGAGTTGCTCGTGAGAAGGGTCCCTGAAGAGGGATGGGGAGGAAGGATGGGATAGTGGGAAAAAAGAAAATTGGAGAGAGTATCCCCTTTCCACCGTGCGAAGGACCCAACGATCCATAGTTATGAGCGACCAAGCATGGTGGAAACGGGATAAACGATTCAGGAAGGGTGGGGAAGGATCCAGAATGAGGTCCAGTACACTGTCCTCGGGCATCCCTTCAAAAGTTTTGCTTAGGGCCTGCCGAGGGTTTGGACGGACCCTGGCTCTGCCTTGACTGGTGGTTAGAGAGCTTCCTCCTGCCACCACAGCCCCGCCTCCTGTGAAAATCCTGCCTCGGCCGAGGAGGGGGATAGGATCGTTGAAGCTGGGGCTTAAAGGGTTTTCGTTGGGTAACCGGTCTGTGCATGCCCAACAATTTCATTATGACCCTTGAGTCTGAGAGATTTTGGAGCCTTCAGTCTGTCTTCTGTGAGAACAGGCCTTCGCCCTCGAATTGAAGGTCCTGTAACATCTGCTGAAGCTCCGGCGGAAAAACAGACGCTTGCAGCCAGGTGATATGCTGCATTTCAATCCCTGAGGAAAGGGTGCAAGCAGCGGAGTCTGCGGGTCTAACGAGGCCTGCAAGGAGGTCCATGCCACCGTTTTGCCCTCTTCCACTAGGGCCCCAAACTCCTCACTGGACTCCGATGGAACCAGCTCTTTGAACTTCTGCATGGAGTTCCACAAATTATAGTTATAACGGCCCAGGAGCGCCTGCTGGTTTGCGATCCTGAGCTGAAGTCCGCCCACAGAGTAGACCTTGCGCCTGAACAGATCAAGGCGCTTGGCCTCCTTCGATTTGGGTGCAGGAGCCTGTTGTCCGTGACGCTCCTTTTCGTTCACTGAGGCCACCCCCAGTGAACAGGGCTGTGAGTGATTGAACAAATAGTCATACCCCTTAGAGGGGACATAGTACTTTCGCTCCACCTTTTTAGCCCTCAGAGGAATGGACACAGGTGTCTGCCAGATTGTTCTGGCCGTGGCCTGGATGGTCCGAATGATCGGTAGGGCCACCCTGGATGGAGCCTCTGTTGACAAACCTCTATAACCTCCTCCGCTTGGAGGTTCATGTTATGTGCCACCCTACATAAGAGGTCCTGGTGGGCATGGAGGTCTACTGGAGGGGGACCCGAAATGGCCATTCCCACTACCACCTCATCCTGTGACGATTAGGAAGAGGCCACGGGAGGAAGAGGATTGTCTGGGGCCTCTTGCTGGGTTATGACCCGTGGATCGGGGCCAGCTACCTCTGCGTCTGGATCAGGCACAGGAGTTGGGAGAGGATCCGGAGGCAGGAGGGACATCCCTGCGGCCTCCATACCCCCAGAAGCAGGATGGTTGACAGTGGCCTCTGGCACTTGCGGCTCAGAAGGGGCTGAGCGAGATGCCCCGGAAGGAGCACCTTGGGCCTGGTGGTACGCCCAAGGCGTCCAAAAGGGCCATTGAGTAGACCCCTGAACAGGACCTTGTCCCTGCACCTGCCAGTGACCAGCCCCAGGGTCCAGGTAGCTGTGGTCCAAGCGGCAGCGGTCCGAAACACGGGATCCTGCATCCGATCCCGTTGAACAAGAGGCAGAACGAGAGGGCCATGGTGGTGCTAAGTGGGATTACGCTGGTTCATGACAGCACGACGTGGATCGGTGCCGCAAGGCTGGAGAGCGGCGCCGGGACCGAGACCAGTGCCGAGGTCTAGACCAGTGCCGGGATCTGGACCTTGTCTGTGACGACGACCACTGACGGGAATGGCATCTGGATCTGGACCTGCTCCTGGATGGAAACTGGCATACAGACCGGTGCCGGGAGTCTGAACGGTGCTGCGAGTATGACCGGTGCCGCGGAGAGCGAACGGCGCTGAAAACGGGAACGGGGCCAGCAGAAGAATAAGGGCTGGTTTGCCCCGTGAAGGTAACCACGCGGACCGGTGCTGGAGCCTTGGACTGTTGAGGCGATGCCGACACGGTCATGGCAATCAGATCCCTTGCAGCCGCAAAAGTATCTGTCATGGAAGGAATCTGGACCTCGACCACGCTGCGAGTCGGGGAGTCCAGGTGCACCGGACTCAATGGCTCCACCCTCGGTGCCGGAGTCAACGGTGCCGAGGCCACTGCCTGTGTTCCCTGGCTTCCGCTGTGGGATGGGGATCTGCAAGCGCATCCGGAAGAGGCAAAGTCTGTTGAGGTGGACCAGCCCTTTCCGGGGGGGCAGGAGGGGGGGGGGAGAGAAACCCCTCACCCCTAAAAACTACAACTACTAGACTAAACTACAACTATGACAACTAACACTATAACACTGTAACAACTGTGTACAAACAGCAATAAGAGCGCTAGGGAGAGTGGAGTGTTGGCTAAACTGAGCTCCACAGTTCCAACAACCGTTACGGGTGGTAAGAAGGAACTGAGGGGGCGCTGGGCCGGCTGGGGTATATATCCAGTGCCATGAAGGTGCCACTCCAGAGGGCTCCACAGCCGACCCACCGGGTGTTGCTAGGGAAAAAATTCTCCGATGATCGTGCACACGGCGCACACCTAACCCTAATTGAAATCGATATGAGCAAGGACTCGAAGAAGGCAGCGGCGCAATGGTCTCAAGTTGCAGTGGGGGAGATCTAGGTTGGATATTAGGAAACACTATTTCACTAGGAGGGTGGTGAAGCGCTGGAATGGGTTACCTAGAGAGGTGGTGGAATCTTCACCCTTAGAGGTTTTTAAGGCCCAGCTTGACAAAGCCCTGGCTGAGATGATTTAGTTGGGGTTGGTCCTGCTTTGAGCAGGGGGCTGGACTACATGATCTCCTGAGGTCTCTTCCAACTATAATCTTCTATGGTTCTATGACGTGGAGTTTTTTTTTATCTCCATGGCTATACTAGCATCTGATAGCACTGAAGAATTGGAGATAAACACCAATGCTGTGGACCAACATATTCTGAGACACACACCCTCATTAGTGGGCAGCAACAAACAGGAAGAGGACCACTTCTGGATTTACCAATTTAATAATTGAAACTTTAGGAAGCATTATGCATGTTAAAACAGCAAATCCAAGGCCCAGTAACCTCAATGTACATTGTCCTTCTAACCGGCAGCCCCTAGTCTGTCTCCTTGGTGCACAGATTTCCTTGACTAAAGGGCTCTCTCCTTGTAGCTGCATCCCTGGGGTTCTTCTCCACTCATGTTCAGACTGATTATTCTTCATCTCATCAGCCACTCTCATGGCCTACAACATACACAACTGGCTCTGCCACAGTGGTGCCTCCTGCTGTTGTTCTCAGAACATTACACATGCCTCTCACACATTCTGGCCATACCGTCCTAAGAGGAAACTTTGCTCCTCGTCCCTGCATCATCCAAATTCTTCATGCCTCCTCCCCTGTCCAGTGCTTGTCCAAATGAAGACCACTCACCATGTGCTGTTTCATAAAATACTTCCCTTTTATTGACTCTCTTCGCCATACATTCATCTAGGACAGGGGTCTCTAAACTACGGCCGCGGGCCAGATCCGGCCCGGGGCTTCCATTTGTCCGGCCCTCCAACCAATAGGGTAGAAGCGAACAGCAGAGTAGGCACCCCGAGCAGGCAGGGGGAGGGGCCACCGGCAGCAGCTCACGCGAGGCTGCAGCACAGCTCACGCGAGGCTGCAGCACAGCTGAGCTGTGCAGAGGGGTGAGTGCCTCTGGGAGCCAGTGTCCCCCTAGAAGGGGAGCCAACTAAGGGGAAAGTTGCTGCTGCAGCCGAGCAGGTACAGGGAGAAGCAAACAGGCAGGCTGCAGCAGAGTAGGCACGCCGAGCAGGCAGGGGGAGGGGCTGCCGGTGTAGTGAAGGATACTGCTCTGCTAGAAACGTGCTACTTATGGTGTACTGAGCATGCTTCACTACACCAGCAGCCGCTCGCCCGGGTTGGGTGGGGTGGAGGGTAGCTCAGCTGAGCTGTGCAGAGGAGTGAGTGCCTCTGGGAGCCAGTGTCCCCCCCAAAAGGGGAGCTAACTTAGGGGAGAGTTGCTGCTGCAACGGACCCCTGCCTCTTAGAGTAAAAATACAAGCCGATGCTTAATTACATCTCCAATAAATGGAGTAAAGAAGATGGAAATTCACAATTTTATAATGGTTAAATTTTAACTACAGCACTAATAGAACCAAACAGTATTTGTATGATACAAATGTGTGAGTTTTTAGAAATAACATTAAAAAAATTATGTGAAATAATTTTTAATGCATTGACAAATATTTTATGTGATTTCCCAGTACCTGCATCGATTAACTTTTATACCTGATTTAGAATTTAATGCAACACTGAGACAGTAAAATAGTGTTGTTTTTTAACAGTTTTGCATATATTTGCATATATTTAATTTTTTTCACAGTTGCTTTGGCACGCGAAGCCCATTAAAAAATCTAATATGACCCTCGTCTCATAAAGTTTGGAGACCCCTGATCTAGGCTATTATATGCCTGGCAGCGGTGATACACCAAAATGAATGGCCTTCAGGCAACCTCCCACTTAAGGGGAAGCTGGTGTTCTAATCAAGCATAAACCATTGAAACAGAGGATTTCACCGTAAAAATCACACATTGTCAAGTGCCAACCTATATATGGCAAACCTGAGAAGGATCTGGATTTTGAAACAGAATTCAGGGCCATCCTTTTACTAGACAATTGGCTTTTTCTCTTTTCTAACACTTCAGCCCATAAGCCCCATACCTCCTTAGTCTGTCCTCTCTCTTTTATCATGCCACCTTCCCTTCTCTCATGGGAGCACAGCAAACTGTACTGACTGAAACCTGTCCAACTGTGAATCATCTGGAGGAGATTTCTAACACAGATTTTGAGCTTGTGTTCTTCCCATGATAACAGCGAGTTTTGTGCCTGAGGGATCCTTCATTCTGCACTAGGCAGAGGAAGCAAGGATCCAATGATTGCTCTTACACCAATGTCTCCACCACATTAACATGTACCATAGTTCTATGCAGCTTTAATTACACAAGCTCTTTAACCCAGAGTCTCTATTCACTTCTCGAGAAGTTACATGAAGGAGAGTAAATAGCATATTTACAAAAGATAAAAGCAAGTACCTGTTTCCAGTGTGCTCCAGTCGGGGGTCCTGGCACATGTCCAGCTCTGGCGTAGAGTCTACGATATCCTGAACATCAGACCATTCATCACTGCTACCCATTCCTACAGAAGATAATGCACAGATAAGAGACAGATCCAGAAGAAAAGAAGGCCAACAGTTGTTTCACTCTAGGGACTGTATTCTCTGACTGGTCTTAAGCCTCTTTGGGTATCAAAAAGGATCATGGGGAGCACTCTCAAGATTGCTATGGTACCATGTGCAAGGTGTTAAAAAAGTTAGAGTGTAGATGGATTTCTAGTGAGTCACAAACTACAGCTGGAAAGGCGTGTTTCAAAATTCCTGGGTAAAGGTAGAGGTGGGATCTACCATCATGAATAGGTGTGAGAAATAGGGGATTCTTGGAAGCGTGCCAGTGGCAATACCATCAGCCAGTGGGGTAACTAGGCTGGGGTAATGAAGTACTTCTGGATATTAAACTTTTAAAATAGCTCCAGAATTCTAAAGGTAAAATTGTTTTAAATTATCAGAGGGGTAGCCGTGTTAGTCTGAATCTGTAAAAAGCAACAGAGGGTCCTGTGGCACCTTTAAGACTAACAGAAGTATTGGGAGCATAAGCTTTCGTGGGTAAGAACCTCACTTCTTCAGATGCAAGAAGTGAGGTTCTTACCCACGAAAGCTTATGCTCCCAATACTTCTGTTAGTCTTAAAGGTGCCACAGGACCCTCTGTTGTTTTAAATTAGGTCATCTTTTTTGGGTACAGTTAAGGTCAATTAAGAAAGATTCAACACCAAATAATGTCCTTTTAATCTCTCAGTAAAAACCTCCCTCTCATTTTGCAATATTATAAAAGATATAAAAACATACAGTAATTTAATTTATTATATAACAAAAATTATTAGTGTTATAAATCATGACTGAATCACTTTAAATATACTTGAGTATACAAATTCTCATGCTTACATCTGATTTAACTGTTAATTATAGTGAAATTGTGAAGTGGAAGTAGCAATGTACTGTATACATGCAACCTAATCTGTTTCTAATGTGATGCATGTTCTGGAGTCATTATTTGATGAACGAAGAAAGATGAGGCTCCAAATGACTTATAGAGTATGCAACAAATTAAACTGTTTTAGAACCCAGTCTTGAAGTTGTTCCATACAAGCAGACTCCACATAAGCAACAGGGTCTGCCTACACAGAAATTCTTGCAGGATCCAGGCCCGAGTTCATAAACAACACTAGAATTTCAACTGCACTAGATTTGGGGTTTATTGACCCTGTAAAACAGCTTCAGTGTTGGAATACAGTAACTCCACTTAAAGTCATCCCAATTAATGTTGTTTCGTTGTTACGTTGCTGATAAATTAGAGAACATGCTTGTTTAAAGTTGTGCAATGCTCCCTTATAACACTGTTTGGCAGCTGCCTGCTTTGTTCACTGCTTGCAGAAAGAGCAGCCCATTGGAGGTAGCTAGTGGGGGCTTGGAACCAGGGTGGACAGGCAGCCCCTCATCAGCTCCCCGCTCCCCTAAGTTCCCTGTGCGGCAGCCGCCCAGCAGGCTATCAATTGCCGGCAGTTCAGCTGTCCCTCCCCCCACTGCCATGTGCTGCTCCTGCCCTCTGCCTTGGAGCTGCTCCCGGGAGCCTCTTGCTTGCTGTGTGGGGCGGGGGGGGGAGAGGGGAAAGAGGGGGGGCTAATATCAGGGTGTCCCCCTCCCCCGTGCCCCTGCCTGCTTACCCCATCTCCATGGGGGGGGGGGGACACACATGACAGGGCTCAGGACGGAGGGAGCGTGCTGGCAGCAGCTGCTGTCTCAACTTCCTGGTCTACTTAAAAAGAATCTACTTAGAGAAGTTCAGCGTACTTAAAGGGGCAATGCGCATCACACACACACACACACACACACACACACACACACACACACACACACACACACACACACACACACACACACACACAGTGCGTATCTCTGTCTGCCATGCTGTCTCCCCTCCTTCCATTCGTGCTGCCTTGAAGAGTATGAGGCTACATTAACAACAATGTGCCCTTGAGGGATCAGCCAAGTTCATCATTTAGCAGTAAGGCATTCCCTGGGAAATAGCCCACCCTCTGACTCCACCACCTCAACCAAGCTTCACAATCATCATTGCTGTGTACAGTATTAAATTATTTGTTTAAAACTTATGCTGTGTATACATATATATAATATAGTCTTTTGTCTGGTGAAAAAAAATTCCCTGGACCCTAACCCCCCCATTTACATTAATTCTTATGGGGAAATTGGATTTGCTTAACATCATTTTGCTTAAAGTCACATTTTTCAGAAACATAACTACAACGTTAAGCGAGGAGTTACTGTATACAAAACCCATGATACCTTTATAGTATTCATTTCATTGCTTCAGGTTATCAATGTGCAACACTTGGCAACATTCGTCACATTTTAAGACAAAACATGGTGTGCATCTGTTGCCAGAACAGGGCTCCTTATACCAATGGTTCTCAAGTTTCTAAATTTTAAAAAAAGTTGAGGAAGATTTCCCCAAACATTGAAAATGATTATGATTTTACAAGGAAAATCCAGCCCCTCTCCACTCCTTTTGGAACACTGGACCTCGGTTTCAGAAACCTGTCTTCTCCATTCTGCTCTGATGCACTTCTATCACCCACATTTTAACTCTAGCTGCAAAAAACATACAATACTGAAATTTCAAGTCATCCATATTTGCCCCCAGCACTGAGTGCTGCTCCTAGGTTTCATTTATTAAGGACATGGCAGAAATAACAGCTGTGGCAAAAGTTTCAGCTATCAAGCTTAAACATGATCCATAAAAAGGTGTTCAGTTCCTTTGAATTGCTCTAGGGATGTATTAGGAGGAGAGTAGTAAGCAACACACAAGAAGTAATTCTTCTACTCTACTCAGCACTGATAAGGCCTCAACTGGAATACTGCGTCCAGTGGGTACCATGGTGTAGGAAATATGTGGACAAATTGGAGAAAGTTCAGAGAAGAGGAACAAAAATGATTAATGGTCTAGAAAACATGACCTATGACAAAAGATCGAAAAAAATTCTTTGGTTCAGTCTGGAAAAGAGAAGACGGGGCGGGGGGGGGAGGGGGCATGTCAGGAAAATATATCAGTGTTCACATACATAAAAGGTTGTTATAAAGAGGAGAGTGATAAATTGTTCTTATCTACTGAGGACAGGACAAGAAATAATGGGCTGAAATTGCAGCAAGGGAGTTTTAGGTTCAACCTTAGGAAAAACTTCCTGTCAGGGTGGTTAAGCATTGGAACAAATTACCTCAGGAGGTTGTGGAATCTCTAACAAAACACCTGTCAGGGATGGTCTAGATAGTACTTATTCCTCCCTCTCTCAGTGCAGGGGACTGGACTAGATAACCTATTGAGGTTCCTTCCAGTCCTACATTTCTATGATTCTAATATCTTCAACAGAGTTATAGTAGGGATGAATTAGCCTCTGTGTATTAAACTATATGACTTTAATATCCAGGCCCCAAATTCTGCCCTCAGATACATGTTGACTTCAGATGGAGTTGTATCCACATATCTGAGGGCAGATTTTGGACCCAGAAGGCTACTGAAGTGTTAATTAGGTTTGATGTTGCACGCACTCCTCTATAATAGCTTAGGAGCTCATGTCCCATTTACCCCAAATTCTAAAGTCTATTTGTGCATGGTAAAAAGCAGCCGATTTTATGCATCCATTATGGACTGACAAGAATCTTCGTTCTCAGGGTCTTTTTTTTCTGGCCCGTTCGTTCAGATACTTTCTCCTAAGCAGTTCACGTGGATCAAATTAATCCAATCCAATGCAATTCCATTAGCCTTCATGGAAATGGAAGACACTCCTCCAGGCTACATTGATGATGATTCCCCAGTACAAACTTTCTAACTAATATCCAGCAGATCTAGCAGCAATTTTACACATGACTATACTGAAAATTATTTAAAGTGCGTTGGAGCTGCAGCCCTCTGCTGCTTCCTGTAGTGGACTGCAATGTATTTGGCACGGGCAGAGGGAAGACATGCTGCAAAACAGATTTATCCTGAGTGTAAATACACTGTCACTATTGAAATTACACCAGCGATGGCCTCGTATGTTTACTACTAACTTTCTCTTGCTATCAACTTTCTCTTGCTATGAGTCAACAGTGTGACCTTGTAGCCAAGAAGGCTAACGGCATATTGGGCTGCATTAGTAGGAGCATTGCCAGCATACCGAGGGACGTGATTATTCCCCGCTACCCAGCACTGGTGAGGCCACATCTGGAATACTGCATCCAGTTTTGGGCCCCCCACTACAGAAAGAATGTGGACAAATTGGAGAGAGTCCAGCGGAGGGCAACAAAAATCATTAGGGGGCTGGGGCAAATGACTTACGAGGAGAGGCTGAGGGAAGTGGTCCTATTTAGTCTGCAGAAGAGTGAGGGGGGATTTGATAGTAGTCTTCAACTACCTGAAAGGGGGTTCCAAAGAGGATGGAGCTAGGTTGTCCTTAGTGGTAGCAGATGAAAGAACAAGGAGCAATGGTCTCAAGTTGCAGTGGGGGAGGTCTAGGTTGGATATTAGGAAAAACTATTTCACTAAGAGGGTGGTGAAGCACTGGAATGGGTTATCTAGGGAGGTGGTGGAATCTCCATCCTTAGAGGTTTTTTAAGGCCCAACTTGACAAAGCCCTGGCTGGGATGATTTAGTTGGGGTTGGTCCTGCTTTGAGCAGGGGATTGGACTAGATGACCTGAGGTCTCTTCCAACCCTATGGGACGTTGCACTCCATATGTTTTATGGAAATATGCTAATGAGTGTGAATATAATGTAACTGGAATATGCTTCATGCAAAAGGTCTCTTGTAAGGTATCATTACAAAGCTTATAATCTACTGAGTGTATTCATCCTGTATGTATGTATGTATGTATGTATGTATCATTCTTGTATGTAAAGCTAGAAATATGAAGTATTACTCTGAAGTCCTATTGTAACTATGCAAAGTGTGGGCCATTAATGGTGACTTAGGATCTTGATGGCTCCCATTAACTAGGAAGGGTAGGAACCCAGAGAGAGAAAGAATTCCCGCCTTGTGCCAAAGATATAAAAGGGGGTGGAACAGAACAAAGGTGACGGCAGTCATGAGAAAACCCCTACTTACCACCTGAGCTGGAACTAACAAGAACTGTACCACGGGAAAGGATTGGGCCCAGACTAAGAAGGAGTCTAGTCTGTGACAGAAACTTATTGGAACATCTCTGAGGGTGAGATTTACCTGTATTCAGGTTCTTAAATGTATTAGGCTTAGACTTGCGTGTTTTGTTTTATTTTTCTTGGTAACTTACTTTGTTCTGTCTGTTATTACTTGAAACTACTTAAATCCTACTTTTTATACTTAATAAAATCACTTTTGTTTATTAGTAAACCCAGAGTATAAGTGATTAATACCTGGGGGAGAAAACAGCTGTGCATATCTCTCTATCAGTGTTATAGAGGGCAGACAATTTATGAGTTTACCCTGTATAAACTTTATACAGAGTAAAACAGATTTATTTGGGGTTTGGATCCCATTGGGAACTGGGTGTCTGGGTGCTGGAGATAGGTGACTTGCTGAGCAGTTTTTGATTAAAGTCTGCAGCTTTGGGGGCATGGACCAGACCTGGGTCTGTGTTGCAGCAGACTAGTGTGTCTGGCTCAACAAGGCAGGGTTCTGGAGTCCCAAGCTGGCAGTGGAAAACGGGCTCAGAGGTAATTCCAGCATGTCAGACGACAGTCCCAAGGGGGTCTCTGTGACCAAAAACATCACACCCTAATAGTCTACGATTCTATGACAGTTCTTGCCAACCCATACAGGCCAGTGATGGAGTGGAGCCAAGACTTCTATGTCTCTCTCCCAGTGCCGATACTTATATTTACTGTGCTGGCTTAACTGACATCATTAAAATGATACTGATTTATTGGTTAGGCACCCAGTATGTAAGTACTTCTTGAGGAACTACATTGCCCTCTGCCAGCCAGGGGAGTGTGATCCTGATAGCAAGCAGGCTGCTAATATAACTACAAAATGGGATTTCAACACTGGCATCCTCAGTCAAAGGCTACAGCACAAGATTTTTCTACTGTTTTGTGGTTTCACTTTGTCAGGAACTCATTTGGGAGCTTTCAGAAGAAATTTCCTCTAAGTCAGTTGCAATAAACTTGGAAATTGGATCCATGTCAATGAATCTTTTTTTTCCCCTCCACAAAGCATCCACTGTCCAAAAAGCAAGCATAGTCCTACTATCAAGCATAAATGAGCATATCACCCACCTTTATTCCCCTACTTCCAACTGTACCCTTAATAAACAGAGAGCATTGTCTTTCAGTTGAACTAAGCTAGTTACTCCTTCAGTCCCTCCAGACCTCTTCTGGTATTTGATTTTACAATGCCCATGTATGCCTTTTATTAAAGGGGGCATGCAACAGGTTGGCTAGCAAAGAATATATACAGAAGAATACACCTGCCATACCTATGCTGACATTCCTCATCTCCTGGGTGACCTGCACTTCCATGTTCCTGCTGTTTCGCTTTTCCCGTGCCCTCTTATTGTTCTTGGCTGTTCCACTGTAGTCACTGATGGGTTGCAAACTCTCGTTTAGGGGTGTGACAGCAGCAGAGGGCACGGATGAGGTTGGTGTGTTGGACTTTGTCCCAGTGGTGCTTGGAGTGGCAGCTGCAGAAGACTGCCCAGATTCAGACATTTCATCATTTGGGCACTATGACAATACAAAGAAGGAGAAAACAGAAAGGAAAAAGTGCATCTATATGTTTCACATAATTCCATATTTACTGGATTGATGAATGCCTTGTAGCAAATTACGGAAAATGAGTACCACAAACTGAACACCCAGAGCTTATTGTGCCTGCTTAGCACTGCAAATGAACAGCAAGTTCCTGTACAGAACTCAGCAAGCAAATCCTACCTGGTATAAATACAGATCCCCCTCTTTTTTTATTACCAACACAGATGGCATTTCAGGTCTTCAGAAGTTACGTGAGATATAAGGTCTACTCATAATGGAATGTGACCTGATTTTCAAAGGTGAAAAACAGCTGCAGCTTCCCTTGACTTCACGGGGATTTATGGGTGCTCAGCACTTCTGAAAATCAGGCCAATGTCTTCCAAGATACCCAGTGCAAGAAGGAAAGCACAATCATTTCTGGAAAGCAATACAGACTTCTATGAAGCGGCTTCATAGATGCTCTGGATCCATCATTACAGTAGTTCATTGGCACAGAACTTGTTTAATAGATTTCTAATGCTACCACTTCATTTGAAGGGACAGGTAAATATTTTTGATACTAGGCAGCTGAAGTAAAGTCAGTATTCAAGCTGAAATGGTCTCACTTCACTAGTAGGGGAGAGCTACATGTCTGTATTAGCTCACGTAGAAGACAGCCAGGCATGGACCCAGGATGACAACACATGTGGTTCTCCCCAACTGGATGAAAGACAGGACTAAGAGTTTAGAAATCAAAAGATGTCATAAATAACCCCTTGAGATGTATTTCCAACCTGAAATGTGCTCAAACCAAGTCCCTGTTCAACATAAATTATGGCCCCATTCCTCATCCTACCACATCCTGAAAAACACAGGAAGCTTTCAAGAATACCACACCATTTGATGCTGCACTCCCTGCTTGTCAATTAAGAAAGCACCGTTTCAGCCGGTTCACCTTCTCATCAGTGACCAATTGGCCTCAGACTCAAATGAGATCTCCCAAGTCTTCTTGGCAGGGTTTCTAACCGTTCACCCCCACTACCTCCCAAGGCCACTTAAAGCATTTCCTGAAAGAGGATAGCAAAGTGAACTTCTAGAGCAACATATTACAATGTTTTCCAGTTGGGTGGAAAAGCTATTTGATATATACCTACCCCCCAATTTCCTTACTATAGTTATCGCCATCCCTATTTGCATCTTCTCTTCTGTGCAGTTGCTAGGAAGTTTCTGCTTCTACTTAGTTTGTTAATTACTCTTTAAAACTAGGTACTACCTTAGGCCTCACAGTCTTGGAACTGTGATGTTGTCTGCACCTCAGTTTTTTGGAAGTCTGTGTTCTACAGTCCTTCTTCCTAACAATTTCATGATGCGACAAAACAGTTCCAAGTGGGATGGGAATGAAGATAGTGAAAAAATGGCAATGTAACCCTTGGCAGCCATGCATTCTTAAAAAAAACAAAAAAAAAACAAAAAAAACAACCATACCCGTTATTGACATACTACTTTAATTAGAAAGACATTGAAGTCTCTCTGTCCATGCTCATTCAAACCAAGTGTCCTGTGCCACACCCATTTCCTGATTATTTACAGCGCAGACACTGAAATTGAATTTGTTTATTTTTTTAAAATGTTGCTATCAAATTTTATCCACTTTTTTTGCTTGACCTTTTTGGATTGTGAGCCCAAACAGCACACCCACTTCTCCTGTATGGATGTTCAGATCATCATCCTGGTGCATTAAATGGTCATTTGTGAAGCTACTTACTGATTTGGGCATCAAATTTGAAATATGGACATTTTACTTAGGCTGCTATATTTGAACATTAGACTTCTCACAACTTTTTAAAATTCCTATTCTGGATGCTTCCATTCTAATGTGCAAGGGCAAAGTATCAAATCAGAGGGTTTCGTGGACAACTCCAATGCATTGGGACTTACGTTACTTTGACAAACACCTGCCACTGCACTCCCAACACTCGGAAGCAAAGGGGCTAAAAATGCATCATTATTCAGTAAAATGTAAATAAAACCA
Organism: Chrysemys picta bellii; assembly: GCF_011386835.1. NCBI lineage: Eukaryota > Metazoa > Chordata > Testudines > Emydidae > Chrysemys > Chrysemys picta. The sequence continues at coordinate 48,792,697 of NC_088800.1, forward strand.
CATTCAAAAACACTAAACCAGCAATGCCATGGGTGCTACTCCTATTCCAAAAGCATGTCCCATGCACTGCTGCTTATTTATATAATCCTCCACTCAAAACACACTCATGGGATAACCACCATGGTCTATCACACATCGTCAGTTATGCTTCTTAATTCATAGAATCATAGAATATCAGGGTTGGAAGGGACCTCAGGAGGTCATCCAGTCCAACCCCCTACTCAGAGCAGGACCAATTCCCAACTAAATCATCCCAGCCAGGGCTTTGTCAAGCCTGTCCATAAAAACCTCAAAGGAAGAGATTCCTAGGTAACCCATTCCAGTGCTTCACCACCCTCCTAGTGAAAAAGATTTTCCTAATATCCAACCTAAACCTCCGCCATTGCAACTTGAGACCATTACTCCTTGTTCTGTCATCTGCTACCACTGAGAACAGTCTAGATCCATCCTCTTTGGAACCCCCTTTCAGGTAGTTGAAAGCAGCTATCAAATCCCCCCTCATTCTTCTCTTCTGCAGACTAAACAATCCCAGTTCCCTCAGCCTCTCCTCATAAGTCATGTGCTCCAGCCCCCTAATCATTTTTGTTGCCCTCCGCTGGACTCTTTCCAATTTTTCCACATCCTTCTTGTAGTGTGGGGCCCAAAACTGGACACAGTACTCCAGATGAGGCCTCACCAATGTCGAATAGAGGGAAATGATCACGTCCCTCGATCTGCTGGCAATGCCCCTACTTATACAGCCCAAAATGCCGTTAGCCTTCTTGGCAATAAGGGCACACTGTTGACTCATATCCAGCTTCTCGTCCACTGTAACCCCTAGGTCCTTTTCTACAGAACTGCTTCCTAGCCATTCTGTCCCTAGTCTGTAACAGTGAATGGGATTCTTCCGTCCTAAGTGCAGGACTCTGCACTTGTCCTTGTTGAACCTCATCAGGTTTCTTTTGGCCCAATCCTCTAATTTGTCTAGGTCCCTCTGTATCCTATCCCTACCCTCCAGTGAATCTACCACTTACGTATGGAATATTCTCCAGAGCCAACCAGTCCATTTTGGGACCATCCACTGCAAAACCCTTAGATACAGCCAAGATATTCCTTTTAACCTTCCAGGAACTCTACTAGACACTGCTGAGATATTCCTTCTCCCCCTCTCTACCACCAAATCTCCCTCACTCACTAGCTATCCTATAGTTCAGGGGGTGATCTCCATAACCCTTCACATACAAAAGGATACTCTCCACAGCTACCACTTACCTAGAATCAGACCTGTGAGCCTCTTAAAACTTCAAATGTGTAGCTGTGACCTCCAAAATGCATTGTCAAAGCCCAAAATTCATAGGAGTAATGTGTCACCATGAGCAGTCACAATTCTATTATTTTAACACTGAAAATACAATACATAAAAACAAACCCAAAAAGCATTAAGGACTAAATCTACAAAATATAAAATGTTAAATGTAAAAAAAAAAGGCAAAACAAAACCTAATCTAGTTACAAAAAGCAAAAAAACAATAAATAAAATAATAATAATAATAAATGATAATAATAATGAAAATGTAAAAATATTTAATAATCAGACTCTTGAAGATGAAAAATCAGTTCAGAGAGTTAGGAGAAAAGAGACCAGGCAGGTAAGCTATCAGTGTGCATCTGATAGCAGTGGAACATCAGCTATGTTCCCAACACAGAGAGAACTTAGAGCACCACAAAAGAAAAGCATAATAAAGTCAACAAAGTATTTGCAGCACTGCAATGCATTTCAACGGCCAAGCAAGAGCATTTATTAAATAACACTTAAAGCAGAAAGTACTGCCTAACGGAGAGCAATTAAGAGGTTTGCATGCTGGATACCTCCATCCCAAACAGTGAACCCATTACCCACTTAGTATCCTCCACTACCCAACACTTACTCATGCTATATCTTTTCCACAAGCTATGACTTATTCTGCTTTAGGATATCTACCTTAACAACCTATGCATCCAGGATTTTCCATAACCCACAGCCTAACCCACCCCCCAGAGGCTACCTTCCTTAAACCCAGTGCCCCATATTGAGAAACAAGCAGGGAGAACTGGAAGTCCCTGGCACAGTCAAGGAACTATGATGTGATTGGAATAACAGAGACTTGGTGGGATAACTCACATGACTGGAGTACTGTCATGGATGGATATAAACTGTTCAGGAAGGACAGGCAGGGCAGAAAAGGTGGGGGAGTTGCATTGTATGTAAGAGAGGAGTATGACTGCTCAGAGCTCTGGTATGAAACTGCAGAAAAACCTGAGAGTCTCTGGATTAAGTTCAGAAGTGTGAGCAACAAGGGTGATGTCGTGGTGGGAGTCTGCTATAGACCATCAGACCAGGGGGATGAAGTGGACGAGGCTTTCTTCCAGCAACTAGCAGAAGTTACTAGATCGCAGGCCCTGGTTCTCATGGGAGACTTTAATCACCCTGATATCTGCTGAGAGAGCAATACAGCGGTGCACAGACAATCCAGGAAGTTTTTGGAAAGTGTAGGGGACAATTTCCTGGTGCAAGTGCTGGAGGAACCAACTAGGGGCAGAGCTCTTCTAGACCTGCTGCTCACAAACCGGGAAGAATTAGTAGGGGAAGCAAAAGTGGATGGGAACCTGGGAGGCAGTGACCATGAGATGGTCGAGTTCAGGATCCTGACACAAGGAAGAAAGGAGAGCAGCAGAATACAGACCCTGGACTTCAGAAAAGCAGACTTTGACTCCCTCAGGGAACTGATGGGCAGGATCCACTGGGAGAATAACATGAGGGGCAAAGCAGTCCAGGAGAGCTGGCTGTATTTTAAAGAATCCTTATTGAGGTTGCAGGGAAAAAACATCCCAATGTGTAGAAAGAATAGTAAATATGGCAGGCGACCAGCTTGGCTTAACAGTGAAATCCTTGCTGATCTTAAACGCAAAAAAGAAGCTTACAAGAAGTGGAAGAATGGACAAATGACCAGGGAGGAGTATAAAAATATTGCTCAGGCATGCAGGAGTGAAATCAGGAAGGCCAAATCACACTTGGAGTTGCAGCTAGCAAGAGATGTTAAGAGTAACAAGAAGGATTTCTTCAGGTATGTTAGCAATAAGAAGAAAGTCAAGGAAAGTGTGGGCCCCTTACTGAATGAGGGAGGCAACCTAGTGACAGAGGATGTGGAAAAAGCTAATGTACTTAATGCTTTTTTTGCCTCTGTCTTCACGAACAAGGTCATCTGCCAGACTGCTGCACTGGGCAGCACAGTATGAGGAGGAGGTAACCAGCCCTCTGTGGAGAAAAAAGTGGTTTGGGACTATTTAGAAAAACTGGACGAGCACAAGTTCATGGGACCAGATGCGCTGCATCCGAGGGTGCTAAAGGAGTTGGTGGATGTGATTGCAGAGCCATTGGCCATTATCTTTGAAAATTCATGGCGATCGGGGAAGATCCCGGATGACTGGAAAAAGGCTAATGTAGTCCCCATCTTTAAAAAAGGGAAAAAGGAGGATCCGGGGAACTACTGGCCAGTCAGCCTCACCTCAGTCCCTGGAAAAATCATAGAGAAGGTCCTCAAGGAATCAATTCTGAAGCACTTAGAGGAGAGGAAAGTGATCAGAAACAGTCAGCATGGATTCACCAAGGGCAAGTCATGCCTGACTAACCTAATTGCCTTCTATGAGAAGATAACTTGGTCTGTGGATGAGGGGAAAGCAGTGGATGTGTTATTCCTTGACTTTAGCAAAGCTTTTGATACGGTCTCCCACAGTATTCTTGCCAGCAAGTTAAAATAGTATGGGCTGGATTAATGGACTATAAGGTGGATAGAAAGCTGGCTAGATCGTCGGGCTCAACGGGTAGTGATCAATGGCTCCATGTCTAGTTGGCAGGATAACTCACTAGCAGTGCCCCAAGCGGAGTGCCCCAAAGGTTGTTCAATATCTTCATTAATGATCTGGAGGATGGCGTGGACTTCACTCTCAGGAAATTTGGAGATGACACTAAACTGGGAGGAGTGGTAGATACGCTGGAGGGTAGGGATAGGATACAGAGGGACGTAGACAAATTAGAGGGTTGGGCCAAAAGAAACCTGATGAGGTTCAACAAGGACAAGTGCAGAGTCCTGCACTTAGGACAGAAAAATCCCATTCACTGTTACAGACTAGAGAAGAAGGCTAACAGCATTTTGGGCTGTATAAGTAGGGGCATTGCCAGCAGATCGAGGGACGTGATCATTCCCCTCTATTCAACATTGGTGAGGCCTGATCTGGAGTACTGTGTCCAGTTTTGGGCTCCACACTACAAAAAGGATATGGAAAAACTGGAAAGAGTCCAGCAGAGGGCAACAAAAATGATTAGGGGGCTGGAGCACATGACTGAGAGAACTGAGATGGTTTAGTCTGCAGAAGAGAAGAATGAGGGGGGATTTGATAGCTTCTTTCAACTACCTGAAAGGGGGTTCCAAAGAGGATGGATCTAGACTGTTCTCAGTGGTAGCAGATGACAGAACAAGGAGCAATGGTCTCAAGTTGCAATGGGGGAGGTTTAGGTTGGATATTAGGAAAATCTTTTTCACTAGGAGGGTGGTGAAGCACTGGAATGGGTTACCTAAGGAGGTGGTGGAATCTCCTTCCTTAGAGGTTTTTAAGGACAGGCTTGACAAAGCCCTGGCTGGGATGATTTAGTTGGGAATTGGTCCTGCTTGAGCAGGGGGTTGGACTGGATGACCTCCTGAGGTCCCTTCCAACCTTGATATTCTATGATTCTAAACACTGAACATTTATCTGTGTTACCTGATGGATACACTCATAGCTGAGCACTGTCAGCAAGGCACAATATTTTCTTTCCATTATAAATTGATTTCTTTGCCTGATACAAGATTAACAAATTACAAAAACATACAGTTAGTAACCTCCACTGCCTGAACTCAGAATTCAAGGTTTTTATAGTTTTATTTGAATTTCTGCTGAATTTTCCTGAAATGCAGAGAGTGAGTTATTGATAAACTGCAGACAGCTACGGGTAAGAAGCTTTTAGTCTCTGTGCTACAGAGTACAGGTTAAAACAGCAGCCTCATCAAGTCTATTAAAATGGATGCAACTCCATCTTTCTCCCTACTCTCCCCTGCAAAAGATACACACAATTGACTAAATGGAAATGGAAATGTTATCTCCATTGTCATGGGGATAAACAGTGCATGCAAGCGTTGGTTGGACTGTGTCTCCTAGCAGAGGTGCAGCACAGGCAGTAAGCAAATCAGTTTATACAAAAATGTTTGTGCCATTTCTACATCCCTCCAACCTTGATCATACCAGTGCATTGTGGGACTCTTATCCCAGTTCCCAGCACAGCTCTCCAGAACAGGTGCTTTTGGGAAATTTGCAAATTATCAAGAGATCTGAATGGTATTCTGGGCGTTTTGGCCAAGTCCTATGGTTTCCAGGGTCGGTGTTCCATAACACTTTTATATAATGTTGGGGGTGATGCTAGGGATACAGTTGCTGGGGCTCGTTGCACAATTCAGTTATTGAAAGGAGGAGCACAGCATTGTAGAATGGCGGTGGGAGGGCCAGCAGCACTAGTACAGGTGTAGTGCTGCGACTTCTTGTTCACGCACGCAGATCACCAGTGTAGACTGTGAAGGTGACATAAAGGCTTGCTCCACAGTGGCACAATGCAACCAGCTATGCCAATCACTCTATAGCAGCTGAGTGACTTGTATAAGGACACAAAGCATTTTAGATGCACTGTAGGCATTAGGTGTTGCTACCATCAGTGGTGGTGGCAGCACCTTTTTTGTCTAGTGTACATGAACCCAAAGACAGGAAGATTAAAACAAAGATCAACTTGAAAGGGCAGAGTATGGCACAGCAGCACAGTGCCCAGCCCCATGTGAGACAGAGAGACACAGTTCCAATGACGAGGCAGAAGACTGGCTCCATCATTTCTGCCACCAAATGATTCATAAACAGCATTGGATCTGGGCAAGAGGGGTGCGTAACTTCACACACACACACACACACACACACACACACACACACACACACACAAGCTCCATCAGCAGAAAACACTAACTAGCACGAATTAGAACTGACAAAAATCAGAAAGTGACAAAAAACAGGAGTTCTGTCAAAACCAGTCCTCCACCCTATGTCAAATTTATCTGCATCTGAAGGTCTATCGTCCTCCCCAGGGTTCTGTTATAAGAAAGGATCAGATGTACAAAAGGGAGAGGCTGCAAAGGGTTATGGACACATGGTGGTATCTGTCTTTATGAAGATGTGGGATGCTATTGACAGTGGGAAACCCTTGTTCCATGACAATCTATAAAACCTTGTAGCTGGAGTTGGACTGCAGCTGGCCGAGGTCACTCAAGTGCCAGTGGTCCACTGTGGGGATGATCTTGGCCCCTATCTGCCCACGTACCATTCCATCGGCAAGGGGGAAGACATTCAGAGAGTTAGGACGCTCCTTCCTGCTAAAGAGAGAAAAAGGAAGAGAGAGGAAACAATCTGTTAGCAAAACCACAGGATCCTTATGGTAAAGAAAGTTCAGAACCAACACAGTGACTCAGACACAAGGACTGAATCCCATTCCCACCCCTGAAGTGCTGAGTTAACTCCCAACTCCCACAGCCTGAATGAGAAAGCAACTGATTTACTGATTTATACCTGCCTCTGGAGATTTCCATTACTTGCATCTGAAGAAGTGAGGTTCTTACCCACGAAAGCTTATGCTCCCAATACTTCTGTTAGTCTTAAAGGTGCCACAGGACCCTCTGTTGCTTTTTACAGATTCAGACTAACACGGCTACCCCTCTGATACTTGACAACTGATTCTGTGATTCAAAATTGGGTTGTCTATTGCTAGGCTACACAGATGACCCTTATCATAGAATCATAGAATATTAGGGTTGGAAGAGACCTCAGGAGGTCATCTAGTCCAATCCCTGCTCAAAGCCACCACTGCGGACAACCTAGCTCCATCCTCTTTGGAACCCCCCCTTCAGGTAGTTGAAGGCTGATATCAAATCCCCCCTCACTCTTCTCTTCTGCAGACTAAATAACCCCAGTTCCCTCAGCCTCTCCTCCTAAGTCATGTGCCCCAGCTCCCTAATCATTTTCGTTGCCCTCCGCTGGACTCTCTCCAATTTGTCCACATCCATTCTGTAGTGGGGGGACCAAAACTGGACGCAATACTCCAGATGTGGCCTCACCAGTGTCGAACAGAGGGGAATATTCACTTCCCTCGATCTGCTGGCAATGCTCCTACTAATACAGTCCAATATGCCGTTGGCCTTCTTGGCAACGAGAGCACACTGCTGTCTCATATCCAGCTTCTCGTCCACTGTAACCCCTAGGTCCTTTTCTGCAGAACTGCTGCTTAGCCAGTCGGTCCCCAGCCTGTAGCGGCGCATGGGATTCTTTCTTCCTAAGTGCAGGACTCTGCACTTGTCCTTGTTGAACCTCATCAGATTTCTTTTGGCCCAATCCTCCAATTTGTCTAGGTCACTCTAGACCAGGGGTCTCAAACTCAAATGACCACGAAGGCCACATGAGGACTAGTACATTGGCCCGAGGGCCGCATTTACTGACCCCCTCCCCCCTGCCGCCCTCGGCCCCGCCTCTTCCCACCCCTTCCCTGCCCCCATTCCAACCCCTTCCCTGAAATCCCCACCCCAACTCCGCCCCCTCCCTGCCCCCAGGGGGTGCAGGAGGGGTGTGGGGTGTGGCGGGGGCTCAGGGCAAGGAGTTAGGGTGTGGGGTGCAGGAGGGCTGAGAGGTGCGGCAGGGGGTCAGGGTGCAGGGTGCGGCAGGGAGCTCAGGGCAGGGGGTTTGGGTGCAGGAGGGGTGCGGGGTGCAGCAGGGGTTCAGGGCAGGGGGTCAGGTTGCAAGGTGCGACAGGGGGCTCAGGGCAGGGGGTCAGGGTGCAGCAGGGGTGAAGGGCGCAGTGGGGGGTTCAGGGCAGGGGGTCAGGGTGCAGGGTGCAGCAGGGGTGCGGGGTGCAGCGGGGGGTTCAGGGCAGGGGGTTGGGGTGCAGGGTGCAGCAGGGGGCTCAGGGCAGGGGGTTGGGATGCAGGAGGGGTGCGGGATGCGGCAGGGGTTCAGGGCAGGGGATTGGGGTGCAGCAGGGGCTCAGGGCAGGGGGTCTGGGTGCAGGAGGGGTACAGCAGGGAGCTCAGGGCAGTGGATTGGGGTGCAGGAGGGGTGCAGGGTGCAGCAGGGGTGCGGGGTGCAGTGGGGGGTTCAGGACAGGGGGTTGGGGTGCAGGAGGGGTGAAGGGTGCAGCAGGGGGTCAGGGTGCAGGAGGGGTGCGGGGTGTGGCAGGGGGCTCAGGGCAGGGGGTTCAGCTGCAGGAAGGGTTCGGGGGGCGGGCTCCGGCCTGATGCGTATCGGGGGCAGGGCAGGCTCCCTGCCTGCCTGCCTGCCCTGCCCCCACGCCGCTCCACTCCTGGAAGCCGACAGAACCTGGGGAAGGAGGGACACAGGGGTGTGTGTGGCTGTTGCTTCAAGCACCGCCCCCAGCAACTCCCATTGGCCGGGAACGGGGAACCGCAGCCAATGGGAGTTGCTGGGGGCGGTGCCTGAAGCAACAGCCACACACCCCCCCGCGCCCCTCCTTCCCCAGGTTCCAGCGGTTTCCCGGAGCGGTGCGGGGGCAGGGCAAGCAGGCAGGGAGCCTGCCCTGCCCCTGGTGCACGTTGGGCCGGAGCCGTTCTAGGTAAACCTGGGGGAGGGCGGGGGGAGGGGCCGCGAGGAGCTTGCGGGTCGCAGAAAATAAGCCCGCAGGCTGCGTGTTTGAGACCCCTGCTCTAGACCCCATCCCTACCCTGCAGAGTATCTACCTCTCCCCCCAGCTTAGTGTCATCTGCGAACTTGCTGAGGATGCAATTAATCCTATAATCCAGATCATTAATCTTATCTCTTCATTAAAAGGCACTGTCAAAGTTGGGTTGCCACACAAAAATTGTTGACCTACCAGGCCAATGATCCAATTATAAATCACCCCTCTCAGGAGTGTTTCCTAGCATCAGATTGAGCCCTCCTGTGGAGAACCCATAAGAAGGGGTGAAGGGCCGGAGACTTCATAGGCTGACTTACTGACCCCTTCTGTGGTTGGAAAAGTTAGGGTTTATAGAAGAGGCTGAAGGCACAGCCACCCACTTTAAGCAGCATTTCCCCTTGGGAACCAGAAGGCCCAGTAGGGAGATATGTCACAAAGAATATAGTCCCCTGCTTCCTCCTCCTGCCCCAAATATAGTGGAGCCTTGACCCCACTGAGCTCTGACAGAGTGGCCTTCATGGGGTCCCAGGAACAGGCAACAGTAGAGGTGGCCCTCCCACTTCACCTTCTGTCTTTCTCATCTCAGATCTGAGTCTGCTCCAATTACAATCCAGCCTCAGATATTTTACTATATATAATCAAAATGTATGATTTCAGGTGTTAAAACAGGAAAGCGGCAACTACATGCAGTTGTCACCAATCCATGAAACATACGAGTGTGTCATCACCCCTACTGGTATATACATTAAACTGGTTAATGTACATGACAGTTCCTTCTATTGGTACGTAAGAGAGCCAGTCAAACTGCTGCTTTAGCACATCAGGCAGAGGCTTGTGTTTTCAAGAGCAGAAGATTCAGAGGTTGAATCCAAAAACCAAATGAGCCCAGTGTGTTGAGGTGATCAGAGTGTCTGTGTTTACTGTCCTAGACTGTTCTGAGGGGCTTCTGCATTCTCCCAAACCTATAAACCTGCCTTACCACACACTGGCAAAACGTTGACACTGTCTGAGTGGAACATATACAGTAGAATTCTGTTTATCTGAGCCTCCATTATCCGGCTCTCCGTATTAACTGAAATGGGATGACAGCTCAAGCCCTGGGCAGCGGGGTTTGAGCTGTCAGCCCCCTATCTCCTGAAGTCTGAGACCTGCCATCTGGGGGTGAAGCCCATTCTCTGGATTATCTGGATTTTTGGTGATTTGATCTGGCCCTGGTCCCAATTATTTCGCATATATGGGGTTTCACTATAATGTGTTTCATTCTCAGTACCTCCCAGAATGTACCTCAACTCACTACCTTGGAGCATAGCCTGGAAAATGGAATTCTGTGATCTGAATTTGTCTGATCAGATAAATAACCATTTCATTATTATTTTAAAATTTTAGAACTTTATTGGGAGAGCCTCCTGATTTCCAAGTCGAAGTAATTTAGATCCTCATTGAGTAGATGCACCTTTAAACTTCCCTGGGGACTAGGCTGGTGGAAAATCAGACCCAGGATTGGGGAGGTGCTACAAACTCCTTTGTAGTTCACTTTCCCTCCCCAGCTGGGAATCTGGGCCTCTGTTCTTTTGTTTAGCATAGTCTACTGTGAAGTACTGGGCACGCTTACAATGCTATCTATGCCCTGGTCTACACTACGAGTTTAGGTCGAATTTAGCAGCTTTAGATCGATTTAACCCTGCACCCGTCCACAGGACAAAGCTGTTATTTTCGACTTAAAGGGCTGTTAAAACTGATTTCTGTACTCCCCCCCACGAGGGGATTAGCACTGAAATCGACATTGCCGGGTCGAATTTGGGGTAGTGTGTATTAGCCTCCGGGAGCTATCCCAGAGTGCTCCATTGTGACCGCTCTGGACAGCACTCTCAACTCAGATGCTCTGGCCAGGTAGACAGGAAAAGGCCCACGAACTTTTGAATCTCATTTCCTGTTTGGCCAGCATGGCGATCTGCAGGTGAGTGCAGATCTCATCAGCAGAGGTGACCATGATGGAGTCCCAGAATCGCAAAAGAGCCCCATCATGGATCGAATGGGAGGTACGGGATCTGATCGCTGTATGGGGAGACCAATCCGTGCTATCAGAACTAAGTTCAAAAAGATGAAATGCCCAAACATTTGAAAAAAATCTCAAAGGGCATGAAGGACCAAGGCTATAACAGGGACCCGCAGCAGTGCTGCGTGAAACTTAAGGAGCGGAGGCAAGCCTATCAAAAAAACAGAGAGGCAAACAGCCGCTCCGGGTCAGAGCGTGTAGTAGTTCCGGGGTGGGGCTCGTCCCTTCCTGGGGCGCCTGGGAGCCAGGCCGCCCCGCTACAAAGCGAATAACAGTTAGGGCCCCGACCTTTGGGTAGGGGCTAAGCACACAACTGATAGTTCAGAGCTCAGCCTTTGTGCAGGGACTGAGCACACAATTAACAGTTCAGAGCTCAGGCCCTTATGCAGGGGCTGAGCACACAATTGGCAGTTCAGAGCTCAGACCCTTATGCAGGGGCTGAGCACACCATTAGCAGTTCAGGGCTCAGACCCTTATGCAGGGGCTGAGCACACAATTGGCAGTTCAGAGCTCAGGCCCTTATGCAGGGGCTGAGCACACAATTGGCAGTTCAGAGCTCAGGCCCTTATGCAGGGGCTGAGCACACAATTGGCAGTTCAGAGCTCAGGCCCTTATGCAGGGGCTGAGCACACAATTGGCAGCTCCGGCCCTGGGTCAGCAAACCAATAGTCAGTCAGTGGCCCAGGCCTTGTAGCAGGGGCTGGGTCAGTTTGGGTTAGCCCAGGCCCTAGGTCAGGGCGGGGCAGCCAACAAATAGTCTGTCAGAGGCTCAGGCCCCTTGGACAAGGAGGAGGAGAGACTGCCACCCGGCGCGGGGTGGCAGGGGGGAACACAGGCCCACCCACTCCACTGTGTTCCAGCCCGGGGCCCTATCCGCAGCAGTCCGTCTGCCGCGCAGTCAGTGGGGATCCTGACCGCAACACACTGACATGGGTTCGGGGTCTGCTATCCCCGGGCCACTTCCCATCTCCTCCTCCATGGGTACCTGTTCCTCCTGAGTTCCGTCTGATGGGTCGCAGATCATGGGCTCCTCCGGGCCCCGAGCAGCAGGTGGGTTTGTCGCTCCCTCTGGGCCCTCGGCGGGGGGAAGCTCAGACCGCTCCTCAGGATACCGGGCTCTCGGCAGGCTCGGCCAGTCCTCCTCAGGGTACCGGGCTCTCGGCAGGCTCGGCCAGTCCTCCTCAGGGTACCGGGCTCTCGGCAGGCTCAGGTCCGCGGGAGCTCGGGTACCAGCGTCTGTCCTCTCCAGCTGCCGGCTAGCTACTGAGCGCTGTGGCCTGGCCTTTATATTTCCTGTCCCGCCCCTTGACTTCCGGGGGGCGGGGACAGGCTGCGGTGGCTCCGCCCACTCTGGCGGCTGTTCTGGCTCGTCCCTTCCTGGGGCGCCTGGGAGCCAGGCCGCCCCGCTACACGCCCCCCCCTCAAGGCTGGCTCCCGGGTACCGGGGCCAGACCCTTCCATACCTCCTAGGCGGGAAAGGAAGTCGGCGTTCGCGTGGTCTCTCCCAGCCCGATGGCGAACGGTGAAGGCATAAGGTTGCAGCGCTAAGTACCACCGCTGTAGCCGCATATTATGGTCCTTCATGCGGGCCAACCACTGGAGAGCAGAGTGGTCGGTGACCAAGATGAAAGGGGCTCCTAGGAGATAGTACCTCAGGGCGTCGCAGGCCCACTTCGCGGCTAGGGCTTCCTTTTCCACCACTGCATAGTTCTTTTCCCGGGGGAAGAGCTTCCGACTGATGTAAAGGACCGGATGCTCTTCGCCGCCAACCTCTTGGGAGAGGACTGCCCCGAGACCCACCTCCGAAGCGTCGGTTTGCAGGATGAAGGCCTGCTTGAAATCGGGGCTATATAAGACTGGCTCTTGACAGAGGCTTGTTTTGAGGGTTTGAAAGGCTTTGTCACACTCGCGGGTCCAGACCACTTGCCAGGGGCTTTCCTTCGTCAAGAGTCCCATCAAGGGGGCTGCGATCGCCGCGAAGTGGGGAATGAAGCGTCGATAATACCCCGCTAGCCCCAGAAACTGGCGTATCTGCCGCTTCGTGGTGGGCGGGGGGCAGGTCGCAATGGCCTACACCTTGTCCACCAGTGGTTTCACCTGTCCGTGCCCGATAGCGTACCCCAGATACTTAGTTTCTTGTCGGCCGATGCAACACTTCTTCGGGTTGGCTGTTAACCCGGCGGCCCGCAAGGACCTCAGGACAGCTGCAACCTGTTCTAGGTGGTTTTCCCACTGCGGGCTGTAAATGACTACGTCGTCCAAATAGGCCGCCTCGTAGTCTTGGTGGGGTTGGAGGAGGCGGTCCATCAGGCACTGAAACGTGGCCGGGGCTCCATGGAGGCCGAAGGGCATTCGAGTAAACTGGTATAGGCCCGTAGGGGTGGCGAACGCAGTTTTCTCCCTGGAAGTAGGATCCAGGGGGATTTGCCAATACCCCTTGCTGAGGTCCAGGGTCGTGATGTAACGAGCTCCTCCTAACCGGGCCAACAGCTCGTCTATCTGGGGCATGGGGTAGGCATCGAACTTGGAGATGGCATTCACACGCCTAAAGTCGATGCAGAACCGTTGGGAGCCGTCGGGCTTCGCCACCAACACGATTGGGCTTCGCCACTCGCTGTGCGATGGTTCAATCACGCCCAGGTCCAGCATCGCCCGTACCTCCTCATCCACGGCGCCTCTCCGGTGATATGGCAAGGGTCTGGTCGCGCCGCGAATCACCACCCCCGGTTCCGTTTGGATCCTATGGTACACCAGGGAGGTGGCTCCTGGTTGGGCAGTAAAGGTGTGACGGAACGCTCGTAGGAGGCACCGGGTTTGCTTGAGTTGCTCCTCCGTCAGGGTCTCCCCAAGTTGGGGTTCCTCCGGGTCCCGGGTATGGGCTACCTGGGACCCTAGCTCGGGCTCTGGTGGGTAGGGGTTAATCAAAAGCCCTTCCCGTTCCTGCCAGGGCTTGAGCAGGTTGATGTGGTACTGCTATATCCGCTTCTTCCGGTCGGGCTGGTCGATCTCATATGTAACCGGGCCCACTTTCCGGACCACCTCATATGGTCCTTGCCAGCGAGCCAGAACCTTCGACTCACTGGAGGGGAGAAGGAGTAATACCCGGTCTCTGGGTAAGAAGTCCCGTGTTTGGGCGTCCCGGTTGTAGGCCTGGGCTTGCGTCTCCTGGGCGGCTTTCAAATTCTCTTGGGCCCGGTCTCCAGCCTGCTTAAGACACTCCTGGAGCTGGATCACGTACTTTAAGAGGCCCTGGGCCGGTGAGGGGGTTTGCTCCCAAGTTTCCCTCACTAGGTCCAATAGGCCTCGCGGTCGATGGCCGTAGAGCAGTTCGAACGGCGAGAATTTCGTCGACGACTGGGGGACCTCTCGGACCGCTAGGAGCAAGGGTGGGAGTAGGCCAGGGTCGCTGGTCGGTGGCGGAGGACCCAGGCCCGCCCCCGTGGTGGAAGAACATGGGTGAACTGCTCTAGCAGCACCTGTTCCATTACCTCCTCCGATGTTCGGTGCTCGGGTTGTAACTACCGCTTGCAGGTTTCCCGGAGTTCCTGGGCCACCTGCCGAGGTCGGGCCCCCGTGGGGTAGGTCAGACTCCTAAACCGCTGGCGGAAAGTCTCGGGGCTCACATCCAGGGCATCGAGAATGGCAGCCTTTACTTGGCTGTAGTCTTGGGCGGCTTCCATCGACAGGCCTCGGTAGACCATCTGCGCCGTCCCAGTCAGGTATGAAGCCCATAGCTCCGGGGCCCAACCGGCGACGACGGCCACCCGCTCGAAGGTGACGAGAAAGGCTTCAGGGTCATCACCGGGGACCATTTTTGTCAGCCGGATCGGGGGGCTGGGCCGCGTAGTCCCGGCTGCGCCTCCAGGCTGTGCCTCTCCGGGTCGGGCCAGCGCCGCTGCGAGTTGCTGGAGACACTCCCGCTGGAACTCCTGCTGCTGGGTGACCAGGTCTTGCACGAGCTGGTTCCGCTGAGTTCCAAGCTGCTCCATGAGCTGCTGCTGCTGTTGCAGCTGTGCGGCCTGCTGCTCCCTTTGCTGTTGCAGCTGGGCCGCCTGCTGCCGCTCCTGGGTTTCTGTCACCAGGGCCAAGAGCTGGGACAGATCCATTTCTCGGGAGGGGGATCTTTCTCCCCTGGTCCCTCCCTCCCCGGAGTCGAGGGTTCGCGCCCACATCCTGGGCGGATCTCCTGCCTGGCTTGCCACGTGTAGTAGTTCCGGGGGGGGGGGGGGGGGCTCGTCCCTTCCTGGGGCGCATGGGAGCCAGGCCGCCCCGCTACAAAGCAAATAACAGTTAGGGCCCCGACCTTTGGGTAGGGGCTAAGCACACAATTGATAGTTCAGAGCTCAGCCTTTGTGCAGGGACTGAGCACACAATTAACAGTTCAGAGCTCAGGCCCTTATGCAGGGGCTGAGCACACAATTGGCAGTTCAGAGCTCAGACCCTTATGCAGGGGGTGAGCACACCATTAGCAGTTCAGGGCTCAGACCCTTATGCAGGGGTTGAGCACACAATTGGCAGTTCAGAGCTCAGACCCTTATGCAGGGGCTGAGAACACAATTGGCAGTTCAGAGCTCAGACCCTTATGCAGGGGCTGAGCACACAATTAGCAGCTCCGGCCCTGGGTCAGGGCGGGGCAGCAAACCAATAGTCAGTCAGTGGCCCAGGCCTTGTAGCAGGGGCTGGGTCAGTTTGGGTTAGCCCAGGCCCTAGGTCAGGGCGGGGCAGCCAACAAATAGTCTGTCAGGGGCCCAGTCCCCTTGGACAAGGAGGAGGAGAGACTGCCACCCGGCGCGGGGTGGCAGGGGGGAACACAGGCCCACCCACTCCACTGTGTTCCAGCCCGGGGCCCTATCCGCAGCAGTCCGTCTGCCGCGCAGTCAGTGGGGATCCTGACCGCAACACACTGACATGGGTTCGGGGTCTGCTATCCCCGGGCCACTTCCCATCTCCTCCTCCATGGGTACCTGTTCCTCCTGAGTTCCGTCTGATGGGTCGCAGATCATGGGCTCCTCCGGGCCCCGAGCAGTAGGTGGGTTTGTCGCTCCCTCTGGGCCCTCGGCAGGGGGAAGCTCAGACCGCTCCTCAGGGTACTGGGCTCTCGGCAGGCTCGGCCAGTCCTCCTCAGAGTACCGGGCTCTCGGCAGGCTCAGGTCCGCGGGAGCTCGGGTACCAGCGTCTGTCCTCTCCAGCTGCCGGCTAGCTATTGAGCGCTGTGGCCTGGCCTTTATACTTCCTGTCCCGCCCCTTGACTTCCGGGGGGCGGGGACAGGCCGCGGTGGCTCCGCCCACTCTGGCGGCTGTTCTGGCTCGTCCCTTCCTGGGGTGCCTGGGAGCCAGGCCGCCCCGCTACAGAGCCCCAGACATGCCGCTTCTATGATGAGCTGCATGCCACTCTAGGTGGTGCAGCCACCACTACCCCACCCCTGTGCTTTGACTCCGTCAATGGAGTAGCACGCAAGAGGGATGCGGGTTTTGGGGACGAGGAAGATGATGAGGAGGAGGTTGAAGATAGCTCACAGCAAGGAAGCGGAGAAACCGTTTTCCCCGACAGCCAGGAACTGTTTCTCACCCTGGACCTGGAGTCAGTACCCCCCGAACCCACCCAAGGCTGCCTCCCGGACCCGCCAGGCGGAGAAGGGACCTCTGGTGAGTGTACCTTTGTAAATATTATAATGGTTTAAAAGCAAGCGTGTTTAATGATTTATTTGCCCTGGCATTCGTGGCAATATTGCTACTGGAAAAATCTGCTAACGTGTCTGGGAATGGAGCGGAAATCTTCCAGGAACATCTCCATAAAGCTCTCCTGGATGTACTCCCAAAGCCTTTGCAAAAGTTTTCTGGGGAGGGCAGCCTTATTCCTTCCTCCATGGTAGGACACTTTACCACGCCAGGCCAGTAGCACATAGTCTGGAATCATTGCATAACAAAGCATGGCAGCGTATGGTCCCGGTGTTTGCTGGCATTCAAACAACATCCATTCTTTATCTCTTTGTGTTATCCTCAGGAGAGTGATATCATTCCTGGTCACCTGGTTGAAATAGGGTGATTTTATTAAGGGGACATTCAGAGGTGCCTGTTCCTGCTGGGCTGTTTGCCTGTGGCTGAACAGAAATGTTCCCCATTGTTAGCCACGTGGTGGGGGGAGGGGTGAAGCGATCATCCCAGAGAATTGGGTGTATGTGTGTGTGTGGGGGGGGGGAAGGGGGTTAGTTGGGTTTGTGCTGTATGTTAACCCGAAAACCACAGCCCCTCTTCCTTTTAAATGGCCAACCCAACGGCTGCTTGGTATGGGAAATGAGGGTGCTGCTCTTTGAAACCATTCTCACATGTTATGAAGATTAAAGAAGCCAAAAGACTGTGTCTTACCATGGCTGCCTGCAAGCCAAATTCTGTTGCCCAGCCCTGCATGAAAGATCTCTCACACCAAACTGGCATACCCTCAATAAGAGGCAAAATGCAACCTTGTACCGAAAACACATGTGCTATGTAATGTTAACAGCAAGGTTTACCATGAAAGAGTCTACCCATTGTTCTCTAAAATGTGTCTTTTTAACTACCACTCTCCCTTTTTTTCCTCCACCAGCTGCAAATGTTTCAACGCTCACACTATCTTCTCCTTCCCAGAGGCTAGCGAAGATTAGAAGGCAAAAAAACTGCACTCGCGATGAAATGTTCTCTGAGCTCATGCAGTCCTCTCACACTGAAAGAACCCAGAAGAATGCGTGGAGGCAGACAATGTCAGAGTCCAGGAAAGCACATATGAACTCGAGGACAGGTGGTGGGCTGAAGATAATAAGTGGCGGGCTGAAGATGATAGGTGGCGTCAGCTTGGTGACAGAAGGCAAGAGGCAATGCTGAGGCTACTGGAGGAACAAACTGATATGTATGGTTGAGGTTCAGGAAAGGCAGCTTGAGCACAGACCGCCGCTACAGCCCCTGTGTAATCAACCGCCCTCCTCCCCAAGTTCCATAGCCTCCTCACCCAGACGCCCAAGAACACGGTGGGGGGGCCTCTGGGCACCCAACCACTCCACCCCAGAGGACTGCCCAAGCAACAGAAAGCTGACATTCAATAAGTTTTAAAGTGCAGTGTGGCCTTGACCTTCCCTCCTCCCCCAGCCCTCCCGGGCTACCTTGGCAGTTATCCCTCTATTTGTGTGATGAATTAATAAAGAATGCATGAATGTGAAGCAACAATGACTTTATTGCCTCTGCAAGCGGTGATTGAAGGGGGGAGGGGAGGGTGGTTAGTTTACAGGGAAGTAGAGTGAACCAAGGGGGGGGGGGTTCATCAAGGAGAAACAAACAGAACTTTCACACCGTAGCCTGGCCAGTCATGAAACTGGTTTTCAAAGTTTCTCTGATGCGCACCGCGCCCTCCTGTACTGTATTAACCGCCCTGGTGTCTGGCTGAGCGTAATCAGCGGCCAGGCGATTTGCCTCAAACTTCCACCCCGCTATAAACGTCTCCCCCTTACTCTCACAGATATTGTGGAGCGCACAGCAAGCGGTAATAACAATGGGAATATTGGTTTCGCTGAGATCTATCTGAGTCAGTAAACTGCACCAGCGCACTTTTAAATGTCCAAATGCACATTCTACCACCATTCTGCACTTGCTCAGCTTATAGCTGAACAGCTCCTGACTACTGTCCAGGCTGCCTGTGTATGGCTTTATAAGCCATGGGAGCAAGGGGTAGGCTGGGTTCCCAAGGATAACTATAGGCATTTCAACATCCCCAACGGTTATTTTCTGGTCTGGGAAGAAAGTCCCTTGCTGCAGCTTTTGAAACAGACCAGAGTTCCTGAAGATGCGAGCGTCATGTACCTTTCCCGGCCATCCCATGTTGATGTTGGTGAAACATCCCTTGTGATCCACCAGTGCTTGAAGCACCATTGAAAAGTACCCCTTTCAGTTTATGTACTCGCTGGCTTGGTGCTTTGGTGCCAAGATAGGGATATGGGTTCTGTCCATCACCCCACCACAGTTAGGGAATCCCATTGCAGCAAAGCCATCCACTATGACCTGCACATTTCCCAGAGTCACTACCTTTGGTAGCAGCAGCTCAGTGATTGCGTTGGCTACTTGCATCACAGCAGCCCCCACAGTAGATTTGCCCACTCCAAATTGATGCCTGACTGACTGGTAGCTGTCTGGCGTTGCAAGCTTCCACGGGGCTATTGCCACTCACTTGTGAACTGTGAGGGCTGCTCTCATCTTGGTATTCTTGCACTTCAGGGCAGGGGAAAGCAAGTCACAAAGTTCCATGAAAGTGCCCTTACGTATGCGAAAGTTTTGCAGCCACTGGGAATCGTCCCAGACATGCAACACTATGCGGTCCCACCATAGTGCTTGTTTCCCGGGCCCAGAATCGGCGTTCCATGGCATGAACCTGCCCCATTAACACCATGATGTCCATATTGCCGGGGCCCGTACTTTGAGAGAAGTCTGTGTCCATGTCCTCATCACTCTCGTCACCGCGCTGCCATCACCTCCTCGCCTAGTTTTGCTTTTGCAGGTTCTGGTTCTGCATATACTGCAGGATAATGCACGTGGTGTTTACAGTGCTCATAATTGCGGCGGTGATCTGAGCGGGCTCCATGCTTGCCGTGCTATGGTGTCTGTGCTGAAAAAAGGCGCAAAATGATTGTCTGCTGTTGCTCTGATGGAGGGGCGACCGATGACATGGCTTACAGGGTTGTTACACAGAATGGCCCCCTCAAGGATTGAACTCAAAACCCTGGGTTTAGCAGGCCAATGCTCAAACCACTGAGCTATCCCTCCCCCCCACTATTCATTGAGGGAGGGAGGGAAGGAGGGGGGGGAACAAATGAATACAAAACAAATCTGGTCTCTTTATTGTTTTGATCCACTCCATCTCTCTTATAGATCTTAGGCTGGCAGCAGATGGTGCAGTACGACTGCTGGCCATCGTCGTCTCCCATTTATGTCCAGGCACCCCCGACCGACCTCACCGAGGCTGGCCAGGAGGAACCAGGAGACAGCAGCAGATGGTACAATAGGGCTGCTAACCGTCTTTGCTAACTTGCAAAGGCAAGGAGTTGCTGCTGTGTAGCACTGCAGTACCGCATCTGCCAGCAGCACCCAGGAGACATACGGTGACAGTGAGCTGGGCGGGCTCCAACCTTGCCGTGGTATGTCGTCTGCACGGGTAACCCAGAAAAAAAGGCGAGAAACGATTTATTGCTGTTGCTTTCACAGAGGGGTGGGGGGGCTGACGACATTTACCTAGAACCACCCGCGACAATGTTTTTGCCCCATCAGCCATTGGGAGCTCAACCCAGAATTCCAATGGGTGGCGGAGACTGCGGGAACTGTGGGATAGCTACCCACAGTGCAATGCTCCAAAAGTCGATGCTAGCCACGGTACTGTGGACACACTCCACCGACTTAATGGTCTTAGGTGGGGACACACACAATCGACTGTATAAAATTGATTTCTAAAAAATCGACTTCTATAAATTCGACCTAATTTCGTAGTGTAGACATACCCTATGTAATAAGCTGTGGCTTCCAAACAGAAATCTCAAGAGACTGCGTAATGGACAGTGATGTAACGGCTTTATCAGCATGTTTTTGGGAAGGCTGCATTGCTCATGAGTGGCAAAGTTATGCAAGGGGGGAGGGAATAGCTCAGTGGTTTGAGCATTGGCCTGCTAAACCCAGGGTTGTGAGTGGGGCTGGGGATGAGGGGTTCGGGAGGGGGCTCAGGGCTGGAGCAGAGGGTTGGGGTGCAGGGGGGTACAGGCTCTGGGGTGGGGCCAGGGATCAGGGGTTTGGAGTACATGGTGCCCTGGGGCTGCAGTGGGGAGAGAGGACTCCCCCCAACCCTCTCTCACCACAGCAGCTTGGGGCCGGGGGAGAGGCGCCTCAAGTGTCTTTTTAAAAACACCACCAGCTGTGGTCAACCCATCACCAGAATTATTTGTCTAAGGGGCAGGATGAGGAGACAAACTGATCAACAAATTGGTATTAAGACTTAACAGAAAAAAAACCAACAACAAGCATACAGGCTTGTTGGAGTTAATACATTAAAGGCAGGGCAGGAATAAAGGGTCAGTCTTTTCCTATCAAATACAGACATGCTTCCTTTCTCAGGCAGGCTCCATGATGATTCTGTAGAACATTGCTCCTATACATGGAGAACATTTCATCAGGGACACAGCCAAGAGACCATTATAACTGCTCCACTTGTGACCTGCGTGAAGTGATTGTAATGGAACCTGAGGCCCCTGAGACATGAGCAAATGCACTAACACAGTAGCTGACGCAATAGGTTAAGGAGTGAGCAGGCAGCCTGGAAAGAGAGATTTAATTTCCTTATGGAGAAAAAAAAAGAAAACACCCTGTAGCTCCATTCTCAGCATTGCTCATATGAAAGCCAGAACATGCTGTGCTGATTTGTCAGTCCATTGTGCTGCCATGACAGCTTCTGATAAGGCAGGGAAACTGTGCTGGTTGGTAGCTGCTGCTCGCTGTGTCCCATCTGGGATTGGCAGAGGGCTGGGAGGGCATTTCCCAAGTAGCCTAGCAAAGAATTTTGGGATGCTGCTTTTTTCCCAAACAACCTGCATTATAATCTGGGCCTGTGGCTCCCATTATTCATAAATGGACATTTCACAACAGATGGAAGAATCCTCTGATACAGACAGCACATAAATGATATCAGATTCACAGCTACATTGATTTGGTTTTGTTTTAGAACTGTTACCCAAAAGGAGTCATTCTAAAATGTCTGCTACTTTCTAATGTTAGCAGACACTATAGTTCTGGAGACAATTTTCCAATATTGTACAGTTAAAGATGAGTTGTTGCCTATCTATACAGTATCTTTTGCATACTCACCACATTAGTGATGGCCATAGTCATGTGATAAACTACATTCATCACACACCTCTGGCTGCCTCACCTGCATTCTGCCCACTAATCATAGAGTCATAGAATATCAGGGTTGGAATGGGCCTCAGGAGGTCATCTAGTCCAACCCCCTGCTCAAAGCAGGACCAATTCTCAACTATCCCAACTTGGCACACAAGCCAGGACATTATACTCCCAGCAGTCAGACAGCTGTTACTCAACCCCAATCTCCAAAGTGACAGTTTAAAAAAAATGCTGTAATAGGATTTACCTTTTCCTCCATGACTGGCGATGACTGCAGTGACAAACATAGCAGCCAAAACAGAGTGGCAACCGCACAAGAAGCGAGACAAGAAAACAACCATTAGAGAGCAAAAAGTCATGCAAGAACATGTATGTGTATGTGCTCACATAAATACACACCTGAGCAGTAATGGAGACACTTACAGCCTCATAAACATGCAGCCATACAGCAGACACATTACATACAATCATTCATAATCACACAATGTGGAAACACATATTCTCTCTCCGTATGTCTCTTGTGCATACATGTACACACTATTCTGTGCTTATACAAACTTCAGTCATAGTGACAAGCAAACATACCAAGTGTATGTATGGGCTCACACAAATATGCCCCTATCTAGCATATCACACAAAACGCACCTGTGACACTGCACCCCATATTCTTCACAGTGATATTATTATGATTATGACATAATTATGATGTATGTTATGCAAGCTAAGTCAGGTGAAGTGTCACTGGAAAAGTTACGATTTGCTTAACATGATTATCCTATTTGTATGCATGTAGCATTTTTGTGTCTCAAGTTATGAATACTGACTATGTATCTGTATTTCAAATGTAGTTACACCTGGGTAACACCCACTAGACAAGATGCATTCAGTCTAGATAGTGGGTGGGGAAGGGCCTATTCAGGGCAAGGGGCCATTAGGAAAAATTAATAGGCCTTAGGAGAAGCTTATCTCCCACTTGGTGAGCCTTCCTGTGAACGCTACAGACAGGCTCCAAGTAATGGCTGCTATAACTCTATGAGGACATGTGATGAGACCACACGTCTCTGGACTCCACCTTGGGATGTCAGTCACAGACTGGTATGGGACCCAAGCTTTGGGAACAAAGGGTTTCCGCCATATGCAAAAGCTATATAAGGCAGGGAGTGACATCATCTGGGGTTCTTCACTCCACAGACAAGAAGGCTCCTGGAAACACCTGAGGAACAAAGATTGAACTGGGGGAAGTGCTGGACCCAGTCATGCACACCTGGGGAGCTGGGAGTTGCATTACTCCTGGGGGAATTATGCACCACTGCGCGTGCACAGAATTCATGTCCCCTGCAGATTTTTTTGCTTCCCTGCAGAAAAATGACTTTCTGACAGGGAAGTAAAGGGAAGCTGCAAAAGCAATCATGCACCACTCCCCAGCTGCGCAGGTACATTGCTTCAGGCACCTGGAGCAGCCGGCAGAGAGGTAAACCATTTCAGTGCCGGGGACACCCCAGCAAGTGGCTCCTACTCTGAGCTGGGATCAGCTACTAATCCTGGCTGGGCTGGAGGCAGGAGAGGATGGGACTTCTTCTTCCCCTGCAAGGAGTGTCTGGGGCGGTGTCAAACCCAGCTCCAGATACCTCCCCCAGTTGCAAGAAGCTCAGCATCGTCCCCTGCTTCCTGCCCCCATCGCTCCTCATTTGCGGGGGAGGTGTCCCCGTATGGGGAGCTGCTCTCCCATCCACCCAACCCCTGTGCATCTGGATCTCCTATACCCAGACACCCCCATCAAGCCTCACCCCATACACCCAGAACCCCCTAGCCCTCCATACCCGAACCCCACCCCACTGAACTTCAACCCCTGCATCTGGAGCCCCCTGCACCCAGACTCCCTGCCTCTGGACCCCCACCCCTGCACCCAGAACACCCCATATTGAGCTCCCTGCACTCAACCCCCCACCCTGATGTGTCCCACCCTGAGCCCCCACATCCAGACCCCCATGCCAATGACTCCCAACTAGCTGCACCCTGACCCCCACCTCACCAAGCCCCACTCCTCCTGCACCCAGCCCCCTCTGCTGAGACACCCACACCACTGAGCCCCAACCACCTTCACCTAGAAGCCCTGCAGAATCCCATTGCCCTTGCACCTGGAACCACCTCTCCAATAAGCCTCTGTGCATCCAGATCCCCACACACACCTAGACCCCCCCACTGAGCTGCCTGCACCAGATTGCCCCCCACAGAATCCTCTCACCTCACACCTGGATCCCCCCCACACTGAGCCCCTCAACCTTGCCTGGTTGAGCCTGCCTGCCCCACACCTGGAATGCCTGGTGCAAAGGGGCAGGGCCCAGGATGTTTCTGGGGCAGGCTCAGGCCTTGTGCTGTGTCAGGGTCAGGTGCAGCCTCACTGCTGAGTCCATGTCCTGGGGGGGGGGGGGGGGAAAGAGGGCTGCAGGGTGATTTCCCACCTTTGTGCAGCCAGTGGCCTGTGCTTCCCACTGCCATGCTGAAGCCTTTGCATTTATTTATTGACAAATAAAACCTGCAGAACTTAAAAATATTGTGTGCAGAATTTTTAATTTTTTGGCGCAGAATGCCCTAAGAAGTATTAACTGTAGCCTACCTATGCAGGGGCTGGTCAGAGAGCCTGCATGTAACCGCAGCTGGGTGTGTCCCTACCTAGATGTGTGCTGGTGAAAGTGCAGGCTGGAGGGCTTTGCATCTTGTCACAGCAGTACAGTATGAGAGAGGTGGGGCAGGAGGCTTCAGTGGTACCCCAATTCCAGGTGGGATCCTTGGGGGGGAACCCATCACAGCACCCACCCACCCACCAAAGCACACAGATGAGCTCATACAAATACACATGAGAAATGTACACTTATGGTTCCCACAAATACACACTACTGCAACAAAGCACACAAAATATATGTGCTCATTTATACTCATCCGTTCAGTGATGCAGAACACACCCAACATAAATACATATGCTAACATGAAAGTATACTAGAGTGCCACACACACAAGGGCTCAATGCAAAGCTTGGAATGAAGGAAAAAGCCCTCTTTCAGTTAATGCTTTATACAAACTCAGAAGGAGCCACAGGTCACAGACATATGATGGGTCTCTTTTTTTCTCCTCCCAGGCGGCCAGCAACACACCAGCACTCAGAGGCACTCAGATTGCTACTTGTGCAGTACAGAGCAGGAAATTCATGCTGACAGTTTTGTCCCTCCCCACAGTGAACTGACAAGTTATCACAATTTTTGAAACTTTCCATCATGCATCCTTTCCCCAGTGACAGCACAAAGCCACATTTAGCTAATGTTTCTTGGACTTTGGGAAGGGGAAATGTGAGCAGAATTAATTCAGCCTGCATCATGCAGCCATGCTCACATCACTTCCTATCTAATTTTAGCAGATGCCAATGGTAGGAACCACCAGTCAGAATACAGAAGGCCTGATTCTGCTGTCACATACAGTGGTTTTACACTTCACAATGCACTGACTTCTATGGAGTTTCTCCTGTTTACTTTGGCTTGATTCCTCTCTCATTTATACCAAAGGTATCTAATTCCTGGCACTACACTGGTGACACAAGGGTCTGATTGGGCTATGAAAGTATACTGCAAAGCTTTCCCAGTTCTCATGGGTCAGGAAATAAAAGAGAGAAAAAACAGACTAATGTAAAGAAGAGTTTTATACAGGGGCATCTGCTCCTCCACTCACAGGAGTGTCTATGAGCTATTGGTTCTTTAACTCCACAGTGAGTTGAAGACTTATTAGGGTCCTGTTCCAAAGCACACTGAAGTCAATGAGAGTCTTTCCATTAACTTCAAAGGATTTGGGATCCGGCTGTTTAAACGTGCAATACTCCAATGAGTACTTGAATGGGCATTAGGAAGTTTGTGGAGAGTTGGGAATAGCCCCCTCTCTCCATGACTCTAGGGAATAAAATCTGCCAAGAGTTGCAGTGACAACTTCCTTTAAAAAGGAAAGATTATTTTTAAAAAGATTATTTACATTTTATTTTGTATTTTAAGTCCATCCACCCTACCTGTTCCATCTCCTTACTGCGTCTGTCATGCTACTCTAGCTCCAAGTTTTTCAGGTGAGGCGGATACAATTTGAGATTATCCACTTGGATGCTGCATTCAAACTATGCAAGGGTCAAGAGAATAGCCAGGAGGATTGGCAAGTAGCACAGAACATGATCTTCTGAGATCATTCATTCCTATTCTACTGCAATAAGAGTAATTTAAAGTTTCTGTAGAAAGTGTAACCTACAAGTGACCCTTACATCAACTAATCCATTTCAAATGCTCTATGGCCTCTTGTAATTCCTCTATAACAGATATACCATATCAGATATTTCATCCAGAAGGAGCAACTGACTCCCACCAAATAAAGGGTAAAACATGCCCATCCACTTAGAAATAATTGTGGCTTATCTTTGTATATGTATATGCTATAAGCACCTTTGGCAGCCTTACAAATTAGAATATAAAAATCATACTAAATAATCCAGCATGGGGGAAGGATCTTTCCCTGAAGTGCCAGGGTCTTCTAGCTACAAATTATTCCTGCGGTCAAATCCTAGCCAATACAGCAGGAGTGGCTGCAGCTATTAAGTGAGGTAAATGAAATTGTAATGACATTATTTTGAAGGGATGGAATCTGTATCATATGTTCTGCATCATGCTAGAGTGGGAAACTGGCATTGATTGTTGTTTCAAATATAAATGTTTCATACTGGAAGGCCATATCCATAGAAGATTAAAATATGTTTGAAAGATCAATTGTATAGACCTTGAATCCTTGGGATTTCAGTCCAAAATCCAAGAGAGGAACTGGTTCAGAAATCACTCAGCCTAATTCCCTACCGTCTGGAAGAGATGAGTCAGAAATGCATGGCAAAGCTGGGAGAGGCTGTGGGAGCAGGGCTGGCTCCAGGCACCAGCCTACCAAGCATGTGCTTCGGATGGCACCTGGAGGGGGGTGGCGCTCACCGGGGAGAGCGGAACCGCAGCGGGCTCGCCGCCCTCCCCCTGGAGCTCCGGCCGGTCGGGGAGAGCAGGGCCCCGGCCAGGCTCGCCGCCGGGAGAGCGGGGCCACGGCGGGCTCGCCGCCCTCCTCCCGGCACTCCGGCCGGTCGGGGAGAGCGGGGCCGCGGCCGGGCTCGCCATCCTCCTCCCGGTGCTCCGGCCGGTCGGGGAGAGCGGGGCCCCGGCCGGGCTCGCCGCCCTACCCTGCCATGCTCCCCGCCGGGGGGCGGCGGGAGGCTTTTTTGCCTGGGGCGGCAAAAAAGCCAGAGCCGGCCCTGCGTGGGAGACAGCATGTGCATGCTGTAGGAGTCAGCCTGCCTCAAGAGCTGAAAGCCTGAAGGAGAGGGGAAAACTCTAATGCTGATCTCTTTCCCCTTTCCACATAGTTAAATCCTCTGGACTATGAAAATTCACTTAGGCTGAGCTGCCCTTCATAGGAGCTAAATAAGATGGAAGGTTGCAGTCATGACACATCTTAGACCATGTTGCATCACGGTTGCAAACAGACTCATAACTCCACCAGCTCCAAATCCAGGAAATATAAATAGCAGAATGATATAAGTGCATGTCAGCATGGATATTCTCCTTCCTGTAGCACATTTCTTTCAGGCAGGAGGGAAATTACAGTAGGATTGAAAAGGCTTTGTCCAGCCCCGGAACAGTTTCAAGTAATTTTTTCTTGTTATTAAGTGAATCCATTTTCTTTCAGCATCCTCACTTCCTTCCTGCATTGGAGTTGTGCTGTATATTCCGTGCACTGTAATGGTGCTGTACTACCAACTGCATTTGCTACAACAAATCCATATTAACAATACATATCCAATCCCAGCACGCACTGTCATGCCGTCAGTGTAGAACTGGGAGCTGGTGCTAGGTGCCACACAGCGCATTCCTTCACAGCCTTAGAACGTTTCTTGCCTTCCGCTTTTGCCATGCAGTTTTGGCAGAAAACGACTTGTTAGATAGAAAAAGAATGTCAGAGCTGCAGGGGAGCTGGCAAGAATCCTGCCATATTTACAGAAGATCCTACTGACAGATGCCCTGAGCTACTCTCAGCTGCTCTCCACACCATGCCTCCTTCACAGGGTCTCTCGCTCTCATTTACAAAGTGCAGTCGACACTTAGGCTGTACTCAGACTGCCAGTTTTAAATTAGTTCAAAGTCCAGTAAAGGAAGCCATAACAGACAGAGGGTGTTTAAATCCCTTATGCTGGGAGCTGGGATTTTTCTCCCACTTAGCACAATGCACAACAATCTATGTCAGGCATTTCTAGCCAACTAGCACTCTGGCATCAATGGGTATATCTACACAGCCCATAGCAGCAAGCCTCCGAGCCCAGGTCAACAGACTTGCACTACTGTGCTAAATATAGCTGTATAGACATTGTGGCTCAGGCTGGAGTTTGGGCTCTGAAGCCTAGGAAGGGAGTAGATTTCAGAGCCTGATCTGCAGTCTATACAGCAATTTTTAGCACATTAGCACGAGCCTAAGTCTGTCGACCCAGGGTCGGAGACTCGCTGCCACTCGCTGTGCCTGTACATCAATTTACAAGACTCTAAAATATTCAAAAGGGACCCCTATCCATAATTCCAGAACATTTTCCCCCTCTCTGTCTCCACATTTACCTCTTTGTTCTCCTCGTCCTTCATCATCCCTATCAGACTACATTACTCCCCTCTTAAATTATCTCACTGATTCCTGCTTGCCCATTATTTCTTGTCCAGTTCACCTTCTTTGCTTTGCCATCAATGCCAGCTTTGCTTCCTCTGTAGTTTCCTTCTCTCACTCCCAACATCTCCATGCCTTCTTTCCTGTCTTCTCTATCCACAGTCCAATCTGCCAGCCCCAGTGTGTTAGGTCCCCACTCTTGCCTCAGTCTAATCCCTCCCCTGAAGACTTCTTTCCTGAGGCTCACAAACATTAACCCATATCAAATGCCTTCTACAGGAGAGAAGGAAATGCTTACTCAGCTAGCAACTCCCTCTGGGTCTCCCAGCGTATCTTGTTTTATGTGTTTCTACCATTTAGGTTATAAACTTTTCGGGGAATGTCTTTACAATGCTAAGTATATTGTTGGCATATAATGATTAATAAAAAATAATCTGACAGTGTAAAATCACATAGAGAATACTTTTCTCCTCACCGAGTTACTGGATAGTTTGTGATCAACTTGAGTGGATTTGGGTTATGTCCCTCAAGCAGTACTGGGTGATCTATTACTTCACTAAATCATATTCTTTAGGAACTCACTTTCTTCATTCCTCACCCCAAAGGCAGTATTATTGGAGTGTAAGATCAGTACAGAGAATCCATTTGATGCTCCTCTAACTGGTATAAATCATGAATTATTGCATTAAAGTCAGTGTAATTATACTACTTTAAAACTAGCGTGAAAAGAGAATAAGGACCAATGATTCCACACTGCTGGCTTCTGACTCTCACTGTTTTGGATGTGGGAAGATGAACAAAAACAACTCACTATCTTGTGTTCATCAAAACCTTGGGCAAAAAAAAGAAGTCCATATGGGATGGTCTTTTTACAGATTTTTTTTTTTTTTTTGGGTAAGAAACAGAGGAAATCAGATTGTGACAATGTACTCCTGAACTGGGAAGGCATGTTTCTCATGTCCTCCATGGCTCTTTTTTCTGTGGACCATCCTGTGTGCATATTTTGCACTTGTCATCTAAATATAAAAGGGTAATTTTTCAAAAGCCCATGCAAGAGGTAGGATTGCAAATAAACAGAATACGTACATGTACTTACATGTACATAAACAGTAATATAATAAACATAATGAAAAGTACATGTACATGTACACTGAAGACTTGCCTAGAACAAAATAGCAAGGTTCAACTACAGTCCATTCCCAGTGATCTAGCAGGGGAGGGAAGCTTGTTTTGGTTGCTCTCTCACACACATATGCACACAGTCCATAAGCCCCTGAATGGCATATATTTCAGTGGAAGGATGTGACCCTACCTCCTCCCAGGTAGACCGCCCTCAGTTTGACTATTTCCCCCAACCTGCTGCATCTTGGACCGCTCAATGTGTTCCACGTAGGTCTGGATCATCTGTGAAGAGGGAAAAACCCATGAGCCAAACAGAAGTGAAAAGGAGACACAGGTTCCTCTTCTACTTGATCTTCCTCCAGCACCCATTTCTCTCTCCCTTTTTTTTCATAACTATATCTGTCATTGCTACTCTTTAATGCTGATGACATAATGAATGAGCAGTAAGTCTGGGTCTAATATGAAAATGAGTGGGGCCAAATAGATATCAAACCTCAAGCCCAGTACAATGGCAGAAGGTCTGTGACAAAACATATGCAGAAAAACAATGAAAAAAGCTTCTTGGAAACTAGACAGCAGTGGTAGCCTCTTGACGCTTAGAGGAAATGGGATAACAGAGCATTTCACCTCATGGGGGGGCTTAGCAGCTACAGACACCTCTTGTTTTTAATCATTCAAATAGTCTTTTCTAAAGTATGTTTGTAAACCTACATGTAGACAAAGAGAATGATATTTACTTAGAGATGATAACCTACCTCTGTGTGGCGTTGGTGCAGGGCATTGTACTCTTTCTTCATTTCTGATTCACGTTCCTCCAGCCGTGAAACTATAAAAGAAAGTATTCCACCCATTAGACAGCATATGTGTTAGACTCCAAAAGGAACACCAGATAATTCTCAAGGAAGTATCTTATATTACAGAAAATAGGTAAAAATGAGTTCATTCCTATTAAAAAATGAGAAACACAATAACGTATGTGTGGCAAGTGGTATAACTCACAAACTCATTTCACGGGTATCAAAATGCCCTTAAGGTGAACATACAAAGTGATGCAATGCTAATTTTAGAGGTGGGTCCGTCAGGGCCCAGCCCAGTACCTATCAGTAGACAAATGAGCCAACACAAAGGCCGATCCAAGTTAGGCTTTAGCTCTATCCTTTGTATGTGAGCTGCTAGAGGATCCAAAGCTTCTGAAGGCTCAACCCCCAGTGGCAACGATCACACAGCTCCATTATGACTCCTCTGACTACCTGAGGAGCAGTTGTGTTGGACATTATTGCTGAATTCTGGAGGAAGCCTTGTCCAGCCCACCACAACTGCACACATTAGGGAAAGGAGAACAAAAACAAAAAATGAGGTGGGATATTTGGTGCATGAGAAAAGGCACAGAGAACCCATTCAGGGACAAGAGGGAAATAAATGGTATCCTCTATATTAAACACATTACAGCTGGCTGTGTCCAACTACAAAGGGCCAGAGCTGATTAGTGAATAACATCACATGTAGTTTGGGGCCCACTATGTGTTATTGGAGAAAAAGAGATGCTTTGTTTTTTAAAAGTTGATCCAGCCAGAAAGTATTTACAGTGGAAGCTAACTGAAAGCTCCAACTCAATTGTTGTTAACTGCAAGACTGGGATTTGCATTTAAAAGCTTCTTTGGACTTTCTACCAAGTAGATGCAATCACAGTTGACAAAGAGAGGTCCATATTCCTGCCTCCAAAACAAAATAGTATGTATATTTGGTACATGCTCCTCTATACTC
Organism: Chrysemys picta bellii; assembly: GCF_011386835.1. Lineage (NCBI taxonomy): Eukaryota > Metazoa > Chordata > Testudines > Emydidae > Chrysemys > Chrysemys picta. The sequence continues at coordinate 48,824,013 of NC_088800.1, forward strand.
ACTTTTCAATAATATGATCTAAGATCATGGCATCAGAAGTCCTGTCTAATGCAATAAAAAGTTTGATAGCAAGGAAGGGTTTTAAATGTCCTGTTTATTGGGAAAAAGAAATTCACTGCCACACACATCATCTAGGAAATGTATTAGAAGTTAGGTTTGGCTCATACCTGAAATATCCCCCACACAATTTTTTGCATTTTAACAGGGATTTGCCTGATATTTTATAAAATGGTATAATTTGAAAGATGTAGGGAGCGCGTGTAAATTACAGAAATTGAAATCGTGGTCCCAAAGGGCTAAATAAATCCCTGGTGTAACTCGAGTGACTTCAGACAAGTTATACCAGGAGTGATTTAGGACTAAAGTCTAGGTAGTTCTAAATAAACTCAGCAAAATAACACAGGAACCCCCCAAACTACTGCCAAATGCTCATCCACTACTACTTCTCATCCAATAGTACTTCATGTAATATACAAATTTGTTTAAAACAGGTAGTACTTGCTCCAGTATGAAGCTGTGGGATTACAAGGGCTGCTGTAGACATCAGGATAACTGATATACAGAACAGGCATGAGACAAAGTTCTTGAAGCTCCATAATGTCCCCAAAGGCTGCAGTTGGCCATATTTTCTTATAATGCTCGGTGCAATGGAAACAATAAAGCTACTATCAACTTAAATGTTGAACATATTTCTCCCCTTAGGCCCCTCAAAAGTTGGCATTGGAGTTAGGAATGTCAAACTTCCAGGTTTTGAATAAGATGCATTAAACAAAGAAACTTCAGAGCAACACCCTAGCTTCCAAGGAAGCCCAATCATATAAGCATGTTGGTTGCATTACTGTACTTACTCTGGTCTGCATAGTTTTTGGCCTTCAGCTCCAGCTGCCGGGACTGAAATTCAAGATGCTCAACCTGGATTTGCAGGTCTTTCTTCTCCTGTTCCAGTGCATCTTCAAACTCTATAAACTTCTGTACAGGCAAAGAAACAAAGAAGGAGACCAGGATGAGAAACAAACACACAGTGCACTGTTTCCCATTTTGCCTCCCTTTCTGTCCCCAACAAAAATGGGAAAGTGAGAGAGAATGTACGTAACAAAAACAGGAGGTTAAATTTTTAGAGTCAGTACTGCAGATTACAGTATTTCAACCAAGTAAAAGGACATGGATGGGTATAAACTGTTCAGGAAGGGCAGGCGGGGGAGAAAGGGTGGAGGAGCTGCATTGTATGTAAGAGAGCCCTATGATTGCTCACAGCTCCAGGATGAAACTGGAGAAAAGCCTGTTGAGAGTCTTTGGGCGGGGTAAAAGTAATTGAGGACACTTACCGGTACGGGGGGGGGGGGGAGGGGCGGGAGGAGGTGGCGGCTCTGGCCCCTGGAAGGGGCGGGGCCTCGGGCGGAAGGGGCGGGGCTGGGGTCAGCATCCCCCAGCCAGCCTTTGGACCATGCCACCTGGGGCTCCTGTGTTGATTTAAAGGGCCCAGAGCTCCGGACACTTTTATTGCCAGCCCCAGGGCAGCTGCTCCCTTTGCCCCCGCCTATCAGCGGCGGGGGGGAGGGCAAAAGGGGCAGGGACGTTAAAGCGCTGCAGGGTTCTTTGCCACAGCAGCGCTTTAATGTTGCTGCAACACCCACCCACCCCCGTCAGCGGCCCCACCAACGGGGGGGGGGGGCACAGCAGCATTAAAGCGCTGCCGCGGCAAAGGACCATCCTTTACTGTCCCTGCCCCTTTTGCCTCCCCTGCCAGCGGCCCTGCCGGTACAGACCCTACTGTCAGGGCCACTGATGGGGGGAAAGGGCAGCAACGTTAAAGCACTGCTTTAAGGACAGCGCTTTAAGGACGGTCCTTTGCCACGGCAGCGCTTTGAGGATCCTTAAAGCGCTGCTGCAGCAAAGGACCGTCCTTAAAGTTGCTGCCCCTTCCCACCCCTCTACCGGCAGGGCCCCGACAGGGGAGGCAAAAGGGGCAGGGACATTAAAGCGCTGCCTCAGCAGCGCTTTAATGTGGGCTGGGTATGGGCAGGTGCAGGTTCTTACCGGTACAGAGTACTGGCCCGTACTGTCTCACTTTCACTCCTGTCTTTGGGTTAAGTTTAGAGGCAAGAGCAACAAGGGTGATGTCGTGGTAGGCATCTGCTATAGACCACCAGACCAGGAGGATGAGGTAGACAAGGCTTTCTTCGGACATCTAACAGAAGTTTCCAGATCACAGGGACTGATTCTCTGACATCTGCTGGGAAAGCAATACAGTGGTGCACAGACAATCCAGGAAGTTTTTGGACAGTGTTGGGAACAACTTCCTGTAGGGGCTGTGCTCCTCTTGACCTGCTGCTCACAAACAGGGAAGAATTGGTAGGGGAAGTAGAAGTGGGTGGCAACCTAGGCAGCAGAGACCATGAGATGGTCAAGTTCAAGGTCCTGACAAAAAGAGGGAAGGAAAGCAGCAGAATACAGACCCTGGACTTCAGAAAAGCAGACTTTGACTCACTCAGGGAAGTGATGGGCAGGATCCCCTGGGAGGCTAATATGGGCAAAGGAGTCCAGGAGAGCTGGCTGTATTTTAAAGAAGCCTTATTGAGGGTGCAGGAACAAACCATCCCAATGTGCAGAAAGAATAGCAAATATGGCAGGTGACCAGCTTGGCTTAACAGTGAAATCTTTGGTGAGCTTAAACACAAAAAAGAAGCTTACAAGAAGTGGAAACTTGGACAGATATCTAGGGAGGAGTATGAAAATATTGCTAGCGCATGCAGGGGTATAATCAGGAAGGCCAAAGCACAATTGGAGTTGCAGCTGGCAAGGGATGTGAAGAGTAACAAGAAGGGTTTCTACAGGTATGTTAGCAACAAGAAGGTGGTCAGGGAAAGTGAGGACCTTTACTGAATGGGGAAGCTGAAGTACTCAATGCTTTTTTTGCCTTGGTCTTCATAGACAAGGTCAGCTCCCAGACTGCTGCACTGGGCAGCACAGTATTGGGAGGAGGTAAGCAGCCCTTAATGGTGAAAGAACAGGTTAAGGACTATTTAGAAAAACTGAACATGCACAAGTTCAGGACGGATACAATGCAGAGGGTGCTGAGGGAGTTGGCTGATGTGATTGCAGAGCCATTGGCCATTATCTTTGAAAACTTGTGGCGATCAGGGGAGGTCCCAGATGATTGGAAAAAGGCAAACATAGTGCCCATCTTTAAAAAAGGGTAGAAGGAGAATCCAGGGAACTACACACCGGTCAGCCTCACCTCAGTCCCTGGAAAAATCATGGAGCAGGTCCTCAAGGAATCCATTTTGAAGCACTTGGAGGAGAGGAAGATGATCAGGAACAGTCAACATAGATTCACCAAGGACAAGTCATGCCTGACCAACCTGATTGCCTTCTATGATGAGATAACTGGCTCTGTGGATATGGGGAAAGCTGTGGACATGATATATCTTGACTTTAGCAAAGCTTTTGATACGATCTGTCACAGTATTCTTGCCAGCAAGTTAAAAAAGTATGGATTGAATTAATGGACTATAAGGTGGATAGAAAGCTGGCTAGATCGTCAGGCCCAACAGGTAGCGATCAATGGCTCGATGTCTAGTTGGCAGCCACTAGTGCCCCAGGGCTCAGTCCTGGGGCCGGTTTTGTTCAACATCTTCATTAGTGATCTGGATGATGGGATGGATTGCACCCTCAGCAAGTTTGCGTATGACAATAAGCTGGGGGGAGAGGTAGATACGTTGGAGGGTAGGGATAGGGTCCAGAGTGACCTAGACAAATTGGAGGATTGGGCCAAAAGAAATCTGATGAAGTTCAACAAGGATAAGTGCAGAGTCCTGCACTTAGGATGGAAGAATCCCATGCACTGCTACAGGCCGGGGGCCGACTGGCTAAGGGGCAGTTTTGCAGAAAAGGACCTGAGGATTACAGTGGACGAGAAGCTGGATACGAGTCAGCAGTGTGCCCTTGTTGCCAAGAAGGCTAACGGCATATTGGGCTGCATTAGTAGGAGCATTGCCAGCAGATCAAGAGAAGTGATTATTCCCCAATATTCAGCACTAGTGAGACCACATCTGGAGTATTGCATCTAGTTTTGGGCCCCCCCCACTACAGAAAGGATGTGGACAAACTGGAGAGAGTCCAGCGGAGGGTAACGAAGATGATTAGGGGTCTGGGGCACATGACTGATGAGAAGAGGCTGAGGGAACTGGGCTTATATAGTCTGCAGAAGAGAAGAGTAAGGGGGGGATTTGATAGCAGCCTTCAACTACCTGAAGGGGGGTTCCAAAGAGGTTGGAACTAGGTTGTTCTCAGTAGTGGCAGATGACAGAACAATGAGCAATGGTCTCAAGTTGCAGTGGGGGAAGTCTAGGTTGGATATTAGGAAAAGCTAATCACTAGGAGGGTGGTGAAGCACTGGAATGGGTTACCTCGGGAGGTGATGGCATCTCCATCCAAATGTAGTGGATCCATGCTGACACTAGCCCTAATTCTTGATACACTATATCCAGGACTGTTTGTATGGATTGTTTCAACTGAACATTGGTCTCTGGAAAGGGACTAACACCTTCAAATGTCTTTGTATATGAGACCAAAGACAAAGTCCCATACCAAACACAGAGTCTGTCAGAATAGCTTTCCAGCCTCCAGTTTGCTTTTGTCTGTTTTGAACGGTTAGTCTGGAATGTGCTCTAATGGTTTGTTAAATTCCATTTCAGAATTCATACTCTGATTTGGAGAAGCAAGAACTCGGGAAACAGCAGAGGTGGCTTTAAGACATGTGTGCTCCCCATTTTCTGGGGCAATTGGTGTCCAGCCTGGCCACCAGTGGAAGACAAAGCAGCCTCAGGATGGGAAGAAGAGAACACAGCTAGAACATTGTGCTCTGACCATGACCTCTCCCTCCCTTCTCCTACCCTGGGTCTGCCCCCAAAACACTTCCTAACCAGCACAGAGCCCTTACACCAGCTCTATATCACCAGTGAGGCCCACTGCCCTGGAAGTATTCCTCACACTCTGTCTTCTCCTGCTCTTGACAGTCTTTAGGCTACTCCTTGCTGTTTCTTTTCCATTCCACTTCCTCTGCACGCTGGCATACGCAACATGGCACCAACATTGCACTGACAATTTCAAATAGTGAGACAAGGTGGGTGAGGTAATATCTTTTATTGAACCAACTTCTGTTGGTGACAGAAACAAGCTTTCCAGTTTACATGGAGCTTTTCTTCAGGCCTAGGAATGTCTCAGAGTGTCACAGCTAAATACAAGGTGGAACAGACTGTTTAGCATGAGTAGCTACACATAGTTCAAGGGACCTTTTAAGGTAACTTAGCCCATTAATACCCCTCCAATCATAGAGGGGAATGGAAGGGAGGTGGGTGGGAGGGAGGGGTTGTTAGTGGTTTACAGCTTGCTGCAACAAGCCATACATCCAGTGTCTCTATTCAGACCATGATTTTTAGTGACTAGCAAAATTATGTATTTAAGATCCCAGGCTTTTCTTTTGAAAGTGTTGTGCAGATTTCCTTTGAGGATAAGGATGGATAGCGATTACTCTATATCTGACCTTTATGAAAAGTGTTCACCTACCAGTGATGTGGTGTTTTTGTCTTTTATCATTGTCTTGTGTCTCTAATATCCTGGGACTGACATGGCTACAACACTGCATACAACTTCAAATAGCGTCATCCCCACACATGCCCCTACAGAATAGTCCATGAATGTTCTAGTCTACATAATAAAATAAGTGATCCATCTTCTCTAGGGCTGCCATGCAGAATGGCATGCCTTTTCTTTTTAGTTCAGCAGACTCACTGAACTAACATCATCATTCTAACAGTGATAAGTGGTAACCAAGCCTATTGGTAAGGATCTCCAGGGAACTCCAGGAAATTAATGTTCAGTTGCACTACACTTGTTTGAAAGTTTGTTTTTTTTTAATACAAAGCTATATAGACACTATTCTGTAGAATCTACTTCCCCTGCAATATGCTCTGTAAGAGTCCCTTGCACATTTCCTGTTACTTTTGGGGGATCAGCAACAACATTGTAACCATGATGTCTGTGAACTGGATCGTGTCTCAATAAATCACTCCATTTCTCATGCTAGACCATCTCTGTAATTGCCTAGTTAATTAGTTTGTAACGAGTCACTTTTTATATAGGACTGAACTTTACATATAATTTCTTAGCCACATCTAGTTTTTTCCTGCACTCAGTGACCTGCTAAAGATTTTTTTTTAAATTAGGCTAGTGTCTTTTTTCTTTTTCCCCTTTCTTTCCTTAACTTTGTGATGTCCAAAGGAGCTTGAGAGGTTTTGGACTGATTGTTTTTTAAAAGTTGTTTGTTTGTTTGTTTGTTTGTTTGGGCTGCTGTTGTTGGGTCTGTTTTGTTTTTGTTTTTTTCCTTCCATGATGGGTTTTCTACTTTAGAAACATTAGAAATGCAAACCCTGCTGTCCCTGGTTTTACTGGAGGACTTTCTGGGTGTCTCAGAGGATGTTTGGTGGGGATGTATGGTGGGATCTGAATTTTTAAAAAAGGCTTCTTTTCTCCAAAATGTCAATTAGACAAAATTAAATAGTTTAAAACAAGACAAACAAGAAACAAAGAGTTTTAGACAGTCTGACTAAATCCCCTTCACCTCTCATTTGCTCAGGTGTCAATCGCTTGACTGTTGAGATGTCCTAATTTTACTAGCTCTCCCACCATCAGAGAGTCTCCCATAACTAGACAGGACCTACATTTTTGATGTTAAAAAAAATACCAAACAGAGTTTTTTTAAAGTATTTCAGAGCCTTCTGGATCCTCTAAAAGGAAGCAAAAGAGGGCACAGCACCAATGTTATTCCCATTTTGCAGGTCACCTTTAATAGGATTGGCTTATTCCCAATGTTTTGGTTTAATTCAGGGAGACTGATTAAAATGCTAATACTTTTCAAATATTTAATGAAAGGCTGGCACTTGGTTATGTCTCTTTATTCAGACATGTCCAGGGCAATCACAGAAACAAGAAACTGGCAACTCACTGTTTATATTTTTCTTTGTACACTAAGTACTTAACAGCTTTTTGCTGTATTTAGGAATGAAAGAATAGAGACAACTCAATTTAGGACTAAGATTGTAATTAACACCCGATAGGGGATGCCTTATGCAAAGTTTGCCCTCTGTCCTGCTACAGTTAACTGATGGCAGAATTTGGCCCACTCAGTCTCTGAAAGGCTGCTTTTTCTGCCAGGTTCTGAAATAGCTTTTTGATGATGACACTCATGAGGCTACCTCACCTGATGTCTCACTCTGTGCATCATGGAGTCTGAATGGCTGAGAGAGAGAGAGATCCCAGGTCCACAGAGAGAGGTTGAAAAACAGACAGCTCAAGCAGGCTGGGGGAGGAGAGTGTTTACAACTGTAGCCTATCCCAGTAAAGCAAATTCCTTACTATGGTTTCTGCTTACCAAGCACGCCATCCTCTCATGTAATGGTTCATGTGAGTTCCCTGTAGAGGTATCAAGCAGCAGCTTTTGATACAGAGTGTTAATATCTATGACACACTCGGGATAGAAATCCCATTGCTTATCAATATAGTCAGATCACAAAGTACAACTAAGCAGTGCCAGCTGTTTGCCAAGAACAACCACTTCTGGCACCTGTGCTCCTCTCTGAACAACAGCCTCTTAAAAAGGGGACAGGGAAAAGAACATTAAATGATACAAATCACTAGGGGAACAGCAAAAGCTGGAAAAGTCCTACTGCAGGTAAGCTACCTACCGCTAACATTAACCCAAGCAGATTTTTAGCAGAATATTGTCTTTTTTTTTTTAATTATCCAAAGGCTTAGAAGCAATTAACACAGTATTAAGATCATGTGTTTCAAAAAAAAAAGAAGTCTCACTCACTGAAATGGAGCCTTGAATATAAATATTCTAATCATTCAACATTTTCTATATTCAAAACACGTGACGAAATCCTGGCCTCAGTGAAATCAATGGGAGTTTTGCCACTGACTTCAATAGGGCCAGGATTCCACCCATGCAATGTGAAGGGGACGCTGTCAAACTTGAAAATCACATTTCTGTATGAAAATTTTGTAGCTGCACACCCAAGACAGCGATGGTTGAAAGAAGTTAGAAAAAGTTTCTCTATTTTTATTCAGTTTGTTTATGGATTTCACAGCACTTTGTGTACAGTAAGTTTTCCTTCTCTATAATCAGTTAGGCCCAGCTCCACCAATCAGATACAGACACACGGAGATTTATACTTGTGCAGGAGCCCTCTGATATCAATAGGGCTTTGTAAGGTGTCACAGATCCACAGGGTGTGGTCTATGCGCCTGCCTGTTACCAGTCCCTTGGGAGTGACCCCTTTAATGTGCTGAACCCCAAGGGTACACACAACTCCACAGAGGCTCCAAGACTCCAGAACTGAGTGATTCTCTCTCTCTGTGGCTCCCTGCAGTGAATCCAGCCAAGCCACACTCCCATGGGAGACTTGTAGTGTAACTCTTCGGGGTGCAGTGATCTCAGTGAGTGAGTATCTGCAACAACAACAGGCAGCCTTTTCAAAACAAGGTAACAATGTATTAGTCACCTGGCATAAAGAATCTGAAAGTCCTTAGGTTAGCAGAGATAGGCAAAGGTTAAGCCATTGCCCCTCCTGGCCTGAACATTTCTGGCTCTGGCTCAGAGGTGCTATTTCAGATTTTAGTACTGGGGGGCAACTTTAACCATGTTAGGCATCTGAAAACTCTAGGTTTTTTTGCAGATAATAACTTAGAAATTATACAGGAGCGCTGTATCTAATTCCTATATATAAAAAAGAGGATTAAATAAATATTAGACCCACTCAACTCTAATACTAACATGTTCTCACATCTTGGGTCAAGTCACTTAAGAAACACTGGTTAGATTTAAAATGTTACAGTATATTCTTTTTTACTAACTCTTGAATAGAACAACTGAAACAATTGTAGAAAAATCTAGATTACTTTCTATCACTCTTCTACAGTTCATCAAGCTTGGAATAGATCATTTAACTTTGGAAACATCCTACTAGGGCAAGGCCCCATGACTGCACCTGTTTGGGACTCTGGGTGTGTTACCTCACTACAAATAATAGACTAGAAACTAACCTTAAACAGTAGTGAAACTGACACTTTCAAGTCACTTTCACAGTATTTCCAATCCCAAATGTTCAAAAATCATGAATCAGGCTCACCAAAAATCATTAGATTGGCTTTAAAATCATCAGTTTGCCTTCTGCTTTTTGAGCCTTTAGGGTGCACATTTTGAAGCTTTCTCCACAGCCACGAGGGCTAGAAACTTCATTTTTCTTTAAGAATGAAGGCTGAAATCATCACATATCCACTTGATTCCAGGAGCTGGGGCTTTAAGGAAAACAATTATCATGAGACTCATGACAAAATCATCAGAGTTGGCAACACTGATTTTACTTTTGTTTAAAAGGCTAGTTACTTTCCAGAAGGGTCTTAAACACGACACTACAGTGATTGAGTTGTGGTTCTCACAGGAGAATATTTAAAACCAAACACCAAGAAAATTCTATATTTTAAAGTTGAGGGGGAAAAAACCAGACTTCTGAGGTATATCAGGGCCACTGCACACAGAAAAGGAAAATAAACAGGCACAGGAGCTCTGGGCAGCTCTTCCTCTAGAAAGAAAGTTGGAGAGTCAAATCTTCTTGTCCTTAATCCAGTAAAACTTCTATTGCCATCAGTGCCTCCCCCACAGATATTAACATGTACTTAATAACAATACACTTCATACTTAAATATCTGAGCCATCTTATGCAGGGCTACACATTTTGTACACGTTGACTCAGCGACTACGTTTTCTGGCATATTTTGAACAGTGCTGAACACCACAGATAATGCTCAGTGAATAATACAAATCATGACACTAATCTTCGACTTTATGGATTCTGTGAATGCAGTTTCTGTTCCTTGTTCTGGAATTGGCTTGGATATAGCTGAAACCCTAAGAATTTGAGGCATAAATATATCTGATACTTATACGACGCTTTCTGATTCCTTCCTTTTCTCAGACTTAGAACAAAAAATGACAAAATGGTTTTCAGTTAAAATGTAAAATTGCACAGCAGCCATTGCTCTACAACCCAGCATGGGGCAGAACCTGCCACCCCTTGGGGGTTAAGTGATCTCCTCTCATCTGACTCATGGTCCCTGTTGAACAGGTTCCAGTCCAGGCAAGATCTCTGTGCAGTCAACCAGTATCACTGGGGCCTTCGTGACAGCCCTTTGGGCAGCTGTGGCACAACACAGATGATGACACACATTGCCGATGAATGCCTGCTGACTAGGTTCAGTAGTGGCCTAGAAGAACTGCATCACGCCACTGAAGATGCCATGGCTTGGCTAGACAATTATGCACATGCTAAATAAATCTGACTCTCATTCTCCATCTTTCAAAACCTCTGTGCTGCTTTTCATGCTGTCAACCATGACATCCATCCCAACCTCCTGGGAGTGTTTGCTGGAGTCTCAGAGAACTGGCCGCCTTGGTTTTGCTCCCATCTATCAGAGTCCTCTTTTTTTGCAGCATGCAGCAGAGAGATAAGTTGGTCTGCTGGATGGGGAGCTAGCCCTGAAAGACCTGGGTTCTACTCTCCACCTCCCCACCCCCAATGGACAAGGGTGACCAGATGTCCTGATTTTATAGGGACAGTCCTGATATTCAGGGTTTTCTCTTATATAGGCACCTATTACCCCCATCCCCTGCCCTGATTTTTCACATTTGCTATCTGGTCACCCTATCATGGACTTTCTGTATGACCTCTGCCTTAGGGACAGAGTTTCAAAGGTTTTTAGGCACCCAAAGATGCAGCTAAGAATATTTGTGGGGTTTACCAAAGCACCTATTCTTCTAGGTGCTTTTGAAATCCCACTAGGTGCCTAAATACCTTTGAAAATCTGGCCTTTAGTATCTCTGTGCCTCAGTGCCCTATCTGTACAATGGGGATAACAGTGCTGCTCTACCTCACCGAGGGGTTGTGAGGAGCAATGGGTCAGACCTTGTGAGGCGGCTCAGATACTATGGTGATGGGGCCACATAAGTACCACATGTAGAATGGGAACTTCTCTATACCATTGCTAGTCCTTCTCCCGGTTTTGACCCCTTCTTTTCACCTACGCCTCCAAATCTCCCCCTTTTCTGAATGTAACCTTGGCTCAGAGGGCTTGGCTGTATTTTTACTTTGGGCACGTCTACACTGGCAAAGTTACAGCACCAGCAGTTACAGCATCACTCAGAGAGCACTGAACGGAAACCGCTGTTGTGTGTTCACACTGCCAACTATCTGTGCAATAGCGTGTTCACACTTCCGGCACTTGCAGCAGTATTCAGAGCGGTGCACTCTGGGCAGCTATCCCACAGAACACCTCTTTCTCTTCTGCCACTAAGAGTTGTGGGAAGGCGGAGAAGGTCACGGGACATCCTGGGTCCTGTCCCAATGACCCGTGATGCATTGCTTCACGTCCCAGAAATCCCTGTATTTCCATTTGTATTTGGCACCATCTTTCAACGGTTTGTGTAATGCATGTTCTGCCTCTTTGGGCTGCACGAATGGATCCCGAACAGTTGACCAGTATACTGCTTGCTCTAACACATCAAGAATGGAGTGGAGTTATTCCTTAAACTACAAAGGCAAGAGGAGTGCGACACTGATCTCGCCACATGTAGTAGCTACGACACGAGATTGCTTGTGGCATTCACGGAGGTGCTGACCACACTGGAACGCCGCTTTTGGGCACAGGAAACAAGCACTGAGTGGTGGGATCACATCATCATGCACATCTGGGATGACGAGCAGTGGCTGTAGAACTTTCAGATGAGGAAAGACACATTCATGATGAGCTCACGCTCACCCCAGCCCTGCGGCACAGGGACACGAGAACGAGAGTTGCTCTGCCGTTGTAGAAGCGTGTGGTGATTGCACTGTGGAAGCTGGCTACTCCAGACTGCTACCGATTGGTCGCTAACCAGTTTGAAGTGGGAAAGTTGACCGTTGGACTCGGGTTGACAGAAGTGTGCAGGGCCATCCTGCTCCGAAAGACCGTGACTCTGGGCAACGTGCGTGACATTGTAGATGGCTTTGCACAAATGGGCTTCCCTAACTGTGGAGGGGCAATACATGGCATGCATATTCTGGCACCAGACCACCTAGCCACAGAGTACATTAATCACAAGGGGTATTTCTCAATGGTTCTCCGAGCGCTTGCGGATCCCCGTGGGCGTTTCACAGACAATAACTCAGGCTGGTCTGGAAAGGTGCATGACGCACGCATCTTTTGGAACACTGGCCTGTTCAGGAAGTTCCAAGCAGGGACTTTCTTCCTGGACCAGAAGATCACCGCAGGGGAAGTAAAAATGCCCATTGTGATCCTGGGAGACCCCGCCTACCCCTTAATGCTGTGGTTTATGAAGCCATACACGGGACAACTTGGCAGCAGCAAGGAGCGGTTCAACAACAGGCTGAGCAAGTGCAGAACGACTGTTGAATGTGCTTTTGGACATTTAAAAGCCCACTGGCGCTGCCTCTGTGGGAAGCTGGAGCTGGCCATTGACAATATTCCTATGCTTATAGCTCCGTGCTGTACACTCTATAATATTTATGAAGGGAAGGGTGAAAGCTTCACTCAGGGTTGGACCACAGAGGCTCAGCGCCTGGAGGCTGAGTTTGAACAGCCAAAGACCAGGGCTATTAGAGGGGCACAGTGTGGGGCCATAAGGATCAGGGATGCCTTGAGGCAGCAATTTAAAGTTGAAAGCCACTAATATTTGTTGATATGCTCAGGAGTGCAGTGCTTGTAATGCTAGGAGGTGACTGGTGTACATGATGCAATAAGGGGATTTAACATAATTGTATGTTGCTTTGCAGTGCTCTTTTTGCTTTCAATTAAGAGAATAAAGATTGCTTTCAAACCAAAACAATTCTTTTATTGAAAGACAACAATCGGAGGAAAGAGTCAAAAAACAAAACAAAAAAAACATCAGAAGGGAGGGGAGTGGGAAAAGGGAAGGAGAGGTCCTGGAACGGCTAAAGATTTGTGTATGTCCAGGGATCGTATCCAACCTTCTCCTTTGGAGTACAATGTAGCAGGTACTGTACTTCAGCAGGGCCAAACTGCAGAGGGATGGGTGTTGAGTGCAGTGGGTACTGGGAGTCCACAGTGCTGGACTGTGAGGGGGCAAGAGTGGAATGCTGCAGGTATAGACTGGAGCCAGGAGGTTGATAAGAGTGTGTTGGTGGTGTCTGGAGGGCTCATGGGAAAGAGTTTTGCAACAGTAGCTACAGGGGAGGGCGGGCGCGGAGCTGCTCGGTTTGAAGAGCTAGTATCACCTGCAGTGTGTCTGTTTGGTGCTCCATAACATTTAAGAGCCGCTCTGTGGCTTCATTCTGGCGTGCCGTGTTCTCCTTTTCGTCCCTCTTCTCGCAGTCCCACCACTCCGTCAATTTCTGTTTCTTGGCAGAGTGCATCATAACATCATGCAGAAAGTCATCCGTAGTTCTTCTTGGTCGCTTTCTAATTCTGCGCAGCCGTTCAGCCGCCGATAACAAAGAGGGAGGCTGGGCTCCCAAGGTCATCTCTGTGAAGTTTAAACGCAACATTTTACAGAAGCAGTATTGTTTGCAACACAGACAACACTGATTCCATGATTTAAAACATAGCCTGTACTCACAAACCTGTCAATAACTGGCTGACCCCAGGCAAGCACACATGAGCCACAAGACCCCCAAAATGGTGAGAAGCCACAAGGGCAGGGTAAAAAGCAACCTTTAAGACTAACAGAAGTATTGGGAGCATAAGCTTTCGTGGATAAGAACCTCACTTCTTCAGATGAAAGTTAGTCTTAAAGGTGCCACAGGACCCTCTGTTGCTTTTTACAGATTCAGACTAACACGGCTACCCCTCTGATAAAGGGCAGGGTAAATCACTCTTCCCAGACCCTGCTGTACATTGGACACGTGGCTCTTGGGGAGAGCCGGCACTGTAGGGGGGGGCTGATAATCATTCCTGTCCCCACCCTTTCCACAGGATGTGATCATTATGGAAGATATCTCGCTGCTGAGGGTGAGCAGGGAATCAAGGGAGGGTCTTCTCCAAGCCTGCAGCTTCCGCCCTGGCCCCTATGCAGCTTGTCTGTGTGCAGCAATGTCCCCGACCCCCTGATGGCACAGTGGCATGGGAAAGTTACCGTTAATGGGGCAAGAAACAAAGCAGCTCTGCCAAAGAACCTACAGCAGCAGATTGCCCAGTATCTCCACGAGAATTTCCTGCAGATCTCTGATTCCAGGAAGAGAGGGAGTCAATCAACAGCCTGTTCTGCCGCTCAGACTAGGCATGAGGTAGGAGACATGCCTGCTTTCTGCAACCCTCCTGCCCCCAACAACTCGCTTCAGCGATTCCCAAAATCAGATCCACTTACCAGGGGCCTCCTCTCCTGTTTGCGCTTCACCAATCTCTGACAGCTGTGACTGGCTAGCTTCCTCCGGGGTAGAAAAGAGCTCCTGGCTACATGCATCTCTGGCCTCCAAGTCATCCTCTGCCTTTGGGTCCTCCTCCCCTCCACATCCTCATCCAAGATTTCCTCCTCCTGGCTTGGTCCACTCTTGACTGTTATGCAAGCCACCAAAATATCCACATTGTTCTTCGCAGTGGAGGTGGGGTCGCCGCCAAGTATTGCATCCAGATCTTTGTAGAACCGGAAGCTCATGGGCGCAGCACTGGAGCAGCGGTTTGCCTCCCGTGCCTTGTGGTAGGCAGTCCACAGCTCCTTCAGTTTGATACTGCATTGCAGTGTGTCCCAGTCATGGCCCCTTTCTGTCTTGCATTGTGAAATCTGTCCATATCATAATTCCTATGGCTGGAGCGCAATTGGGACTGGACTCTCCCCAAATGCCGATGAGATCCAGCAGCTCGGCATTGCTCCAAGCAGGGGATCACCTGGTGCGTGGAGCAGGCATGGTTACCTGGAAAGATGTGCTGAGACCACTGCACGCATCACCGAGCAAACAGGAAGGGGACTTTCAAATTTCCAAATGAATTTACGGGGTGGGGATGATGGTTGGTTACCTGAGGGCAGGGCAGTAGAGTTCAAACCGATGACAAGAGGTGAGAACAGGCATTGTGGGACACCTCCCAGAGGCCAATCGCAGCGCTGTAATCACCACGGTGCCTACACTGGCACCACAGCGCTGTTGCCCTGGCGCAGAAAGCTCTACGCTTCTCGTTGGGGTGGGTTTTTTAAAGCACTACAACTGCGCAGTTTCTGCGCACTAAGTGGCTTGGCAGTGTGTACACTTCAGGAGTTACAGCGCAGAAAGCTGCTTTATTGTGCAGAAACTTGCCAGTGTAGACAGGGCATCAGTTCCCTGCCTTCACTCTAAAACAACTCTTCCCCACCCCCGGATTCCTGTTTTACAGGCTAGACTTCTGGATCTTTAATTTAATCACCAGCCTTTTCTTATCTTAATCTCCCTGCCTCAGTTTGTAAACAAAATACTGACGCCCTGCCCCAGGGCACCTCTCTTCTGCAGAACTTAGGCCTTGTCTACACTGCCACTTTACAGTGCTGCAACTATCTCACTCAGGGGTGTGAAAAAACACACCCCTGAGTGCTGCAAGTTAGCTACTCCCCTCATGGAGGTGGGTTTTTTTATAGCGCTGGGAGAGCTCTCTCCAAGCACTGGTGCCGCGGCTACACGGCGGCGCTTTAACATTGCTAGTGAAGACATGCCCTCACATTTCACACTAATGCTGTGTTATAGTTAAGAGCTCCACCTGGGACCTCGCACACCTCCTATATCAGGTGTGGCCAACCTGTGGCTCCGGAGCCACATGCAGCTCTTCAAAAAGTTAATATGCAGCTGTGATGGGTTGGATCACAGAAACCCCCCTGGGAGCTGCCAACTGATGTGTCGAGACTACCTCTGCTCCTGTTTTCCCTGCTAGCTCAGGACTCCAGCACCCTGTCTTGTTGAGCCAGACACTCCCGTCTGCTCCAACACAGACCCAGGGTCTGAATTACTTGCCCCAAAGCTGCAGGTTTACCTGAAAACAGCTCACAGAAGTGTGCTTATCTTTAGCACTCAGATGCCCAACTCCCAAGGGGTCTAAACCCAAATGAATCCGTTTTACCCTGTATAAAGCTTATGCAGGGTAAACTCATAAATTGTTCGCCCTCTACAACACTGAGAGAGAGATATACACAGTTGTTTGCTCCCCCAGGTATTAATACATACTCTGAGTTAATTAATAGGTAAAAAGTGATTTTATTAAATACAGAAAGTAGGATTTAAGTGGTTCCAAGTAGTAACAGACAGAACAAAGTAAGTCACCAAGCAAAATAAAATAAAATGCACAAATCTATGTCTAATCAAACTAGATACAGATAATCTCACCTTTAGAGATGCTTCAGTAAGTTTTTTCCTCAGACTGGACACCTTCCAGGCCTGGGAACAATTCTTTCCCCTGGTACAGCTCTTGTTCCAGCTTAGGTGGTAACTAGGGGATTCTTCATGATGGCTCTTCTCTCCCTCCCCTTTGTTCTGTTCCACCCCTTTATATATCGTTTGCATAAGGCGGGAATCCTTTGTCCCTCTGGGTTTCCACCCCCCCTCACTGGAAAAGCACCAGGTTAAAGATGGATTCCATTTCAGGTGACATGATCACATGTCACTGCAAGACTTCATTACCCACTTGAAAGCACACACATATACAGGAAGACTCACAGGTAAAACACAGCCATCTGCAGACAATGGTCCTGGTTAATGGGAGTCATCAGGATTCCAAACCACCATTAATGGCTCATACTTTGCATAATTACAATAGACCCTCAGAGTTATATTTTATATTTCTAGTTTTAGATACAAGAGTGGTACATTTATACAAATAGGATGATCACACTCAGTAGATTATAAACTTTGTAATGATACCTTACAAGAGACCTTTTGCATGAAGCATATCCCAGTTACATTATATTCACTTCTTATATTTTTATAAAACCATATACGTAACCATATACCATAACCACAACGTCACAGCGCTCCTTGTATAGGCACCGACTCCGAAACTGGAGCTACAGGCGCCAACTTTCCAATGTGCCGGGGGATGCTCACTGCTCAACCCCTGGCTCTGCCACAGGCCCTGCCCCCACTCCACCCATTCCTGTCCCATCCCCGGAGCGTGCCGTGCCCTCGCTCCTCCCCCCTCTCCCCCAGAGCCTCTTGCACGCTACAAAATTGCTGATCGGAAGGTTGCAGGGAGGGAGGGGGAGGCGCTGATCGGTGGGGCTGCTGGTGGGTGGGAGGCGCTGGGAGGCTGATGGGGGTCTGCTGACATATTACTGTGGCCCTTTGGCAATGTACATTGGTAAATTCAGGCTCCTTCTCAGGCTCAGGTTGGCCACCCCTGTCCTACATGAAACTCGGGGGGGGGGGGGGAGGCTTCCACCCCCCCACATCCTCCTAATTGGCGCCCCTGCTCTGGGTCTCTCCCTTTGCAAGCCAAAGATGTGCTGCCTCTTCACTGGGCAGTCCTGATTCCAGCCACTCAACACACTTCTCCTTTGTTCTCCAACTGAGTTCACATGTTTCACCTGCTGGGGTTTCCTGCTGTTTATGTGTCCATTGTTCAGTCATTGGGGGTCTCATGGTCGCGCTGGACCTTCTGCTGAACTAGGTCAGTTTCAACCCATTCTTTCACGACTCATTCATTCAACCCAGGCAGTAAGTGACTTCCAACACACACACACCTCACTTCTCTTGCGCCGGTTCAAGAGCGGACTTAACCCTTTTGCCGCACTGGGTAGCAATGCTAAGTACAGAGGAAAATGAAGCATACATAGGCTTCATGCATAAGAGCAGAAGGGCCTACTCACATGGATCCAATTGCACAAATGGGGACTTAGGAACTAATCCAACATCCACTGATGTCAATAGTCTTTGGATCAGGCGCTTGCTCAGTTTTTCCCTTACTGACAAGGCTCTTACAAACATTAATGGGAAGCCAAAAAACAACCTTTAGTATTTTTTTTAAGACTTCTAGAAAAAGAAAAGTTCAAGGCACACTGTTTAAGCAGGGCTCTATACACATTTAATTGAATACTAGAAAGAAAGATAATAGTCCTGATCTCAGAAACACGCATGTGCTCAACTTTACTGCTTTCAAATGCGGCTCCTCACAGCAGTAGAATTAAGCATGTATGTAAGTGTTAGCAGGATTGGGGCAAATATTTGGTTTCTTCCTAACTCTTCAACATAAGCAGCCATATTAGAACACAAGCCTCAGCAAGTTTTACAGATTGCAGCTTTATCAGCTAAACAGTAAGTGAAAAGAAAAGAAATGGGGGGGGGGGAATAAAAGGTATAACAATTGTACTGATGGTTAAACCAATCTATTCATTCTTCATTGACAAAGCTATTAAAAAGAAGCTTGAAAGTAGTTCAAAAAAGAGTAAAGAAAAGAAAAACAAATACTATACACAGTTCTAGAGAACAGGGATTTCAGTTTTAAAACTTCCTCCACAACAACTGCACTTGTTAATAAAACTCAGTTTCCCTAGAAGAAAGGATTTTTGACTGATTAACACTGTTATACCAAAAAAAGTCAGCATGTAGGTCTGAATTATAAAACATACTGTAAACATAATATTACTGCCAGGCAGTGTCCAGTCATTTTCTTCCAGTCTGAATTTTCTTTAAAATTGTTCCATGCTCTCTTAAAAGCTTCAGTAATCGTTCCCTGTCAATTGTGCCCTTCTCTACATGGTAAACATTTAATTTTAGTGTTTGCATTTCTAACAGACCTGAAACTAACATAACATGTTTGTTTACTTCCTTTTCCAAGCTTCAGCATCCCTGATATAAGCAGAAATATACACCAGGGGAACTATTTGAGTTATTTTTATTTATTAATATTTTAAATTGGTCCCACAAAAAAATGCACACACACTCAAGCCACAGATTACAGTTTGTTTCAAAATGACACACACTACACACAATGGGCCATGTCTTATCCATCTGCACTCATGCAACCCCTAAGTGAGGTTACATATATGCAACAGGCTCTATAGGACATTTCTCATCAGAATATACAAGAGTTATAGTTAAGGCTATGTTTATGTCATGGAAGTCATGGAATCCGTGACTTCCAGAGACCTCCATAACATTCTCTGCTTCAGCCCCAGGGGCTGCAGGACTCTGGAGCTGGCAGCTCGCAGGGCCCTGGAATGGTTCCAGCGACAGGTGACAGGGAGCTCCCTGCAATGTTCCAGTGACGGACTGCTGAGGGGTCCCTACTCAGGGTTCTAGTGGTGGGCAACAGCCTCGCGGTGGGACGAGGGGCCTCAGGCAAGCAGCTGGGGGTGTCCCATTCTCTCTTTGGGAAATATGCTTACCCTGCAGCATATAAAAATGAGTCATATGGATTTCTTCCTACTGGATTCTATCCCTGTAATAATCCAGGATTAAAATGCCATAATCAGCAATGACTCACACAACAGAAGCTTTACAGAGAAAAAAAATATCTGGCATAAAATCATTTTAAGGCAAAAAATAACTTTCCCCATAAAAATAAGTGGTTACAAGGCACCCGTAACTTAGTCCACTGGCATCTTTCCATTACACAGTGTCTTTCCTTTACTGGAGTCTGCCATGGAAAGACACTGACTAAATATAGTGACATACAGTCATAAACCACCATATCACACCAACAGTAAATCAAGTAGAGTCTTTGGAGTTACATATATGGGGAAATCTTACAACACAGCCTCAATCTGGGACTGGCACAGGGGTAGTAAGATAGTATTTTTACTAGAGGATGAATCTCAGTCACTGCTTCTTTCTTGCTATGCTGGTGGGAGATGGAAGCACTGTGGAAGTGGCACTAGCAGTTCACGAGGAGAGGAGAGGAGAGGAGATCTAACAGTGACCCTTGTTGCGTGATATAAAGTCAGTTTGGAACTCTAAAAAAAGTGCAAGTCATACCCCATGTAGTTTTCCTAGGGAAATCACTGCAACATGAAAAGTGTTAATTGAAGAGGAGAAGAAAACTTTGCTTTCATGCTGGCAGTCTCGTTCTCCTCAAACTATTTGATGTCTAAGCCCTAGACAAGCATTTGCTGATAACACTGGTCTACAATTTTTGAGAAGTTGTCTGCTTCAGAGATAAAATGTGCTATTTATTATGTATTTTGATGTGCTGAATTCAAATATGACAATTAAAACAACGGATTGGCTACTGTTTCTAAGATATTTAAGTTTTTACATTTTATGTCTATGTATATTGTGTAGATAGTAGAGTTTTAATCATAAATTGTAAACCTAGGTCTTTTCATGTGTTTATGGTTGCTTTACATGATAATATTTCACCTGTCCTGTTTCTGTAACACTTTAAAAATCAGCAAAAGGGTTATATAAATAAAATTTATTATGAAACAAAAGGCAAAAAACTATTATGTACATAGTTTAGTCCTATTCAGGGTCTACTCGGCGCTTCTTGGCTTGTCTCTTGTATTCATTAAATGGAGCATCTCTTGTCACTGTCCAGCAATAGCCTGCAAGCATTGATGGGCTCCATTTGCCCTGATAGCGTTTCTCCATTGTTGCAATGTCCTGGTGAAATCGCTCGCCGTGCTCGTCGCTCACTGCTCCGCAGTTCGGTGGAAAAAAATCTAGATGAGAGTGCCAAAAATGTATCTTTAGTGACATGTTGCAACCAAGGCTTTTGTATGCCTTGAGGAGGTTTTCCACCAACAACCTGTAGTTGTCTGCCTTGTTGTTTCCGAGAAAATTTATTGCCACTAACTGGAAGGCTTTCCATGCCGTCTTTTCCTTGCCACGCAGTGCATGGTCAAATGCATCACCTTGAAGAAGTTCATGAATCTGAGGACCAACAAAGACACCTTTCTTTATCTTAGCTTCACTTAACCTTGGAAATTTTCCACGGAGGTACTTGAAAGCTACTTGTGTTTTGTCAATGGCCTTGACAAAGTTCTTCATCAGACCCCGCTTGATCTGTTACCATCCTTGGTGTGTAAGGGTGGTAACAGAATCTTCCTTGATTCAACAAGTGGTGGATGCTGAACACTTTTCCTCCCAGGCTCCAATGACTGTTGGAGTGGCCAATCTTTCTTGATGTAGTGGGAATCTCTTGCACGACTATCCCATTTGCAGAGAAAACAGCAGTACTTTGTGTATCCAGTCTGCAGACCAAGCAAGAGAGCAACAACCTTCAAATCGCCACAAAGCTGCCACTGATGTTGGTCATAGTTTATGCACCTCAAAAGTTGTTTCATGTTGTTATAGGTTTCCTTCATATGGACTGCATGACCAACTGGAATTGATGGCAAAACATTGCCATTATGCAGTAAAACAGCTTTAAGGCTCATCTTCGATGAATCAATGAACAGTCTCCACTCATCTGGATCGTGAACGATGTTGAGGGCTGCCATCACATCATCGATGTTGTTGCAGGCTACAAGATCACCTTCCATGAAGAAGAATGGGACAAGATCCTTTTGACAGTCATGGAACATGGAAACCCTAACATCACCTGCCACGAGATTCCACTGCTGTAGTCTGGAACCCAACAGCTCTGCCTTACTCTTGGGTAGTTCCAAATCCCTGACAAGGTCATTCAGTTCACCTTGTGTTATGAGGTGTGGTTCAGAGGAGGAGGATGGGAGAAAATGTGGGTCCTGTGACATTGATGGTTCAGGACCAGAGGTTTCATCCTCTTCCTCTTCCTCATCTGACTCAAGTGAGAATGATTCCGGTGCATCAGGAACCGGCAGTCCTTCTCCGTGGGGTACTGGGCGTATAGCTGATGGAATGTTTGGATAATGCACAGTCCACTTTTTCTTCTTTGACACACCTTTCCCAACTGGAGGCACCATGCAGAAGTAACAATTGGTGGTATGATCTGTTGGCTCTCTCCAAATCATTGGCACTGCAAAAGGCATAGATTTCCTTTTCCTGTTCAACCACTGGCGAAGATTTGTTGCACAAGTGTTGCAGCATATGTGTGGGGCCCACCTCTTGTCTTGATCTCCAATTTTGCAGCCAAAATAAAGGTGATAGGCTTTCTTAACCATAGTGGTTATACTGCGCTTTTGTGATGCAAAAGTCACTTCACCACAAACATAGCAGAAGTTATCTGCACTGTTCACACAAGTACGAGGCATCTCTGCTCACTTTGGCTAAACAGAAATGTGTCCCTTGCAAAATCAAACACTGACAAGTAAGAGAGCACGACACTGTATGATTTCTAGAGCTGATATAGGGCAATTTGTTCAGCAGAGTGATGTAAGCTTCATTATGATTGCATCATCCATGACTTCTAGGAATAACATCATACATAGTGTCATGGCCAGGTCATGCATAGCCAGACCTAGTAGTTGGAGTCAGAGACAGCAGTCATGAGACAGTAATCAGGAGTTGGCTGGGTGAAAATACCAGGAGGCTAGAAGCAACAGACAAACTGGAAATCAAAACCACAAGTCAGAAAGCAGGTTTCATACACAGGCTAGAAATCCCTCTAGCCTGGTACCATCACTTCTCACAGTTCAGTCCTTGTTCCTCAGGTGTTTCCAGGTATGTTGTTGTAGGGAGAGTGAGGTCCCATCATGATGTCATTTCCCCCCTTTTATCTTCTTCCCACTTGCTGGAAAGCTCTTTTGCTGTGACCTGGGTCAAACAGTTCCCATTGTGTAGTGCTATCTGAGAGGTTTCTATTGTACACAGTTCCTGGGGTAATCCTCATGCTTGTGTGCATTTCCTTGTGTGCATAAACCATTAACCTTGTTTGGCCTTTTTACTGTTGTACCTGAAAGGCTGCTTGTGGGTGTTTTCAACCTCACAAGATGTTTCAGTAACACATACATAGCCAAACCTTATAACTTCACATACAACGATAGCACATACAATCCAACAAGATATTATGCAGATCAAGACTTTTAGAATGATACCTCACAAGGCATACTTTGTGCAAAACATATCCTAATTAAATGACAGGGGTGAATACTGGGGTGCCATGGTGTCACACCCCACTTTTCTGGGAATGTTGCCAACTAAACATTCGCTATCAGAATCTGTTGGATGCTGAATCCACATCAACGTCCCTGCATGTGGGATCACAAGAGGGCACAGCTTGGCACCACTAGCACACTTTACAATATTTGTACTACTTTGAGAAAAAAATATTCAATTAATCCAAACACCTTTGGATTAACTGGAATCATACATATCAAATCCCAATTGGGTATTCACCACTTTGCTACAAACTATACAGGTTTAATTCATGCTCTGTGATGTTTTTCTGAAGTAACAGATGATGAAGTGCTGGAGGTACAGAAAGGAATAGGATCATTCCATCTTTGGGGTTTACTGAGTCCAGCCTGACCTGTTGACAGCAAGATGTCAATTTATTGCCACTGTGGCTACACTTTGCTCAGTCTCTAACACTTTTCAAATGCATGTAACCATTAGCCACCACTGTGTGTGTCAGTGTACAATGAATCCAAATAAACCCTCTATAGTTCACACAAGTAATAAAAGCTTCCATCTCTCTTAAACCCTGCAGCTTAAAGGACTACGGAAATGTTCACTGTGAAAACTTGAGTACAAGCTCAATATACTAGTGCAGCAATTCTCAAACTGCAGTTGGTAGCACCTATCTTAATGATAGCCATATAAAACAGTTACCTACTTTTCATAACTGTTGTTCTTCAAGATGTGTTGCTCTTGTCCATTCAATGCTAGATGCGTGCACATTCACATGCACGGCTGCCTGAGATTTTTGCCTTAGTGGTATCCATAGGGCCGGCTCTGGTGCCCCCTTGAGAGCGGCGCTCATGCGCCGGTATATGATGCACTGCCGGATCTGCACCCTTTCAGTTCCTTCTTGCGGTCAACTCCGACAGCAGGGAAGGAGGACGGGTCATGGAATGGACGTGAGCAACACATCTTGAAGAACAACAGTTACGAAAGGTAGGTAACCATTTTTTCTTCTTTGAGTGCTTGCTCATGTCCATTCCATGCTAGGTGACTCACAAGCAGTATCCCGTGGAGGTGGACTCGGAGTTCACGCAACACTGCCCTGCTGAAGCTGGCGTTCTGCGCCTGCTGGGTGATGGCATAATGGGACGTGAGGGTACGGACTGAGGACCAAGTAGCGGCTCTGCAGATGTCTTGAATCGGCATCTACATGAAGAAGGCTGCTAATGAGGCCTATGCTCTGGTGGAATGGGCAGTTACAATTGCCAGCAGTGACACTTTTGCTTGGTCATAGCAGAACCTGATGCAGGAGATTCTGAGACGAAACCGGCCAACCTTTTATCCTCTCCGCCACTGCAACGAAGAGGTGTATCAAATTACAGAAGGGTTTGGTTCTTTCGATATAGAAGGCCAGGGCCCACCTAACATCTGGAGTATGCAACCTGCACTCCTTGCTGGATTTGTGAAATTTTGAAAAGAACACCAGAAGAAATATGTCCTGATTAGTGTGGAACTGTGACACCACCTATGGTAAGAAGGCTGGGTGGGGCTGTAGCTAGACCTTGTTCTTGTAGAACACTGTACAGGGGGATTCGGATCTAATTTCGGAGACTCCTTGGGCTGAAGTAATTGCCATCATGAAACAGACCTTCCACGAGGGGAGCAGCAGCGAACAACGGGTTGGATCACAGAAACCCCCTTGGGAGCTGCCAACTGATGTGCCAAGACTACCTCTGTCCCTGCCTTCCTACCCCATCAGCTTAGGACTTCAGTGCCCTGCCTGGTTTGAGCCAGACTCGCTAGCCTGCTGCAAACCCAGACCCAGGTCTGAATCACGTCCCCTAACAGCTGTAGGCTTACCTGGAAGCAGCTAACAGAAGTGTTCTTGTCTTTAACACTCACATGCCCAACTCCCAATGGGGTCTAAACCCAAATAACTCCATTATAACTCATAAATTGTTCGCCCTCTATAACATTGATAGAGAGATATGCACAGCTGTTTGCCCCCCCCAGGTAGTAATACATACTCTGGGTTAATTAATAAATAAAAAGTGATTTTATTAAATACGGAAAATAGGATTTAAGTGATTCCAAGTAGTAACAGACAGAACAAAGTAAGTCACCAAGCAAAATAAAATAAAACACGCAAATCTATGTCTAATCAAACTGAATACAGATAAGATCCTCACCAGTTCCAAAATGCTCCCTTTTACAGACTAATCTCCTTTTAGCCTGGGTCCAGCAATCACTCACACCCCTTGCAGTCACGGTCCTTTGTTCCAGATTCTTTCAGGTATCCTGGGGGGTGGGGAGGCTCTCTCTTTAGCCAGCTGAAGACACTATGGAGGGGTCTCCCACGGGCTTAAACAGACTTTCTCTTGTGGGTGGAGACCCGCTCCTCTCTCCTATGCAAAGTCCAGCTCCAAAATGGAGTTCTGGAGTCATCTGGGCAAGTCACATGTCCATGCATGACTCACAGTTTCTTACCAGGTAGCAGCCATGGGTCACATGCTACCTTGAACGTCTTCAAGTAGACTTCTTATGTGGATTGGAGCATTCCAAGATTCATTGTCCTTTAAGTGTTTCTTGATTAAGTACTTAATTTCAACATTCCTTTCTCCAGGAACTGACCAAATGCTCTACTAAGGTTATTTAGAAATCAAGCCAGTACACAGCCAATATTCATAACTTTGAATACAAAAATGATACATGCATACAAATAGGATTGATGCATTCATTAGATCATAACCTTTACAGAGATATGTTACATGGCATATGTAGCATAAAACACATTCTAGTTATGTTTTATATATATACACACACACACACACACATTCATAAGTATATTTCCATAAAGCCTTATGGGAAGTACCGTCACATCCCTATCCACGGAAGTAAGAAGGCATCGGATATGGAACCTATGGTAAGCCCACAAATACAGCAGAACTGGTGACGTTTCCTGTTCTGCCTGAACGCAAACAGGTCCACCTGGGGAGTCCCTCACCTCTGGAAGATCACACTGACCATCTCTGGGTGGAGTGACCACTTGTGGCGAGATGAGAAGGACCTGCTGAGGAGATCTGTTAGCACAGCAGTCTCCAAACTTTTGAGCGTCAAGCCCCCCGTTACCTCTGTCCATGCCCATGGAGCCAGGGACACAGAAGCGGGGATGCGACTCAGGGCAGAGGAGGGTGGGGATGTGGACAGGGTAAGGGGGCCGCAGCTGGGGGTGGGTCTGGGCCAGGAGCGGGGCCGGGGCGGGAGCAGCCAGGCCCTCCCCCACACAGCCTAGGCCCCAGGCCAGGAATGGAGCCCTGGCCAGGGCCAAGGCTGGAGGCAGGGGTGAAGACAGCCAGGCCGTGGTGGTGGCAGGTAGCCGGGCCCCTGGCCAGGTGCAGAGCTGCAACGAGGCTGGGGATGGGTCCAGGTGGGAGAGCCAGCAGCACTAGTGCAGCTGCAGTGCTATGACTTCTGTCCATGCAAGCAGATTACCAGGCATGGGGCCACAACTGGGGGCAGGGCTCGGTACATAAGAACAATAATAACGTGTGTGTGTGTGTGTGTGTGTGTGTGTGTGTGTGTGTGTGTGTGTGTGAGAGAGAGAGAGAGAGAGAGAGAGAGAGAGAGAGAGAGAGAGCGCTCATACAACTATAGGTAAACAATTTTCAGACAAAGTGTGATTTTTAAGTTGATTGTATCACTTTACAATCCCAACCACAATTAAAGCAAAATAAGAAAATTCTGACTGAGAGCAGCCAATAAGGTAAATCTTATCACACTTTTCACTTCAACTTGCAGAGCGTCTAGAAGAGAGAAAGAAAAATGATGAAAGGTTTAGAAAACATGACCGATGAGGAAAGATTAAAAAAAAACTAGGTATGTTTAGTCTTGAGAGAAGAAGACTGAGGGGGGGACCTGATAACAGTCTTCAAAAGATTGTTATAAAGAGGAAAGTGATCAATTGTTCTCCATATCCACCGAACACAGGACAAATACAGTACAGACCCGTTTATGCACGGTTGTCGGGAGTCAAGCCGTCACGACCGCGTGATAATGGACCACGGGTTAAGAGGGCCATGGTGAAATATCTTAAGATATCTATATATACACACATGTATAATTATCTAGGATTACATACATATTCACAGGGTCCCAAATACTGCAGGCCTATCTGTTAATGGCGCGTTGCAAGAATATAAATTGAAATGTGTAATCTAATAAAAACATTATAATTACTACACAGGGGTGAAAGTAACTCAGGACACTTACCGGTACAGGGCGGGGGCAGCTCTGGCCCCCAGAAGGGGCAGGGCCGTGGGTGGAAGGGGCGGGGCTAGGGGTCAGCATCCCCCAGCCAGCTCTTCCAGGCCACCTGGTCCGCGCCGCCCAGGGTTCCCGTGGTGATTTAAAGGGCCCAGGGCTCCAGACGCCACTGCTGCAGTAGCGGCATCTGGAGCCCCAGGCCCTTTTAAATCACTGGCCCCGGGGCAACTGCTCCCTTTGGCCCCCCCCCCGCCCATCGGCGGCCAAGGGGGGGCAAAAGGGGCAGGGACCTTAAAGCGCTGCAGGGTCCTTTGCCACAGCAGCGCTTTAACGTTGCTGCCCCCTCTCACCCCCCCCCCCCCCCGTCGGCGGCCTAGCACTGCCATGGCAAAGGACTGTCCTTAAAGCACTGCTGCGGCAGCGCTTTAATGTCCCTGCCCTTTTTGCCTCCCCCATCAGCAGCCCTGATGGTAGGGTCCCTACCGGCAGGGCCGCCGACGGGGGGGGACGGGGGGGAGGGGGAGAAGGGGGGGCAGCAACGTTTAAGGACAGTCCTTTGCCACAGCAACGCTTTGAGGATCCTTAAAGTACTGCCGCAGCAAAGGACCATCCTTAAAACACTGCCATGGTAGCGCTTTAACGTTGCTGCTCCTTTCTCCTCCCCCCCTGTTGGCGGTAAAGACGTACAACACATTTCCGCTCTGCACTTCCTGTCAATTTCTATGTCAGTGAGTTAGTGAGCAAATCTGTAGCGCTACATAGCAAGTTCCTGTACCACATGTTAACGAGTCTCGCGTGTTAAATAGGTATCACTGGGAGGCATGGCACTACCACACGTTAAGCAGATTCACGCGTAAACGGGTCTGTACTGTAGTAGTCAGGAACATTTAGGATACACTTTCTAATTACAAGGATCATAGGTGCCGACTCCATGGATGCTCAGGGACTGGAGCACCCACAGAAAAAAAAATATCCACTGATCAGCTCCTCCCGCTCCCCCACCAGCGCCTCCTGCCTACGGGCGGCCCTGCAGATCAGCTCCTTCTCCTCCCCCCCAGTGCCTTCTGCCCACCGCTGATCAGCTGTTCAGCGGCAGGCAGGAGGCGCTGGAGGGGAGGAAGAGGAGCAGGGGCAAGAAGAGGTGGAGCAAGGGTGGGGCGCACTCAGGAGAGGGGGCAGAACGGGGCAGGAAGAGTGGGGCGGGAAGAGGCAGAGAGGGGGTGGGGCAGGGGTTGAGCGCCACTGGAGAAATCAGAAAGTCAGCACTTGTCACAAGGATAATTAAGCTCTGGAACAGGTTACTTAGGTTGTGGAATCCCCATCATTGTCTAACCTGTTCTTAAAACCCACCAAACACCTATCAGGAATGGTCTTGGTATATTTGGTCCTGCCTCAGCACATGGGGAGATCCCTTCCAACCCTCCATTTCTATGATCCTACAGCACTGTCAATATGAGAATTTCAAAGCTTTTTACAAACATTAATTAATTAAACCTCAGAACCCTCCTGAGAAATAGCCATGTCATTATCTATATTTTGCAGATTAGGAAATTAAAACAAAGTGGCTAACTGATTTGTCCAAGATCATAAAGAAAGTTGGTGGCAGAACCAGAAAAATAATCCAGACTCCTTCACTCCCAGTCCTGTGCTTTTAACCACTAGCAGCCTTTCTGAAGATCTTCAAAAGGTCAGACGCACATTAGCTGCAGTTATTTCTCATTGCAAATCAAAGTTAAATGAGCAAGTATCTCAGATCTCTAGACTCCTATTACCTAACTGCAAGCTCCCCTCATTTTTCTGCTTTACCAAACAAGAGCAGTAGGACAAGGCATGTAAATCTCCTGCAGATTGAAAATGCTTAAAAGAAAGTTACTTATAATGCAATTAAGCCATCTATATCTCACTCCCACATGAGCCTCAGACCCTACATGAATTATTAGACCTACCCTGAACTTTTTCAAACTCTTATAATAAGTCAATTAAATGAGTGTCTTGGAATAAAAAGGTAACAATTTCTTAACTGGAGAATTTGATACGGTTTTAAGATTCGCCCTGTCAACAGTCAACTTTATAATCTTGTAAATTTTAAAAACTTGAGGTGATAATTGAACATCTATTTCACTTTCCTCTGTACATAGCAACCTTAATGTTCTGCATTGTAACTTTTAAATATTGGGTGAATTTAGCCTTCATGAAGGCCCCGAGTCAACACAAATCTTAATCATACACATAATTTCAAGCATATCAGTAGTCCCATTGAAGTCAATAGAATTGCTGATGTGCTTGAAGTTAAGAACACACACACATGCTTTTCTGGGTCATGGCTTAAAGCCAGGGACAGCCGCACTAGCCAGAGCCAGACATAGCATAAGCGGGTAGAGGGGCAAGCTTTCCCTCACAACTTAACCAATGTCTTTTTGATCATGGCTGGCAGTGCTCCCTTCTAGTCTAGTCTTGACACCTCACATAGCTCTGCCAGTGCACTTCAATCTGCTCATACAAGAAAAGAATAGGAAGAGGCCTGCTGGGACAGTCACTCTCTTCTCCCCTTATCTACTTCTCTCAATCCCTTTTAGCAAACATCTCAATCTCCCTCTTCTGCAAAAGGGAATTTATAATATAAGAAATATGTGGCATGTACTGTCATACTGTGCCCTAACATTTCAAGTCCAACAGAAAAACAGCTCAGTAATTTCACAGCTCTTGCAAGAAACAACCCTAAGGTTACTGGGCAACTGAAAGGTATTCTGATCAAATCCAATAGAGCTTTTCTTCTGAGATTCCCAGCAGGTGTAGCTATCTATTTCTGCTACAATATCAGCTCTTACAGAGCAGGGGTTTAGGGTCATAGCTTTGCCTTGTTGTTACAGACACATCCACCTTCTCTTCCAGAGAAACATCATATGATTCCAGAACTAGGCAACTGAGTTTTAGTCCAAATTCAGGTCATTGAAACTGAGAGAACACAAGAAACATTAGAAAATCCACCGTCTATGCCTAGTAGAAAGTGGAGGACATTTTACTAACTAAGGAACAGTCCCACAGGACTTTAGTGAGACTATTAAGTTTAACAACAGCTAATATAACTGAAATGGAAGGTGGAGATAGACAGCATCAGGTTAAAAATAAAATACCTCAAAAATGGGGATTCATCGAAGCGACGAAGAAGAATAAAACTCCTTAATGTATCAGCTTCTTCGCAGCATTTAATAAACCTTTGATTTATACTTCATACAGGATTAGTCCTGAACCCTAGGCGAAGTTTGTCTTCTATATTTGGGGTGCGCTGCCAGTCAGGCCAATGTGGCCATGTGTGGGAGGGGGCAAATTCCATGCCTGCCCACATGGGTGCCATTTCAGATTTTTTTGGAGGCTGGAGGGGCAACTTTAACTGTGATTCTAGGGGCTACTTTGAAAACTGAAAACTCTAGGTTTTTTTGTAGATAATAATTTAGAAATCTCTGACAGGAGCACTGTATCTAGTTCCTATATCACGAAAGAAAATTAAATAAATATGAGACCCACTCAGCTCTAATACTAACATGCTCTGACATCTTGTGGCAAATCACTGGTTAGGTTTAAAATTGTAATGTAAATTCTTACTCTGATACTCTTACTAAAGTCAGAAGGAACCATCATGATCATCTAGTCTGACCTCCTGCATATTGCAGGCCACAGAACCTCACCCACCGACTCTTGTAATAAACCCCGAACCTCTGGCTGAGTTACTGACGTGCTCAAATCATGGTTTAAAGACTACAAGTTACAGAGAATCCACCATTCACTCTAGTTCAAACCCCATGCTGTAGAGGAAGATGAAAAACCCCCAAGGTCTCTGCCAATCTGACCCAGGGGAAAAATTCCTTCTGGACTCAAAATATGGTGATCAGTTAGACCCTGAGGATGTGGGCAAGACCCACCAGCCAGATACCTGGGTAAGAATTTTCTGTCGTAACTCAGAGTCATTCCCATCTAGTGTCCTGTCTCCAGCCGTTGGGGATTTTTGCTACAGAAAGACACCATTGGCCACACATCATTGTAGGCAGTCCTGTCATACCATCTCCTCCATAAACTTATCAAGCTCAACTTTGAAGTCAGTTAGGTTTTTTTGCCCCCACTGCTCCCCTTGAGAGGCTGCTCCAGAACTTCACTCCTCAGCTGGCTAGAAACTTTCACCTAATTTCAAGTTAAATTTGTTTATGGCCAGTTTATATCCATTTGTTCTGGGGTCCACATTGGTGCTTAACTTAAATAACTCCTCTCCCTCCCTGGTATTTATCCCTCCCCTGATGTATTTATCGAGACCAATCATATTTCCCCTCAGCCTTCTTTGGTTAGGCCAAACAAGCCAAGTTCGTTGAGTCTCCTCTCGTAAGGTAGGTTTTCCATTCCTTAGATCATTCTCGTACCCCTTCTCTGCACCTGTTTCAGTTTGAAATCATCTTTCTTAAACATGGGAGACCAGAACTGCACACAGTACTGCAGATGAGGTCTCACCAGTGTCTTGTATAATAGTACTAACACTTCCCTATCTCTACTCGAAATACGTCACCTGATGCAGCCCAGGACCGCATTAGTCTTTTTTCACAGCCGAATCACATTGACGGCTCATAGTCATCCTGTAATAAACAAATATATCCTGCTCTTTCTCCTCCTATGTCACTTCCAACTATTACGTCCCCAGATAATAGCATGACCTTGCACTTTGCACTATTAAATATCATCCCATTTCTATTACTCCAATTTAAAAGGTCATCCAGATCTTCTTGTATGATATTCCAGTCCTCCTCCATATTGGCAATACCTCCCAACTTTGTGTCATCTGCAAATTTTATTACACACTCCCACTTTTTGGGCCAAGGTCAGTAATAAAAATAAAACTGATCCCAAGACTGATCCCACAGGAACTCCACTAGTAACCTCCCTCTAGCCCAGTAGTTCTCAATTTATTACACACTGTGGGATGCATATGTAGTTCACAATATGTTCCCTGGGCCGCAGGGGCTGGGACCCCAGACTCCGCGGGGCTGTCCGGCAGCGCCCCCGCCCTGGACCCCCACCACGCCCTCCGCCACGCAGCTGCCCCAGATCCCAACTGCCCACCCTGGATCCCCGCCGCCCACCCTGGATCCCCGCCATGCAGCTGCCCCAGCCCCTGAAGCTTGTGGGGCAGGCAAGGAGCCCTAGACCCCCGACCCCATGGGGACGGCCGGCAGCCCCAGTCCCAGAATCACATCACATGGGGCAGGCCGGCAACCCGAATCCCTCCTCACCAGGCAGCCAGGAACCTGGCAGACCTGGCATGTGGGCAGCCTTTAGCACAAAGCTGAACTGGGCTGCATGCGGACTGCGGGCTGAGAACCACTGCTATTGCCTGACAGTTCACCTTTCAGTATGACTTGTTGTAGTCTCCCCTTTACCCAGTTCTCATATTAATCCCCATCTTCTCCAATTTAACTAATAATTTCTTAAGTGGAATTGTATCAAATGCCTTACTGACATCCAGATAGATTAGATCTACTGTACTTCTTTTGTCTAAAAAAATCAGTTATCTTCTCAAAGAAACATTAGTAACTTTGTTACTACCTCTTGAATACAACAATTGAAACAACTGTAGAAAAATCTACAATTACTTTCTGTCATTTAGGCTACTTAATTTTTGCAGTTCACCAAGCTTGGAACAAATCATTTAACTTTAGGAAGCATCTTAACAGCCCTTTCTTACTTGTTAATCACTCTGTTTATAAAAAAAATTCTGACTCCCTGCCTCAGGAGCAGAAGCTGGAGCAGCATGTCTCCTGTCTTCTCTGCAGAACTCATTACATTGCATAATCAGGCTGCCTGCCTGGGGCTTGCAGTTTAGGGGGGCAATGCCCCCCATGCCCTTCCATCAAACTCCCCCAATGTCCTGAATCACACATACACACACTAAGTTCAAAAACACTTCTCCCTGACCCATTGTAGCTTTCATAGTCTAAAACCAAAGCTAGTCAGTTTCCTAAAGTACAACTGCAGTAGATTATCTGCAATGACCAAACCTACTTTTCACAACAGTAGATAGTTCTAAAACAAAACCCCCTATTCCTCTGCAAACCCATTCCATAGCCATCTCTTTCACCTCCCTCCTAAAAACCAGCTTCTGCTACTCAACTACATCTTGAGGCCTGGTCTACGTGTAAAACTTCTGTTAACATATCTAAGGCATTCAGGGGTGGGAAAAATCCATACTCCTGAGCACTGTAGCTATACTGACCTAACCCCCGGTGTAGATGCAACTAGGTCAATGAACTAGCTACCATCTGACCCCCAAAACTCGGGGAGGTGGTGTTCCTACAGTGATAGAAAAATCCCTTTCATTACAGTAGACTGTCTACAATATGGGGTTATGCTGGCATAGCTACAATAACTATGCTGCTGCTATAGTCCCCGTAGTGTAGACATGGCCTACATCTCTGGAGTGGAGGAGGAGGAGGAAACAGAACCACCAAGATGCAATATGACTCCTGAGTAATCTGTGATCTTCACTTTGTCCTTCCTCTGCACATCCCCTCTGCCCCAACACACACACACACACACACTCTCTCTCTCTCTCTCTCTCTGGGTCTGTTTATGACCTTCACTTTGTGGGACACATTGACTATATTGTAAGATCTTTGGGGCAAGGACTGTTTCTTTACTAGTTTTTGCAGGACAGCCAGAACATGTTTGGATGCTTGACAAATAAATCACAAAGCCAGAACACAGAGGACTTGACTGTTGGTTCAACAGAAAGCTAAGTTTGGATTTTTTCCAAGGCTGCAGTTTTTCTTTTGCAGTTTAAAGTATTCTGAAATTCCAATGCCAGCACTCTTTTGTGTAGGAACACTATGGACCTGTCATCTTGGACACAATCCCTTAGCCTGGGATTTTCAAAGGAGCCTGTTTATTATTATTATATCATTAATGTCTACAATATGATAGGAACTATACACAAACAGTCCTCCCCCAAGCAAACTATCATTACCCTGATGTATTTATTATCATAAACAAAGGGAGTTGTGTGCCAAAGCTCATTGAACTTCAGTGGGAACTGGGTATCTAACTCCCTTTGGCTCTTTTGAAAATCCCAGCTTAAAGTTGCTAGTTTCCCCATGGATTTGCAGAGAGGATTTCTCAAATGTTTGATTAAACTGTTTTAGAACCGATTTTAAAAAATTAGAATAGGAGAGGAATGCCACTAAGGAATTCCCATACTAGGTACATAGGTTGTCTCTACAGAAAGAATAATCTGATTCATACAAATAATGAAGAATTTCACCAAAGCAACATCCAAGTTGTCAGACATTTTTTATGATAAATTTTTAAATTTTATTTGGCCAAATTCACTTTCAACAGTACCATGAGACAAAGATTAAAGAATTAGAAAGCCTGCTTACTTTCTTGGCCTTTCCTAATTTCCTAGTCCCTCTCCCCAAACCAGAAAAATGATATGTCCCTGTTTCCTACATCTGGAATGCTCCAAAGATAACCTTGGAAAATTCACTCAGTAGTGGACAGAAAGTGATTAAGGTACAGATTGTTGCATTTCATCAAGAGAAGATGTCAGTGGAGCATATTTGGGGTTTACAGTGTGTCATATTTAGTTGTGAGTGTTGAGGGGTACTTGACTATGACTTTTGTTTATCAATGCCTGGGAACACAATCATTTTGAACTGATCTTTAAATAAAGTAATTCCTCATATTATTTGAATTTCTAACTTCAGATTTTTTTTAAATAATTGTAACAAACAATCATAAATACTAATAAAAAGATTGACTTTAAAAATATTTGTATTTAGGATCCATGTATATGGCCCTTCATTACCATAATTTGTGAACCTTCCACATACTTAAAAATAGACATTCGTTCTCTCTTCCCAGACTGTAGGGAAAATAGCTTGATTGGCATATGAGCTTTAGTTGTATTTGTCTGTACATTTGAGTAGGTGTGTTGTGTCCATCAGAAAACTCTTTGGCACTCACTAAGTCTACTCAGTATATCAGAAGAGTTGCTCCTGATTGATAGAAGGCATACATCTCCCCTCTGCCCCCCACCTAACCAGGGCAGAATATTCTGCCTCTGAGAGATTATCAATACCCAGCCCAGGCAGTGGGAGACCAAGGCCCAGAGAGCAAACTTGTGTTTAACAAGACATTACACTGTTGCCAAACTCAATTGAAGTCCCCATTTCTGTCCCACACATAAACCTCATCCAAGTTCTGCTAATGTTATCCTTTCTGATCAGATGGTGCACAAACAAGGATATAAATAAGACCAAGTCAGGTATTTGAAACACATAATGGAGATTTGGAGAGGGTAGATGTTGCTCCCAAGCTGCTTTAGGTGATCTCTCCATTCATCTCAAGAAGACAGAAGAGAAAGAAGGAAAGGAAGCAATTAAAAAGCTGCTTCTCCCAGTGCTGCTCCAGACAATCCTTAAGCCAGTAACCTGCCCCCACACCTGTCCTCACAGGGGGGAGAGCATACCTTACTTTATTTACATTCAGCTGAGTAACATCGCTCCATCGGGCTCAACGGGTAGTGATCAACAGCTCGATGTATAGTTGGCAGCCAGTATCAAGCGGAGTGCCCCAGGGGTTGGTCCTGGGGCCAATTTTGTTCAACATCTTTATTAATGATCTGGATGATGGGATGAATTGCACCCTCAGCAAGTTTGTGGATTACACTAAGCTGGTGGGAGAGGTAGATATGCTGGAGGGTAGGGATAGGGTTCAGACTGACCTAGACAAATTGGAGGATTGGGCCAAAAGAAATCGGATGAGGTTCAACAAGGACAAGTGCAGAGTCCTGCACTTAGGAAGAAAGAATCCCATGCGCCGCTACAGGCTGGGGACCGACTGGCTAAGCAGCAGTTCTGCAGAACAGGACCTGGGGATTACAGTGGATGAGAAGCTGGATAAGAGTCAGCTGTGTACCCTCGTTGCCAAGAAGGCCAACGACATATTGGGCTGTATTAGGCGGAGCATTGCCAGCAAATCGAGGGAAGTGATTATTCCCCTCTATTCAACACTGGTGAGGCGACACCTGGAGTACTGCATCCAGTTTTGGTCCCCCTAATACAGAAGGGATGTGGATAAATTGGAGAGAGTCCGGCGGAGGGCAATGAAAATGATCAGGGGGCTGGGGCACATGACTTACGAGGAGAGGCTGAGGGAACTGGGGTTATTTAGCCTGCAGAAGAGAAGAGTGATAGCAGCCTTCAACTATCTGAAGTGGGGTTCCAAAGAGTATGGAGCTAGGCTGTTCTCAGTGGTGGCAGATGACAGAACAAGAAGCAATGGTCTCAAGTTGCAGTGAGGGAGGTCTAAGTTGGATATTAGGAAACACTATTTCACTAGGAGGGTGGTGAAGCACTGGAATAGGTTACCTAGGGAGGTGGTGGAATCTCCATCCTTAGAGGTTTTTAAGGCCCAGCTTGACAAAGCCCTGGCTGGGATGATTTAGTTGGCGTTGGGCCTGCACTGAGCAGGGGGTTGGACTAGTTGACCTCCTGAGGTCTCTTCCAAACCTAATATTCTATGATTCTATGATCTTTTGAGGGAGAAGAGGAAATAGTTTGATTGCTTTGTTTTACCCTGGATAAAGAAGAAAAAAAGCAAAAGGTAACTGACATTAACGCAACAGACAATCTGATATTGGTATCACACTATTGATTCTATGTTTGTTATTGCTAAAGTGAACGGTTACTACACTTACTTGCCCACAACATAAGTCGGATGAAAGGGGAAAATGAAACATTTTACCTCCACTGAATGGTTACTGAGGTCTGAATTTGAAATTGCAGGATTTCCAGGGAACTAGGTTTTTTTATTGAATTGTATTGTATTGTATTTACTGAATTCAGTATTGAATTTTAATCATAACATAACCATCAGCTCTAAACCAAATACAGTTCTGACAAGAGGGACAGATAGGTAGATGCTATGTTAAATACCTGACCAACACTTGGAATTTTTTCTACTATCCCATTATAGCCACTCAGTCATACTCAGTTTTATTTCTGATTAGTTGAAGGGCAGGTCACAAAATCTGCTTACGTTTGAAGTCTATAACAAGTTAGATGGAAAGTGTCATAATTGAGAAATTTAATATTTATACATTCAGCAGGAAAAAAATCTAGTCTCAGAGAAATTTCTCAGTATTTTCCTAGAAATTTCCAGGATCAATAGCTACCCTGTTTCAAGACTGAAAAGATATTAAAAACAATAACATTTAACAAAAGACAGCATAAACACAGAGATTGTGCTGCTCATTGTGTGGGTGAAATTCAATGCACTCATCTCACCTATTCATTTTCACTCATGTCAATGCCTGCAACCATCAGGAGCAGGTGAATAGGGGTCTGAAGAATATAAAGGGAACTGCACACAGTTAGAGTCTGCTAGAATGTTTTTCTTCTTCTATGGTATGAGATCACCACCAATCTGCAGAAATTTCCATCAGGCAACTATTTCTGAGGTCAGATTGCAGGGTGGGAAAAGAGTAAGTTCTTTCCTAGACTGTGAGATTCATATCACCGAGACAGAAAAACAACAACAGACAATTAAGAAAAAAATCACAAGGGAGAGAAACAGATCCTTGAGTACACAGCATAGCTGCAATCTGATAGACAAACTTTTTTACTGTCTCCTAGACACCTTACAAGAAAATCAGTGTGTGGGGATAGGGGAGACAGTGTTTAAAAGTGTCCCTCAACAGGGCAGGTAGAGCCATACTTCAAAAAGTATTTAGGCACCTACAGATGTTGACAGAAGCCTAGTGGGATTTTCAAAAGCTGCCAACTTGTTTAGGCACTTCTGAAAATTGCACTAAGAGCCTATTCATATCTTAAGACACCTAAATATCTTGGAAAATCTGGCCTACAGTAACCACAGGCCAGTTTCCAACAGGATTTAATGATACATTTATATTTTTCCCCCACAAACATTTAGAAACAAACAACTGAGATATCATAAAACATCACATAAGAATAAAATATTCAATAGTCGAAGTGTTTTTGTTTTTTAAAAAGAAAGAGGAGGATGGGGAAAATCCTAAATTTTCCTACCTAAAATTACAACACATGTCTGAAAAGTAATATTTTTATTGGCTCTGGGAACTAGGAAGGAATGGTGGCCAGATGCATACGGGTTACATATATAACCCTTCTGCCCATCTAAGTTGGCAGCAACAAGGGCAATACTTCCCCTCTCGCAAGCACGGAGTTTGAGTGTAGCAGAAAATATTTAATAACATGAGGTAAACGACATCAGCATTAAATTGGAAAAAACCACCACAAACAGGATTCATAACACAAACCATGAGCAAAAACCCACCCTAGCAAATTGGGCTGTGTCCTTTCCCTTTGGTTCTTGAATCCAGCAACCCAAAAATCACTCAGAGTTCCCAAAGTCCAACACCCCCAAAGTCCCAGAAGTCCAACAAACCCCAAAGTCTCTGTCCCTGGTCAGTGCAGCCCCAGAGTAAAAGGGGGGCACTCAGGGTGTCAAAGGAAACCTTACATGATCCAAGGCCGACCGTCTCTCCGTGAGGTTCCGCCGCAGCCTTCACCACGAGCCAGTCCACTTCCTGCCGTTCCACAAACTGCTCCGCTCTACAAGCTGCGCCGCTCCGCTCACCAACCTGTGAGCCGCTCCAGCTGTCCCCGCAAACAGCTCCGCTCGCCGTTCCTTGGGCCGCTCCAACCAGCCCCGCAAGGCTCTGCACCACTCACTGCTCCTCCAGTTCCTTGGGCCACTCCAACCAGCCCCACAAAGCTCCACACCAGACTCACTGCTCCTCCAGTCACCCCCACAAATTGCTCCACCAGCTGCTTAGCAATATAGCTTCAGGCTCCCCCACTAGTTAACACAGCACTCATTGATCTCAGCTCTTAATAACTTTAGCTCTTTTGTGATTTCAGCTCATAGTAGGGGAGCCCCAAAACTGGTGCACCATTGGCCCAAAGTGAATTCAGCTCAGCAGCCTGTAACTAGACTCCTAATAGAATCAAAGTTAGCTCTGACATTCAACAGTGGAGAGAGGAGGTGGTGCAATTGGTATGTCAAGCCCTCAGAGAAGGGCCCATACCATCAGGTACAAAGACCTGTCCCCATTCTCTCTCAATTCACTGGGTTTTGTAACCCATGCCCCTTGTCAAGCAAGTGCTACTTAGGTAATGGTGAAGGACTCACTCAGTCCTTCTGTCATACAACAGTTCCACTGGCCTTGATTCACAGAATCAGGGTAACAAAACTTTATTCTTCCTGCCCCAATAACAGAGAAACTGGGGATCCCACACCAGCCAAAATAACCACTTTCAGTTGCTGTTGTTTCATGCCAGGCGAGTGGGTGTGCCTATGCAAACAAGATCAGCCCCTGGAGTTCTTTTCCACACTCGCCATAATTCACCACCAGATGTCAGGGTAGAGCTCATCCTGACTCTGCTTACACATATTAGTGGCAACCCCTGCAAAGGCTCAATCAATCGCCCTCCTAGACCCTTAAAAAGGTTGAGGGGATCAGAGCACAGAAACACACACAAGAAGTCAAGAGGAGGTCGCAAAGATAGCCTGCTGGAAGCTACTATATTTTAAAATCAACTTGTTAACAGGCTCTAGGGCTAACAGAAGGGAAAATGTCACATCACAGGCCCACTCTGGAGCAGTCCTCACCAGCTCCAGTGTTAGATCTGACAGGGGCTTTGAAAGTAGGAGAAATCTTTGAAACTTGGAGAAACTTGGCTTGGAGAACATGTTTCTGGGAGTAAGTTAAAGGGCACCATACAAATAGCTGAGTTTTCAGCAGATATTTCAAGCCTGACTCCTAAAGTTAAAAGCAAAGGATTAAACTAATCCTTGTTTAGCTAATGCAAACAAAACCTTTCAAATGTAACAGCTTGGAAGTTTGATTAGACAAGAAGGGAACTTTATTGTTCAGAAATAAGAAGTCACAATTGCGGAGATTGCTCATTTAAAATCAAAATGGATTTTTTGGGCAGCAATTTTTCAATGGATGCTGCTTATAGACCTTGAACTTCAGTGAAGAGAGCAGAGCATAAAAGCTTTTTACTGGAAAGTTAGATCTATCATTGACATGTGCCAGTCTGAGTTCTATTCTATGCAGTTCAAATGGCTTTAATCAGTGGTGTAAGGAAAAGATGGAGTTATGATACCCTCTCTTCCTTAAACATGTTAGGAAACATTCTTGCTTTCCAAGCCCTCAGCTCCAAGCACTTTTCTAGGGAGAAGACTTACACACCAACAAAGTTGGCCAACACTCTAAATCTCTGAAAGCAGGATGAAGTAACTCCATGATGATATAATTTTGATACTAATGCACACATTTTCCTTGAGTACGAGATACTTAAAGTTCATACCAAACTGTAAAATTAAGTGGGGGACATAGTTTAAAAAGATTAAAAGTGAAAGAACATGAATGATCTAGTATAAATCTTTATATGCAGTGTTGTAGCCATGTTGGTCCCAGGATATTAGAGACACAAGGTGGATGAGGTAATAACTTTTATTGGATGAAATCTGTGTAGCATGAAAGCTTGTCTCTCTCACCAACAGAAGTTGGTCCAATAAAAACTATTACCTCCCCCAGCTTGTCTCAATAGTATGTCTTTAGGATTCATGCTGTTTTTTTACATTTCTCTCAGCATAGCCATTGCCCAGAGACCAATTTATTTTCAGTTTCACTTTGCTAATTAATAAAATGCTGCCGTGGCTAATCTTCCCCTGCAGTGTTTAAAATTCACTGGAAACAGTTTTCACATAAACATAAGGCCAATGGGCCAGCTCCTCAGATAGATCAGCTCAGCTCCATACCTCAATGGAGCTGTACTGATGTACACCAACTGACTCCATATCTTTGCTATCAAAGTCAGTTGGTGTACATCGGTATACATATACACACACAAAACACAGATTAAAAAAAACTAATGCGGTCTTGGGATGCATCAGGCGAGGTATTTCCAGTAAAGGTGTTAGTACCGTTATACAAGGCACTGGTGAGACCTCATCTGGAATACTGTGTGTAGTTCTGGTCTCCCATGTTTAAGAAGGATGAATTCAAACTGGAACAGGTACAGAGAAGGGCTACTAGGATGATCCGAGGAATGGAAAACCTGTCTTATGAAAGGAGACTCAAAGAACTTGGCTTGTTTAGCCTAACCAAAAGAAGGCTGAGGGGAGATATGATCGCTCTCTATAAATATATCAGAGGGATAAATATCAGGGAGGGAGAGGAATTATTTAAGCTTAGTACAAATGTGGACAGAAGAACAAATAACAAATAGATATAAACTGGACATTAGGAAGTTTAGACTCGAAATTAGACAAAGGTTTCTAACCATTAGAGGAGTGAAGTTCTGGAACAGCCTTCCAAGGGGAGTAGTGGGGGCAAAAGACATATCTGGCTTCAAGTCTAAGCTTGATAAGTTTATGGAGGGGATGGTATGATGGAAAGGATGGGGATCGATATGAAAATCCAGAGGTGGATAAGGAATTGGTTAATGGGCAGAATGCAGCGGGTCGTATTGAAGGGTGAACTGTCAGGTTGGAGGGAGGATACCAGTGGAGTTCCTCAGGGTTCGGTTTTGGGACCCATTTTATTTAATCTATTTATAACTGACCTCGGAACCGATTGCAGGAGTGGACTGATAAAGTTTGCGGATGATACGAAGGTGGGAGGCGTTGCCAATTCGGAGGAGGATAGGGATATTCTGCAGGGAGACTTGAATGAGCTTGTGAATTGGAGTATCAGAAATAGGATGAAATTTAATAGTGAAAAGTGTAAGGTGATGCATTTAGGGATGACTAACAACAATTTTAGTTACAAGCTGGGGATGCATTGGTTAGAAGTAACGGAAGAGGAGAAGGACCTAGGGGTTCTTGTAGACCGGAGGATGACTATGAGTCGACAATGTGACGTGGCGGTGAAAAAAGCCAATGCGGTCTTGGGATGCATTAGGCGAGGTATATCTAGTAGGGATAAGGAGGTGCTGCTTCCGTTGTATAAGGCGCTGGTGAGACCTCATTTGGAGTACTGTGTGCAGTTCTGGTCTCTGATCAGAGGAATGGAAAACCTGTCGTATGAAAGGAGACTAGAGGAGCTCGGGCTGTTTAGTCTGACAAAACGAAGGCTGAGGGGGGATATGATTGCTCTCTTTAAATATATCAGAGGGATAAATACCAGGGAGGGAGAGGAATTATTCCAGCTTAGTACTAATGTGGACACGAGAACGAATGGATATAAACTGGCAGTGGGGAAGTTTAGGCTTGAAATTAGACGAAGGTTTCTGACCGTCAGAGGGGTGAAATATTGGAACGGCCTTCCGAGGGAAATGGTGGGGGCAAGGGACCTGCCTGGTTTTAAGATTAAATTAGATAAGTTTATGGAGGGAATGGTTTAATGGTAAAACATATTAGCTGAGGAATACCGAGCAATAGCAGGTAAATAGTATAATGGCTAACAAGGGTCAGGCTGGAGACTCTTACCTACATGCTCGGGGTCTTACTGATCGCCATATTTGGGGTCGGGAAGGAATTTTCCTCCAGGGTAGATTGGCTGAGGCCCTGGAGGTTTTTCGCCTTCCTCCGCAGCATGGGGCAGGGATCGCTAGCAGGAGGGTTCTCTGCCAATTGAAGTCACCAAGACACAGGATTTGGGGACTTCATCAGCAGAGTCAAGGGAAGGGTAGGGACGGTTTTGTGGCCTGCAGCATGCAGGGGGTCAGACCAGATGATCATAATGGTCCCTTCTGACCTTAAAGTCTATGAGTCTATGATGGGATAGCCTAATTTTGGCAATTAATTGATCTTTGATTATTAGCAGGTAAATATGCCCAATGGTCTGTGATGGGATGTTAGATAGGGTGGGATCTGAGTTATTACACAGAATTCTTTCCTGGGTGCTGGCTGGTGAGTCTTGCCCACATGCTCAGGGTTTAACTGATCGCCATATTTGGGGTCGGGAAGGAATTTTCCTCCAGGGTAGATTGGCAGAGGCCCTGGAGGCAGGGCTGGCGCAACCCATTAGGCGACCTAGGCGGTCGCCTAGGGCACTACAATTTGGGGGGCGGCGACCGTGGTGGTATTTAGGTGGCAGGACCTTCCGCTGCCTCTGTGGGGGGCGGCATTTCAGGGCGGGACCTTCCGCCACCTAGGGCGGTGGAAAAGCTGGCGGCACTCCTGCCTGGAGGTTTTTCGCCTTCCTCTGCAGTGTGGGGCACGGGTCACTTGCTGGAGGATTCTCTGCACCTTGAGGTCTTTAAACCACGATTTGAGGACTTCAATAACTCAGACATAGGTTAGGGGTTTGTTACAGGAGTGGGTGGGTGAGATTCTGTGGTCTGCATTGTGCAGGAGCTCAGACTAGATGATCATAATGGTCCCTTCTGACCTTAAAGTCTATGAGTCTATGAGACTGAAGGCCCAAATGTGAGCTTTACTGATCCTACTTATTTCAGTGTAGAAATGAGCAGTGTCCGAATGTAGCACATTTTAGGGATAGCGGTGCTCTTCAACAGAAGGAAGAAAAGAGTCTTCCTAGCATACCCTAGGGCAGTCCAGCAGAGGTACTTACAACAGTAAGGTCAACCCCAAGCATTTGACAATCATTAGTCAGCCTCAAAAAA
The DNA here is from genome assembly GCF_011386835.1 of Chrysemys picta bellii. Lineage (NCBI taxonomy): Eukaryota > Metazoa > Chordata > Testudines > Emydidae > Chrysemys > Chrysemys picta. Next base: position 48,867,946 of record NC_088800.1, read on the forward strand.
TCATGAGATTAAAATAATTAAATTGTGGGGGTTTTGTATTTGCCTTCTGGTTTTTAAGCCTCAAGTCTAGAGGTCACATGTTCAAGCTTTTCTCCACAACCTCATGAGCTCCAGAAACTTAGCCTTAACTTACAAATAAATGAATAAATAAATAAGCTGGGATTGCCATGTAATCACACAACTCCAGCAGCTAGGATTTTAAGAAAACCACCAAATATTGTAAATTGAGCCATAAAATCACAAGAATTGCCAACACTACCTAATTTCACTGAAGCTCCTGTTTTCCTATCCATGTATTGGGGAGCTTCCACTTCCATTTCAGGACAACTAAAGCCTTGTAATGCAATTAAAAAGTGAAGGTCTGTTTAGCTTTTGCCAAATATTTTAAAAACACATGTCCATAATATCCTCTTAGACTGAGAATGAAAGTGTTCTCATACAAAAAGAACACTATTTTTTTAATGTCTTGAGTGGAGGTGACATTAAAGTAGTTTAACAACTTCTGTCTACACATTATGCCAAGAAAGGCTTGTTGATGTGCCATCATTTTCTATGTTACCACAGCACTGATAATAAGGTTGGTTGGTACTGCTGTCACAGTTAACAGGAGGAGCATGATGCATTATTTATGTATCCCAGCATAATGTCCATTTTGATTTTAGTTAATTTCATCTTCATAAACTGATCAAAAATATCTAGAACTGAGAGGTTTTTTGACATGAGACTATAGAAAAATTAACAGATCAGATTCTTATCTTCATCCCTCTCACCCCCAAAATCTCAATGACAATTTAACAGTTTTAATTGGTATTAATATGCAGAGATAAGTCAAGACTGGGACTCAACCCAGTTCCCTGAGAACAACCCTGCCATTTAATCTGACAGGGCAGCTCACATTAGCAGATTCATGTTACAACCCCTTAACAGGAAGTTCTTGCCCACCATGTGTATGGTTCTTAACATTTCAGATTTCTCTGATTTAAGACGATGGCACTAAACTTTCTTTTGGCATATCTAAAACTGTGCTAAATACATTATGAGGGACTGACTTCCTCCAGTTATTGTGCACACTGCTATGTAATGGCCAGCCATATGAGAAAATAGGTGATTTTTACTTTTGAAATTCTATGCCTGCTTTATCACAGTAAAATTCTCCATAAAACTCATTGACCTTTACCACTACAGCTCAAATAACCCATCATTGGCTGCACTTCCTAGTAAAGAGTGTTTGGGAAGTAGGTCCAAGGAAACAGCGGTAAGGAAGGGCTGTCTACACTATGCAAACTATTTGTTAGGGGAAGGGAGAAGGATTTCTTTTGGTTTGTTCTTATAAAAAACCTGGTTTCTACTGCTCTATTCGTTGCAATTCTCTCTGCAAAGAATTTTTCATTTTCATTCATTCAGTCATGCATAAGGATGACAGAGAATCGTTATCATAAGCAATTTTTTTTAAACCTAGGAAAAAAGCATCCTGCTATGGTTGCTTTCTCTATTCTTCCTGCCAGGAAACCAGCTATTGACATTCCACTGGCTTGCAGGGACTTAGTATAAACTAAACCTGATCCTCCCATGCCCAATAAATCAAAAGCAAAACTCACTTTGACTTCAATGGTTGAGGATCAGACCATAAATTAGTTCCTATATTCCCCTGTAATCTGGCTTGATCATAATTACTGTATTTTCAATAGTGATTGTGTCACAACCATTCCAAAATATTAGATCTATGGACACCATTTCCCATTTTATAAATCAAGAGTGAAACTCTCTCTCTGCCTTGCAAAGATTTAATAAGAAAGTATCCCACCCAGCGAAGCCTCGAGTTACTCATGTACAAGTTTGAGAGGTTCTCCTTTACAATCATTCCAGATACAAGAAGTATCATCATCATCATGTTCCTATTACGCCTCCGGCGTTTAGGGCAGTGACAAAGCTTCTCTACTCCTGTCTGTTTCTGGAAAGTCTTTCAATTGTTCCCCAGCTGTGCCCCAGGTTTTTCAGCTTGGCTTCCATCGCTCTTCGCCATGTTGTTTTTGGGCAGCCTCATTTTCGCTTGCCTTCAGGTGTTTATCTTATTGCTACTCTGGTGATTTCCATCAGTGTCAATAAATCTTGGTTTGAGATTGTTCTGGGCCAAAAGCTATGGAGGATTTTTCTGAGGCAGGTTGTATGGAATGAAGACTGTTTGGACATGTCATACTTTCTCATTCCCCAGCATTCTGCACTTCATCCCTTGAAGACCTGGACTTCACAGATGATGTCGCTCTCCTATCACATACCCAATACCATATACAAAAAAAAAAACCCCAACTTGACTCAATGCATTCAGCCAGCAAATTGGACTGAAAATCAACCGCAATAAGACAGATATCATGACCTTTAATATTGCCTCACCATCACCAGTATGGATAGAGGATTATGTTCTCACCAATGTAGAAACATTCACATACTTGGGCAGCACCAAAATCAATAAAGCCAGGAACACCTTCAGGAGCTTAAATGCAGTCTGGAAATCATCAAAATACAACACCAAAACCAAATTTAAGATTTATCAGAGCTGCGTACTTTCAACATTAAAAGAAGAATATTTCTAATTAAATATTCCACTATGCTATATATCATCCTTGAATTCAAGAACCATAGGCATTAAATATTCTCTCATTGGTAACTTATCAAATCAGACTCTAGGTCAATGACTCTCAATCCTTTTTTTTCTTAATCTACAAAATGGTAACAAATAATCAACACGATCTTGGGTTAATTAAGGGACAATCACTTGACTGTTGTGGGGGAGAAAGAGGGCTGATGCAACTGTGTGGATTTCATTACAGCTTACAGCTCAGAGAACCTTACAGCTCAGAGACTGCTGTTTCAAAAGGCTCCACAGCCCCTTGAAGTGCCTGGATGAGCCTGTGAAAGCTGCGGAGCCACTCTTGGAATTAGTAGTGGCAGGAGTATAGACAGCAAGAGGGAGGTGTGGAAGTGAGCTATTCTTTCCCTCCTGGGCTCCTGTTGGGTCTTAGGCTAGGTCTACACTACCCGCCTGAATTGGCGGGTAGAAATCGACCTCTCGGGGATCGATTTATCGCGTCTCATCGGGACACGACAATCAATCCCCGAATCGATGCTCTTACTCCACCAGTGGAGGTGGGAGTAAGCGCTGTCGACGGGAAGCCACAGAGGTCGATTTTGCCGCCATCCCTACAGCAGGGTAAGTCGGCTGCGATACGTCGAATTCAGCTACGCGAATTTGCGTATCTTAAATCGACCCCCCCTGTAGTGAAGACCTGCCCTTAGTAATCAAGGAATTTTGCTCCTCTTTCAGCCAGGTGACTGTCCCTCTCATGAGCCACTTCCAGGCTGTTCCCCATCAATTTAATTGCACTGCACTAGACATGAGTAAGAGAAGAGTGGAACTGACAGCCAGCAAACCTTACATTTTTTGGTTGCAGAAGACATGTTATTAAGGCCCAAACTGTAGGTCTGGTAAAAATAAATTCACAGAATTAGAGACCAATATTTTGAGAATGTTGTTTTTATTTCAAATGAACAGCTTATTGTTTAGATTTAAAAGCATTTCCAAACATTACAGCACTGTGTAGCCTGCTCGTGCACTAGCCTAATGAAGTGACATGGACTACCATTGTCGAACCAAATTGAGTGAAGTATAAAAAGTAAACTGATTTTTTAAAATTCTTTGTTCTAATCAGAAACAAATATTAGCAGCATATGTTCCAAGTGGTTTATTTTGTTGTTCTCATTTTTAAAATTAAATTCGTCAAATTCACAGAACCCCAGTTACTTTTTTTTTGCTAGTTTATTCTCCTCTTTCTTGCTTTTAAGTTGGCAACAATTATTTTAACAACAGGGAAGCTTCACCAAATGCTGACCTCTCAACTTTGTTTACTTTCATACTGATCTTCAATGGATCCTGCCTACGTACACAATACAATCCTAGATTTGGGGACAAAGGAAACAACCATTTTCTGATTGATCTTATCTCACTTCAAGAAAGGTAAAATCTCCAGGATATGTTTGCAGGGAATGTAAGGTCACAGCTGTCAAGAACATTTATGGCTCTGGAACAATGCAATCAGGAGTATATCTAATCACAGCTAAGAAACAACACTTAAAATTACATCATGTATGCCACACATTGATAGCACCCTAGCTGTAGAACAAGGTGTTCTTGTAGAAAGATATTTCAGAATTATTAAGTCTTCCCATTGCATGTCAAGCTTCCTTACAATCACCATTGCTTTTCCCTGTCCTGCCTTCACCCCCAAGTCTGTCCATGCTAATGTGATGGGGGGAGGGGGGAAATCACTATTAGAGATTGGAATGAAGACACTTTGACAGTCTAACATTTGACTTAAGGGAGATAGGAACCAGGGCCTGCCAATATAAGAGAAAAGATTTATCCCCGCCTTGCCTATGGCCAGTCCACAGAACATTTCTGCCCCCTATAATGTAGGACTCACCTGATATGACACAACAACAAGCCTACTGTTAAAAGACTGACAATACACCCAAATGATCAAGTCACCTCACCCTAAACCAAACCTCAGAGCTGTCAATCCCTTTGAGTGGCTCAGGCAAGAATGAAATCCATGGAGCTCCACTTCCATCACCCCAACCATTTACAGTTGGCAGACACAGCACTGCCCCTACAACAAGCAACTTGAGTTCTTGGCTCCTCTTCTAATGTTTACAAACGAGAGTTCCCACCGCAGCAATGACATCCCGCTATTGGTACCAGAACATGCCAGATGCCTTTGCACCATGGCACTGTGCTCCTCAAAGAATAATTGGCCCCCATCCCCTCTTCTCCCATCCCAGCTGCACTGGGGCCGAAAACGGAGACCTAGGGTGGGAGGAGCAAACTGGCTGAGTCAGCCCCCAGCTGTGGGGTGAAGAATTCAGGATGCCGAGGGGAGGAGGGAGTCCCTGGGAAAGGGGGTCGTGTCCGCGCTGAGGATGAGAGAGACTCTGCGTTCTCGGCAGGCGCCTGGCTGGCCCCCGGAGATGGCCGGGTGCCGAGGATAAGGGAGTGTTTGCTCCAGGGTTGTGCTGGCTCCCTGACTAGGGTGGCGTCTTGGCGCAGGCCATTCCCATCCCGATCCCTGGAGGCATCCCCAGCTGCTGGCGCAGAGCCCTCCCCCGCTCCTAGTGGGTGGCCGGCGCAGCCCGGCCCACAGACGGTGGGCAAGCAGCGGCCCAGGCTCACCTCCTCGGCCTGCTTGCGCAGCGCCTTCTCGCGCTCGTACTGCGTGAGCAGCTGCTCGTTGTCCTCCCGCAGCAGCTCCAGCTCCACCTCGTGCTCCTGGTTGTCGGTGAGCACCGAGTCCAGGTTCTCCAGCACCGTCACCACCAGCGGCATCAGCTCCTTCACCACCTCCTCGTCGTAGCAGCGGATGAGCCGCTCGAACTCGCGGTAGATGCTGTTGGCCAGGCCTGACACCCGCTCCGACATCACCGAGCCCGAGCAGTAATCGTCCCCCGGGTACACCCCAACGCCGCCATCGTCCAGCTGGATCTCCAGCATCCTGCCGCCCGTCGGCCTGCCGGGCTCCAGGGAGAGCACCGCCACCGAGGCACCTGCCGCTGCTGCCGAGCCTGCCTCCGCCTTCCCTTGGATGTTGAGGCTGAGGCTGCCGCCGGGCTCTGCCCATCCTCCTCCTCCCTGCGCCAATGGGCACTCCCAGCGCCGCCTCCCGCGTGCTGCGTCAGCGCCAGCCCCAGCCCCACACACGAGGGAGGGGAGTCGAGGCTACCCGTAAAGAAGGCAACTTAATCATACACCGAAGGGTTAAAAGTAAACTCAGATCCGTCCTCACCCTCACTTCAAAACCCCCTACTCCATCCCTTTTATGAAAGAAGACCCGCAGTATTCCTGGTAACAACAATGATGCTGGGGTAGTTTTTACTAATGAAACGGGCCCCATCTATGTAAGGAGTCTACCAAAAGGGACCCGATGGTCTGTTTGTTAATTAGACAGAAAACTTCAACGGGGGCGGGGGAGGTTATTGCAGTAAAATAAATACTTACATGGTTCTCTATTTAAGGCTTTACTATTTAGTATATTAAGTACTGTACAGCATATAGCAAAACCCTGGCCCTCAGGGTCTCTATCCCCAATCTCAGCAGACTGGAGGAGTTTAATCTCTACTGGACAGACAAAAAGAAGAACAGGAGTACTTGTGGCACCTTAGAGACGAACAAATTTATTAGAGCATAAGCTTTCGTGGACTACAGCCCACTTCTTCGGATGCATATGCACGAAAGCTTATGCTCTAATAAATTTGTTAGTCTCTAAGGTGCCACAAGTACTCCTGTTCTTCTTTTTGCGGATACAGACTAACACGGCTGCTACTCTGAAAACTGGACAGACAGTATCTTTACATTTATGACATTCGCAGAAAGAGTCCCCCCTCAAGTATCTAGGTGCAGGTAGAGTCCAGTCTCATAATACAACCCACAGGATACACTGAAGCCTACCTGACACTAGTTATTCAAGTTTTGGTGGGTTTCTTGCCTCAGGGGCACATTGAAGAGTTATCTAAACTCAAGGACTGCACACAAAATGCACAAGCTGGAGTAGTCAGCTGCATGTTTCCTGCAAAAGTGTGACTAAGGGCTGCAAAATGAGAGATCCCCACCATGAAGGCAGCCTAGCCATTTGATTGAGATGGACCCAATGCAGCATCTTGACCTGAATAGCAAAGCTGTATTATACGCTGGGATCCTGTTATCAGGGTAAACTACATCAGCTCTGTTTTCTTGGGGAACTAGGGCACAGTACCCAGCCTGTCTGACTCACGAAAGACCTTCCCTGCCCCCCAGCCTCTGCTTGAACCAAAACTGATCAGAAGAGAGACTTACAAAAAGCAGTGAAGAGGCAGTGGGTGACACACCTAAACCCCTGGGACAAGGGTGACAGTATTAAGGAAACTCCCCTAGCCTCATTTGCATCGAAGATGGGACAGGAAGGCATCTTCATTAGCATACAGAATGGAGAACAGAGATTCCAGTGCAAGAACCGCACAAAACTCCGGGACCAGAAAAGCAGGGAAGCACTGTATGATGGGGGATCTCTGCTCCAGATGTTAATGAACCCACGCCTGCACACACCCAGCTCAGTAGTTATCAGACCAATTCTACTAATAAATCCTTTATTGGTATCCAAAACAGTGAAGCTCCCTAATTGCATTTTGAACTTCCTCTAAGGAACACTGCCCATAGCCAGGAATGATCAGTTCCTATTGTCTAGCTTGAACAAAACAACTTTGGTATACTCCCTTGAGCCATCTGTTTACCCATAAACAAATCTAGTGTTCTCCCTGGAACCATTGTTGTTTCCCTAGAAAAAACCCTACCCATGCTCAAATAAGTGTTCTGATGCCTGGATCCAAAATCTGCATCAGTTCCATTGGGACTTCATCTTCTCCTGACTGATCATGTTGGGGGCTCTGCCTGTCTCCAGCACTCCTGGCCCTCAGCTACCACCACCACCTGGGACCCCCAATCGATTCAAGCTTCACGGAGTGAAGAGCCCAGCTCGCTCGCTCTCGGTATAGCCTTCTGACCCCAACTTGTGTTGATCAGTTATAGTTTTCTAAACTTGACTTTTATAATCAAATTTAAGTTATATTTAATATTATAACTGTTTTGTTTGTTTGGCTCCCCTATGGTTATTACCTGGCAATAAATAATTTTCGTGGTTAAGCTGCTTGTTTCTCTCTCTCTCCCTCATAGGTGTTTTTTGGCTTCCTCATTCGCTCTGCAGCAACGCTCTTCATACCTAAGCTAAAGATCCCTGCAGTGTCCAAAAATCCTGTGGGGTTTGCTCATCAAGTGGGTCACTATCATAACAATAGTAATGTGAAAGTGGGTGTGACAGTTCGATCACGGAACCCCCCTTGGGAACTGCCAACTGTTGTGCCAAGACTACTTCTGCCCCTGCTTTCCCTGCCAGTCTGAGAATCCAGCATCCTATCTTGCTGAGCCAGACATGCCAGTCCACTCCAACACAGACCCAGGGTCATGCCCCAAAATTGCAGACTTAACTGACAGCAACTTACAGAAGTGTTCCTGTCTTTAACACTCAGATGCCCAACTCCCAATGGGGTCTAAACCCCAAATAAATCCATTTTACCCTGTATAAAGCTTATGCAGAGTAAATTCATAAATTGTTCACCCTCTATTACACTGCTAGAGAGATATGTACAGCTGTTTGCCCCCCACCCCCCGGTTAATTAATAAGCAAAAAGTGATTTTATTAAATACAGAAAGTAGGATTTAAGTGGTTCCAAGTAATAGCAGACAGAACAAAGTGAATTACCAAGTAAAATAAAATAAAACACACAAATCTAAGCCTAATACAGTAATAAAACTGAATACAGGTAAAATCTAACCCTGAAATGTTTCAATAAGTTTATTTCACAGACTGGACACATTCCTAGTCTGGGCACAATACTTTCCCCTGGTACAGCCCGTGTTCCAGCTCAGGTGGTAGGTAGGGGATTTCTCATGATGGCTCCCCCTTTTCTCTGTTCCACCCACTTATATAACTTTTGATTAAGGCGGGAATCCTTTGTCCCTCTGGGTTCCCACCGCAACCCCCTCAATGGAAAAACATCAGGTTAAAGATGGATTCCAGTTCAGGTGACATGATCACATTTCACTGTAAGATTTCATTACCGACTTGCCAGCACATACATATACAGGAAGACTCACAAGTAAAACAGAGCCATCTACAGACAATTGTCCTGGTTAATGGGAGCCATCAAGATTCCAAACCACCATTAATGGCCCACACTTTGCATAATTACAATAGGCCCTCAGAGTTATATTTTATATTTCTAGTTTTAGATACAAGAGTGGTACATTTATACAAATAGGATGACCACACTCAGTAGATTATAAGCTTTGTAATGATACCTTACAAGAGACCTTTTGCATGGGGCATATTCTAGTTACATTATATTCATACTCATCAGCATACTTGCATAAAATCATATAGAGTGCAACGTCACAGTGAGGATAGGGACGTGCCGAACCTGGGACATATGAGGGTGGCAGTTTGGAAGTGCTGCTCGACCCAGCCTGCTCAGGCTTACTCTGTTCCAGTGCGGTTCCCATAGCATATGAGGGTGACATCTTGGAGGTGCTGTTCGACCCAGCTTGCTGAATCCAAGGGCCTATGATGGTGACAGCTTGGAAATTCTGCTCCACCCAGCCTACTGAGTCCAGGGACATATAAGGGATCTGCTTGGGAGTGCTGATTAACCTGGTCCTCTCTGACACGCTCTGTTAATGTGTGCATGTGTTCATCTGATTCTGGGGCTGGAAGAACCCAGCCCTGGGGAACCTTGGTCCTGCAGGATAGCTCCATTGGGAGGGAACTTGCAACAGGGAGAAGTAGAGCTCCGTATGATAACACAAGTGACACAAGCAGTACATTAATAGAATTACAGACCTCCCCCACCCAGAAGAGTAACCCTAATAAATTAGCATACCCCAAAGTAACAGGCAAATCTGGTAACAGTATTATATGCTGGGATCCTGTTATCATGGTAAACTAAATACTTATGTTAAAGAATAAGGTAGCCTTACTGAAGCTCCAGTCTCACATTTTGGTCTTCACATTTTATCCCTGCTGAAATTCAAACCCAGTTCTGCACATCAATGTTCTGGACATCAGAAGGAAGTTATACCAAGGCAAACAGTCATTCCAGGTCTGGAATTATACATTAAGTTACAGAACAGAATGGCCCTTTTAAAGAAGAGAAATATATTTGGTGTAAATAAGTAAAAATTATATAAATTAGTTCATTTTCACCTACTTTACACTTTTCAGTTCACCACATTCTAACAAATATACAAGATATATTACATAAATTACCAATGACAACAAGGTTGGGGACAACCTTATCCCAGAGCAGAGAAATCAGGCTCAACAACTGATCACTGCCTTCTCTTCCATTTTCTTGACCCAACCAGGACAGATTCACCTGATAACCCATCATATTCAGATGGAACCAGGAGTTAAGGTCAGGGAAGATCCTCAGCACCTTCCCCAGAAACTAAGAGAGACCATGAAAAAGGAACTCCACTCAATGCTAGCAAGGAGTCTTTCAGTGACTGGAAAAGCCCCATGGTATTGGTCCCTAAACCTGATGGAACCACCCCTTTTGCATTGACTTCCGCAAGGTTAATGGAGTATCAAAGTTCAATGCGTACCCGATGCCATGCATCGATGAGCTGCTTGACCTGCTAGGAAAGGCACAGTACATCACTACTCTAGACTTAACAAAAGGATATTGGCAGATCCCCCTCTCACCCAACTCCAGCGAAAAGGCACCTTTCTCCACCCCCTTCAGGCTCTTCCAATTCCAGACCATGCCCTTCGGTTTGCATGGGGCCCTGGCCACATTTCAGTGACTAATGGACCAAGTTCTCCACCCCCATAGCTGGTATTCAGTTGCATACCTAGACAACATGGTGATTTATAGTTGCGATTGGCAGAACCACTTGAAACATGTGACTGCGGTGCTACAGTCCCTTGAAGAGGCCGGCCTGACAGCGAACCCCACTTAATGTCACCTTAGTAAGGATGAGACCACCTACGTCAGGTACACATTGGGAAAGGGCACAGTCCGACCCTTGATTAGCAAGGTGCGGGTCCTCCAGCTGTGCCTCCCCCCCTCAAAGAAACAAGTACGCTGATTTCTAAGACTGGCTGGGTTCTACCGCTGTTTTGTTCCAGGGTTCTCCTCTATTGTGGCTCCTCTTTCTGATCTCCTCAAGAATGAGAGTCCCAAAAGGATCCAGTGGACCAGAGCCTGTGAGGAGGCTTTTCAAACTCTGAAAGCCCAGCTCTGTCAGGAACTCATCTTGTACAGCCCTGACTTCACCAAGGAGTTCTTGTTACAGACGAACACCTCAGATGTGGGCCTAGTAGCCATTGTATGTCAGGTAGTAGGAGTTAACAAACACCCCATACTATACATTAGCCAGAAGCTGTACCCGAAGAAGAAGGCCTACTTCGTAATCGAGAAAGAAGCCTTAGAGGTAAAATGGGCTATGGACTCATTCAGTTATTACGTTCTGGGTGCACACTTCACCCTAGTCACTGACCTTGCCCCTCTCTGTTGGCTACATGCCATGAAAAACACAACCCCTGAATCATGAGATGGTCCCTTTGCCCCCAGCCCTTCTCCTGCAACCAGCTCCGGGCTAGGAGAGCTCATCTGAATACAGACTTCTTTTCATGGGATGGTGGAGAGCAGTTGCAGTGTGTGTGTGACAGACCCCTAATGGAGTCATGGGAGAGAATGTGTGAGGGAGCAGAGAAACTGCCACCTGGCATGGCAGGTGTTAAAGAAAACCTTTGGGTTCAGCTAGCCCTGCCCTGCTATATCTGCAGCAAATGCCAGGCCTGGAGCTGGGGAGAAAAGAAGGGAGCTGGGTTCACCTGGGAGCTGAATAATGAGGAGGCAGGAGCTCTCTGTTTGCCTGCCCAAAGAGATTGGTGACCTGACAGCCAGCACAGCCACTGGAAGCAAGTAAGCCTTACCCTGCCAAGGGGAGCCTGCAGATAAGCCCCAACGCTGGGGCAACTGGACTAGTGGGGCCATGCCCCAAACTAAAAAGACTTTAGTAGGAAGTAGCCCAGGAAAAGTCGTCTTGACCCACATGTAGTAGTATATACCATGATAATATTCATCACCATCTATTTTTGACAGGTTTCCACGTCCCCTTTAGGGCTTATATCCCGCCCTCCATTCCCATTTCCATTGGTGTCGAGGTTTGGCGACATCGGCCGTTTTGAAAAAAAATTCTGTTTGAATAGGGGGAATGTTGCATGCTTGTGCTTTGATACGTTTGGTTGATTGTTTAGAGAAAAGGATTGAAAGACTAGCATGAGAGAGCTTAAAGATTAAAAAAGAAAGCTTTGGTTAGGTTTAGAGGGAAAAGGAAAGAAAGGTTATTAAAGAGAAGAAAGGTTGTTTGGTTAGATTTAGTAAGGAGAGATGATTTTTAAATAATAGAAAAAGAGGAAAAATAAGCACAGGGAAAAGAAAAAAAGGTTTTAGAGAATCCAAAAAAAAAAAAGCGATAAGAGAGGCTGTGTTACTGAACACATGCAGAGCAAAACATCCTACCCCAGCAACTGTTGGTAGTGAAATGATTGCTGTTCTGGGTGGCGAACCTTGTGAGCTAGCCCTGCCTTCGGTGGACCAATCCATAGCTGTTTTACAGAATGCACTTTTTGAACCAATCCTTTCATACCGAGATTTTAAAACAAGAGTCCTTCAGAAACGGATTATTTGAAAAACTCTAGCCAATGAGCATTTGACTGTGTGTATAAAACCACATGTTTTTGTGACCAGCAGTTTTAAAATTGGTAGCCTAGACACAATGGCCATGTTCTTTTACAAGATGCCTACAGATGCCAAGAAGCCAGAATTGCCTGTGGGTGCCCCAGCTTGTGTTCAGAAAAGAAGACCCATTTACACTTATTTTGCTAAAGAGGAAGACCCGTTGCCGAACCCCGCATTTCATCCTGAAATTGAACCGAAGAAACAGGAAGCCTTTATGGAGTCACTGCCAGTTGTAAAAGAGGAAAAGGATAGCATGTGAAAAAATTTCTTGCCGACTTTGGAGGAAGCAGACTTGAAGGCGGAGGTAAGGCCCTTTTTATAACAAATAGATGAAAAATTACAAATGTTTTATAAATATTTATGGTTAAATATTTTTGTTTTTTAAATGGCAAGGACATGGCAACCGAGGGACCGTTGGAGGATAGTGATGTAGAGAACCAACCGATAGACCCCAAGTCATGGAAAGATGGCAACATTGTTATGGTAAAAGCAAGTGAAAGCTTTACCAGGTGTGAAAATAATTATTACATTTATGCCCTTAAAAATTATTTTTTTGGTTTTTGGACAGATAACCAAGTCAGGGACGTACAGGATCACCTCTCTGGTGTGTGACGAGTGGCCGACAGATGCAGAGCCAGAAGAGCATGATGAGGTAAAAGCATCTTAAATTATTTGAAAGAAAAGAAATATATCTATGTAAGGTGGTGGTTAAATGCTACTATACGGTTGTGCTTAATAATAGGTTGCTGAAACGATTACCGACGGAACCTCCACCTGTGGTGATTCAGAAAGAAATGATACAGCCAGAGTGTGCAGCGAGCTGTCATCAGATGTAGAATCAAAAGAACATAATGAGGTAAAAACAACCTAGAGCATCTTGAAAGAAATATAAATATATATATAAGGGGTGGTTTAAACAAGGCTATTTGTTTGTGTTTAATAACAGGGAGCTGACAAGGTGCCCGACAGTGCAACAGTCGGGGATGATGATGATTCAGAATCAGATGAGGGTATGACTGAGGTAGCATGAGTAAATTGTTTGCCTTTTTTATTTTTAAATGATTGCACCAAAGAATTTAAAACATGTTTTTTTCTTTGCTTTTGCCAGACATGTTCAGAGGATAAAGAGGATAAAGAGAGATGCCCTTTGAAAAGAATATCCATGATATGCACCTGCTGTTCTTGTATGAAGCAAGATTTTTTAAAAAAGACTATAAAAAGTAAGGAGGGTGACCAGGAGAGCTGCGAAGATGACATTATGGCCATTATTATTATTATTTATTGTAGTAAAAACCATTTACCATTGCTTGAAAGAGCAGCTTTTTGAAAACTGTACAGCCTGTGCAGTAGATACTCCCAATCCATTTAGTCACCCTTGTATCATTTGGGTTGCTCAGAAGTATTTCACCAGATTAGACATATTTCTTCTAAACTGATGTGGCCCGGATCCTAAATATAATTATAGCTGAAGGCTACAAACTGAAAAAGCTTAACATGACCACTGAAATTGTAATTGAAGTTGTCAAAATGATCAGGGAGGTTGCAGGGACATCAGACCCGGTGGCATTGCTGGTAGACCTGTCAAATAAGGTGGCAGCCAAAATTGGCCGATCAGTGTGTAGCAGGGTTCGTAAAATGGATTCTAAAACTTTTTACATGCCAGGTCCTTACCCTAAAGGGTCAAAAAAAAATAAACCTGAATATTGATTAAGATGCATTGTAAAATAAAAAAGCCTGTATAATCATTCCCTTTGCTTTTGCATTAAATAAAAGTGTATATCTGTATCCTATATTACTTTGCTTCTGCATTAAAAGCTTGTCTTTTAAAAAGTAAGATGTGTATAACCGCTTCTGTATTAAATAAAAATAAAAGCAAAAATTGGATCTTGCATATACATACGTTTTAAAGTAAGACGGGTTAGACATGGTGAGGTTGCTAAAGAAAATGTAGTACTCTCCTGGAGAAGCTGGGAGTTTTGGGGTGTAAAACCCTTATTTCAGGCTGCTAAAAGGCACCATAAAACTTTGAGCAGAAAGCAGGTTGCAGCTTGTCTTGTGGATCAAGATGCTTACACTTTACATAAGGATTAAATTTAAAAGAAATAAAACAGTTATGTCTGATGTTGACGCACAATGGCAGGCGGATTTGGTTGACATGACCTCCTATTCTAACCACAATGATGGTCGTAAATATATTTTAATGGTGATAGATATTTTGTCTAAATACGCCTGGGCAATATCCCTAAAGTATAAGACAGGGGAAGAGGTGGCAAAGGCATTTAAAGCTATTTTTAGACAAGGCCGCGTGCCGCAAAAATTACAAACAGATTGAGGAAGAGTTTTTAAACAAAGCTTTAAAGACTTTGTTTAAGCAACATGGGGTACCAATAACGAAGTCAAGGCCTGGTTCGTGGAGAGGTTTAACAGAACTTTAAAATCAAAGATGTGGAGGTATTTTACTGCCCGTAGCACCTTTCAATGCATCAATGTGCTGCAGGCCTTCATAGATGGTTACAACAGAAGTTATCACAGAACTATCAAAGGATGCCCAATCGACGTGACGCATGCTAACGTGCTGAGCACATGGAAAACTGTCTATGGTGACAGTTTTAAACTAAAGGCGCTGCGAATGATTTTTAAGAAAGAGGATCACATAAGGGTTTCTAAAACGAAGGGTACTTTTGAAAAGGTATATCAGCAAACCTTTACTGATGAAATATTTATCACATCTGGGGTTTTATTACGAGGACAGAGGCCTGTGTAGGCATTACAAGATAACGTAGAAGAGGAAGTCGCAGGCTCTTTTTACCCCGAATTACAAAAAGTAAACCCTAACCAGGAGTGCGTTTGCGGATACAAAAGATTCTAGCGAAGAAAGGCTGGGGAAGGAATGAGTATTTTTTTGTGAAATGAAGAGGATGGCCTGAAAAATTTAACAGTTGGGTTAAAGCATCTCAAGTTCAAGACCTCTAATAAAGCCGGGGGGGAAATGACTGAATGGGATTTTACATTATTTTACCTAGCAATGCCGCTGCAGGGGCTTTTCCTCAAAATACTAGTTCCAATTTTACAATACAACTGGCCAAGCCTTTAAATTTGATAGGTTACTGGGATGTCGCTTTATCGGAAATACATTATTGTCACTCATGGAACACAATCTTTCACAATACACCGTTTGTGTTATCGTCGAAAAAATAAATTCGATCCTACAACACAGATGCCAGCTGTTATTCAAGCATTCATCATTTAATAGAGAATATCAACAAGAACATCAACAAAGATTCTGAAAAACCGAAGGTCAGCGTAATTTACAACTCGGTTACTAGAAGGGTTCGGTTAAAAGCAAACAATGAAAATTACTTTTTTTCCGCACGGGGAGAATTGGCAGCAATATTGAGAATGATTCCGAATCATCCATGTAATATAGCACCACACCCTGCAGTCATCATGGGAGGGTTTAACGCTTAATACATGTACACGGACATAGTGGAACATCAGTTAGTGGGGGACTACAACGTGCTGCTGTTGCGCTGCGTGCCCATCCGCAGTAGCAACAACAAGTTTCAGAGTAACAGCCGTGTTAGTCTGTATCCGCAAAAAGAAGAACAGGAGTACTTGTGGCACCTTAGAGACTAACAAATTTATTAGAGCATAAGCTTTCGTGGACTACAGCCCACTTCTTCGGATGCATATAGAATGGAACATATAATGAGGAGATATATATACACACATACAGAGAGCATAAACAGGTGGGAGTTGTCTTACCAACTCTGAGAGGCCAATTAATTAAGAGAAAAAAACTTTTGAAGTGATAATCAAGCTAGCCGAGTACAGACAGTGTGATAAGAAGTGTGAGAGTACTTACAAGTGGAGATAGTCAATGTTTGTAATGGCTGAGCCATTCCCAGTCCTTATTCAAACCGGAGTTGATTGTGTCTAGTTTGCATATCAATTCTAGCTCTGCAGTCTCTCTTTGGAGTCTGTTTTTGAAGTTTTTCTGTTGTAATATAGCCACCCGCAGGTCTGTCACTGAATGACCAGACAGGTTAAAGTGTTCTCCCACTGGTTTTTGAGTGCAAAGGCTGAAATTGTGGAAAAGCAACATCACTTGCCACATAACCTCAGCCATGCTGAACACAACGCCATCTACAGCCTCAGAAACAACCCTGACATCATAATCAAAAAGGCTGACAAAGGAGGTGCTGTCGTCATCATGAATAAATTGGAATATGACCAGGAGGCTGCTAGACAGCTCTCTAACACCACATTCTACAGGCCATTATCCTCTGATCCCACTGAGGATTACCTAAAGAAACTACACCATCTGCTAAAAAAACTCCCTGACAAAGCACAGGAACAAATCCGTACAGACACATGCCTAGAACCCCGACCAGGGGTATTCTATTTGCTACCCAAGATCCATAAACCTGGATATCCTGGACGCCCCATCATCTCAGGCATTGGCACCCTAACATCAGGCTTGTCTGGTTATGTAGACTCTGTCCTAAGACCCTACGCTACCAGCACTCCCAGCTATCTTCGAGACACCACTGACTTCCTGAGGAAACTACAATCCATCGGTGATCTTCCAGAAAACACCATCCTGGCCACTATGGACGTAGAAGCCCTCTACACCAATATTCCACACAAAGATGGACTACAAGCTATCAGGAACAGTATCCCTGATAATGTCACAGCTAACCTGGTGGCTGAACTTTGTGATTTTGTCCTCACCCACAACTATTTCACATTTGGGGACAATATATACCTTCAAGTCAGCGGCACTGCTATGGGTACCCGCATGGCCCCACAATATGCCAACATTTTTATGGCTGACTTAGAACAACGCTTCCTTAGCTCTCGTCCCCTAACGCCCCTACTCTACTTGCGCTACATTGATGACATCTTCATCATCTGGACCCATGGAAAAGAAGCCCTTGAGGAATTTCACCATGATTTCAATAATTTCCATCCCACCATCAACCTCAGCCTAGATCAATCCACACAAGCGGTCCATTTCCTGGACACTACTGTGCTAATAAGCGATGGTCACATCAATACCACCCTATACCGGAAACCTACTGACTGCTACACTTACCTACATGCCTCCAGCTTCCATCCAGGACACACCACACGATCCATTGTCTACAGCCAAGCTCTAAGATATAACCGCATTTGCTCCAATCCCTCGGATAGAGACAAGCACCTACAAGATCTCTATCAAGCATTCTTAAAACTACAATACCCACCTGCTGAAGTGAAAAAACAGATTGACAGAGCCAGACGAGTACCCAGAAGTCACCTCCTACAAGACAGGCCCAACAAAGAAAATAACAGAACACCACTAGCTGTCACCTTCAGCCCCCAACTAAAACCTCTCCAGCGCATCATCAGAGATCTACAACCTATCCTGAAAGATGATCCTTTACTCTCACAGATCTTGGGAGACAGACCTGTCCTCGCTTACAGACAACCCCCCAACCTAAAGCAAATACTCACCAGCAACCACACATCACTGAACAAAACCACTAACCCAGGAACCTATCCTTGTAACAAACCCCGATGCCAACTCTGTCCACATATCTATTCAAGTGACATCATCATAGGACCTAATCACATCAGCCATACCATCAGGGGCTCGTTCACCTGCACATCTACCAATGTGATATATGCCATCATGTGCCAGCAATGCCCCTCTGCCATGTACATTGGCCAAACCGGACAGTCTCTACGCAAAAGAATTAATGGACACAAATCTGACATCAGGAATCAAAATACTCAAAAACCAGTGGGAGAACACTTTAACCTGTCTGGTCATTCAGTGACAGACCTGCGGGTGGCTATATTACAACAGAAAAACTTCAAAAACAGACTCCAAAGAGAGACTGCAGAGCTAGAATTGATATGCAAACTAGACACAATCAACTCCGGTTTGAATAAGGACTGGGAATGGCTCAGCCATTACAAACATTGACTATCTCCACTTGTAAGTACTCTCACACTTCTTATCACACTGTCTGTACTCGGCTAGCTTGATTATCACTTCAAAAGTTTTTTTCTCTTAATTAATTGGCCTCTCAGAGTTGGTAAGACAACTCCCACCTGTTTATGCTCTCTGTATGTGTGTATATATATCTCCTCATTATATGTTCCATTCTATATGCATCCGAAGAAGTGGGCTGTAGTCCACGAAAGCTTATGCTCTAATAAATTTGTTAGTCTCTAAGGTGCCACAAGTACTCCTGTTCTTCTAGTAGCAACAACGAATTTATTACCATCACGTATGACAAAGTGCATTACATCCCTGTAAATAAGCAGCACATCGGTACCATTACTATTGAAATAAAGATGGATCAGAATAAACACGTTTCATTTAGTTTTGGGAAGGTGATTGTTAAACTACATTTGAGCCCCAGGAAAGTTGAAGAATGGTGACTATAAAAAACTACGGGGTTCCCTTTTTGTATAGGAACTACTACAAGGCCCAGGCTGGTTATGCCTTACTGGGCTATCAAGGATTACTCGTCATGTACGCGGCCAGTTTAGGAGGGATATTCCGCAGTCTTTTTAGAAAAGCTATGCCGCTTTTGTGAAGGGGTTTTGAAATTATTAAACCCCACATGAAAACAGCTGCAAAAAATATAACCAGAGACGTAGTCAACCACAAGTCTAGCACCATTATAAACAAAATAGGAGTGCACACACCACAAGAAGGTTCTGGTTTAGTGGTGATGAGGAGAAAAAGAACAGCGTCGCACCAGCCATTTAAAGGGCCTCCTAGATCCTTTAAAAAAAGCTGCCAGAAGACGCCACAGCCATAAACCTAAAAGGCGCCCTAAGAAAGGGAAGCAGAGCGTCGCCCGTGGTAAGAGGGATATATTTTAAAATGGCTTTTATTCATTGTGGCTCTGACAAATGCACCAAATCAGAACTGGATTTATTTCAAATAGCCCCAACACAAACCAGTATCGAGAATAGCTTTTATGTAGAAGTGCCTCCTTTGACCACTTTAATGGTGAATGCCCCTCTATAATTTTTTATTTCAGGACACAGGGATCATTACTTAGACCTTAACAACACACTGCTGTATATGTACTGCAAGGTGGTAGAAGCTGGGGCAGACATTGAGGACGACGACAGTGTTGCCGTAACAAACTACCCTATCGCCACCCTTTTTAACCAGCTGGACGTCACTCTAGGCAACTGTCTTATCAGTCAGAGCAACAATTGTTACCCTTACAGAGCCTTGATAGAGCTGATTCTGAACTACAGCCATGATACCCTTGCTACGCAGTTTTTGACAGGACAGTTTCATAAAAACATGATGGGGGCCCACAAAAGCACTGTTTTGGTCGGTGCAGGTAACGAAGGGTTTATGCGCAGGGACAGACTAACGGCCAGCAACAGGAAGCTGGATTTGTTGGGGCCTCTACACCGTGATTTGTTTTTTCAAGAAAAACTATTGCTGAACGGCGTGGACTTGAAAATTAAATGGATGCATAGCAAAGATATTTTTTGCCTCATGAGCGGGAATGCCAACCAGAATTATAAAGTTCACATTATTTCAGTGTCCCTGTTTGTAAAACGGGTGAAAGTGATCCTGGGGGTCTGTTTGGGGTACGCTGAAGTCTAATAACCACCAATGCTAAGTACCGAGTAGACGGGATGGGCATAAAAGTGTTTAGCTACATAAAAACACTTTTAACTTTAAACATTATAACATTAATTTTGTGGCCTTGTATGTGGATGGTGAACAGGTGCCGGTGAAACCCCTACAACCCGATATTGAGAATGGAAACTGTGTGAGGGAGTACATGCAGCTTGTGCAGGTGACTGGGAAATATGTAAAAGAGCGATTGCTCCTGAATGACCGTGGTGAATTTTCCCAGGGCTATACGCTGTATGCCTTCGATCTGACCCCAGACCAGGAGTGCGCCAATCATTATTCTCTGAATAAAACTGGAAACCTGAGAGTGGAGATTCGGTTTGCAACGGCACTGCCCTCTACAGTTAACATAATAGTGTATGGGGTTTTTGATAACGTGCTCAAAGTGAACCATAGAAGAAACATCCTGTTTGACTATATGTGATTATGAACACTAGGCAGCTAAGGTGTATTTTATCAAAGGACACTTCTTTTTTAGATGTTTTTCCTAGCGACTTGCTCCCGAAGGGTTTTGTGTCCAGAAGACCTTTGGGGATTATTGCTAACATGCACCCCCCTGACTTATCCGGGGAACACTGGCTGGCTCTCTATTTTCCAAAAAAGGGGCCTGATGAGTTCTTTGACTCCTACGGATTTCCTCCAGACAGTAACTTTTTTCCTAAATCTATTATGACTTTTTTAAACCGTAACTCAAATAACATTGTATTTCATCAGAGACAACTACAGGACCCTCTAGCTCTAACCTGCAGTTATCATTGTATTTTTTTTAAAGCAACGTGGTAGGGGTTTATCTTTTGATCACATTTTAAAATTGTACACCAATGATTTACCAGAAAATGACTGTCTGGTGGTGCAGTTTGTAAAAGAGAAAAGGCAGGCATGCCCAGACTTGTCCCAAACATGTTTCAGCATGTCTAGACATGTTTGTTTTGTCGTGTTTTTAAAGAGGCGCATCAATAAAACACACATTGAATTTTGTTTATGTCTTTTATTTTACACTGTTAACCATTCGATTTTTCATTTTTTAGCAGGTACATTTTTAAAGGGGTTGATGCTACTTATGGTCTTGGCAGGCTCTAGACCTGTTTTTAGATGTTCTAAAAACTATTTATTAGTATCATGCCCAACAACGGAAGTAGGCACATTCAGTTCTGCCAAGGCTTTCATTAAAACATTCCACCCTTTAGGAGTCCTCTTGTTAGTGAAAGAATAAGAGCCAGTTATCCCCCGCCCCTGACTAAATCGAGCATGTGAGACCCCTCAATTGCTTCCCCGGTACACAAAACTTCCATTATCGACCCAAGAAGAAAGATCTTTATGCTGTCTGAGTTTATTTAACAATATTTCAGCTTTTTTCTTATGACAAGGATTTACTCCCTCCATTACCTCCTGAACAACAAAGTTCAATGAACCCCCCTGACTTCAGGAGGTTGAATTTCCTCTTGCGTGGGGAGAATGAGGCTTATTTTAGTCTTTTCCATTTCATCATGCTTGGCCAATACTGGGTATCTTTGCAGGACCTCCTCAAAGTTTAGCCTTCTTGTAGTAAGATAAACTAGATCTTTGAAGAATGTCTTTCATCTCTAAATCCAATTGGCGAGTGGTGTGGTTCTGATATTTTCTTCATCACTAGAGGTGCGTTTTATTTGTTCTGATGGCTAGGAACGAGGTACAGTTTTTCAGCATGTTCCATTATCTGTTAATTAAAAGGTCTGATAGTGAAGCAGTGCAAAGCTCAACAAAGGACCAGTAAAGCCCCCAACCTATTTTACAATTAGCTTTTTTCTTTTGAGGGATAGTCTTTTATCGCTCAGCTTTTTAATAAGCCTCCATTTTCTTTTTAGTATGCTTATTTGTCAGGGATTTAGAGGAACATTTCCTTTTAAAGTGTTGAGCGCTATTTCTGAGATGGCTGCTACCAGGTCGTCAGAAGCCGAGCAGAGAATAGCCTTCCTTTGCTGCAGTTTGGCTTTGATGAGGAATCTTAAAAGAGCCAGGTTTCTCTGCACGCGGCTAAACATGATTGTCAGAGGGATGCTCTGTCTTAAAATGGGAGTTTGATAAAAATAACTTTTTATGTTTTTTTTTTGTAAGGTGTATACACAGGGCCAGTCTGGGGGGAAAAGGCCTGTTCTTTACCTGAAGGCTTCAGGTGTTGAAGCATTCAAATCCACCAGCAGGTACCCATAGGGATTTTTGGTAGCACCCTCAAAAGCCTCCAAACATAATTGTGTTTTACCAGGGTACATTTGTCGGGTGAGAGTGGTGATTTGCAGTTTATTGCGTGGGTTTTTTAAAAGAACCATATACTTTGTATTTAAATTAATTGTTTAGCCTTTTTCATCAACAAAACATGTTTTACACAATGTACATAATACTTAGGTTCCTGTGTTGCATGTATTTTGTAAAGACTTTCTTGATTTCGCTGCTTTCAGAAGCAGACTCCATTAGATCGTCTGTAATAACCATATTAACTTTATTACTAGGAAATAACTGTTCATCATTAAAAGTATCAGGTAAACCTTCCAAAAACGTGATACATGGACATTTTTGCAACAACTCTTTATACAATTGTTGCCAACAGCTATAACACCATACAATATTTTCAGGCATGCACAGCTTATTGCTCATTTTCTAACAATTGCTTTATAAAAAATGATTTTCCAGAATTTGAAGGGCCACAAAGCAAACAGGAAAAGGAGTGAACAAACTGAATGTGGCTTTTCATAATAATCAATACCCATACGGCAAGGTTTTAAAATCCGCCTCAAGGGCTCTTTTGTTATAAATGACTTTCAGGTTTTTTTCCCCCAGAGTTCTTGTTTCTATCAACCAGTGCTTTTTTATCCTTATGATCCCTGGCTGCTGTACCACAATTTCTTTTGGGACTTCTCCCGCAGGGTAATCCCAGATGAGTTCTTTTAAGCTTTCCAAATTAATTTTCTCGCTATTCCCTGAGTTGAGCATGATCCCTTTTACTTTCATACAGGTCTTACAGCTGGACAGTTTGTACCCATATGTTTTAAGCCCAGCAGACACAAACTCCACAATGTGTTCAGATGGTGGTATTTCATTGCTCAGATCCCCTAAATAATCCCCTAGAGGGGGGTTCCACGCCCCTTCTTTACTAACAAAAATCACAGAATCCATATGGTGGTAAAGACACTACTCCTGTAAGTGATCTAACAAATCTAACATAGTGCTCTAACCTGGCATAAGCAATGGTGAAGCTATAAACACATTAGTGTTGCTGGAATGGATGCAGTGTTCTTTTACGTACTTTCAAGACACCACGGCCGTGTCATCGTCAATAAACTCGCACGATGACACATCGTAATAAGATACAAAGACGTACTTGAGGAGCTCGTCGGGGTCTGTCACTATACTGGTGTGTCAGTCAAATTTGTTCGCTGACCAAATTTTTCCCACAAGGAATTTAAAAACAGCTTTGAGATTTGTTTTTTTGCGGGGTTTACCTTAATCTTCTTTAGACGCAGACACATGCCTTCTCTTTCACAGTACTCTTTAATGTACTGTTTTCTTTCCCAAACTCGTCCATACACCAGTGAGAGAACCCCGAGGCCTCTTGTTTCTGTCTCAGGTGTGTTTTAATGTAGTCTGGAAACAGAGCATCTTAAGAGCGGTTAAAGTGCCAGACTTCATAAATCTCAGCGATCCTGTACCCTTTGTCTGAAGCCTCTGCCAACTCTATTGTGCACCAAGTCCCTGTTAAAGCCCTCTCCTCTGTGCGTGCAGGGGTCCTTTTGTCTTGTTTCTGCACAAAGTGCACACAGGGGGAACATTAATTTACCACCAACCCTGTATGGTAATATGGGGAAATACAGGCCTCTTGGAGGGTACACTTTAACCTTGGCGATGCCAAAGTACCATCTGATATCCCCAAAACCCTCATACATGATACCAGGGTGCCCCACAGTGTATTGTTTAGTCTTGTTAACAAAAGGACAGACGCTGGTAAAATTGTAGTAATTAATCTGCTCCGTGGGCTGTGGTTTGTAATAAAGACAGATGGCATTCGTTCTACTTCCGTAAAGGGCACCTCTAGGAACCAAAGGCTGTGGCAGGTTTTTTTCTTGTAAAAAATCCCCCACCCAGTTATCGTTAGCTAGCATAGCCTTCCATTCGTGTTCCCATATGGTCCTTACCTCAAACCCCTGTATTTTTAGAAATTCAGCTTTAATCATGGTTCGGTTGTACAGTTGTCTGTAGGTCGCATTAAGCAAAGGATTGTAATAATTTTCACAATAGCAGATGGGGCAGCCATGAAAAAAACAACCCTTAAATTCAAAGGCTGTAGGTTTACCTGCTATGACGGTATAACCGTCCAAACAAAAAAAATAGGACTCCGCTTTAAACTCCCCACCCTGAAAAGCATGTTGGATGTAAATGTTCTCTGTGTGGGCTACATACAACAACCATTGAATGGCTGGCATGAAATATCTCTTCTGCTGTTTGTGGTAATTGTCTAATGGCAGAAGGGCTATGGTTCGCGGGTTTAAAAAATTTAACCAGTACATGGCCATGCAAATTGAGGCTAATGTAAGGTACTGAAAGGGGTCTATACACTTAGTATACACTATACACCTCCTCATCATCCGGTCCTGGGTTTTTAACAATCTGCTTTTCTGTCATTTTTATGACTTCTTTTCTGAACCAGTTGCAAGCCTCTTGCAAAATTTCAACATCTTTTTGACAATAATACGCAGCTCTTTCTGGAGATCAAATTCGTTCTGGCGATTGTATTGATACCAGTTCAGAAATTCCTTTTTTTCTTCAGGAATCATGTATTCTACTCCAAAGTACTCTATCCCAGGTATAGACCTCACATAATCCTGATTTTCAGCTGTGTTAAAAAAGTGCGGAAAGTACCCCTTGACTTCCTCAAACCCCATAGCTTTGGGTAACTTGCTGAGTTTCATGGGAAGAAAATTTAAAGAATCTATAAATCTGATGTCTAAGTTCACCACTGTTATGCACATTAGTTTTCCGCCTTGCGTTATGGGGCTGACAGCCATTTTTTTCTTTAATCAATTATCTAAGGATAAAATAACAAATTGAAACTTTTAGCGTTATGAGCGATAAAAGTGTATCATTTAAAACGCTTGTATACAAAGATTTGAACAAATTCATTGACGCATTCTTCCCCCTTAAATTCCCAGCTGGTTTCTTTATCTAAGTGCAAGGCATAAATCTAATTTGGCACATGTACCCCCATTTCCTGCATGCATTCAAAATCATAAAACACATAATCCTTCCCCTCTTCTGAAGACCAGATATTATGCATATAATACCCATAACCATCTATGATATCAGTCTTCTGATAACACTGGGGACACTTTTTGCTTTTACACCTGAGATTTTTAACTTCGTATATGTCACACTTATCACAAAGACTTCTGTTTTTTACAATCAACTTTACCGTCTTTTGCCAGACTTTGCTGTGCCTTTCTAAACGGGCCTCGGACCTGCAAAATAGCTTACAGCTGGGGCATCTCTTTTTTTCCAATGGCCACTTCAATGTACTCAGCGCTATTACACGTATGGCAGTGTTTTTTACAGGCGAGCTGGTGTTTGTGGCTGTACATGGTGTGACAGTAGTTGCACAAATATGGTGCTCCTATAAAGACATTAATATTTAGGATGCCGTAATAATACTTGTAATGTAACAGAACAAAAACAGTTTTGGGGTGATGTACACCAGCCATTGTAAAAAGACGCTAATTCCCATTTTCATGATACATGACTAATAGTCACGCCTAAGTGCACTTCAAAAGAGCTCACATCTGTAAAGCTAATCATTTTTTGGACCGAAAGCCCCAGCTCCTGATGGAGATGTCTGGCACCCTCTAATAGTTGGGCATCTGTAAGTTTTTCATGTGATAAGAGATGCAGCATGCTACCAGAAAAACACAGGTTGTTACCCTAGTTATTTAAATCAATTAAACGTTTTCTTTTTTTCCCCTCGATGATTCTACTATACGTGATAGTCTTTAAGGGTCTTACACAGCCAACTCCACCAGCCCTGTTTCTAATAATTGTAACAACCAGTCTTAGAGTTCCGGAACCCACGATCTCTGTGTTACTCTGCAACACCGTAATGACATTATTTAAAAAAAAAAAATCTACAGTGTTTAAGTCTTCCCAAGGCTTCTGCAGAGAAAAGAGCGGGTGATTTGCCCCAGGATATCTAAGCATAGCTGTACAAAATCTTCAGGCCCCACCTGATTATTAGTATCATCTAGCAAATTTTCAATAGTGGTGTCAATGGCCGCCATGGCCTCTGTGAACCCCATTACTCTGTCCAAATTGGCAAAACAAAATTCTTGAAAATATTCATAAGCGTTAAAATATTCGTAATACACCTGAGGAGATGTATTAGGAGTGGGAGAATCTGTACTTTCAGAAGAGGAGGTCAGGGGGTCTATGTCTATTTCCCTTTCTTGGTCGGGCGGGGTCGTTTTCATAAAAAAGCTCTGGATTTTTAAAAAGCAACAGAGGGTCCTGTGGCACCTTTAAGACTAACAGAAGTTAGTCTTAAAGAGGTGCCACAGGACCCTCTGTTGCTTTTTACAGATTCAGACTAACACGGCTACCCCTCTGATACTGGATTTTTAAAGTTTAAAGGCCAAAAGCCTCCTCAATCTTTTAGATTTCTTCCACTCCCCCCCCCCCCCCCCAACCCCTCTTAATGTTTTTAGGTTTCATGTTTAGTCACACACTCCCTTCCCCCTTCAATATGCTTTCCACCTTTTCAAACAGTGCACATGTATCTGTTATCTTTTGGTCAAAAACCACCCTTTTTTCTGGAGAATGTTGCTTTTGAAACACCTCAAGAATTAGCTTCGAAAACTATTTATCTATTAAATGCTTAAGAGATGTACAAACACTAAACAGCTCATTACAAACACAACTGATGCAGCAAGACCTGCGGGTAGCTTGTTATTTGTAGCAATGGTTCTGTGGTGACTAGAATCAGGGGGGCTGTGGCGGGGTGATGACTCACCGGCGCGGCGCCTCCTGCTGGTCATCCAGGGAATTAGCTCCTTCCAGCTCAGAGCGCCCTCTGCAGGCCGGTGTCACGCCTGCCGCTGGCCCCCGTGTGTCTCCTGGACCCCAATGCCCTTTGTCCAGGGGTTCTGCCAACCGCAGTACCCCCTCAATGTGGGTCTCCCCTCCTGGGGGAATCCCCAACCCCCTATCCCCACCTTTCCTCAGTGGCTATTGCCAGTCTCCATTTAGCCCCCATTCACTGGGGCAGACAGCAGTCTCTTAACCTCTCATCATTGGCAAGGGGGGGGCGGGGTTGGACCAGCTGCCTCTGCCTATTCCTGGGCTGCCCTTCTGCAGCCCTAGTACCCTTTTGTGGGCCCTTAACTCAGCCTGCAGCCTGGGGCTTTGCTAGGCTGGAGCTCCCCAGCTCCCTCTGCCCTTCCCCAGCACTGCTCCACCCTAGGTACCCTCCTCAGCTTCCCAGGCAGCCAGGTCCTTCTCTCTCTAGGGAGCTAGAGACAAGTCTCCTTGTCCTTCTGGCCCACCACCCTCTTATAAGGGCCAGCTGGGCCATGATTGCACTGGCTACAGCTGTGGCTGCTTTGCCAACCAGCCCAGCTTTTCCCCTGCCACCACCCTCTTCCAGTTTTAAGCCCTTCGGGGCAGAAGCGGAGTAACCACCCCGCTACAGGGGCTGACACTTGACCCTGCTCAAGCCCATGCGTGGACACTGTTGCTGCTAAAGGGTTGTTTGTCTTTACCCTTTTTAAAGCGGATTCCTTCTGGGCTGTGATGGCATAGGGTTGCTCAGAACTAGGGGATTTGACCCCTTTGCATCGCTTACCAATGTCCCTGGAAGCTTCGGAGGTAGATTTCTTGGAGGTGCAGGGCTGTTCAAAATCGGGGGGGTCTGATCCCCTTTTTCTCACCCCTGGAAACTGTCGCTGCTTCAGAGGATGATTTCTTGGCCCTTTTTAAGGATGGTTGGCTTGGTGTAATGAAGGTTTTGGATGTGCAGGGCTATTCAAAATCAGGGGGTCTGATACTCTTGCTTCCAACACTGGAAACTGCAGCTGCCTCAGAGGGAAATTTCTTGTCCCCTTTAAGCAAGATCCCTTTCAACATTTCTTCTTGTGGGATAACATTTGATAAGTCTGCCAATATACATAAACAAATGTTTTTAACACATAATCCCATATGTTCTTTTTACTAACAGCAACAAATATATCCCCCATATATATACTTCAAAAGTTTTTACACATAACCCATCCTGTGATGCTGAAATACTTTTTATAGTACTGGTGCTGAAAAACTGTGTTCAAATACGTGCCAAAAAAATGCTATTCCCACTTATGCCACATGGGTGCAGTACAGCTCCAAAATTCTCAACAATTGCCAGCAAAATTTCCCTCCGCCCCCCCCCCCTTTTTTTTTTAACAGTAAACCCTTTGGGGCAAAGGCAACTTCTTTTTTACTAACAGTAACAAACATAGCCCCAATACACATGTTAATGCACAACCCCTGGGGGGGGGGAGGGGGAGAGATGGAGGACACTAATTCCAATAACCGTTATTTCAAACACATTTAAAAAAACAGCTCATACGGTCTTCTGTAATCTGAGGAAAACCTATCTGTTGATTTTGACTTCCATCTTGTTCTAAATTTAAAAAAAAATCCTTAAAACCATTTCTTTTAAAAATAAACCATAATTGTGTAGCACTTTAATCAGCTTACCAAAATTTAAAACTTCTAGTGCAGAATCTGGTATGTCAAGGGAAAAGATATCGTCCTATTTAAAAGAAAAAAAAATAAGACTTTTAACTAAACCCAACACATGCATAAAACCGTGGTGCACACACACACACACACATACACAAATAGTAATTTTTCTTACCATGTCGTTGCTCCCCATGACAGCAGAAGTCTTGTATCAGCAATATTTCTTTGACAGCATTGTCCAGTTTTCTGTCTCTATTTATAGGCCTAAACCCGTTGAAACAAAAATAAACAAACAAACAAAAAGGCTTGGGAACTCCTAAAAATTTAAATTTAAAAAGGCATTTCTTAAAAACAAACAAACAAACAAAAACCAGGGTGTGTAAGGGTCATTTTTTCTAGGAAAAAAAGGAGAGGGGAATGTTGCTACATACTTTAGCTTCTTTAAACTTTAATGGTAAAAAAGTTCTTATTTTATATATTAAGTGTATTTAAACAGTTAAAGAAAATGTAAGTGTTCATTAATATCTCTGAAACCAGAAGTTTTTAAAAGCTGCAACCTGTTTTCTTTATTTAATTTCATGGCCTTGACTTTTGTTTAATGGTAACTAAACAGCTTTTTAAAACAAGCTTGCTAATTAAAAAATAGCCCCTATTTAACTTATTACTAAAAGCCCTAAAATGTTTTTTTCTTTTTATTTTACATTGTTAAAAAGGCACCTTTTTAGCTTGCTGTGGCTTTTAAAACCTACACTTTTGTTTCTTTTAATCAAAGCAATATATAAAATAACTACATAAGCCTTTTGTGTTTTATTGTGGTTTTTTTTTAAATTTTTCATATTCTAACCCTTTTTTAAAAAGTCACAGTTAGGATGGGTTGTAACTGGACCTTGGCTTTTAAAGCTTTCTGCACAATTTACAGGCAATGAGGGTTGGGCTATCTTTTTATTTTACATTTTTAATAAGTTAGAAAAAGATGGTTTTTTTAGGCATTACTTTAAAAAACACATTAGAATCATAGAATCATAGAATATCAGGGTTGGACGGGACCTCAGGAGGTCATCTAGTCCAACCCCCTGCTCAAAGCAGGACCTAATCCCAACTAAATCATCCCAGCCAGGGCTTTGTCAAGCCTGATCTTAAAAACCTCTAAGGAAGGAGATTCCACCACCTCCCTAGGTAACCCATTCCAGTGCTTCACCACCCTCCTAGTGAAAAAGTTTTTCCTAATATCCAGCCTAAACCTCCCCAACTGCAACTTGAGACCATTACTCCTTGTTCTGTCATCTGCTACCACTGAGAACAGTCTAGATCCATCTTCTTTGGAACTCTGCACTCTTTCCAATTTTTCCACATCCTTTTTGTAGTGTGGGGCCCAAAACTGGACACAGTACTCCAGGTGAGGCCTCACCAATGTCGAATAGAGGGGAATGATCACATCCCTCGATCTGCTGGCAATGCCCTTACTTATACAGCCCAAAATGCTGTTAGCCTTCTTGACAACAAGGGC
Organism: Chrysemys picta bellii; assembly: GCF_011386835.1. Classification (NCBI taxonomy): domain Eukaryota; kingdom Metazoa; phylum Chordata; order Testudines; family Emydidae; genus Chrysemys; species Chrysemys picta. Next base: position 48,898,233 of record NC_088800.1, read on the forward strand.
ACACTGTTGACTCATATCCAGCTTCTCGTCCACTGTAATCCCCAGTCCTTTTCTGCAGAACTGCTGCTTAGCCAGTCGGTCCCCAACCTGTAGCGGTGCATGGGATTCTTTCTTCCTAAGTGCAGGACTCTGCACTTGTCCTTGTTGAACCTCATCAGGTTTCTTTTGGCCCAATCCTCTAATTTGTCTAGGTCCCTCTGTATCCTATCCCTACCCTCCAGCGTATCTACCACTCCTCCCAGTTTAGTATAATCTGCAAACTTGCTGAGAGTGCAGTCCGCGCCATCCTCCAGATCATTAATGAAGATACTGAACAAAACCGGCCCCAGGACCGCCCCTGGGGCACTCCGCTTGAAACTGGCTGCCAACTAGACATGAAGCCGTTGATCACTACCCGTTGAGCCCGACAATCTAGCCAGCTTTCTATCCATTTTATAGTCCATTCATCCAGCCCATACTGTGGGAGACCGTATCAAAAGCTTTATTAAGGGCATTTTAAAATTGTTCATATTATGTGATGGCCAGCTTTTGTCACAGGGTGGGGAAAAAAGGTCCTGTTTTTTAAGATAAGAATGGACCAGGGGTCCCTTACTCATTCTTTTTTTTTTCCCGTGGGAAACAAAGAGGAAAGCATATTGCTTCTTTAAACTTTAATTATAAAGAGTTCTTATTTTATATAGTAAATTTATTTAAACAGTTAATAAAAAGACTGTAAATAGTGATATGCCCATTAACATTTATGTAACCAGGAGGCTTTGAAATCTACACCTCTGTTTCCTTTAATTAATTTTATGGCCCTGGCTTTTGTTTAATGGTAACTAAACAGATTTTTAAAGCAAACTTGCTCATTTAAAAATGCCCATTAAACTTATTACTAAAAACCCCTATAATACTTTTTTTCTTCTTATAAACACAAAGTGCACAAAAATTCTTTTTGTTTTTATAAAGCATTATTTTTAATACAGCTTCTAAATACAAAACAAACACAGAAGCATATATCTGTGTCTCAGTCCGTGGTCTGCAAACATTTAAGACAAAAACAGTCTGATAATGCAACAAAAATTAAAATGTTTAAGTAAATATAAGTTTAATATAACTTTCACATGGATTTGTTAAAAAGTGGGGAGGAAAATAAATTTCTTTCTGATCCACTGGATTACAGAATAAGGGGAATAGAAACTAGCTGTTACTAAGGCCTGGTCGACACTATGAGTTTAGTTCGAATTTAGCAGCGTTAAATCGAATTAACCCTGCACCCGTTTCACAATTAAGCCATTTACTTCGACATAAAAGGCTCTTAAAATCGATTTCTGTACTCCTCCCCGACGAGGGGAGTAGCGCCGAATCGACATTGCCATTTCGAATTAGGGTTAGTGTGGCCACAGTTCGACGGTATTGGCCTCCGGGACCTATCCCACAGTGCACCATTGTGACCGCTCTGGACAGCAATCTGAACTCGAATGCACTGGCAGGTAGACAGGAAAAGCCCTGCAAACTTTTGAATTTCATTTCCTGTTTGCCCAGCGTGGAGAGCACAGGTGACCACACAGAGCTCATCAGCACAGGTAACCATGCAGTCCAAGAATTGAAAAAGAGCACCAGCATGGACCGTACGGGAGGTACTGGATCTGATCACTATATGGGGAGAGGATTCTGTGCTAGCAGAACTACGTTCCAAAAGACAAAATGCCAAAACTTTTGAAAAAATCTCCAAGGGCATGATGGAGAGAGGCCACAATAGGGACTCACTACAGTGCCCGCGTGAAAGTTAAGGAGCTCAGACAAGCCTACCAGAAAACTAAAGAAGCAAAGGGAAGATCCAGGTCAGAGCCGCAGACATGCTGCTTCTACGCTGAGCTGCATGCAATTCTAAGGGGGGCCGCCACCACTACCCCACCCTTGACCATGGATTCCGAGGAAGGGGTAATCTCAGCCATGCCTGTGGATTCTGCGGACAGGGAAGATGAGAAGGAGGAGGAGGACGACGAGCTTGCAGAGAGCACACAGCACTCTGTTCATCCCAACAGCCAGGATCTTTTTCTCAGCCTGACTGAAGTACCCTCCCAACCCTCCCAAGGCATTATCCCAGACCATGAAGCCATGGAAGGGACCTCTGGTGAGTGTACCTTTGTAAATATAAAACATGGTTTAAAAGTAAGTGTTTTTTAATGATTAATTTGCCCTGAGGACTTGGGATGCATTCGCGGACAGTACAGCTACTGGAAAAGTCTGTTAACCGTGTCTGGGGATGGAGCGGAAATCCTCCAGGGACATCTCCATGAAGCTCTCCTGGAGGTACTCTAAAAGCCTTTCCACAAGGTTTCTGGGCAGTGCAGCCTTATTCCATCCTCCATGGTAGGACACTTGACCACGCCATGCTAGTAGCAAGTAATCTGGTATCATTGCATGACAAAGCCTGGCAGCGTATGGTCCCGGTGTTTGCTGGCATTCAAGCAACATCCGTTCCTTATCTTGATGTGTTATCCTCAGGAGAGTGATATCGTTCTTGGTAACCTGGTTGAAATATGGGAATTTAATTAAGGGGACAGAGGTGGCCATTCCTACTGGGCTGTTTGCCTGTGGCTGAAAAGAAATCCTTCCCTGCAGTTAGCCAAGCCGGGGTGGGGGGAGATCATTGGCGCTGAGATTTTCGCGTTTGGCTAGCAGGGATCTTCCCTGATACCAGCCACTTGGTGGGGGGGGGGGGAGGGGTAAAGCGATCATCCCAGAGTCTTGGATTGGGGGTGGGGGTTAGTTTGGTTTCTGCAGGGATCTTCTCTGATACCAGCCACGCGGTGTGGGGGAGGGATAAAGCGATCATCCCAGAGAATTCGATGAGGGGGGTTAAGTTTGGTTTCTGCTGCTGCACGTTAACAGGAAAACTGCAGCACTCAACGGGCTTTGCTTGGTATGTGGGAAAGGAGTGCGCTGCTTTTAGGAAGATTGCAGAAGCCAAAAGACAATGGCTTACCATGGCCGCATGCAAGCCGAATTCTGTTGCCCGGACCTGCGTCTGTGATCTCGAACACTAAAGCCGCAGGCACTCAATATTAAGATGCAAAATGCGACCTTGTACTGAAATCACATGTGCTATGTAATGTGAATAGTGGTGTTCACCGTGAAAGAGTGTAAGCGGTGTTCTGTAAAATGTATCTTTTTAAATACTTCTCTCCCTTTTTTCCCCTCCCCTCTCGCAGCTGCGAATTTTTCAAGCCTCCTTCCTCCGTCCCGAAGACTATCTCAGTTAAGGTGGTGAAAAAAAACGGACGCAAGATGACATGTTCTCAGAAATCATGCAATCGACCCGTGATGAAAGAGCTCATCTGAATGAGTGGAAGGACACGGTATCAAAGTACAGGAAAGATGCCAGTGAACGTGAGGACAGGAGGGACCAACGTGAGGAGAGGAGAGACACTTGAGATGAGAGGTGGCGGGATGCAACGCTGCTGCTGCTGCGTGAGCAAACGGACATGCTCTGGTGGAGCTTCAGGAACGGCAGCAGGATCACAGAGTGCCACTGCAGCCCTTGTATAACCACCCTCCCCATGTTCCATAGCCTCCTCACCCAGACATGTAAGAACGCGGGGGGGGGGAGGCTCCATGCACCCTCCCACTCCACCCCAGTGGACAGCCCAAGTAAAAGGCTGTCATTACTTTGAACTTTTTTAGTGGCCTTTTCCTTCACTCCTATCCTCCTCCCAAACCCCACCAGGGCTACTTTGTCAGTTCTCTCCCTCTTTTTATAATCAATTAATACAGAATACATGATTTTTAAACTATAGTGACTTTATTTCCTTTGAAAGCACGCTGTGATCGAAGAGGGAGGGTGGGTGGTTTACAGAGAATGAGTTAATCAAGGGGGCAAGTTTTCATCAAGGAGAAACAAACAGAACTTTCACACCGTAGCCTGGCCAGTCATGAAACTGGTTTTCAAAGCTTCTCTGATGCACAGCGGTTGCTGGTGTGCTCTTCTAATTGCCCTGGTGTCTAGCTGCGCATAATCAGCGGCCAGGCGATTTGCCTCAGCCTCCCACCCCACCATAAACGTCTCCTTCTTACTCTCACAGAGATTGTGGAGCAAACAGCAAGCAGCAATAACAATGGGAATATTGGTTTGGCTGAGGTCTGAGCGAGTCAGTAACGTGCGCCAGCGACCCTTTAAACGTCCAAATGCACATTCTACCACCATTCTGCACTTGCTCAGCCTGTAGTTGAACAGCTCCTGACTACTGTCCAGGCTGCCTGTGTATGGCTTCATGAGCCATGGCATTAAGGGGTAGTCTGGGTCCCCAAGGATAACTATAGGCATTTCAACATCCCCAACGGTTATTTTCTGGTCTGGGAAGTAAATCCCTTGCTGCAGTCATTTAAACAGAGTAGTGTTCCTGAAGACGCGAGCGTCATGAACCCTTCCCAGCCATCCCACATTGATGTTGGTGAAATGTCCCTTGTGATTCACCAGTGCTTGCAGCACCATTAAAAAGTACCCCTTGCGGTTTATGTACTGGCTGCCCTGATGCTCCAGTGCCAAGATAGGGATATGGGTTCCATCTATCGCCCCACCACAGTTAGGGAATCCCATTGCAGCAAAGCCATCCACTATGACCTGCACATTTCCCAGAGTCACTACCTTTGGTAGCAGCAGTTCAGTGATTGCTTTGGCTACTTGTATCACAGCAGCCCCCACAGTAGATTTGCCCACTCCAAATTGATTCCTGACTGACTGGTAGCTGTCTGGCATTGCAAGCTTCCACAGGGCTATCGCCACTTGCTTCTCAACTCTGAGGGCTGCTCTCATCTTGGTATTCTTGCTCTTCAGGGCAGGGGAAAGCAAGTCACAAAGTTCCATGAAAGTGCCCTTATGTATGCAAAAGTTTCACAGCCATGGGACTCGTCCCACACCTGCAACACGATGCGGTCCCACCAGTCTGTGCTTGTTTCCCAGGCCCAGAATAGGCGTTCCACGGCTAGAACCTGCCCCATTAACAACATGATCTCCAAAGCGCCAGGGCCTGCGGTTTGTCACCGCGCTGCCGTAGCTTTCTCCTCCTCGCCTGGTTTTTCGGGTCCTGGTTCAGCATAAACTGCACGATAATGCATGAGGTGTTTACAGTGTTCATGACTGCTATCTTGAGCTGAGCGGGCTCCATGCTTGTCATGGTATGGCGTCTGCACAGTTCACCCAGGAAAAAAGGCATGAAACGCTTGTCTGCTGTTGCTTTCACGGAGGGAGGGGGAGGATGTACCCAGAACCACCCACGACAATGTTTTTTGCCACTTCAGGCATTGGGATCTCAACCCAGAATTCCAACGGGCGGGGGAGACTGCGTTAACTATGGGATAGCTACCCACAGTGCAACGCTCCGGAAGTCGACGCTAGCCTCGGTACATGGAGGCACACCGCCGAATTAATGTGCTTAGTGTGGCCGCATGCACTCGACTTTATACAATCAGTTGCCCAAAATCGAATTCTGTAAATTCAGAGTAATCCCGTAGTGTAGACATACCCTAAGGTTCTGTGGTTTTAACTCTGGGGTGTTTCTGCATGCTCATTTTTTTATTGAAACACACATGTACAAATTTTAAATAAAGGGCTGTTTCTTCAAATAGGCTTGTCTTTTCAAGTGATTATAAAATAGAGCTGTATTCCTTTACAAAACTTTATAACTTTTACTTGCTTTTGTTCAAAAGTTTAAAAAGAAACATACTTCTTATCTCTATGTTCTGGACATCTAACAGCCTTCTTTATCTCGAATTCACTGGCTAACAAAGCTGCTTTTGCTGCAGCTTCAAATTGTCCTCACCACATAGGGAAAAACTTTAAAAAAACCTGTTTGTTACTAAGGGCTTATGGTTTTAACCTTTATTAAAGCACCTACGTAATTTGTGCTACGTGGTGGGAAAGATGCTTGGGGTCTTTTTTTTTAAAATAAGAATAAGGCAGTTAAAGGGGAGGAGGGAGGGAGAGAGATGGCTCTCGTTTAAAAATCTTGGGACTATAGGATTGGTTCAGGAAAATGTATTCTATGACGCAGCTATAGAACAGCATCTGACTGGTCCGATCCAAAGGCGGAGATAACTAGCCTGAGGGGTTGTGAGCTTTCGGAGCTCCCTCTTTCCCCATGAACAGTCGCAAGGGTAAGATCTCTCTCTCTCTCTCTGTGACTCAATCATGTGCTGCCTGCCTATCTTTGCCCTTTGCAAAGGGGCTCTTTTCCCTTTTCCTGCCCTGTTCTCTCTTTTAACCTATCTTTATATGTTTCTCTTTTATTTAATGTTTTTAACTGTTCTTTTCTTAACCTACCCTTATATTTAATATTTTAAATGCTTCTTTATTAACCAACCTTTATATTTTTACCATGTGCTTATTAAACAGTCTCCGATTTATAAAATTTCCTTTTTTTGCCATGTGTTCTTTTTTAATCTAACTTTATCCTTACCTGTTTAGCCATCAACACGCCTACAAAATTTGATAGTCTTACAGCATTCTTGATTCCAAGTATAGGAATGCAGAATGCTGTTCCTACCTACTTGTTCTTACATCTTTGGAGCTGTTGGAATATATTTAGCAATAGTGTCCCCAGTATTCGCTATATCTTGATTTGCTATATCTTGCACATTTAACACTCCTTTTCTTCTTTCAATTTCCTTATATAATTCCTTCTCTATTTCAGAAAGTATACTTTTCCAATTATAATGAATTTTCCCATAGTGTGACAAAGATCCAAGCCTGTATTGGTGGGTCCTGTGCTTTCAGGAGGATTCAGTGGCCTCAGAAACTCGCTAAGGCCCTCAATGTGACCTCCCTTTTTCAGTATAGTGGCAAAGGTCGCAGCTTATTGAACTACTTTCATCACAGGCCAGTATGGGAGGTGGGAAGGTGGAATATTCACAGTCTCTGTTGCTCCTTAGAGCTCAGTAAGTTCAGTTCGGCCCCCTACCTGGACCAAGGTCTGCTTCCCCTCTCAAGGGGATCTCTGTAGAGCATGGGGGGAAAGTGGGGAACCCGGGTCCACCCTCTACTCCAGGTTCCAGCCCAGGGACCCTAATGGTAGCAGCTGTTGGCGGCTTCCCCTTCACCACGGACGCTGCTTTGATTCCCTGGGCCACTTCCCCGTGATCCCCTTTTCCCAGCTTCACCCTTACCTCAGCAACACTTCCTCTCCTCCAGCTCCTTTCACCTAGGCTTCCATTAAGGGAACTGGAAGGAGAGCTTTTAAGCAGTATGAGTAGGACCTTGATTAGTTCCAGCTGTCTCCATTAGCCTAAGAGCCTTAACTGACCCTTTACTGGTTAATTGGAGTCAGGTGCCTGCATTAGCCCAATGACCTTAACTGGTTTAATTGGTGTCAGGTGACTTGATTGGCCTGAAGTAGCCTTTGTTTGGCTACCCGGGGAACAGGGACCTGCTCATCCTGAGGCTGATATATTTGCCTTCCACTACTTTTTTACAGCCTTCTGGTCTGAGTCCATCACATATCCCTCCCCGCTGCTCAATACCAAGGGGTTGGGCAACTTGGGTCATCATACAGTGCACCTGCGACAGGCCATCTCCATTGCCATGTCGACATCCATCTCTGTGCTGCATGTGGAACTGGAAGGGTTGGAGGGATAAAAACCATCTCGTCACCCTTGCATTTTTTTCCTTGTTCCTCTGCATCCATTGAAGAGGGCCATGGTCGGTCACGAGGACAAACTGACTCCCTAGCAGGTAGTATTGCAGTGTTTCCATGGCCCACTTTATAGCGAGACATTCCCTCTCAACCACCGCACACTTCTGTTCCCTTGGGAGGAGTTTCCTACTGAGGCAGAGGATTGTCTGTTCTTCTCCAACCATCTGGGATAGGACAGCCCCTAGTCCTACTTCGGATGCATCTGTCTGCAGGATGAACTCCTTAGTGAAGTCTGGGGCTATGAGTACAGGGTCACTGCAAAGGGCTGTCTGCAGATCTGTAAATGCCCTCTCTGCTGTGTCAGTCCAACGTACCATCTCAGGTCCCTGAGCTTTTATTAGGTCTATCAGGGCACTTGCCCTGGTGGCGAAATGGGGGATAAAGCATTGATAGTACCACACTACTCCCCAAAACTCCCAGACTGGTTTCTTGCGAACCAATCAGGGCCAGTTTTGGATGGCCTCTAGTTTATTGAGTTGGGGTTTCACTACGCCTTGCCCCACAATGTAGCCCAGATATTTAGCCTCTGTTAACCCTATGGCACATTTGTCGGGGTTTGCAGTAAGGCCAGCGCACCTTAGGACATCTAGGACAGCATTCACCTTTTCCAGGTGGGATTCCCAGTTTGAGGTATGAATAACCACATCGTCCAGAAAGGCGGCTGCATAACTGGCATGGAGGTGCAATAGTTTATCCATGAGGCGCTGAAAGGTAGCTGGGGCCCCATGGAGACCGAATGGGAGGACTGTACATTGAAAAAGACCCTCCGGTGTGGAGAAAGCGGTCTTCTTCTTTGCGTCCTCAGCAAGAGGAATCTGCCAATGCCCAGTTCCTGACCACTCTAGACTTAACTAAAGGGTATTTCCCAATCAGTCCACTAACTCGTCTATGCGGGATATAGGACATGTGTTGAACTGGGACACCTCATTCAGTCAATGGAAGTCATTGCAGAATCTTGTGGATCCATCCAGTTTGGGTACTAGCACGATCAAGCTAGACCACTAATTGTGGGACTCTTCGATTACTCCTAACTCCAGCATTTTCTTTATTTCTGCTCTGATTTCTTTTCTTTTGGCCGCTGGCAGCCGGTAGGGCCAGCCTTGGTCCCGGGGTTTGTAATGATGTGATGGTATGTCTCAGTTGTTCAACCTGGCTGAGATGAGAATATGTCTTGGTTCCGGTTGATCCTCTCAGACACCTCCTCTCTTTGGGCTGGTGTTAAATCGGGAGACACCCTCACCTGCTCGGAGGTTTTGTTTTCCTGCGGTGGGTCCTTTCGGGCAACTACACACACTTCTTGAGTATGCCAGGGCTTTAGAAGGTTGACGTGGTAGACTTGTTCTTGTTTTCTACGTCACGGTTGTCGAACCTTGTAATTCACCTCTCCTATAGGTTCAACTATTTCATAGGGCCCCTGCCACTGGGCCAAGAGTTTACTCTCTGTGGTGGGAACTAACACCATTACTCAGTCTCCTGGTTGGAACTATTGTACCTTTGCTTGGCAGTTGTAGTGAGTTTGGTGGGCATTTTGGGACTACTCCAGGTGCTCCCGCACTATGGGGGTGACCCGGGTTATACAGTCTCTCATTTGAAATACATGCTTAACTATATTCTTCTCTGTATTGGGCTCCTCTTCCCAAATCTCCCTGGCTATGTCTAGTATGCCCCTGGGGGTGGCGTCCATATAATAGCTCAAAGGGAGAGAATCCAGTGGAGGCTTGGGGAACTGCAAGGATGGCAGACATAAGGTAGGGAAATAGGGTATCCCAAACCTTTCCATCCCTACTTACCACCTTTTTTATCATGGCTTTGAGGATTTGGTTGAATCTCTCTACCAGACCATCGGTCTGTAGGTGGTAAACTGAGGTTCGCAGGGTCTGGACATGGAGCAGAGAGCAGAGGTCCTTCATCAGCTTAGGCATAAAAGGCGTTCCTTCGTCCATTAGAATCTCTTTTGGTAGCCCTACCTGGGTGAAAATTTCCACTAGTGCCTTCCTATGGACTTGGAGGTCATGTTCCAGAGGGGAATGGCTTCTCGATACCTGGTTGCATAATCCCAGACAACAAGCACATATTGATGGCCTCGAGTCATCTTCTCTAGAGGCCCCACCAGGTCCATGGCCACTCGCTCAAAGGGAATCTCAATGATTGGTAGGTGTACTAAAGGGGCCTTTAAATGTGGGTGAGGACTGTGCAATTGGCACTCGGGGCAGAAGGCGCAGTGTCGCCGGACATCCTCATGTAACCCTAGCCAGAAGAATCTGCACAAAATCCATGCCCGAGTCTTCTCTACTCCCAAGTGTCCCCCAAAGAGGTGACTGTGGGCGAGACTTAATGTTGCACTCTGATGTTTTTGGGGTACCAGGAGCTGGTTTACCGCTTGCCCCTGCATTTGTACAACCCTGTACAAGAGGTCCCTCTTAATCATGAAATAGGGTGCTGGCCCTCGGGCCTTTCCCTCCACAGGCATCCCATCTATCTCAAACACCTCTTTTCTGACATTATCATACCTAGGGTTTTCTGCCTGGTCTCGCCCGAAAGTCTCTCTTCCGGAACCTATCAACCTGAACTCTGAGGGACTGGCCTCCACCTCCTCGGTCAGTTCAGTGGCATTGGGGTTGGGACCAGCCTCTGCTTCCTCTTCGGGGGTCTCTCCCTCAGTTTCCCGGACCTGTCGGCCCACCAGGAGAACATTCTGGCTCTGAAGAAGGATCCGGGTGCCCAAAGCCTTCACCGCCCTCCTTTCCTTCTTGGTTTTTTTGCCCTTCCCGGGGGCAGGGAACAACTCTTGTGATATTTTAGCAAAGAAGAGGGCGGGGACTTTCTGTTAGGGATGACTCCTTAACTTCAGGATCCTCTCCACTCTCCCACCCCTCTGGCGGGAGCAAATTTCCAAATCCCGGGAAATCCCTTCCAATGAGCACAGGGTATGGGAGTTTAGGGACCACCCCCGCTTTTACCCCGGTGATATTCCCCTAGATTTCGATCCTTACAGGGCTGGCAGGATAGTAACTAATGGTCCCATGTACACATGTTACTCCTGTAGGCTTAGCCTGTATTAACTGGCTGCATTTCACTAGTTTCCCTGAAATCAGGGTGACAGCACTGCCAGAGTCCACAAGCACCATGGTCTCTACCCCATTTGGTTTCACTGGTTTTGTATATTGATGTGGGGTGACTGTGACTCCCACAAGGTTGATTAGGGTGCATGAGTCTGCCCAGTCCCCCAGGTTACACTGCATGGGCTCCTCAATATTGGGACATTGCACCGCTAGGTGTCCCAATTCCCCACATGCATAACACCTATATGGGGCTCTGGCGCTCCTTGGTCTCTTGGGTTAGGGGTCTTTGCCTCGTGGTTCCCCCCACTCAGGCTATTCCCCCCCTTCTGGGTTCCCAGCTGTTCTGTGGCTACTACCCTCTTCCACCATGCAGTGAACAATAAGTAAATGATCCCACCCCTGACACCAGTTGTGACAAAGGTCCAAGCCTGTATTGGTGGGTCCTGTGCTTCCAGGCGGATTCAGAAGCTCGCTAAGGCCCTCAATGTGACCTCCCTTTCTCAGTATAGCAGCAAAGGTCACAGCTTATTGAGCTACTTTCATCACAGGCCAGTATGGGAGGTGAGAAGGTGGAATACCCAGTCTCTGTTGCTCCTTAGAGCTCAGTAAGCGCAGTTCAGCCTTCCACCTGGACCAAGGTCTGCTTTCCCTCTCAAGGCTATCTCCGTAGAGCATGGTGGGGAAGAGGGGAACAAGGGCCCACTGTCTACTCCGGGTTCCAGCCCAGGGACCCTAATGGTAGCAGCTGTTGGTGGCTTCCCCTTCACCACTGATGCTGCTTTGATTCCCTGAGCCACTTCCCTGTGATCAGGGCTGTCCTTACCCATATACAAAGTACACAGCTGCATAGGGCACCAGGAAATTTGGGGCACCAAATTTTCTGGTGTCCTGAACAGTTGCATGCTGCTCCAGCCCCTGCTCTAGCTCTTCCCCAGGGCCCCCACCCCCCTCCACTCCTCCCCACCCCACCCCCCTGAGGACTCCAGAAGCAGTCAGGCCTGCACTCACCGGTAAGTAGAGCAACCCGGTCCCAGCCTGCTCCGCTCCCCTGGCTCCCAGCTGCGCCACTGGCTAGTGCTGAGGGGCGGTTCCCCCCTCCCACCAAGCCTGGAAGCCAGGGGAGCAGAGCAGGCTGGGGCACTCCACTTCCCACAGGAAGTGGCCAGCCCCCAGCTTCACCCTTGCTTCAGCAACACTTCCTCTCCTCCAACTTCTTTCACTTGGACTTCCACTGAGGGAACTGGAAGGAGAACTTTTAAGCAGTATGAGTAGGACCTTGATTAGTTCCAGCTGTCTCTATTAGCCTAACAGCCTTAACTGACCCTTTGCTGGTTAATTGGAGTCAGGTGCCTGCATTAGCCCAATGACCTTAACTGGTTTAATTGGTGTCAGGTGACTTGATTGGCCTGGAGTAGCCTTTGTTTGGCTATCCAGAGAACAGAGACCTGCTGCTTCTCTACTATTGCCCTCTGGCCTGGAGGGAGGTGGGAGGCTGCTACTCTTGTTGCTGGGGCTGCTGCTAGGTCCTGGGCCTTTACTGCTGCTGCTCCTCCTCCTCCAGCAACTCCCCTGGGTGGGCCAGACAACCCTCTCCCCCTTCTCTGCTACCTGGCTGCTGGATCACCCCTCTGGCTGTTGCTGTTCCTGTTGTTAGCCCCTTGGGGAGGGGCCTGCTGGCCCGCTCCCCAGAGGAGAGGCGTGAGGGATCCCAGCCCTTGCTACTATTGCTGTGGACATCACTACCACCTGAGAGGGGTCCTTCCTGCCTGGCCACCCGACTGCCTGTTGGAGCTGCTGTTGCTGCCTGGGAACTGCTAGAGCCTCGAGGAGGAGGCAGAAGGGGACTATCTGCTGCTGGGGAGTGCGCAGCACCTCTGCAGACCACCATGGATGGGGCCTTCAAGGACTGAGTAACTCTTGAACTATGCTCTTGTGGTGGGGATCTTGACTGTGTTTGTGGGGACACAGGAGGTGTGGCATGGAGCCTGCCCCCTGGTCCATCTTTGTCCCCCCCTACCCCCACCACTACCATCGCTGCCCCTTCCACCACCCCCAGTGGACACTTCAGTGGGTCGTCGACAGCATTTCGGCAATGAAGCTTCGGTGCCGCTGAAGACACCGGAAGCGACTGAAGGTCCCGCTGCCGAAGTGCCGCCGAAGACCCGGAGTGCCGCCCCGTCAGTAAAAGCGCCGCAGCGGGTGGCGCCTTTTTTTTTTCTTCCCGCTCCAGGGTGAGTAAAATTAAAAAGGCGCCACTTGTGCTCAGTGCGGGAGCAGCCGCTTCCCCCTAGCTACGCTACTGCGACACTTACCATCTGCCTCAGCTCTTGCATCAAGGACTCAGCTGCTTGCTTGGCTTGCCACGCCCTGTTTCCAACCATTTGGGCCTGAAGCAGCAGCCAGCAAACACCTTGGACTGACACCCAGCCTTGGACTGACACCCCCCTTCTCTGCAGCAGTCTCCCCCTTTCCCTTTGCTTCTCCCCCCCAGTCCCTCAGCAGCTTCAGTTTGTTTTCCTGCCCCACCCTTTTCCGTCTGCAGTTTTATTTGCCTGCCCCGCCATAGCCTCTGAAGCTAGCCCCTTGGTTTCCCTGTCCTACCTCCAGCCTGGTAGTTCCCCCCCACCCCCACTGCGGTCCCCCCTGCCCTGATTAGCCCCTTGCTCTGTGCACCTATGCCCCCATCCCATGCGCTTGTGCCCCTCCCGTTTTAGTTGACCCCTGTATCACTGCGCCCTCCTCATGCTATTATAATCCCCAACCCCTAGTGCAACTAAAGGAGCCAGAATCCCATCCTGAGTTGGTGACTGAACTTCTCCCCTCCCCAACCCCGACCCCGTCCTTGCCTTCACAGGCTGCCCCATCCAGCCCCCCCTTTTCAGCGCCTGCCTCCTCCCCTGCCTGCAGACTAGCAAGGAGGAGTGGTCGACCTGTTCCCAATTTCCCCTCCCTGTTCATTAGGGTGGGGGACACTGCGGGTGGGACCCCTCGGGCAGCCCCCACTGCCCCTCCTCCACTTGCCCCCCGTCATCCCCTGTGGCCTCCACCTCGACCGCCGCTGCCAAACCACCTGCTACGGCCCCTGGTTCTAACTCTGCCCCTCTCCCCAACCCTGCTCCCGCCCCCTGCCCTGCCCCTGATGCCAACCTCAGTCCCCTCCCCTCCACCTCCCATGCTGCTATTGCCGCCCTTGGGGCTGTCTCCTTCCTCTTCCTGGAGGATGACCTCCAGGGAGCGGCTTTTGTGTTCCCCTGTCCCGACCCCCTAGGGGCTGCTATTTTCCCTCTGCCACCCCCCACTGAGCTGGGGTCTCAGGCAGGCTGCGTGGCACCAGTACATCAGGTGTCACGCCATGGGTCTGCCCCCTGTCTGCCCGTCTCAGTAGGCCACGGGGCTTCGACAGGGGCCCCACTAGAGGACGGCCAAGCCTTGTAACCCCACCCCATGATAGGCTGCAAGAGGAGCTGCGAGCATTTCTCCAGGATGCCCTTGGGTCCAGGAACAAGGTGCAGCTCACTCTCCAGCTCTGGGGGAACTTTTATTAAATCCTCTGGGCCATAAGGGCCATTCTGGGGGAGGGTAAAGGGACCAGGAGGCAGGCCGCTTCGGTCAAGGAATAACGCATCCACTGCTTTCCCCTCATCCACAGACCCAGTTATCTCCTCATAGAAGGCAATTAGGCTAGTCAGGCATGACTTGCCCTTGGTGAATCCATGATGACTGTTCCTGATCACTTTCCTCTCCTCTAAGTGCTTCAGAATTGATTCCTTGAGGACCTGCTCCATGATTTTTCCAGGGACTGTGGTGAGGCTGACTGGACTGTAGTTCCCTGGATCCTCCTTCTTCCCTACATTAGCCTTTTTCCAGTCATCTGGGACCACCCCCGATTGCCATGAGTTTTCAAAGATAATGGCCAATGGCTCTGCAATCACATCCACCAACTCCTTTAGCACCCTCGGATGCAGCGCATCCAGCCCCATGGATTTGTGCTCATCCAGCTTTTCTAAATAGTCCCGAACCACTTCTTTCTCCACAGAGGACTGGTCACCTTCTCCCCATACTGTGCTGTCCAGTGCAGCAGTCTGGGAGCTGACCTTGTTCGTGAAGAGAGAGGCAAAAAAAGCATTGAGTATATGAGCTTTTTCCACATCCTCTGTCACTAGGTTGCCTCCCTCATTCAGTAAGGGGCCCACACTTTCCTTGACTTTCTTCTTGTTGCTAACATACCTGAAGAAACCCTTCTTGTTACTCTTAACATCTCTTGCTTGCTGCAACTCCAAATGTGATTTGACCTTCCTGATTTCACTCCTGCATGCCTGAGCAATATTTTTATACTCCTCCCTGGTCATTTGTCCAATCTTCCACTTCTTGTAAGCTTCTTTTTTGTGTTTAAGATCAGCAAGGATTACACTGTTAAGCCAAGCTGGTCGCCTGCCATATTTACTATTCTTTCTACACATCGGGATGGTTTGTTCCTGCAACCTCAATAAGGCTTCTTTAAAATACAACCAGCTCTACTGGACTCCTTTGCCCCCCATGGGATCCTGCCCATTAGTTCCCTGAGGAGGTCAAAGTCTGCTTTTCTGAAGTCCAGGGTCCATATTCTGCTGCTCTCCTTTCTTCTTTATGTCTGGATCCCAAACTTGACATCTCATGGTCACTGCCTCCCAGGTTCCCATCCACTTTTGATTCCCCTACTAATTCTTCCTGGTTTGTGAGCAGCAGGTCAAGAAGAGCTCTGCCCCTAGTTGGTTCCTCCAGCACTTGCACCAGGAAATTGTCCCCTACATTTTCCAAAAACTTCCTAAATTGTCTGTGCACCGCTGTATTGCTCTCCCAGCAGATATCAGGGTGATTAAAGTTTCCCATGAGAACCAGGGCCTGCGATCTAGTAACTTCTGTTAGTTGCCGGAAGAAAGCCTGGCCCACCTCATCCCCCTGGTCTGGTGGTCTATAGCAGACTCCCACCACGACATCACCCTTGTTGCTCATGCTTCTAAACTTCATCTAGAGACTCTCAGGTTTTTCTGCAGTTTCATACAGGAGCTCTGAGCAGTCATACTGCTCTCTTACATACAATGCAACTCCCCCACCTTTTCTGCCCTGCCTGTCCTTCCTGAACAGTTTATATCCATCCATGACAGTACTCCAGTCACGTGAGTTATCCCAGCAGGTCTCTGTTGTTCCAATCCCATCATAGTTCCTTGACTGTGCCAGGACTTCCAGTTCTCCCTGCTTGTTTCCCAGGCTTCTTGCATCTGTGTATAGGCACTTAAGATAACTCGCTGATCATCCCGCTTTCTCAGTATGAGACAGGAGTCCTCCCCTCTTGCGCTCTCCTGCTCTTGCTTCCTCCCGGTATCCCATTTCCCCATTTATCTCAGGGCTTTGGTCTCCTTTCCCTGGTGAACCTAGTTTAAAGCCTTCCTCACTAGGTTAGCCAGCCTGCTTGCGAAGATGCTCTTCCCTCTCTTTGTTAGGTGGATCCCGTCTCTGCCTAGCACTCCTCCTTCTTGGAACACCATCCCATGGTCGAAGAATCCAAAGCCTTCTCTCCAACACCACCTGCATAGCCATTCGTTGACTTCCACGATTCAACGGTCTCTACCCAGGCCTTTTCCTTGCACAGGGAGGATGGACGAGAACACCACTTGTGCCTCAAACTCCTTTATCCTTCTTCCCAGAGCCACGTAGTCTGCAGTGATCCGCGCAAGGTCATTCTTGGCAGTATCATTGGTGCCCACGTGGAGAAGCAGGAAGGAGTAGCGATCTGAGGGCTTGATGAGTCTCGGCAGTCTCTCCGTCACATCGTGAATCCTAGCTCCTGGCAAGCAGCAGACCTCTCGGTTTTCCCGGTTGGGGTGGCAGATAGATGACTCAGTCTCCCTGAGGAGGGAGCCCCCAACCACCACCACCACCACCCTCCTCCTTCTCTTGGAAGCAGTGGTTGTGGAACCCCCATCCCTAGGACAGTGCATCTCATGCCTTCCAGTCGATGGAGTCTCCTTCTGCTCCCTTCCCTCAGATGTATCTACCACCCTGTCCTCTAAACCTTGCCAGTTCTCCGGCCGAAACTAGCATTTACCTTTCTGCCACGCATCCGTCTCCATCGGAGAACTGGCAAGGTTTAAAGGACGGGGTGGTAGAGCGGCTCTGGAGATGGACAGGACTACTCTGGTGTCTCTCCCTCAGGGCGTCAGGAAAGGCCAAAGGGAAAAGCAGGGCCTGAGGAAGGGGATGGGGCGTGAGAGGAGGTAGGCGACATGCCTTGCAAATGCAGCAAACTGATATGGTCAGTAGAATAAAACTTAATATGCCCAACAGACCGGTGCCTATTTTTATGGCCATAGAGGATAGGAACCTGGGAGCCTGTTGGGAAATTTCCTTGGAGGCGAAACACAGGACATCGTGTGAGGAACATAAGGTGATGACATGGTAGGCAGTTTGAAAGGCCTTGGCTTCCCTTTGGTATCTGTTTTCTAACACATGGATTTGGTCTTGGAGGGTTGAAATTTTGCAAATTTGGGGTATGAGGGAGAGCAAGTTTAGGAACCGGTTTGGAATTAAGGAGGTCCAATTAAAGGTTATAGGGACAGCTGGGTGCAGCTCGACAAATATCCTGGGGTTTGGAGCCCAAGAGATAAACCGGCTACCTAGTTTAGGAGTCAGGTTCAGGTGTAAGGGGAGCGGATGCATGGGGTTCGAGGGCAGGGCACAGCCATCTTTTGCCTTGAACACGAGTTGTCCAGATGGGAATTTTCCCTCACCATAACCTTCCCAACAGACCACATTGAAAATGCCTATTAATTCTCCCGGGTGTAATTTGCGGACACATATCATCTGGGGAGGCTCCATAGGCCATAGAGTCGACAATGTCCCCGTTGCCACCCAAACATGGTGGGTAACTACATCAGGGGGGTTGGTTATATATCGGATGGGCGCGCCGGGGGGCTTGATTTCCCATACCTGCCGGTGAATCACCCAATCCCACAGGCAGCCTTCCCATGGTCTGGATAAAAGTAAGTGGACAGGGGCCCAAGTACCATTTATTGGCCCCGAGGCTTGGAAGGAGCATTTAACAGAGTCACATTGCCATCCTGATAATGTCCAGGTATATCGCCATTTCCACAGCTCAGGTGGTACCCATGCTGCAGTGGTAAGGGCCTTGGCCCAATGCTGGTTAATAACATCCATCCACATTTCAGCGAGGAGGCTATTGAAAAAATCTTGCATTTCCCCACAGGCTGAGTCCCAGTGTGAGAGCTTACCTATCGAGGTTAGGGTATCTATTAAATTTTGTAGTAGGGTTTGGGTCATGATCCCTAGACCTGACAAGACATGCGGTGCCTCTATTCCTGTCTGTGATGAGGCCTGAGGCTCTCTCCAGATTCCCTAGACATTCTTCATGGTCCTGGGCCTTATCTATGGTCCAGAGGGCAGCCGCACCGGTTAGTCCATGCAAGGCCCCTTCTACCACGCCTCTCCGCTTCCTGTAGGTTTCCCACTGAGCAAGTTGAGCCAATCTAATGGTTGCTCCTCGTGTACAATTGGGGTACAAGTAGGTGATTTGATAGCTAGTGATAGGGAAGGAAAAGGTAATGACCCTGATGGTGGCATTCAGCACAATCCATCGCTGTGTGCAATCATCCCTCCTTTAGGGGGAGCTATACCATAGAGAGTGGTTGAATACCATCATAGCCGGGGTCCTTCCCTTCTGACGGTCGGGGGGGAGGGGAGGGGTTAATTGGGTAATGGGGGTTGTGATGATAAGCCACAAGGCATGAGGGGGTGCCATTTATAGTAAAACGGCTTGTGCACGATAAAACAAACCTAGGGTGGCAACCAGAGTAGGTGGAAGTTGAACCCAAGCTTAGGGAAGTGATTACAAAACATTGTCTTGAAGTCCCTGCCATGGTTGTTATTTTGCATATCCCGGGGTTGCCAATACTTCCACCCCCTGCTTGGAATCCTGTCCCAGAATCTCACGATTTGGGTTGTTGGGGTCAAAGGGAAAAGTGTCAATTTGTATGGTATTATTTTTAAGCCATGTAATCGTACGACCATAAGTGTGGTTGTGGGTTCTGGTGAATAGGTCCGAAGAACAAAACCTTCTGAGGTCAATAGGCCCTATGGGCCTGGGCCAACCGGGGGAGTTGACCATCGTGATAACGGATCTAGGCTGGGGAATGGGCCTAGGGTTTGAGGCAGGGTATGGTTGTGGGGACAAATGTGTGGTTAGCCCGTGAGTCAGTTCCCCATCTGACATCCAGTTGGGGAAGGTATCGCACCCACCAGTCAAAGGGTAATTACAGGGGGCTACTCCGGGGAGAAACCCCAAGTACCAGTGGACCCCACACTCCCAGGCTGCCATCCCACATGTCCCTCCTTTCCAGTGGATGATGTTTCTCCGCTGATACCATAGTAGGTTTTTAATGTCCTTCGTTGTAACGAGTCTCTTTTTCTTCAGGGAGTTTAGGGACCGGGCAGACCAGGCCCCTGTGAAAGGCGACACCTGGGAGGTTGGGGTTCCCATGGTAGAGGCGGGGCAAGAGTCAGCCCAGACCAGAAGAAAACAATGGTATCATGAAAGTTTAAAATTAAGAGCAAAAGCATAGTCATGCACATGAACCAAATAGAAGGCATGAGCCACTTTCTAACTAATGCCGATTCCTTAATTCTGATTGCTGGGTCGGTCATCAGGGAAGTTCGCCTGTGGGCGCTAGGCTCGCCACAGGACTTGGGGAGGCGTTATTATGGCCTTTTTCTTATAAGGACTCCAGTATTTGTTAATTGACTGGAGTATTCAGGTCGGCGTCGGAGGTTATAACGGGGGCCTTCTTCCTCTTGTATGTGGCTGGGATTGCCGGTGTCCTGGGGCCCGTCCAAGTCTGTCGAGGGAAGAACGGTCGGGACCGATGACTCAGGCGGGGTTTGGACCTTTTTGCACTGGGAGGCATGGATCCAGTTAGGCAGCCCGTGGCATTTTACAGCGGTATGGGTGGCCAGCAGTACTTGGAACGGACCTTTCCACCGAGGCTCCAAGGCAGTTTTTCTTTGGAATCGTTTGACGTAGACCCACTCTCCTGGCTGCAGACTGTGGCACAGGACGTCGGCCAGTGTGGGGAAGGCGTACTGCACCTGAGCATGCAAAGATCTAATGCATTTCATAAGCCTTTTACAATAAGCTAGAACCCTTTCATCTACGAGCTGTGTATCCAACTGACTTGGGGGCAGGGGCGGGGAAGCTGGCAATCTCATAGGCCTAGCCATTAAGATTTCATGTGGGGAGAGACCATGCTTTCGAGCAGGGGTGCTTCTCATTTGCATTAAGGCTAAAGGTAAAGCAACTGGCCATTTGAGACCGGTTTCTGCGCAGATCTTGGCAATTTTATTTTTTAATTCCCCATTGATACGTTCCACCACACCCGCACTTTGTGGGTGGTGCACACAGTGAAAATATTGAGCAATTTTCAGGGCTTTGCAAACTTGTTGCATGAGCTGGCATGTAAAATGAGTGCCGCGATCACAATTGATTGAGAGGGGCAGCCCAAACCGGGGAATAAATTCTTGCAGCAGTTTCTTTGCGACAGTAATGGAATCCACCTTAGCACAAGGGTAGGCCTCGACCCACCCTGAGAACCTGCAGACACACACCAGGACATACTCATATTAGCAGCACTTTGGCGTACTTATAAAATCAATTTGAATGTTTATAAACGGACCCCAAGGGGACGGGTGCACCGCAGGCCTGGTTTTAACCAGTTTTCCTATGTTATGGGCTAAGCATACAGGGCAAGTATTACAATATTGCTGAGCTATTAAGGCAAAATGGGGAGCATACCAATGTTGCCATATTACATCCATCATCCCCCTTTGGCCCACATGTGCTAAGCCATGTGCCATGCGGGCCAAATAAGGGAGCAAGGCTCTAGGCGCCACCGGGCGACCATCCAGGGAGCGCCATAGAGTGTCAGATAGTTTTGAGCACCCAGCCGCCCTCCAGGATTCATTTTCCCCCGCCGAAGCAGATTCCTGCATCTGAGCTAAGTCCCTTGGGAGAAGCTGGGGCAGCCCATATTTTCCGGAGGTTAGTTTGGCAAAGGAGGGATAGGTTTTAGAAGGGACCAGGGCCACAAAACAAATAGCAGCAAAATCAGCCGGGGACCCAGAAAGGGCCACTTGCTTGGCTGATTCATCAGCCAGGGAATTTCCTCTAGTAACCTCATTTCAAGGTTTTTTGTGAGCTACACATTTTACAACCGCTACTTCCGCTGGTAGTTGGAGAGCGGAGAGTAGGGCGTCAACATAGGGACCATTACAAATTTGAGCTCCTCCCGAAGTGAGAAATCCTCTGTATTTCCACAGCTGCCCATAGTCATGCACTACCTCGAAGGCGTATCGGGAGTCGGTATAAATAGTGACCGATCGCTTTTCGGCCAGGGAGCAGGCACGAGTAAGGGCAACCAGCTCAGCCACTTGGGCTGAGCGTGCGCCTGGGAGACAGTGGGCCTCCACAAGCTCATGGGAGGAGCATATTGCATAACCTCCGACGAGGATTTCCTCTGAGTTTCTCAGACAGGAACCATCGACAAAATACACTAGGTTGGGGTTGGGCAGCGGGGTGTCCTTCAAGTCAGCCCGGGGGGAGCATAATTCTGCTGTAACCAACTGGCAACCATGCGGTTCCCCATCCCAGGTCATAGGCAGTAGTGAGGCCGGGTTAAGAACCGGGCATCGGAGCAACATAATATTTGGGGCATTTAGGAGCAACATTTCATATTTGGTTAGACGGGAATTGGAGAGGTGCTGGGTTGCTCCACGTAAAAGGAGCGCAGTGACCACATGTGGTACGGTCACAAGCCGCGGGGAGCCCAGGACCAGACCCGCGGAGGTCTAGACCAGGCCCGCAGCCACCGCCACAGCCCTAAGTCAGGGCGGGAGTCCCGCGGCCACCGGATCCAACGGGGCGCTATAATAGGCAATGGATTGCTGGGAATCTCCATGCTTCTGAGTCAACACCCATTGGGCCACCCCATCCTTTTCATGACAGAAGAGGGTAAAGGGCTTGGAGTAATCTGGTAACCCCAATGCCGGGGCGCTGGCCAGGAACTCCTTGAGCTGTTGAAAAGCCGTCAGTATCCTGCCATTCCGAGGAACCCCTGGAGCTCCCTTTTTGTGGTTGGACGGGGGACCTTAAGTAAGGCCTCAATCTGGGAGCAGGACAGGTGTGTTTCGCCCACTGTTAGATCGTGTCCCAAATAATGGACTCGAGAGAGGCACAGTTGCAATTTGGACTTGGAGGCTTTATGCCTCTTCCAGGCAAGGGCTTGTAGGAGGGCTAAAGTGTTGATTCTGCAATTTTCCAGAGAAAGGGAGGCTATCAGGAGATCATCCACATATTGGGTCAGGGTGGACCCCTTAGGAAGCACCACGTCCTCCAGGTCCCTTTTTAGGGCCTGGGAGAAGATGGTAGGTAACTCAGTGTAGCATTGCGGCAGCCTGATCCAAGTGTACTGGAGCCCCTGAAAGGTAAAAGCAAACAAATACTGTCTATCCGGGTGAATGGGGATAGAAAAGAAAGCGGAGCAAAGGTCCACTACTGTAAAATGGGTGTCCGAAGGGAGAATACTAGAAAGGATAGTAGCTGGGTTGGGGACCACTGGGAACATGGGAAGGACAGCCGCATTTATGGCCCAGAGGTCCTGAATGAACCGCCATTTTCCCGTCCCCAGCTTTCTTACGGGCAAAATAGGGGAATTACATTCACTGGTGGTTTGAATAATAACTCCTTGTTGTACAAGGGAGGTGAGGACAGGTCTGATTCCCTCCTCTGCTGCCTTAGAGAGGGGGTACTGGCGTATTCTGGGAAGGGGCTTTGTCGTGTCGAGCCAAATTTTGACCGGCTGGACTGACGCAATGCATCCCACCTGGTCAGCATGGTCAGCCCATAAGGAGGGGGAAACTTGAGCCAGTAGTTCTTGTTGTAGTAAGGTAAGGTCTGGAATTGATGCCGTTTCTTCAAGGGAAGGGGCTTGTAGAACCGCCAGGACTTCCTGGTGGGAAGGTTCTGGGGTCTCCAGGAATACCCCGTCCGGAGTGCAGAAAATGGAGCAATTTAATTTACACAGAAGATCCGCCCCGGTAAATTAACCGGGGAGCATGGGCTGAGAAGAAAGGCGTGTTGCTCTGATAATGGGCCGATGGACACGGAGAGTGGGGCAGTGACAGGGTGGGGAATGGAAACGTTGCTCACCCCTACTGCATTGACGATCCCCCCCGACCGGGGAAGGGAGGGGAATTCCTCAACTCTGAGGGTGGATCGAGACGCTCTGGTATTGATTAAACATTTTACAGGCTTCTTATTAATTACACATGAGAGATATAGGCCTGACTGACCCAGGGGAATAAAGGGGGCGATGAGGTCACCTAGGGTCCCACGGCTGTCCTAACTATAGTCCGCAGGCAATGGTGGCGGGACATGTGGGGGAGGAAAACCTGACTGTCCCAGGTTAGTTAGCTGATTTTCATAGGGGCATACCTTTCAGATATGTCCCCTCCCCTCCCCCCCCCCCCCGCAGCCGTAGCAACGGAAGGGCTGGTCGGCTCTTGGCTGGAACTGGCCCTCCGGTAGGGCCTGGGGCCCCTGGCAAGGTGGGGAAGCCAATGGGGAAGGGAAAGAAACCCACAGTTCCCTCTGCGGTCCCCTATAGGGTCCCCTTCCCCTTCCCCTTCCCCTGGGTCAGTTCTGTCCCCCCAAGCTCTGAATCTGGAGGGCCATCAAGTGCATATCCACATCCTCCTCCTTCTTTTCAAGTTGGTGATAATAATGCTGAGCCGCAGCTAAAATTTCCTTTAAATCTTTGCCCTCCCAGCCCACTAGACCCAATTTTAACTGTTCACATATTTTGGGGCGGAGGCCCTGCACATACGTTGCCACTATTGCTTGCTCAGCTTGTGTCTCGGCATCTTGTATACCAGAATATTTCTCAAAAGCCGACTTCAATTGTTCTAAATAATCAGCCGGATTCTTGCCCTTTTCCTGTTTGCAGTTGTGGATTTTGGTCCAGTCTGCTTTTGGTGGGCAGACCTTTAATATGGCTTCCACTTGCTTATTCCTAGCATTTGGTAGGCCCTCCCTATCGGGTTCAACCCTGTCCTCCCATTCTACTTGCACGTAAATGCGGCGCTGGGTTTCTCGAGGCATTACTCCTCTTAAAAACTGGTCAAGGTTGCCCATCGTTGGGTTATAACAATTGATCAAAACCTCGAGTTCCTCATGGAATTTTAAAGGATCGTCTCGAATTTTCGGGAAGTTTTGGGCCAGCGCGCGCATATCAGCTGGGCTCCAAGGGGCATGGACTTCCGTGAGACCTCCTTCCATGCCCGGGAGTCCCCTAAGGGGAAAATTTAGTACCTCATGAGAGGATCCAATTCGTTCCCCAGGACTGGTTTTTTAATCTACTATCGAGTTTTTGGCGGGCCTTTCCCAGTTCAGCAGCTATTTCCTTTTTCAATTCCCGTATCTTATTTTCGCGGGTTACCCGATTCCGTGTGCGGAAAGCCGGCCCTGGGGATTGGCGTATAATGTCTGCTAGGGAATCGGTGTGCTCAAAAAACCACTGCATCGCCTTTCCCACTCGGCTAACAAGGCAAGAGGTTCAGGAGAAGCAGCGGGAGAAGTCAACAAAAGTTGCCTCGACTCAGTCGAGGACTCTCCCGAGGTGGCCGGGGAGTCGGAAAAGTCCCTGCCCGGCTCACTTTGCTCTGAACGGGGTGTTGACGTACCCTCCCCCCCCCCATCATCCTGCCCCTCCAGTTCCTCCCCTCTCCTTCGGGGCCGGCGATCTAAAAAAAAATCTATCAGATCCTCCACGGGGTCATTTGGTGGTGGCCGCTGCTGGGGTTTGGCTGAGGGGAGGGATCTAGGGGGGACCTGTCTAGAGGGAAACAGAGGAGCCGGCAAAGGGACTAGGGACTGGGCTTCCTTTAGCTTCTGCTCGGCTTCCTTTAACTGTGCCTTAACCTTGTCATGGGTATTATTTAAGCTTCTCTGTATGGATTCGCGGTGGCGTTTTTCCGTTTCACCGCACCAATTAAAGAAGGCATCCCACTGGGTTTGGCCCGCCTTATGCACCAACAGGGCCCCTCGGAGGTGCAGGATCTTATTAAAATTAAAGGTTCCTTCTAGCGGGAACTGTAAACTTGGATTGTCCCTAGTATTCCAATTTCAATCCTTTAAAAATTTACAGGTTATAGGGCCATAATTAGAATACATATATGCGGCAGGGATGCCCTTTTCTGGCACCGGTCTCTCCCCGGAGCTTGAGGCTCCCATTATGAGTGTCGGCCACAAGCCCTCCAACAAGGCTCCACACCAGCTCCAGCAAATCTTAAAACACTAAATTGCCCAAACGGATGTAGCACCCCGTCCAAGGGCCCCCCGCCGTTCAACAATTCGCTTAGTGTTATTCACTTAATAATGTGATGGGAACGCCACAGACAGATTACACATAACACAGAACTAGCGCTATCAGCTCAGGCCTTCCTCTCAGCAAGGCCTTTTTCAAAAGCCCAAGTCTCCTTTCTCCAGGCGAGACCACTTTTCCTTTCGCCTGCAAGCTCAGGCCTCCTTATCCAGGTGAGGCCCAATTCCCAGGCCTCCTCATCAGGTGAGGCCAATTCCTCAATCCATTCACACCAACGGGGAGGGTATCATAAGGGTAGTCCTCGCACACACCCCTTCCGGCAAAGAGCATCGGCCCGTCCTTTAAGGGAACGGAGTAGGATACCCTACTGCCTCCGGTACGGCAGGCAATTTCCAGGGACTCCCCCTCTCTCCGAGCAAGGGGAGGGAGCCCACCGCTTCAAGCGGAAAATCAAGGGAGGAATTTGGTCGCAGGTCATCCAAATGGAGAGGGTCAGGAAAGGCACGGTCCCCGCACACCTCTCCCCGAGCAGGGAGCACCGGCCCGCCTTCAAGAGAACAGGATAGGTTACTCTACTGCCTAGGAGTCCGTGGGCGGTTTCCCGGGGCCTCCTCGCTCTCCGAGGAGGGAAACAAGGGTAGGGCCACCTCACGACTCACACAACACACCTAATTCGGGATAACATTACGGCACTCTCCACACCCTGGCCTATTGCCAGTGGGACTTGTTGCCAACCCTCACGCGTCACTCCGGGGCCCTTCCCCTCGGGGTCTACAGTGACCATCCTTTGCCCTTCGGTGGGGGGGGGGGGGACCAGTGCCCAAAGTCAAATACACTTAGCAGACAACCAAACTCAACAAATAACTCTTCTACAATTACTGTCGGTTACTATATCCCATCCTCGCCCAGGACTTCCTGAGGTTTTAAACGACCCAACCTCACGTCAATTACCTTACAAGACAGACAAACAGAGTACAAAACAACTGTCACAATCACAAGACGAACAGGCGTCAGGCATACGAGTCTAATCCCAAATGGTTCGGATCACAGCACGTCCTCACCTAAACCCAAAGCCTACGGGCAGCTCCCCACCGGAGCCCAAATAGAGACAACGGTCTCTTACCTGGTGCCTGGGATCGGTGTGGAAGCGGTCCGTGGTCCTCCGGTTCGGTGGGACGTCGAGTGATCCCAGACGAACCCCCAAATTGTCGTGGAAAAAGTCACCTACGCATCATTTTGATCAGAGACTCAAGCCTGAGGCCCGTTTATTGCAATACATACCAACACGTTGGGGGTAGCAGTCAGAAAACGACTCCCCCGAATTGAGCATACAGATCTTCTTTTAAAGCCGAAAACCGCAAACATATTACATGTTACACGTCATTTATGAGAATAAGAGAGTTAGGGTATTTCCGTTCTTCCCGGCACCCTGTTGCAATTTTCCCAGAATAGGGTGCAAATTGAGTAGAGGGGTTCTTGGTGGTTTCTGATACAGTCAACAACTTATATCACGTGGGGTGCCTATTACTTAAATGTTCCGAGCAGGGTACTATTACTTAAGGGGGGTTTACACAATTAGGGGATACATAAAGCATGATTACTTGGGTTGATATATTACTGGATGCTTATTGCTAAACATAAGTGG
The DNA here is from genome assembly GCF_011386835.1 of Chrysemys picta bellii. NCBI lineage: Eukaryota > Metazoa > Chordata > Testudines > Emydidae > Chrysemys > Chrysemys picta. Next base: position 48,925,039 of record NC_088800.1, read on the forward strand.
TTATTATATTTCGCCAGCCATAAACACACTCATTGTTATTGCTGCTGCTGGGGCTTTCCATTCCCCTTCCTCTGGTCATGACCCCTGACCGAGACTGGCAGAGAATATGACACTTAGTTTGGTTTAGGCCTGCGGCCTATAGGGCAGATCCTCAGGCAGGTTAATTTCCTTACATTCGTTTAGTGTTACCATCATCACTATTGCTAGTGACTTTAGCCCAAAAGTTTAAGTCTACAAGCTTCATTCTTAAAGTAATAGGCATTTCACCTGCAAATATCTGCATCACTCACATCAACAATATGATGAAGGCACCACATGTGATTCGCAACACTTGAGCTTGGATTGATCTTGAACTGAAAGCCTGGTACCAACACTCAATAATTGATCTTATAAGTGTATTGCATAGCATTACCACTGCTTTCTTATCCGCACCTTCGGAAGTTCCAGAAATACTTTTAAGTAAGTTGATTCTGCTTTTACACTTATCTCTAATAATTTCAATATGTTCCTTCCCAGTGAGCTTGCTATCAAATATCTTACCTAAAATGTGAAGCTTTTAACTATACTTATTTGCTGTCCATATAGATACAATTTATAATCATAATTTGTTGGGGAAGAGTCAACATGTTTTTTGTAAAGGAAAATCATGCCTCACCAATCTACTAGAATTTTTTGATGGGGTCAACAAGCATGTGGACAAGGGGGATCCAGTGGATATAGTGTACAATAACGCCTCACTTAATGTTATAGTTATGTTCCTGAAAAATGCGACTTTAAGCAAAACGATGTTAAGCGAATCCAATTTCCCCATAAGAATTATTGTAAATGAGGGGGTTAGGTTCCAGGGAATTTTTTTTCACCAGACAAAAGACTATACATATGTATATATATATATACACACAGAGAGAGAGAGAGAGAGAGAGAGAGAGAGACAGAGTCTAAGTTTTAAACAAACAATTTAAAACTGGTACACAGTGATGATGATTGTGAAGCTTGGTTGAGTTGGAGGAGTCCAAGTGTGGGATATTTCCCAGGGAATGCCTTACTGCTAAATGATGAACTAGCAATTGGCTGAGCCCTCAAGGGTTAACCCTCACACTCTACAAGGCAGCAGGAATGGAGGGAGGGGAGACAGCATTGCAGACAGAGACAGAGACACACATCGTGTGTGTGAGAGAGAGATGTGCATTTCCCCTTTAAGTACACTGCCTTGTTAATTAGATCAGCTTGCTGAGACCGCAGCTGATGCCAGCAAGCTCCCTCTGTCCTGACCCCTGTTGTGTGTCCCCCTGCTCTATGGAAGATGGGGTAAGTGGGGTGCAGGAGCAGGGGGGAGGGGGACATTAGCCCCCCTCTTCCTCCCCTCCCCTCCCCCTCCCCCCCCCGCACAGTAAGCAGGAGTCTTGGGAAGCAGTTCCAAGGCAGAGGGCAGGAGCAGCACATGGCAGTGGCGGGAGGGACAGCTGCAATTGCTAGCCTGCTGGGCAGCTGCTGCACAGGAAACTTAGGGGAACGGGGAGCTGATGGGGGGCTGCCAGTCCACCCTGGTTCCAAGCCCCCACCAGCTAGCTGCAACGGGCTGCTCTTCCTGCAAGCAATGGACAAAGTAAGGCGACTGCCAAACGATGTTAGAAGGGAGCATTGCACAACTTTAAACGAGCATGTTCCCTAACTGATCAGCAACATAACAAAGAAACAACGTTAACCGGGATGACTTTAAGTGAGGAGTTACTGTACTTAGATTTTCAGAAAGCCTTTGACAAGGTCCCTCACCAAAGACTTTTAAGCAAAGTAAGCTGTCATGAGATAAGAGGGAAGGTCCTCTCATGGGTTGGTAACTGGTTAAAAGATAGGAAACAAAGGGTAGGAATAAATGGTCAGTTTTCAGAATGGAGAGATAAATAGTGGGGTCCCCCAGGGATGTGTACTGGGACCAGTCCTATTCAACATATTCATAAATGACCTGGAAAAAGGGGTGAACAGTGAGATGGCAAAATTTGCAGATGATAGAAAACTACTCAAGATAAAAAGCAACAGAGGGTCCTGTGGCACCTTTGAGACTAACAGAAGTACTGGGAGCATAAGCTTTCGTGGGTAAGAACCTCACTTCTTCAGATGCAAGTAATGGAAATCTCCAGAGGCAGGTATTTATCAGTGTGGAGTTAACGAGGTTTTTACAGATTCAGACTAACACGGCTCTTCAGACCCCTCTGATACTCAAGATAGTTAAGTCCCAGGCAGACTGCGAAGAGCTACAAAAGGATCTCTCAAAACTAGGTGACTAGGCAACAAAATGGCAGATGAAATTCAATGTTGATAAATGCAAAGTAATGCACATTGGAAAACGTAATCCCAACTATACATATAAAATGATGGGGTCTAAATTAGCTGTTACCACTCCAGAAAGAGATCTTGGAATTATTGTGGATAGTTCTCTCAAAACATCCACATGCAGCTGCAGTCAAAAAAGAGAACAGAATGTTGGGCATCATTAAGAAAGGGATCGATAATAAGACAGAAAATATCATATTGCCTCTATATAAATCCATGGTAAACCCACATCTTGAATACTGCGTGCAGATGTGGTAGTCACATCTCAAAAAAGATATATTAGAATTGGAAAAGGTTCAGAAAAGGGCAACAAAAATGATTAGGGGTCTGAAACAGCTTCCGTATGAGGAGAGATTAATAAGACTAGAACTTTTCAGCTTGGAAAAGAGACAACTAAGGGGGTATATGATAGAGGTCTATAAAATCAATGAATATCATTTCCTTAGTTTTGTCAACTGAGAATTTAAAGCCCCACATTTAGCTGTTCAACATCCTTCCTAAGCACTTCATTTACTCTTTTAGCAGCTATGTCAGGGTTTCTGTTTAGGGCCCATTTGGCACAGTCATCAACAAATAAAGTGATGCCTATTCCTGAACTCTTCTCTTTTGGAAGATCATTTATCATGATGTTGAAAAAGGTAAGACTGATGACACTCTCCTGTGGAGTACCAGTTGTAAGTGTATATATACACTGCAGTAGGCTTTCCTTTATTTTGTTTTCTTTCATTTCTTTTATCTTTTTTACAGTGCAAATATTTGTAATAAAAAATAATGTAAAGTGTACACTTTATATTCTATGTTGTAATTGAAATGAATATATTTGAAAATGTAGAAAAATCTCCAAAAATATTTAAATAAATGGTATCCTATTGTTTAACAATGGGATTAAAACTGTGATTAAATGTGATTATTTTTTTAATCTTGTGATTAATCAAAATTAATTTTGTTAATTGTTTGACAGCCCTAGCCTGTATACATCAACCCACTGGAACAATAACTATGTGTTTTCAGTCCATTGGCAGCTCACTTTTCCCCCCATGGTATTGTATAATTTTAGTATCTCCCTCAGACTCCCTTCAGCTAGGTGTTTAAGCATTCCAATCTTATACCATTCTTGCTTGGAGCAAAATTTTTGCTCTTCACTATTGCTTTTTGAAGTTCCCTTATGCCAAAGTTTTCATTTACAGTAGAACCTCAGAGTTATGAACACCCCAGGAATGGAGGATGTCTGTAACTCTGAAATGTTTGTAACTCTGAACAAAGTGCAGTTCAGGCTCCAGATGCAGCAGCCGGTGTGCATGTGTGAGAGAGAGAAAACAGCATGTTCCCCCTCCCGGCTGGGGGAATAAAAACAGCACGTTTCCCTCCTGGTGGGGGGAGGGGTGAAAGCTGCGCAGACCCCAGCGCTGCTCCTGCTCTGGCTGACAGCCCCAGCATCTTGCTGTAAGTGGCTGCCCTGGGAGCAGGGATTTCCCTAGGACCCCCCCCCCCCCGGGGGATGTATACCCTGCCTGAATTTCCCCAACAGCCCCCCCAGTTACATGCATGTTGCCAATTTAGTCATTGGTTGGAAATTTGAATTGAAATTGAAACATTAATACACACTTTAAAAGCATATACAGTATATGAGAAAATACTTGTACCTGAGAAAGCATAATGGGTTTGAAAAGTCTGAACAAAGACTAGCCTCCTCATACAGCTGTTATTTATGACAATGTCGGCACATTTGGTTCGGCTATATTGGCCTACCTAATAATTTCAAATTATTATTTATAAGCAAGGTCTGAATGAGTTCTCCCCTGAGAGCTCATAGTGAGCCAGGGATGGATGTAAAGGTTTCAGGAACAGTCTGTATTTACAAGAACACACCTACTCTGACTAGGTATCGAGCAGACAGTTGTGTTGTCCAAGTGATCAATTTTGGCTGGGTCACAAATCACTTAAGTATTAAATGTGGGGGTCATGAAATGTTGTTATCCTTATTGTATGAGTAAAGGGCAGCAGAACTGTACTTAGCCTGACTGAATGAGGGAGTCTCCCTCAGTGCTTAATTTGTGCTAGGGCTTGCCAGGGCTGAGCCACACCACCTTTAGGCTTGTCAGTTCATAGCCCTGGGACCTCTGGGCTTGTCACATCAGTTATGAAAGTAACAAACTTGCTTGAGCCCCGGCACCTCTTTCATTACAAATTAAGCACTGGTCGCCCTCAACTGAACTGCACTTGCTAAGCAGGAAGATTGGATGCCAAATCCTAGTGAAGAGAGAGAGGGTGGGGCACAGGTGTTTTGCTTGGTGGTGTGGACTCTGCCTAAGAGTCACAGTCACTATTTGACCTGCCCCTCTCTCCTGTTCGAGATAGAGCTGATTAAGCTCCATAGAGAATCTTTTGGTTTATTAAGTGACCACTAGAGCTAAAATCACTGATAATCAGGTGCTTAGACCTGCTGTGGGACAGTGTTTCTGTGGAAGAGACAGCCCAGCCTGCACTAGCAGTGAGGTTCCCCCACTGAGAGCTGAAATCACTGAGAGCTGCGTGGAACCATGAGAGACCGACTCACAGAGGTCACAGTGGCAGGTGGCAGCAGAAGGTGACAGTGCAGGGTCATTGGGGACGGAACAGTAGAGTGAACGGTGGCATGATAAACAGCGGCCAAAGCATTAGACTATGTTTTAGTGACTTCACTCCAGAATGCTAAATTTGTGACTGGGAAACTTAGTCAGTAGGCCAAGATTTTTAAAATGCATTATTTGCCAAGGTTGTTATCTCACAACATCACTATCTCAAGAGGTCATTATCTTGGGGAGTTTCTGTACTAAACTTTTTTATTATAATTATTTTTATGTAAGAACAGCCATATTGGGTCAGACCAATGGTCCATCTATCCCAGTATCCTGTCGTCTGACAGTGACTATTCCAGGTGTTTCATAGGGAATGAACAGAACAGAGAATCAGCAAGTGATCCATCCCCTGTTGTCCACTCGCAGCTTCTGGCGAACAAAGGCTAGGGACACTCAGAGCATGGTGTTGCATCCCTGCCCATCCTGGCTAATAGCTATTGATGGACCTAAGCTCCATGAATTTATCTAGTTCTTTTTTGAACCTTGTTATAATTTTGGCCTCCACAACATACCTGGCAAAAAGTTCCACGGGTGACTGTGCGTTGTGTGAAGAAATACTACCTTTTGTTTGTTTTAAACCTGCTGCCTATTAATTTCATTGGGTGACCCCTGGTTCTTGTGTTAAGTGAAGGGGTAAATAACACTTCCTTATTCATTTTCTCCACACCAGTCAAGATTTTATAAGCCTCTATCATATCCCCTTTTAGTCGTCTCTTTTCCAAGCTGAAAAGTCCCAGTCTTATTAATCTCTCCTCATATGGAATCTGTTCCATACCCCTTATCATTTTTGTTGCCCTTCTCTGTACCTTTTCCACTTCCAATATATCTTTTTTGAGATGGGGTGACCACTACTGCACGAAGTATTGAAGATGTGGGCATATCATGGATTTCTATAGTAAAAGTTGAGGAGCTTGCTTTGCCAGATTGATCAGCTAAACCAATACTGGCAACCTATATGAAAAGGCTATAAAACACCAGGTCTCTGGACTGCATCAACATGCAGAAAGCCTTATAAGCCAGTCACTGTCAAAGCCAATTTTATAAGAACTTAATGAGGCTGTTAAGAATGCTGGAGACACAACTCAATTTATGTGAACCAACATGCCACCACTGTTGCATCATACCACACACTACAAACTGGAGGTGAATGTTAAGTGCATTGTCACTTGTTAATCCTGAACTTGGACACTGGTTTCGAACAAGACTGGCAAATACTCGCTATCTTTCTGAAAAAACTCAGCTGACTCTCTAGAACAGGGGTTCTCAAACTGGGGGTTGGGACCCCTCAGGGGGTTGTGAGATTATGACATGGGGGGTCGCGAGCTGTCAGCCTCCACCCCAAACCCCGCTTTGCATCCAGCATTTATAATGGGGTTAAATATATTAAAAAGTGTTTTTTAATTTATAAGGGGAGTCACACTCAGAGACTTGCTATGTGAAAGGGGTCACCAGTACACGTTTGAGAAGCATGTGGTACAACAGTGAAAGACTCAGCAGCTGAAAAAGTGAAGAACTCTCTCACCATATTCAAAATATGTGCATTTATGACTGATGAATGCACCAGTGCAAATAGGCATCAAGTATTAAGTATCAAGTATTAAGTCATTGCATATGTCATTGATGTCTGTGGTAGACCAATAGATGCATTCTAGATGTTCAGGTTATAGAAGACACATCAGCTGCATCTGTGACATCTTAGAAGAGTTAAATGCATGTAAATTGAACCCCAAACAGATGGCTGCTTTTGCATTTGATGGAGCTACAAACTTCTTTGGAAGACATAGTGGAGTACAAGATTTGCTCAGAGAAAAGTGTAACCCTAATCTTTCCTATACACATTTCAGAGGCCATCTACTCCAGCGAGTGCTAGTACAAGCTGCAGAATCTTAAAAAGACATTAAAAAGCCATAAATGTAATAGCTTTTTATATTCTTTTTTTCAGCAGGAGTCCAGAAGGACTGAATGTCCTGAAAACAAATAGAAGATACACTGGGATTGAAGTTCAAATTAGTCCAATCTGGGAAAACCTGCTGGCTTTCTCATGAGCGATCCTTGGCTGTTGCCTTAAAATTACTGCAACCGTTATTACTGGCTTTGGAAAGTATCCACCAAGATAGGACGGATCTAAGTATTGAGGCTGGTGGACTACTTTTGTGACTACATTCAGAGTAGACTATTGCCATTCTCTCTCTTTTAAGTCTACTGTTGAAACCACTTGGGTAATTATACAATGCCATCCAGGCATCTGCTACAACCAAGGCCGGCTCTAGGCACCAGCAAAACAAGCTGGTGCTTGGGCGGCACATTTTTAGGGGCGGCATGGCTGGCGCCAGAATGCCGCCCCTGCAGCCCCTAAAAATGTGCCCCAGCCGCCCTAGCTCACCTCCACTGCTGCTGCTGCTGCCGCTGCCGCTCGCGTGCCACGGCGCGCAAAACAGCTGATTTGTGCGCTGCTGCTCGCCCTCCCTCCCAGGCTCTCAAACCTGGAAGGGAGGGGGAGATCCCGAGTGGCCGCAGCACGCGAAACAGCTGATTCGTGCGCCGCTGCTCACCCTCCCTCCCAGGCTTGAGAGCCTGGGGGGAGGAGGCAGGGCAGGGGATTTGGGGAAGGGGCGGAGTTGAAGCGGGGTCGGGGGGTGGGGTAAGAAAAAAACGGGGGGGAGGGTGGCCAAAATTGATTTTGCTTGGGGCAGCAAAAATCCTAGAACTGGCCCTGACTACAACAGTAGTAGATCTCTGTCCAGCAATAGAAGCTACACTTGAATCAATCAGAGATATCTATTGAAAATGTACTGGAAGAAGCAAGGACTTCAGTTGACTAATGAAGGTACTTATATTGACTCCTTAAGTGAGGAGGACAAGAAGTGTTTGTTAAGCCAGCTGAAAAAGTACACAGACTTGATTCTTACAAATCTACAATAGCGATTTCTGGATTCTATCAACCTCCACGTAGTTTTTACAAATGCCTGTCTTATAAAACACCGACAGTTGAGTGGAGTGAGGCACTACCAGCAATGGGGTTACCATGTGATCAGGACAGAATAGAGAATCTGAACACAGAGTGGAATATCATTCGACGAACGAATGAAGATTAACTTCAACTTCTTTATCATCACTAGTGGTTCGACCCACTTTTTGTGCTATGTTTCCTGGGATGAAAGAAGTAGGAATTCATCTCTTGCTACTCCCAGTCACAACAGCTTCAGCTGAGTGTTCTTTTTCCTCATTGAACAGAATTTTGTGTTCTGAAAGAAGTCGCCTTCTGCCTGATCATGAAGGACTGGAAGTAACAGACACACAAGAAGACACCAAAGAGTGCAAGAAACCAAGATGGATGTAGATGTAGTGCTTCCTAGTAGGCTTGAGTAGCCAACATTAATTTTTGTGATGATTTTAAAACATGAGTTAAATCTAATAAAATGGTCATGAAACATTTTTCAGTTTTTACTATGTGCCATACAGCCCACCTTTGCCCTCCTGGTCTCAACCCTCGTTGGCCCTCACCCGCCTGAATATTCCAACACCCCCCCTAATTTCAATTCCTGGGGAAAACACTGCCCAGGAATGGGGATGGGGTGGGGGCAGGCATCCCAGATGTGCCTACCTTTAAGATGCAGTACAGGCACAGTACAGTACTTGCTTTTATTTTTTTGTCTCTACTGCTGCCTAATTGGTTACTTCCAGTTTCACATGGTGCCTGGTTGACCATAACTCTGGTGTTCATATCTTTGAGGTTCTACTGTAAAATACTTTCATCTTCCTCCCACCTCTTCAATATTTCATAATTTTCTTCAATACATTTTCTGCTACACTCTGATTCTGATCATTACTAACACTTTGGAACATTTCTACTAGGGCTTCTGTTTTTTGTTCACTGGAGCTTCTACTTCATGATCTTCCACAATGAAGTCTGGTATTATGTTGCTCCTACTCCATATACCATTAATTTTCCTAATTTCCCTATTTCCTAATTTCCTCTGATATATTGGTATCCTTATTAATTTTTCCACAGTATTTTCTACAGTTTTCTCTTTTTGCTCTTCCTATAATCCTTTGTGCAACTGCCTTACTACTTTTATACTACATTAAGTCCTCATTATTCACTGTACTTTTTGCTTTCTGATATGCCTTATTTCTTTCCTTAATAGCCATTGTATTCTCCTTATTCCACCATGGTACACATTTCCTGTCTTTAGGATGATTAGTAACCAAGCTATAGCTAGGCTTGCTCTCTTTATAATTTTCCTTTTTGATATTACTATTGACTTCAATGTCCTCACTTTTGCTCTGCTCATTTACATATTCAATACTTTTGTTTCTAAATATTTCCCAATTAGCTTTATTTAGATTCCAAGTAGGGAGACAATCATCATCTTCAGTATTACCCTTTCCTTGATATATAATGAGTGCTGGAAAGTGGTCACTTCCCATTTTCTCCTCTTTGTAGATTTCCCAGCTGCATCTGCTTGCTATGTTGCTTGTTACAATTCCTAAGTCTAGATAGGAGAAACTTCCATCAGCTACATTAAACCCGGTAGGTGCTCCATCATTCAGTATTGCCAAATTCTTTTAATCTATGAATTGCTCTAGACACTTTCTATTATCATCATTTTCCCTACTTCCCCACAATCTGTTACAGCTATGTAGATCCCCATATATAATATACAGGCTTGTGACATCTGCAAATGATCTCTTTAAGGTCCTTGGTCTCTGGTTTTCTGCATGGGTTGTAAACATATATTCTTAGTATTGTTTTGCATCGGAATCTCAGTAACATTATACTCAATATTAAGCCTTTTCACCTCTACTTCAAAATAATTTAGATTCTCCTTCATGAAGATACAAACACCCCCAGCCTGTCCTACTTCTCTATCCTATCAATATACACCATGTCCTGGGATTTTACAATCTAGATTCCCTCTAGGCCATGTCTCTTGAATGCATACAACAAGGCTTAGTTTCCACATCAGCAATATTTTTCTTTAATTTCTGTCCATATGTTATCAGACTGTGCATTCCAACTAACAATTGTTACCACCATTCAAATTTTAACCATCAATGCTTTTCTAAGTGAAGGAAGTGTGGAGTCATTCTACTGATAAGTATTTATGTGTTAGTTAAAGCAGCTGAAAAGTTACTATAAGTTTCATTTTCTGTTTCTTTCCTGTCTGAGATGTGCAGTTTATTACTTTCAGCATAAACACTATGAACCTCTTTCACTATAAACAGTATGTCATCTCTTTTATCTCCAGTATCTCTCAGCACATCCGTTCCATTATTTTGCTGTTTTATCTCTTTTCCCTTATTGGGCTCCCTTTCTTCGTCCCTTTTTTTCCTTTGGTGTCTCCTAGCAGCTTCCACATATGGCTTGTTATTAGTGATCTTAGTTTTTTGTATTTCCCTAGCTTGCTTTGCTACCCACCCCCCGTATGCCAAACTATGTTTTCTGCCACAGTTGCTACACTTTAATTCTGCCCCTTTACACAATTGTCATGTGAATCCTCTCCTCAACACTTGTTGCACCTCATTTCCCCTTTACAATTATTTGCCACATGTCCAAACCTTTGGCATCGGTAACATCTCAAAGGGGAAGGGATATATGACTTAATCCAGAAAATCTGGTACCCTGTTGTCACTCTGTCTGGTAGAGTACCTCCTTTAAATGTGACTAGGACAGCTGTTGAGGGCTTGCTTTCACTTCCTCTCCAGCTAATCAACCACTTAGCATAATCACCTTATCTCCTATATCTTGCTTGATTTTATCTCCAGCCATTTTAATAAGAACACCATACACTATCCTTTTGTTTCCAGCAGAAACTTGGGGAGTTGACAGCTTACTTTCTGTTTTCATAGAACCTTAGCCTTAAGTAGTTTCCCCACTTTTTTGTTTTACATTCCACTAACAAATCACCACCTTGTAGTTTCCTAGCTCTCACTATATCACCAGCACACTTTTTGATCCACTCTGCTACTTTAGGAGGTTAACATCCTCTATATTTATAGCCTGAACCAGTGATTTCACAATTACAAAATTTCCTGTCCTCCTACTTGCTGATCCTTCTGAATCAGGCAAATTCAATCTTTTTTTCCCCAACCTGTGACCATTCTTCCTCGCTGTCATACCCTTCTACATTTTCTAGACTAGCTTCAGTATCATTCACTAAATTTTCCATCTCTCTTTGACAAGCTACTGCCCCACCTCAAAAGCACTTAGCCTTCCCAGCCTTCCTCTGATCCATCCAGCATCCCTTCCATCCATGAGTCAGCCCCAGCCTGCAGGACTTTTCTTACTCTCTACAGTCATTTCCCTCCACCTCTTCCCCAAGCTGGGGAAACTTCAGCCCAGCCCCAAAGCCCCCTCTGGCTCTCCACGGGCCTCTGTTTTATATACTCCAGGCCTAACTGAGTAACTCGGCCTCCTCCATTTTCCCCACCTAAGGAAGTGAGCTGATCCTGTCACAGGTGAGGCTGAACCCCATCTCCCCTTCACTGGCCAGCCACCTGTGGAAATTTTGGTATAGCGCCAATAGTGAGCTAGGTGCATTACAGATAGTTATGAAGATGAGATCCCTCTCCCAGAGACCTTACAATCTAGCTAGACAGTATAAACAGAAAACATACAAGCAGAAGAGAGGTGATAGCAAGAGCAGGGAGACTAAGCACTGAAATACAGCATGTGTTTTAGTGGTCCTATGATGTTTATTTAGATTTTTTGAGGGGGTTGGGAATATTATTGGAGGTTTTCTATGTAAAAAGGAATAAATACTTGTAGTTGTCTAGTTTGGTAGCACTTGACCAAGGAGGAAGATGAATTGATTTAAATAGGACAAGTTCATCCTTGATGCAATTCCATTAAATCAAAGGAGTTATATCACTTCTAAAGAGAATTGTATCATTATAGTAGCAATGCTATAGAAAATAATCTGCTCATGGAAGAAGTATCTTCCTGACCACAAGCTGCTGCTGCTTGGATTCTGCCCTGAAGCGTGAGGTTTTACATTCCTCATGCTTTTTAATCTTATCTAATGTTACTGTGAACATTCTTATTAGGTGACAGTTAAGGTTTTACATTACAGTTCAAGTGAAGTTAACATATTTTGTGTAGAGTGTGGTTTTATCTGCTGGAGATGGAAAGGAGTTCCAGATGGGGGGGCAGAGTCTGTCAGTGAGACTCATGAATATGTTGTGTGGGTGTCAAAGTGTTGTAAATAAGTTGCCCTTTACTGATCATTTCCTTGCTTTTTAAGGGTTTATGTGGCTGGATTTTGCCTTTAAGAAACCTTAACTGTTTTTAACAATATTTTTGTGCAGTTGGATTATAAATCCATAATGTTCTTCTGACTCCCACTAACATTCTGTCCTCAATAATATCTTGACACAGTGAATTCGAAGGTTATTTATGCATTGTGTAAAATAGTTAGTAGATAATGACTCTTGAGTTTCTACTGATGATATGAACTGTGAGAGCTAAATCCAGTAAGGGTATGTCTACACTACGAGAGTAGTTCGATTTTACTTAAATCGAAATTTTGGAATTGATATTGCAAAGTCAAACGTGTGTGTCCACACTAAGGACAGTAATTCGACTTTGTGAGTCCACAGTAACTGGGAAAGCGTCGACATTGGAAGCGGTGCACTGTGGGCAGCTATCCCACAGTCCCCGCAGTCCCCGCTGCCCATTGGAATTCTGGTTGGAGCCACAAATGCCTTCTGGGTAAAAAAAATGTCTCGAGGGTGCTTTTGGGTAACTGTCGTCATCCGTCCATCACTCCCACCCTCCCTCCCTGAAAGCGCCGGCGGGAAATCAGTTCGCGCACTTTTCTAGTCAGTGACAGCGCGGACGCCACAGCAGTGCGAGCATGGAGCCCGCTGCGACCATCACTGCAGTTGTGGCCGCTCTCAACGCCTCGCAGCTTATCATCCACCTTTCCCTGAGGCAGATGCAGATAAGTCAGGCGAGGAGGCTACGGCACCGCGGTGAGGGCCTGAAGTCTGAGAGTAGCACAGACCTCTCAGAAAGCACGGGACCCAGTGCCGAGGACATCACGGTGGCAATGGGTCATGTTGATGCCGTGGAACGGCGATTCTGGGCCCGGGAAACAAGCACTGAGTGGTGGGACCGCATAGTGCTGCAGGTCTGGGATGAATCCCAGTGGCTGCGAAACTTTCGCATGCGGAAGGGAACTTTCCTTGAACTTTGTGAGTTGCTGTCCCCTGCCCTGAAGCGCAATGACACCCGGATGCAAGCAGCCCTGACTGTCCAGAAGCGAGTGGCCATAGCCCTCTGGAAGCTTGCAACGCCAGACAGCTACCGGTCAGTCGCGAACCACTTTGGCGTGGGCAAATCTACCGTGGGGTTTGTTGTGATGCAAGTAGCCAAGGCAATCGTTGATGTACTGCTGTCAAAGGTAGTGACCCTGGGAAACGTGGAGGCAATCATAGATGGCTTCGCAGCGATGGGATTCCCAAACTGCAGTGGGGCCATAGATGGAACTCACATCCCTATCCTGGCACCGGACCACCAGGCCAGCCAGTACATTAACAGAAAGGGCTACTTTTCCATGGTGCTGCAAGCACTGGTGGACCACAGGGGACGTTTTACCAACATCTACGTCGGATGGCCGGGCAAGGTTCATGACGCTCGTGTTTTCAGGAACTCTGGTCTGTTTAGACGGCTGCAGCAAGGTATTTACTTCCCGGACCACAAAATAACTGTTGGGGATGTGGAGATGCCTATAGTCATCCTCGGGGACCCAGCCTACCCGCTAATGCCCTGGCTCATGAAGCCCTATACTGGCGCCCTGGACAGTGAAAAAGAACTCTTCAACTACCTGCTGAGCAAGTGCAGAATGGTGGTGGAGTGTGCTTTTGGCCATCTCAAGGGGAGATGGAGAAGCTTACTGACTCGCTGTGATCTCAGCGAAACCAATATCCCCATTGTTATAGCAGCTTGCTGTGTGCTCCACAATCTCTGTGAAAGCAAGGGGGAGACCTTTATGGCGGGCTGGGAGGTTGAGGCAAATAGCCTGGCTTCTGATTACGCCCAGCCAGACAGCTGGGTGATTAGAAGAGACCAGCGGGACGCGCTGTGCATCCGGAAGGCTTTGAAAGCTAGGTTCCTGACTGAGCAGGGTAACCTGTGACTTTTAAGTTAGTGTACAGAGAAGCTGAACCTGCCCCCGTTTCTTTACCCAGTTAATGTTGACTATCCTCTCCAGTTACATACCCCCTTCACCCCCTTCCAACACACGTTTAGAAATAAAATCACTTCTACTTTGTTAATGAACACCGTTGTCTTTATTACTGTTTTCGCGGGAATGTTTTAAAACTGGGACGTAGACTGTGGTGGGGAGCGGGTGTAGTGCACTGACGCAAATGAAGCTTCTAAACTCCAGGATTGACAGGCTCCGCTGTGGTGGACTGGTTGTTTCAACGGAGCCTGTCACCCCTCCTGATCGGGACTGTGTGTATGGGGGGGCGATGTGACTTTGTGGCGGGGGGAGGACGGTTACAGATCCCCTGCTGCGTGGCTCTGTGATCCAGGATAAGGACCGCCGCTTAAGATCTGTAACTGCCCTCCCCCGCCACAAAGTCACAGAGTAACCCACCCCCCACCACATAACATGAAAACCACCTCCCAGACTGACTAGGGTAACTAGTCACTGCACTGTGTATGTGCCCTGCTGCTGGACCTGCCCCCGCCTATATACCCTGCCAAAGGTGACTGTCCTGTCCCATTATCAACCCCCTTCCCCCCCTCCTCCAAAAGAACATAGAATCATAGAACTGGAAGGGACCTCGAGAGATCATCTAGTCCAGTCTCCTGTACTCAAGGCAGGACTAAGTATTATCTAGACCATCCCTGACAGGTGTTTGCACAATATGTTAGCGCGCTTTAGAAATCACATCCCCATAGTCACATGACTGCTCCAAATAGATAAGCGCTTAGTTACAAGTAAGCATTTCCAGGGTTTTTCTGATGGAAACAGTAATTAACAGAAACTTATTTTTTATTATCAACTACACATGGAACTGGGAGGTGAAACTTGGACGGGGGCTTGTGTGAGGCGGGAAGGAAAGAACTTGTCAAATTTTGGGGAATGAGAGCCTTCTACTACTAGAGCTCTCTGCAGGGGTGGAGTGAGAGTTAGCACGGACTCTGCCACCCCTCCTTCTTTGGACTTTGGGTGAGGGGGGTATGGGACTTGGTGGCGGGGGAGGGTGGGTAGAGATAGACTGCAGCGGGGCTCTGTCCTCCTGCAGAACGTCCACAAGGCGCCGGAGCGTGTCTGTTTGCTCCCTCAGTAGTCCAAGCAGCGTTTGAGTCGCCTGCTAGTCTTCCTGCCGCCACCTCTCCTCCCGATCCATGTTTGCTTGGTGCATTTGGGACAAGTTCTCCCGCCACTGGGTCTGCTGTGCTGCCTGGGCTCGGGAGCAGCCCATAAGCTCCGAGAAATTGTCCTCCCGTGTCCTCTTCTTCCTACGCCTAATCTGCGCTAGCCTCTGGGAGTGTGATGCCAGGCTAGGTTGTGAGACAGTCGCAGATGTGGCTGTGGGAATGGGAAAAAGGGAGTGAATTCCTCAGAAAGATAAATGTAGTTGTGAACAAAGAACATAGTCTTTCTCTGTGAACAAGACCATGCACAGCACCTATCACATGCGCACTCAGCACAAGGTTGAATTCTCGGCCTTCGCATTCAGTGCCTGGGGTCTTGCACAGCAGATTTGAGAAGCGGGGCAGGACACCGGAATTTCTGTAGCAGGCAGGCGTGGTAAGCCGTAGACTTGTGGCAGCTTAAAACTTTAATATTAGCAATGGCCTCATTTCACATTGAAAGCAATGTCAGTCCCTGCTGCCAGCAATCCGGCAAGCAGGAACTCTGCCCCTGTCCCACCCCCTCGCGGCTGTCCCCGGGAACGATCCCTTTCGGCTGCCCCTCTCCCGCCTCCACCGCGTGGCCGCAAACCAGCGGTTACAGTTCTGTAAAGGAACGGACAAGCAGTCCAAACACTAACATTCCCCTACCTAATTCAAAGCAGGTCACCATGAGCGACATCACCCTCATGAGGATCTCAGACAGCGAGAAAGAAAGAATGCTTCGGGAAAGCCTCCAAATACCAGGGCCATATGCCGCCCTGCTGTGCAGAGCAATGATCCCCGAGTACTTGATTGTCTCGTGGCGCGGCAACGTGTCATACTACGGAGGACCCAATAAGGCTGCTCTCCCCAGGAACCTGATGCAACGGCTTTCCAATTACCTCCAGGAGAGCTTCATCGAGATGTCCCAGGAGGATTTCTGCTCTATCCCCGGACATATAGACCGCATTTTACTCTAGCTGCACTGGCAGTGACTAAACAGTAGAGCGGCTTGGGCAGGACAATCATGCAAAACCGGACATTGTTAGATTTTTTTTCAATAGTTGCACTGCCCAGGACTGAAACGTTAAGCGCCTAGGGCAAACTAATCATGAGAAACCCATTGTTGTTTTGGTTAATATTCCTGTTCTGTTACAAATAAATGTTTAGATGTTTACAACACTTACTGGCTGATCCTTCCCCAGATTCTGTGTCCGGGTTAACGGCTGGGGACGGTTGGTAGGGGATCTCTGTAAGGGTGATGAAGAGATCCTGGCTGTCGGGGAAATCAGCGTTGTAAGCGCTGTCGACTGCCTCGTCCTCCTCATCTCCTTCCTCATCTTCCCCGTCCGCTAACATGTCCAAGGAACCGGCCGTGGACAATATCCCATCCTCAGAGTCCACGGTCAGTGGTGGGGTAGTGGTGGCGGCCGCACCTAGGATGGAATGCAGTGCCTCGTAGAAACGGGATGTCTGGGGATAGGATCCGGAGTGTCCGTTTGCCTCTTTGGTCTTCTGGTAGCCTTGTCTCAGCTCCTTGATTTTCACGCGGCACTGCGTTGCATCCCGGCTGTATCCTCTCTCTGACGTGTCTTTAGAGATCTTCTCGTAGATCTTTGCATTCCTTCTTTTGGATCGCAGCTCGGAAAACACGGACTCATCGCCCCACACAGTGATCAGATCCAAGACTTCCCGATCAGTCCATGCTGGGGCCCTCTTTCTATTCTGAGACTGCACGGCCATCACTGCTGGAGAGCTCTGCATCGTTGCCAGTGCTGCTGAGCTCGCCACGATGTCCAGACAGGAAATGAGATTCAAACTGCCCAGAAAGGAAAAGGAATTCAAATTCAAATTTTCCCAGGGCTTTTCCTGTGTGGCTGGTCAGAGCATCCGAGCTCGGACTGCTGTCCAGAGCGTCAACAGAGTGGTGCACTGTGGGATAGCTCCTGGAGCTATTAGCGTCGATTTCCATCCACACCTAGCCTAATTCGACATGGCCATGTCAAATTTAGCGCTACTCCCCTCGTTGGGGAGGAGTACAGAAGTCGAATTAAAGAGACCTCTATGTCGAACTAAATAGCTTCGCGGTGTGGACGGGTGCAGGGTTAATTCGATGTAACGGCGCTAACTTCGACATAAACGCCTAGTGTAGACCAGGCCTAATACCACACATCGGATATTCTCCTAGGCTAGAGTCGCTGCTTACGCCTAAGGGTTATGGAAAGGCTCAACTCTTCTACACCACCATTCCTTTTTCCTTCATAGTAGACTCCTTCAGGCCACTCAGCGTCATCTCTCTCTTGGGCTGTAAACTGGAGAACCTTACTTTCTTGGGAATAAAAGGGCTATAGAGAATTAACATGGTATACTTTAGGTTTTAGGGTGGGGTCTGGGAATGCTATGAGGTAATTAACAGCTCCCAGATGCTCTCGGACCATAAATGGCCCTTCCCATGACGCTTCCATCTTATTGGCCTGGAGCGCTTTCAGGATCATGACTTGGTCACCTTCTTTGAAGGAACGCTCTCGAGCATGTTTATCATACCAGGCCTTTTGTTCTTGTTGAGCGTCCTGTAGGTTTTTTCAAGCAAGGGCTAGAGAGTCCTTGAGGATGTTTTGTAGGTTGGTTACAAAGGCCTAGTCTACACTACGAGTTTAGGTCGACTTTAGCAGCGTTAAATCGAATTAAGCCTGGACACGGTCACACGACGGAGCCCTTTTTTTCGACTTAAAGGGCCCTTTAAACCGGTTTCTTTACACCACCTCCGACAAGGGGATTAGCGATAAAATTGGCCTTTGCGGGTCGGAATTGGGGTAGTGTGGACGGAATTCGATGTTATTGGCCTCCGGGAGGTATCCCACAGTGCTTCATTGTGACCGCTCTGGACAGCACTCTCAACTCAGATGCACTGACCAGGTAGACAGGAAAAGCCCCGCGAACGTTTGAATTTCATTCCCTGTTTGCCCAGCGTGGAGAGCACAGGTGACCACGCAGAGCTCATCAGCACAGGTAACCGTGATGGAGTCCCAGGATCACAAAAGAGCTCCAGCATGGACTGAACGGGAGGTACCGGATCTGCTCGCCCTATGGGGAGATGAATCAGTGCTAGCTGAACTCCGTAGCAGTAAAAGAAATGGCAAAGTATTAGAAAAGGTCTCCAAGGCCATGAAGGACAGAGGCCATAACAGGGACGCACAGCAGTGCCGCGTGAAAATTAAGGAGCTACGGCAAGCCTACCACAAAGCCAGAGAAGCAAACGGAAGGTCCGGAGCAGAGCCGCAAACTTGCCGCTTCTACACGGAGCTGCATGCCATTCTAGGAGGTGCAGCCACCACTACCCCAACCATGTGCTATGACTCCCTCACTGGAGAAACACACAGGGAAGAGGGTTCAGGGAACGAGGAAGATGAGGATGGAGGTAATGTAGGCAGCTCACAGCAGCAAGGAAGCGGAGAAACCGGTTTCCCCAACAGCCAGGATATGTTTATCACCCTGGACCTGGAACCAGTAACCCCCGAACTCACCCAAGGCATGCTCCCAGACCCTGAGGGCACACAAGGGACCTCTGGTGAGTGTACCTTTGTAAATATTACACATGGTTTAAAAGCAAGCGTGTTTAATAATTAATGATTAATTTGCCCTGGCAATCGCGGCCAGTACAGCTACTGGAAAAGTCTGTTAACGTGTATGGGGATGGAGTGGAAATCCTCCAGGGACATCTCCAGAAAGCTCTCCTTCATGTACTCCCAAAGCCTTTGCAAAAGGTTTCGGGGGAGGGCTGCCTTATCCCGTCCGCCATGGTAGGACACTTTACCACGCCAGGCCAGTAGCACGTAGTCTGGAATCATTGCATAACAAAGCATTGGAGCGTATGGTCCCGGTGTTTGCTGGCATGCAAACAACATCCATTCCTTATCGCTCTTCGTTATCCTCAGGAGAGTGATATCATTCACAGTCACCTGGTTGAAATGGGTTGATTTTATTAAGGGGATATTCAGAGGTGCCCGTTCCTGCTCTGCTGAACAGAAATGTTCCCCGCTGTTAGCCACGCGGTGGGGGGAGGGGTGAAGTGATCATCCAAGAGAATTGGGAGGGAGGGAGGGGGTTAGTTGGGTTTGTTCTGCATGTTAACCCGGAAACCGGAGCCCCTCCTTTTACATTGCAAACCCATTTTAAAATGGCCAACCCAATTCATCCTTGGTATGGGAAATGAGGGCGCTGCTGTTTGAAACCATTCCCACATGTTAGGAAGGTTAAAAAAAGCCAAAAGACTGTGGCTTACCATGGCTGCCTGCAAGCCGAAATCTGTTGCCTGGCACTGCATGAGTGATCTCTCACAGCAAACCGGCAGGCCCTCACTATAAGAGGAAAAATGCGACCTTGTAACGAAAGAGTGTACCCATTGTTCTCTAAAATGTGTCTTTTTTAACCACCTCTCCCTTCTCCTCCACCAGCTGCAAATGTTTCTCCTTCACAGAGGCGAGTGAACATTAGAAAGAGAAAACGGAGGACGCGGGACGATATGTTCACGGAGCTCCAGATGTCCTCCCACGCTAATAGAGCACAGCAGAATGCATGGAGGCAGTCAATGTCAGACATCAGGAAAGCACAATATGAACGAGAGGAGAGGTGGTGGGCTGAATCGCGGGATGAACAGAGCAGGTTGCAGGCTGAAGATGATAGGTGGCGTCAGCTTGCAGACAGAAGGCAAGAGTCGATGCTCTGGCTGCTGGAGCATCAAACTGATATGCTCCAGCATATGGTTGAGCTGCAGGAAAGGCAGCAGGAGCAGAGACCACCGCTACAGCCCCTGTGTAACCAACAGCCCTCCTCCCCAAGTTCCATAGCCTCCTCACCCAGACGCCTAAGAACATGGGGGGGGGCCCTCTGGCCACCCAGTCACTCCACCCCAGATGATTGCCCGAGCATCAGAAGGCTGGCCTTCAATAAGAGTTAAAGTTTTAAAATGCAGTGTGTCCTTTTCCTTCCCTCCTCCCCCACCCATCCCGGGCTACCTTGGCAATTATCCCCCTAGTTGTGTGATGAATGAATAAAGAATGCATGAATGTGAAATAACAATGACTTTACTGCCTCTGCAAGCCGTGCTCGAAGTAGGGAGGGTGGGGTGGTTGGTTTACAGGGAAGTAGAGTGAACCGGAGGGTGGAGGGGGGGGGAGACGGAGGGTTCATCAAGGAGAAACAAACAGAAGTTTCACACCGTAGCCTGGCCAGTCACAAAACTCGTTTTCAAAGCTTCTCTGATGCGCGCTGCGCCCTGCTGTGCTCCTCTAACCGCCCTGGTGTCTGGCTGCGTGTAATCAGCGGCCAGGCGATTTGCCTCAACCTCCCACCCCGCCATAAATGTCTCCCCCTTACTCTCACAGATATTGTGGAGCGCACAGCAAGCAGCAATAACAATGGGGATATTCTTTTCGCTGAGGTCTGAGCGAGTCAGTAAGCTGCGCCAGCCCGCTTTTAAACGTCCAAATGCATATTCCACCACCATTCGGCACTTGCTCAGCCTGTAGTTGAACAGGTCCTGACTCCTGACCAGGCAGCCTGTGTACGGCTTCATGAGCCATGGCATTAAGGGGTAGGCTGGGTCCCCAAGGATCATGATAGGCATTTCAACATCCCCAACGGTTACTTTCTGGTCGGGGAAGAAAGTCCCTTCCTCCAGCTTTCGAAACAGAGCAGAGTGCCTGAAGATGCGAGTATCATGTACCTTTCCCAGCCATCCCACGTTGATGTTGGTGAAACGTCCCTTGTGATCCACCCGGGCTTGCAGCAGCATTGAAAAGTACCCCTTGCGGTTTATGTACTCGGTGGCTTAGTGCTCCAGTGCCAAGATAGGGATATGGGTTCCGTCTATGGCCCCACCACAGTTTGGGAATCCCATTTCAGCAAAACCATCCACTATGCCCTGCACGGTGCCCAGAGTCACTACCCTTGATATCACCAGGTCTTTCATTGCCCTGGCAACTTGGATCACAGCAGCCCCCACAGTAGATTTGCCCACTCCAAATTGATTCCCGACTGACCGGTAGCTGTCTGGCGTTGCACGCTTCCACAGGGCTATCGCCACTCTCTTCTCAACTGTGAGAGCTGCTCTCATCCTGGTATTCTGATGCTTCAGGGCAGGGGAAAGCAAGTCACAAAGTTCAATGAAAGTGCCCTTACGCATGCGAAAGTTTCGCAGCCAGTGGGAATCGTCCCACACCTGCAGCACAATGCGGTCCCACCAGTCTTTGCTTGTTTCCCGTGCCCAGAATCGGCGTTCCACAGCATGAACCTGCCCCAGTAACACCAGGATTTCCACATTGCTGGGGCCTGTGCCTTGTGAGAGGTCTATGTCCATGTCAATTTCCTCATCACTCTCGGCACCGCGCTGCAATCGCCTCCTCGGCTGGTCCGGGTTTCGCTTTGACATGTCCTGGCTCTGCATATACTCCAGGACAATGCGCGTGGTGTTCATAGTGCTCATAATTGCCACGGTGATCTGAGCGGGCTCCATGATCCCAGTGCTAGCTATGGCGCCTGGTCTGAAAAAAGGTGCGAAACTAGTATCTGACGGACCAGGGGAGGGAGGGAGGGAGGGCCGAGTGACGACATGGCGTACAGGTACAGGGAATTAAAATCAAGAAAGGTGGCTGTGCATCAGGGAGAAACACAAACAACTGTCACACAGAATGGTCACCCCAAAGATTAAACTGAAAACCCTGTGTTTAGCAGGCCGTTGATTTCACAGAGGGAGGTGAAGCAAATGAATACAGAACAAATCTATTTTTACATCATAAGCTGGCAGCTGACGGTGCAGCATGACTGATAGCCCTTGCCATCTTCTACCAAAAGGCAAGGGGCTGCTGCTGTGTAGCAATGCAGCCCCACGTCTGCCAGCCCCACATCTGCCAGCACCCAGATCGCCCTCGGCCTCTTCTGGGTGCTTAGCAGACAATACTGGGCGATTAGCAGAAAACAGCATACTACGACTGATAGCCATCATCATCGAGACAGTTGCATGTCTGCCCAGGTGCCCATGATTGACAGCCACTGCAGTACGACGACGATGGTTATCAGTCGTAACATACCATCTTTTACCAAAAGGCAAGGGGCTGGTGCAATGCAGCCCTACGGCTGCCAGACCCACGGCTACCAGTTATGCTGCACCGTCTACCGCCAAAAGGCAGTTTGCTGCTGCTGCTGCTGCTGTTGTGTAGCAATGCAGTACCACGTCTGCTGGCACCCAGATGACATATGGTGACGGTGAGCTGATCTGAGCGGGCTCCATGCTTTCCATGGTATGTTGTCTGCACAGGTAACCCAGGTAAAAAGGCACGAATCTATTGTCTGCCGGTGCTCTGACGGAGGGGGAGGGGCCTGACGACATGTACTCAGAACACCCCGCGACACTGTTTTGCATCATTCAGGCATTGCGATCTCAACCCAGAATTCCAATGGGCGGCGGAGACTGCGGGAACTGTGGGATAGCTACCCATAGTGCAATGCTCCGGAAGTCGACGCTAGCCTCGGTACTGTGGACACGGTCCGCCAACTAGAGCACTTAGAGCATTTTATGTGGGGACATACACAATCGGCTGTATACAACCGATTTCTATAAAACCGGCTTCTATAAATTCGACTTAATTTCATAGTGTAGACATACCCTATGTCCAAAATGTTCGTTCCTGGAGAAAATGTAACCCCCCTCCCTTTGCTGCTTCCCCAACTGTAATGGCCCCTTAACTTTGTGGCCATAAACAAGGTCAAAGGGTGAAAACCCCAAACTGGGATGTGGTACAGCCCTGTAGGCAAAGAGCAACTGCTGCAACACTAGATCCCAATTATTGAAGTGTTTATTCACAAAGTTATGTATCATGGCCCCCAAAGTCCCATTAAACTTCTCCACTAGGCCCTTCGTTTGATGGTGGTAAGGGGTGGCAACCAAGTGGTTCACCGCATAAGACGTTTCATGGTCCCTGCCAGGAAGTTAATTCCTGAATCTGTAAGGATGTCGGAGGGCCAACCTACCCTGGCAAAAATGTCTGCCAATTCCTGGCTCAGGCTTTTAGCCCTGGTGTTGCTTAGAGCTAATGCTTCCGGCCATCAGGTGGCAAAATCGATGAAGGTTAGAATGTACAGCTTTCTTCTGGGTGTCTTCTTAGGGAAAGAACCCAGAATATTCACAGCTACACGCTGAAATGGAACCTCAATGATGGAGACTGGCTAGAGAGGGGCCTTGACCTGGTCTCGGGGCTTTCCCACGCTCTGGCACACCTCACAAGACCGGACATAGGTAGAAATATCCTTGCCCATTCCCTCCCAGTGAAATGACTTCCCCAAATGGTCTTTGGTCCTGTTCATCCCAGCATGGCCACTAGGGTGATCGTGGGCTAAGCTCAAGAGCTTTTCCCTATACCTAGTTGGAACTACCAACTGTCTTTGAGGATGCCAGTCTTTCTTGTGCCCACCAGAAAGGGTTTCCTTGTATAAGAGTCCTCCTTCTACAACAAACCTGGACCTACTGGAAGAGCTGAGAGGCAGTGGGTCGCTCTGTGCCATTGTCCAACTTCCCTTGGCTTTCATCCGCTTCCTGCTCTGCCTGGAATTGCTCCCTTGATGCTGGATACATTAGTGCTTCACTGGGTTGTGGACTTTGGCTTGGTCCCCCTGGAAGTGATGCTGGCTCCCTGTAGGAGGCTCAGGAATGGAGTTAGGTGTGGAGACCTGTTTAGCCTGGCTGCAGGTGACCATCCTCACCCTTTTTTTTAGCCTTACATGGTTGGCTAAGTCTTCTCCCAGCAGCATGGGAATAGGATAATCATCATAGACTGCAAAAGTCTATATTCCTGACCAGTCCTTGTACTGGACAGGCAACTTGGCTGTAGTCAAGTTAAAAGAGTTGGCCTTAAAGGGTTGCACCATCACTTGGGCCTCTGGATCGATGAATTTGGGGTCCATCAGGGATTGGTGGATAGCTGACACCTGTGCTCCAGTATCTCGCCACGCAGCAATCTTCCTCCCACCCATACTCACAGTTTCCCTTCGCTCTGGGGGTATTTGTGAGGCATTTGGGCCCGAAGACTCTTGTTGGGACCCCAGGGTGATGAGTTGCAGTTGGATGGTGCTCTTGGGGCAGTTGGCCTTCACATGCCCCAGCCAGGGCCAGCTCTAGGTTTTTTGCTGCCTGTGACAGACCCAGACCAGTGGGGTACAGGAGTCTGGTAGAGGGCAAATATACTGGTCACTGGATGAGTAGTTTTCTGTTCCCTGAGTGACCAGAGCAGGGGCTGCACTAGAGTAATCAGGAACCTGCTAGAACCAGTTAAGGCAGGCAGGCAGGCTAATTAGGACACCTGGAGCCAATTAAGAAGAAGCTGCTAGAATCAATTAAGACAGGCTAATCAGGGCACCTGGGTTTTAAAAGGAGCTCACTTTAGTTTGTGGTGTGAGTGTGAGGAGCTGGGAGCAAGAGGTGCAAGGAGCTGAGAGTGAGAGGGTGTGCTGCTGGAGGACTTTGGAGCACAAGCGTTATCAGACACCAGGAGGAAGGTCCTGTGGTGAGAATAAGGAAAGTGTTTGGAGGCGGCCATGGGGAAGTAGCCCAGGGAGTTGTAGCTGTCATGCAGCTGTTACAGGAGGTACTATACACAGCTGCAGTCCACAGGGACCTGGGCTGGAACCCGGAGTAGAGGGCAGGCCCGGGTTCCTCCAAACCTCCCAATTGACCTGGACTGTGGGTTCTTCCAGAGGGGAAGGTCTCTGGGCTGTTCCCCAACCAACATGGTGAATCTCTGAGGCAAGAAAATCCGCCAATAAGCGCAGGACTCACCAAGATAGAGGAGGAACTTTGTCACACTGGTGTCAGGAATGGGATCTTGGGTGCACAGCATGGCAGAAGGAGGGTGATTAAAAAAAAAAAAAAAAAAAGGAGGAGAGGGTTTATTTTTTTTCACCACAATGGATGATGTAGTGCGGGCACTGATACAAGTTACAGTGGCCCAGCAGGAGGCTACCCGTGTCCAGGCAGCCGCCAAACAGGAGGCAGTGCGGCTGCAGCAAGAGTAATCGCCTGCTGATGGACCAGGCTGCTCAAGACCGAGCTATGTTGCGGGAACTGGTAAACCAGGTAAAGTCCCTTACCGAGCTGAATCGCGGCCATGATGGGACGTGACTCATACGGGCCAGCCATTGGCTACAGAAAATGACACGGGAGGATGATGTAGAGGCATACCTTCTGGCCTTTGAGAGGACAGCCCTACAGGAGGCCTGGCCTGGCCTCGAGATCAGTGGTCTGGCATCCTTGCCCCATTCCTGTGTGGGGAGGCCCAGAAGGCCTACCATGATCTGCCTGAAGCGGCTGCGGCAGACTACCCCCAGCTGAAAGCAGAGATCCTGGCCAGATCTGGGGTAACGACAGCAGTGCGGGCCCAGCAGTATCACGGTTGGAGGAACCAGGAAGACAAAACCCCGCGGTCCCAATTGTATGACCTCATCCATCTCACACGAAAGTGGTTGCAAACAGAGTCCCGGAGTCCGGAAGAGATACTAGCGGTTCTGGTCATCGACCGATACATGAGGGGACTACCACCAGACCTTAGTGCCTGGGTAAGCCAGAACGAACCCTCCACCTATGACGAGGTTGTCGCCCTGGTAGAGAGGCGAAGGACAGCGAGGAAGCTAACCAACCAGATAAGGAAGAGGCACCCCGGGTTAAACTAGCAGCACCAAGCCCTAAAGTTCGGGTGACTGGGCCACCAGGAGGGCCCAGGTGGAAAAAGAGAGAGGCTAAAGGCCCATCAGAGGCCACAAAGAGTCGGAGCACTAAGGGAGAAGATGATCGTGATGTTAGACTGCCCAAACCAAGAGACCGGGGAACGCCTAGGGCTCCATACAGATGTTATGCCTGCGGAGAGTGGGGACACATAGCTGCACAGTGTCCCAATGCTGCGGAGCCTATGCAGTGTAACCTGGGGAACTGGGCAGATCCATGCTCCCTAATTCACCTTGTGGGGGTCTCACTAACCCCACATATGTGTACCAGACCAGTGAAACTAAATGGGGTAGGGACCACGGCACTGGTTGATTCAGGGAGTGCTATCACGCTTATCACAGGGAAGCTCGTGAAGCGTAGTCAGCTGCTGCAGGCTAAACATACGTGGATAACATGTGTCCATGGGACAGTTAGTTACTACCCCACCATCCCAGTAAAAATTGAGATCCAAGGGAACACTACTGAGGTAGCAGCAGGTGTAGTCCCTAAACTCCCATACCCGGTCCTCATAGGGAGGGACTTCCCAGGGTTTGGAAACTTACTCCCAGTAGGGGGATTGGAGAAACTTTGGGACCCTAAAATTGGTGAGACATCCACAGCAGACTGTCAACCCCCAATCTTCTCTGAAATATCCCCAGATTTGTTCTCCACTCCCAGACAGGGTAGAAAGACAAAAAGGGAAAGAAGGGCAGCTAAGGCTTTGGGAACCCGAATACTGACCCAAAGCCAGAGGGTCGCTCTTGTAGGTAGGTGGACCCGTGTAGCTGAAAAGGAGGCCACGCAGGAGGGAGAAGCACCTGAGTCTGACACCCACCCTAATGCTTCTGAACCAGTAGAGGCAACAGAGACTGGGCCCCTAGATCTTGGGCAGATTAGCCCCGGGAGAGGAAATTTTGGACGGGACCAGGCAGAAGACCCAAAGTATGACAACATTAGGAAGGAGGTGACTGAAATAGATGGGGTCCCCATGGAAGGGAAAACCCAGGGACCAGGACCCTACTTCATAATGAAGAAGGATCTCTTATACCGGGTTGCACCAGTACAGGGGCAGAAGGTACAGCAGATCCTAGTACCTCAAAAACACCAGAACGCTGTATTAAGTTTTGCTCATAGTCATCTTTTTGGGGGGGCATTTGGGGGTAGAGAAGACCCTGGCACAAGTCCTACGATGTTTCTTCTGGCCCGGAGTACATGAAGAAGTGCGGAGGTACTGTGCCTCCTGCCCGGAGTGGCAGCTGCACAGTCCCCGTCCCCACTTGAGGGCACCTTTAATGCCCCTTCCCATCATAGAGGTCCCCTTCGAGCGAATAGCCATGGACCTAGTGGGACCCCTGGAGAAGACAGCTCGGGGCCACCAATATATACTTGTTGTTTTGGACTATGCTACTCGCTACCCAGAAGCCGTCCCCCTGCGGAACACGGCCTCTAAAACTATAGCCAAAGAGCTGGTGGGGATCTTTGCCCGAATGGGGCTACCGAAAGAGATATTACCCGGCCAAGGAACCCCATTTATGTCGAAGCTAATGAAGGACCTCTGTACGCTGCTCCATATACATACCCTGAGAACTTCGGTCTACCATACGCAGACTGATGGGTTGGTAGAAAGGTTTAACCTTCCAGCACCTCATGGACAAGCTATTATGCCCGCATAACAGTTATGCTGCTGCCTACTTGGACGATGTGGTCATTCATACCCCAGACTGGGAAACCCACCTGGAGAAGGTGGAGGCAGTCCTCGATACCTTCAGGTGAGCTGGCCTTACAGCAAACCCTGCCAAGTGCGCTGTAGGGTTTACAGAGGCCAAATATCTTGGCTACATTGTGGGAAAAGGTCTGATAAAACCTCAAGTGAACAAGTTAAAGGACATCCAAAATAGGCCCCGACCAAGTCGCAAGAAACAAGTCCGGGCGTTCCTAGGTGTGGTGGGGTATTACCAACGATTTATCCCCCACTTTGCCACAAGGGCAAGCCCCCTGACAGACCTAGTGAAAGCCCATGGACCTGATCTGGTGAGATGGTCTGACACAGCAGAGGAAGCATTCACAGACTTACGGACTGCCCTCTGCAGTAACCCCGTACTGATAGCACCTGATTTCACCAAGGAGTTTATCCTGCAGACGGATGCATCGGAAGTAGGGTTGGGGGTCGTTCTATCACAGATGGTCGGGGAGGAGGAACACCCAATTCTATACCTCAGTCGGAAACTCCTTCCAAGGGAACAAAAATATGCAGTGGTGGAGAGAGAATGCCTCGCAGTAAAATGGGCCATGGAAACATTCCGCTACTACCTGCACGGGCGCAGATTTGTCCTCGTGACCAACCATGGATGCAGTGGAACAAGGAGAAGAACACAAGGGTGACCAGATGGTTCTTATCTCTCCAACCTTTCCAGTTCCGTGTGCAACACAGAGCAGGGAACCGTCATGGCAACGCCGATGGCTTGTCACGTGTGCACTGTCTGGCGTCCCAAGCTGCCCAACCCCTTGGCGTTGAGCAGGGGGGAGGGATATGTGACAGACCCAGACCAGTGGGGTACAGGAGTCTAGTCCTATTGGGATCCAGGATGTGGATCCCCCCACTGCTAAAGGATCCCCCCAGCCTAAGGGGAGGTCCACAGGGCCTGGAGACCAAAAATTTACAGGGGACAACTAATAAAAAAACAGGGACAGGAGTGAGGTCAAAGGGTCAAACAAAGCGAACCAGACAGGGACACCGAGCAGAGAACCCCGGACAGCACCCACTGCTCCTCGAAGGCGTCAAGGGAGCCAGTGGACGCAGCCCAGAGGAACTCTGCCCGGATACGTGAAAGAACGGAGGACCTGAAATACGCCCCACAGTCACAGGAAACTCCATCGGCCAACCTCCTCACTCTGGTTTTATAGATGGCCAGTTTCGCTAGGGCCAGAAGGAGGTTGACCAGGAGGTCCCGCGACTTTGTGGGGCGACGGATAGGGAGTGCATAAATAAAAAGGTGAGGAGAAAAGTGCAACCAAAATCTTAAGAAAACATCCGTGAGGAGCCGGAATAGGGGCTGCAGCCTGGCGCACTCCAGGTAAACATGCGCCAGGGTCTCCCTCACACCGCAAAAGGGGCAGGTGTCTGGGATAGGGGTAAACCGCGCCAAGTACATGCCCGTGCTCACGGCTCCTTGAAGGAGCCGCCAACTGATGTCCCCGGTGGGCTTCGGGATCGGAGCAGAATAAAGGCTGGCCCACCGGGGCTCCTCACCCTCCAGAGGTGGCAGAAGGTCCCGCCACTTCGTATCGGGGTGGGACGCGAGGGTGAGGACATGAAGAACATGGAGCACGAGCGTGTATAGATGTTTCCTTGGTGCGGTCCGGTACGGAACCGGCTGTAGATTGTGCAGCCGGCTCATGGCGAATGGACGGGGAGGGGGCTGGTTGGGTCCACGGGGTAGGAGCCCGGTGAAAAAGTCTGGAGGGCTCGGAGTGGAGGGTGGGCGGGGCGTGCCCTCTCGCAGGACCCGGTCGAGATAGTCCCGAGCAGCGGGCGGCAAAGCGGCCCTCACCTTCTGAAGTACGTGCCGGGGAGTACGAGGTCTGGAGAGCCCCATGCGCTGAGCGAGCGTCAGGGGATCTAGCCAGTCTCCCCGGTCGTAGTCCAGGAGGTCTCCGACTTTGGTGACTTCTGCTAGGACCAACCTCTGGCGCACCATGGGGGACTCCGCCACCTGCACACGAAGCTGGGGGTTGTGTAGCAGGGGCTCCGCGAGGAGATCTGCCCCCATGGTGGCCGCCACGGACCTGGTCACTGAAAACAGTTTCCAGGTCCGGAGGAGGTCCTGGTAGAAGACCGGCAGCTCAGAGAGGCCTCGCGGAAGACCTCTCGGATGGAGACAAAGGAGCTGCCGGTCATATCGGAGCCCTCGGAAGCGGCGCAGGAAGGCGTGCGCCAATACGCTCCATGCCGGACTACCTGCACCATAAAGGAGCCTCTGCAGGGCCTGGAGGCGGAAGACGTGGACCTGAGCCCTGCCCTCCCTCCTCCAGGGGTAGATGGAGAACCCCCGCAGAGACCCAGTGCAGTCCTGACCAAAAGAACTCCAGAATCAACGTCCGGAGGGTGGTCAGGAAGCCCGGGGCCGGGACCAAGGTGTTGAGCCGGTACTAGAGCATGGACAGGACTAGTTGATTGAGCATCAGTGCTCTCCCTCGAAGGGAGAGACACCGGAGCAGTCCTATCCATTTCCGGAGCCGCTCCGACACTCTGCCCTCTAAACCTAGCCAGTTCTCCGGCGGAGACGGATGCGTGGCAGAAAGGTAAATGCCGAGATAGAGCAGCGGACCCGCGCTCCCCTGGATGGCCTGAAGTGCGGGTGGGAGGGAGCTCGCCTGCCACCCGTCCCCTACCACCAGGCCAGAGCTCTTGACCCAGTTAACCCGGGCGGAGGAGGCCACCGAATAGATGGTCTGGCAAGCCTCCACCCGCATCAAGTCGCTCGGGTCCTGGACCACGAGGAGCATGTCGTCGGCGTACGCCGACAGGACCAGCCGCAGCTCCGGCTCCCGCAGCACCAACCCTGCCAACCTCCTACGGAGGAGACCGAGGAAGGGCTCGATCGCCAGAGCATACAGCTGGCTCGAGAGGGGGCACCCTTGATGTACTCCTCGCCCGAAGCTGACCGGTTCGGTCAGGGTCCAGTTGAGCCTGACCAAACACTCTGCGGAGGCGTACAGCACCTGGAGAAAACCCACAAACTGGGGCCCGAAGCCAAACGCTCGCAGAGTGCCCAGGAGATACCAGTGGTCCACCCTGTCGAACGCCTTCTCCTGATACAGGGACAGGAGGGCGAACGACAGACCATCCCTACACCCGAGTTCCAAGAGGTCCCGGACCAGATACAAGTTGTCGAAGATGGTGCGGCCCGGGACGGTGTAGGTCTGGTCTGGGTGGATCACGTCCACCAACACGGACCCTAGCGAGATGGCCTTCGCTACGATTTTATAGTCCGTGCTGAGGAGCGAGATGGGACGCCAATTCCGTAAATCGCGGAGGTCCCCCTTCTTCGGCAATAAGGTCAGCACGGCTCGCCTGCACGAAAGAGGGAGGACCCCGCCCTGCAAGGACTCGGCCCAGACGGTGACAAGGCCGAGGACGTCCCAAAACATGCGGTAGAAATCCACGGTCAGCCCGTCCATGCCCGGAGATTTATTGGTGGGCATGCGGCGGAGGGCTTCCGAGAACTCGGCCAGAGTGAGAGGCAGCTCCAGCCGGTCTCGGTCGCCCGCGCTGACCGTCGGGAGTTCATCCCAGAGCATTCTGCAAGCGTTAGGATCGGTCGGATCCGGGGAGAAAAGGCCTGCGTAGAAGGCCCTGGCCCTCCCGCACATTTCCACCGGATCCGTGAGGGGGGTGCCGTCCTCTGCTAGAAGGCAGGTGACGTGCTTCTTGGCCCCCCTCTTTTTCTCCAGGGCATAGAAGAAGCGGGAACCGCGATCCATCTCCCGAAGGAGGCGGATGCAGGATCGAACAAAGGCACCTCGGGCCCGATGGTCCTCAAGGGTCCGCAGCTCTTCCCGCTTCTCCCGGCACGCTCCGCTGAGGGATGGATCACCGGGGCTGGCGGCCAGACGCCTCTCCAGCTCTAAGACCTCCCGTTCCAACTGCCCTATCGCCGCATCCCTCCGTCGGCTGGCGCCCCGGGTGTAGTCACGGCAGAAGAGCCGGGCGCGCACCTTCCCCAGGTCCCACCACCGTTGCGCCGAAGGAAAGGCACGCCGCTGCCCTCACCAGGCTAACCAGAACTCCCGGAAGGACGCCACGAAGCCCACATCCTCCAACAAGCTATTATTAAAGTGCCAATAGGCCAGCCCCGGCCTCTCCGCGCAGAGAGAGGCTGTCACGGTGGCTAGATGGTGATCTGAAAAAGGGGCCGGCCGGACGCTGGAGGAGTGGGCCCGGGAAAGATGGAAGCGTGACATATAGATGCGGTCCAACCGGGAGTGGTACGACCGATGGACCTCCACCCGGACAAAAGTGAATGTCAAAACGTCATCCGGGTGGTTGTCGCGCCAGACGTCCACCAGGGAGTGATGTTCGACGATCTTCCGGAGGACGTCCGCGGCGGCCTGGTGCTGCTCGGTCCCCGAGCGGTCCCGTTCCTCAAGGGTGGCGTTAAAGTCCCCGCCCAGGACCAGGCACTCGCGAGGATCCAAGGTGCCGAGGAAGGCAGACGCCTGCTGATAAAAACACAACCTCTCCGGGCCTAATGTCGGGGCGTAAACGTTGACGAGATTAACCACAAGCCCCTCCATGCAGACCCGGAGGTGCAGCAGGCGGCCCGGCACAGCCTCGGCACAGCACCTCGGGCCGTAGGTCGGGGGAGAACAGGGTCGCCACTCCAGCCGTACGAACTGTGAGGTGGCTAAAATAGACCCTGTCCCCCTCTCCAGCCGCCAGCTAGCTTCAGCGGCCGGATCTGTATGGGTCTCCTGCAGGAAAATCACAGAGTACCCCCCCTCCCGAAGGAAGGAGAGCACCTGGCTCCTGCGGAGACCCATCCTACAGCCCCGGGTGTTTAATGTTGCGAAGATGATCGGTGCCATGAGGAGGGCTGGGGGGGATCCTCGCTAGCAGAGACACCCACGGCCTCCGTCGGGCCGCGCAACAATCCGTGACCTACCCCATAAGCGATTAAGGAGTCACGGAAGAGGCGGACCCGTTGGTAGGCCGCGGCGGCCTGCCTCCCAGTCCTCTTACCCTCCCCCATGAGGGCCCTCGCGGCCCGGAGGATCTGATGGAAATCCCCCCCATCGCTGGAGTGCAAGCTGTACCTTGTTGCGGGAGCCACGGACGTCCTCAAGGAAGTCCCGTAGCTCCTCTCTCAGCGTATGGGGGGGTGGGGTTATTGATCTATGGCTATCCCCCAGCGGGGCCCCTGTCACAGCCCCGTGGCCCACCGAGACGGGCAAGCAGGGGGCAGACCCTCAACGTGGCGTCCGATGGGCTGGCGCCACGTGGCCTGCCTCAGACCCTGGCTCAATGGGGAGCGGCGGAGGGAAAATAGCAGCCCCTGGTGGGTCGGGACAGGGAAAAACAAAGGCCGCTCCTTGGGGGTCATCCTCTGGGATATGGAAGGAGACAACCCCAGGGGCAGCAATAGCATCATGGGAAGTGGAGGGGACAGGGACGGGGTCGGTGACAGGGGCAGGGTCAGAGTCAGGAATAGGGACAGGGGAAGGGGCGATAGTGGGATCGGGGGCCTCAGCAGCCAGGCCACTGGGTGGGGGGGGGTGGCACCCCACAAAGGGGCTCAGGGATTTGCAGGGAGGGAGGTGGGCCCTCGGCGATGCCGGACTCGTGCTCCAAGGCAGATGGTAAGGCCACGGCATCCGTAGGTGGAGAATCAACGATGGGGCCCCCACCCGGAAAGGAGGTCGGCTGTCCCTCAGCCATGAGGGAGTCCCCTGGCGACTCGGGTCCCGGTTGCATAGCACTGGCCGTCGCCTCAAGAGGTTCAGCGGCCGCTAGCAGGGTGCCATCTGCAGCTGGGATGGTGGAAGAGTCCAGGGGCTCCTCGGAGGCGGGAGTAGAAGCAGTGGGTAAGGGGACGGAATACGGGGAAAGGGGGGCCGAGGCGAGGTCACTCAGATCGAGGCCCGCTGGCAGAGGGTCGTCCTCCCCCTGGGTAACCGGGGTCAGACCCAGGGCCTCGATCTCCTCATAAATGGAAGGGAGATCACCTTCCACCACCCCAGGGCTCTCCCCGCCTGCACCCGAAGCGACGCTCGCCTTGGTGCGTGCAGGGGCTGCAGATTGTAAGGGGGCGAGAGGGGCTCCATCAGGGGTTTCCATAGGAAGGGACACCGAAGGAGGGGTAGTGATTTCCTCCGATGCTGCCACATCTTCCCTAGCCGGCAATGATGGACAAAACCCACCCGGGGGCAAAGCGGAAGGCTCAGCATCGGTTCCCCCCCCTTCCTGGTCTTCTGGGGGGCTACCGCATCAGATGGAAGGAGCAGAGCTCGAGCCTTCCGCTTGCCCCGCTTCCCCTGTACTAAGGACCAGCCCTCCATGGCATCATCTGGGGGCTGGCTAACAGGAGTTGGGTCAGGGAGCAAGAGCGAAGGCTTAGGGACTCGGGGAGGTAATGGTGGGGCAGCATGTAGGAGGGAGGATTCTCTCTGGGGCATGCCCTCTTCTATGCCCGGCAATATCCCTACCTCACCCTCCTCCACAGGCCCCCCCAGATCGCAGGCGGCAGAGGCGGGGCCCTCTCGCTCGTCTAGGCGCACTGGGGGAGATACCCCTTGGGCCCGAGCGGGTGCATTGGTGGGCCGGAAAGGAGGAGGGGCGGCTTCGGGCGCCGGGCAGCTAGGGGCGCCGGCGATGACGGGGCCGGCGTCCTGCCGGGGGTCCCTGATGTCCCTCTGTGCCGGGCCAAAGGGCAGTCCTTCTGGACGTGTCCTATTGCCCGGCAGAGGTAGCAACGGGCCTCCCCCGTTGAATAATGTACCCGGTAGCGGGCCCCCTGGTAGGGGACCAAGAAGGACCCCTCGAGCGCCTCACCGTCACGTGCCGCCGGCAGCAGTTGTAACTGTACCTGCCGGCGGAACGAGAGGACATGATGGAGGGCGGGGTCTTTGCAGCCCAATGGGAGAGGGCTGACCACAGAGATCGGCCTCCCCAGGGTAGAGAGGGCGGGTAACAGGGCGGCATTTGGAAGGAAGGGAGGGACAGAAGTCAGGACCAGTCGGGCGCCCAGGTCTTCTAGCGGCTCCAGGGGGACGTACACTCCCCCCACCGCCAGGCCCTTCTCCACTGCCTCCTGGGCGGCGGCCTGCGATGCTAGGAAGAAGACGACCTTTCCGTACATCTTGGAGGCTGCCACAATGGCCGTGGGCCCCACCACCCTCGCCAACGCCCGCACGTAGGTCTCCACATGGGGCGAGGCGGGTACCAGGAGGCAATGGACACCATGCTTCCTGGTCAAGGTGAGGAAGGGGCCCCGGCCGCTATAGATGGTAGCAGAGGTGGTGGATGGGGGAGATGACGTAGCGGCAGGTGGGGGGGTTGCCGCCACCTGGGCGTATGCCCTGGGAGCTGGGGGTGGGACACCCATAGAGCTGGTGGAGGGAACAGCAGGGAGGGACGCCGCGGCCTGTTGCGGGGCCGCGGCAGTGGGGGCACCCCCTGCCATGGAGGGCCTGGCTTTTTTTGCGGGGCCTTTACCCTTCTTCGTGCCCTGGCCCTTCCTGCCAGCTGGGGGGTCACCTCGTTACCCACCGCTGCCGGCGCTCCAGCAGGGGTGGTAGTAGGTGGCTCGGCAGCGGCGGTTGAGGTAGAGGCTAGGGGGGAAGATGGTGGGGCGGGTGGAGGGGGGGTAGCAGGGTTTGCCCGAGGGTTCTCACTCTCCTCGTCCCCTGCCATAATGAGGACGGGGGGAGAGCAAACACTGGAGGGGGGTTAGGGAAAGGGGAAGCAGGTCGACCACTCCTCCCCGCTAGGCTGTAGGCAGGGGAGGAGGGCGCCAAAGAAGGGGGGGGTGGATGGGGGGCTATCAAGGGCTAGGGGTCAGTCACCGACTCAGGGAAGGTTTCCGGCTCCTCTTGTTGCACCGAGGAAGGGAGGAGATAACAGCATGGGGGGGGTGTGCAGTGAAATAGAATCAAACTAAAATGGGGAGGGGCACAAGCGCATAGGAGGGGATATGGGCGCACGAGGGGAGGGGCTAATCAGGGCAAGGGGACCGCAGGGGGAAGGGAGCAACCAGGTGGGAAATGGGGCAGAGAAACCACGGGGCTAGCTTCGGAGGCTGGGGCGGGTCAAACAAAGGCTGCAGAGGGAAAGGGTGGGGCAGACAAACAAACTGGAGCTAGTGAGGGGCTGGGGCAAGGGGAAGGGGCAAAAGGCAGCAAGGGACAAATGGGTAGGCAGCAGGGGCAAAGCTGGGGGCTTGTTGCGGGGGGGGGAAGGATCAGTCCAAAAGGGGGGGGCACATGCACCCACGTGCGCTTGCAACAAAAAAAGAAAGTCCTTGCAAGCTGGCTGCTGCGTCAGGCCCAATGGTGGCAACAGGGTGTAGCAAGCCTTGGGGTGCAGCTGAAATCCCAGAGGCAGGAGCTCAAGGTAAGATAAGTAGCCAGTGGGGGTGGTGGAGGGGGCAACGATGGTGGTGGTGGTGGGGGGAGGGACACGGATGGACCAGGGGGCAGGCGCCAAGCCACACCCCCTGTGTCCCCACAAACACAGTCTAGACCCCCACCACAAGAGCACAGTTCAAAAGTTACTCAGTCCGGGAGGGCCCCCTCCATGGTGGTCTGTAGAATTCCTACGCGCTCCCCCACTGGCAGATGGTCCTCTTCTTCTCCTCAGGGCTCCAGCAGCTCCCCAGCAGCAAACACAGCAGCTCCAGGCGGCAGTCTGGTGGTCAGCAGGAAGGACCCTTCTCAGGTGGAGGTGGTGGTATCCCCATGCAGCATGAGCAATGGTTGGGGTCTCTCCCTCCCCTCCTCTGGGGAGTGGGCCAGCAGGCCCCCCCCAGGGGCTGTAACTGGAGCAGCAGCACCTAAGGGTGTGGGTAGGTCTAGCAGCCAGTCAGCCAGCAAGCAGGTAGCAGAGAAAGAGGAGAAGCAGCTTCCTCCCTCCAGGCCAGAGGGCTACAGGAGAGTGATCTATGATTCCTAGATTAGACAGGGTTTCTGTTCCCTGAGTGACCAGAGAAGGGGCTTCACTAGAGGAACCTGCTAGAACCAGTTAAGGCAGGCAGGTTAATTAGGACACCTGGAGCCAATTAAGAAGCAGCTGCTAGAATCAATTAAGACAGGCTAATTAGGGCACCTGGGTTTTAAAAGGAGCTCACTTCAGTTTGTGGTGTGAGGAGCTGGGAGCAAGAGGTACAAGGAGCTGAGAGGGAGTGCTGCTGGAGGACTTTGGAGCATAAGCGTTATCAGACACCAGGAGGAAGGTCCTGTGGTGAGAATAAGGAAGGTGTTTGGAGGAGGCCATGGGGAAGTAGCCCAGGGAGTTGTAGCTGTCATGCAGCTGTTACAGGAGGCACTATAGACAGTTGCAGTCCACAGGGCCCTGGGCTGGAACCTGGAGTAGAGGGTGGGCCTGGGTTTTCTCCCAAACTTCCCAATTGACCTGGACTGTGGGTTCTTCCAGAGGGGAAGGTCTCTGGGCTGTTCCCCAACCTACATGGTGAATTTTCAGCTTGTGTGATTGAAGGATATCTGAATGCATATTCTAAGGCCTGGTCTACACTAGGCGTTTATGTCGAAGTTAGCGCCGTTAAATCGAATTAACCCTGCACCCGTCCACACTGCGATGCTATTTAGTTCGACATAGAGGTCTCTTTAATTCGACTTCTGTACTCCTCCCCGACGAGGGGAGTAGCGCTAAATTCGACATGGCCATGTCGAATTAGGCTAGGTGTGGATGGAAATAGACGCTAATAGCTCCGGGAGCTATCCCACAGTGCACCACTCTGTTGACGCTCTGGACAGCAGTGCGAGCTCGGATGCTCTGACCAGCCACACAGGAAAAGCCCCGGGAAAATTTGAATTTGAATTCCTTTTCCTGTCTGGCCAGTTTGAATCTCATTTCCTGTCTGGACATCGTGGCGAGCACAGCAGCACTGGCAACGATGCAGAGCTCTCCAGCAGTGATGGCCGTGCAGTCTGGGAATAGAAAGAGAACCCCAGCATGGACTGATCGTGAAGTCTTGGATCTCATTGCTGTGTGGGGCGATGAGTCCGTGCTTTCCGAGCTGCGATCCAAAAGAAGGAATGCAAAGATCTACGAGAAGATCTCTAAAGACATGGCAGAGAGAGGATACAGCCGGGATGCAACGCAGTGCCGCGTGAAAATCAAGGAGATGAGACAAGGCTACCAGAAGACCAAAGAGGCAAACGGACGCTCCGGATCCCATCCCCAGACATCCCGTTTCTACGAGGCACTGCATTCCATCCTCGGTGCTGCCGCCACCACTACCCCACCAGTGACCGTGGACTCTGAGGATGGGATACTGTCCACGGCCGGTTCCTCGGACATGTTAGGGGACGGGGAAGATGAGGAAGGAGATGAGGAGGGCGAGGCAGTCGGCAGCTCTCACAACGCTGATTTCCCCGACAGCCAGGATCTCTTCATCACCCTTACAGAGATCCCCTACGAAGCGTCCCCAGCCGTTACCCCGGACACAGAATCTGGTGAAGGATCAGCCAGTAAGTGTTGTAAACATCTAAACATTTATTTTTAACAAAACAGGAATATTAACAATTAAAAGAATGGGTTGTTCATGATTAGTGTGCCCTAGGCGCTTAACGGTTTAGTAAGGGGCAGTGCAAGTTTTGAAAAGAAATCTAGCAATGTCCGGTTTTCAGTGATTGTCCTGCACAAGCCGCTCTACTGTTTATTCCCTGCTACTGCAGCTACAGTAAAATGCGGTCTATGTGTCCGGGGATATAGCAGTAATCCTCCTGGGACATCTCGATGAAGCTCTCCTGGAGGTAACTTGAAAGCCGTTGCATGAGGTTCTTGGGGAGAGCGGCCTTATTGGGTCCTCCGAAGTACGACACGTTGCCGCGCCACGAGATTATCAAGTACTCGGGGATCATTGCTCTGTCTTTGGAGGCTTTCCCGGAGCATTCTCTCTTTGTCGCTCTCGGAGATCCTCATCAGGGTGATGTCGGCCATGGTGATCTGCTTTTAATTAGGTAGGGGAATGTTAGTGTTGGGACTGCTTTCCCGTTCCTTTACAGAACTGTAACCGCTGGTTTGCAGCCACGCGGTGGAGGCGGGAGAGGGGCAGCCGAAAGGGATCGTTCCCGGGGACAGCCGCGAGGGGGTGGGACAGGGGCAGAGTTCCCGCTTGCCGGATTGCTGGCAGCAGGGACTGACATTGATTTAAATGTGAAATGAGGCCAGTGGTAATATAAAAGTTTTAAACTGCCACAAGTGTACGGCTTACCATGTCTGCCTGCAACAGAAATTCCGTTGTGCTGCCTCGCTTCTCAAATGTGCTGTTCAAGACCCCAGGCACTGAATGCGAAGGCCGAGAATTCGACCTTGTGCTGAGTGCGCATGTGAAAGGTGCTGTGCATGGTCTTGTTCACAGAGAAAGACTATGTTCTTTGTTCACAACTACATTTATCTTTCTGAGGAATTCACTCCCTTTTTCCCATTTCCACAGCCCCGTCTGCGACTGTCTCACAACCTAGCCTGGAATCACACTCCCAGAGGCTAGCGCGGATTAGGCGTAGGAAGAAGAGGACACGGGAGGACATGTTCTCTGAGCTTATGGCCTCTTCCCAAGCCCAGGCAGCACAGCAGACCCAGTGGCGGGAGAACCCGAATGCACCAAGCCAACATGGATCGGGAGGAGAGGTGGCGGCAGGAAGACCAGCAGGCGACTCAAACGCTGCTTGGACTACTGAGGGAGCAAACGGACACGCTCCGGCGCCTTGTGGATGTTCTGCAGGAACGGAGGCAGGAGGACAGAGCCCCGCTGCAGTCCATCTCTAACCGCCCTCCCCCGCCACCAAGTCCCATACCCACCTCACCCAAAGTGCAAAGAAGGAGAGGCGGCAGAGTCCCTGCTAAGTCTCACTCCACCCCTGCAGAGAGCTCTAGTAGCAGAAGGCTCTCATTTCCCAAAATTTGAAAAGTTCTTTCCTTCCCGCCTGACACAAGCCCACGTCCAAGTTTCACCTCCCAATGCCATGTGTAGTTGATAATAAAAAATTCGTTTCTGTTAACTACTGTTTCAATCATGTTCTTTTGGAGGAGGAGGGGAAAGGGGGTTGGTAATTGGACAGGACAGTCTCCTTTGGCAGGGTACATAGTCGGGGGCAGGCACAGCAGCAGGGCACATACACAGTGCAGTGATGCAGTGACTAGTTGCCCCGGTTAGTCTGGGAGGTTGTTTTGATGTAATGTTGGGGGGGGGGTGTGGGTTGCTCTGTGACTTTGTGGCGGGGGAGGGCAGTTACAGATCTTAAGCGCCGGTCCTTAGGCAGGATCACAGAGACACACAGCATGGGATCTGTAACCGTCCTCCCCCTGCCACAAAGTCAAATAGACCCCCCATACACACAGTCCCGATCAGGAGGGTTGACAGGCTCCGTTGAAACAAGCATCCCACCGCAGCGGAGCCTGTCAATCCTTGAGTTTAGAAGCTGCATTCGCGTCACAACACTACACCCGCCCCGCACCACAGTCTGCGTCCCAGTTTTAAAAAATTCCCGCGAAAACAGTATTAAAGAAAACGGTGTGCTTTAACAAAGTAGAACTATTTTTATTTCGACACGTGTGTTGGAGGGGGGGTGAAGGGGGTATGTAACTGGATAGGATAGTCAACATTACCTGGGTAAAGAAACGGGGGCAGGTTTAGCTTCTCAGTACACAAACTATAAAGTCACAGGTTACCCTGCTCACTCAGGAACTTTGCTTTCAAAGCCTCCCGGATGCACAGCGCTTCCCGCTGGTCTCTTCTAATCGCCCAGCTGTCTGGCTGTGAGTAATCACCAGCCAGGCTATTTTCCTCAACCTCCCACCCCGCCATAAAGGTCTCCCCCTTGCTCTCACAGAGATTGTGGAGCACACAGCAAGCTGCTATAACAATGGGGATATTGGTTTCGCTGAGATCACAGCGAGTCAGTAAGCTTCTCCATCTCCCCTTGAGACGGCCAAAAGCACACTCCACCACCATTCTGCACTTGCTCAGCCGGTAGTTGAAGAGTTCTTTTTCAGTGTCCAGGGCGCCAGTATAGGGCTTCATGAGCCAGGGCATTAGCGGGTAGGCTGGGTCCCCGAGGATGACTATAGGCATCTCCACATCCCCAACAGTTATTTTGTGGTCCGGGAAGTAAATACCTTGTTGCAGCCGTCTAAACAGACCAGAGCTCCTGAAAACACGAGCGTCATGAACCTTGCCCGGCCATCCCACGTAGATGTTGGTAAAACGTCCCCTGTGGTCCACCAGTGCTTGCAGCACCATGGAAAAGTATCCCTTTCGGTTAATGTACTGGGTGGCCTGGTGGTCCGGTGCCAGGATAGGGATGTGAGTTCCATCTATGGCCCCACCGCAGTTTGGGAATCCCATCGCTGCGAAGCCATCTATGATCGCCTCCACGTTTCCCA
Source organism: Chrysemys picta bellii (assembly GCF_011386835.1). Taxonomy (NCBI): domain Eukaryota; kingdom Metazoa; phylum Chordata; order Testudines; family Emydidae; genus Chrysemys; species Chrysemys picta. The sequence continues at coordinate 48,966,219 of NC_088800.1, forward strand.
GGGTCACTACCTTTGGCAGCAGTACATCAACGATTGCCTTCGCTACTTGCATCACAACAACCCCCACGGTAGATTTGCCCACCCCAAACTGGTTCGCGACTGACCGGTAGCTGTCTGGCGTTGCAAGCTTCCAGAGGGCTATGGCCACTCGCTTCTGTACACTCAGTGCAGCTCGCAACCGGGTGTCACTGCGCTTCAGGGCAGGGGACAGCAACTCACAAAGTTCCAGGAAAGTTCCCTTCCGCATGCGAAAGTTTCGCAGCCACTGGGATTCATCCCAGACCTGCAGCACTATGTGGTCCCACCACTCAGTGCTTGTTTCCCGTGCCCAGAATCGCCGTTCCACGGCATCAACATGACCCATTGCCACTGTGATGTCCTCGGCGCTGGGTCGCCTGCTTTCTGACAGGTCTGTGCTACTCTCAGACTTCAGGACATCACCGCGGTGCCGTAGCCTCCTCGCCTGACTTTTCTGCATCTGCCTCAGGGAAACCTTTATGATAAGCTGCGAGACGTTGAGAGCGGCCACAACTGCAGCGATGGTCGCAGCGGGCTCCATGCTCGGAGTACAGTGGCGTCCGCGCTGTCAATGACTGGAAAAGTGCGCGAACTGTTTTCCCGCCGGCGCTTTCAGGGAGGGAGGGCGGGAGTGATGGACGGATGACGACAGTTTCCCAAAAGCACCCTCGACTCATTTTGTTACCCAGAAGGCATTGCCGGCTACACCCAGAATTCCAATGGGCAGAGGGGACTGCGGGAACTGTGGGATAGCTGACCACAGTGCACCGCTTCGAATGTCGACGCTATCACCGTTAGTGTGGACGCACAAAGTCGAATTACTGTCCTTAGTGTGGACACACACGTTCGACTTTGCAATATCGATTACAAAAATTCGATGCAAGTAAAATCGAACTACTCTCGTAGTGTAGACAAGGCCTAAGACTGTCCTACATAAATGAGGAACAGTTGAGGTGCCTTTACTATACTTTTGTTCCACTCTTTGTTTCTATGGGGAATTTGCCAATGCAATATCACTGTTTTCCTTTTAAACAAATAAAACTAAATAAATAAATAAATAAATAAGGCAATGGTTGTTGAAAATAGCAATTCCAGTCCTAAAAACCACTGGGAAGCATTGCTTGCTCCATTTTATCCTACTTTTTTGACCGCAAGTTACAGTGGATCAGTATATTTGATTTGGGAGAAATGAAGTAACAGCTGCCCAAATTGAGCTTGAGCACTCCTGAATTTTGAGGGTGTTCAAATCTGGAAGGCAGGTGCTAGATTCCCTTTCTGAATATTAGCTAAATCTGGAAAGGAAAATCTGCTTCCATGGCTCAGAAGTGGAAATCCTCCTATGTGCCTGGTACTATATCTAAAGCTGCCCAGGTCCAGAGCCTCCCCTCCCTTACTTTTCATTTTAAATTCTAGTGGGATCCACGTACTTCCATTGCTAGGCTTCGGATAGAGAGGGGCACTGTCCATTTAGTCCACCCAATTCCTTCTTTGGGGCTGCAAGGTGAGGTCACACCAGTATCCCTAATCCAGTCTGGGGAAGTCTTCTGAAGGGGATATCTGGGGCAAAGCCGCCTACTCCTTGGGCATACTTGTTCCCAACTCACCCCTTTCGACTCACAGCAAGCTGCAGCATGGCTCAGCTACGTCACTCCTTTCCCCTCCCTTTCCTGTTGATAGCTGCCAAGGGAATGCTGGGAAATGTAGTTCTTTCCCTGCTCCACAGCTGGCTCTATAGGCAGGGAGCTAGGCAACAGCTCCCAGGGTCCTGTGGGTTCTCAGCTCCCATGCTGGATCCCTAGCTGACCTGTGGCTCTGCTTCTGCAGGGTTATAAGAGGGGAGGAAGTGAGTGTTTTTTTTTTTTTTTTTTTTTTTTAAAGAGAGCCTGAATGCCGCCCCCTGCAAATGTGCCGCCCAAAGCACCAGCTTGTTTTGCTGGTGCCTACAGCTGGCCCTGGCCCCAGCTCATTACATTTAAAGCATCGCCCAGCTGACTGTGGGCTGGGGCGAGGTGGGTGGTTGGAGAGTGATGTGGTGGGATGAGAGGGTATCTGGGGTTTCCCTGGCTGTGTGGAGGGCTCCTCCTTGCAAGGTGAGGCCTTGGGCTGACTCTGATGGTGGAGTGTCATCTCTGGTTGCCCCGTCTGGTATCTGCACCAACTGCTACTAGGTGTCTTCTTCTCTGCCACGTCCACCCATTTGGTTCTGATCTCCCCTGCCTCAATTACAGTTTTGGGCTTCCCATCTGTGATGTACCTTTCTATTTCCTCAGGAACACTCTCTAAGAACTGCTCCATTTGTATTAGGAGAGACAGATCTTCCAGAGACTTAACATTTGCTCCTGATATCCAGGCATCCCAATTTTTTTTACAATGTGGTAGGCGTGTCAGGAAAATGCCACCTTTGGTTTCCACCTTAGGGCTCTGAACCCCTGACGGGCATACTCGGGGGTTAGCCCAATCCTAATTCTGGCCTTTTGTTTAAAAAGTTTGTACTCGTTCATGTGTTCTTTAGGCATTTCAGCTGCCACCTCTGCAAAGAGTCCATTGAGTTGTGGCCTCAGCTCCACCATATATTTATCTGTAGGAATGTTGTACCCAAGGCAGGCCCTTTCAAAATTTTCTAAGAAGGTCTCTGTATCATCACCTATCTTGTATGTGGGAAATTTCTTGGAATGGGGACCGGTACCTGGAAGAGGGCCGTTATGCCTATCTGGTTGATCCAGCTTAGCCTTTTCCAGCTCTAAGTGCTTCAGCTCCATTTCTGCCTCCAAGTGCTTAGCCTCTCTTTCCACTTCCAACTCCACGCACTTTGTTTCCAAACGCTTTGCCTCTCTCCTCTCCTCTGCTTCCACCTCCCTGTGCTTCACGTCCACTTCCAAGGGCTTCATCTCTGCTTCTGCCTTCAAGCACTTTGCCTCTAGGAAGAAATTTCTTTCTTCCTCAGTTAGAACTCAACCTGAGTTAAGGGTGTCTCTCCATCCTAGCACCTGGATCTTGGTTGGGGGAGGGCTGACCCTTCTCTCCTGAGAAGTCTCCGTTCCCCCAGTCCTTCCCTGCATTTCCGTCATTACAAGCTTTGAAGAAATGTGTGATTTAATTACTCAGGAACAGTTCCTGAATATGTGCAGTGATGATGTAAAACAGCATTTGTGGGACAGAAAGGTGAATGTAGTGGGGGAATTAGCTGAGTTTGAAGACTCTTACAAGCAGTCACAATCTGCAATTAAACATAAACCACTGGCAGGGGTACAGGGTTGGTGGAAAGCAGAATCAGTTTTACCCCTGGGAAAAAGGAGGCTGGACATTCACCTCCCCATTCCCCTGTTACTCGTCCCAAGTCTCCTGTACAAGCAGAAGAGCCCAGAAGGTGCTATCATTGTAAGTCTACTGAGCACCTGAGGAATAAATGTCCTTGGCTGAATGGAAACAGGCAGCAGGTAACACATGAAGCTGCTGTTTCTCAGAGCACAGGGGTACCCCAGGCTACTGCCTCTTTCCACACAGGATTTGTAAAGGTTGCTTCTATACAACCAAGCAGTGAACACATGCATACTGTTAAACTTAATAGCAAAGTGCTCCAAGGTTTAAGGGACACGGGTGCAGAAATTTCTGTGGTCAGAAGGGACCTGATCCAGGAGAAGGATTTGTTACCAGAGAAAATGGCAGAATTAGAATTGGTGGGAGGTTACAAAGTCCTTGCACCTTTAGCTAAGGTACACGTGGAAACTAGTGATTTGCAGGCTGAACTAACTGTTGCAGCAGTGGCACACAATTTTGCATGGTATCTACTGGGGAATAATTTCTTTCATGTGGCAGAATCCATCTCGGGGTTTATTAGCAGCAAGAAGGAATCTTGTGCTGAAAGCCCCAGCAGGGAGGCTGAAGTCACATGTACTGCTGGGGGAATAGGAGAGTGTCTCTTTAATTCCTCTGTTGCAGGGAAGAATACAGCTTTGTGGGCAGGAGTGGTCGAAACCAGTTCCTGTAGCCCCAGGGCTCAAGGCAGGTCGCTGCAGAAAGGGCTGGATACAGCCAGCTCCTGTCCTGTGATCCACTTCAGGGGGAGTGGGACGTTCCACCTTGTAACAGGGAGGCCCTCCCAGCTGCTGACTGACAGAAAGTTGCAGGTCAGCAGGGGACAGGGCCTGCCCTGGGGTGCAGAGAGACTAGGGTTACCATATTTTGAGTGTCCAAAAGGAGGACACTCCATGGGGCCCAGCCCCACCCATGCCCTGCCCCAACTTCCTGCGAACATTTGATTCGTGGGAAGCCTGAAGCAGGTAAGGGGGAGGTGGGGGGAGGAGGCGCGGCCCAGTCTGCCCCCCCCCCCCCCGGCGTCTCCAGCCTGGGTCGGCTCGGGCCTTGGGTTGCCGGCCCCCGGCCAAGCACCCCCGGCCCGCCCAGCACTGCTGGCGTCCAGTGCCGCCGGCCCCGCATGTCCCAATTTTCCCGGACATGTCCGGCTTTTGGGGATTTCCCCCCGGACGGGGATTTGGAGCCCAAAAAGCCGGACATGTCCGGGAAAATCCAGATGTATGGTAACCCTAACAGAGACATCTATCCCAGAGATAGAAGTTGGAGTCCTGATGACCGCTGTGATGGGAAAGTGAAAGTGGGGGATTTCACCTGAGTGAAAGTGGGGGATTTTGCTGGCCAGTGAAGGGTCTGTCATAGCTGGTAGCTGTGAGCCTGCAGCTGGATCAGGGTCACCTTCCTTTTTGCAGGACACAGGAGTATCTGCCTCAGAGGGGAGCCCAAAGAGGGAAGTCCAGATGGAAGTTGAGGCGGGACAGGAGGGTCTGCCCACCTTTTGTAAAAAGGCTTTTCCTCAGGAGGAGGGTGAAGGATCTGCATCTGAAATGCCAGACCTGTCACCTGTGGATCAGATTTTTAGGGAAGACTGGGGGTCAGATCTGCTGGAGGTGAGAGTCCACCCAGCTGACCTGTTGGGAACAGAGAGTGAGGTGACTGAGGGGATCCAAAGCACTCCATTAAAGAATGTTGTTCCTGCTACCCTGGTAAAAGATAGCACTGTCTCTTCAAGGCTGGGGGAAGAAAAACTTTGCATTTGGGAAGCTTCACAAGGAGGGGGGGTCCAACCCAAAGAAATTCCTGAGGGAGGGGCCGAGGGCAGGCATGGTTGCAGTGCACCCTTTCTTTGGGAGAACCTCAAATACATGCCTGAATTGAGAGCCTTCTCCAAAGAGACAGGAGACTGTGTCTAAACCCCTACCATTGGGAAATGCAATAGACACTGAACAAGCTAAATTGTGTGAACAGAGCCTGTCCGCCGTAGATTTGCTGTTAATCTTGTGTCTTTTGCTACTTCATCTAGGGGTCAAGACAAAGGAGTTAATACTAATGGTAAACCCTTTAAAGATGTGTGACATACCCGATTTGTGGAAAAAACTTCTGTACTTTCTAGGGATGGTGACTAAACAGTCCCACAAGCATGTTGCTTTTCAGCTTATACCTGTAAACAGGCTGGAAGCTTGGCACAGGAGCACAAGTATAACAGGCCTACACTGCTGTGTGGAAGGGGAAACTGGGGCACATGGCATCATGGAATTGGTGGCTAAATGCCAAGACACCTACACTTTAACAGAATGCAGATAGCAATATCTAACAATATTCCAACCCAACATGTTTTCAGGCACCCGGCGACCAGGAACCCAGAACTTTGCTAGAACACCTATGAATGACATCATTGGGTTTAAAGGTACTGGGAGGGTGTGTAACCAAAGACAAACTGGAATTTTACATGATTTCAGGTAACTTCAGTTTCAGCTGCTGTGGCAGTTGGGACTGAGTGCCTGACCCTGTTCCCTTAATTGTTCCCTTGATTGCCTTTGATTAGCCTTCCCCAGTGTGACTCACGACTAGGTAGGACTGACATAGGCAAGCAGGCTTTAAAAGCCAGAGGCAGAGCGACCAGGGGAGTGGAGTGGACAGGGGGCTGCAGACAGGGGAGTTTGAGAGGGAGTTTGACAGAGGGAGGCCTACGATGGTTAGGAAGACCCGCAACACCCGTGCCAGCACTGTTTCTGTCTCCTCCACCTGCGCCAGTAGCCAGACAGAGTGCCTGAGCATGGATGCTTCTACCCAGATCCTGGTGTGGTTTTGTAGGGACTGACTTTCAATTCCCACTTATTGATACCCAGGCTGGGGGGACCATCCAATGTGAAAGGTTCCTGCTGGTGGAATCTCTCAGGCAGCAAGTGGGAGAGCTACAGGAGGAGGTGGCTAGGTTGAGGAGCATCCGAATCCACGAGCAATTCCTGGACAGTCTCCATGTGGAGACAGCTGAGGTAGCTGTCTCAGTACACAGGCCTGCTGATACACCACTGGTGGAGGAGGAGATGGCTCAGGGTGGACACTGGCAGCTGGCTACTTCTGGCAGCAGGCAGTGCTCCACCCCTGCTCCAAACCCTCCTGCTGTGGTAATAGGTAACCGTTATGCTCTTCTTGATACAGGAGAGAAGGAATCACCCCCTACAGCAGAGGAGAAGCCTCATACCCCTAAGGCTGGGAGGTCTGCTGCCACCATAGACTCATAGACTTTAAGGTCAGAAGGGACCATTATGATCATCTGGTCTGACCCCCTGCATGCTGCAGGCCATAAAACCGTCCCTACCCCTTCCCTGGACTGTGCTGTTGAAGTCCCCAATCCTGTTTTTAGTGACCCTCCTGCTAGAGATCCCTGCCCCATGCTGCGGAGGAAGGCGAAAAACCTCCAGAGGCTCAGCCAATCTGCCCTGGAGGAAAATTCCTTCCCAACCCCTGTGAAAGTGAAATGAATTATATTAAAGAAATAGAATGAATTAAAGAATGCTGTATGTACCTTTTAGTAGAAATGAGAAATGCTGCAAGCCAGGGGGGCAGGAAAGCAGACATTAACTGCTTAACTTGCCACTTAAGGGCAATTGGTGAAGCATTAGTCTTAGATTGATAAGAGTTAACAAGGAAGCAGGATATGCATATTGTGCTCCATGCATATTTTACAATTTTGCTCTCTCTGTCCCTTTGTTTAGTTCGCACCCTTTTATCTGTATAAATAAGACTGTTTGAATCTTGCATGGAGGCTCACATTATCTGAATGTATTAGCAGAGCGCTGTGCTAATAAAACAGAGTGGTCTGACAAACTATGAGTCCTGAGTCTAACTTTGACAATTTGGAGGTTCCACCGAGATGGCAACCGTCTTCACTGGGGCTGTGTGATTCCTGACCGTTTTTGTAGGACGACCGTGGTAGCCGGCACCTGGGCATTTGGCCCGAGCGGTCCTCCTCCTGAATGGAAGGGTGCACGACCACAGTGAGGTCTACGCCATTGAACCTGTTGGTTCCCACTCTGTTCTGGTAGGGATCCCGGGATCTGACATCAGGAATCTGGTCAGGTAATTATTTCTGTGTTTTGTCCGGACTGAGGACTGTCCTGTCTCTGTGTCTATCTGTCCTCCTGTGGAGTATTTGAGTCTGGGTGCCATCTCCGTCCGGGGATCGGCCGACCAAGGGGTTCCTGTCCCCGCGGTCTGAGTGAGTGAAATCTGCACAATCGCAGCCGCACCGCACCTTGGGTAAAACCCTTGGTGTGAAAGCAAGGGCGATTGAGTCAGTAGCCTGTGGGCTCCTTTTGTGTGTTGCACCGGGCATCGCTCTGACGAACCCGAATTTCCTTCTTGTGTGATTGGTGTGTGTAAAGTCCTCCTGTATTGGTAACCAGACGTCTAAGTCGGGACAGTTCCCTAAAGGAACGCCGGCTCAGTTTTAGGAAGGGTCCGGACTCCTGTAAATTTCTGGAAAAATGGTCTAGGCTAACTCAGGGAGATCCCAAAACTCAGTGGCCACTGTTAAAACCTTGGAACAAGGACCAAGTGGACATCTTAAAAAAAAAAAAAAACTCGGTCAGCCTAAAACTAAATTGGCTAAAGGAGAGGTTAATTGTTTCATGCAGTGGTGGGAAGAGGCAAATCGTAGGTGGACAAAATCAAAACTCACCTCTCTCAAATATTCAAATAATAAATTAAAAGCTTTATTAAAAGCCTCCTCTCCCACCACCAGACTGAGCGCTCCCCTTCACCCTGTTCTCTGACAAAAAAAAAAAAAAAAAAAAACAACAACCCCGGATCGATCCCAACTCCCTTCATACTCCCCTCTCGTTGTAAAAAGGATAAAATGCCCCTTGTTCTGTTCCCCTTCGTTGTCTGCCTCAGAAACTGATTCTTTAGTGTTCCATTACCAATTCAGCAAGGAGGGTGGGCTCCTCAACTAGCCCCCACCCTTCTGGTCCCTTTCCTTAAGCATTTCTTTCAAAATTGTGTAATGACTACAATATCACTCACAAAAATGGTTCATTGGAAAAAGCGGGATTGGGCCCAGACAAGCAGGCAAGCAACAGATAAAGAAACTAAACACAGGTTGGAAGCCCTAAGGGCATAGTGTCAGGAGTAAGTGCAAGTATGAACCCCTGGAACAATACTTAAAATGGTGAAATCTGAGTTGATAAAGGTGTCATTTTGGGAAATAAACAAGTGATTTAAGGAAAGAGAGTGAAAAGTTAACTCTACAGAGACTGGAGAGAATTAAACAGTTAAACTTTGTGAAAATGTTAAAAAGGATCTTGTTAAAAGAATTCTTGGTTTCTTTGCAGCCATTCTAAAGGAAAAAATGGGCCCCTTTTCCAGAGGAATGTCTGTAAATAATCCAGGTAAAGAGACTATCTAATTAAAATCATTTGACTACGGACAATTGAGTCAAATTTGCTAAAAGAACATAGGGGGGGTTCTATTGGAACTGAACTGCCCCAAATGTATAAAGGTAATGTAATCTATGTACAGCTATGTAAAAACAAAGCAGTGTAAGAGGGATGTTAAGGGAGAGAAAATGTGTATGTATCTGTCTGTCTGTGGGAATATGTGAGGTTTGTAAAACTCCTGTTTTGTAAGTTTAAGATAAATTGGTTTTGTTTTGTTTATAATGCCACTAAAAATCCATTTGACTCTTTAATTCAAAGCTGCAAAACTGACAGACCTTTTTGCCAGACACAGGTAATCAGTGTTGGTTGACTTTGAGATTTGGTATTTAACCCTTAAGGGGTAACTTGATTCTTTACAAAATTTAAATGTTCTCAAATAAAGACCAAGTCATGACTGCAGCAGGACAGTCAAAATCAGAAAAATAGGGAGAGATTCTGGATTCTGTTTTTGTAACAAAATAGCAAATGAAAGCTGTAGGAAAAGAATAAAATCAGTGGCCCTCTGAAGCAACAGCAGGGGTGAGGTGCACAAAACAAAAAGAAGAAATGTTAGAAACACTGAGCCTTAAAATGGCTCTGTGTAATCAGACTGTCACTTTGATAAGGGTAAATAAAACTCTGTAAGAACAAAAGAAACAGTTACACTTATGTAAAAATTAATATGGCTAATGTTTTAAAAGTTAAAGTATAGAAGGAATGTGCAGACATGTGCAGTGTATATTATAGAGGGGGTAAAAGAAATGCAAACGAAACATGCTACTTAATTAAAATCCTATTCGGGCTCCAAAGGAGCCACAATAGACTGTTCTTTTTCAGATCTGTGTGTGTTTTGGAAGCAAGAGTTAAAAGTAATCAAAACTCTGGTAAAAGTTAATTGTGTTCCTTTTAAGACAGAGTCTCTGAGCTCTGCTAATGGTTTTGAATCCAAAAGCCAAGCCTGTGTGGATGCAAATTATCTAACTGATAAAGGAAGTGAGAGAACTGCCAGCACAAAGAAGTGGCAGATAAAGAACATACCTGGTCAGCAAACAAATTGTCTAAATAAAAGGCACGGTATAACAAGATACCTTTAATTAAAATAAATTTAATGTTAATAAGTACCCCTGTAACAATGTATAGTGTGTATGATTTTTTGGGGAAAAAATAAATCCTTTATGGTAATGATGCTTTTCAGCTGTTACCTGTGAACAAACTTAAAGCTTAATACAGCAGGAAAGACATTGTAACCTTGGTCTGCTGTAAAGGGAAAACTGAGGTACACCACCTCATGGATTTAATGACTGAACAGTGGGATAATTTCCCCATAACTCTTAAAAGATAGAAGCCATTAAAACCTGGCCTGCCTATAGAACAAAAACACAGGAAAATATGGAGGTAATTCCTCTTGTTTTGCCTGCAATCAGCAAGGGTATTTGTAAAAGAAAGGAATATTTTAAGCAATAATGAATGCCACCCCAAAAGGGGTAGAAAAAATGTTATTTTTGTCTTTCAGAAAAAGCTAATATCAGCTACAGGACAACCTAATAAGAAACAAATAAAAGTGGGTATGCTTATCCATCCATGCCTGTTGCTCCAAAGCCCTGTAGTAAAGACATCTCACTAGGATCCTGTATGTGGGATAAAATGAATAATGAGACCAAAGTACTGTATAATGGGCTATGTGTATGTGTTAATTCTTGGGGGGGAAAGTGTTTTAAAAGAATGGAAGTGTTAGCAACCTTCCAATAGACAAATGTAAATGTAATGTAAGTACTGTGTTTACAAAAGATAAAAAGGTAATATAGTTCCTAAAACAAACAAAAGGGCAATGTGGGAAACCGAACCATTCATATTATACATGCAAATGGCAACATGTTAAGAATTGCCACTGCAGAAAGACATAACAGCTTACCATTGGTATAGTGTATTTTCTGAATGGTCTCCCACAACTACTGGCGTACTAATGTTACTAACCCTAATTGGTTTTGATTTTAAATTGTATGTGTTTAATTGTAACGTTTAAAATGTGCTGTTGGATAAAACAAATGTATGCAAAGCTAGAGCCACAGGCCCAAATCACCTCCCAGTATTTTCTATTACGTGGACTAAATAAGAAGTGACACTGGCGATTAATAATCTTGGTGTCAAAAGGGGAATATGTAGGAGCAGGATCTTATAATGTCCCATAGGAATTAATGTATGATTTGATTTCATCCCTGTCAGCCACCCTTTTTGAATAGCAGAAAGGAATGACAGACCAGAACAATCCTTATGACTGATTATGGTCACCCTTTTGTTTTAGAATAAGTTATAATGTCTACTATGGTTTCCTATATGTATTACAAAGTAGGCCTCTAGTTAAATATACATATTGTGTCTATGTTAAGTAGATTAGAGGAACATTGAAGGCCTGGGTCTCAATGTAAATTGTCTTGGTTATTGACTGTAAAACTTAGCAAGGTTTAATTTGCAATGCCTTTTTTGCTCCATATAAAATACTACTGTTTGTATTCTCAATCTGTGTGAATAAGGAATGTATGCATCAGGAAAAGATAAGGTGTGAAGGCCATTGTTATAGCCAGAGTCAAGGAAGAAGAAGTAAAGAGACTTAAAGGACATCAAAAAAAATCATCAGGTACTGCTTACTATCCAGATGGCTGTTAAACTGTCTGGCATCACAGCGTGCATACATGCTTCGCAGTGTAACAAGGCACCCCCCAGCAAACCAATCACCTCAGGACCACGCAGAGTCAATTTTGACTCCAGAAAAAGACGTAGAGGAACAGCCTGCAATACCTTACCATCTACGCTCTCGTAAGGGTTGCCAGAAGCAGACGAGGACCTAAAGCAAGGCCCAAAAAGAAGCAGTAGTGAGCCTAGCGCCTGCTGCCTGGTGGCTGTAAAACCGTGACTGCGGTTCCCTCAGTTGAGGTTGTCAGAACCGGAAGGGCCTTGCCTGCAACATGTGCCTCTGGTGGCGCCTGTTCCTCAGCTGCTGGTGTCTTAAGGTCTGGGGAGTCCACAATGACAATTCTTTTATCCAGCAGCAAGTGTGGATAGCTCAGACTCGTAATATTTCTAATTGCTGGGTCTGCAGCCACATCCCAGCCCACTCTCAAGCTGGTGTTCCTGTCCTGGCAATCCCACTCAATTCCCCAGACCTCACTGGAGGACCTCGTCCATTTAACAGAACATGGAACAATAATGACACTTGGGAAGCAGTGGGAATAAATGTATCTAAATGGATAAGTGGTGGAGGGAAAAGGTCATTGGTGTTGGGTGTGTAATGGGACAGGGCTGGATCTGGGAAAAAGTCATTGCCTTCAGCATATTGTGGTCAATGGTGTATGGGATTATTCAAACAAAACTAAAGAGTGGTGGGCCGGGTATGGGGATATGAATTTTTTTCTCAACCTGGGATCAAACAGAAAAATCAAGCTCATGTTCCCCCTACAGTAATCTTAGTGAAAACAATACAATCTTTCAATGCCATGCAAATAACACCACTCCTCGTAAGGAGAATTACCCTGTGCCCTTCGGAGGATATTACTCCTCCTTTGTAGGCACCTATGTGACAAATGAGTGCAACCGACCCTTCCCAGCCTTAATAGGCTATTATTGGGTTTGTGGGACCAAAGCTTATACTGTGTTACCAGCTAACTGGTCAGGTATCTGTTATCCCGCCCGACTCTTCCCACAATTCCGAGTGCTAGGGTCTTTCCCACGAGAACGCCTTCGTAATTTCAGGCGAAGAAGAAGGGACTTATCAGATGCCCAATGGTATGTAAATAACATAAGCCCACTGAGCTGGGAAGAGGCCATTGGCGGTTCCCTTATCCCACTTGGGGGAGTAATACACCATGCAAAAAGGCTCCTAAGGTTACAAGCAGTAGTTGAAATAATGGCAAATGAAACCGGAGAGAGTTTAAAGACCCTGGCCAAAGAAACAGGGGTCATCCGACAGATGGCCCTCCAAAACCGTCAGGCATTGGACATAGTGCTGGCGGCCAAAGGAGGGACCTGTGCTCTCATTGGAAAAGAATGTTGTGTGTTCATACCTGACGACACCAATGAGGTAATAGATCGTGCTAGTCACTTAGAACAAATTGCATATCTTCCCCATGAAGAGCCAAGTTCTTTATGGAAGTGGCTAAGTAACCTATTCAATTTCTCTGGCACAGGAAACTGGTTGTTTCAGGGAGCCCTGACTATCCTGTTTGGAATCCCAATGATTTTTGTATGTTTTCAGTTAATCTCCTGTTGTATCCAGAATTGTGTAAGGTATGCCACCCAGGTGACTACCCCAAAACAGAGTGCTAATATGATGATGTTAAATATCACTGATGAATGAAGAGATAAAGAACTATTAATATGTGGAACCCAGTAATTGTTGGTCTTTGCGTAAGCTTGACCAAAAGGAGGGATTGTGAAAGTGAAATGAATTATATTAAAGAAATAGAATGAATTAAAGAATGCTGTATGTACCTTTTAGTAGAAATGAGAAATGCTGCAAGCCAGGGGGGCAGGAAAGCAGACATTAACTGCTTAACTTGCCACTTAAGGGCAATTGGTGAAGCATTAGTCTTAGATTGATAAGAGTTAACAAGGAAGCAGGATATGCATATTGTGCTCCATGCATATTTTACAATTTTGCTCTCTCTGTCCCTTTGTTTAGTTCGCACCCTTTTATCTGTATAAATAAGACTGTTTGAATCTTGCATGGAGGCTCACATTATCTGAATGTATTAGCAGAGCGCTGTGCTAATAAAACAGAGTGGTCTGACAAACTATGAGTCCTGAGTCTAACTTTGACACCCCAAATATGGCGATCAGTAAGACCCCGACCATATAGGTAAGAGTCTCCAGCCCGACCCCTGTTAGCCATTATACTATTTACCTACCATTGCTTGGCTTTCCTTGACTACTATGTTTTACCATTAAACCATTCCCTCCATAAACTTATCTAACTTAATCTTAAAACCAGACAGGTCCGTCGCCCCCACCGTTTCCCTCGGTAGGCCGTTCCAATATTTCACCCCTCTGACGGTCAGAAACCTTCGTCTAATTTCAAGTCTGAACTTCTCCACGGCCAGTTTATATCCATTCGTTCTTGTATCCACGTTAGTACTAAGCTGGAATAATTCTTCTCCCTCCCTTGTATTAATCCCTCTAATATATTTAAAGATAGCAATCATATCCCCTCTCAGCCTTCGCTTTGTCAGACTAAACAACCCAAGCTCCTCTAATCTCCTTTCATACGACAGGTTTTCCATTCCTCTGATCATCCTAGTGGCCCTTCTCTGCACCCGTTCCAGTTTGAGTTCATCTTTTCTAAACATGGGAGACCAGAACTGCACACAGTACTCCAAATGAGGTCTCACCAGCGCCTTGTACAACGGAAGCAGGACCTCCTTATCGCCTAATGCATCCCATGACAGCATTGGCTTTTTTCACCGCCACGTCACATTGTCGACTCATAGTCATCCTGCGGTCTACAAGGACCCCTAAGTCCTTCTCCTCTTCCGTTACTTCTAACCAATGCGTCCCCATCTTGTAATTAAAATTGTTATTAGTCATCCCCAAGTGCATCACCTTACACTTTTCACTATTAAATTTCATCCTATTTCTGATACTCCAATTCACAAGCTCATTCAAGTCTCCCTGCAGGATATCCCTAACCTCCTCCGAATTTACAACGCCTCCCACCTTCGTATCATCCGCAAACTTTATCAGCCTACTCCTGCAATCGGTTCCGAGGTCAGTTATAAATAGATTAAATAAAATGGGTCCCAAAACCGAACCTTGAGGCACTCCACTAGTAACCTCCCTCCAACCTGACAGTTCACCCTTTAATACGACCCGCTGCATTCTCCCCATTAACCAATTCCTTATCCACCTCTGGATTTTCATATCGATCCCCATGTTTTTCAGTTTAACTAATAATTCCTCATGGGGTACAGTATCAAACGCTTTACTGAAATCCAGGTATATTAGGTCCACCGCATTTCCCTTATCTAATAAATCTGTTACTTTCTCAAAGAAGGAGATCAGATTCGTTTGGCACGATCTGCCCTTCGTAAAACCATGTTGTAATTTATCGCAATTGCCACTAACCTCCAGGTCCTCAACTAGTTTCTCTTTCAGAATTTTCTCTAACACCTTGCACACTACAGATGTTAAACTAACAGGCCTGTAGTTACCCGGATCACTTTTTTTCCCTTTCTTGAAAATAGGAACCACATTAGCTATTCTCCAGTCTAACGGGACCACCCCCGAGTTTACAGATTCATTAAATATTATCGCTAATGGGCCTGCTATTTCCCGTGCCAATTCCTTCAATATTCTCGGATGAAGATTGTCCGGTCCTCCTGACTTAGCCCCATTAAGGTGTTCAAGTTTTGTTTCTACCTCGGATACGGTAATCCCCCATCCTGAATGCCCCTCTGTAGTGGTGCTAGTATCCCTAATACCTTCATTGGCCTCATTAAACACCGATGCAAAATATTCATTAAGATATTGCGCCATGCCTAGATTGTCTTTAATCTCCTCTCCGTCAATAGTCTTCAGCGGTCCCACTTCTTCTTTCTTTGCTTTCTTCCTATTTATGTGGCTGTAAAACCTCTTACTATTGCTTTTAATTCCCCTCGCTAGGTCCAACTCTACACGGCCTTTGGCCTTTCTCACTCTATCTCTACATTCTCTGACTTCACTTAGGTACATTTCCTTACTGATCCCTCCCCTCTTCCACTCTTTGTACGCTTTCTGTTTTTTCCTAATAGCCCCTTTGAGTCGGTCGCTCATCCAGCTCGGTCTAAATCTCTTGCTTAGTAATCTTTTTCCCTTTTTTGGAATACAGGCCTCCGACAGCTCATGCATCTTTAACTTAAAGTAATCCCAGGCTTCTTCTGCCTTTAAATCCATTAATACGTTTGCCCAATCCACTTCCCTTACCAGTCCCCTTAATTTGTTAAAATTGGCCTTTTTAAAATTATAAACCCTAGTCTTTGATTTAATTCTGTTACTCCTTCCATGTATTTTAAACCAAATTAGCTCATGATCACTGGAGCCCAAATTGTCCCCTACTACCACTTCCTCAACGAGGTCCTCACTACTTACTAGAATCAAATCTAAAATGGCCTCCCCCCTTGTCGGTTCAGTTACCACTTGATGGAGGAATTGATCAGCAAGCACTTCTAGGAACATCTGAGCCCTATTATTGCTACTAGCGTCTGTTCCCCAATCTATATCCGGGAAGTTAAAGTCCCCCATAATTACACAGTTTCTATTAGTAATTACTTCTCTAAACACATTAAATAGTTCCTTATCCATATCCTGGGTCGATCCCGGCGGTCTATAGCACACTCCAAGCACTATCCCCGGAGAGGCTCTAGTAGTCCTATTACCCAGCGTGAGTATTGCCCAGACGGACTCTGTGTTATCTAATCCATCAACTATTATTTCTTTACAGTTTATTTCACTATTGACATACAATGCCACCCCCCCACCTTTACCTTTGTTCCGGTCTTTCCTAAACAGCGCATACCCCTCCATACCTGTGTTTCAGTCGTGACTGCCATTCCACCACGTTTCCGTTATTCCTACGATATCTGGTTTCAGCTCTTGGACCAAGAGCTCCAATTCCTCCATTTTATTACCTAGGCTTCTGGCATTGGTGTATAAACACCCTAATGTATGTCGTTTAGCCTGTCTCCCATTAGTAGCACTATATGTTGCGGGCCTCCTTGTGTCCATCCCCCCTGTCCTTCCTATGTCCAATCTCATCTCCCCGGCTATGTCTCCTCTTATTTCACTCACTTTTTCCATACTGGAATCTGGCGTGGAGATTAACTGTGCATCTCCCAACCGTCTCCCCAAACTTCCTAGTTTAAAGCTCTTTTGATTAGATGAGCCAGCCTCCCTCCCAGAAGTCTATTTCCTTCCCTACTCAGGTGAAGCCCATCCCGCGAGAACAGGTGTCTGTCCCCGAAAGCCTCCCAGTGGCCATACATCCCAAAGCCCACCACTGCAAATAGGAAACGTAGGGTAGTGGTGGTCTGAGTCCCTCTTCTGAGGGGGATGGAGGCACCCATCTGTCACCCTGACAATTCATCTCGAGAGGTATGCTGCCTGCTGGGGACCCGTATCTGAGACGTTACAGAGACATTGTCAAGGATTATCCAGCCCGCTGACTACTACCCCATGCTACTCATCCTTGTGGGCACAAATGATACTGTGAGGTGTGACACTGAGCGGATCAAGAGGGACTACAGGGCTCTGGGAGTACGGGTGAAGGAGTTTGGAGCGCAGGTGGTATTCTCTTCCATCCTTCCTGTCAATGGTAGGGGCCCGGGCAGAGACAGGTGCATCGTGGAGGTGAATGCCTGGCTGCAAAGATGGTGTCACCAGGAGGGCTTTGGCTTCCTCGACCACGGGATGCTATTACAGGAAGGACTGCTAGGCAGAGATGGCGTTCACCTTTCGAGGAGGGGAAAGACCCTATTTGGACACACTAGCTAATCTAGTGAGGAGGGCTTTAAAGTAGGTTTGATGGGGACAGGTGAGCAAAGTCCACAGGTAAGTGGAGAACATGGAGACCTGGGAGATGGGTTGGAAATAGGAGGGAGAGTGGGCTATAATGACAGAGAGAAAGGAGGGTCAGGGCAAAACTGGGAGGCAAGACCAAATCAGGATCTTAAATGCCTATATACAAATGCAAGAAGTATGGGTAATAAGCAGGAAGAACTGGAAGTGCTAATAAATAAGTACAACATTGTTGACATCACCAAAACTTGGTGGGATAATTCACATGATTGGAATGTTGGTGTGGATGGGTACAGCTTGCTCAGGAAGGACAGATGGGGGGGGGGAAGGGGAGGAGGTGTTGCCTTGTTTGTTTAATTGATTTAAAAAAAAAGTCCACTTGGACTGAGGTGGAGATGGACATAGCAGACGGAAGTGTTGGGAGTCTCTGGGTTAGGCTAAAAGGGGTAAAAAAGCAAGGGTGATGTCATGCTAGGGGTCTACTACAGGCCACCTAACGAGGTGGATGAGGCTTTTTTTAAACAACTAACACAATCATCCAAAGCCCAAGATCTGGTGGTGATGGGGGACTTCAACTATCCAGATATATGTTGGGAAAATAACACAGCGGGGCACAGACTATCCAATAAGTTCTTGGACTGCATTGCAGACAACTTTTTATTTCAGAAGGTTGAAAAAGCTACTAGGGGGGAAGCTGTTCTAGATTTGATTAACAAATAGGGAGGAACTCGTTGAGAATTTGAAAGTGGAAGGTAGCTTGGGTGAAAGTGATCATGAACTCAGAGTTCACAATTCTAAGGAAGGGTAGAAGGGAGTACAGCAAAATAGAGACAATGGATTTCAGGAAGGCGGATTTTGGTAAGTGAGAGAACTGATAGGTAAGGTCCCATGGGAATCAAGACTGAGGGGGAAAACGACTGAGGAGAGTTGGCGGTTTTTCAAAGGGACGCTATTAAGGGCCCAAAAGCAAGCTATTCCACTGGGTAGGAAAGATAGAAAATGTGGCAAAAGACCACCTTGGCTTAACCACGAGATCTTGCATGATCTAAAAAATAAAAAGGAGTCCTATAAAAAGGCAAAAGCACAAAATGAGCTCAAACTAGCTACGGGAATAAAGGGAAACAAGACTTTTTATCAATATGTTAGAAGCAAGAGGAAGACCAAAGACAGGGTAGGCCCACTGCTCAGTGAGGAGGGAGAAACAGTAACAGGAAACTTGGAAATGGCAGAGATGCTTAATGACTTCTTTGTTTTGGTCTTCACCGAGAAGTCTGAAGGAATGTCTAACATAGTGAATGCTAGTGGGAAGGGGGTAGGTTTAGAAGAGAAACTAAAAAAGAACAAGTTAAAAATCTCTTAGAAAAGTTAGATGCCTGCAAGTCACCAGGGCCTGATGAAATGCATCCTAGAATACTCAAGGAGCTAACAGAGGAGGTATCTGAGCCTCTAGCTATTATCTTTGGAAAATCATGGGAGACAGGAGAGATTCCAAAAGACTGGAAAAGGGCAAACCTAGTGCCCATCTACAAAAAGGGAAATAAAAACAACCCAGGAAACTACATACCTGTAAACTACAGTTAGTTTAACTTCTGTGCCAGGGAAGATAATGGAGCAAGTAATTAAGGAAATAATCTGCAAACACTTGGAAAGTGGTAAGGTGATAGGGAATAGCCAGCATGGATTTGTAAAGAACAAATCATGTCAAACTAATCTGATAGCTTTCTTTGATAGGATAACAAGCCTTGTGGATAAGGGAGAAGTGGTGGATGTGGTATACCTAGACTTTAGTAAGGCATTTGATACGATCTCACATGATTTTCTTATCGATAAACTAGGCAAATACAACTTAGATGGGGCTACTATAAGATGGGTGCATAACTGGCTGTATAACTGTACTCAGAGTAGTTATTAATGGTTCCCAATCCTGCTGGAAAGGGATAACGAGTGGGGTTCTGCAGGGGTCTGTTTTGGGACCAGCTCTGGTCAATATTTTCATCAACGACTTAGATATTGGCATAGAAAGTACGCTTATTAAGTTTGCAGATGAAAGCAAACTGGGAGGGATTGCAACTGCTTTGGAGGATAGGATCAAAATTCAAAATGATCTGGACAAATTGGAGAAATGGTCTGAGGTAAACAGGATGAAGTTTAATAAAGACAAATGCAAAGTGCTCCACTTAGGAAGGAACAATCAGTTTCACACATACAGAATGGGAAGAGACTGCCATACTCCTTCCTAGACCGAAAGGGATCTAGGGGTTATAGTGGACCACAAGCTAAATATGAGTCAACAGTGTGATGCTGTTGCAAAAAAAGCAAATGTGATTCTGGGATGCATTAACAGGTGTGTTGTGAGCAAGACACGAGAAGTCATTCTTCTGCTCTACTTTGTGCTGGTTAGGCCTCAGCTGGAGTATTGTGTCCAGTTCTGGGCACCGCATTTCAAGAAAGATGTGGAGAAATTGGAGAGGGTCCAGAGAAGAGCAACAAGAATGATTAAAGGTCTAGATAATATGACCTATGAAGGAAGGCTGAAAGAATTGGGTTTCTTTCGTTTGGAAAAGAGAAGACTGAGAGGGGACGTGATAGCAGTTTTCAGGTATCTAAAAGGGTGTCATAAGGAGGTAGGAGAAAACTCGTTCATCTTAGCCTCTAAGGATAGAACAAGAAGCAATGGACTTAAACTGCAGCAAGGGAGGTTTAGGTTGGACATTAGGAAAAAGTTCCTAACTGTCAGGGTGGTTAAACATTGGAATAAACTGCCTAGGGAGGTTGTGGAATCTCCATCTCTGGAGATATTTAAGAGTAGGTTAGATAAATGTCTATCCGGGATGGTCTAGACAGTATTTGGTCCTGCCATGAGGGCAGGGGACTGGACTCAATGACCTCTCAAGGTCCCTTCCAGTCCTAGAGTCTATGAATCTAGGTGGCATCTCTGGGGAAATTCAGAGCATATAGCCTCCTCCCATAAGCCAGTGCAACAGCAAAGGTAGAGGTGGGATGTGTATGACAAAACCTCTGACTTTGGATTAAACAAAATCACTACAAGCCATGTGTTTTCTCATAGAATTGACAAGACCCCAACCAGAACAAAAAAATGTTAAACAGAAGACCCTCAATCTCAAAGTTATCCCTAATTTAATTCAATTAAAAACAATATATTTTGACCAGTGATTAATTTGGTCCAGAAATCCTGTAGTCCTTACTTTGTAGAATAATAGGGCAATATTTTAAGAGCTCTAGAAAATGACCGAGTCTCATGTTGACATTTTCTGTTTGCCAAAGAAGTGGCAGTACCAACATGAATTTGTGTTTCCAAGACCTGGGGACAGAAGGATATAACGGTGTAGGCAATATTTATCTTCAGAGACTCATAAAGGTGGGAAACGTATTAGGAAGTGCAGTTTCTGTCAGGGGAAGTCTCACTGTGCTAGAGCACCAACATAATAGTAAGGGAGAGAAAAAACAGCGAAGGGATAAGGTAGAGCACATAATAGTGTATATTATAGATAAGTGCATGTAACTGCTTGCACCTTCCAATCCATATTGATTTGAGATTCTTGATGCACACCTAATCTTAGAGTATGCATACTCTTCAATTCCCTTCTCAATGCACATATAATCTCAGGACATGCATATTCTTCAATTCCTGCAGCCTCTACTCTCATTCTTCTCTTCCAATCCACGTAGCTTGAAGAAATTCTGGAGTTTAACTGCTGGTTTGGCATGATAGTGATAACCACAAGTCTCCAAAGTTTTAGCAACTAAATAATACCTTGGGGAAAAAAAGATAACCGACAATATATGTAATGTCTTTGACTTGGATCTGCAACTGTCAGTGTCTACCTGGTTATTATGCAAATGTGCACCTGGTTCCTTTGCTTTGTCATGGACACTAGGGTTAGAGCAAGTTATACAGGGACTTTACACATCATGTGGAGATTGTCATTGTGACTGTATCTGCCATGAACACAGGTAATGCAAGCTCTCCATCACACAGACAGTAATCATAAATTACTCCTGGGGGCATTCTGCACCAAAAAATTCTGAACACAATATTTTAAAATTCTGCAAAATTTGTCAAAATAACACTACATAATCACACCAGTTTCAATTATTTTGGTAATTTATTTCAAAATACCTGTCAGCAAGTACGTCTGTAACAATACAGACACACACAAAAATCCCCCCAGGAATAGAGTTAAAGAAACCCCTATGAAAACCCCATTCCTGTTTCTCTGTAGCCCCCGAGCCCAGCCAGGGGGCCAGATGCCCACAACCCCTTCCTCCCAGAGCCCAGGGATACAGAGGGAGAAACAGCCTGATGCTTGGTACTAGGCTTGCATGGAGTTTCCTGCACACTGCCCTTTCCTTCCTTCAGGGCATGCTGGGAACCAGGGGCGGCTCCAGGCACCAGCGCAGCAAGTGCGTGCCTGGGGCGCCAAGCCGCGGGGGGGCGGCACGCCATGAGGGCAGCAGTCAGGCAGCCTTCGGCGGCTTGCCTGAGGGAGGTCCCGTGGCTTCGGCAGCAATTTGGCGGTGGGTATGCAGAAGGTGCAGGACCAGCGGATCACCCACAGACAGGACCGGCACCAGCTTAACAAGCAGGTGCTTGGGGCAGCCAAGGAAGAGGGGCAGCATGTGCGGCAATTCGGGGGGCAGCAGGTCCCTCACTCCCTCTAGGAGCGAAGGACCTGCTGCCGAACTGCCGCTGCCGATTGCGGCTTTTTTTCTTTTTCACCCCCAATTGCCACCACCAGTCGCAATTGCGGCTTTTTTTTTGCTTGGGGCGGCAGAAATGCTGGAGCTGGCCCTGCCTGCAGAAAGTCCACCGAATCCGCATGACCAGAGGACTGCCTGCAGGCATGCTCCCGCAGGCATGCTTGGGGTGGCAAAAAACATAGAGCCGCCCCTGCAGGGAACAGCAGCTGCCAGGAACCCTCTAGCTCCCTCTCCCTCCCCAGCAGTGTCTTCTCTGTGCAAACTGGGCTCTGCTGGGTCCAGTGGCCGCTAGTGGCTAAATCAATGGAAGAATTCTTCTGTGGACTTGGTAGGTGTCTATACTGGGACGTAGGTTGGCTTACCGTGTCTCTCAGGGGTGTTGTAGTAACCAGGCAAGGTACTAACAAACTTCAACAGGACTTTATTTTTAACATGGAAATCTCTTTACCAAGCTGCTGCTGCACCCTCGGTAGCTCTCACTCAGCCTCCTCAACTCTTCCCCCTCCTCCTTCCTGTTTTCTGTCCTTTCAGACTCCCAACAGCTAGTGCTCCCAGTTTTAATAATTACAAGCAACATCTAAACACCACAGGTGTGAGTGATGTAGCTAGGTTGACTTGTGTTAGGTGTGGAGCAGGCCTAAGAAGGCTCTTGCAGGGCCCTGAGTCAGCATGAGAAGGCACCAGTGGGGAAGGGCTGTGGAGAAGGACAAACTACAGGGGGGAGATGCAGGTTTAAAAAACTAATGTAAGTGGAGGATTCTCTGTAACTTGAAGTCTTTAAACCATGATTTGAGCACGTCAGTAACTCAGCCAGAGGTTAGAGGTCTATTACAAGAGTGGGTGGGTGAGGTTCTGTAGCCTGCAACGTGTAGGAGGTCAGACTAGATGATCATGATGGTTTCTTCTGACCTTAAAGTCTCTGTCTATAAGACAGACCCTCAGGGAGAAGCTGAAACTGGGATGAGGAATGTTCCATTTTGAAGGACTTTGTGTTATATTGGCTTATCAGGACAGAGACCCTGAACTGGGGTTGGAACCTGGAAGGCCAGTGATCTGAGGACTGAATAAATTGGACCCCAGGTGGGGAATGTTTAATTTCATTTGGCTTGTGTGGAGTTTGTTTAAAGAAGCCCTGAAGAAGACGAAACCGAGGCAGGGCACTGCAGAGGCATCCTTGACCAGGACAGGGTGCTCTGGAGGCAGTTAACCCTATTTCAGGACTCTACGCTGTAAAATTATAAAAAAAAATTGGCAGGGAAATTCAGGGGCAAGCAGAGGACCTGAAATTATTTTTAACTCACTTTTTTTTTTTGTAATTGACTAGATTTCAAGTTGGTGTCCCTTTACAAGATCTTGTCTTTTATCATGTCAATTTTTTCCATAGCATTTTACATTTGGGTAAACTAAACATTGTATTCTTTAAGCATTGTTGTTCCTTATTTACTTAAAATTATGTAATTATATTTCCCTGTTTGTCTGGTGCATGGAAATATTATTTGACTTGGTTTGGTTTCTTAACATTTTTGTACACAGCCCACACTATGATGTTCTATGCTGTACAAAAGTGAAATTAAAAAAATCAATGTCTGTTTTGATAGAATGTTCATTACCATGGTATGTGAGAGCTTGAGAAAAGAAGAAAACAGATACAGATTTGGTATAAATATGTATTCAAGACACAAACTTTGAGATATATTAAAAGGTGTAAATATAAGGATTACATCAAAATATTATAAAAGACTAAAATGACTGAAAGCCTGACAATTCAAAGTTAAGGAAATATAGAAAATTGATAAGGGAAGCAAAGGGCCACAAGAGGAAATCTATAGCCAGCAGTGTTAAGGATAATAAGGAGTTTCCTAAGGCTTGGTCTACACTACCCCCCCTAATTCGAACTAAGGTACGCAACTTCAGCTACGTGAATAACGTAGCTGAAGTTCGAAGTACCTTATTTCGAATTAGTTGAAACTTACCTTGGTCCACACTCGGCAGGCAGGCTCCCCCGTCGACTCCGCGGTACTCCTCTCGGCGAGCTGGAGTACCGCAGTCGACGGCGAGCACTTCCGGGTTCGACTTATCGCGTCCAGACTAGACGCGATAAGTCGAACCCAGAAGTTCGATTTCCAGCCGTCGAACTTGCCGGTAAGTGTAGCCAAGGCCTAAGAGTATAAGGAACAAAAAGAATCCTAACAATGGTATTGGTCCATCAGTAGATGGAAATGGTAGAACTATCAATAATAATTCAGAAGAGTTCAAAAAATATTTCTGCTCTGTATTTGGAGGAAAAACAAATGATGATGTCAATCCATGCGTTAACTCTTTCAATTCCACTAGTATCTCAGGAGGATGTTAAACAGCAGCTAGTAAAGTTAAACATAGTTATATTAGCATTTCCAGATATTCTTGGATGCAAGTTTTTAAGAGTTGGCTGAGGAGCTGGCTGCAGTGTTAATGCTGATTTTCAATAAGAATTGGAACACTGGGGAAGTTCCAGAAGATGGGAAGAAAGCTAATGTTGTGCCAATATTTAAAAACAGTGAATGGGATGACCTGGGTAATTATAGGCTTGTCAGTCTGACTTTGATCCCAGGCAAGATAATGGAGAGGCTGTTATGAGACTTCATTAATAAAGAAGTAAAGGAGGGTAATATAATTTAATGCTAATCAACATGGGTGTATGGAAAATAGTTTGAAGGATCTAACTTATCTTTTTTTGATGAGATTACAGGTTCATTAATAAAGATAATAGTGTCAATGTAATATATTTGGACTTCTGTAAGGCAGTTGACTTGGACCCCTTTGGAAAGCTTAGACATAGTCTGTAGACCCCAGGTTGAAAACCACTGAACTAGAGGATCACAGTGGTCCTTTCTGCCTTGGGAATTTAGGAAGGTTGACAGGACTTGAAAATTTACTAGACACCTAATAGCCACAGGCTAATATAAAAAAATGTTAAACATACCCACTAGCGAGATCCAGGGGCTTCTGAGCTGCACTACAGACTGAGCGCATACTCGGAGTGTGCTTGGATTCCTACAAGAATGCTGTCCTTTGAACCAACTCAAGGGGCTCCATCTTCTAGTTAGAGGCTGATATGGAAGAAGTCTGTTATTAAAGATGAAACCTCTCTCTTGCTGCAATAGTACAGAAGGAGGTCTTTCTCTCTTTTCTTTGCTCCTTCACTACTCTGTCCCCCTCAGTCTTCTGGCTGTTGTGAGGGGATGAGGTCTCTGATATTCTACCCTTCCCCCCCAGCTTCCATTTTCTAGATCCTCATACTCCATGAGTAACTTAAACGCCTGCTTCTCCTGCTGCCCACAGCCTTCCCAATACAATAGAACCTCAGAGTTCCAATACCTTGGGAATGGAGGTTGTTCGTAACTCTGAACAAAATATTAGGGTTGTTCTTTCAAAAATTTACAACTGAACATTGACTTTATACAGCTTAGAAATTTTACTATGCAGAAGAAAAATTCTGCTTTTAACCATCTTAATTTAAATGAAAGAAGCACAGAACCAGTTTCCTTACCTGGCAAAATCTTTTTTTTTTCCCTTTTTTTTTTATTTGTTTACATTAACACAGTACTGTACTTGCTTTTGTATTTTCTGCTGCCTGATTTGCATACTTCTGGTTCCAAATGAGGTGTGTGGTTGACTGGTCAGTTCATAACTCTGAGGTTCTACTGTAGGTAGCAGAATTAATTGGACTTGATTCTTGTCAGTTTCTCTACTGCCCATACTTCATCTGGTCACGTTTAGAAACTTATCTGTAACCATAAAAGCTTAAAAAAAATTTAAATTTAAATTAAATGCTGCAGAAATTGATGTCTGGTGTCCTCCCCACTACACTAGGGTTACCATTCGTCCGGATTTACCCGGACATGTCCTCCTTTTTGTTCTAAAAATAGCGTCCGGGGGGAATTTGTAAAGCACTCAAAATGTCCGGGATTTCCCCCCTCCCCCGGCAGAGCAGAGCGAGCGGCTGGGAGGGCTGCAGGAAAGTCCCGGGCTGGACTCCGGAGCAGCTGTAGAGGAGCCGGATCCGCCCTGCATTCTGGGCCAGCAGCTCTCCCCTGCAGCCCGGTCCAGCAGCACTGTGCAGGGCCAGGGACTGGGTTTTGTTGTGCTGGGGGGCGCAGCCACGTGTCCGGCTCGGCTCGCACATAGCCCAACACCCTGTTCTGAGCAGCAGGGTAAGGGGGCCAGGGGGCAGGAGAAGGGGCAGGGAGGTTCTGGAGGGGTCAGTCAAACGGGGGGGGGTGTCGGGAATTCAGGGGGGGGCTTTTGGGGGGGAGTGGAGAAAGTTTTGGGCAGTCAAGGTACAGGTAGGGGGTAGGGTCCTGGGGGGCAGTTGGGGGGGGGTCTTAGGAGGGGGCAGTTAGGGGACAAGGAACAGGGAGTCTTAGGTAGGGGGTGGGGTTCTGGAGGGCAGTTAGGAGCAGGGGTCCCAGGAGGGGGCAGTCAGGGGACAAGGAGCGGGGGGGTGGGGGGCTGGGAGTTCTGAGGGGGAGCTGTCAGGGGGCAGGAGTGGGGAGAGGGATCGGAGCAGTCAGGGGACAGGGAGCAGAGGGGTTTAGATGGGTTGCAAGTTCTGGGGGGGGCTGTCAGGGGGCAGGAGTGCGGAGAGGGATCGGAGCAGTCAGGGGACAGGGAGCAGAGGGGTTTAGATGGGTTGGGAGTTCTGGGGGGGGCTGTCAGGGGGTGGGGTGTGGTTGGATGGGGCGTGGGAGTCCCAGGGGTCTGTCTGGGGGTGGGGGTGTGGATAAGGGTTGGGGCAGTCAGGGGACAAGAGGCAGGGAGGCTTAGATAGGGAGTGGAGTCCTGGGGGGCAGTTAGGGGCAGGGGTCCCAGGAGGGGGAAGTCAGGGGACAAGGAACGGGGGGAGGGTTGGGGGTTCTGGGGGGGGCGGGAAGTAGGAGGGGCAGGGGCGGGGCTAGGGCGGGGCTCCTCCCGTCCTCTTTTTTGCTTGCTGAAATATGGTAACCCTACACTACACACACACAGAGAAATATGGAAAAGAAGGTTTTCTATTCACCATTGGAAAGTAGCAATTGGCAACCATCTTGAACAACTTAGTCAGAAGAGTTTATAAAATTCACTAGCTGTGTCTGCGGAGTTTGTAACTTCTTTGAACCCAAGCAGTTTGCCTGATGTTTACATACTCCACTTTCTGTGCCAGCCCAGTTTGTAACTTTTGAACCAAAACAGTTCAGTTAGAAAAGCTTACAATTTCTGCCAATGTATAGTTTCTAAACTATTCCAGATCTTTAGTAAACCAAGACTGACAAACTATTCAAAACTCCATTGCAAATCTCTCACAAGTATTGACCTTATCCAAAATAGTCCTATATACTGGATCTCATCAAGGGGTCATGAATAAAGCACATGTGAAATTTCTATTCCAGATCATTTATGATACATAGCTTTAGGAAAAAACAGAAGAATATTCGAGATGTGAAATGAATCTAATTGATCAAAATCATATAACACTTTGTTGAAAGTTTGCCCCCCAAAAACAAAACTTTTCAGGGAGTGGCCAACACCTGTAAAAGTTCAACCTGGACTGCTAGGAAAAGCCAGTCAATGCTGTAGCTCTGTAATATATGGAATATTATATACTACTGGGGGAACTATGAACCACTGTGCATGTGCAGAATTTGTCTCCCACAGATATCTTTCCTTCCCTACAGAAAAATGACTTTCTGAGGGGGAAGCAAAGGGAAGATACAAGAGCAGTCACATGACCCTTCCTAGCAGTATGTTTTGAGGGCCCAGAACAGGCCACAGAGAGGCAAATCACTGTGGGGCAGGAAGTGGGATTGGGGAAGACCCAGCCAGTGGCTCCTACCCTGAGTCAGGCTCAGCTGTAAGTCCAGGCTGGGCTGGGGAACACAGGACTTCCTCTTCCCCTGAACGGCATCCAGGGCTGGGTCAGACCCACCCCAGATTTCTCCCCTGGCTGCAGGTAGCTCTGCAAAGTCCCCCAGCTCCTTCTTCCTACCCCCATCACTCCTCTGCTGCAGGGGGAGGGATCCCTGTACATGGAGCTGCTCCTCTGTGCATCCAGACCCCCTCATACCCAGATTCTCCTGCTGAGCCTCACGAACACACTCCAGACCCTCCCGCTGAGCCTCACCCCCCACATTCAAAAACCCCCCACCAAGCCCCACTCCCCCTGCACTTGGACCACCCCCTACTGAGACCCCCACACCGCTGAGCCCCAACCACCTTCACCTGGACTCCCCTGCAAAGTCCCATTACCATTGCACCCAGAACCCCCCCACAAGCCCCTGTGCATCCAGATCCCCCATTGAGCTGCCCGCACCCAGATTATCTCACACAAAACCCTCTCAACCCACACCTGGATCCCCCCACACTAAGCCCCTCCACACTTGGATCCTGCCTTGCTGAACCTGCCTGCCCACACCTGGTGCATCTGGCACAGATGGGCAAGTCCCTGGGGTGTTTCTGGGGCAGGCCCGGTCCTTGTACTGTGTCAGGGTTGGGTGCAGCCTCACCACTGAGTCCATGTCCTAGGGGGAGCTGCATAGTGATCTCCCATCTCTGTGCTGCCAGTGGCCTGTGCTTCGCAATGCTGTGCTGGAGCCTCCGCATTTATTTGACAAATAAAATTTGCAGAATTTTTCAGAATTTTAAAATATTGTGTGCAGAATTTTTAATTATTTGACGTAGAATCCCCTCAGGAGTAATTACAATGAACTTTTCATTTCCATTTCTTTGGGAACAAGAAAAGCTCACCCATCACATTATGATTAATATTCCTAGAAAGCAAAAGCACTGTAGTATACTGTATATGTAATATGTTCTAAAAAAATTATGTATGTTTTGAAGAAATAAATGTTTCTATATATCAATAGCTGAATTGTCTCAGCTGGAGATGCTGCTCCTTCCCAGCAGGCGTCCTGGTTGATAATGTAAATAAGGACTGAAAGAACTAGATTTGCCATTAGAAAGAACTGGAAAGTTTCAAAGTTATTATAAGGGAATTTCTAAAATTAAAAAAGAAAAATGTGCATAAGAGTTGCTTATACTCTATGATTATGTTGCAATATTACTATATGAACCATGCTGTATAAATTATTGGTGGAAACCTTACCAAAAAAAGGAGAGTGGGTCTTAAATAGAGTTTGTTTGACTTCACACCAGTCTATATTTACACCTCTCTATATATCTTTACAGCTATTCTGTTTCTTGTACATTAAACCCCAAATTTTTGTTTACTTCTAGGGGGGGAGGAGGAAAGGAGATCTTCCATATTCTTGTTCAAGCCATGAAGATTTCTCCAAATCCCCTTTTTTAAACTACCCATACTCAAAGCCCTGTATCATGACCATTTTCTTCCTGGCCAAATTCTGTCTGGGAAGCCTATACACACCCTTCCTTAATTGGATAAAGAAGTCATGGTTCAGCAATGTGAAACACTATGTACTCTCAAAGAATGAGAATGATTTCCCAGCACTCTGGGGACTTGCTACCCAGGGAAGTGAAAAATCATGGACTATGAACACTCCTGCAAGTCAGTGCAGGTCAGTTACATTACCAGTAGGCCCAAACCCACATTTAAAAAAAACATAATATTTATCAGACTAAATGATTAGTGTATTTATTTGGCAATCTGACACAGATGATCAGCCAAATGCTCCTGAAATCTACAGAAACCTTTTGGCTACTGGATCCACACATAGCTATTGGAAAACTTTTGTTTAGTGTTAAATTAGCTATTTCATAGAATCATAGAAGATTAGGGTTGGAAGAGACCTCAGGAGGTCATCCAGTCCAACCTCAACTAAATAATCCCAGCCAGGGCTTTGTCAAGCCAGGCCATAAAAATTTCTAAGGGTGGAGGTTCCAACACCTCCCTAGGTAACGCATTCCATCCTAAATGCAGGACTCATCAGATTTCTTTTAGCTCAATTCTCCAATTTGCCTTGATCACTCTGGACCCTATCCCTACCCTCCAGCATATCTAACCCTTCCCCCACCTTAGTGTCATCTGCAAACTTGCTGAGGGTGCAATCCATCCCATCATCCAGATCATTAATGAAGATGGAGCGGCGAACAGCAGAGACTAACAGAAGGAGTTTGCCTGGGAGCTGTCTGAGAGGAGGTACGCTAAGTACGGGGGAGTTGCGTTGTATGTAAGAGAGGAGTATGACTGCTCAGAGCTCCGGTATGAAACTGCAGAAAAACCTGAGAGTCTCTGGATAAAGTTGAGAAGTGTGAGCAACAAGGGTGATGTCGTGGTTGGAGTCTGCTATAGACCACCAGACCAGGGGGATGAGGTGGACGAGGCTTTCTTCTGGCAACTAGCAGAAGTTGCTAGATCGCAGGCCCTGGTTCTCATAGGAGACTTTAATCACCCTGATATCTGCTGGGAGAGCAATACAGCGGTGCACAGACAATCCAGGAAGTTTTTGGAAAGTGTAGGGGACAATTTCCTGGTGCAAGTGCTGGAGGAACCAACTAGGGGCAAAGCTTTTCTTGACCTGCTACTCACAAACAGGGAAGAACTAGTAGGGGAAGCAAAAGTGGATGGGAACCTGGGAGGCAGTGACCATGAGATGGTCGAGTTCAGGATCCTGACACAAGGAAGAAAGGAGAGCAGCAGAATACGGACCCTGGACTTCAGAAAAGCAGACTTTGACTCCCTCAGGGAACAGATGGGCAGGATCCCCTGGGAGAATAACATGAAGGGCAAAGGGGTCCAGGAGAGCTGGCTGTATTTTAAAGAATCCTTATTGAGGTTGCAGGAACAAACCATCCCGATGTGTAGAAAGAATAGTAAATATGGCAGGCGACCAGCTTGGCTAAACAGTGAAATCCTTGCTGATCTTAAACGCAAAAAAGAAGCTTACAAGAAGTGGAAGATTGGACAAATGACCAGGGAGGAGTATAAAAATATTGCTCAGGCGTGCAGGAGTGAAATCAGGAAGGCCAAATCACACTTGGAGTTGCAGTTAGCAAGAGATGTTAAGAGTAACAAGAAGGGTTTCTTCAGGTATGTTAGCAACAAGAAGAAAATCAAGGAAAGTGTGGGCCCCTTACTGAATGAGGGAGGCAACCTAGTGACTGAGGATGTGGAAAAAGCTAATGTACTCAATGATTTTTTTGCCTCTGTTTTCACGCACAAGGTCAGCTCCCAGATTGCTGCACTGGGCAGTACAGCATGGGGAGAAGGTGACCAACCCTCTGTGGAGAAAGAAGTGGTTCGGGACTATTTAGAAAAACTGGACGTGCACAAGTCCATGGGGCCGGATGCGCTGCATCCAAGGGTGCTAAAGGAGTTGGCGGGTGAGATTGCAGAGCCATTAGCAATTATTTTTGAAAACTCATGGCGATCGGGGGAGGTCCCAGATGACTGGAAAAAGGCTAATGTAGTGCCCATCTTTAAAAAAGGGAAGAAGGAGGATCCGGGGAACTACAGGCCAGTCAGCCTCACCTCAGTCCCTGGAAAAATCATGGAGCAGGTCCTCAAGGAATCAATTATGAAACATTTAGAGGAGAGGAAAGTGATCAGGAACAGTCAGCATGGATTCACGAAGGGGAAGTCGTGCCTGACTAACCTAATTGCCTTCTATGATGAGATAACTGGCTCTGTGGATGAGGGGAAAGCAGTGGATGTGTTATTCCTTGCTTTTTGATACGGTCTCCCACAGTATTCTTGCCAGCAATTTAAAGAAGTATGGGCTGGATGAATGGACTGTAAGGTGGATAGAAAGCTGGCTAGATCGTCGGGCTCAACGGGTAGTGATCAATGGCTCCATGTCTAGTTGGCAGCCGGTTTCAAGCGGAGTGCCCCAAGGGTCGGTCCTGGGGCCGGTTTTGTTTAATATCTTTATTAATGATCTGGAGGATGGTGTGGACTGCACTCTCAGCAAGTTTGCAGATGACACTAAACTAGGAGGCGTGGTAGATACACTAGAGGGTAGGGATCGGATACAGAGGGACCTAGACAAATTAGAGGATTGGGCCGAAAAAAACCTGATGAGGTTCAACAAGGACAAGTGCAGAGTCCTGCGCTTAGGACGGAAGAATCCCATGCACTGCTACAGACTAGGGACCGAATGGCTAGGTAGCAGTTCTGCAGAAAAGGACCTAGGGGTCACAGTGGACGAGAAGCTGGATATGAGTCAACAGTGTGCTCTTGTTGCCAAGAAGGCTAACGGCATTTTGGGCTGTATAAGTAGGGGCATTGCCAGCAGATCGAGGAACGTGATCGTTCCCCTTTATTCGACATTGGTGAGGCCTCATCTGGAATACTGTGTCCAGTTTTGGGCCCCACACTACAAGAAGGATGTGGAAAAATTGGAAAGAGTCCAGCGGAGGGCAACAAAAATGATTAGGGGTCTGGAGCACATGACTTATGAGGAGAGGCTGAGGGAACTGGGATTGTTTAGTCTCCAGAAGAGAAGAATGAGGGGGGATTTGATAGCAGCCTTCAACTACCTGAAGGGGGGTTCCAAAGAGGATGGAGCTCGGCTGTTCTCAGTGGTGGCAGATGACAGAACAAGGAGCAATGGTCTCAAGTTGCAGTGGGGGAGGTCCAGGTTGGATATCAGGAAAAACTATTTCACTAGGAGGGTGGTGAAACACTGGAATGCGTTACCTAGGGAGGTGGTGGAGTCTCCTTCCTTGGAGGTTTTTAAGGCCCGGCTTGACAAAGCCCTGGCTGGGATGATTTAGCTGGGAATTGGTCCTGTTTTGAGCAAGGGGTTGGACTGAATGACCTCTTGAGGTCCCTTCCAACTCTGATATTCTATGATTCTATGCATTAGGGGGCTGTGTTGGTGAGTATCTGAGTGTCTGCTGCTGGGACAGTTGGTCAGTTTGACCGTGTGCTTGATTGCTTGTTTGTTTGAAAAGTGTGAATTGGGAGTGCTTTGTTCCAGGAGGGCCTTGAGTGGGCCTGACTGGTATATAAGGGCAGTCAGCAGCGAACCAGCTGAGCGGCGAACAGCGGAGGCTAACAGAGGGAGTTTGCCTGGGGAGAGCTCACTGAGGCTTTCATCTGCAGGTTCCTCTGAGTAGTTCCTGCAACAGTTGAGGAAGCTCTTAAGAGGACGGTGATATGGAAGGTGAGCGATCAGCTGTTGTAACCTGCACAGGTTGTGCCATGTTTGTCTTTCTTCCACAGGACAGAAGCGACTTTGTCTGTACAAAGTGCAAGCTGGTCTCCATATTGGAAGAGAAGGTTTGAGGGCTGGAGAAACGAGTATCGACTCTGCGTTGCATAAGGGAAGATGAAGATTTCCTGGACAGACGTCAGGAGATGCTTCTACGGCCACAATGTTCTGAAGATTCAGAGCAGGGACAGAAGGATTGTGAAGAGGTTTGGCAGCATGTGACCTCCAGAAGGAGAAAGAGGAGCATCCATGCACCAGCAATGGAGATACAGGTGAGCAATCGTTTCCATGTTCTCTCTACAGGTACTAATGAGGAGAGTGGACTAGATGACCCACCTGAGGGAAAGGAGCAGAAGGAGATTCCATCGATTGGAAGGCAAAAGATGCACTGTCCTAGGGATGGGGGTTCCACAACCACCACTCCCAAGAGGAGGAGG
This sequence comes from Chrysemys picta bellii, assembly GCF_011386835.1. Lineage (NCBI taxonomy): Eukaryota > Metazoa > Chordata > Testudines > Emydidae > Chrysemys > Chrysemys picta. The sequence continues at coordinate 48,999,813 of NC_088800.1, forward strand.
AGGGTGGTGGTGGTCGGGGACTCCCTCCTCACGGGGACTGAGTCATCTATCTGCCGCCCCGACCGGGGAAAAACGAGAGGTCTGCTGCTTGCCAGGAGCTAGGATACATGATGTGACGGAGAGACTGCCGAGACTCATCAAGCCCTCGGATCGCTACCCCTTCCTGCTTCTCCACGTGGGCACCAATGATACTGCCAAGAATGACCTTGAGCGGATCACTGCAGACTACGTGGCTCTGGGAAGAAGGATAAAGGAGTTTGAGGCGCAAGTGGTGTTCTCGTCCATCCTCCCTGTGCAAGGAAAAGGCCTGGGTAGAGACCGTCGAATCGTGGAAGTCAACGAATGGCTACGCAGGTGGTGTCGGAGAGGAGGCTTTGGATTCTTCGACCATGGGGTGGTGTTCCAAGAAGGAGTGGTGCTAGGCAGAGACGGGCTCCACCTAACGAAGAGAGGGAAGAGCGTCTTCGCCAGCAGGCTGGCTAACCTAGTGAGGAGGGCTTTAAACTAGGTTCACCGGGGGAAGGAGACCAAAGCCCTGAGGTAAGTGGGGAAATGGGATCCTGGGAGGAAGCACAAGCAGGAAAGCACAAGAGGGGAGGACTCCTGTCTCATACTGAGAAAGAGGGACAATCGATGAGTTATCTTAAGTACCTATACACAAATGCAAGAAGCCTGGGAAACAAGCAGGGAGAACTGGAAGTCCTAGCACAGTCCTAGCACTATGATGTGATTGGAATAACAGAGACTTGGTGGGATAACTCACATGACTGGAGTACAGTCATGGATGGATATAAACTGTTCAGGAAGGACAGGCAGGGCAGAAAAGGTGGGGGAGTTGCATTGTATGTAAGAGAGGAGTATGACTGCTCAGAGCTCCGGTATGAAACTGCAGAAAAACCTGAGAGTCTCTGGATAAAGTTGAGAAGTGTGAGCAACAAGGGTGATGTCGTGGTTGGAGTCTGCTATAGACCACCAGACCAGGGGGATGAGGTGGACGAGGCTTTCTTCTGGCAACTAGCAGAAGTTGCTAGATCGCAGGCCCTGGTTCTCATAGGAGACTTTAATCACCCTGATATCTGCTGGGAGAGCAATACAGCGGTGCACAGACAATCCAGGAAGTTTTTGGAAAGTGTAGGGGACAATTTCCTGGTGCAAGTGCTGGAGGAACCAACTAGGGGCAGAGCTTTTCTTGTTTGCTGCTCACAAACAGGGAAGAATTAGTAGGGGAAGCAAAAGTGGATGGAAACCTGGGAGGCAGTGACCATGAGATGGTCGAGTTCAGGATCCTGACACAAGGAAGAAAGGAGAGCAGCAGAATACAGACCCTGGACTTCAGAAAAGCAGACTTTGACTCCCTCAGGTAACAGATGGGCAGGATCCCCTGGGAGAATAACATGAAGGGCAAAGGGGTCCAGGAGAGCTGGCTGTATTTTAAAGAATCCTTATTGAGGTTGCAGGAACAAACCATCCCGATGTGTAGAAAGAATAGTAAATATGGCAGGCGACCAGCTTGGCTAAACAGTGAAATCCTTGCTGATCTTAAACGCAAAAAAGAAGCTTACAAGAAGTGGAAGATTGGACAAATGACCAGGGAGGAGTATAAAAATATTGCTCAGGCATGCAGGAGTGAAATCAGGAAGGCCAAATAACACTTGGAGTTGCAGCTAGCAAGAGATATTAAGAGTAATGAGAAGGGTTTCTTCAGGTATGTTAGCAACAAGAAGAAAGCTAAGGAAATTGTGGGCCCCTTACTGAATGAGGGAGGCAACCTAGTGACCGAGGATGTGGAAAAAGCTAATGTACTCAATGCTTTTTTTGCCTCTGTCTTCACGAACAAGGTCAGCTCCCAGACTGCTGCACTGGGCAGCACAATATGGGGAGAAGGTGACCAGCCCTCTGTGGGGAAAGAAGTGGTTCGGGACTATTTAGAAAAACTGGACGTGCACAAGTCCATGGGGCCGGATGCGCTGCATCCAAGGGTGCTAAAGGAGTTGGTGGATGAGATTGCAGAGCCATTAGCCATTATTTTTGAAAACTCATGGCAATCAGGGGAGGTCCTGGATGACTGGAAAAAGGCTAATGTAGTGCCCATCTTTAAAAAAGGGAAGAAGGAGGATCCGGGGAACTACAGGCCAGTCAGCCTCACCTCAGTCCCTGGAAAAATCATGGAGCAGGTCCTCAAGGAATCAATTATGAAACACTTAGAGGAGAGGAAAGTGATCAGGAACAGTCAGCATGGATTCACCACGGGGAAGTCGTGCCTAACTAACCTAATTGCCTTCTATGATGAGATAACTGGCTCTGTGGATGAGGGGAAAGCAGTGGATGTGTTATTCCTTGACTGTAGCAAAGCTTTTGATACGGTCTCCCACAGTATTCTTGCCAGCAATTTAAAGAAGTATGGGCTGGATTAATGGACTGTAAGGTGGATAGAAAACTGGCTAGATCGTCGGGCTCAATGGGTAGTGATCAACAGCTCCATGTCTAGTTGGCAGCCGGTTTCAAGTGGAGTGCCTCAAGGGTCGGTCCTGGGGCCGGTTTTGTTTAATATCTTCATTAATGATCTGGAGGATGGCGTGGACTGCACTCTCAGCAAGTTTGTAGATGACACTAAACTGGGAGGAGTGGTAGATACGCTGGACGGTAGGGATAGGATACAGAGGGACCTAGACAAATTAGAGGATTGGGCCGAAAGAAACCTGATGAGGTTCAACAAGGACAAGTGCAGAGTCCTGCACTTAGGACAGAAGAATCCCATGCACTGTTACAGACTAGGGACCGAATGGCTAGGAAGCAGTTCTACAGAAAAGGTCCTAGGGGTTACAGTGGATGAGAAGCTGGATATGAGTCAACAGTGTGCCCTTGTTGCCAAGAAGGCGAATGGCATTTTGGGCTGTATAAGTAGGGGCATTGCCAGCAGATCAAGGGACGTGATCATTCCCTTCTATTCGACATTGGTGAGGCCTCATCTGGAGTACTGTGTCCAGTTTTGGGCCCCACACTACAAGAAGGATGTGGAAAAATTGGAAAGAGTCCAACGGAGGGCAACAAAAATTATTAGGGGGCTGGAGCACATGACTTATGAGGAGAGGCTGAGGGAACTGGGATTGTTTAGTCTGCAGAAGAGAAGAATAAGGGGTGATTTGATAGCTGCTTTGATAGCTGCTTTCAACTACCTGAAAGGGGATTCCAAAGAGGATGGCTCTAGACTGTTCTCAGTGGTACCTGATGACAGAACAAGGAGTAATGGTCTCAAGTTGTAGCCGGGGAGGTTTTGTTGTACTTAAAGTACTGCACAGGATCTTTTCAGGGGGAATAAGGCAGAATGCCATATTTATTAGTAATACATGTATTCACTAACACTGTATCATATGCATATAATATATTACACTTACACTCACACACACACACAAACACCCTCCGTCTTGTTGTTACCAATTAGTTGCTCCCCTTAACTTCACTGGCCAGGTGAGTTAGATGGGGGAGGGGGTGGAGCCGGGCTTCTGCCGATCCGGATCGATGCTCCCATGTTGACAAGACGAGACCCGGGGTCCTCTGCAAGACACCTCACTTTTATAGCAGCTTTTCTCTTATGCAAATCTATACCAGATTCAAACTCTGTGTCTGTGTCCATTGGTCCTTTGTGCTGCTTTCTTTTGAGTGTTGTCCCAATGCTGCAAAGAGGGTATTTCCAAAAGAAGGTGCTTGCTTCTAACCCCCGAGGCCGTCGGTATGTCTGCTTGTCTTTAATGAGCCCACTTGACACGTTTTATTGTCCTTGGGTCTGGCTCCCAGCCCCTCTCCAACAGTTGAGGCTGTCTGGAGGTGCTGCCTTCCATGCCTTCTTCATTCACACCTCATTCACTCAACAGGGCAATTGATTAAGAGTGGGGGGGGGCGGGGGAGAGCTCTTGTTCTACTGCTAGCAAAAAGAAATTTTTCTTCTATCTTATTCTATCCTTAGGGGCTATAATATTATACCAAGGACAATGCAAAGTTTCTAAATGAGGCTTTGATACAAAGTCCCATGAAAACAGAGGTCACACGTGGGTAGATCCACCACAAGGTTATATGAAGAGGCACAATGTAAAGTCATATGAAAATTATCAGAGATTGATCTACATTGTCCCCCTTTTGACCTCTCAAGAACAATTCTTGAGTGGTCACCATATAAATCTTTTGTATTTGTTGCAAACAAACCAAACAATTATAACCAGGTGAATATAACTAAAACCATTACAATTGACTAAATACCAGATATAACATAAACACAAATGCAAACAATTATAATAATTGGAAATACAACAAAACCATTACCATTACAATAATTGGGTACACTGACAAACAAAATGAGGCGCAAGTTTGATGCTGCAATAGCCATCAAACAATAAAAGTCACTGAGGTCAGGACCTTCATAAGCACACACAACAAATAAGATTTTGTAGGAGTACCACAGTTGTTATGCAAGGTTAAGCTGATTTGGACTTAAACTAACATTCAGTTGCTAAAATGTTGTAGAATTCCCTATTTTTTTAACAGTTGTTCTCAGAGGTTTCTGGGGACCTGAAAGATGGGGCCATACAATTATGGGCCAAGGTCTTACAGATTATGGGGGCCCAAGAACTACCCTTCAGGGCTTGGGGAAATAGAACCAGAGTGCATAGAGGAAAGTGTGGAATTAATAATAATAGAAGCAAATGTAACTAACAATACAAATGTATTAATAACAAAAATTAACAACAAAATGACTATTAGAGAACCTAACAAAAAATAAACCTGATGCACTGGGGACCAAAGTGTTTTGGACACAAGTGGTGATTGATAAATTGGATGGACATGGGGGAAGTAGAGAGAGGAAAAGACATTTGCCCTGTCTAGTGTAGTATTTCCTATTTTTCTGGACCCAATGCTAGCACAGGACACCACTAGAGACAGACACAGAACATGCAACACAGAACACTGAACACAGACTTTGTCATGACACTATAACCATGGTATTTTATAACTCTTCAGCTGGTACCAGCTCTCCTGATGTTTTGGTTTATAGCCTGATAGATAGAAGCTTGGAAACAAATTAGCACAGTGCTTCCACCATGGCAGAACCTGCTTGGTCTCTGCCACGGTGTGTTTGGTACTTGGGGCTGCACAAATGCTAATTAAGTGGTGCATTTCTTGTGAGTGTAAATCCTCCCTTTCTCTCAGTAAAAGGGCGTTAACACTTCATCTAGAAAAATTTTCTGTTTTAAAATCTCCAGCCATTTTGCCATGGCCTGGAGATCTGAGGCAGAAGCAGGCACTGTTGTTAACTGTTTTAATGGCATTTTGGCCCTGGGAGGAGGAATTTACCCAAATATCCCAAATATTCCCCTTCCCAATCTCCAGAGGGGTCCGAAAGGTCTGCCCCCTTCTGGGGTCTTAAATGTTTTTTCTCCTGATGTTACTGCTGCTGTAAGATTTGAGTGCTGTTTTAACTCTTTGTACCCAACCTGTTTTCCAGTTTCTTTATCTATTGCTTGCCTGGGCCCAATCCTGCTTTTTTCAATAAACAGTTTCTTTCCATGGGCACAAGTTTTGTTTCACTACCAATTTAGCAAGGAGGGTGGGCTTTTCAACTAGCCCCCCCCCCTTCCTGGTCCCATTCCTTAAACATTTTTTGCAAAATTGTGAAATGACCACAATATTACTTACAAAAAAAAAAAACCCCACAAAACAAACAAACATAAACCACACTACACTGCCCAAACTCCTATATACTTCAGAGTTTGGTTTAACAGAACAAGATCTGTATCTTATGTTTTTAACCCACTCTGGGCCAGAGGAAGTGATGCTAAGCCTCCCTCTGTATTACTCGGTCTGCTACCACCGAGGGTTCATACACCAATTATACAAATCCTTCCCCGGATCAGAGTGAGAAACACTAAGTTCTCCTCTTTAGCTCAGTCATGAACAAAACTTTTTCACTGGGAGGGTGGTGAAACACTGGAATGGGTTACCTAAGAAGGTGGTGGAATCTCCTTCCTTAGAGGTTTTTAAGGTCAGGCTTGACAAAGCCCTGGCTGGGATGATTTAGTTGGGAATTGGTCCTGCTTTGAGCAGAGGGTTGGACTAGATGACCTCCTGAGGTCCCTTCCAACCCTGATATTCTATGGTTCTATGATCTAACACAGCTAAATTCAACCTAAACTCATAGTGTACCAGGGCCAAGAGAGCTGGCTGTATTTTAAAGAAGCTTTATTGAGGGCACAAGAACAAACCATCCCAGTGTGCAGAAAGAATAGCAAATATGTCAGGCGACCAGCTTGGCTTAACAGAGAAATCTTCAGTGAGTTTAAACACAAAAAGGAAGATTATATAGGGTTACCATATCTCATAAATAAAAAAAGAGGACCCTCCACGGGCCATGGCCCCGCCCATTTCCCCACCCCCTAGCCCCGCCCCAACTCCGCCCCTTCCCCCACCCTAACTCCGCCCCCTCCTCCCTCCCACTCCCAGCCAGGGGGAAAGGGCTGCCCCAGTGCTACCAGCTTCATGGTTTGCCGGGCAGCCCCCAGACCCTGCGCCCCCAGCCGGCGCTTCCCCAGCGCAGCTGGAGCCTGGGAGGGGAAGCGCCCAGCTGGGGGCGCAGGGTCTGGAGGCTGCCCAGCAAACCGTGAAGCCGGTAGCGCTCGGGCTTTGGGCAGCCCCTATGCCTCCGGACCCTGCGCCCCCAGCCGGGCACTTCCCCTCCGGGGCTCCGGCGGCTCTGCGTAACTTACACTGTATAAGTTACACAGAGCCGAAGAGGAGCAGAGCCCCCGCAGCTGGAGGCTCTGCTCCTCTTAGGCTCTAAGAGCCGGGCTGCCCCAGCGCTACCGGCTTCGGGCAGCCCCCATGCCTCCGGACCCTGCGCCGCCGGAGCCCGGGAGGGGAAGTGCCCGGCTGGGGGCGCAGGGTCCGGAGGCAAGGGGGCTGCCCGAAGCCGGTAGCGCTCGGGCAGCCCAGTTCTTAAACAGTGTCAGTTACACAGAGCCGCAGCCGCTGGAGGCTCTGTTTAAGAACCGGGCTGCCCGAGCGCTACCGGCTTCGGGCAGCCCCCCTGCCTCCAGACCCTGCGCCCCCAGCCGGGCACTTCCCCTCCCGGGCTCCGGCGGCGCAGGGTCTGGAGGCACGGGGCTGCCCGAAGCCGGTAGCGTTCAGGCAGCCCGGCTCTTAAACAGAGCCGCCATTTTCCCGGACATGTTCGGCTTTTTGGCAATTCCCCCCGGACGGGAGGAAAGTGATCAGGAACAGTCAACATGGATTCACCAAGGGTAAGTCGTGCCTGACCAACCTGATTGTCTTCTATGATGAGATAAGTGGCTCTGTGGATATGGGGAAAGCGGTGGACGTGATTGTGATGCTCTGAACCTCAGGGGAACACCAAGTACCCCCATGTTCATCCTTGTAAAATGATTGTGTGGTATCCAGTGCAAAGTTTGTCATGTTGGGTGTCTTCGAAAGGCTCATGATGCACTGAGCATTGTTGTTATACTGATGTTATAGTCATTGTTATTACAGTAATGTTATAGGTTATAATTTCATGTATATAGTTATGAGGCTGAAAATGTGTCTTCATGGCTTAAAATAAGCCCAGGCAAAAACTCTCCAAGAGCAGAGAGGCAGTTCACACCTCATCATGGCATGTATGGGACAAACCCACAGTATTCTTGCCAGCAAGTTAAAAAAGTATGGATTGGATGAATGGACTATAAGGTGGATAGAAAGCTGGCTAAATTGTTGGGCTCATTGGGTAGTGATCAACAGCTCAATGTCTAGTTGGCAGCTGGTATCAAGCAGAGTGCCCCAGGGGTCGGTTCTGGGGCTGGTTTTGTTCAACATCTTTATTAATAATCTGGATGATGGGATGAATTGCACCCTCAGCAAGTTCGCAGATGACACTAAGCTGGGGGGAGAGGTAGATAGGCTGGAGGGTAGGGATAGGGTCCAGAGTGACCTAGACAAATTCGAGGATTGGGCCATAAGAAATCTGATGAGGTTCAACAGAGTCCTGCGCTTAGGAAGAAAGAATTCCATGCACCTCTACAGGCTGGGGACCGACTGGCTAAGAAGCAGTTCTGCAGAAATGAACCTGGGGATTACAACTATCTGAAGGGGGGATTCCAAAGAGGATGGAGCTAGGCTGTTCTCAGTGGTGGCAGATGACAGAACGAGAAGCAATGGTCTCAAGTTGCAGTGTGGGAGGTCTAGGTTGGATATTAGGAAACACTATTTCACTAGGAGGGCGGTGAAGCACTGGAATTGGTTACCTAGGGAGGTGGTGGAATCTCCTTCCTTAGAGGTTTTTAAGGCCTGGCTTGACAAAGCCTTGGCTGGGATGATTTAGTTGGTGTTGGTCCTGCTTTGAGCAGGAGATTGGACTAGATGACCTCCTGAGGTCTCTTCCAACCCTAATATTCTATTATTCTAACCCAGTCCAGCCTTACAGGAACAAAGGACACTGGTCTAGGCAGCAACAAAAGGATCTGTTGGATTCTTGATTGAGTCACCCCCCCCTTCCTTTGGTCAGTTTGGGACTGTGATGAGGTAATGCTCACCTGACTCTGAAGGGGTGGGGGGCAAAGCCAAGAGGGAAGAAAGAACATGATAAAGGGAGAAACATTTGCCATCCTCTTCTTCTCTCTTCCACCTACATCTACAGACACCACACCAAGTGACTGAAGTGCTGATCAAAGGGGAGAGCCTGGTTGAAGAGCAACCAGCCAGCCTGTGGTGAGAAGCATCTAAGTTTGTAAGGGCACTGAAAGTGTTAAGATCAGCTTAGAATGCGTTTTGCTTTTATTTCATTTGATCAAATCTGACTTGTTATGCTTTGCCTTATAATCACTTAACATTTATATTTGTAGTTAATAAATCTGTTTGTTTATTCTACCTGAAGCAGTGCGTTTGGTTTGGTTTGAAGCGTGTCAGAGACTCTCCTTGAGATAACAAGCCTGGTAAATTGACAAACTCATATAAGCTTGCATCATCCAGTGAGCATAACTGGACACTGCAAGACAGAGGTTCCAAGGGTTGTGTCTGGGACCGGAGATATTGGCTAATGTCATTCGGTTGCACAATCCAAGGAGCAGGTTACATGCCAGAGGCTGTGCGTGAACAGCCCAGGTGTGGGGGTTTTCACAGCAGAACAGAGTAAAGCTGGCTCCCAGAGTCAAGGACTGGAGTGACCTAGCAATTCACCAGTCCAGATAACACCAGGGGAACATCACAGTGATATACCTTGTGTGACGTTGCAGTCTATATGATTTTATAAAAAATAGATAATGAGTGAATATAATGTAACTAGAATATGCTTCATGCAAAAGGTCTCTTGTAAGGTATCATTACAAAGCTCATTGTCTACTGAGTGTGGTCATCCTAGGTATCACTCTTGTATCTGAAACTAGAAATATGAAATATAACTCTGAGGTCCTATTGTAATTATGCAAAGTGTGGGCCATTAATGGTGGTTTGGAATCTTAATGGCTCCCATCAACCAGGACAATTGACTGGATGGCTCTGTTTGCAGGCAAGCCTTCCTGTGAGTCAGGCTGGGAGGAATGAAGGCTTGGGGTCTTACAGTGACATGTGATCATGTCACATGAACTGGAATCCATCTTTAACCTGGTGCTTTTCCAGTGAGGGGGGTGTGGAAACCCAGAGGGACAAAGGATTCCCGCCTTTTGCAAAAGATATATAAATGGGTGGAACAGAACAGAAGAGAGGAGCCATCATGAAGAATCCCCTAGCTACCACCTGAGTTGGAACAAGAGCTGTAATAGGGGAAAGAATTGTGCCCAGGTCTGGAAGGTGTCCAGTCTGAGGAAAAACCTTACTGAAGCATCTCTGAGGGTGAGATTATCAGTAATTCAGTTTGATTAGAGATAGATCTGCGCATTTTATTTTATTTTGCTTGGTGACTTACTTTGTTCTGTCTGTTACTACTTGGAACCACTTAAATCCTACTTTCTGTATTTAATAAAATCACTTTTTACTTATTAATTAACTCAGAGTATGTATTAATACCTAGGGGAGCAAACAACTGTGCATCTTTCTCTATCAGTGTTATAGTGAACAATTTATGTGTTTAACCTGTATAAGCTTTATACAGGGTAAAACGGATTTATTTGGGTTTAGACCCCATTGGGAGTTGGGCATCTGAGTGTTAAAGACAGGAACACTTCTGTGAGCTGCTTTCAGGTAAACTTGCAGCTTTGGGGCAAGTAATTCAGACCCTGGGTCTGTGTTGGAGGAGACGGAAGTGTCTGGCTGACTGGCCTGTAGTTCCCTGGATCCTCCTTCTTCCCTACATTAGCCTTTTTCCAGTCATCTGGGACCTCCCCCGATCGCCATGAGTTTTCAAAGATAATGGCCAATGGCTCTGCAATCACATCCACCAACTCCTTTAGCACCCTCGGATGCACCGCATCTGGCCCCATGGACTTGTGCTCATCCAGTTTTTCTAAATAGTCCCGAACCACTTCTTTCTCCACAGAGGACTGGTCACCTTCTCCCCATACTGTGCTGTCCAGTGCAGCAGTCTTGGAGCTGACCTTGTTCGTGAAGACAGAGGCAAAAAAATCATTGAGTACATTAGCTTTTTCCACATCCTCTGACACTAGGTTGCCTCCCTCATTCAGTAAGGGGCCCACACTTTCCTTGACTTTCTTCTTCTAGCTAACATACCTGAAGAAACCCTTCTCATTACTCTTAATATCTCTTGCTAGCTGCAACTCCAAGTGTGATTTGGCCTTCCTGATTTCACTCCTGCATGCCTGAGCAATATTTTTATACTCCTCCCTGGTCATTTGTCCAATCTTCCACTTCTTGTAAGATTGATTTAACCCTGCACCCGTCCACATGACAAAGCCATTTTTGTCGACTTGGTATGGGATTAATCCAAATTTAGAATTTGATTTTTGGCAACTGATTGTATAAAGTCGAGTGTATGCGGCCACACTAAGCACATTAATTAGGCGGTGTGCGTCCATGTACTGAGGCTAGTGTCGACTTCCGGAGCGTTGCACTGTGGGTAGCTATCCCATAGCTATCCCATAGTTCCCGCAGTCTCCTCCGCCCATTGGAATTCTGGGTTGAGATCCCAATGCATGATGGTGCCAAAAAACATTGTCGCGGGTGGTTCTGGGTACATCCTCCCCCTCCCTCCGTGAAAGCAATGACAGACAACCTTTTCGCATATTTTTCCTGGGTGAACAGTGCAGACGCCATACCACGGCAAGCATGGAGCCCGCTCAGCTCAAGACAGCAGTCATGAACACCTCGCGCGTAATCGTGCAGTTTATGCTGAACCAGAACCTGCAAAACCAGGCGACGAGGAGTAGGCTACGGCAGCACGGCGACGAGAGTGATGAGGACATGGACATGGAATTCTATCAAACCGCGGACCCCGGCGCTTTGGAGATCATGCTGTTAATGGGGCAGGTTCTAGCCGTGGAACGCCAATTCTGGGCCCGGGAAACAAGCACAGACTGGTGGGACTGCATAGTGTTGCAGGTGTGGGACGATTCCCAGTGGCTGCGAAACTTTTGCATACATAAGGGCACTTTCATGAAACTTTGTTACTTGCTTTCCCCTGTCCTGAAGCGCCAGAATACCAAGCTGAGAGCAGCCCTCACAGTTGAGAAGCGAGTGGCGATAGCCCTGTGGAAGCTTGCAACGCCAGACAGCTACCGGTCAGTCGGGAATCAATCTGGAGTGGGCAAATCTACTGTGGGGGCTGCTGTGATGCAAGTAGTCAAAGCAATCACTGAGCTGCTGCTACCAAAGGTAGTGACTCTGGGAAATGTGCAGGTCATAGTGGATGGCTTTGCTGCAATGGGATTCCCCAACTGTGGTGGGACGATAGATGGAACCCATATCCCTATCTTGGCACTGGAGCATCAGGGCAGCCAGTACATAAACCGCAAGGGGTACTTTTCAATGGTGCTGCAAGCACTGGTGGATCACAAGGGACATTTCACCAACATCAACGTGGGATGGCCGGGAAGGGTTCATGACGCTCGCGTCTTCAGGAACACTATTCTGTTTAAACGGCTGCAGCAAGGGATTTACTTCCCAGACCAGAAAATAACCATTGGGGATGTTGAAATGCCTATAGTTATCCTTGGAGACCCAGCCTACTCCTTAATGCCATGGCTCATGAAGCCATACACAGGCAGCCTGGACAGTAGTCAGGAGCTGTTCAACTACAGGCTGAGCAAGTGCAGAATGGTGATAGAATGTGCATTTGGACGTTTAAAGGGTTGCTGGTGCACATTACTGACTTGCTCAGACCTCAGCCAAACCAATATTCCCATTGTTATTGCTGCTTGCTGTGTGCTCCACAATCTCTGTGACAGTAAGGGGGAGACCTTTATGGTGGGGTGGGAGGCTGAGGCAAATCACCTGGCCGCTGATTACACGCAGCCAGACCAGCCAGACACCAGGGTGATTAGAAGAGCACACCAGGAAGCGCTGCGCATCAGAGAAGCTTTGAAAACCAGTTTCATGACTGGCCAGGCTACGGTGTGAAAGTTCTGTTTGTTGAAAACCTGCCCCCTTGATTGACTCATTTCGTGTAAGCAAACCACCCCCCCCCCTTCGATCACAGCTTGCTTTCAAAGGAAATAAAGTCACTATCATTTAAAAATCATGTATTCTTTATTAATTGATTATAAACATAGGGAAAAAAACTGACAAGGTAGCCTGGGTGGGGTTTCGGAGGAGGATAGGAGGGAAGGAAAAGGCCACTAAAAACGTTCAAAGTAATGACAGCCTTTTGCTTGGGCTGTCCACTGGGGTGGAGTGGGAGGGTGCACGGAGCCTCCCCCCCCCACATTCTTACACGTCTGGGTGAGGAGGCTATGGAACATGGTGAGGGGGTAGGGAGGTTATACAGCGGCTGCAGCGGCACTCTGTGATCCTGCTGCCGTTCCTGAAGCTCCAGCAGACGCCGGAGCATGTCTGTTTGATCACGCAGCAGCCCCAGCGTTGCAGCCTGCCACCTCTCATCTTGAGCGTCCCTCACGGCCTCATGTTCACTGGCATCTTTCCTGTACTTTGATACCGTATTCTTCCACTCATTCAGATGAGTTCTTTCATTGCGGGTGGATTCCATGATTTCAGAGAACATTTCGTCTCACGTCCTTTTTTTTTTTTTTTTTGCCGCCTTATCTGAGATAGCCTTTGGGACAGAGGCGGGAGGCTTTAAAAATTTGCAGCTGCGGGAGGGAGGGAAAAAAGGGAGAGAAGTATTTAAAAAGATACATTTTACAGAACAATGCTTATACTCTTTCACGGTGAACAACACTATTCACATTACATTACATGACATTACATAGCACATGTGATTTCGGTACAAGGTCTCATTTTGCATCTTAATATTGAGTGCCTGCGGCTTTGGTGTTAAAGATCACAGACGCAGGTCTGGGCAACAGAATTCGGCTTGCATGCGGCCACGGTAAGCCATTGTCTTTCGGCTTTTGCAGCCTTAAAGCAGCGCCCTCCTTTCCCACATACCAAGCAAAGCCCGTTGAGTGCTGTGGTTTTCCTGTTAATGTGCAGCAGCAGAAACCAAACTTAACCTCCCTCATCGAATTCTCTGGGATGATCGTTTTCTCCCTCCCCCACACCGCGTGGCTGGTATCAGGGAAGATCCCTGCTAGCCAAACGTGAAACGCTCAGTGCCATTGATTACCCCCCCCCCCCCCCCCCGCTTGGCTAACTCCAGGGAAGGATTTCTTTTCACCCACAAGCAAACAGCCCAGTAGGAATGGCCACCTCTGTCCCCTTAATTAAATTCCCGTATTTCAACCAGGTTACCATGAACAATATCACTCTCCTGAGGATAACACAGTGAAATAAAGAACAGATGTTGCTTGAATGCCAGCAAACACCGGGACCATACGCTGCCAGGCTTTGTCATGCAATGATACCAGATTACTTGCTACTAGCATGGCGTCGTCAAGTGTCCTACCATGGAGGACGGAATAAGACTGCACTGCCCAAAAACCTTGTGGAAAGGCTTTTAGAGTACCTCCAGGAGAGCTTCATGGAGATATCCCTGGATGATTTCTGCTCCATCCCCAGACACGTTAACAGACTTTTCCAGTAGCTGTACTGTCCGTGAATGCATCCCAAGTCCTCAGGGCAAATTAATCATTAAAAAACGCTTACTTTTAAACCATGTTTTATATTTACAAAGGTACACTCACCGGAGGTCCCTTCCATTGTCTGGGGGTTGGTCAGGCTGAGAAAAAGATCCTGGCTGTTGGGATGAACGGAGTGCTGTGTGCTCTCCGCAAGCTCGTCGTCATCCTCCTCCCCCTCCTCATCTTTCCCGTCCGCAGAATCCTCAGGCATGGCTGAGATTACCCCCTGCTCGGAATCCACAGTCAGAGGTGGGGTAGTGGTGGCGGCCCCCCCCTAGAAGTGTATGCAGCTCAGAGTAGAAGCGGCATATCTGCGGCTCTGACCTGGACCTTCCGTTTACCTCCTTTGTTTTTTGATAGGCTTGTCTGAGCTCCTTAACTTTCATGCAGCACTGTAGTGAGTCCCTATTGTGGCCTCTCTCCATCATGCCCTTGGAGATTTTTTCAAAAGTTTTGGTATTTCATCTTTTGGAACGTAGTTCTGCTAGCACGGAATCCTCTCCCCAAATAGTGATCAGATCCAGTACCTCTCGTACAGTCCATGCTGGTGCTCTTTTTCGATTCTTGGACTGCCTGTTTACCTGTGCTGATGAGCTCTGCGTGGTCACCTGTGCTCTCCATGCTGGGCAAACAGGAAATGTAATTCAAAAGTTTGCGGGGCTTTTTCTGTCTACCTGGCCAGTGCATCCAAGTTCAGATTGCTGTCCAGAGCGGTCACAATGGTGCACTGTGGGATAGGTCCCGGAGGCCAATACCGTCTAATTGCAGCCACACTAACCCTAATTCGAAATGGCAATGTCGATTTCGGCGCTACTCCCCTCGTCGGGGAGGAGTACCGAAATCGATTTTAAGAGCCCTTTATTTCAAAGTAAATGGCTTCGTTGTGTGGACGGGTGCAGGGTTAATTCGATTTAACGCTGCTAAATTCGAACTAAACTCATAGTGTAGACCAGGCCTTAAATCGATTTCTGTACTCCTCCCCGACGAGGGAATTAGCGCTGAAATCGACTCTGCTGGGCCGAATTTGGGGTAGTGTGGACGCAATTCAATGGTATTGGCCTCCGGGAGCTATCCCAGAGTGCTCCATTGTGACTGCTCTGGACAGCACTCTCAACTCAGATGCACTGGCCAGGTAGACAGGAAAAGCCTCACGAACTTTTGATTTTCATTTCCTGTTTGGCCAGCGTAGCGAGCTGATCAGCACAGGTGACCATTCAGAGCTCATCAGCACAGGTGACCATGGAGTCCCAGAATCGCAAAAGAGCTCCAGCATGGACCAAATGGGAGATACTGCATCTGATCGCTGTATGGGGAGATGGATCTGTGCTATCCAAACTCCGTTCCAAAAGACGAAATGCCGGAATATTTGAAAAAATATTTCAAAACTGCTACTCTGAAACCGGAATATTTGAAAAAATCTCCAAGGGCATGAAGGACAGAGGTTATAACAGGGACCCACAGCAGTGCCACGTGAAGCCTACCAAAGAACCAGAGAGGCAAACTGCCACTCCAGATCAGAGCCCCAGACATGCCGCTTCTATGATGAGCAGCATGCCATTCTAGGGGTGCCCCTACAACTACCCCACCCCTGTGCTTCCCTCCTCCCCCACCCCTCCCGGGCTACCTTGGCAGTTATCCCCCCATTTGTGTGACGAATTAATAAAGAATGCATGAATTTGAAACAACAATGACTTTATTGCCTCTGCAAGTGGAGATCAAAGGGGGGAGGGGAGGGCGGTTGGCTTATAGGGAAGTAGAGTGAACCAAGGGGGTGGGTTTTCATCAAGGAGAAACAAACAGAACTTTCACACCGTAGCCTGGCCAATCATGAAACTGGTTTTCAAAGCTTCTCTGATGCACAGCGCGCCCTGCTGTGCTCTTCTAACCGCCCTGGCGTCTGGCTGCGAATAATCAGTGGCCAGGCGATTTGCCTCAACCTTCCATCCCGCCATATACGTCTCCCCCTTACTCTCACAGATATTGTGGAGCACACAGCAAGCAGTAATAATGATGGGAATACTGGTTTCGCTGAGGTCTAACCAAGTCAGTAAACTGTGCCAGCGAGCTTTTAAACATCCAAAGGCACATTCTATCACCATTATGCACTTGCTCAGCCTATAGTTGAACTGCTCCTTACTACCATCCAGGCTTCATGAGCCATGGGAGCAAGGGGTAGGCGCGACCGCGCGGTGCTGCCGACTGGGAGAGCAGCCTGAGGCAGAAGCCTCCAGCTGGCATGATATTCCAGGCAGGACCGAATCTCCATTAGACAAAACTTAAAGAAGAGAATGACCTGGAGTCATTTCCATTTTTGTCCAGGCACCCCCAACCGACCTCATCAAGGCCAGCCAGGAGGACCCATGTCTGCCCAAGCGCCTCCGACCAACCTAACCAAGGTCGGCCAGAAGCACCCATGGGACAACGATGACGGCTAGCAGTCATATTGCACCATCTGCCATCTGCAAGGCAAGACAAGGCAAGGGGATGCTGCTGTGTAGCACTGCAGTACCGCATCTGCCAGCAGTACCCAGGAGACATGCGGTGACAGTGAGATGAGTGGGCTCAGGCTTGCCGTGGTAGGTCGTCTGCACGGGTAACCCAGAAAAAAGGCGAGAAATGATTTTTTGCTGTTGCTTTCACGGAGGGAGGGAGGGAGGGAGGGGGGGCCTGACAACATGTACCCAGAACCACCCGTGACAATGTTTTTGCCCCATCGGGCAGTGGGAGCTCAACCCAGAATTCCAATGGGCGGCAGAGACTGCGGGAACTGTGGGATAGCTACCACAGTGCAATGCTCCAAAAGTCGATGCTAGTCTCGGTACTGTGGACGCACACCGCCGACTTAATGCGCTTAGTGGGGACACACACAATCGACGGTATCAAATCGATTTCTAAAAAAATGACTTCTATTAAATCGACCTAATTTTGTAGTGTAGACATACCCTTGGACTCCTTTCCCTCTCATATTAGCCTCCAGGCATAGGTAGCAAGTTATATGGGCTCATGGTGCCCGGGCTCCAGCAATATTCCGGGCCCAGGAACCCAGCTCCACCAATGTTTGGGGCCAGGTCTCTCCCCCGGCCCCTCCTGCCACCATCACGTGCCTCCCCCGAGTGTCCCCCGGCCCCCACTTGCTGCCCCCTTGCCCCTTCCAGGGTCCCCGGAGGACAGCGTCTCTGTCTCTCTGCTGCAGCTCCATGCTGTCTCCTGCATCAACTGTTGCCGCAGGGTCCTAGTGCCCCCCATCCACTACTGCCAGGGCAGGCTGACCCTGAGCCTGCCCTTCCCCCTCGGACCCTTTCATTTTCCAATGGGACTCTCGCCCCCTCTTCCCCCCGCCATCAATGCTCCTGTCCCATGCTGGACAAGGGGAAGCCCCACCCCTCACCCCCAGTGAGGCTACAGTGAGGGGCAGCAACAGGGGAGGAGGCACACATGTGATGGCAGCCCTCCCCGGCACTCACCGCAGAGGAGACAAGGGGGCTTCCTGTACCTGAGAGGGGCCCTAGGAGCACATGCAGTGACAGTGGTGCAAGGTGAGTGTGGTGCAGAGGGAAAGTGGGGGGGCCCTCCCCCGGAGCTCGCTGCTGCCTGTGGGGAGAGGGCTGGGGGGAATCCTCCTCTCTGGCCCTTGCCCCGGGGCAGCCTGTCTGCACCCCAAACTCCTCATCCCCAGCCCTGTCCCACCCCAGAGCCCTCACCCCCTGCACCTCAACCATCTGCCCCAGCCCTGAGCCCCTCCCACACCCCAAACCCCTCATCCCCAGCCCCATCCCAGAGCCCTCACCCCCTGTACCCCAACTCTCTGCCCTAGCCCTGAGCCCTCTCCCACACCCCAAACCCCTCATCCACAGCCCTCACCCCTGCACCCCAGCCCTCTGCCTGAGCCCCTCCCACACCCCACACCCTCATCACCAGCCCCACCCGAGCCCTCACATTTTTACATTATTTAAAAAAATATACAGTAACTCCTCACTTAATGTTGTAATTATGTTCCTGAAAAATGCTACTTTAAGTGAAACGATGTTAAGCGAATCCAATTTCCCCATAAGAATTAATGTAAATGGGGGGTTAGCTTCCAGGGATTTTTTTTTTGCCAGACAAAAGACTATATTTTATATACATACACAGTATAAGTTTTAAACGAACAATTTAATACTGTACACAGTAATGATGATTGTGAAGCTTGGTTGAGGTGGTGGAGTCAGAGGGTGGGATATTTCCCAGGGAATGCCTTACTGCTAAATGATGAACTAGCACTCGGCTGAGCCCTCAAGGGTTAACACGTTGTTAATATAGCCTCACACTCTACAAGGCAGCACGAATAGGCGGGGGGGGGGGGGGGGAAGAGAGACAGCATGGCAGAGAGAGACAGAGACACACACCCTGTGTATGAGAGAGAGACTTTGAGACAGCAACTGCTGACAGCAAGCTCCCTCCATTCTGAGCCCTGTCATGTCCCCCCTGCTCTGTGGAGATGGGGGGCAGGAATGGGGGAGCGGGACACCCTGACAACAGCACCCTCTTCCCCCCCCCCCCCCTGCACAGCAAGCAGGAGGCTCCTGGAGCAGCTCCAAGGCAGAAGGCAGGAACAGCACAGGGCAGTGGGTGGGAGGGACACCTGAACTGCCCAGCAATTGATAGCTTGCTGGGCGGCAGCTGCACAGGGAACTTAGGGGAGATGATGGGGAGGTTGTCGGCCCACCCTGGTTCCAAGCCCCCACCAGCTAGCTCCAATAGACTGCTCCTTCTTCAAGCAGTGGACAAAGCAGGCAGCTGCCAAACAACACTATAAGGGAGCATAGCGCAACTTTAAACGAGCATGTTCTTTAATTCAGAGGTTCTCAAACTGTGGTCCACAGACCACTACTGTCTGCGAGCTCCATTCAGATGGTCCGCGGATAGTTCCCTCTAAGGTGCACTCCTGGGTGGCCGCACATGAGAGAATGAAGTGGCACCCACCTAATTAGTGGAGCCACACAGGCGTGGCTCCTCTAATTAGGTGCCTGGACCCTGAAGAAGATGCACATGTAAGGTGAGGTGGTGACCGTGGGGGGAATAGGGAGTAGGTAGGAGGGGGCAGTAGTGTGAGAAGAGGGGGTTGGGGGAATTTGGGATGTGCAGGGCTACGGCGGCCAGAGAAAGAGGCTCAGGGCTGCAGCTGCTGGGGAGAGACCCCCTTCCTTTCCAGCCAGAGCTCAGAGGCTGCTGCGGTGGGGGAGAGAGGGAGTGAACCCCCCTTCTTCCCAGTCCCAGCTTGGGTGCTGCTGCGGCAGCAGAGAGAGGGCACATCCATCGCATTAGAAAAGTTAAGACTACTGATATTAAAATATGAGTTGTGTGCTTTTATGTGTAGAACAAAAAAAAAGTTAATTATTATTTAGGGTTTTTTTTATATAGCACTTTTATCCAAAGTGCTTTACAATAGTTAGCTAACGGTACATACAACATTTGGAAAGATCATTAAGTGGTCCTCCAAGACCCTCAGCAATTTTCAAGTGGTCCACGGAAAAAAAAGTTTGAGAGCCACTGCTCTAATTGATCAGCAACGTAGCAACAAAACAATGTTAACCGGGGTGACTTAAAGTGAGGAGTTACTGTATATTGGCTTACAAGGCAGGTGTGTGTGTGGGGTAGGGGGGTCAGGACTTGGACTTGTTCTGGGCACCACAAAAAATTATACAAACCTGCTGTCCCTGCCTCCAGGGGATCCTGCCCATCAGGTCCCTGAGGGAATCAAAGTTTGCCTTTCTGACTTTGGGTCTGTATTCTGCTGCTCTCCTTTCTTCCTTTTGTCAGGATCCTGAACTCGATCATCTCATGGTCATTGTTGCCCAGGCTGCCATGCACTTCTACTTCCCCTACCAATTCTTCCCTGTTTGTGAACAGCAGTTCAAGAGGAGCATGGCCCCTAGTTGGTTCCTCCAGCACTTGCACCAAGAAGTTGTCCCCAACACTCTCCAAAAACTAATATTTGAATAAAGCTAATGTTATTGAAAAGGTAACATAAGTACAGGGAATGCTTCACTAGACACCCAAATTGTTCTACTCTGTTTTTATGGTTTACAGACTGTAGTTGGCTTTTACTGTCAATAGCTTATACTCTTTCTTTATCTATATGATCAAACTCTCTTGACAGAAATACCTGTGCTCTTGCTGGCTAATATTGTTTGAGGTGAATGATATTGTTGACCTTTCACATTCTCATGGCAGATAAGTTTGCTTAAATGTTAAGATTCTGTAAAGAATAGTCACACTGTAGCCCCGATCCCACTGTAGCCCCAATGTGTGTGTGATTGGTGAGCCTATGCAGAGCCCAATTAAAGGCTGCAGCAGCCTGCCTGTGTATTTTTGATTGCAGCATTGGGAATTATATTTGTTTCGTGCTTCTGAACTGATAGAAGCACTTTCTCTAAAAAGCTTACAATACCTTTCAAATAGTCTTAAAATATATTAAAAGTGATTGGTAATAGAAAGAAAACAACTGTTTTCATGACTGAAAGGTAATTAGGTTCCTCGCTCTTCCTCTACTGTCTTGGGAAAGCATATTTTGCACTGAAATACTCGAGACAATATCACAGAAACTGTATTTATAAGCTGGAAAGGCAACTAGAAACAGTAGAGAAAGTGATGAAAATACCTATGCAGGAAAACTGTAATTTATAGAATGGGCCTAATCTGAAAAATGACTGTAAAAAGGACTTTGGAAAGTTCCGTATTTGTTATCTTTCAATGATTCCAGATCAAATCCATTCCACTTACAAGATGGAACAATCCATCCAAATTCAGCCTAGTACCTGACACTCCAGCCAAGTTCTTTCCATTTCACACCTACTAACTGCTAATAAAGATTCTGTAGACCAAGTTCTCCCCTCAGTTACTCTTATGGATCCTTCAAATTGTATTCTCAGTAATACATGTGTAACCCTTCTGCCCATCTAAGTTGGCAGCAACAAGGGCCGGGTTCTGTATCTAGGGGTTCCGTTTCAATAACGCAATGCAAAACCGGCTCGAGCCCCCACCCAGTGACCTGGGACAATTACATACCACCCCCTGGGTGCCTCTAAGAGGCAATACTTCCCCTCTCGCAAGCACGGAGTCTGAGTGTAACAGAAAATGTTTAATAACATGAGGTAAACAACATCAGCATTAAATTGGAAAAACACCACAAACAGGATTCATAACACAAACCATGAGCAAAAAACCCACCCCAGCAAGTTGGGCTGTATCCTTTCCCTTGGGTTCTTGAAACCAGCGACCCAAGGATCACCAAAGTCCCAAAAGTCCAACAACCCCCCCAAAGTCTCTGTCCCTGGTCAGTGCAGCCCCAGAGTTTGGGGGGGGGGCATGCAGGGTGTTAAGGGGCACCTTACGTGATCCGAGGCCGACGGGGTTCCGCCGCAGCCTTCACCACGAGCCGCTCCACTCCACCAGCTGCCCTGTGAGCTGCTCCCGCCATCCCACGAACTGCTCTGGCAGCTGCTCCACTCTGCTCACCGACCTGTGAGCTGCTCAGCTCTGCTCCACTTCAGCGTCCCTTGGGCCGCTCCCACAAGGCTCCGCTCTGCTCCCCAACCTGTGAGTCGCTCAGCTCCACTCTGCTAGCTGCTCCGCCAGCCACTTAGCAATATAGCTTCAGGCTCCCCCACTAGTTAACACAGCCTCAGTGATCTCAGCTCTTAATAACTTTAGCTCTTTTTTTATTTCAGCTCTTAGCAATTTCAGCTCATAGTAGGGGAGCCCCAGTGCTAGTGCACCATTGGCCCAAAGTGAATTCAGCTCAGCAGCCTGTAACTAGACTTCTAATGGAATCAAACTTAGCTCTGATATTTAACAGTGGAGAGAGGAGATAGTGCAATTGGTGTTTCAACCCCTCAGAGCAGGGGCCCATACCATCAGGTACAAAGACCTATCCCCATCCTCTCTCCATTCACTGGGAGTTGTAACCCATGCCCCTTGTCAAGCAAGTGCTACTTAGGTAATGGTGAAGGACTCACTCAGTCCTTCTGTCATACAACAGTTTCACTGGCCTTGATTCACAGAATCAGGGTAACAAAACTTTATTCTTCCTGTCCCAATAACAGAGAAAACTGGGGATCCCACACCAGCCAAAGTAACCACTTTGAGTTGCTGTTGTTTCATGCCAGGCGAGTGGGTGTGCCTATGCAAACAAGATCAGCCCCTGGAGTTCTTTTCCACACTCGCCATAATTCACCACCAGATGTCAGGGTAGAGCTCATCCTGACTCTGCTTACATATGTGCAATCCCTTCACTGTTGTAAATGATTAGTGTGATGCTCTGAACCTCAGGGGAACACCCAGCACCCCCATGTTCATCCTTGTAAAATGATTGTGTGGTATCCAATGCAAAGTTTGTCATGTCAGGTGTCTTTGGAAGGCTCGTAATGCACTGAGCTTGGTTGTTAGAGTGATGTTATAGTAATGTTATAGGTTATAATTTCATGTATATAGTTATGAGGCTGAAAATGTATCCTCATGACTTAAAATAAGCTCAGGCAAAAACTCTCCAAGAGCAGAGAGGCAGTTCACACCTCATCAGGGCGTGTATGGGACAAACCCAGCCCAGCCTCACAGGAACAAAGGACGCTGGCCTAGGCAGCAACAAAGGATCTGTTGGACTCTCGAGTGAATCACCCCCCTTCCTTTGGTCAGTTGGAGACTACAAAGAGGTAATGCTCACCTGACTCTGAAGCGGGGCGGGCGGGGGGGAGAGGCAAAGCCAACAGGGAAGAAAGGACATCATAAAAGGGAGAGATGTTTGCCATGCTGGCTCTCTCTTCCACCTACACCTACAGACACCACACCAAGCGACTGAAGTGCTGAACAAAGGGGAGAGCCTGGCTGAAGAGTAACCAGCCAGCCTGTGGTGAGAAGCATCTAAGTTTGTAAGGACACTGAAAGCGTTAAGATCAGCTTAGAATGTGTTTTGCTTTTATTTCATTTGACCAAATCTGACTTGTTATGTTTTGACTTATAATCACTTAAAATCTATCTTTATAGTTAATAAATATGTTTGCTTATTCTACCTGAAGCAGTACGTTTGGTTTAAAGCATGTCAAAGACTCTCCTTGGGACATATCAATTTCTTTGTTAAATTGACGAACTCATATAAGCTTGCAGTATCCAGCGGGCATAATTGGACTCTGAAAGACGGAAGTTCCTAGGGTTGTGTCTGGGACCGGGGTATTGGCTAGTGTAATTCGGTTGCACAATCCAAGGAGCAACTTACATGCCAGAGGCTGTGCATGAACAGCCCAGGTGTGGGGGTTCTCACAGCAGAGCAGGGTAAGGCTGGCGAACAGAGTCAAGGATTGGAGTAACTTAGCAGATCACTAGTCCAGATAACACCAGAGGGGAACGTTACAATTAGGAATTAGTAACCAATTCTGTTGATGAGACAAAAAAAATACTATAATACAGGTCTCCTAAGACTGTGCTGCCTCTGCAGGGATAACAGAAGTTAAAAGCAGTAAAAATTTATTTTGTCACTAAAAACAGCAGATATAACTCTGAATAAACACACAAAGACATATCTGTTAAATGAAAAGTACTATGTTTACATAGTCACTTTTCAGAGTAGGACCACATTTTAAAACAAAGTAATACACTGATTTTATTGGAGGTTTCATTGATAGTATATACTAAGAAGAAATACTGCATCTACTTACCCTTTCCATACATCCACCACACTGAATAGCCTTGGATTTGCTGACTAGAAAGAAATCTGGTTGGTAAAGCTGTCATGCTAGGTGTCCTTTGCTACTTTTGCCAGTCAGATGGATTTTGGTGCCTTCTTTAAAGTTGTACTTGTCTGTTATTAGATCACTGGCATTAAGTCAATTATTGCCACTCTCTTTATGGTGAACCCATGTAGTGTAACTAGATGCTTCCTATTTTCTGGATTGCTTTGTTTCTTAAATTCCCTTGCTCTTTCCTTTTCTAGTCCTTCAAAAACATAATGCCAGTGATGAAGAGTCTTTCTTTAACTTTTTTTTTCACTCCCTATTTCTGCCTTTGATCAATTTGCAAAGTAAGAGTTAAATAATAATGGGGGTACTGCATGCCATTGTCACTTGGGCTTTGTCACTTTCTTCCCATCAATGTAGGCTCTAGAGAAGTGGTTGTGCTGTTCTTCCCCTTAAGAGAGTGCTGACTGTGAAGGTGCAAGTTTGCACCTAGCTGATGTGGTAGTAGGTAGGCATGCCTTTCTTTTTCAGTATTCTTTTTTTCTCAACTCCACACAGTGGATGAACACGGCCAATTTCTTGAGAGACCAATTTGGAGCGAATTTCCCAGCTTCTTTCTCTCAAAGCTGACCAAATGGCAGCCAAATGTTATTTCCAGACCTGGTGATCTCCAAATATTATCCTGGCAAATTACACAAGCCATAAGATCTGGTTCCCAGAGAACCCACTTTGAGTCCTGCAGAGCCCAGTGTGGCAGTGAAGTAGGGTTGCCAACTTTCTACTCACACAAAACTGAACACCCTTGCCCTGCCCCATGCCCTGCCCTTCCTCTGAGGATTCTCCCATGCCCCACCCTTTCTCCAATGCCCCACCCCTGCTCACTCAATTCCCCCCCCCTTGCTCACTCTCCCCTCCCCCACTCTTTTTCATCGGGCTGGCATGGGGGTGGTGGAGTGTGGGAGAGGGTGAGGGCTCGGCTGGGGGTGAGGGCTCTGATGTAGGGCCGGGATGAGGGATTGGGGTGCAGGAGGGTACTCCAGGCTGGGACTGAGGGATTTGGGGTGCAGGAGGGTGCTCCGGGCTGGGACTGAGGGGTTTGGAGTGTAGGAGGGTGCTCCGGGCTGGGACCGAGGGGTTCAGAGGGCAGGAGGGGCATCAGGGTTGGGGTAGGGTGTTGGGGCGGGGGAGGGGGTTGCAGGCTCCATAGGTGTCTCCCGGCGCTTACCATAGGTGTCTCCCGGAAGCAGCGGCATATCCCCCTCTCCGGCTCCTATGCGGAGGTGTGACCAGGCGGCTCTGCATGCTGCCGTGTCCACAGGTGCTACCTCTGTAGCTCCCATTGGCCGTGGCTCGTGGCCAGTGGAAAGCTGTGGGGGCAGCGCTAGGGGCAGGGGCAGCATGCAGAGCCCCCTGGCTGTCCCTATGCATAGGAGCCAGAGGGGGCACATGCTAGCTGCTTCCTGGAAGCCGTGTGGTGCGGAGGCTAGCAGGGAGCCTGCCAGCCCCACTGTGTGGTGCCGCCAACCAGACAGTCAACGGCCCAGTTAGTAGTGCTAACCGGAGCTTCTGGGATCCCTTTTCGACTGGGTGTTCTGGTTGAAAATCAGACACTGGTCACCCTATAGGGAAGCCTAGAATGGTAATCTGAAAAGATCATTTTCTTCTGCAGATTTGGATTGGTAGGTGTAAGGCAGGAGGAGGATTGCCTGGAAATTATTTGTGCCTCATCCCAAGCTCTGTGGGATCATCCCCACTGTCTTAGTGTCTTCATAGGCCCAAATAACCTTTGGACTTGTGAAACATCATTACATTGAGACACTGCATTTTGCTGTGATGACATTTTAATGCAAGATGAGGAGCACAGACTGTATGGCAAGGCTAGTTTAAGTTACCCTGCTAAACCTGCAACCACAGCCACTCCAGAGCAGTGGTTCTCAACCAGGGGTACATATACTCATGAGGTCCAGGGGGGACATCAACTGATCCAGATATTTGCCTAGGTTTACAACAAGCAACATAAAAAGCATTAGCCAAGTCAGCACAAACTAAAATTTCATACAGACAATGACTGCTCTATATACTATGCATTGAAATGTAAGCGCAAAATTTATATTCCAATTGATTTATTTCATAATTATATAGTAAAAATTGAAGTAAGCAATTTTTCAATACTAGTGTGACACTTTTGTATTTTTATGTCAGATTTTGTAAGTAGTTTTAAGTGAGGTGTAACATGGGGGTACAGAAGCCAACTCAGACTCCTGAAAGGGGTACAGTAATCTGCTCCAGAGCTCCACCTTGCCAAGGTCAGGTTGAAATGCTAGTGGCTTGTTTACTGCTCATGCTCCAGCACTGCACAGTGTGGGCTATAAGGTGCTTTGTAATAACTGAGCACTCTGGAGCATTAATGCCATGAACCAGGCTGTTCCTTTCTTTATCATACCCTGGTTGGGGCATGTGGATAGACCCTCCCCCCCCTTACTCTGCATGGGTACTAGTCTAATGGTCAGAGCCTGAGTCAAGACCCAAGCAGGATAGGAGCACTAGGGCCAAGGCAGGCACAGAACCATAGAATATCAGGGTTGGAAGAGACCTCAGGAGGTCATCTAGTCCACCCCCCTGCTCAAAGCAGAACCAATACCATCTAAATCACAGGAACAATTGGGGCTGCTGGTCCTATGGTAGGTCTGGCAAGGCCTCTCAGTCAGGTGATTTGGTCACTTGGTGGTTCGCCAATACGGCCCTGACTTCTCCCCGCTGCCCCTCAGGGGTTAGCAGCAGCTCACCACTGCTGAGTCCCAGCATGCCTTGCGCTGCCACGGCCTGAGTGTGCAAGACGGAGTGCCTGATGGGAGCTGGGGCTATCCACCCTCAGCAGGTACAGGTACCTCCTGCGGCAAGATTCGGCTCCGGCCTGGGTGGGGAGGCGGCATTTGAGGCGGAGCCCGCCGGGCCGCTTCACATCTCACTTCCCACGCGCCGTGCTTGGGGGCGGAGCCTCGGGAAGAGGCGGGGCGGGGCGGAATCTCAGAGGGGCAGTCTCGGCCCGAAAGAGGCAGTGGCAAGTGGGGAGGAACGGGACCGCAGAGCGAGCGGAGCCGGAGCCATGGTGGCAGCGGCGGAGAGGGGTAAGAGCCGGGCGGTATAGACACCTCTCCTCAGAACTGGGGGGAGTGCTGCACCAGGTGACTGCAGTGGTATCGGGTGACCAGCCCCTCTCACATGACTGAGGTGTCACCTGACTGTTTCGCCAGAGCTGGGTCGGGTGCTTCTGCTTGCCCCTGGGTGTTGTGCACAGTCTTCCCTTCCCCAGTCCCTCGCTGGGACCTTGGACACCCGCCGTTAGGGAGGAGTTCGGGGACCCCAGTTCCCCGGGGTCAGGCCTGCTGCTGCAGGGCTTGGGACCCTCTTCTCTGGGCCCGTCTCCGCAGTGTATGGTACTCTAATTCCCTTCCCTTTACGCTGTGGGCCATGCCAGCCTACTGCTAAATCCAGGAACCTTTAGGGTTAGTGTGTTACTATGTGTATTATGGCAGCGCCTAGGAGCCCCACTAATGGAGCAAGACCCTGTTGTGCTAGGCACTGTACAAACACAGAACAACTCTGTATTTGTCCTCTCCCCTCAGGATTGGGTCCGATCCACAAGCTCAGACCAGGGGATTCCCCCAACTTGCCAGTTGTCACAGAGTTGCGCTAATATGCCACCATAGAGCCTGAGGTGCCCACAGCACCTCCACCCAATCTGGGATAGCCATCACCCCCCACTGCAGAACTCCGAATTACTTCAAAACCATGCCCTCATGGTTGCTCCAACAAGCTGCTTCTGCGTTGCCCAGGGTGGTTAACCTAACTCTATACCACGGTCTTGATATTGTTTTAACTCACTGCACCATCCCAATGCCCTATGGCAGGTTACAGTGCTGTATGTAATGGAGTGAGAGGTGATGAGCATTGGAAGAGGTCTATGCTGGTAAATGTAGTACAGTTCCCTGAAACTGTTGCTAACCCCACAACATTAACCCTGGCAATTTTTGCGTTGTTGACTATATACTTGCTAATAACTGTAAATTTCTAGTGCACTCACGGTGTATGTAGGTGCTACATATAAGAATCAGTAGAATCTGTATTATGAGAGAGAGACTATTGAATGGCATTGGGAATTAGTGTGCATGTGTGTATAATCACACATGAGTAAAAGCATTTTGCTTCCTCACATAGTTCCCTTTACAGCTTTTTAGTACTTTGAATATTTTGTATTTTAAAAATTGAATATGTTAAGACTCCATCCCCTCTGCCTGTGGGAGGCAGAAAGAGGTATGGATCAATTTGACTGGAAGAGGGGAGGGTAGATCTATCAGAGCAGGAGGGGGCAGTTTGGCTCCCAACACCTCACTGAGCCAGGGACTTGACCCCCCCACACACACACCATGCTTTTCACTACAGAGATCTGCCCTCCTCAGATTCCACCAGGCTCAAGTTGAGCTGTTCTGACAGGCTGCTGCTCAGGAGTTCAGCCACTCCAAAAGGGGCATGTTGAATCCTGAGCCACTTGCCCAGGGTCCTGGGGGACAGATTGCTGTTGCCCCCATTTCTGAAATGGCAGCCCACATAGAGAGACTCCCAGCATGCTCTGCAGCCTGCCTGTTTGTGCCATGGCATGCTGGCAGCCGCAATTCTCTATTAATTCTGCTGGTAGCTTAAGGGTTTGTGGTGAAAATTATAGCTGCCTGAGGTAGATTGGCACACTTATAGCCATTACTAAATTTCCATATAATTTGACACACATTTCACCATACTATGAATACTAAACAGAATTCTATAATCCAGTTTACAGTGACCAGTATGTCAGGTCTAATATACTCTAAAATGAATATTACTTTTATAACACCATAGGCATGCGTGATACTTTATTATACAGGTATAAAGAGATTCCTGGCCCCAAAGAGCTGGTCTGCGCAACCTTACCTTTGTGTGGAGACCCACTGAAATTAATCGGTACTGTAACAGGGTAAGGGTCCCCATCCATGCAGATCCAATTGTGGGATCAGGGCTTAAGAGAAGAACAGGAAAAATCAACACAGGGATACGAAATAGCATCTCACAATTATTAGTTAGTGTTAGTTGATATATCTATATACTGTATTTAAAATAGGGTTTTTTAATTATTAGCAGATCAAACTGACACTTGTCTGTTGTCAATGACAAACTTTCAGTGAGTTTTGAATTCTAAATATGTTACAGGATGTGTGTGTATAAAAGTCCCAAGAATGGCACAAACTTTGTCAACGTGAGCATATTTTGTAACATAGACAATAACACGTTTGTTCACTCTTCAGTTTATTACAGGTTCCTAGTGCTTTTCTTCAACTGCCTCTTGACTTTTGGCTCTTACTTCTGCTTTGATATTCCCGGTGTCCTGCAGGAGCAGTTTCAAGGGGTAAGTAACTAGGTCACAAGGGGAAAGATAAAACTTTTGCTAGGCCCCCTTGACTGCAGTCAAAATGAAGACTGGGAAAGTGGTGTATAAATTGAAAAGCAGAGATTCCCAGTCACAAACAGCGAATTAAAAAAAACATTCTAATCCAGATAACCGAGAACCTGAGAGATGTTATGCTATGAGAACAGGAGTACTTGTGGCACCTTAGAGACTAACAAATTTATTAGAGCATAAGCTTTCGTGGGCTACTGCCCACTTCTTCGGATGCATATAGAGTGGAACATGTATTTAGGGGATATATATACACACATACAGAGAGCATGAACAGGTGGGAGTTGTCTTACCAACTCTGAGAGGCCAATTAAGTAAGAGAAAAAAATTTGTTTTGAAGTGATAATCAAGCTAGCCCAGTACAGACAGTTTGATAAGAAGTGTGAGAATACTTACAAGGGGAGATAGATTCAATGTTTGTAACCCACCCAGCAATATTGTTAATCTTTCCAGCTATACTCTTAGCCCAGCAGAAGAGTCTGTCCTATCTCGGGGCCTCTCCTTTTGTCCCTCCAGACCCACGAACATGATACAGTTCTGCGGTGACCTAGAATCCTACTTTCGACGTCTCCGACTCAAAGAATATTTCCAACATACCTCTGAACAGCATACTAACCCACAGAATCCCCCCTACCAGCACTACAAAAAAAAAGGATTCTGCGTAGACTCCTCCGGACGGTCGAAACAACAGACTGGATTTCTACATAGATTGCTTCCGTCAACGTGCAAAGGCTGAAATTGTGGAAAAGCAACATCGCTTGCCCCATAACCTCAGCCATGCTGAACACGCCGCCATCTACAGCCTCAGAAACAACCCTGACATAATCAAATAGGCTGACAAGGGAGGTGCTGTCGTCATCATGAATAAATTGGAATATGACCAAGAGGCTGCTAGACAGCTCTCTAACACCACATTCTACAGACCATTATCCTCTGATCCCACTGAGGATTACTTAAAGAAACTACACCATCTGCTAAAAAAACTCCCTGACAAAGCACAGGAACAAATCTGTACAGACACATGCCTAGAACTCCGACCAGGGGTATTCTATTTGCTACCCAAGATTCATAAACCTGGAAATTCTGGACCCCCCCTCATCTCAGGCATTGGCACCCTAACATCAGGCTTGTCTGGTTATGTGGACTCTCTCCTCAGACCCTACGCTACCAGCACTCCCAGCTATCTTCGAGACACCACTGACTTCCTGAGGAAACTACAATCCATCGTTGATCTTCCAGTAAACACCATCCTGGCCACTATGGACGTAGAAGCCCTCTACACCAATATTCCACGCAAAGTTGGACTACAAGCTATCAGGAACAGTATCCCTGATAATGTCACAGCTAACCTGGTGGCTGAACTTTGTGACTTTGTCCTCACCCACAACTATTTCACATTTGGGGACAATATATACCTTCAAGTCAGCGGCACTGCTATGGGTACCCGCATGGCCCCACAGTATGCCAACATTTTTATGGCTGACTTAGAACAACGCTTCCTTAGCTCTCGTCCCCTAACGCCCCTACTCTACTTGCGCTACATTGATGACATCTTCATCATCTGGACCCATGGAAAAGAAGCCCTTGAGGAATTCCACCATGATTTCAATAATTTCCATCCCACCATCAACCTCAGCCTAGATCAGTCCACACAAGCGGTCCATTTCCTGGACACTACTGTACTAATAAGCGATGGTCACATAAATACCACCCTGTTGCCAGCCCAAAGGGCTCGAGGGGACAACAATGGTTCGTTGCCTGGTGTGCTTGGCACCAATAAAGACACCGAGGGGAGAAAGCAAGCCAAGTTTATTTCAGAGCTCTGAAATGGCACTAGGAGACCAGCATGTCTCAAATCAAGTGCAACAAATACAAACAAATTTTACCTTTTATACTCCAAACTGTTTGCATACATCTCTTTGTCTGGCTTTTCCTCCTTACCCCTCCCTTTCAGACAACAGTTACAATAAGCTCTACATAAGCTTGTGAGAAAACTTTCCCAGTCTTATGCATATCTGTGACCTTGGGTTTAGACGCCTGCAAACTAACTACCCCCTCCCTTCCCTCGCTTCTTTATCTCTACTATTTCTGCTAGTGTGAGTGAAACTGCAGCCATCTGCTAGAAAAGCTGACCATTACATATTCTGCTTCCGCATCAAGGCAATTAGCATGAAAGTAGGTGAGAGTTCACAAGATGGGGTTCTGTGGTTCAGGTAGGCCCAGAGCAGAAGAGCTTCATCGGCACTTTTGGTCTTCCACTCTCCCGAGTTACCTGGTAGCTATGCCTAGTGACACCAACAACCCTATACCAGAAACCTACTGACCGCTACACTTACCTACATGCCTCCAGCTTCCATCCAGGACACACCACACGATCCATTGTCTACAGCCAAGCTCTAAGATATAACCGCATTTGCTCCAATCCCTCAGATAGAGACAAGCACCTACAAGATCTCTGTCAAGCATTCTTAAAACTACAATACCCACCTGCTGAAGTGAAAAAACAGATTGACAGAGCCAGACGAGTACCCAGAAGTCACCTCCTACAAGACAGGCCCAACAAAGAAAAGAACAGAACACCACTAGCTGTCACCTTCAGCCCCCCAACTAAAACCTCTCCAGCGCATCATCAGAGATCTACAACCTATCCTGAAAGATGATCCTTTACTCTCTCAGATCTTGGGAGACAGACCTGTCCTCGCTTACAGACAACCCCCCAACCTAAAGCAAATACTCACCAGCAACCACACATCACTGAACAAAAACACTGACCCAGGAACCTATCCTTGTAACAAAGCCCGATGCCAACTCTGTCCACATATCTATTCAAGTGACATCATCATAGGACCTAATCACATCAGCCATACCATCAGGGGCTCGTTCACCTGCACATCTACCAATGTGATATATGCCATCATGTGCCAGCAATGCCCCTCTGCCATGTACATTGGCCAAACCGGACAGTCTCTACGCAAAAGAATTAATGGACACAAATCTGACATCAGGAATCATAATACTCAAAAACCAGTGGGAGAACACTTTAACCTGTCTGGCCATTCAATGACAGACCTGCGGGTGGTTATTTTACAACAGAAAAACTTCAAAAACAGACTCCAACGAGAGACTGCTGAGCTGGAATTGATATGCAAACTAGATACAATCAACTCAGGATTGAATAAGGACTGGGAATGGCTGAGCCATTACAAACATTGAATCTATCTCCCCTTGTAAGTATTCTCACACTTCTTATCAAACTGTCTGTACTGGGCTAGCTTGATTATCACTTCAAACAAATTTTTTTCTCTTACTTAATTGGCCTCTCAGAGTTGGTAAGACAACTCCCACCTGTTCATGCTCTCTGTATGTGTGTGTATATATATCCCCTCAATATATGTTCCACTCTATATGAATCCGAAGAAGTGGGCAGTAGCCCACGAAAGCTTATGCTCTAATACATTTGTTAGTCTCTAAGGTGCCACAAGTACTCCTGTTCTTTTTGCGGATACAGACTAACACGGCTGCTACTCTGAAACCTGTCGTTATGCTGTGAAGAAGTCTAGTGCAAGGGTTCTCACAACAAATTTTTTGGTGGCCTCATAGTGCGGCCACTAACTCTTGCTAGTGGCTGCTCTGACAATTTTTCCTAAAATACTTAATTAACTTTAGGAAAAACAAATAAATATGCATATGTCCAAATCATTGTAATTTATTTATGTAGGATTTATATATATTTTTTTGCAGACTCAATAATAAAAATAATGCACAGTTTTCTCTATTCTTTACTGGACCTACACAAAATAGAAATATAAAGAAGGTGCTTTGCACGTTCTTTTCTTTTTTCTTGTTGTTTCCTTTGCTTTTTTTAGTTACTATTTTTTTTTATTTTTTTTTAGACTTGCTAGATACTAAGTCTGTAAAATGTGATATTAACAAATATACAAATATCACTTTTCACAGCAGATTTA
This sequence comes from Chrysemys picta bellii, assembly GCF_011386835.1. Lineage (NCBI taxonomy): Eukaryota > Metazoa > Chordata > Testudines > Emydidae > Chrysemys > Chrysemys picta. The sequence continues at coordinate 49,033,138 of NC_088800.1, forward strand.
CTCAGTCCCAGAAAGCCCTGGGTGTGGAGGTGGGTACGGAGGCAGCAGGGGTCAGAGATGAAGGGGCACTGGGGGAGGCAGTGGGTGCAAGCGGTGATGGGGGCGGGGGGGTGAGCTCGGGGTCAAAGTCCACCACCATGTGGCTGGGGAACGAAGCTCGAAGCCCTGTGGCTAGAGTCCGCCAACCGCCACCCCAGGACTGTACCCCAACCCCATTGCCCCTGGGAAAGTGGGGAACTCACTGGCCTCCTCCTTCTCCAGTTTTGTGTCTCCAGAGGGAGGCAGGACCCAACCATTTCTGGTGGCCCTGGGGGAGTAACCGCTGCTTTGGCCCCCCCACAATCACTGCCCGGGAGGCTGTGGCCACTAGAAAAGCCCCTGGTGGCCGCATTTGAGAAATGCTTGTCTAGTGCCAGTGATACATGCTAAGAAAGATGGGTTCGCTGTGTCCAGACAATGATATCTAGACAGTCCAGGAGAGATGGTAACATGTACAAAGCAAATGCAAGCAGTTGGAGGAACAATTGTTGTTGTTTGGTGACTTATGTATATGTTACAGGCTAATATCTTTCCCATGCTCAGTCACAATGTAGTGTAGGTTGTTAGTATTATATTTACAGGACCATCGCGGTGCTTTACAAATAATAAGTCTGTTGTAGATTTTATAATCTAAATTGGATTGAAAGAATAGGGATGTTTAAAAATTACCTAAATCAATTACATCAAGCTGTTGTAGTGACTGCAAGTGGGTCTGTGATTAAACTGAGAAGTAAAACAAATAATGCTCCTAACTGATACAAGTAAAGCCCTTTATTCTCTAGGGTTCATACTAATATCTCCACCTCGTTCACTGCACCAAGCCTCTCCTTTTAAAAAAAAATGAACTATCCGTATTGCAGAGTACATTTTCCTCCATAGAGGATTGGGTGCTGTTGTGTGCATTATTTTGTTGTAGACCAAGATCTGAGATGCTTACTTGGAGCTCTTGATTGTTTGTGCTACTGTGTGACGTTCCCCTCTGGTGTTATCTGGACCGGTGATCTGCTAGGTAACTCCAATCCTTGACTCTGGAAGCCAGCCTTACCCTGCTCTGCTGTGAGAACCCCCACTCCTGGGCTGTTCACGCACAGCCTCTGGCATGTAAGCTGCTTCTTGGATTGTGCAACTGAGGGCATGGCTACACTTGCGAGTTAGAGCGCATTAAAGAAGCCCCATGCACTCTAACTCACGATGCATCCACACTGGCAAGGCATGTAAAGCGCTCTGACTCCGTGGCTAGAGCGCTCCTGGTAATCCACCTCAGCGAGTGGAATGACATTTGATGTGCCCCCGCTGGAGTGCTGCAGCGCCAGTGTGGATACCCTGGTCTGTTAATGTGCTCTGATCAGCCTCCAGAAGTGTCCCACAATGCCTGTTCTAGCCACTCTGGTCATCACTTTGAACTCTACTGCCCTGCCTTCAGGTGACCAACCGTCAGACGTTCCCTTTAAATTCTCTGGGAATTTTTGAAAATCCCCTTCCTGTTTGCTCAGCCAGGCATGGAGTGCTCTCAGCCAATCTTTCCAGGTGACCATTCCTCCACGCGCCAGGTGATCCCCAGTGTGGAGCAATGGCGAGGTGCTGGACCTCATCAGTGTTTGCTGGGAGGAAGCTGTCCAGTCCCAGCTGCGCTCCAGTCGTAGGAATTACGATACCTTCGGGCAGATATCAAGGGACATGATGGAAAGGGGCCATGACCGGGACGCACTGCAGTGCAGGGTTAAAGTGAAGGAGCTACGGAATGCCTACTGCAAAGCCCATGAGGCAAACTGCCACTCCGGTGCTGCCCCCGCAAACTGCCGTTTCTACAAAGAGCTGGACGTGATACTTGAGAGCGACCCCACCTCCACTCCGAGTACCACCATGGACACTTCAGAGCCCAGTTGAACAAGGCAGGAGGAGGAGAAGGAAAGTGGGAGTGAGGGTGCTGAGGAGGAGGAAGACACGCCGGCATCCCTAGATGCATGCAACCAGGAGTTGCTCTCAAGCCAGGAGGAAGGTAGCCAGTCGCAGCGGCCGGTGCTTGGAGAAGGACAAACACCAGAGGAGGTGCCCGGTAAGCGACTTTTATTTTGGGGAAGGAAGTTATTCGGTGTGGGCTCTTGGGGTGAGGAGGGTTAGTGCTACATGCCTGCCTAGATGCGGAATAGGGCCTTGATGTGCTCTCTCACATCGCAGTAATCCGCCTCAGTGATCTCTTCAGAGGTCTCATCCAGAACTTGGGCAATGCGCTTGCACAGGTTTCTTGGGAGAGCCACTGCGGTCCTTGTCCCAGTCAGGCTAACATGTCCGTGCCACTGTGCCATGAGCGGGGGGGGGAGAACCATTGCTGCATATGGGCCAGGGCAGAAACCGCATTGTAGTAGCAGACCCTCCCTTGCTTCCCAGCTCACCCTCAGCAGCGAGATATCTTCCAGGACGAACTCCTGTGGAAAATGTGGAGACAGTGTTCAGTATAGCGACCCCCTGCAGCTGTTGGCTCTCCCCAAGGCACAGAAACCCAGAGGACAGTATGGCCGTGAAACAATCAGTGCCCCTTGACCCTGTGCTTACTCACCATTTTGGGGCTCCCATGGGTTATGTCCGCTCACTTTGGCACGGGCAAATTATGCTATTGTGTAGACTGTGCTTGCCCTTAAGTATGGGGGAGTCATTGCTCTTTCTAGTGTGAACAATGCTGCCTCTGTTACGTGTTGCATTTTGCCTTTACAGATGCAACCTTGAGATCTCAGCTGTCCGTGTTATCACCAGCTGAAAGACTCCAAAGAATTAGGAAGAGGCCACGTAGAAGCAAAGACATGCTGCGTGAAGTAATGCTGCAGTCCCTTAACAAGAATCTAAAAACACAGGAGTGGAGGGAGAGTGAAAGGAGGATCTGAGTGGAGGGAGAGTGAAAGGAGGATCTGCCAGTAGAATGAGGAGTGCTGGCAGCAAAGCACGGATTGGCTGATAAGCATCATGGAGCGCCAAGCGGACTCGATGCATGGCTACAAGCGCCTGGAAGTGGAGCACTACTGCATCCCCTGCAGCCCTTGTCCCAAAACTCTTTCCCTTGTGCGCCCATGTCACCTCCAACCCACTTTCCCCAACATCCGGGTTCTTATCGCCACCAGCTGCCTCCAACACCTGTAGCTTCACCACCCAGTCCTGAAAACTATGACCCTTACCCACTGCACTCAACCCCCATCACCATGCATTATAACCATCCTGAAGTGCAGCACTCATTGCACAGCACTCCAGACAGGAAGGCTGAGTATGATAACAGGACATACGCAAATCTGTGGTTGTACCGTTCCCCACCCCACCCCCTTGCCCTTTCTGTTTCCCAAGCACTGGTGTTTCTTTTCAATAAAATGGATTTTTTGGCTTTGAAAACATTCTTTGTTATTGCATAAAGTAAAAGATACCTTAGCTCAGGAAAGCAACAGGCACTGCAAGTCAGCATAGCAAACACAGATTCCTACTAACATTGGAACCACTGCACCTCACTCCCGTGCAGGGCACCAAACATTACTCGTGGCTTTCAGCCTCACATTGCTCCCTCAAGGCATCCCTAATCCTTGCTGCCCCGCGCTGGGACCCTATAATAGCCCTGCTCTCTGGCTGTTCAAATTCAGCCTCCAGGTGTTGAACCTCCGAGTTCCATGCCTGAGTGAATCTTTCACCCTTCCCTTCACAAATGTTATGGACGGTACAGCACGCAGATATAACCGCGGGGATGCTGTCAGCGGCCAGGTCCAGCTTCCCATACAGAGAGTGCCCTTTAAATGGCCAAAAGCACACTCCACAGTCATTCTGCACCAGCTCAGCCTGTTGTTGAACCGCTCCTTGCTGCTGTCAAGGCTACCTGTGTAGGGTTTCATGAGCCATGGAATTAAAGGATAAGCGGGGGTCTCCAAGGATCACAATGGGCATTTCGACTTCCCCTACAGTGATCTTCTGGTTTGGGGAAAAAAGTCCCGGCTTGCAGCTTCCTGAACAGGCCAGTGTTCTGATAGATGCATGCATCTTTCCGGGCCAGACTGCATTAATATCAGTGAAACGCCGATGGTGATCCACAAGTGCCTGGAGAACCATAGAGAAATACTCCTTCCGATTAACGTACTCCGAGGCTAGGTGGGCTGGTGCCAGAATTGGAATATGCATCCCATCTATCGCCCCTTCGCAGTTAGGGAAACCCATTTGTTCAAAGCCAGCCACAATGTCATGCACGTTACCCAGAGTCACGGTTCTTCTGAGCAGGATGCGATTAATGGCCCTGCAAACTTGCATCAACACGATTCCAACGGTCGAATTTCCTACTCGAAACTGGTTAGCGACCGATCGGTAGCTGTCTGGAGTTGCCAGCTTCCAGAATGCTGTAGCCACCCGCTTCTCCACCATCAGGGCAGCTCTCAATCTCGTGTTCTTGCGCTGCAGGATGGGGGCGAGCTTCTCACACAGTCCCATGAAAGTGGCTTTTCTCATCCGAAAGTTCTGCAGCCACTGCTCGTCATCCCAGACTTGCAGGACGATGTGATCCCACCACTCAGTGCTTGTTTCCCAAGCCCAAAAGCGGCGTTCCACGGTGGAGAGCATGTCCGTGAATGCCACAAGCAATCTCATGTCGGATGCGTTACTTGAGTCGATATCATTGTCAGAGTCCTCACTGTCAGTTTGGATATTAAGGAGTAACTCAACTGACAAACGTGATGTGCTGGCGAGACTCGTCAGCATATTCCTCAGCAGTTCGGTCTCCATTCCCGCAGACCGAAAGGGAAGATAGAGCGCGCCGTACAAAAACCGTTGAAAGATGGTGCCAAATGTGGACGGAAGCACAGGGATTGCTGGATGCGAACCGTTGCATCACGGGGCGTTGGGACAGGATCCAGAATGCCCTGCCCCCTTCCCACAAGCCACAGCACCAGAATGGGAAGAGGTGCTCTGTGGCATAGCTGCCCATAATGCACTGCTCCCCCAATGCCGCTGCAAGTGCCACAAATGTGGCCATGCTAGTGCGCTTGCAGCTGTCAGCGTGGACAGACTGCAGCGCTTTCCCTACTGCGCTCTCCAAAGGCTGGTTTAACTCAAAGCACTCTACATCTGCAAGTGTAGCCATGCCCTTAATGACACTAGCCAATATCTCCGGTCCCAGACACAACCCTAGGAACCTCTGTCTTGCAGTGTTCAGTTATGCCTGCTGGACACTGCAAGTTTCTATGAGTTTGTCAATTTAACAAAGAAATTGATAGACACTAGGCTTGTTATCCAAAGGGGAGTCTCTGACTTTTTTAATCAGAGAATTGTTTTTTTATCACAGAAAACTAGGATCCCTGCCGATCATTACTGCTGATGGATTATGTTCAGTCTCTGGCACATGGATGGGTTTACTCATGTGCACCCTCTGCTAGTAGATCCAAGACATGTGATTGGCTAAAGTTCACTGTCCTTCCTAGATTATGGAGCTGGGCCTATGACTTTTAGAAGGCCTGCAAGAAATTCTTACACACTCAGATAATAAAGACTTCTGAAGAGACCCCAAACTAAGACGGGTTCAGAGAAGGAGAGTGTGCACCATTGCTACTGTTTTGTGGTGACGGCATTGAACTATGATTTAGGAGATCTGGTTCCAATTCCTTATAAAAGATTTTATAGCAGGGAGCTGGAATGAGGTCTCATTATTGAAGCTTCATTAGTTTTATAAAAGCTTTCATAGAATGTCAGGGTTGGAAGGGACCTCAGGGTGTCATCCAGTCCAACCCCCTGCTCAAAGCAGAACCAATCCCCAGGCCAATGCTCAAACCACTGAGCTATCCTGCAGAACACTTCCTGGTACGTTTATTTAGTATCAGATCATTAAAAATTAAGCTACAGCTGATTAAAATAAACAGACCAAGTGCATTTTGCAATGCAGTATCCTTGCCTTTCTCTTTGATTCAAATCTCAGTGGTGTATTTATAAGAGGTGCTGAGACCCCACAGCTCCTATCAAAGTCATATGCCAATATATATTTATGCCTGTATTTGTAATTATCATTTCATGCATCTGAAGAAGTGGGGTTTTTACCCATGAAAGCTTATGCCCAAATAAATCTGTTAGTCTTTAAGGTGCCACTGGACTCCTTGTTGTTTTTGTGGATACAAACTAACATGGCTACCCCTCTGATACTTGGTATCATAGTCTATGAATGTCAAACCACAGTCATTTCCAATGGGTTTCCCAGTTGCCAGTGGGAAATAGGTTCTGCTGTAGTCTCTTATGATCCCTTGTATATTGTTGCAGCTCCTTTGTCACTCAGAACATTTTAATTACTGTCGTATCCTCAAGATGGATACACTATACATACAAGGCCACTGAAAATCTTTAAATTCCTTCTATCAGGTTGGGAAGTGAGTGGTGGAGATGAGTCTAGAAAGGAAGTCAAAACCAGGCTCTTGTACCTATTGAGGTCCACCACCCAAAAAGAAGGTTTGGCTAATTATTGTGTAATCCAAATTAGACCTCTATTACTGTTGGAATACAGACTTTTTATGTCAACTTGTTACACAGAACCTAACCTGCCCCAATGGAACCCAGCATAATGGCACTGGACATAATGGCACATTGGCCTGTGTGGAAGGTCTGGGGATGACGCCTGCACAGTACAACCTGCTGTATGCAATCTATGCTTGGACGTGAGTCACCTTTCTTCTGTTTAAGGGAGGTATCGTGTGCACTGCTCATAGGATGTTCAGGGAGTAAAACCAAATGTTTGTGGTATTCTCCCTAGGAATGCGCTGGTGGTGATTCTGGCTGGATTCCTGATTGATAAACTGGGAAATCACTGTAAGTCCCAATTATTTCATTATAGCTGATCTTTCTTCTTGCACAGAAGTGACCTTTCCAGCTATTCCTTCAATGGAAAGAGATATTGCTTCCCAATACCAGAATCACCTTTTCAGTAAGGTCCTGCGGGATGAAGCAGTGTGGGCAACAAAACAGAGCAAACCAAGGAAGGTACTTCCTTCTGGTGTGGAGAGAAGATGGGTGTAACAAAGGCTGCTCCACAGAATTACAAGCATCAGGGATCTCTGCTGTAAACTTGCACAGCTTCCCCTTTGGCCTGATTGTAGATCACTAGAATTTAGTATGACACACAACAGTTGAGTAAACATTGTTTTAATCTCCTGACACACAATAAAAGGAAGGCAGGTATGTTCAGAGCTGGCAGTGATCCTTTATCTACAAACTTTACACTCTTAATGTGACTGTCTGATAGTCCTGTATTCTTCTCTTCTACATGGCCTTCTATTTGGTATCTGTCATCATGGTATCTAAGCTCCACAACACAATAAGGAATGCAGCCCTGGCCATTCCCTGTGGGGCTGGTCAGCATTCTTGTCTCTGTTTTTGCAGATGAGGACACTGGCACAGAAGTGAAGTTACTTGGCCAGCGTCAAAGAGTCAGTGGCAGAGCTAGGAGTGAGACTCATGAGTATGAAGCTTATAGGCTTGTGGTTGAGCCATTTAATGTTCCCTTGCCTCAGTTTCCCCATGTATAAGGCACACGATAATATTTCTCTCCTCTGCAAAGTGACCTAAGATCCTTCAATGAAAGGGGCTATATAGTAGTAAAATAATATGTCATAGAGTCAATTTGATGGGAGACCCAGGGATAAAAATTCAGAGCTCCTTTCAAATTTTCCTATTGCACAGTAATTTTCTCTCTTTATTTATTTATTTATGGTATTTATCCATTGCCTTTATTTCAATGTGTCCCTGTGTTTTTCTGTCTCCCTCCCTAGTTGGTGTCTTTCTTTTCTCTTTCCTGACTGTCTTGGGATCGTCCATCTTCGCTCTGGGCTCTCACTTCAAGGGAACTCCGTACCTTCTGCCGCTGATGCTGACAGGACGGTTGCTGTTTGGATCTGGGAATGGGTCACTTACCAGTAAGGAATCTGAGAACTCCTCTCCTGGTTAGACCCCAACAATGGGAGGACAAATGGGATTTTTGCCCCTGGGCCTTTGTTCCTAGTCAGACCTTCACCTGCTCTGTGCCAGGAACCAAGCCTGAGTGGTGATGGATGAGGAGAGAGTATTTGGTCTGCCTGCTGGGAGTTGTAGAACTTTCATCTGCCCTGCTAATGTTAAGAACCATCATTTTAACCAGCCTTTGCCCCTTCTGGGAGCAGCAACTGCAATACTCACACTACAGCTTGGCTTTTCAGAAGCCACTTGACCTCCCCCCATTGTGGTAGTGGTAAGGACTATCCCAAAGGGATGCTAATCTGATACACTGTATCTCTACCTCAGATATCCAAGAGTCTTTGACTCTGATCCCATCTGGCCCACCGAGCATGAATTGGAAAATTGCCCCAGGTATGTGTGTTTTAATGCTCTGGGCTTGGTTTCCGTGCATTTGTTAATATAGCCCTTTCTCCTCTGTTCCCACCCCCTCCAAGTTGTGCAGAATCGCATCACTGCCTTCTGGTTCAAGGGGAAGGAACTGGCCTTGGCATTTGGACTGACCCTCTCCTTCTCCCGGCTTGGGAGTGTCCTCAACTTCTTCTTCACCCAGCAGTTTGAGACCCACTTTGGTATCCAGTGGACACTCTGGGGAGGTGAGCTTTTCCTTCTGGCTTCTGCTTCACTTGCCTCTAAGCCCAAGACAAAGAAGCCAAGTGATACTGTCTAACTCTGGTAAAGAATATGCATAGGAAAGAAGTGCGGTTTTTATGCATCCGAAGAAGTGAGGTTTTTACTCACGAAAGCTTATGCCCAAATAAATCTGTTAGTCTTTAAGGTGCCACCAGACTCCTTGTTGTTTTTATAGGAAAGAGAGTGAACCTGGTGTGTGGCAGGTGGGCTGTGTGTCTTCCAGACAGCGTTCCCTTACTCTCCTTCCTGGCTTGAGGACACAATAGAAGATGCTTCATTGCTGGCTGAAGCTTCCTTCTAAAACTGTTGCATTTACCTCTAGCTTTGTTTGCAGCCTTTCTGTGACTTTACAACACTTGAAGGCATGTGTGAAACAGTATTGTGTGTGAATGTATACTCCCATTGACTCAATGGAGTAAAACTGAATTACTTGTGTGTGTGTGTACACACACACTGCTATATTCTGGGTTGGCAATTCACTCTGACCAATTCCCACTGAGTCAATGATAGTTTTGCCTGTAGACAGACTTTAACATGGGTCAAATTCTGAATATTTATAGATTTAGGACCTCACCTCAAGAAAGCGTGTGTCTGTGTGCGCATGCGCGCGTATGAACAGGGGGTGCAGGATTTTCACTTTCCTGGTTTTGGTGCAGTTCTGCTCTGGCCTCCACGTTGTTTGACGATTTTTTCCTTTTTACATTGACAAATGGAATCCCTGTGTAGCAGACACTATGATGTAGAGTCATAATATTGCTAGATGATGATGGTGCCTGGATATTATGGTAGTGGGTGTGTTAAAAATGCCTTGGAGGAGATGGTAAAGAGAATCACTGTGTTTGTACTTTGTGTGGGGTCTCTTGGAGATGGGGAGTGTAGGATAAATATACTTACCAAGTAACAAATCAGTGAATGTTGTACCAGTCCTATTCAAGGATGTGATTCCAGCCAAGAGGCAAGTATGAGAAAAATCCTGCCCCTCTGCCCTACTAAGATGTTCTCTCAACCAGCTCTGCTTTAACAGATTCACCTCCAGATCTTTGCTGTGTACTCGGGTGATAATTTTCCAATTGCAGCAGCATCAGAACAACTTGAGTATCCTACATGTGGAGGGTTAAATACACCAATGCTAAGCAAATGTACATCTGAACAGGCTTTTCAAGTGAACTTTGCTTGATTTTTCCAAAGGATTCAGTTAGAAAACTGGTCTGATTTGCAACAGTCACTTGGGGGCAAATTCACTGCTGGTATAACCCAGTGTAACTCCATTGACTTCTTTCTGAGGAGTTGTACCTGTTTACACCAAGGCTCTTTTTGACCTTCCTTCTCTGCAGTTACTCTACAAATGTGAAGCAGACCAACAAGTATGGGAGTTGTTTTTCTCCCCTCCATCTTCTGGAGATAGGCCGGGTGATCTCCTGGTCCCATGGACATTGGGGGTTTCTTTAGCCGTTTTCAATAACCAGGACTATTTTAATCCTCAGCTGGGGGAGGAGGGTATCAATAAGCAGAAATATTAATACTGAAGCATAGAATCATAGAAGATTAGGGTTGGAAGAGACCTCAGGAGGTCATCTAGTCCAACCCCCTGCTCAAAGCAGGACCAACCCCAACTAAATCATCCCAGCCAGGGCGTTGTCAAACCGGGCTTAAAAACCTCTAAGGATGGAGATTCTACCACCTCCCTAGGTAACCCATTCCAGTGCTTCACCATCCTCCTAGTGAAATAGTGTTCCTAATATCCAACCTGGACCTTCCCCACTGCAACTTGAGACCATTGCTCCTTGTTCTGTCATCTGCCACCACTGAGAATAGCCAACTCCATCCTCTTTGGAACCCCCCTTCAGGTAGTTGAAGGCTGCTATCAAATCCCCCCTCACTCTTCTTTTCTGCAGACTAAACAAGCCCAGTTGCCTCAGCCTCTCCTCGTAAGTCATGTGCCACAGCCCCCTGATCGTTTTCGTTGCCCTCCACTGAATTCTCTCCAATTTGTCCACGTCCTTTCTGTAGTGGGGGGCCCAAAACTGGACGCAATACTCCACATGTGCTGAATAGAGGGGAATAATCACTTCCCTTGATCTGCTGGCAGTGCTCCTACTAATGCAACCCAATATGCTGTTAGCCTTCTTGGCAACAAGGGCACACTGCTGACTCATATCCAGCTTCTCATCCACTGTAATCCCCAGGTCCTTTTCTGCAGAACTGCTGCTTAGCCAGTCGGTCCCCAGCCTGTAGCAGTGCATGGGATTCTTCCATCCTAAGTGCAGGACTCTGCATTTGTCCTTGTTGAACCTCATCAGATTTCTTTTGGCCCAATCCTCCAATTTGTCTAGGTCAGTCTGAACCCTATCCCTACCCTCCAGCGTATCTGCCTCTCCCCCCACCTTAGTGTCATCCGCAAACTTGCTGAGGGTGCAATCCATCCCATCATCCAGATCATTAATAAGGATGTTGAACAAAACTGGCCCCAGGACTGACTCCCTGGGGCTGCCAGCTAGACATTGAGCCGTTGATCACTACCCGTTGAGCCCAACAGTCTAGCCAGCTTTCTGTCCACCTTATAGTCCATTCATCCAATCCATACTACTTTAACTTGCTGGCAAGAATACTGTGGGAGACTGTATCAAAAGCTTTGCTAAAGTCAAGATATATCGTGTCCCCCACTTTCCCCATATCCACAGAGCCAGTTATCTCATCATAGAAGGCAATCAGATCTTATTATATTATCAGATCTTATTATAAAATCAGTGAAAACTTGGCCTTACAATGTTTGCAACCCAAACTTTTCAGTCTTGTGCTGATCCATACATTGTAAAGGATCCAACTTGTGGCTCAATGGAGAAGTACTAGTCATGTTGTAAAGGAGAAGCCAGGAAGATGAATTGTGCAGAGGGCTCTGTCATTCAGCTCTCCCTGCTCCAGGGAAGTCCTAAAATCTCTTCTGTGTTTGCAGGTACCCTGCTCTGTATGTTGGGTTTTATTTCAGCCATCACAGTCAGCGTGCTGGACAAAGTGGGCATGAAGCAGCTTGGCTTGGATGGGGTTATCCAGCAAGAGTCCAAGAAAGTGGTACGTGGAATACAGACTGCCTTTTCCTCCAGAGCCTTGAGGTTCTGGCATGGGCTAACTGAATTTTGTTGTCTCTGCTGAGTTTATTTTGTGACTGTAGTTTGCAATAGCAGTAGCTGATCTTGGCCAGAAGAGGGAGCCAATGCCACTTATCCAAGTTTTATATGGTAGTTCTTCATATAAGTCTCTTAGGCTTCTGCTGCTGCAAACAACAAGGGATCGTGAAAATTAAACTAAACAAAGAGAATAAATGTTGCCAGCCTATCAGAGACCAGAGCCAGCACTCTGAGCATGAGGGGTCAGCAAACATTCACCTGAGTTCATTGTGCAAGTTGCTTGTGAATACAGATGAGATTCTAGCCTCCTCTTGTGTGATTTACAGAGTAATCTGGTCAGAACTAGCCCATCTTCCTGCCAAGGCAGAACCAGTCTTTGTGCTACACTCTCCAAGAGTATGTCTACACTGCAATTAGATACCTGTGACTGGCCCATGCCAGCTGACTAGCCCAGCTGGGTTAAGGGCCTGTTTAATTGTGGTGTAGACGTTCAGGGCTCAGGCTGCAGCCTGAGCTCTGGGACCCTCCCAAATGTCAACACTGCGATTAAACATCCTGGTGAGCCCAAGTCAGCTGGCTTGGGCCAGTCACAGGGGTCTAATTGCAGTGTAGACATACCCTTAGTGTCCCAAGTAACAGGGCTGCCATTGTTTCAGGTCATCAGATCCATTAAACTTCAGAAGAGTATACCCTGACAGATCTTAATGGTAGTTTTCCATTCTTAATGTACTGGTTATATTCTGGTATTTCCCTTCATTAATAACTCCTAGTTATACCTACATCCCTGCTGTGCTTCATCCCATGGTTTGCCTCTGGCAGCTGCTAGTTCTGCTCAGAAAAATCTTCTGCTGCTACAGACTTTTATGAAGGGAAGGAAAAGCACTTGACCATACTGCCAGAGAAGGGTGGTGTGTGGGTGTGGAGGGGCACAGCAAATGCTGGAACTCCCAGAGGCGAATGAGTGACGTTTCAGACTCCAGTCACCAGCTGGCCATTCTCATGAAATAGTAGAGGAAGAAGGTAACATCGTTATGAAGTTGGAAGTAGTCTGTATCCTATTAATCTAGGGGGCTTTTCTCTTTACAGCGAGTTCAGGATGTCCGGCGACTGCCACTTTGCTACTGGCTCCTAGTCCTAACCATCATGTTCTTCTACAACGGGGTCTTCCCTTTTGTGGCAGATGCCAGGTACTGACCAGAAAGGTAGCATTGGTGCTGGTAACTGTTCCCAGCACTGGAGCTTTGGTACAGAGCTAACAGTGTCCATCTCCCTCTCCATTCAGCTAGCAGGGGCATCTCAGAGGAATGGGGAGCTTTCCAAATAGCTTGTTCACTGCTGCCTTTGTGAGCACAAAGCCAGAAAGGGAGCAATGTCCTTCTCAAGCAAGGAGCTTAACATTTAGCTATACAACATCAGGGTCCTTTGATTCTTCTCTCCCTTGCACTGTGTTATGCAGCCATCTCTGAAGATGATGTGAGACATGGGGATTTCCAGTCCAAAGCAACCTTAAAGGAACGTGGATTCTTCCAAAACTCCAAAGATTGGGGAAATTCCAAATCTGGTTTCCTGCAAATTAATACTTCTCCCCTGACCTAGGTGGAACAATGGCAAAGAGGAAACCCATCTGACCAGCACCTGAAAGGCTCATGAAGTGCATCTAAATGGAATTGCTCAGCTTCTGGGGTCAGGGGGTTTGTGCTGCATAAATCCATTCAAGTAAAACACTTACTGGAGTGGCAGTGTCAACAGGAGAAAGGTGCTGAGGGCTCCAGTGGGGTCAGATTCATGGCCACTGATGCTGTAAAGTGTTTCCTGGCTAAACAACTCAGAACCATTGCAGCCTTCCCAAGATGCTTTCCAAGACTGCCACACATGTGAGCAGCTGCCTGGAAGGTGGCCAGCAGCCAGCATCTTAAGATAAGGCATAGATTAAAACTGCTGTGCATGGCAGTTCCTACCGCACACTGCCATTTCCAAAATGCTAGAACCTCAGTAGGAGGGAATGCAGTTAGAGTAGCAGACTAGGGGTCGAGAGACCTTGGTTCTGCCCGCCCTGGCTCTGACACAGACTCTATATAACCTTGGGGAAAGTGCTTCTCCTTCCCCATTTTGCACATGGCTATACTGCTACTTTTCTCACAGGCGGCTTGCAAAACGTAACATTAGCAAAGTGCTTTGAGATCTTGGGAGAAAAATGAAAGGAGGGCTCTATATTTATAAATACAAACAAACAGCTCAGCAGTTTGGGGTGGAGAGGGGTTCTTGCAGGCTTGCTGCAGCAATTAACAAAAAAGGTCCTAATATTAGAACCTAGTGAAAGCAAAATACACAGTACTGGGATCTTTGGGGCTCTCCCTGCACTCCCTGAAATGGACTCTCTGGCCAGCTGTCATCTGCTTACCTTACCCAGAAATGGTCCCCATACAGCCTGATTCCTGCACTGCTGTATCCCCACGTTCTATCATGGAGCAATACTCTATACTGCCTCTGGAACAAAGAGTCATGTTTCAAATATCAATTTTGGCAGATTAATTCCAGGCTTGTTTCCAAAACAAGAATCATGGCTCAGTGCCTTCCGTGTCATTGATTACTTGGATCTATGGAAGTAAATCTGCAGGGACAGCATTTTGCTGCCCCAGCGCTACAGAGAAGTTCAGCTGTCCTCAAAATAATTCTAGTCACTTAAAAGCAACCAGTCAAAATCTAGGTGAGAAGAGGGTTTACAAATAAATTAGCTTCTCAAAGCTGCTAAGCAGTGACTGGCCACTAGAAATCTAGGTGCCCTACAAAGGATTTTAAAAACACTAGGTTTATGCCATTTTTGTCCTCCATAATGTACGAAGGAGCTTTTTTTCCGCTGTAGCGATATTGGGGCTTGTCTTCTCTGCTTTTATTGGATATCTTCTTGGAGCAGTAGAGAACTGGAGTGGGAAATTTCTGAGCCCTTAATCAAAGGGTTGAAGTTGTTAAATGCTGATCCTTTCCTCCACTGTTTTGAGTTAATGTATCTAAAAATTTAACATCCCTCTCAGTCTTTCAGTTTCAGGGCTGAGAAATCTTCTACTCCCCCAAGGAGACCACCAGGGAAAACAGGACTCGCTGTTCCTGGAATTTCCAAGATGCATGCCTCCTTCCCCATGCCCCAAAACTTTCAGGCCTCCTTTATCCATCATAAAGCAAGGAAGGACACAAACCTCCCCCCTTCCCCGCAAGAGACCTTTTTGTTCAGCACACCTTTTTAAAAAATGATGAGAATGCAGATTGATTTGAGTTTTTGCTTTGACAAGTTCTCTAAATAAAAACTCCCTGTCCAGATGTGTGCTCAGACTTGCTTTGTGCCAAGATAACCAGACCAAGAATCCTAATGTAATTTTTTTTTGTCCCCCTCAATTTTATTTTTAGCAAGTTTATCCAGGATAAGTACTCTGGCTACAGTCAGCAGGCAGCCGCTTACATTGCTGGGGCGGTATACGACAGCTCCCTTGTTCTCTCTGCAGCAGTTGGCATATTAATCGTGAGTACCCAGTACTTAGCAGAACATCAACTACATGGTGGATTGTCTGCTGATAGACCAAGGCTTAGTGCAAATAATATTTTGTGCGTCTCTGACAGAGATTGAGTGTTTAGAGCTCTGGAGTTGGGTCATTAGTGATGCAGGGGGTTAACAGACTAGTTTAGAAACCCTGAATACCATTCTGTATTAGGTCAGAAGTGAAATGAGTTTGATCTCTGATCCCCTAGTTCCTGTTGTAGAAGAACGACAGCAAGAGCTGAATACTCATGAGAGTCCCAAGATAAAACAGTGAGGGAAGTGTTGCAGGTCAGGATTGAGGGGCCCAGGCAGAGCTTTGTAAGGGATGAGGAGCAGTAGCTTGCACAGAATCAACTCATGCTTTGTCTAATTTATCAATCCCTCACTTCCGTAAGCACTAAAATGCAACATACTGCCTTAAAACTAAAACCTTGGGGTTTCAAATTCAGGTGATTTGGAACATCCTTACTCTCTGATAGGCACACCAGTCTCTTCAGTCCCTCTCGGTACATGTGAGGAACTGGAAATACTTTGTGAGGTGTTATTTTCCATTAGCTGATAAGTTATCATTTACCAGCACGCATTGCCCAGCTGCGCACATTGAGGAGGAGCGCACTGGAGCCCTGGTGGAAACTGTGGGGGACTCTCGGTAAATCACCTTCTGTTTGTCCTTCATCAGGACTATGTAGGATTGAGAGGTGTGTTTGCAGTTGGTTGTGCTGTGCTGACTCTGCCAGTCTTTGCTCTCCTGGCATTTACATTTGTTCCTCCGCTTGTCTCTACCATCTGGCTGGGGATCACTTACTCCTTTGCTGCTGTAAGTATGTAGAAGCCACAGGATTAGCTGGTCACTTTATAACTCTGGTCCCTCCTCACTCCTTTCCCAACACTGGCATTTTACACTAACCAAGGGCTAAACATTGGGCATGTGTGCATTCTGAGGTCTTTGGATTACAAAGCCCAAAGGATGTAGTCAGCAAACACCCAAAACAGTTTAAGGAACCCATTGGCATGGTCTGTGGGAAACATTAGCTGTTAAGCAGTACTGTCCTTTCATGACATCTTTTGAGCAGGATCTAGAGTGTCCACCTAAGTCCGTTATCTCAGCTCCTCATTGAGATGTTTGACTCTGAATTGTGTGTGCTTTAAGCTGACTGGAGTAGAAAGATATAGGCACTCTCATCATCCATTTACTGTAATCTTCTGGTCTGATAGTGGTCATTGGTGGATGAGTCAGAGGAAGGTGTAAACCCCTCCATAAGGCGTCCAAATGTGTAATGGGGACAACTTCCTTTCTCCCTCAGTCGATCAGCTAGTAGCCTGAAGCTGGGGCTTGAATTGTTAGACTCGTCTAGAAAGTGTCTTGGCAGCAAACTTTTCCTACTTTAACATCAGCCCATTTCATTACTCCTTACAATAGGCGAGTCTGTGGCCATCCATACCCCTTGTGGTTCCCCAGGCAACGTTAGGTACAGCTATGGGGCTGGCAACCTCTGTGCAGATGATTGGAATTGGCCTCTCCAATCTGATCGTTGGACACATTCTGGGAACCAAGTCCAGGTGAGAACTAGTGTCTTTTTTCTCTTAAGCAAAAGCCCACAAGTTGTGCTGATGGGGACTAAACTGAGAGCATAAAACCAGTTTTGTTTATGGTCTAAACCAAGCATCATTTCAGGACAGGAAAGTCAACACCATGTGCTGCTTCATTTTATTTGGATGTTATATAGCAAGAGGAAACACATTCTCACATGATCATTGTTTGTTCATCTTCTGGACCCAACAGTGAACTAAAGATCCCAGTATGGCGCTGGCAACAGATGATGATCTTCATGCTGGCAAACACCATTGCATGCATTACTGCCTCTGTTAGCCTCAACGTGGTGGACAGGCAGCAGGTAGTAACATGCTTAAACTTTCATTACCCTCCTACCTCCAGGGCAAGATGCCTTGGACACTAGGTATTTCCTACAAAAAGTGCATTGGGGCAGTTCTTAGGTGTAAACTTAGCTCCCAACATGTTGGTTTGAAAGGGACCTTAGGTAGTGCAGAGTTTGTATAAGGAAGGTTTTCTCACTGACTCGGGATAGGTACTGTTGAGTTGGTCACTGCAGAATATCCTGCAGATACCTACTGCTTTCCGTGTTTTGTTACCATACTTTTTAAGATAGGAGTGGCAATGGTGGGAACTACCAATATCACATATGTTGGTGGCCTAATCACAGATTCCTTCCCCAAGATGGGTTGCACAAAATATTGAAGACCCAAATATCTGCTGAAAAGTTGTCTGTAAGCTACACACATTCTCTAGGAAAGCTACTTGTTTGTTTCACTATCTGCTTCTCTGAATTGCCAGGGTGGGACACTGAACAGAGCAACAAAGCGATCATCTGCAGAACAGGTCAGACAGCCTGTAGACACAGCACCACTCCTGGATGAAGTGGGAAACGAAGGGTTCATCAACTAAGAAGCATCAGGATGCCCTATTTTGGATCCTACAGTGACAGAGTACAACTACAACTAGTTGTTGGCACAGTATTGTCCCTCTTTATTTCCAATTGTATGCTTTTAAGGAATACATTGTAATATTTTTAGTTTTTTTTTTTTAACGAGGGTAACCTTATTCAGTCATCCATGAAAACAAGCTGGTGTATGAAGGGAATTATGCATATGAAGGGAAAGTTGTTTTGTTCCTTGTGTCTGGAACAAATCAGCCATATGGTACATTAAGCCAATGATGAAGCTTATGTGGTGCACTTTTTGAAATGGACTACACTACAATGTTTAGAGTCTAAACTCAATCCACCTGAAGTTTGTTCTAAGCAACTATATACCATCTTATAATTCACCTTAATTCATCATTATAAATGTGTCAATGTAAGGTATTTCATTAAAATATCACTGCACCTTCACAGAAAGCTCCTCATGCAGTGGTGTGAATGGGTTGATAGCCTTCCATTTCAATAATTGCTGTTGATTGTCAATGTCCTTTCACAAATTCATTGTGTGTAAATAAGATTGCCACTTTGTCCTGGCAGAGGCTGTTGGGATTGTTTTACTTATTTTAAATTGGCAAGACCAATTATTTGAAAACTAGCCAAACTTTTTGCTTAACACGCCCACAAGCTGCATTATTCAGATACAGCAATGTTACCTTCAAATTGTATGAAACTGTTGATCAAAAATAGTAAATAAACCCCCTTAAAACCTGATCTTATACTAGCGATTGTCAATGCATATTGATCATTGACTTGTACAGATATGTAAACAATCATCTTTACTATGCAACCTCTTGAATGGTATTCTTTTAAGCATTGAGGATGATGCATCAAGTGTATGTTAACTTAATTGTTAAACAGAGCTGAGAGCAACCACTTGAAAGAAAAAAAAGACAGATATGGAATTTGCTGCTTGTACATGGTTAAACAATTGCAGAGTAAAATTACTAACTTCTGTATTCATGTGAGAACAGAAGGTGTACTGATGAGTCCAATAAAGTAACCTTTTCTAAAGTAATTGTTACAGAGGAGAAATCCTCTATTACAGCAAATTTTGTTCCAGTGACACAGCTGAGCTAGGATAAGTTTTTATGTAGCAATTCCCTCTCTGCCTTCTGTTAGTATGTGTACGTTCATCTGACGCTACTCCGACTCACAGTACAACTTAATGCAAACAATGGAAGGACTGGACTTTAGGAACACCTATGACTAAGGCAACTGAAAGGCTGAGGCGAGAGGCTATAACCCGCTCCAGTTCCTGTGGGAGGAGATTTTGAAAGATATGGTGCCCTTTCCTGAAAACTTGATGGCTTATGCTTATACCTTCTACTATCATGAGGCAGTACAATGGAGATACTTGTAATGTGAGCATGTATCTATAGAGATGGTCATAATTGGACTTAGCTTGAAACTTCCTAGTAGCCGAGTGTGAACCTGTGTTGTTTATTTGCCCGCAACAGCTTATTTAGTCTGCAGAAGAGAAGAGTGAGGTGGGGTTTGATAACCTGCAGGAGGGTTCCAAGGACGATGGAGCTAGGCTGTTCTCAGTGGTGGCAGATGACAGAACAAGGAGCAATGGTCTCAAGTTGCAGTGGGGGAGGTCTAGGTTGGATATTAGGAAAAACTATTTCACTAGGAGGGTGGTGAAGCACTGGAATGGGTTACCTAGGGAGGTGGTGGAATCTCCATCCTTAGAGGTTTTTAAGGCCTGGCTTGACAAAGCCTTGGCTGGGATGATTTAGTTTAGCTTTGAGCAGGAGATTGGACTAGATGACCTCCTGAGGTCTCTTCCAACCCTAATATTCTATTATTCTAACCCAGTCCAGCCTTACAGGAACAAAGGACACTGGTCTAGGCAGCAACAAAAGGATCTGTTGGATTCTTGATTGAGTCACCCCCTGGCTGGGATGATTTAGTTGGCGTTGGGCCTGCATTGAGCAGGGGGTTGGACTAGTTGACCTCCTGAGGTCTCTTCCAACCCTCATCTTCTATGATTTTAACAATAGTTTTAGCCACCTATTAGTTGAGGGGAGAGCCTTTGATGGGTTAGTAAAGCAGACCTCAGCTATACTACCCCTTTAAATGCATATTTTTACATGCAATCACTGCTATTCTGCATTGGCATCGTATTACTAGACCTTCATGCTGTAACATTCTGTAGTTGCATTTGGAAATTCATGCCGGGATTTCTATAGTCCAGTGTAGGACACAAATAGTAGGGCTCTGCCTCAGAAGAGTAACAGATGTTCTGTGCCTAGTTAACATCATCATAAGCAGCAGTCTAACACTTCCCAAAAAACATAGCTGTCAGCACTAAGTTATCAAAGTTACTACTTAACATAATGGCCACACTGGGTCAGACAATAGACTGTCTAGCTCAGAGGTTCCCAAACTTATTTGGCCTACCGCCCCCTTTTCAGAAAAAAAATTACTCAGCGCCCCCCTTTTCAGAAAAAAAATTACTCAGCGCCCCCCTGGAAATCTACCTTCTTTAAGCGAACAAACAGAAAGATGCAGTGACAAATTTGTGTTCTTTCATGTATCTATATTTCTACCTACGTCCTACAATATAGTAAAGAAAGATGTGTTATTAGAATATCGCCCACGACATCAGGTATACAGTGGTTTTTGCGTAAGATGGCAAAAGACAACCAAACTAAAATACTAATGAAACTAATAAACTGGGTTTTGTTCTTTGCTCAGCATTAGATATATGTATTTGATATTAAACTGTCAAATATCAAACTAAATTTATCAAGAAATAATTAATTAAAAAATAATCAATATGCAATTAAAAATCAGTTAATAGTTTTAATTTAGTTTGCCCTTATTTAAATAATTGTTCCTTATTAACACACGCCTTATTTACCAGTTAACACAGATGATTCGATAGATATAAATAAATGTTAATAGTTAACAGTTTTTTTACGATTTCATTCCCGTTAATATTGTAATAAAAAATATGACAAATATATTGACTGTACACTTCAAATAGTACTGTACCGACACAAGCCTGCTACGATTTTATTATTAGTAAGCACTAGAGACACAGAAACGTACGGTAGATATGTAAGAAAATGTATAAAAATACTCACGTGTAAATTGCTGTTTTATTGAAACAACAATAATACAATTTGCTTTGTATGTGATCCGTAATCCGTAAAGATCGAAGGTATTGAATATGAATAAAAAAATTTAAATACTTATTGCACTATTGTTAACTGCTTTTTACACAATTAAGAAACAATCTAAATTAGATTTCATACATGTCGCCTATTTATAGTATCGTATTGTAAACAAGTCATTACACGCACATATTCCTGCCGATGCATGCTGGACTTCCCGACAATGCGCGACACGCTCGCCTGCCAACACTTGCTTGTTAAGAGCTGTTGGCGGACTTGACACCTGATCGGTTATAATTTGTGAATTTATTTGGAAAATAAAGTAATCACTACAACTTTAACTCTATGTTACACAACAGATGAAACATGTACGAACGGTTTTTCAAAATTTTCTTATATTCTTTCTTTATGCTTCCACCGCCCCCTTATTTTTATTCAACGCCCCCCAATTGCACCCGAGGCTACTACTGCCCCCCTGGATCGTTCCAGCGCCCCCCCAGGGGGCGGTATCGCCCACTTTGGGAACCTCTGGTCTAGCTCAATATTCGGTCTCCTGACAGTGGCCAATGTCAGCTGCTGTAGAGGGAATGAATAGAATCGGGCAATTTTAATTGATCCATCCCATCATCCATTTCATTGGGTGACCCTTGGTTCTCATGTTATTTTATAGACCTCTATCCCCTCCCTTAGTCATTTCTTTTTCCAAGATCAATCATCCCAGTCTTTTTAATCTCTCCTCACATGGAAGCTGTGCCATACCTTTTTTGTTGTCCTTCTCCATTCTTAATATTTTTTGAGATGGGGTAACCAGAAATGCATGTAGTATTCAAAGGGGGGGAGGGGAGGAAGAGAGAATACCATGGATTTATATAGTGGCATATTTACTATCTTATTTATCCCTTTCCTACTGGTTCCCAACATTATTAGCTTTTTTGACTACTGCTGCACATTGAATAGAAGTTTTCATAGAACTATCCACAATGCCTCTAAGATCTCTTTCTTAATTTTGTATGTGTAGTTGGGATTGTTTTATAATATGCATTACTTTGAATTTAGCCAGATTGGGCAACAAAATGGCAGATGAAATTCAGTCATGCACTTTAGTGAGATTCTTTGCAGTCAGCTTTGGACTTAACAAGGAATTTTGTATTATCTGCAAATTTTGCCACCTCTCAATTGTACATCCCCTTTTCCAGAACAGCACAGCTCCCACTACAGATCCTTAGGCCCCCCATTTAATTCCCTCCATTGATAACTGATTGTTTATTCCTAGCTGTTGTCTCCTATCTTTTAACCAGTTACTGATCGATGAGAGACTCTTCCCTCTCATCCCATGACAGCTGATTTTCCTTAAGTGCTTTTAGTGAGGGACATCTTCAAAAGCTTTCTGGAAGTCCAGGTACACGCTATGGATGCTTGTTGACACCATCAACGAATTCTAATATGCCTCACCACTCTAACTTTCCATTATTTATTTCAAAGGTAATGGGAAGGTTGGTAGCCTGCTGCTCCTTCCTCCTCAATTTGTAAGTTTTCTGTTGTTTCTCATGAGTGAATTTTGAACTAGACTGTCAGATGATACCTGACTGCTATTTGAGACATGGAAAAGCCTACAAGTGTGACTTGCCAAACCATGCAATTGATCAACACTTCTGCTACATCTTAAGCTAACTTCAGTATGTACACTAGGCACCTGCACTTTTCTGTTGCATTGTCTAGAGCATTAACTTGGATAATGTTTATCTTAAAAGTCAGGAAACGGTACAAAAGTCGGATTTGTTTCTTCTAGAAGAGAAATAAAGAACTCACTGGCAGATTCTGTAGTATGACTTCATCATATAGTTCTGTAACTCTGGTCATTCACCAATAAGGTTGCTTAATCCTTTATGTCAATCTATGGGTTACATCCAGTGTTTGTATTCATTTATCTCCTGCCTATCACTGTATTAAGATTTAATTATCATTGATACAATTTCATAGGTGCACAAGCTCTTACCTAAAAGATTAGCTTAAGAATGTGTTCCACCAAGAGATGAAATATGAAAGCCTGGTCTTACAAGCAGCACAGAGGTACAGTGAAGTTCAGTCTGCAGATGGAATATGGATCCCTGGTTGTTTATACTTTCCAGCTGTGACAAAACATCAACTTTGACAGGGGGCCTGCATAGTTCACCTTAAGTTAATATTTCTTTCCAACTGCCATGCTGTCTAATTTATCTGGAGTTGGATGTGTAATAGTCTACGGGTATGTCTACACTACGAAATTAGGTCAAATTTATAGAAGGCGGTTTTATAGAAATCGGTTGTATACAGCCGATTGTGTGTGTCCCCACATAAAATGGCTCTAAGTGCATCAAGTCGGCGGACTGCGTCCACAGTACCAAGGCTAGCATCGACTTCCGGAGCATTGCACTATGGGTAGCTATCCTACAGTTCTCACAGTCTCTGCCGCCCATTGGAATTCTGGGTTGAGATCCCAATGCCTGAATGATGCAAAACAGTGTCATGGGGGGTTCTGGGTACATGTTGTCAGGCCCCTCCCCCTCCGTCATAGCAACGGCAAACAATCGATTCACACCTTTTTACCTGGGTTACCTGTGCAGACAACATACCATGCCAAGCATGGAGCCCGCTCAGCTCAGTTCACCATCACATGTCATCTGGGTGCCGGCAGACACGGTACTGCATTGCTACACAGCAGCAGCTAATTGCCTTTTGGCAGTACACAGAGCAGTATGACTGGTAGCCTTCATCAGCGATCTGGGTGCTGGCAGACGTGGGGCTGCATTGCTACACAGCAGCAGCCCCTTGCCTTTTGGCAGTAGATGGTGTATTATGACTGGTATCCGTCGTCGTCATACTGCAGTTCGATCAGATGATGGCTGAAACTCCGTATGTCCCCCAGTCATATTGTGCTGCCTTCCCAATGATGATGGCGGCTATCAGTAGTAGTACACTATTTTCTGCCAAGCGCCCAGAAGATGCCGAGGGCTATCAGTCATGCTGCACCGTCGGCTGCCAGCTTAAGATGTAAAAAATAGATTTGTTCTGTATTCATTTGCTTCCCCCTCCCTCCGTGAAATCAACGGCCTGCTAAAGCCAGGGTTTTGAGTTCACTCTTTGGGAGGGACCATTCTGTATGACAGTTGTTTGTGTTTCTCCCTGATGCACAGCCACCTTTGTTGACTTTAATTCCCTGTACCTGTATGCCATGTCATCACTCGCCCCTCCCTCCGTCAGACAATAGTTTCGCGCCTTTTTTCAGACCAGACGCCATAGCACTGGGATCATGGAGCCCGCTCAGATCACCACGGCAATTATGAGCACTATGAACACCACGCGCATTGTCCTGGAGTATATACAGAGCCAGGACATGCCAAAGCAAAACCAGCACCAGCCGATGAGGCGATTGCAGCGCGGTGACGAGAGTGATGAGGAAATTGCCATGGACATAGACCTCACAGAAGGTACAGGCCCCAGCAATGTGCAAATCATGGTGTTACTGTGGCAGGTTCATGCCGTGGAACGCCGATTCTGGGCCCGGGAAACAAGCACAGACTGGTGGGACTGCATCATGTTACAGGTGTGAGACGATTCCCAGTGGCTGCAAAACTTTCGCATACATAAGGGCACTTTCATGGAACTTTGTGACTTGCTTTCCCCTGCCCTGAAGCGCCAGAATACCAGGATGAGAGCAGCCCTCACACTTGAGAAGCGAGTGGCGATAGCCCTGTGGAAGCTTGCAACACCAGACAGCTAGCGGTCAGTCGAGAATCAATTTGGAGTGGGCAAATCTACTGTGGGGGCTGCTGTGATCCAAGTTGCCAGGGCAATCAAAGACCTGGTGATATCAAGGGTAGTGACTCTGGGAAACGTGCAGGCCATAGTGGATGGCTTTGCTGCAATGGGATTCCCAAACTGTGGTGGGGCGATAGACAGAACCCATATCCCTATCTTGTCACCGGAGCACCAAGCCACTGAGTACATAAACTGCCAGGGGTACTTTTCAATGCTGCTGTAAGCCCTGGTGGATCACAAGGGATGTTTCACCAACCTCAATGTGGGATGGCCAGAAAAGGTACATCATGCTCGTGTCTTCAGGCACTCTGCTCTGTTTCGAAAGCTGGAGGAAGGGACTTTCTTCCCACACCAGAAAATAAATGTTGGGGATGTTGAAATGCCTATAGTGATCCTTAGGGACCCAGCCTACCCCTTAATGCCATGGCTTATGAAGCCGTATACAGGCAGCCTGGACAGTAGTCAGGACCTGTTTAACTACAGGCTCAGCAAGTGCTGAATAGTGGTGGAACATGCATTTGGACGTTTAAAAGCACGCTGGCACAGCTTACTGACTCGCTTAGACCTCAGCAAAAAGAATATCCCCACAGCTGCTTGCTGTGCCTTCCACAATATCTGTGAGACTAAGGGGGAAGACAGTTATGGCACGGTGGGAGGTTGAGGCAAATCGCCTGGCCGCTGATTACGTGCAGCCAGATCCCAGGGCTGTTAGAAGAGCACAACAGGGCACGGTGCGCATCAGAGAAGCTTTGAAAACGAGTTTTGTGATTGGCCAGGCTACGGTGTGAAACTTCTGTTTGTTTCTCCTTGATGAACACTCCGCCCTCCCACCCCGTTCACTCTACTTCCCTGTAAAACCAACCACCCCACTCTCCCCTCCCCCCCTTCGAGCACCGCTTGCAGAGGCAATAAAGTCATTGAATTAATAAAGAATGCATGAATGTGAAGTAACAATCACACACTTAGGGGGATAATTGCCAAGGTAGCCCAGGAGGGGTGCGGGAGGAGGGAAGGAAAAGGAGACACCGCAGTTTAAAACTAACTCTTATTGAAGGCCAGCCTTCTGATGCTTGGGCAATCATCTGGGGTGGAGTGACTGGGTAGCCTAAGGCCCCCCCACTGTGTTCTTGGGCGTCTGGGTCAGGAGGCTATGCAACTTGGGGAGGAGGGCTGTTGGTTACACAGGGGCTATAGCGGCAGTCTCTGCTCCTGCTGCCTTTCCTGCAGCTCAACCATATGCTAGAGCCTTCAGTCTGCAAGCTGACGCCACCTATCATCTTCAGCCTGCCACTTGCTCTGTTCATCCCGCGATTCAGCCCGCCACCTCTCCTCTCGTTCATATTGTGCTTTTCTGTAGTCTGACATTGACTGCCTCCACGCATTCTGCTGTGCTCTGTCAGCGTGGGAGGACATCTGGAGCTCCGAGAACATATCAGCCCGAGTCCACCGTTTTCTCCTTCTAATCTTCGCTAGCCTCTGTGAAGGAGAAACATTTGCAGCTGGTGGAGGAGAAGGGAGAGGTCGTTAAAAAAGACATTTTAGAGAATAATGGGTACACGTTAAATTTTGCTGTTCACATTACACAGTACATGTGCTTTCGTTACAAGGTCGCATTTTTCCTCTTATATTGAGGGCCTGCCGGTTTGGTGTGAGAGATCACTCACGCAGTGCCAGGCAACAGATTTCGGCTAGCAGGCAGCCATGGTAAGCCACAGTCTTTTGGCTTTTTTAACCTTCTTAACATGTGGGAATGGTTTCAAACAGTAGCGCCCTCATTTCCCATACCAAGCACCCCTTGGGTTGGCCATTTAAAATGGGTTTGCAATGTAAAAGGAGGGGCTGCGGTTTCCAGGTTAACATGCAGCACAAACCCAACAATCTCCTCCCTCCCTCCCACACCCAATTCTCTGGGATGATCACTTCACCCCTCCCCATACCGCATGGCTAACAGCGGGGAACATTTCTGTTCAGCCGAGCAGGAACGGGCACCTCTGAATGTCCCCTTAATAAAATCACCCTATTTCAACCAGGTAACCGTGAATGATATCACTCTCCTGAGGATAACAAAAGGGTGAAGGAATGGATGTTGTCTGCCTGCCAGCAAACACCGGGACCATACGCTGCCATGCTTTGTTATGCAATGATTCCAGACTACGTGCTACTGGCCTGGCGTGATAAAGTGTCCTACCATGGCGGACGGGATAAGGCAGCCCTCCCCAGAAACCTTTTGCAAAGGCTTTGCGAGTACATGAAGGAGAGCTTTCTGGAGATGTCCCTGGAGGATTTCCGCTCCATCCCCATACACGTTAACAGACTTTTCCAGTAGCTGTACTGACCGCGATTGCCAGGGCAAATTAATCATTAAACATGCTTGCTTTTAAACCCTGTGTAATATTTACAAAGGTACACTCACCAGAGGTCCCCTGTGTGCCCTCAGGATCTGGGAGCACGCCTTGGGTGAGTTCGGGGGTTACTGGCTCCAGGTGCACGGTGATAAACATCTTCTGGCTGTTGGGGAAACCGGTTTCTCCGCTTCCTTGCTGCTGTGAGCTATCTTCCTCGTACCCCGAACCCGCTTCCCTGTTGCGTGTTTCTCCATTGACTGAGTCATAGCACACGGTTGGGGTAGTAGTGGCTGCACCCCCTAGGATCGCATGCTGCTCCGCGTAGAAGCGGCATGTTTGCGGCTCTGCCCCGGACCTTCCGTTTGCCTCTCTGGCTTTGTGGTAGGCTTGCCTTAGCTCCTTAATTTTCATGCAGCACTGCTGTGCGTCCCTGTTATGGCCTCTGTCCTTCATGGCCTTTGAGACCTTTTCTAATATTTTGCCATTTCGTTTACTGCTACGGAGTTTAGCTAGCACGGATTCATCTCCCCATATGGCGAGCAGATCCCCTACCTCCCGTTCGGTCCATGCTGGAGCTCTTTCGCCATCCTGGGACTCCATCATGGTCACCTGTGCTCTCCTCGTTGGGCAAACAGGAAATGAAATTCAAAAGTTCGCGGGGCTTTTCCTGTCTACCTGGTCAGTGCATCACAATGAAGCACTGTGGGATAGCTCCCAGAGGCCAATAACGTCGAATTCTGTCCACACTACCCCAAATCCGACCCGCAAAGGCTGATTTTAGCACTAATCCCCTCAGAGGTGGAGTAAAGAAACCGGTTTAAAGGGCTTCGTCGTGTGAACGTGTCCAGGCTTAATTCGAATTAACGCTGCTAAATTCGACCTAAACTCGTAGTGTAGACCAGGCCTGAGTATCTAGTCTACAGAACAAAAGCAGCTAGATATATAAGGACAGTTTTATGCACTTACATTTGTTTCAATAGGGAAAAGGCTTACAGCTATGAATTTTCACAAATATGGATCAATTTCTAGGGACAAGTGTAGATGCTCAATAGCAAAGCAATTAAAGGCAAATCCAGACAGTTTCAAAGTTTATGGAAAGGGGCTTAAACAGCAGAAAATGCATCTAAACACAGCCTGTTGGAAGCTGCTGAACTTTCATTTTTGTATCCATCACAGGGGAAGCTAGTGTAGATTCTGATTCCAGGCATGCTCTAGGCTACAGTGCTTCCGCAACATGTCAGAGGATGGAGTACCTTTAAAATTAACTGTGGTAGGAAGTAGGTGTTTGAGAAGGCTCATTATATTACACAAGAAATGTTATATGGAATTTGATCACAGGCTAAAGTGTTTGCTATAGACTAGAACAGTGACTTATTTACAGGAGTACCCAGCTACACACAGTGAAGTAACAAAATATGGTGGTTTATTGAGAAGTCCATGATTTAACCATTAATACAAGTTCCATTCCCCTTTTGCCCCTGTGTGGAGAAGAAAAGAAAGAAAAAAAAACCACAGCGTCCTTATCAAACTTAGACTTGAGACACTGAGCAGAGTGTATGCCAATGAGGGAAATGCTAGCTAACACATGCAGACAGAAGTCCATAGTAGTTTAAGACTTAGCTGGAAACTGCTGTTTAAAACAGTATTTCAGCTCCTGTTAGTCTATAAGATATCAAGCTTTGAATCTAAGCTCACTGACTTGCCCACAGATAAACCCTTCAATACAAAAGCTGAAGGCAGAAGGGCAGACTGGTTGGCCTTTCCTACCTGCTAACCCCTGGAAAAGCCTAGCTCATACTGGAAAGGAAAGTAAAACACTAACAAGGCAGAAGGGGACAGGAGATCCCTTACAAAATAGGAATAGCAACTAGGAAACTGCTATAATGGGGGAATATGAATCTAAAACAGATTGGGATATCACTCCCTCAATCCTGATCATCATCGTCATACAGTTAGAGGCAGCCAGCAGCAGGAGTGCCAGGCCTCCTGTGGAAGAGGCACAGGAGGCAATAAGATTCCTGCCACTTCCACCCTATAAAAAGGGATTTTCACTTCCATAACTTAAAAGGCAGCTGCGAGTCTCTGTGGTACAGTCAGTCATTCATCTTTGCTGGGCACTTTAACAATCATTATGACCTCTAAGCTGTTGTACCACCTAGCTAAGAGACAGCTCTTCTGAATAGTTTGTCACAGAAATAGTTTTCAGTGAACCTAGGCTAGAAGAGCTACTGGTATGTGGAGCCATTGTGTAGATAAGGCCACTTGGTCTTTGGTGTACCTGAACTCCTGTATGTAATGAGTTAGATAGTTAAAAAAAAAAAAAAATCACTACAGGTGGCCAACAGTCTAAGCACCTAGTGTTATCCAAAGAATCAGTATTTGATATGTATGAGGAAAGTCCAGTTAGAATTAACAACTGAAATTTGAGAGCCCTCCTTCAACCCCCCCCCCAAACCTAATTAGAGAAAACAATGCACATTCTTGCAAACATAATTCAAAACAGCCACTGTGCCAGAAGACTATTGCAGTGATCCCTAGACTGTCCCAAGCAGATGAACAGGGATTAACAGTCTTGAAATAGCTACAAGAGTATTTGTGGATGAGCAACTTGGATTGTCCACACTACCAAGGAATAACTAAGGCAGTCAAAGGCAATCCATGGCTAACAAAACAGAGGTTTCACTAATAGAATCAGCATAGAAACAAAAAACAAAGCTACTGGAGGATACAAGCAGAACAGTCCATTATTTCTCCAAGACAGAGCAGGGGGGGGACCCTGCAGAAGCTAACGCATCGGTACATGAGGGCTTTTAGAGGTTGGTGATGAGACATTAAAGCTGGCTCACTAGAGATCTCCTGTGACAGCTTCCAGAATCTAATTATACACTACTGTAGTTTGTCAGAGTTCTTTCAATAGATGCAACTGTGTGTACCCAAATCACTGCCCTCCCTACCAGGAAAGCTGGAGGCACCCTTGCATGACATCAGTGAAATAAGATCTTTCCAGGAGTGCCTGGATGAGACAGTACACTAAACTATAATTTTTCTCTTTGTCTAGTGAATATCAGCACAGACTATTACTGAAGTGCTCCAAAAGTTTACACAACTTGATGGCTTGCGAGACTGCCACAGAAGAATGAGAGTTTTAACATAATAAACCTGGGGAGGAAGCCTTTTCTTATGGCCAAGTAGAACTCTTGAGAACCCAGCACCACCACTTAGAATGGAGCATGTTTATATTAAAATGGTTGTAGATCAATTTTTAGCTTCTTAAGGTTAGGATACACTGCCTAGGAGAGCATTAGTTCCTGTTAGGCTCAATTGGACAGATGCCAGGCCTGGCATCCAAGGTCCCCATCCACTGGGATGGAATTTCACCATACTGACTGTACCGAAATGCTTCGGTCCAAGAGTCTGAGCTACTAACTGGCTGAAAGCTTAAGAGTATTTTTTTTAAATTGCCCACCACAAAGGGTCACTCCTCTTGCACCTATCTAAGCTACTGTCCCGCCGAATCCTGCACTGTCTAGCACATAAGAGTCTTCAGTTATTTCCATAAGTACCATAACTAACATGTTTTACAGAAGTCTTGAACATCAAGATGTCCTGCATTTGGATTAGATGAGTCACTAAAGTCCCCGTCCTCCTGCCTAAAGCATCTGTCCCCATACAAGTGTCTGAAAACAAACCTCAGGACCCATAGATAAAGTTTCTGTGCTGACTCCATTAGTGAAAGTGAATGTTCCTAATAGAATGCAATGCTGGATTTGCCACCAGGAGGATTGAGGACTTTGTTGTGGGACCGTGGCCTTGGTCCCAATCTGGGTTCATGATCATCTATCTTGGGGCCTGGCTCATCTTTCCCAAGATCTCTCTTCTCGCCTGTGTCTTCCATCTGTGGTTTGTTGTTTTCTGTAGCTGTGTGATGACAAGGGAGGTTAGAATGGTTACACTGCAGTGCAATAACATTACCTTTTATACACATCTTCAATAGTCTGTACATTCTTCCCTCCTTCCAACCCCCACATCCTTCCACGGCTCTGAACTCTCTCTCTCTCTACCCCTGCACTTTTCCTGCTCAAGGCCTACTTCTTGCAAGACTCTCCTATCTTGTTCTCACCAATTATTTATTCCCCCCTTTAGACATCTTAGGTCATTACTTATTCTGTAGAGTGCTGTGTAAGATTATTGTCAACATTTTACAGTATATATCACACACTTATTACTGATAGTGTGCCAACCCATAAATGCTATGCCCTGCCAGGTAGGAGCTTCGAGCTCACAAGTACAGCATACATTATGTTCTCACCTAGCAGAGAGTAATGGAGCAATAATGTATTCTGGGAAAATCAGTTACTCCATAGCTACAAAAAGAAGAACAGGAGTACTTGTGGCACCTTAGAGACTAACAAATTTATTAGCGCATAAGCTTTCGTGGACTACAGCCCACTTCTTCGGATGCATATAGAATGGAACATATATTGAGGAGATATATATACACACATACAGAGAGCATAAACAGGTGGGAGTTGTCTTACCAACTCTGAGAGGCCAATTAATTAAGAGAAAAAAAACACTTTTGAAGTGATAATCAAGCTAGCCCAGTACAGACAGTTAAGAAGTGTGAGAATACTTACAAGGGGAGATAGATTCAATGTTTGTAATGGCTCAGCCATTCCCAGTCCTTATTCAAACCGGAGTTGATTGTGTCTAGTTTGCATATCAATTCTAGCTCAGCAGTCTCTTGTTGGAGTCTGTTTTTGAAGTTTTTCTGTTGTAATATAGCCACCCGCAGGTCTGTCACTGAATGACCAGGCAGGTTAAAGTGTTCTCCCACTGGTTTTTGAGTATTTTGATTCCTGATGTCAGATTTGTGTCCATTAATTCTTTTGCGTAGAGACTGTCCGGTTTGGCCCATGTACATGGCAGAGGGGCATTGCTGGCATATATCACATTGGTAGATGTGCAGGTGAACCAGCCCCTGATGGTATGGCTGATGTGATTAGGTCCTATGATGATGTCATTTGAATAGATATGTGGACAGAGTTGGCATCGGGGTTTGTTACAAGGATAGGTTCCTGGGTTAGTGGTTTTGTTCAGTGATGTGTGGTTGCTGGTGAGTATTGGTGGAGAAGTGGGCTGTAGTCCACGAAAGCTTATGCGCTAATAAATTTGTTAGTCTCTAAGGTGCCACAAGTACTCCTGTTCTTCTTTTTGCGGATACAGACTAACACGGCTGCTACTCTGAAACCTGTCCATAGCTACAGTTAAGGAAGGCCAAAATTACAAGCTATGAATGCGGGAGAAGGAGGAACAGTTTACCACGATATTTTATATATCATAAATAATTGCACATTCCCCCACTTAAATAAGGAGATCATTCCGCTCAAGATTCAGATACATTACACGAATAGCTCAACTGCTTGAGAGAGCTGCAGAAATGGGAGTTACATCTCAATTTGTTCAGTTAACGTGTGTCCTTGCTGCTTCAGAATGAGATGGGCCAAGTTGGCCCACCACATTCTAAGGGCTTGGGCTTAAGTACAAAAATAGTCTCCTATAAAAAACAGACAGACCATCTAGGAGGGCAGGTATCAAGGAACACACTTCCCGTATCTAGATATCAGCCTAGCATAGGGCCCACTTTCGATACCCTACCTAAAGTGACCCAGCTTAATAGAAGAAGTTGGATGGTTATTTCAGGATCACTTCCTATCATGTAACTGATACTGAAAGTCTGCCTGCCCAGTTTGAAGTTCTATAGCCATGACCTTGCTTGACTGTGTTGTCCTGAAAACCAGGATTAGTCTGGTTTATTCTTCCTCTTTGCATACACAGGCCAAAATACTCTTCACAGCATCTCAGAGAAAGAGGTTTCTCTTGCCTTACCTTTCAGTTCCTTTGAAGCATCTCCTGCCTCTTGTAAGACAATGTGATCCTGCAATAAAAATCAGAACTGTTTTAGGGCTTCATAGGCTATAGGTCAACTACTACTCCACTGCAAGCTTTTCTTAAATCTTAGACCTAAAGGATCCTTTACACCAAGACCATGTAATTTCTGCATTAAGAGCCAAATGCTGCAGCTTGCTCTCCATGAAGCCTCCTGCAATGGCATTGTGAAAGCAACTGTAGCATCAAGTTCTTTAAGGAGACAGTGATCCCTGTGACGGATTTGGTCACAGAGATGCCCTTGGGACTGTCACCGGATGTGCTGAGACTACCTCTGAGCCAGTTTTCTCTGCCAGTTTGGGCCTTCAGAACCCTGCCTCGTTGAGCCAGACACGAAAGCCTGCTGCAACACAGATGCAGGGTCTGAACCACACCCCCAAAGCTGCAGACTTAACTCAAAACAGCTTAAGAAGTGCTCCTGTCTCCAGCACCCAGACACCCAGCTCCCAATGGGATCCAAACCCCAAATAAATCCGTTTTACTCTGTATAAAGCTTTATAATGGGTAAACTCAAATTCTCCGCCCTCTATAACCCTGATAGAGAGATATGCACAGCTGTTTGCTCCCCCAGGTATTAACACAGTAATTAACAAAAAAGTGATTTTATTAAGTATAAAAAGTAGGATTTAAGTGGTTTCAAGTAATAACTTACTTTGTTCTGTCGGTTACCAAGCCAAATCAAACACACAAGTCTAAGCCTAATACATTAAGAAACTGAATACAGGTAAATCTCACCCTTGGAGATGTTCCAATAAGCTTCTTTCACAGACTGGACTCCTTCCTAGTCTGGGCCCAATCCTTTTCAGGCCAACATTGTAGTTTATGGCTCGGGTCCAGCAATCACTCACACCCCCGCAGTTACTGTCCTTTGTTCCAGTTTCTTTCAGGCATCAGTTTGGAGTGGAGAGGCCATCTCTTGAGCCAGCTGACGACAAAATGGAGAGGCCTCCAGGGCCTTTTATATTCTCTCTCGTGGGTGGAAACCCCTTGGTTCTTCTGTGCAAAATCACAGCAACAAGATGGAGTTTGTAGCCACCTGGGCAAATCACATGTCCATGAATGATTCAGCTTTTTGCAGGCCGACGCCATGGTTTACATGTTAGTTTGAATGTTCCCAGGAAAGCTCAGATGTGGATTGGCATCTCCCAAAGTCCATTGTCAGTTAAGTGTTTCCTGATGGGACTATTCTGAGTAATTGCCCATTCTCAAGAAGCTGACCAAATGCTTCACTGATGCTACTTAGAATCAAACATTGAGATACAAGTACATAGCCAATATTCATAACTTCAAACATAAAAATGATACAGTCAGAATAACCATAACTAGCAAATTACAACCTTTTCATAGACACCTTACTTGACCTCCTTTGTACAGGATTTGGTGCAACTCTAGGACCTTGGTTGCAACAATGATAACAGTCACAGTTCATGTCAATAATGTCACACCCTCCTCCTGAACTTACTGCCAGAGACTTGGACACTGTCCATGGCATAGGCAGTACTTGTAAAATCCCTGTTTGTCTCTTGTCACACATTCTCCCAGTACATTTAAACCCTATGCTGTTATTTACAGGTGTTCTAGCAAGGTTTGGGGTCCCTGGTCCCCAGGTGCCTGAAAACATGTTGGGGTGTAGTATTGTTAACAGAATGCAGATCACAATATCTGTTAAAGGGTAGGTGTCTTGGCATTTAGCCACCAATGCCATGAGGCGGGGTGCCTCAGTTTCCCCTTCCACACAGCAGCATAGACCTGTTATGCTTTTGCTGCTGTGCCAAGCTTCCAGCCTGTTTACAGGTATAAGCTGAAAAGCAACATGCTTATGGGACTGTCTAGTCACCATCCCTAGCATGTACAAAAGTTTCCCCCATAAATCAGGTATGTCACACATCTTTAAAGGGTTTACCATTAGTATTAACTCCTTTGTCTTGACCCCTAGATGAAGTAGCAAAAGATGCAAGATTAACAGCAAATCTATGGCAGACAGGCTCTGTTCACACAATTTAGCTTGTTCAGTGTCTATTGCATTTCCCAATTCTTGTGTGTACCATGGTAGGGGTTTAGACAGAGTCTCCTGTCTCTTTGGAGAAGGCTCCCAATTCAGGCATGGGTTTGAGGATTTGGCAAGGAAATGGGTGCTCTGCGACCATGCCTACCCTCTGTTCCTCCCTTGGGAATTTCTTTGGGTTGTACCCCACCCCCTTGTGAAGCTTCCAAAATGCAAAGTTTTTCTTCCCCCAGCCTTGAAGAGACAATGTTATCTTTTACAAGGGTAGCAGGAACAACGTTCTCTAATGGAGTGCTTTGGATTAGTAAGATCCCCTCTTTGTTCCCAACAGGTCAGCTGGGTGGACTCTCCCCTCCAGGAGATCTAACACCCAGTCTTCTCTCAAAACCTGATCCATAGGTGAGGGGTCTGGCATTTTAGATGCAGATCCTTCACCCTCCTCCTGGTGAAAAACCTTCCTACAAAACGTGGGCAGACCCTCCTGTCCCCCCCTCACCTTCTGTCTGGACTTCCCTCTCTGGGCTCCCCTCTGAGGCTGACACTTCTGTGTCCCCCAGAAGGGAAGGTGACCCTGATCCAGCTGTGGGCTCACAGCTACCAGCTATGACAGACCCTTCACTGGCCAGCAAAATCCCCCGCTTTCACTCAGGTTGGGCTTGCTTCCAGCTACAGAGTCCTTGGGGTCTCTTCCCACCACAGCGGTTGTCAGAACCCAAACCTCCATCTCTGGGATACATGTGTCTGCACCGAAGGGCAGGCCCTGTCCCCTGCTGACCTGCAACTTCCGGCAGTCAGCAACTGGGAACATCTCCCTTTTACAAGGTGGAACATCCCTCTCCCCTAAGGAGATGATTACAGGACTGGAGCTGGCTTTATCCAGCCCTTCCCACAGGGACCAGCCTTGAGCACCGGGGCGACAGGAACTGGTTATGACCATCCCAGAGCTACATTCTCCACTGCTACAGAGGAATTAAAGAGACACTCTCCTATTCCCCCAGAAGCATTTGTGACTTTAGCCTCCCCTCTGGGGCTTTCAGCACAAAATTCCTTCTTGCTGCTAACAAACCCTGGGACAGATTCTGCCACAAAGAATTCATCTCCCAGTAGAAACGGTACAAAATTGTGCCTCTGCTGCAACAGTCAGTTCAGCCTGCAAATCACCAGTTTCCATGTGTACTTTAGCTAAAGTTGCAAGGACTTTGTAACCTCCCACCAATTCTAATTCTGCCATTTCCCCTGGTAACAAATCCTGGATCAGGTACCTTCTGACCACAGAAATTTCTGCACTCTCCATCCTTGGAGCACTTTGCCATTAAGTTTAACAGCATGCATATGCTCACTGCTTGTTTGTGTAGAAGCAACCTTTACAACTCCTGTGTGGAAAGAGGCAGCAGCCTGGGATACCCCTGTGCTCTGAGAGGCAGCAGCTTCAGACGTTTATTCCTCAGATGTTCAGTGGACTTACCACGATAGCACCTTTTGGGCTCCTCTGCTTGTACAGGAGATTTGGGACGAATAACAGGGAGGTGAACACCCAGCCTCCTTTTTCCCCAGGGGTAAAATGGTGATTCTGCTTTCCACCAATCCTGTAGCCCTCTGCCAGTGGCTTCTGTTTAATTGCAGCTTGTGACTGCTCGTAAGAGTCTTCAAACTCAGCTAATTCCCCCACTGCATTCACCTTTCTGTCCCACAAATACTGTTTTACATCATCACCGCACATATTCAGGAACTGTTCCTGAGTATTTAAATCACACATTTCTTCAAAACATTTAATGCCTTTCCCCCCCCCCCACCTACTTGTCCAACAAATCTCTCATTTTATTTACACAAGCCACATTACTTAATCCAGATCTCCTCTTAAGACTCTGGAATTTAACCCTGTAGGTTTCAAGTGTAATCTGAAACTATTTCAAAACCAGTTCCTTAAATTTACCATAGTTTGAAGCATCATCAATAGGCATCTTATTGAATACGTCCAGAGCTAGTCAATTTTGCAACCACAGTGGTCATTTTTTGATCTTCAGAAATCACATGGAGGGTGCACAGTCTCTTAAAGGTGATGAAATATTCAGCAAGATCACTGGATTCATCATACTGCCGACATAACCGCTCCCATTTATGGATTTTTGGGGAAGTGGAGCCAGCTGCTTAAGGGTTCTGTCTCTTCCACTACATTACAGCCAGTTCATGCTTCTGGGTCTCAATTTGGGCCTGTATTTCTCTGGTTTTTTAACTCCAGGGCAGCTCAATTTGAGCCTGTTTCTGGGTCTCCGTGGTTTCCCTGGCTGCAGCTGCTTCTTTGAGCCTCATTTCTGCCTGCCACATTTGAAACTCACGGTCCTTTGGCTTTTCTTCCGCTTCCAGTCTGGCCAGCTCTAGTTTTGTAGCTGCCTCACTGGTAGTCATTTTCCTGTTTTCTTGAGCTTATTTCCCTCACCCAAAATAAACAAAAAGATAACAAACCAGTAGCCACTTCGTCTGTTCTCCGGCCACCACACTTAAAACTCACTTAAAATCGCTACCAGTGTCTCACAGCAATCAGCTGTGCACAAATCCTGCCGACTATGCCACTGTGACAGGTTTGGTCACAGAGACCCCCTTTTGACTGTCACCTGATGTGCTGAGACTACCTCTGAGCCTGTTTTCTCTGCCAGTTTGGGCCTTTAGAACTCTGCCTTGTTGAGCCAGACATGCAAGCCTGCTGCAACACAGACCCAGGGTCTGAATCACACCCCCAAAGCTGCAGACTTAACTCAAAACAGCTTAAGAAGTGCTCCTGTCTCCAGCACGCAGCTCCCAATGGGATCCAAACCCCAAATAAATCTGCTTTACTCTGTATAAAGCTTTATAGAGGGTAAACTCACATTCTCCGCCCTCTATAACACTAATAGAGATATGCACAGCTGTTTGCTCCCCCAGGTATTTATTAATTAACAGAGTAAGTAATTAACAAAAGTGATTTTATTAAGTATAAAAAGTAGGATTTAAGTGGTTTCAAGTAATAACTTACTTTGTTCTGTCTGTTACCAAGCCAAATTAAACACACAAGTCTAAGCCTAATACATTAAGAAACTGAATACAGTACTCTGAGATGTTCCAATAAGCTTCTTTCACAGACTGGACTCCTTCCTAGTCTGAGCCCAATCCTTTTCAGGCCAACGTTGTAGTTTATGGCTTGGGTCCAGCAATCACTCATACACCTGTAGTTACTGTCCTTTGTTCCAGTTTCTTTAAGGCATCTCTTTGGAGTGGAGAGGCCATCTCTTGAGCCAGCTGAAGACAAAATGGAGAGGCTTTCAGGGCCTTTTATATTCTCTCCCTTTTGTTCTTCTGTGCAAAATCACAGCAACAAGATGGAGTTTGTAGCCACCTGGGCAAGTCACATGTCCATGAATGATTCAGCTTTTTGCAGGCCGACTCCATTGTTTACATGTTAGTTTGAACGTTCCCAGGAAAGCTCAGATGTGGATTGGCGTCTCCCAAAGTCCATTGTCAGTTAAGTGTTTCCTGATAGGACTATTCTGAGTAATTGCCCATTCTCAAGAAGCTGACCCAATGCTTCACTGATGTTACTTAGAATCAAACATTGAGATACAAGTACATAGCCAATATTCATAATTTCAAATATAAAAATGATACAGACAGCATAATCATAACTAGCAAATTACAACCTTTCCATAGACACCTTACTTGACCTCCTGTATGTCGTACCAAGACAACTCACAGAAGCAAGATACAACAATAGTCCATTAGATCCTTAAGACTTTCTACCCTTGGATCTATATCCATTCTAGACTATTATTTTGCAAGACTCTTTCTACAAGTACCCACTGGCACCGAAAAATAGCAGGAAGTGTTCAGACCCAGAACAGCAAGCTCTTCAGTGCTCCAGTGGGTGTCTCAGCAATAAACGCATGCTCAGTGAAGTATCCAGAGTAGTTTGAATTACTGCGTCAGATGAGCTTAAGGACAGTTTTCACCCACCCTCCCTGACCCATTTTCAGATTTAGGAATCAGCTGTGATGACCAAGCATGGCTTCAAAGGATCTCCTCACACCAAGACTGCTGTAGTCAAGTCAATACAATTCATTAAAGTGCCTAGTACAACAAATCGTTATGGTTCCACCGTTTCTATGATAGTTTCACCCCCAGCAGAAAGGGCTGGCATGAAAATGACATTAAAAAGATTTTTTACTTTTAACCCCCTCTTTAAAGACAGGATCACATTACCCAACAGTGTAAATTCTCTGAAGCGAGTACTCAAGCATTTCTCAATCGTTGAGGTGTGAGCTTAAAGTAGGTTGCAAGAGGACACACATACTGGGCTACATGCTCTGAGGGTGAGCAACTGACTAGAATTCTACCTAAAACCCAACAGAATGATTTCATCCCCCTCCCCTTGCTGCTCCCACGGCATCCCTGCTCTATCCCAAATTACAATGGTCCATGCAGCCCTCCCCACATCCAGCGCTAAGTTCCAGGGCTGGGTGAAATTGTGTTTCTAGAGAGTGGAGCCAACTTCACAGCAGTGCTACCCCAGAGCTATCCAATGCAGAGGGTAGGAAGAAAAGCAAAACACACCTCCTCTAAAGTAACACCAGACCCCTGAGCAGGCATACACTCAGCCCTCAAAATTCTCAGTTTCTTCCTATGACCCAAATCCCAGAATCCCTTGGAGTCAATACTGGCAGGACTGCATAAGAGGTTGGGACAAAGAATATTACTTCTGACTCCTGCCTCAAGTTTAGTTCTATGTTCTTAAATTAGATTCTAGTAACATTGGTCAACTAGAACTTTAGAAGCAATAAAGCTACCACCATCAGTTTCTCTTCAGCAGAAATTTTAGTGGAGCACAGATTCCATTAACACTACTGCTTAATAGATAGTATGTTTCCAAGACTCTCCACTTGTCAAGAACTTTGCCAGTATGATGGCTGACTCACTCAGTGGTGCAGTTTCAACTTAAGGAAAAAGAGTTAACCAGCCAAGATGCAGGAGCCAATCTACTATGCAAGAACATGGTACATAAGTGGCAAATATTTACATTCTTGCTTCCCCCCAGAAGAATGTTTGCTCATAGTTATGACCTTGTATCTAATGTGATTATACAGCCAAGTAAATTGCCACATAGTAGTCCTATGACTGCCACAACTGTGCACCAGAATCTAAGCTTCTGTACACAAAAACAAGTCTCTGACCATTGTTGTTGAGAACCTCAAAAATGAAAATATAAACCAATATATTGACATGTGTTTGAATCTGCAGATAGTGTGAAATAAGGGGGTGTTGGGACTAAAGCTTAATGGAGGGTAAGGCTGACATTAAAATTAGCTATTTCATTGCTGATCATTTTAATAGAAAGTCAAGTGAATGTTGTTGTTTATATTGAGATGGGATGCAGAAGGCAGCTAGTTTATGTCAAGCCTTGTGAAGGTGAATAGTAAGGAATTCAGCACCTCCCAAATTTGAAGTCAGCACCCCCCTTGAAAAAGCAGCAAGGAGATCCATCCCCTTCCAATTCAAAAAGCCTGAAATGCCTCCTGGTTGTCAGAAGACAGCCTCCTACACCTTATCTGGATGACAGAAGCACCAGTTCTCCTGTATCCAACTGCAAAAGCTTTCGGCTTCCCCCTCATACCTCCACAGTGCAACTGTATATTTTTACGTACAAAAATCTGCAACACACTGAGAACTGATGCAGCATAAGTGAGTTTACTATCAAAAGTAACAAGGGGTCCTTGACTAGAAGAGGGTTGTGGAGGCAGTGCTGACTAATTTGGGGTTTCCTGAGGCATAATGTAGGATTAACATGCCACATAGTACATAGGAGCCTTGTTCAGAACATTAACTCTACCAGATTATAGCAAGCCCTCTTAGCAATTTTTTTTAAACCATTTTCACAGCCACAGCAGTACAAATACCTTGGGTTTGTTTGGGTGTGCTCGAACAGGGCTGGCAGGTACTGGAGACCCAAAGATATCACTTGTCTTCCCACCAGGCGGATTCATGCGTTGACGAGACTGGACAGGGCTAGGATCCTCAAAGATACCACTTCCTTTCCCCCCTGCAAGGTAATTAACAGTTACTTGGAAAAGGGTTTTAACTGTTTTGCATTCTTCCCTTATAACTTTCTTTAAAACGTTAACTAAGATGGGATTAAAAACAGTCAAATATCCAAGTTTGAGGTTTTCGGTATCACTAACTGAATCTGTACCTTAAGTCCAGAAATCCTAGAATTTTGCTTACCTGAAAATACTTAAGACTTTTGTCACCAGAATTCAGAAAAATCTTGGATTTACATCTGTTAGAGCTGACGTAGTTTCTTTGTGTATGTCACCATTTCAGCTGGAAAAGTCTCTGGAATGGATCCTCCAAGTGTCTCTCTCCCCCCTGCCCACCTCCCCAACACTACATGGTGGCTACATTAGGAAAGAGATCTCCAATTCTCTAGTAGGATTGGGCAACCTGGTGGTATCATACCTATGCTATAGCTTAGGCCAAAAAACTACAGGCCCGAGTTCTGCCAATGCAGACACAGACTTAGACATCATACAGTAGTTACTGTATAGTCTCGAGCACTTGCATCTCAATGGCTGCAAACAGGCAGGGCTAGAAAGTTGCCTATGGTTTAAAAAAAAAAATATTTTTTTTTTTAAACCAAGAACTTCTAGTAAAGTCCAATGTAGCAATCTAACTTTACATGCCATTCTAATTCATGCTTTGTTCAATTCTGTACAGTAATTTCACTTCAAACAGTAAGTTTTCATCAGTGGTTTGTATAGTCAATAGCTGTCATATTGGACTAATGGTAACTATTTACCTAATGCCCCATATTTCACTGCTGGCAAGCTTATCACCACTAAAACTATCCATGTAACGAAAGCTCACACTAAATATGCAAGCAGAAACATCACCCTTGTGTACATTTACACAGTGCAATATCAGTTCTATTTCAAGCTTAAAAATAGCTATTTCAAGGTTCTTATAAGTG
This sequence comes from Chrysemys picta bellii, assembly GCF_011386835.1. Classification (NCBI taxonomy): domain Eukaryota; kingdom Metazoa; phylum Chordata; order Testudines; family Emydidae; genus Chrysemys; species Chrysemys picta. The sequence goes on from NC_088800.1 coordinate 49,075,158, forward strand.
GGCAGAGTAGTCTCATTGCTGCCTACAGGCAGAAAAAAGGCTACCAAAACTCTTATCCGACATTAGCTTTGTTCAATGTTTTAAGTCCTTTAAGCCTAGCGGGTAGATTATTAAATATAAGTATTGGGGAAATCATTAAAGTCAGCCTGATGGCTCACCAGGAGAAAAAGTACTCTATTTTACAGCACAAAATTCAGTTTAGAGCTAAACTCAGCACTCATGATTGAATGTTCCCTGATTGGGTTTAGTGCGCAAGCTCAATCAGCTAGCAGCAGTGTATAGTTTACAGGGACAGCAAAAATTGCTGTTGCATTGATATTTACCTGCTACATTGCTCCAGGATACTGAGCTGGAACATGAACATTGTACAAGAACCAAATATATCTTCCAACCCAGAATCAGATATACCTCTTCTCAGTGGTTTCCCTAAAGAAATTGGTGTTCTCACCTGGAGGGTATGTTCTTTTTGGAAAGTTCTGCGGTTCCTCAGCTGCTCCAAAGATGCTAGATGCCATTCTGTGTGGTCTGCTGGAAGAGGAAACTTCTCCTGTGCTCCCAAACAGATTACTAGAGCCTCCTCCAGGGGGTTTCAATACTCTGTTGCAGAACATTAACAGTTACTGACAGATGCCAACTTATTTGAAGTCTACTGCATTCAGCATGTTTGCCACATTCCTCCCCATCCCCAAAGTTAAGATTAAATTTGGTTAAAGTGCTCAATTTTTTAATACTACATAATTTGGGATTAGCAGACCAGAGTTAGGAATACTGTGTGCAGGTCTCATTAAAATTCACGTACTTGTCTGGTTGTCAAGGACCAAAAACTATAACAAACATTTTTAAGTCAACATTGAGCAGTAGTGGGGTGCCATATCTGCCTCTTCCAGAATATTAAATATTCAGAATGTTATTCTAGTAATTAGTTTGACAGTTTGATACAGATACTAGCTCTGGCCTAAATATAATCCCTTTGTGACCTTATACTACGGTAATAATTCTGGCCTGAAGGGTTACATTCCAGAACTTGGACATAACCCTCATGTTAATACACAGCAACATTTCCTTTGGCTTGACATTTTCTTGTATAAAAGTGTAGATTTATCTGTAGTTTCCACTTGAGCAAAGCAAACTTAGAGATAGTAAGCAAATGAAGGAAGACCGATATACTTGCTAAAGCAAGATTAGAGTCAGCCCTATGTTAGAGGGCTTTCCCTTTACCCTCCCACTTCCCTGGTTCTTGTTACACAGACAGCAAGCAGCAAAAGACCAGAAGTCCAAAGTACAGACAGACAATGCGATGTTTATTGGGGTCAATTTCTAGCAAGCATAAGAACTATACTGGGTCAGACCAAAGGTCCATCCAGCCCAGTATCCTGTCTACCGACAGTGGCCAATGCCAGGTGCCCCAGAGGGAGTGAACCTAACAGGTAATGATCAAGTGATTTCTCTCCTGCCATCCATCTCCACCCTCTGACAAACAGAGGCTAGGGACACCATTCCTTACCCATCCTGGCTAACAGCCATTAATGGACTTAACCTCCATGAATTGATCTAGTTCTCTTAAACCCTGCTATAGTCCTAGCCTTCACAACTTCCTCAGGCAAGGAGTTCCACAAGTTGATTGTGCGTTGTGTGAAGAAGAACTTCCTTTTATTTGTTTTAACCGTGCTGCCCATTAATTTTATTTGGTGGCCCCTAGTTCTTATATTATGGGAACAAGTAAATAACTTTTTCTTATTCACTTTCTCCACCACTCATGATTTTATCATATCCCCCCTTAGTCTCCTCTTTTCCAAGCTGAAAAGTCTTAGCCTCTTTAATCTCTCCACATATGGGACCCGTTCCAAATCCCTAATAATTTTAGTTGCCCTTTTCTGAACTTTTTCTAATGCCAGTATATCTTTTTTGAGATGAGGAGACCACATCTGTATGCAATATTCAAGATGTGGGAGTACCACGATTCCTGCATTAGTAAGAGCATTGCCAGCAGATCAAGGGAAATGATTATTCCCCCTCTATGATTATTCTGGTGAGGCCATATCTGGAATATTGCATCCAGTTTTGGGGCCCCCACTACAGAAAGGATGTAGACAAATTGGAGGGAGTCCTGATATTCTATGATTCTTATTCTATTATCTGCTGCCACTAAGAACAGCTGAGCTCCATCCTCTTTGGAACCCCCCTTCTGGTAGTTGAAGGCTGCTATCAAATCCCCCCCCCCCCACTCTTCTCTTCTGCAGACTAAACAAGCCCAGTTCACTCAGCCTCTCCTCGTAAGTCATGTGCTCCAGCCCCCTGATCATTTTTGTTGTCCTCCCCTGGACTCTCTCCAATTTGTCCTCATCCCTTCTGTAGTGGGGGGACCAAAACTGGATGCAGTACTCCAGATGAGGCTTCACCAATGCCGAATAGAGGGGAATGATCACATCCCTCGATCTGATGCAATGCTCCTACTTATACTCGTTGAGAATGTGAATGTAGAAGGCAGCCTGGGTGAAAGTGATCATGAAATCATAGAGTTTGCAATTCTAAGGAAGGGTAGAAGGGAGAACAGCAAAATAGAGACAATGGATTTCAGGAAGGCAGATTTTGGGAAGCTCAGAGAGCTGATAGGTAAGGTCCCATGGGAATCAAGACTGAGGGGAAAAACAACTGAGGAGAGTTGGCAGTTTTTCAAAGGGACACTATTAAGGGCCCAAAAGCAAGCTATTCCGCTGGTTAGGAAAGATAGAAAATGTGGCAAAAGACCACCTTGGCTTAACCACGAGATCTTGCATGATCTAAAAAATAAAAAGGAGTCATATAAAAAAATGGAAACTAGGACAGATTACAAAGGATGAATATAGGCAAACAACACAGGAATGCAGGGGCAAGATTAGAAAGGCAAAGGCACAAAATGAGCTCAAACTAGCTACGGGAATAAAAGGAAACAAGAAGACTTTTTATCAATACATTAGAAGCAAGAGGAAGACCAAAGACAGGGTAGGCCCACTGCTTAGTGAAGAGGGAGAAACAGTAACAGGAAACTTGGAAATGGCAGAGATGCTTAATGACTTCTTTGTTTCGGTCTTCACCGAGAAGTCTGAAGGAATGCCTAACATAGTGAATGCTAATGGGAAGGGGGTAGGTTTAGCAGATAAAATAAAAAAAGAACAAGTTAAAAATCACTTAGAAAAGTTAGATGCCTGCAAGTCACCCGGGCCTGATGAAATGCATCCTAGAATACTCAAGGAGCTAATAGAGGAGGTATCTGAGCCTCTAGCTATTATCTTTGGAAAGTCATGGGAGACGGGAGAGATTCCAGAAGACTGGAAAAGGGCAAATATAGTGCCCATCTATAAAAAGGGAAATAAAAACAACCCAGGTAAATACAGACCAGTTAGTTTAACTTCTGTGCCAGGGAAGATAATGGAGCAAGTAATTAAGGAAATCATCTGCAAACACTTGGAAGGTGGTAAGGTGATAGGGAACAGCCAGCATGGATTTGTGAAGAACAAATCATGTCAAACCAATCTGATAGCTTTATTTGATAGGATAACGAGCCTTGTGGATAAGGGTGAAGCGGTGGATGTGGTATACCTAGACTTTAGTAAGGCATTTGATACGGTCTCGCATGATATTCTTATCGATAAACTAGGCAAATACAAATTAGATGGGGCTACTATAAGGTGGGTGCATAACTGGCTGGATAACCGTACTCAGAGAGTTGTTATTAATGGTTCCCAATCCTGCTGGAAAGGCGTAACGAGTGGGGTTCCGCAGGGGTCTGTTTTGGGACCGGCTCTGTTCAATATCTTCATCAACGACTTAGATATTGGCATAGAAAGTACGCTTATTAAGTTTGCGGATGATACCAAACTGGGAGGGATTGCAACTACTTTGGAGGACAGGGTCATAATTCAAAATGATCTGGACAAATTGGAGAAATGGTCTGAGTTAAACAGGATGAAGTTTAACAAAGACAAATGCAAAGTGCTCCACTTAGGAAGGAAAAATCAATTTCACACATACAGAATGGGAAAAGACTGTCTAGGAAGGAGTACGGCAGAAAGGGATCTAGGGGTTATAGTGGACCACAAGCTAAATATGAGTCAACAGTGTGATGCTGTTGCAAAAAAAGCAAACATGATTCTGGGATGCATTAACAGGTGTGTTGTGAGCAAGACACGAGAAGTCATTCTTCCGCTCTACTCTGCTCTGGTTAGGCCTCAGCTGGAGTATTGTGTCCAGTTCTGGGCGCCGCATTTTAAAAAAGATGTGGAGAAATTGGAAAGGGTCCAAAGAAGAGCAACAAGAATGATTAAAGGTCTTGAGAACATGACCTATGAAGGAAGGCTGAAAGAACTGGGTTTGTTTAGTTTGGAGAAGAGAAGACTGAGAGGGGACATGATAGCAGTTTTCAGGTATCTAAAAGGGTGTCATAAGGAGGAGGGAGAGAACTTGTTCACCTTAGCCTCTAAGGATAGAACCAGAAACAATGGGTTTAAACTGCAGCAAGGGAGGTCTAGGTTGGACATTAGGAAAAAGTTCCTAACTGTCAGGGTGGTTAAACACTGGAACAAATTGCCTAGGGAGGTTGTGGAATCTCCGTCTCTGGAGATATTTAAGAGTAGGTTAGATAAATGTCTATCAGGGATGGTCTAGACAGTATTTGGTCCTGCCATGCGGGCAGGGGACTGGACTCGATGACCTCTCGAGGTCCCTTCCAGTCCTATAATCTATGAATCTATGAATACAGCCCAAAATGCAGTTAGCCTTCTTGGCAACAAAACTCATATCCAGCTTCTTGTCCACTGTAATCCCTAGGTCCTTTTCTGCAGAACTGCTGCCTAGCCACTTGGTCCCTAGTCTGTAGCAGTGCATGGGATTCTTCCGTCCTAAGTGCAGGACTTTGCACTTGTCCTTGCTGAACCTCATCAGATTTCTTTTGACCCTATCCTCTAATTTGGCTAGGTTCCTCTGTATCCTACCCCTACACTCCAGCATATCTACCACTCCTCCCAGTTTAGTGTCATCTGCAAACTTGCTGAGGGTGCAATCCACGCCATCCTCCAGATCATTAATGAAGATATTGAACAAAACCGGCCCCAGGACTGACCCTTGGGGCACTCTGCTGCCAACTAGACATGGAGCCATTGATTGCTACCTGTTGAGCCCAATGATCTAGCCAGATTCTATCTACCTTACAGTCCATTCATCCAGCCCATACTACTTTAACTTGCTGACAAGAATACTGTGGGAGACCGTATCAAAAGCTTTGTTAAAGCCAAGGAATAACACATCCACTGCGCTTTCCCCTCATCCACAGAGCCAGTTATCTCATCATAGAAGGCAATTAGGTTGGTCAGGCATGACTTGCCCTTGGTGAATCCATGCTGACCGTTCCTTATCACTTTCCTCTCCTCTAAGTGCTTCAAAATTGATTCCTTGAGGACCTGCTCCATGATTTTTCCAGAGACTGAGATGAGGCTGACTGGCCTGTAGTTTCCAGGATCCTCCTCCTTCCCTTTTTTAAAGATGGGCACTACATAAGCCTTTTTCCAGTCATCCGGGACCTTCCCAGTTCGCCATGGGTTTTTAAAAATAACAGCCAATGGCTCTGCAATCACATCCGCCAACTCCTTTAGCATCCTTGGATGCAGTGCATCCGTCCCCATGGACTTGTGCTCATCCAGCTTTTCTAAATAGTCCCGAACCACTTTTGTCCACACAGGGCTGGTCACCTCCTCCCCATACTGTGCTGCCCAGTGCAGTAGTCTGGGAGCTGACCTTGTTCGTGAAGACAGAAGCAAAAAAGCATTGAGTACATTAGCTTTTTCCACGTCCTCTGCAACTAGGTTGCCTCCCCCATTCAGTAAGGGGCCCCACACTTTCCTTGATCATCTTCTTGTTGCTAACATACCTGAAGAAACCCTTCTTGTTACTCTTAACATCCCTTGCTAGCTGCAACTCTAAGTGTGATTTGGCCTTCCTGATTTCACTCCTGTATGCCTGAGCAATATTTTTATACTCCTCCCTGGTCCCCAATCTTCCACGTCTTGTAAGCTTCTTTTTTGTGTTTAAGATCAGCAAGGATCTCACTTATGCCAAGCTGGTCGCCTGCCATATTTACTATTCTTTCTACACATTGGGATGGTTTGTTCCTGCAACTTCAATAAGGATTCTTTAAAATACAGCCAGCTTTCCTGGACTCCTTTGCCCCTCATGTTATTCCCCCAGGGGATCCTGCCCATCAGTTCCCTGAGGGAGTCAAAGTCTGCTTTTCTGAAGTCCAGGGACCCTATTCTGCTGCTCTCCTTTTTTCCTTGTGTCAGGATCCTAAACTCAACCATCTCATGGTTACTGCCTCCCAGGTTCCCATCCATTTTTGATTTCCCTATTAATTCTTCCCTGTTTGTGAGCAGCAGGTCAAGAATAGCTCTGCCTGTAGTTGGTTTCTCCAGCACTTGCACAAGGAAATTGTCCTCTACACTTTTCAAAATCTTCCTGGATTGTCTGTGCACCGCTGTATTGCTCGCTCAGCAGATATCGGGGTGATTTAAGTCCCCCACGAGAACCAGGGCCTGTGATCTAGTAACTTCTATTAGTTGCCTCAAGAAAGCCTCGTCCACCTCATCCTGCTGGTCTATAGCAGACTCCCACCATGACATCAGCCTTGTTGCTCACACTTCTAAACTTCATCCAGAGACTCAGGTTTTTCTGCAGTTTCATACTGGAGCTCTAAGCAGTCATACTGCTCTTTTACATACAATGCAACTCCCCCAACCTTTTCTGCCTTGCCTCTCCTTCCTGAACAGTTTATACCCATCCATGACAGTACTCCAGCCATGTGAGTTATCCCACCAAGTCTCTGTTATTCCAATCACATCATAATTCCTTGATTGTGCCAGGACTTCCAGTTCTCCCTGTTTGTTTCCCAGGCTTCTTGCATTTGTGTATAGGCACTTAAGATAACTTGCTGATCATTCTGCTTTCTCCATATGAGGCAGGAGTCTCTTGCACTCTCCTGCTCATGCTTCCTCCTGGTGTCCCACTTCCCCACTTACCTTAGGGCTTTGGTCTCCTTCCCCCGGTGAACCTAGAAGCAATGGTCTCAGGTTGCAGTGGGGGAGATCTAGGCTGGATATTAGGAAACACTATTTCACTAGGAGGGTGGTGAAGCACTGGAATGGGTTACCTAGGGAGGTGGTGGAATCTCCATCCTTAGAGGTTTTTAAGGCTCGGCTTGACAAAGCCCTGGCTGGGATGATTTAGTTGGTGTTGGTCCTGCTTTGAGCAAGGGGTTGGACTAGATGACCTCCTGAGGTCTTTTCCAACCCTAATCTTCTATGATTCCAATTTTCCCACCCACTTCCTGTTTGACTCCAGTTTATATAGTAATATTCTCAGCTATACTTTAACCAATTTTACTGAAATTGAACTAACCAATCCTAACATATTGTAACATAATTCTCTAACCAATTATATCCCACTATCCTAATTAACTTACACCTAGCAAAGTTAATTATACAGCAGACAGAAACAATTAGAGAACCAGACAGATTAACAATAGAAAAGTGAGGGCCCTAAAGATAAAACAATACAGAAATGAGGGTTTCACAACCACAATCATTGATAGTTTGATAGCATCCTGTCTGGCAAGAAATCACTTAAGTTTTCTTTAACCATCTTAAGATCTGTTTCTTTATCTGGTGGTGATGAGCGCCATCAAGACAGGATCGTCTTCTTAACAGCCCAATACCACCTTATTTCAATGTGACCGGATTGAAATGTGAGGATGTGACTACGCTTCCCAGCTTATGGCTGCCCCTGCTGCTTAGCCAAAGGCCTTAGCCTAAGAACAAGGCCTCAGACTATCCCAGTGAGAGAAGGCCCATAGACAGGCACACTTGTGATTCTGATTCTTTGTTTTATACCTCTATAACTAGCTAAGTGATACAAATACACTTAAGTTCTTAAAGTACAGGCAGACCTGAATATCTATATTCTAACACCCTATACTCCCTGTGCACCATCAATTCTCCTTAGTTTCCGTGGTGACTGGATGAACAGAACAGTGCTTTTCCAGAATGAGGCAGCATTTAGTTCTATCCCATTTAAAGAATGTTGTCCCAATGGAGTCTTAGTTTGGCTACACCACACTAAAAGTCACCTGCTACAATTTAACTGTTCAAACTGCCCCCCACCCCCCAGAGGTAAGTTTATTCTCAGGCAAACTGCAATTCCACCAGAGTTTATAGCGCAGTGTTCTAGCTTTTGATATGAATTAACTTGCTATTTCTTTATATAACCTGCAGTGTGTAATTAGAGGCTAATGTCCTACTTCTGAACTTTGTTTAGCTACACATGGATGCTTTGATGTCTCCAGGATGGCTAAAATGATTTAAGTAAAGTCTGTTTTAAAGAAATGGTTAGCTGTTGCTACTTTTCCCTTTCTTCTAATGTTGTAGTCTTAAAATTAGAAACCAGATGATTAATACAATCACTGACAGAGGCAAGAGTTTCCTCATTGTTAGAATTTCAGATTTTACACAGGGTTTCTTATTAAAAAAAGAAATCTTCAGCTCTGATCCTATACACATTTATACACACTTATTATTTGAGATCAACATGACTGCTTGTGTATTTAATACCTGAATTCCTGTTAACACTTAGAAGCCCCAGTCATGGGCCAAGAACCTGTTGTGCTAGGTGCTGTATAAACAGAACAAAGATGGGCCCTGTCCCAAAGCGCTTACAATTTAAGTGTTTCCAGGGCCTTAAAATGCTTATCTATGTCAAGAGATTAGGTCCAGGGCCTTGTTAGCCTCCTCTGCTAGAAAGCAACCAGAAACCTCAGAACACTAAGGTAATCAGCTTTGCTCTCTCTGCATCACACACCACCTTTTGATATATTGAGGAGCCACAAATCAAGAAAGCTGAAATACTTTAGGGTTTGGAATGGCACTGGACATCTTCTGGATGAAGTGGTTCAAAAGGAGAAGACCCAGGCCAAGACTTTTAAGAGTCTAACTTCAGGCACCCATTTTTAAGTCCATACATTAGGTACCTAAACAAACTAACCTGTTTTTCAAAGTGCTGAGCACCCAACAGCACCACTGTTCTGAATAAAGATATTTTTAATACTTTATTCTTTGCCTACAGCAGTTGGTAAAATTTAGATAAGGTATCTTATCCATAGGGACACTGAAGTCAGTGGCTGAAGTTTAATTATAAACTAAAATGGCACTAAGCACAAATTTTCAAGTTAAATTGAGGCTTTGTCAAACTAATTTTTTTTAAAAAAAGAGCCAGGTATAAGTTTTTGTCCCATAAATCTTTTTTCGGTTGACCAAAACCATCTACAGAACAGCTACTGGTTATTTGTGATGCTCCAGAAGCAATAAGAGACTAAAAGGAAGTCTGAATCAACAGAAATTTCATAAAGTTGATCTTCAAACTGTATCAGACTTTTTGCCAGAGTTCTTTTGGTGTCTTTAAAGTGGAATTGTAGCAAAAAAACAGGCATAAAGTTGGAAATAAGAGCAAGCGTTTCAGCCCTAGGACATGTAAAAGCTTCTTAAACTAGAAAACTTGTGACCCCATCACCAAATTCAGACTTCATTAACCATTCTAGGGTTTACAGTGGACAAATGTAGTCCACTGAAAGCCAAGCTTTCAGCAAACAGAATGCAGTCATAATAAGACTGCGGCGAGGGAGACAGGAATGAGTGCATGGAGAGGTGGTTATAGTAGAATCAGATTAGTGAAGCCTAGTAACAAGCTCCAACAGCTAAGGCTTGCCCCTGGAGTAGTAAGTCAATAGCTTTATCAATGCCTAGGTCAGCTGCCTTTACCTCCTACGTTTGAGTAGCAAATTTATCTTGTACAAGAAAGGAGTCGCATCAACAATGTGATGGAACCTAGAGCAGCAGAAAGGAAAAGTTAGCTTGTTACACAATATGCGTTAGTTCGGAATTGTGGGAAAGGACAAGAATTTATGGAGGTTACGACTAACCCTAGGGACATTTCTCCTTATGATGCAGTTCATTCCCCTTTACCACCAAGTGCCTCCAGATCTTGAAACAAACGCCATCATCTGGTTCACAGCCTAAATTAAGCATTTTTTTGTTTTTTTTTAAAAACTCAGAATTCTTGAAAGGGAGAGTAACTGCAAGCACCTCATTCCACTCTAAATTATGTTTTACCTCAGCTAAATCTTTAGTGCAGTACATCTCCTTCATATGGATGAGACAATACTGTCAGATTCCAATACTACAGACAGAAAGGAAGATATAAAAGAGCCGGTTTCTGTGCTGTGCATGATAAAAGCAACATCTAACCCAAGCAACGGGTACACAGTCTATATTCAGTGCAGCATCTCGTAGCCTGTTGCCAGGTATCCCTGTTTCTATGAAGCCTGACTTCAGTTACACAAAATAAATGTCAGCATTTCAGATCTCCTGAAAAGGGAAGTAGTTCCAGTCTGTTACAAGGGGGGTGGGAGGGAAGGGCAGAAAGTTCCCCTTGTGTTCAGAGCAATTTCTTCTGTCAAAACAAGCCTCAGTTGCATTTTGCTTTTTGTTTTCACCCATTTCATTAATTTTTTTACACTTCCTAGTCTCACTGTGAACGCCAGTTTACTGAACCCCTTCCATTTGCTGAGATTTTTAGCTACAGACTCAAACACAACAGGTAAGGCCTTTTGCTCATGATGTAGCAGGTTCAAGTTTAACGTTGAATTTGTTACAACGCTAAGCTAATCAGTTCTCCAACTGAGTGAGCTATATTTTTCTAGCTATTTTTAAAAGAACTAAACTGCTATCAAAACATACATAAGAAAGCCATGTTAGAAAGAGTCAGCTTTATCTATGCGCTGTATTATACAAAGCCAACTTATGGCTTGAGGTCATTTGAGTGACCAAAAACCATAACACAGGAGCTGGGGGAGGGATTTCTGTCAAGAAGAGCAAATGAGGACATACCAAGACACTAATGGAGCCAGTTAAGTGATTTACTTTTTGTGGTCTTGTTCTTTATAAGAACTATAGCACTTTTATGTATGGCCAGAGGATGAGGGATAAAAAGTCTAAGGGTACGTCTTCACTACCCGCCGTATCGGCGGGTAGCAATCGATTTATCCGGGATCGATTATATCGCGTCTCATTCCGACGCGATATATCGATCCCCGAATGCGCTCACTGTCGACTCCGAAACTCCACCAGAGCGCGCAGCGGTGGTAGTTCAGTCGACGGGGGAGCCGTGGCTGTCGATCCCGCGCCGTGTGGACCCCAGGTAATTCGATCCAAGATACATCGACTTCAGCTACGCGAATAGTGTAGCTGAAGTCAAAGTATCTTGGATCAATTCCCCCCACTGTAGACCAGCCCAAAGAACACTGCCAAAGATATACAGGAAAAAGAAATGCATAGCTTAATTTAAAAGCTATACATTGACTTAGAAGAAATTCCTGCTGTTAGAATTCTTGTTAGCATGCATATTTGCAGGAGTATGAGGGAAGGTCAACCCCTAGAGCAAGGGTATAAACCCTCATTGTAATAAGAGGGTCAGTTTAAGTATACTCCCAAATGTGACCATGCATTCCAAAACCCCAACTATTACATGGGAAACGAACCTCGGTTCTGTGGCAAGATCTCCCAATTCTGTGGCTGACTGGAAATTCTGCAACAGCTTCATTTTAAGATTTTGGCATTTAATGAATTAAATATCAGATTAATAGTCAATATATTATTATCCCCTTTGCTATTTTGATATTAAATTCAATCTTATGTGGTCCTCACATTTTCAGCTATCAATAGGGCAATTATTTTTGTATTGATAGCTTCTGATGCAGTTATTCATTAACAGGAGCAAAACTAGAAGTTGCTAGTTGCACAGAGAGGCTGTTCGGGATTGTGGGATAATCCCAACAGGATGCCATTTTTGCTAACATTAACCAGCAGTGACAAGTTCTCATTATCAGTCTTCAGTATACACCCCTCAAAGGTATTGTTCAGGCTCTCTGCCGATTTAGGCAGAAGCCAATGCACCTGTTATACTTAGGTCACATCTTCAATATTTGCTTCAAAACAAAGAGGTCTAGAAAAAGTTTAAGTTAGAGTCTACATTTTGTGCATTATTTAGGACAAGTGGTGTTCCACAGTTGGAACTGGGAATGGAATGCACCAGGAGACACTGCATGTGCTAACTACCCTCGCTTCACAGCAGACTTCCCAAGGATAAAAATGGGATGTTTGCACAACACTAGAGGGTAGAATATAACCATTATGTAATAAATAAAAAGCTTTTTACAAAGTTACTGCATTCAATAGATGGGGAAAATGATGCAGAGCACTTTTAGGAACATTTCTGCCTTATGTACATGCATTTGCTCAGTTTATATACATACAACTGTGGTAGCTGCTCCCATAAGTTCATACCCAAGTTATCTAAATATAATAATCAGATTTCACAGTTAACACTCCCTTTCAGCACTTGTGAAAGAAATCCCCCTCACTGAAGTTTCCCCAGTGAGCACGGGACCTAAGACATCAATTTTGGCAGTTTTTGTATCTTTTAAAAAAAAAAAAAAAAAAAAAAAAAAAAAGGTTCTAGCCCTTTTAATTTCTAAGAACTTTCAAAAACATGAAGCAAAGCCCAGCACTGGTTTACATGTCTTCAGGGATCAAACAGCTTCGGATACATGAAGCTGTCAATTTACATGTCGTCATATAAACCAAGTGGCAAAGTTTTCAGAGAGATCATTTTCCCAGCAGCTAGTCAGAGCTCTGTGGACATAATTTTGTTAAGACTGAGGCAGGCACTTTAGGGTATGTCTAAACTGCAAAGTTGTTGACAAAACCTTTGTCTTTCATGGGTACTTTAAACCCCCCCCCCGAGAAAGACAAAAGTTTTGCTGACACAAGTGGCAGTGTGAACGTGGCTTTGTCGGCAGGAGTGCTCTCCTGAGGACAAAGCTAATGCTGCTCGCGGGGCTGGAAGTATTTTGTTGGCAATAGTGCCAACAAAGCGTTTACACACGCTGACTTTTAGCGACAAGGCTGTCTCAACACTTGTTGCTAAAAACTGCATGGTGTAGACAAGCCTTAAGTTACTTACTCATGGGCGGGGGGGGGGGGGGGGTTGGAGGCAATTAAATTATGTGAGAGGGTAGTATAGCAAGGACCTCCTCCCATCTTCCTGATTCAAGAGCCAGGAAGCTGGGGGAGAAGTAATGGAGACCCATTCCCTCACTGCAGCCAGAAGTCTTTGCACTTGAGAGAATAGAAAGGCTCTTTTCAATTGTGTAGCCACTGCACCTTGCTGGTCTCCCCATACCTCATTTATATCTAACAAACAAACAAACAAACACAGATGTACAAGCTCCCAGAGATTAACAGGAAGATAGGAACTGCTGTACTGGATCACTCCAGTGACCCATCTAGCCTAATCTCCAATAACAAGAACCACATGCTTCAGAGAAATGCAACAAGTCCATTTTATGATTCTTAGAACTGTTTCAGGTTAAGAAAATGCTACAGACTATTTCCATTTGGACTGTTTTCTTTGCAGACATAAAGGATAGAGGCTTTTTAAAAAGTGAAAGCTCACTTTCTGCAGAACCTGAATCTGTCATAGGTGCGAATACTGGAAATAGGCTGGAGCTGGTCTACTGGCTGGTAGTGTGACAAGTCATCTAAGTTAAACTCTTTGCACTGCTGTACTCATTTAAAATCCTTTATACGTTGTTCTTTTAAGTAAGTCAGGGAGGGGACAAAGCATGGCATGTTAGTTTTTACACATCTTCTAGGATTTAGGAAGTTGTCTGAAACATTAGAAGTTTGAATATCTGAAAGATGTGACGTGGTAAGGACAGTGAAGCTTTGTAAGTTTCAACACCCAGGCTCATCTTCAAGAAGCTGGCTAGTGTTCCATTTAACACTAGTGTTCAAATACAAATTGAAAATTAAGTGTTAAAGCTAACTTCCTATAGAAAAAGCAACAAAGAGTCCTGTGGCACCTTACAGACTAACAGACATATAGGAGCATGAGCTTTCGTGGGTGAATACCCACTTCTTCGGATGCATGTAGTGGAAATTTCCAGGGGCAGGTATAAATATGCAAGCAAGAGTGAGTAAGGCTAGAAATAACGAGGTTAGTTCAATCAGGGAGGATGAGGCCCTCTTCTAGCAGTTGAGGTGTGAACACCAAGAGAAGAGAAACTGCTTTTGTAATTGGCTAGCCATTCACAGTCTTTGTTTAATCCTGAGCTGATGGTGTCAAATTTGCAGATGAACTGAAGCTCAGCAGTTTCTCTTTGAAGTCTGGTCCTGAAGTTTTTTTGCTACAGGATGGCTACCTTTAAATCTGCTATTGTGTGTCCAGGGAGGTTGAAGTGTTCTCCTACAGGTTTATGTATATTGCCATGCTTAATATCTGATTTGTGTCCATTTATCCTTTTACATAGGGACTGTCCAGTTTGGCTGATGTACATAGAGGGGCATTGTTGGCATATGATGGCGTATATTACATTGGTGGACGTGCAGGTGAATGAACTGTTGATGGTGTGGCTGATTTGGTTAGGTCCTGTAATGGTGTCACTGGTGTAGATATGTGGGCAGAGTTGGCATCGAGGTTTGTTGCATGGATTGGTTCTTGAGTTAGAGTTACTATGGTGCGGTGTGTAGTTACTGGTGAGAATATGCTTCAGGTTGGCGGGTTGTCTGTGGGCGAGGACTGGCCTGCCACCCAAGGCCTGTGAAAGTGAGGGATCGTTGTCCAGGATGGGTTGTAGATCACTGATGATACATTGGAGAGGTTTTAGCTGGGGACTGTATGTAATGGCCAGTGGAGTTCTGTTGGTTTCTTTCTTGGGCTTGTCTTGCAGTAGGAGGCTTCTGGGTACATGTCTGGCTCTGTTGATCTGTTTCCTCATGCGGGTATCGTAGTTTTGAGTATGCTTGGTGAAGATTTTGTAGGTGTTGGTCTTGGTCTGAGGGGTTGGAGCAGATACGGTTGTATCTCAGTGCTTGGCTGTAGATAATGAATCGTGTGGTGTGTCCGGGATGGAAGCTGGAGGCATGATGGTAGGCATAGTGGTTGGTGGGTTTTTGGTATAGGGTGGTGTTTTCGGTATAGGGTGGTGTTAACGTGACCGTCACTTATTTGCCACGGTGCAAATAAGTGACAGTCACGTTAACACCACCCTATACCAAAAGCCCACTGACCACTATGCCTACCTTTATTTATACCTGCCCCTGGAAATTTCCACTGCATGCATCCGAAGAAGTGGGTATTCACCCACGAAAGCTCATGCTCCTATACGTCTGTTAGTCTATAAGGTTCCACAGGACTCTGTTGCTTTTACAGATCCAGACTAACACAGCTACCCCTTTGATACTTGACTTCCTATGGAAAGAAAATGTTATCAGGTTCATAATCAATTCTAATTAGGCAGGACAGATCAGTCAGTTACTTTTTTGCACTATTCTCTACTACCACTGAGATGACTATTAAGCAGCCAACCAAAAATGCAGTAGTCAGTCAGCACACTTGGCTCTTATGAGATAGCTATAAAATTCTTAGAGTGCTTCAGCTGCCCGGATGTTGTTCCCTTTGCCGCTTCAATTCCCACAACAGCTAGTTCTTTGAATGGAAGCTTCCAATACCGGATGTTTATGACAAAATGCAACATCTTTAAACCAGACCTCCAGCTTTACTGTCTTTCATCATACCCAAGGAGTTTTTATTACTCATTAAATACTGCTTGCTAAGTTACAGCTTTTTAGGCCTAGTCTTCACTTACCGGCTGGTCCGGCGGCACGCCATCGATGTTCTGGGATCGATCCCGGAAGTGCTCACAGTCGGCGCCGGTACTCCAGCTCGCCGAGAGGAGTACGCGGCGTCGACGGGGGGAGACTTCCGGCCGCGTCTGGACCGCGGTAAGTTCGGACTAAGGTACTTTGAATTCAGCTACATTATTAACGTAGCTGAATTTGCGTACCTTAGTCCGAAGTCCGGACTAAGTGGGGACCAGGCCTTAGTCCAGTAAGCAAGTAGGGGTTTTACTAAATACCTACTCCCAGAGAAACACAATGTTCTTCTGCTCTGCCATTATTGATTTAGAAGTGGCATCTTTGTGTTCCAAATCAATACACACCAGTCAGAGCAAGACTTTAGCTGCCAGGTGAAGAGAAGACAAGTAATGTGCAAAGCAAAAAATAAATTAGTTCTAAAGGAAATTGAAGTTGGCACACACAGTTTTGTTGAAGATGCATAAGACAGAGCAGCACAGAACTACTACTATTTCTGCAGTACCAAAAGCCAACCAGGAATGATGATTCAAAATGTATGGTAAAAAAGGTACTAAGTCATTCTTTGCCATAACTGCTTTTAAAATGATAAATCTGTCATTTGGATATTCTTTTGGCTCTATTACTTTAAAGATGATTTAACATTTAACAATGTGTACATTGCTATAGCAATCTGGGTGACGGTGAAGAACAGTCCCTGAAGTAGGCTTCTTGACTGGAAAGTTACTGAGCCAGCAGCTTTAATATGAAAAGTTTTATAATGGTATTCAGTGTACCCCATTGCATAGTGTGACTTTTAGTAATTTCATGACAAAGTAGTTTTTACCTCCTTTTAGAGGCTTGCTGTGTTACAGAGAGTCTGTGTTAAGAGGATTTATTTTGCCATGCTTCCAGATGTTGATGATTGATTTTGAATTAGGCACACAAATAAAACAGGCCTCTAAACATGACAACTGCAAAGGGTATCTGTATTATCAATGAATAAATTGTCAACATGCTGACTGGAATAAGTGTTGGGGGAAAAGTTCCATATGAATAGTGATGTGAATTCTTCTAAAATCACCATTTGTTCACAGATACAGGAACCATCTCAGAGACCACAATACAGCAACAGGCCATAGATCCAATATATGATGCACTGCAGCATTAGCAAATCAGATGCCTGTCTTATTTGAAGATCCACTCAAATAAGTGTTTGTGTTACTGTATACAACAGCTGAAGATTTTGCCTTCCAAACGCAGTGTAAACACTGCCACGATACAGATTGTTCCTGCAACCACAGCTTCATGGTTTCCTATTAGAAGAGTTCATCCCTACAGTCCAGACTCCATGCAATACAGCTTATGAGTTATGAAGAAAACAGTTCCCAAGCTGCCAAAAGTGAAAACAGAAAACTCTTCAGGGGTTATACTGAGTGTGCAGTTTTCATGGCAGCCCTTCAAAATTCAAGTTATAGCTTATTTTGGACTTTGAAAGTTAGATAAACTGAAAGGGGCCTCATAATTTCATAACTTTCTTTAAAAAGAAACTTGAACTGCAAATTCAAAAGTAAAACTAGTCTCCTTCCGGATCACATCACAGAGCCACGTGGCCCCATTGAGAAGGAAGGAGGAGTGCAGACACATTGTAAGGGTATTTGCTCATAAAGAAACCTAACAGCCACTTAAATAAAGCTTGCTGCTGCACGGGATCTCTGCAAAGACATATAAAGTACCAAACAGCATGATCCAGTCCCCTTCCGCAAGCCAACCTAAGTTAGCCCTGGAGTGGGAAGTGGCACCAGGTGGTCTGGCCCTTCTTCCAGGACTAGAGTTCTTCCTGGGAGCCAGTAAGGGGGACCATCTGACTCTCCTCCCAGCAGTGTAATTCTCCATGGAAAGACTCCAGCAAGGAGTGGGGTGTCGATTCCTAGTCACTGACTCTCACATACCCAGCACCGCCAAAGCCTAGTAGTAATCCGGGCAGTCAGGAGAGACGGGACGTTCTCCAGCACACCGAATACGTGTTTAAACTGTCCAGCACAATAGGGCCCCATTCCATATAGCAGCATCGAGATGCTACCGTAATCTGAACTACTGGAGCTTCCCGTCCTCCTCCCACCGCACGCCCAGGCCAGCGCACTGCAGGCAGCCATAGAGGATAAGCGCCCGGCCCCTTTAAACGAAAGCGAGCACTCACCTCGCCCCCTCCAGGCAGCCCTTTGGGACCAGGCAGGGACACTGAGGAAGGGGAAGGGCAAGGTCACCCCGCCCTGCCCACGGTCACACGCAGGAACCCGAGGAACAGAACCCAGGCGTCCTGCCTCCGCCCCTGGCAGTGAGGGGAGGGTAACACTCAGATAGGGAAGGGGGATATGGGCGCAGGCCCCGGAGCGACCCCGCAGCCTACGCCCGCCCAGGAAGAGGCCTCCCCAGTCCCCAGGGCCGCTCCCCACCGCCCCCGCGGGGCAGAAGCCTGCGCTCCCTGCGCCCCGTCCTGGGGAAGGCAGGGCCCTGCCGCCGGCCACCGCAGGTACCTAGAGCTGGGCTTAGCGGACTCGGCCTCCGGCCCCTGGAACATAGCAGCAGTGAGCCAAGAGATCGTACGCTGCTGACTCGGCTCCGCGGCTGCCTCTCGCTGGCTGAGCTCGTTCCGGCCGCCTAGACAACAGGTATCGCCCCGGCCCGCCCTGCTAACCCATTGGCTGGCCTGTCCGCCAATCACGTCGAGCAGCCTACCACAGGCAGCACACTCCCACAGGTACACGCCCACGCGACCTGGGAGGGAAGCTTTAAAACACCCGCTTCGTGGCTCACCCTGTCCCCCTACCCATTGGAGCAGTCACCTGCCATTCAGGAAAAGTCGCGTGGCCATTGGGCAAAGTGTGGGGCTAGGACCAGGAGCGCAACCCTCGATATTTAACGGGACAGGTCTAGGCACTTCCCCCCTTCTCTGTTCCTTAAGGAAGGCCTGTCCCTAGCATTCGTCCCCAGCCTGCCCAGGGCAGGGGATCTGGAGCCACGGTGGGCCCTAGATACAGGAGACACCAGGTGGATAAGGTGATATCTTTTATTGGACCAACTTCTGCTGGTGAGCAGGACCGGCCTGAGGCAGCAGCAAAGCAAGCACGTGTTTGGGAGTAGCATTCCGGCCATCCATTTTTTTCGGAAAAATCCACCAATATACAGGAAAAAAATACCTGAAGATCAAAAAAATCTCTAATAGTCCGATAGGAGTGTGACGTGAAAAATATCATCTCACGTCGTGACACAGTCACTCATAATGTGAACGTGCATAAATGTGTAAACGTTAACGGTTATTAATTAAATCAGAAATCATGATTACTTGTGTGTACTGTGCTGCCCCAGTCGCACTAATTTCCGTGATGCGTTGGTGCCAGTAGTTATAGGGACAAAAACGACTTTCCGGTACTGCCTACCAGCTACAAAAAGAGAGAAACGGCAAAAAGAATTTGAAAAACTCTCTCGTACTTCAAATAAGTATTTTAAAAAAGTCGACAATCAAAGAGAAAGCTCTAAGCAATGCATTGAAAGTGATTATTCATCAACTGATGAAGACCAATCGAACCAAAGATTATCTTTATCAACTGCTAAAGATGAACAACAATCCGCTCAAAGATTATCTTCACTAACTGATAAAGACGAATAATCACAATCCATCCAAATTTACTTCTTCAGCTGAAGAGTCCAGAAACGAAGAACTGTTATCCAAATCTAAAACTGAAGAACAATTATTAGAAGGTAGAGAGACTGACATAGGATCAGATCCAACTAGATGGCCGACAATAATTACTGATGCAGTGCTAATGATTATTGTGAAACACGTCCTTCAAAACTAGATCCATTTGAATATCCATTTAATGAGTCAAATCATCGATTTATGCCATCCAGTATGAAGAAAAAAAATGAAAAACGGGGAACAAATTAACAGATCGTTGTTAGTGTATTCACAGATCAAAGATGTAGTTTTTTGTTTTTGCTGACTACAAATTCTGTTTTCATTTTTTTTTTTAATTTTAAACAGTAAAAAAAAAAATTGCAAAGTGCAAACATGTGTAAAAGCCACACAAAAAAAAAAGGGGGAGGAGGGGGGCAGCCAATTTTTTTTTTTTTTTTACTTGCGGAGGCAAAAAAACTAGAGCCGGCCCTGCTGGTGAGAAACAAGTTCTGGGTAGCTGGAAGCCTTGTCTCTCTGGCACCAGCAGAAGTTGGTTCAATAAACGATATTGCCTCACCCATTGTCTCCCTAATATCCTAGGTGAGGCCCAGATCCTAGCCAGGCCTGCTTGGGCCAAGGCAAGGCCCGCTGAAGCACCTCTAAGGCTGCCCCCACCCATCCCAGTTGGGCCTACTCCTTCAGTGGCAGTTGATGTTGTTCCATCCCTAACAGGGTTAGTAAATGCTGTTCCCAGCATTCGCTCCAGTTATCATAATGGCCAAGAATTGCAGTTTCTATGGCTTCAAGCTCTGCGTGGAAGCGTGGGACTGTTCTGAAAACAGCAGGGTGGGGTTCCACATTTGTGTCTCCCTGAAGCCCCTATCAAATATGCTCCATTTACAAGTAAAATCATTTTTCTTTTCCATCTCCTAGCCCTTCAACCATCCTGTACTCACTGTGAAGCTGAACCTTATTTTGCATTTCACCATTATTAATAAAGATTTGGCAGGCTAAATTATACCCTCAATCTCTGAACAGATGTGGAAGAGTATTCATGACTTACTCCCCACTTACCCTGTGTCTTCTCTTTAGCACTGACCATAATAAGAAAAACATGTCAATAGCCAATGGGAGCTGTAGGGGCGGCACTTGGGATGGGGGCAGCATGCAGAGTGGAGCCCCCTGGCTGCCCCTATGTGTAGGAGCCAGATGGGGGCCATGCCGCTGCTTCTGGGAACTGCGTGGAGCGGCCCCCAACTCTGCACCCCGGCTGGAGCAGGACAAGCCCCAGACCCCACTCCCCAGTGGGAGCTCAAGGCCTGAATTAAAAGGGCTGGTGGGCCGGATCTAGCCCATAGTTTGCCCACCCTGGTCTAGTTCCTGTACATGCTGAGTGCAAAGTGGATTGCCTTTCCTCTGATCCCCAACAAGTACAAAAAGCCAGAGGTCTTATGACGAAATTCAGACATGATGCCTTTTGTGATGTATATTAGATTCCCCCTTAGTCTCTTTTATGCATAGCTAGGGTGTGTGTAAGTAAATTTGTGCTTAAAAAGAAGTGGGTAGCACAGTGAACAGTTGGTGAAAGTTAGTCCTTACATAGAAGAGGTCTTTCTGCAAAACATAGGATCATCCTTGTGATGAGTTCGGTTACAGAAAGCCCCTTGAGGCTATCACCTAATGTGCTGGAATTAACTCTGAGCCAGTTTTCCACTGCCAGCTTGGGACTCCACAACGCTGCCTTGCTGAGCCAGACACACTAGACTGCTGCAACACAGACCCAGGTCTGGTCCACGCCCACAAAAGCTGCAGACTTTAACCAAAAACTGCTCAGCAAGTCACCTATCTCCAGCACCCAGACACCCAGCTCCCAATGGGATCCAAACCCCAAATAAATCTGTTTTACTCTGTATAAAGCTTATACAGGGTAAACTCATAAAATTGTCCACCCTCTACAACACTGATAGAGAGATATGCACAGCTGTTTGCTCCCCCAGGTATTAATCACTTACTCTGGGTTAATTAATAAACAAAAGTGATTTTATTAAGTATAAAAAGTAGGATTTAAGTGATTTCAAGTAATAAGACAGAACAAAGTAAGTTACCAAGCAAAATAAGACAAAACACGCAAGTTTAAGCCCAATACATTTAAGAAACTGAATACAGGTAAATCTTACCCTCAGCAATGTTCCAATAAGCTTCTTTCACAGACTAGAGTCCTTCTTAGTCTGGGCCCAATCCTTTCCCCTGGTACAGTTCTTGTTAGTTCCAGCTCAGGTGGTAACTAGGGGATTTCTCATGACTGGCAGCCCCATTTGTTCTGTTACACACCCTTTTATATCTTTGGCACAAGGCGGGAATCCTTTGTGTCTCTCTAGGTTCCCACCCTTCCTTCTCAATGGAAAAGCACCAGGTTTAAGATGGATTCCAGTATCATGTGACATGTTCACATGTCCTTTGAGACATCATTACTCACTGGCTGGCACCCATGTATACATGAAGGCTTACAAGTAAACAGAGCCATTTACAACCAATTGTCCTAGTTAATGGGAGCCATCAAGATTCCAAGCCACCATTAATGGCCCACACTTTGCATAGTTACAATAGGACTTCAGAGTAATACTTCATATTTCTAGCTTCAGATACAAGAATGCTACAGTGCATACAAATAGGATGAACACACTCAGTAGATTATAAGCTTTGTAATACCTTACAAGAGACTTTTTGCATAAAGCATATTCCAGTTACATTATATTTACACTTATAAGCATATTTCCATAAAACATATGGAGTGCAACATCACACCCGCCTCCTGAACTTACTGCCAGAGACTTGGACACTGTCCATGGTGGAGGCAGTACATGTAAAATCCCTGTTTGTTTCTGGTCATACCCTCTGTGACATTCTATACCTTGGGGGAACATGGTGTAACCCCCAAATTCCTCATTTTCATATAATCATGATCTTACATATAAAGCATGCCTTTTAAGGTATCAGGGAAAGGTTATGATCTGCTTAAAGTCATTTCTCTATTCATGTATGTATATCATTAATCCATATGAAGTTATGAGAATTGTGTAGTATGGTTGTCACTAAAACATGCTGTAAGTTGGGGGAATCAGACAGATATTAGCTCCCCAGAGGCAAAAGCAAGGAAAGTAACCAGCACCCGAGCAGGGTGTGAAACAGCCCATCAACAGCCATTGTCTAACAAGGGAGCTACAATGCAATGACTCACCTGCATGAGGCCCCACCAGGGGAATTGCTCAACCTTGCTGGGAGAGACTCAGCAATGCCCCACAGACATGCCTGGACTTGTATTATACAAGCACATGGACTGAGAGTATAAAACAGAGGGGACACATACTATGCCATTCTCCTACCCCACCGATGCTGCAAGCAACCAAGACACTGAGAAGAAGACAAGACTCCAACACAGGAGATTGGCCCAGGTTTAAGGAACAAGCCTGTATATTAAGGACTGCAATATCCAGTGGGGTGAGAAAAGCTGCTTAATCTAGTTGCTGTCTAATAGGGTTGAGAGTTTAGACTGCGTGCTTATATTTTCTTTTCTTTTGGTAACCACTCTGACTTGTTATGCTTTGACTTATAATCACTTAAAATCTATCTTTATAGTTAAATTTGTTTGTTTATTCTACCTGAAGCAGTGCGTTTGGGTTGCAGTGTGTCAGAGGTTCCCCTTGGGATAGCAAGCCTGGTACATATCAATTTCTTTGTTAAATTGACAAACTCATATAAGCTTGCAGTGTCCAGGGGGTATAACTGGACACTGCAGGACGGAGGTTCCTAGGGTTGTGTCTGGGACCGGAGATATTGACTAGTGTCATTCAGTTGCAAGTAGCTAGGAGCAGCTTACATACCAGAGGCTGTGCGTGAACAGCCCAGGAGTGGGGGTTCTCACAGCAGAGCAGGGTAAGCCTGGTCCCAGAGTCAAGGATTGGGGTGACCTAGCAGATCACTGGTCCAGATAACACCAGAGGGGAACGTCACACCCTCCCAGTACCTTTAAACCCTATGGTGTCATTACAGGTGTTCTAGCAAAGTTCTGGGTTCCTGGCCCCTGAAAACATGCTGGGGTGCAGTATTGCTAATAGAATGTAGATAGCAATATCTGTTAAAGTGTAGGTATCTTGGCATTTAGACACCAATGCCATGAGGTGGTGTGCCTCAGTTTCCCCTTTCCCACAGCAGTGTAGGCCTGTTATGCCTTTGCTGCTGTGCCAAGCTTCCAGCCTGTTTACAGGTATAAGCTGAAAAGCAACATGCTTGTGGGACTGTCTTGTCACCATCCCTAGCATGTACAAAAGTTTTCCCCATAAATCAGGTATGTCACACACTTTTAAAGAGTTTACCATTAGTATTAACTCCTTTGTCTTGACCCCTAGATGAAGTAGCAAAAGATACAAGATTAACAGCCAATTCACGCCAGACAGACTCCGTTCACAGAGCCTGGCTTGTTCAGCGTCTGTTCCATTTTTTCAATCCCTTTGTGTACCATGGTAGGTGTTCAGATATAGATACTCCTGTCTCTTTGGAGAAGGCTCTTAATTCAGTTATGTGTTTGGGGATTTGACAAAGAAAGGGTGCACTGCAACCGTGCCTGCCTTTGGCCCCTCCCTCTGGAATCTCTGTGTTGGACCCACCTGTTTGTGAAGTTTCCCAAATGCAAAGTTTTTCTTCCTCCTGTCTTAAAGAGACAGTTTTATCTCTTACAAGCATAGCAGGAACAACATATTTCAATGGAATGCTTAGGATTGGTAAAATCCCCTGGTCACCCCAATCTGTTCCCAAAAGGTCAGCTGGGTGGAGACTCACCTCCAGAAGATTTGACTCCCAGGCTTCCCTTAAAACCTGATCCACAGGTGAGGGTCTGGCATTTCAGATGCAGATCCTTCACCCTCCTCCTGGGGAAAAGCCTTTCTACAAAAGGTGGGCAGACCCTCCTGTCCCCCCTCACCTTCCGTCTGGACTTCCCTCTTTGGGCTCCCCTCTGAGGCAGACACTCCTGTGTCCTGCAAAAGGGAAGGTGACCCTGATCCAGCTGTGGGCTCACAGCTACCAGCTATGACAGACCCTTCACTGGCCAGCAAAATTCCCCACACTTCCACTCAGGTTGGGCTTGTTTCCAGCTACAGAGCCCTTGGGGTCTGTTCCCACCACAGCGGTCATCATAGGGTGACCAGATGTCCCGATTTTATAGGGACAGTCCCGATATTTGAGGCTTTTTCTTATATAGAAGCCTATTACGCCCCACCCCCTGTCCCGATTTTTCACACTTGCTGTCTGGTCACCCTAGGTCATCAGGACCCCACTCTCCATCTCTGGGATGCATGTCTCTGTGTACCCCAGGGCAGGCTCTGTCCCCTGCTGACCTGCAACTTCCTGGCAGTCAGCAGCAGGGAAGGCCTCCCTGTTACAAAGTGGAACATTCGCCTCCCCCTAGGAGATGATCACAGGACAGGAGCTGGCTTTATTCAACTCTTCCCCCAGGGACTTGGCTTTAGCCCCGGGGCTACAGAAACTGGTTATGACAATCCCTGCTGCTACCAAGGAATTAAAGACACACTCTATTTCCCCAGCAGCATTTGTGACTTTACCCTCTCCCCTGGGGCTTTCAGCACAAGATTCCTTCTTGCTGCTAACAAACCCTGGGACAGATTCTGCCACATCGAAAAAATCATTCCCTAGTAGAAATGGGGCAAAGTTATGTGCCACTGCTGCAACAGTCAGTTCATCCTGCAAGGCACCAGTTTCCATATGTACCTTAGCTAAAGGTGCAAGGACTTTGTAACCTCCCACCAATTCTAACTCTGCCATTTTTCCTGATAACAAATCCTTCTCCTGGATCAGGTCTCTCCTGACCACAGAAATCTCTGCACCAGTGTCCCTTAAACATTGGAGCACTTTGCCATTAAGTTTGACAGCATGCATATACTCACTGCTTGGCTGTGTAGGAGCAATCTTTACAAATCCTGTGTGGAAAGAGACAGTAGCCTGGGATACCCCTGTGCTCTGAGAAACAGCAGCTTCCTAAGTTACCTGCTCAGTCAAGGACATTTATTACTCAGGTGCTCAGTGGACTTACAATGATAGCACCTTCTGGGCTCCTCTGCTTGTACAGGAGATTTGGGATGAGTAATAGGGGAATGCGGAGGTAAACTCCCAGCCTCCCTTGTCCCGGGGTAAAACAGTGATTCTGCTTTCCACCAACCCTGTAGCCCTCTGCCAGTGGTTTCTGTTTAATTGCAGCTTGTGACTGCTCGTAAGGGTCTGCAAACCCAGCTAATTCCCCCACTGCATCCACCTTTTTGTCCCACAACTACTGTTTTACATCATCACTGTACATATTCAGGAACTGTTCCTGAGTAATTAAATCCCACATTTCTTTAAAACATTTAATGCCTTTTCCTCTCACCCACTTGTCTAACAAATCTCTCATTTTATTTACATAGGCCACATTACTTAATCCAGATCCCCTCTTAAGACTCCTGAATTTAACCCTGTAGGTTTTAGGTGTAATCTGAAACTATTTCAAAACCAGTTCCTTAAATTTACCATAGTTTGAAGCATCATCAATAGAGCTCTCCCAGTCAATTTTGCAACCAGAGTAGTCATCTTTTGATCTTCAGGAATCGCATGGAGAGTGTACATTCCCCCAAGGTAATGAAATATTCAGCAATATCACTGGATTTATCATACTGTGGGCATAATCGTTCCCATTTGTGGATGTTTGGGGAAGCAGAGCCAGCTGCTGAAGGGTTTTGTCTCTTTCACTCCATTACAGCCAGTACATTCTTCTAGGTCTCAATTTGGGCCTATATTTCTTTCTCTGGTAACTAGGGAATTTCTCATGATTGGCAGCCCCATTTGTTCTGTTACACACCCTTTTATATCTTTGGCACAAAGCGGGAATCCTTTGTGTCTCTCTAGGTTCCCACCCTTCCTTCTCAATGGAAAAGCACCAGGTTTAAGATGGATTCCAGTATCATGTGACATGTTCACATGTCCTTTGAGACATCATTACTCACTGGCTGGCACCCATGTATACATGAAGGCTTACAAGTAAAACAGCCATTTACAACCAATTGTCCTAGTTAATGGGAGCCATCAAGATTCCAAGCCACCATTAATGGCCCACACTTTGCATAGTTACAATAGGACTTCAGAGTAATACTTCATATTTCTAGCTTCAGATACAAGAATGCTACAGTCATACAAATAGGATGAACACATTCAGTAGATTATAAGCTTTGTAATACCTTACAAGAGACCTTTTGCATAAAGCATATTCCAGTTATGCTTATGAGTGTAAATATAATGTATTTCCATAAAACATATGGAGTGCAACGTCACACCTTCCACTTGTCAGGTGAAAAAAAAATGAACTGAAACGGCAGAGAGCAACTCTAAGAGAGAGTTACTGTAAAGAATAGGTTTGTAAGCATCTTCCCTCCCCACAAAAAATGTCCAGGTCACATCCACTTGAAGATCCTCCCTAACCACCAACCCTAAAAGGCATACCTGGAATTGCTTCAGCTGCACTTTAGACTAAATTATCTGTCCATTAACTGATCTCAGGCTTAAAGGTGCAATCCCATCACTGCTTTTGTAAAGAGCATTTGACAGAGTAGGCAGGAGAGTAACTATGTCACAAGGAACCTTGTTTCATAAGAGAATCTACCTCAAAATGTAATTGTATAAATTTAATAAGTCACAGGCAATTTTGTTGCTAAGATGCTGGAAGACGTTTTGGTGGAAGCTTGTACCAGTGGGTTGCTTTAATGCAAGGGTGGCCAACCTGAGCCTGAGAAGGATCCAGAATTTACCAATGTACATTGCCGAAGAGCCACAGTAATACGTCAGCACCCCTCCCATGAGCCCCCCCGCTCACTCCCAGTGCCTCCCACCCACTGACCAGCACCTCCCCATCAATTGTTTCGTGGCATGCAGGAGGCTCGGGGGGGTGGAGTGAGGGCACAGCAGGCTCAGGGGAGGAGGTGGAGTGGGGGTAGGGCCTGTAGCAGAGCCAGGGGTTGAGCAGTGAGCACCCTCTGGCACATTGGAAAGTTGTCACCTGTAGCTCCAGCCCTGGAGTCAGTGCCTATACAAGGAGCCACATATTAACTTCTGAAGAGCGGGTCTGGCTTCGGAGCCACAGGTTGGCCACCCTTGCTTTAATGGGAGATCTTCCCTGTCCTCATCTACCTGAGCACTTCCTAGGCTTTTGTTATTTTTCCACATTGTTAAATAGCATTCAGGTACCAGTGCAGTTACTACACAGGCTTGGTGCTTTAAGCAGCCCCACAATCAAGTTAGCTGTCCTCTTTTCTTCTTTCTCTGCAACCTGGTGGAGGGGTGTTTGCCTCTTTGGAAGAAAAGGAAGCATTAAAAAAGGAAAAATATAAAAGTTCTTACTTTTATTTATATTCTCTTCCACCTTGCCCCCAAAAAATCAAATCTAGAGCTTTTGGAATTTTTGTTCAGATGATATGAAACGAAGTAATACCTCAATTACATGGCTCCACACTGTGAAACTGAGTAAATGCAGGTATGACATTAAGAACATAGGGTGGCAAGGATTAAGAGTAACAAGAAATGTCTTTATAAGGAGTCTGAACTTTTTTGTAGGATGGAACATAGTTTAAGGCACTTTTACACTGAGACACGCAGGAAAATTAATCCAAATAAACCATAGGTGTGAATTTAAAGCATATTAAACCACATTAAGACCCTATATGGGCACTCACTTGGCATTAAAATGCCTTTAATTCGGTTCAACTTTATTCCTGAGAATTAAGCTAAACCAAATTAAGGTCATTTTAATTCCAAATGAGTGCCCACACAAGTGTTAATGTGATTGAATGAATATGCTTTAGATTTACCACTTTATGTAATCTGGATTAATTTACCTAAATTCCTCTAGCTCAGGTGTTGGCAACCTTTCAAAAGTGGTGTGCCGAGTCTGAATTTATTCACCCTAATTTAATGTTTCGCGTGCCAGTAATACATTTTAAGATTTTTAGAAGGTCTCTTTCTCTAAGTCTATAATATATAATTAAACTATTGTTGTATGTAAAGTAAATAAGGCTTAAACATTTTTAAAGAAATTTCATTTAAAATTAAATTAAAATGCAGAGTCCGCCGGACCGGTGGCCAGGACCCAGGCAGTGTGAGTGCCACTTAAAATCAGCCTTCGGCACGCGTGCCATAGGTTGCCTACCCCTACTCTAGCTAGACAAACCCTTAGTGACTCTCACATTTGACCTAGCCCCATTCCCACCCGAACATTCCACCTCCCCTCTCATTCATCCAGCTTTGTTTTAACACCCTGAGGCAACTACAATTGCTTATATGTGTGAAAAGTAATATTATGAAGGTAACATTCAACTGTCTTTAGTGTGATGCAGAGCAGCTGGAAAAAGGGGCAGGATCATGTGACTAGACAGCTCCTTGAGGCCTCTAGTCCACAGAACACAGTTGAGGACTTATGTTGCTAAGACAAATAGGAGTGAAGAGGGGAGTTGCAAGATACAGAAATATCTTAAGGTGGTTCTCTCACCAATATCTTCTAGACACATGGGGTGAAAAATCTTGGCACTACTAATCAATGGGAATTTTGTCACTCACTTCAATGGAGCCAGGACTTCACCCCAAGAATTTAAATTTTGAAGACAAATCTCAATCGCATTGTTTCCAATGGGAACATCACCAGTCACTACCTAGTAAATACTGGTTAAAACCCAAAACTTAATGAGAGATTGCAAGGCAGAAACTGCACATGTAACAAACAACTGAACATCAGTTAGACCAAGTATTAGTATGTATTTATGCACAATAA
Organism: Chrysemys picta bellii; assembly: GCF_011386835.1. Taxonomy (NCBI): domain Eukaryota; kingdom Metazoa; phylum Chordata; order Testudines; family Emydidae; genus Chrysemys; species Chrysemys picta. Next base: position 49,104,466 of record NC_088800.1, read on the forward strand.
AAACAGCTTTACAAGTTGAACTGGAAATTTAAACAGGAAGTTTAACAGCTTTTGTATATTATATTAAATAACCAAAACACCTTTTTCCAAAATTGGTAAAGAATAAATAATATAATTTACAATATGGTACAAAAAATCAGTAAGGACAGGCATTCTGCTTTATACATACACTATATTTGTATATTTATAATCTATAAAACAAATTCACATTTCAAACAAGCCAAAAACCTTAGATGATATGGCTTAACTATTATTAAAAAACAGCAATAAATTTTGCTGCCAAACCAAAAGCTCTAAAGCCAGTTATCATGTTTCAGTAACTAATGATAACTTATTGCCGTAGTGCTTGCCAAGGTTTCACTTATTTAACATTTATAAATCACTGTGAACTCAGGAGATTTAAAGGTTTGAAAAGATTAAAAAAGTGCAGTACTTTCCTTACAAATGCATCTGTCTTTTGAGTGTAAAAAAAATGCAATAGTAATTTCCACTGCGGGATTGATAGTCAGTAGACGAGCTTTCTTTGTAGATTATGTTTGATCCAAGCTATTTACTTCAATTTAGAAATATAAGTAAGAAGGGTGCCAAGGAAAAGTTACACAATGCCATTTTAAAAACCAATTAAAATTCCTATACTGGGTAGATTTACTGACGAAGGACAGAATGAATTGTTTGGCTGAGCAGAATCTGATGCCCTGGTAGCTGGCCCATTACTAAGTGCACACGTGCAGAAAAAGGCAGATGTCTTCTTTAGGAGGTAATATTGTTTTATACCCAAACTACAATGACAAGTTTCATGTTTCCAACATCCCACTTTAGGGGAATACAAAGAAACCAGTTACATCATTCCATGTACACTCACAGGCTTGCCAGTCAAACAACTGAGGTTAAAAAAAAAAAAAAAAAAAAAATCTAAACTTTAAGTCAGAGCACAAGCTTTACAGGAACTTACATCAGAAGTAGAGGCCAGGTTGTCAATGTCTATTCCCCCCTCCCTGCCTCCTCACAGTGCCTCATGAAGATAAGAAAAGAATGGAGTAAGCATTACTCCCCTGAAACAATCCTGCCTGCAGTTGACTAGCAACATACTTGAACATCTGTTCAGAAAAAGCTGAAAAGTTGTTCTGGTTACTTAGTCATGTTAGAGGAGCTGAAATAGCATAATTCAACTTTTATTTTTTTTACTTTAAACAAGATGTTAGCTTTCCCCACGGCAGCCCTAGGTACAGTCTGTTGAAGTCCAGCACACAATGGGGCATCTGCTAGAGATCCACCAATTCCTAGAGAAAGGTATCTCCCAAGGTATGTCTACAAGCAACTTCACGAAGACTGTAAGTTCTCTATTGATCTGAATTTAAAATTTTGTTTTAAAATTTTCCCTGACAAGAAACTTTGCATTGTAATAGCAAAACCCAAGCAAAACAATGTGCAGGGTATCATAACATTCCTGAATCAGACACCAGATATAGCAGGTGGGAGTATTCTCTGTGCACTGCAAATATCAGGAAGAGGGGAGCGAAGAAGGGGGCCATGGAGACCATGGGGAGAGGAAAGGATGTTCAAATATGTATTTATAAGAAGAATTTTTTAAAAGGCAGATGCTAAGCACATTTTTATCATAGAATTTCTGGGTGCTGAAAGGTAGCTCTGCCCTATTCTTCATATTTGCCTCCCCACCTAGTGCTCCTGTTCTGCCTTGAGAAGTCCGGGATATTAAAATCTGCTGGCCTCATGGGCCATTACAAATATCCACTACATTGAGATTCATCCTGTAATAATTTTTTTTGCTGTGGCAAGGCACATGGGCTGTAGACAGCTCACTACATTCTGGCGATAGTCTCATAAGCAGATCCTGGTGAAATGTCATACCCTTCACTTGCAACAGAGTTGGCATAATCTAGATCCCATGCGGGGAAGAGTGCCTCACAGGATCAATGTGACATCCGTCCTATTATCAATATCTATTTTGGGGGGCGGGGGAAGGTTGAAGTAACTAAATATACTTGCCAGCATAAGGCTAACTTCTCAAAATTTAAGACATAAAAACCAACTGAAGGCTCAGATTTGTTGCACTTGACTAAAACTTGTCACTTCTCCTCCTTCTACATGTGCTAAATGTCATTATGTTTCGATAATCCACGGGCACATCTATACTAGGAAGCCTCTGTTAGTTAGCAGAAGTATTTCTGGAGAATACAGATGGCATTACTAATGCGGGTAGCCAAAACCTGGAGTTTGTGCTTTGAGAAAGACTGGACTGAAAGACATCTGAACTACAACAATCACTGGAAAGATTCAGACAGTGGGATTAATGGAAATCCTGGTTTCTACCAAGTTTGAACCCTTCAGAAACAAATATACATGACTAAGTGTAGATTTGTCTGGCAACCTTAAATGTGTTTGTGTTCTAGGACTGTGAGAGACCCTGTAAACTGTGATAGGATTTTAGACCGCCTGTTCTGAGAGGAAAGAACTCAGGTGACCTATAGCCAAAGAAGGGAGTTAGCTTATTAGTATGAAATCTGCCCCCCCCTTAATGTGCTGACCCACTGCTTGCTAGTGATGCAGGTCTGAGTCCCTGCTGGGAATACCCAACTGTACGAATGCGGTGTCTAGCTGGGCAGGTGGTTCCAACATCCAAGAGAAGAACGAAGCAACCAGACACAAGGCATCCTACAGCATGAATCAAAGGAGTGGCCTCCAAGTCTTTCCACCCATTAGAGGAGGAGGTAAATAAACCTGCTCTGGGTCACAGAGTATGAACATCAGAAAACTGGTTAAATTCTCTCTTAAAGCTAGAGAAGCACAATGCAAAGAATATGCCAACCAATATCAAAAACGTCTAACTAGGTGGGGGTAAAGTGACAGGGAACATTGTATGCCCAATCAGTGCTTTGTGGTCAACATTTTAATAAGACTCCCAGTCAAATGCTTTGTAGGAGTAGGTAGAACTACATCCAGAGCATAGCACAAGTTGAGAAAATGAAGCCCTGGTAATGGCCTTAAGGATAGAGGGGTTTATGTTTGAATCATTAGCAAACAGCTATGTATATAAAAGTTTGAGGTTTATACAGGACTAGCATCTATTTTCTTCAGAGCGACCTAAAATAGTCAAGGGGAATCCTTTTACTGGAGGCTGCAGATAAATGCTTTAAAAACAGGCACAGTAAAAGTATCCTTTTCAAGACTGATGGGAAAAGAAATAGGAGAAGGAAGGATGTATCCTGAGCTATTAAAAGCAAAAGGAAAACCATCTGTAAAGGAAGTAACGTTACTAGAACTCCTTTGGACCTGCTGATATCAGGACTTGGGTCTTTCAGGCATTAAAACACTATACCATAGAAATGCATAACAGCTTAGCTGGGAACTTCTGGACCCATCAGTGCCAGGGAGGGACTACAGTGAAAAATGATGCCCTGAGGTACCACAGAGCATCTAGGTAGGCCACGACAGGGTGGAGAGGTCAGATTAAGATAAGACTTGACACCTCGCCTCCTCATTGAAAGACATAAGATTGCTGAAATCTAACTTAGTTAAAAAATATTATTTATATGAACATTATTCTTTCCTATCTCCTCTCCCATAAGAATCCCCAATGAGATGCTGGATCTGGTGTTTATGTGGAGAAAGATGGTGATATACAGATTTCCTAACAAAAACAAAACCTATTAAGACAAAGCGTTAAGAGTGATTCCAGGAAGACCCCTTTCTGCAGTGTTTTCTCTCCTGGAAAGTAACCATCTTCCAGGGAAAACAGACTCCCATTGGTGGGGGGTGACTCAGTGCACTGTCCAATGCGATGAAGAATCCTGTGTCAGCCTGCTAAAAGGAGCAAATAGATTCAGTCAGAAGGATGGTGGCTGTGATGTAGGGTAAGATTTAAAAAACAAGAAAAATCCACAGAGATCCCCCCCCAATATTTAGGGGAGCCTACATGAGCCCCAAAACAAGAATGCAGGCATCTGCCCCACTGGAATGTTCAATAAACAAGGCGTAGCCAAAGAAACAATGTTTTTTAAATTGCAGCACAAGCATCACAGAGTAATGGTGCCTTTCAGGAGAGTGCAAGAAACTTCAGTTTGACTGATTCAACAATCGTGCCAAACAGTACGTTTCAAGATGTGAATAGAAAAAGGATTTCCCTCTCCCTCTACCCCTCAATTTCAATGTGGATCCCAAATCATGGTATGTTGATCAGCATGCAAAAAAAGATTCAAGTCGAAGAAGTTTCTAGCCATACTCTTGTCCAAGCTTCTTGCCTAGGCCATGCCAAAAGTACAAATCCAGGACCACCTCAAACTCATTTATTCACCATCTTATATCATTGATGCAGACACATCACTCCCTGTAATGTTTCACGTTACATTTTCCCCAGCGTATTGCACATTCTAGGACTTGCAGATACTTCTTCAGACCTCTAAAGACAATGCTGCTCTTCTAGAAAGGCGTGCAGTGGACGACAGCATTTGGACATCAATTGCATATCCTCAACTTGCCTCTCAGATCCAATACAATAAATTCCACTAAGCTGAACAGTCTCCACCAGCGTACTGGTCTCTTATGCTCACTGTGAGAGGTCACCAATGGGGGGGCCGCTTCCTCCTCCATCAAAGAGGATTTCCCTACGGGTTGGCTCAGGTATTGACAGCTCCTGGGCAAGATCGTTGAAACGAGATATGTAATCTATGCTGTTCTCATTCATCATGCAAGCTAGCTGGGAATCCACCACCTAGAAAATGGATAGGAAAAAAGAAACCCACAGATCAGCAGAGGTTGGTCTCATTCATTTGGGTTAGAGAGAGTAACACTTGCCTGTGACTAATAAGGGACCAGATAATACAAGCTGAGATCAGGGCCACATAGGAAAGTACAAGATTTTCACCTCTAATTCATCTGTTCCAATGCAGCCCAGCTCAACAGTTATCTGCTGGCTCTTCAGTGGCCTCTCTGAAATGAATTAGTAGCCTCAGTCCAATTTTAGCTGACAAGTGTCCACTTCACAAAAAAATTCAGTTTGGTATGTCTGTGGCCACCTAAGCCAACAGGTTAAGAATGAATGGTACATACCAACATCTCTTTAAAGCTGACCCTCCAGATCAGCAGTGAGATGCATTGGCAGAGTGATGTGGGGTAAGCTTGCACAACTGCTGCCTGCACTGTACCTGTTCTGTACATAAACAAGACTTCCTTCTGCAGGACCCTTGATGACAGAACTTTTAGAACACTGTTTTTGTTAAGAATATTATTAAACTGTTGTGGCTGCTTCCCCCACCCCCAACAACAACATGACAGCTTGCCTAAAGTAACAGCTAACATATCACCTTCTCTTTGAAGGGAATGTTAACCAGATGACTGCACTGAGTCAGTTAAATTCTATACAAGTACAATGCTATGAGCTCTGAGTTAACATAGGCTTAATTCACTACAGCAAAAACTGGCAGTCTTTGCTGACAGAAAGTTGGACTGGAGGCTGCAGTGGCATAAAGGTGCTCACTCTCTCACCTCCCTGTCCAGAGTGGAGGCATTGTTATAACAGCCAGCAATGTATATTGAATCAGCATAGTTCTGCTGCAGGTCTATGGATCAAGGTATGGAGAACAGCTGGACTAGAACTCCCTGTATGCGGAGTTCAAAGCATATCATCTATAGCAGCGTTTCTCAAACTGGAGTCATGACCCACTGATCAACTCCACCCACTCCCTCCCAGCACCTCCTGCACACCGGGGAACAGCTGTTCAGCAGCATGCAGGAGGCGCTGAGAGGGAGGGGGAGGAATGGGGATGAGGCATGCTAGGGGGAGGGGTTGGAATCATGTCATGGGGCCTCCAGCCACGCTGATCAACTCCTCCCGTTCCCTCCTAGCACCTCCCGCATGCCAGGGAACAGCTGTTCCCTGGCATGCGGGAGGTGCTAGAAGGGAGGGGGAGGAATGGGGCGCGCTCAGGGGAGGGGGTGGAAGGAAGCAGAGAAGGGGTGGGGCCTTGAGGGAAGGCCTGGAGTGGGCACAGGGCCTGGGACTGAGCAGGAGGCTTGGGGGTCCCCAAAATTTTTTAAATCAAACTGGGGGTTCTTGGGTTGCTAAAGTTTGAGAACTGTTGATCTATAAAATAGACCTGATCTCCACCAGCCAGCGAGGCAGGAGTCATAAGGTTGCTCACAAGAGTTCCACATAGCAACTCATGCAGAACATACCACCAGTTCATTTTGCACCTTCTGTGTAATTCTGTTTCTCTGCTCTGTTAAATGTAAAGCCTGGCATCTGCCATAAGCATCCCAAGAAGATATAATGAGTAACATGAACAATATTATTAAAAAGGGAAGCAAGCAGGCCCATTCAATGGTAATTATTTCAAGTGCAAATACAGCCTGATGTGATTTGACCACTTACCTCTGCTACATCTGCCAGAGATCGAGACACAAAAGAGTCCCGTGAGTTTCCATCCAGCAGGCTGGGTCCCAATAAGGAGGTGCCACTGGCAGTTCCAACAGGAGTTGGCAACATTTTCCGGCCCTTCTCGGGGGAGATGAAACTTGCTGTACAGAGAGGAAAAGCATAAAAGCATAAGAATGGCCCTACTGGTTTAGACCAAGGGTCCATCTAGCCCAGTATCCTGTCTTCCAACAGTGGCCAGTGCCAGGTGCCCCAGAGGGAATGAACAGAAAAAGGTAATCATCAAGTGATCCATCCCCTGTTGCTCATTCCCAGCTTCTGGCAAACAGAGGCTAGGGACACCATTCCTGCCCATCCTGGCTAATAGTCCTTGATGGACCTATCCTCCATAAACTTATCTAGTTCTTTTTTGAACCCTGTTATAGTCTTGGCCTTCACCACATCCACTGGCAAGGAGTTCCACAGGTGGACTGTGCGTTGTGTGAAGAAATACTTCCTTTTATTTGTTTTAAACCTGCTGCCTATTAATTTTGTTTGGTGACCCCTAGTTCTTGTGTTATGAGATGTAGAAAACAACACTTCCTTATCTACTTTCTCTATACCAGTCATGATTTTACAGACCTCACAATCATATCTCCTCTTAGCCATCTCTTTTCCAAGCTGAAAAGTCCAAGTCTTATTAATCTCTCCTCATATGGAAGCCATTCCATACCCCTAATCATTTTTGTTGCCCTTTTCTAAACCTTTTCCAATTCCAATATATCTTTTTTGAGATGGGGCGAACACATCTGCACGCAGTATTCAAGATGTGGGTGTACCATGGATTTATACAGAGGCAATGTGATATTTTCTGTCCTATTATCTATCCCTTTCTTAATTATTCCTAGCATTCTGTTCGCTTTTTTGACTGCTGCTGCACATTGAGTGGATGTTTTCAGAGAACTATCCACAATGACTTCCTGATCTCTTTCTTGAGTGGTAACAACTAATTTAGACCCCATCATTTTATATGTATAGTTGGGATTATGCTTTCCAATGTGCATTACTTTACATTTATCAACATTAAACTTCATCTGCTATTTTGATGCCCAGTCACCCAGTTTTGAGAGATCCTTTTGCAGCTCTTTGCAGTCTGCCTGGGTTTTAACTATCTTTAGCAATTTTGTATCATCTGTAAATTTTGCCACCTCACTGTTTACCCTTTTTCCAGATCATTTATGAACATGTTAAATAGGACTGGTCCAGAACAGACCCCTGGAAGACACCACTATTTACCTCTTTCCATTTTGAAAACTGACCATTTATACCTACTCTGTTTCATATCTTTCAACCAGTTACCAATCCACGAGAGAACCTTCCCTCTTATACCGTGGCAGCTTACTTTGTGAGAGAACCTTTAGTGAGGGACCTTGTCAAAGGCTTTCTGAAAATGTAAGTACACTATATTCACTGGATCCCCTTGGTCCACATGCTTGTTGACCCCCTCAAAGAATTCTGTAGATTGGTGAGGCATGATTTCCCTTTACTAAAACCATGTTGACTCTTCCTCAACAAATTATGTTCATCTATATGTCTGACAATATTGTTCTTTATTATAGTTTCAACCAGTTTGCCCGGTACTGAAGTCTGTAATTGCCGGGATCACCTCTGGAGCCCTTTTTAAAAATTGGCATCACATTAGCTATCCTCCAGTCAGCTGGTACAGAAGCTGATTTAAATGATAGGTTACAGACTACAGTTAGTAGTTCTGCAATTTCACATTTGAGTTCCTTCAGAACTCTTGGATGAATACCATCTGGTCCTGGTGACTTATTGCTGTTTAATTTTATCAATTTGTTCCAAAACCTCCTCTAAGGATACCTCAATCTGGGACAGTTCCTCAGATCTGTCACCTAAAAAGAATGGCTCAGGTTTGGGAATCTCTCTCACATCCTCAGCCGTGAAGTCCGATGCAAATAATTCATTTAGTTTCTCCGCAATGGCCTTATCCCCCTTGAGTGCTCTTTTAGCACCTCGACTCTCCAGTGGCCCCACTGGTTGTTTAGCAGGCTTCCTGCTTCTGATGTACTTAAAAAATTTTTTGCTATTACTTTTTGAGTCTTTGGCTAACTGTTCCTCAAATTCTTTTTTGGCCTTCCTAATTGTATTTTTACACTTCACTTGCCAGTGTTTATGCTCCTTTCTATTTTCCTCACTAGTATTTAACTTCCACTTTTTAAAGGATGCCTCTTTGCCTCTCACTGCTTCTTTTACTTTCAAGTCAGTGTATTGAACTTGTGCATTTGAAGGAGGAGGAGGAGGAGAGGTACATGGAAACGTAGCACAAAGGAGATCTAAAGCCATCTCTCTCCTCTACCTCCTCAGAATAAGAAATTACTAGCATGAGCACTACCAGCAGGCTGCCAAATGGATCAACTAATCACCTTTGCCCAAAGGAGGTAAACACACATTACACTGGAGACACTAGCCATAAAGCTATTCATTTTTTGAGCTAACTCAGAAAAAACAATTCTCTCACCTCCTTAGAATTATGCACCATGCATACAATGAAACCTACAAGTTCCAAACAGAAGAGCTGGTGGCATCATTTTGCTGTTTTAGCAGAACACTCAAAATGTTTCAACCTAAAAGAGGAGTCTGACTTGCAAAACCTAGCAGACTACAAAAAGGTCTCAGTTACTCACTCCAAGGTATATGCTGTTGCCCTGTGCCAGCTGAGCAACTTCTATTTCAGGAGCAGACTTCCAAATCTGGGCTGAATGAAAAATTAAGTCCATCTAGGGGTAACAATTCCAGTTAGAGAGGAAGATGGGAAGGAAGGGGAAAAGTCTTCCAATGTCCTACTGAGTTTACTCTCTTCCAGGGACTCCCTCCAAGTCAAGGGATTGGGGCTGGGTGAAGAGAAGCTCTTTAGAAAAGATAGGACCATTCCTCCATCATAGTTCTCTGTGTACTGACACTCACAAAACAGGCTGCTGAGAGATGAGTCGGTAGAGTCGTTGGGGTACCACTGTGGATCATGGCTCGGAGAGGCAATCCAGTTCTGCTGAGGACTGCTGGAGGGGGATGGAAGACTTTTGGAGCTGTCACTGCCATTCAGTTTCGCAGGGGAGAGGGAAACACCTTCATCTGTAAGCCAATGCAAAGAATCAATGACCGAGTCAATTCTGTAAAGCTACCAGGACAACTTCAAGTACTTTGGGGTGTTCAACACATTTTCAGGCAACTGGAAGCAAGGCACTACATAATATTCTTAGTAGTAATGCCATTGTACAGAGAATCAGCCAATACCAAGCTATTCTGAACTACAATGGCACTACTCAGTGGAGTAAAGGGAACTGGATTTAGTCCTAAACTAACTCATCTTAAGGATATTGACTGGTTGATGAAAGAATTTAGCTATGGTGCAGTGCAATTTCCCGAGGGAGGAGTGTGATAGTGGAAGGTAGGGATCTGAAAGGCCCAATTTAGCTCAGTCCTAATTGGACTAGGTATGTCAAGATTTCTGTGGGAAAAGGAAATAAGATGGAAGCTACTGTCCACACTCATTTAAACAAACTATAAGCAAACTGAAAATATAAAACCTTTAGGGGACAGTTGGTCAACTGGGTAAGTGGCACAAAATCACCATAGTGTGAAAGATCATTTGATGCTGTATCCATTGGGCGTTGGGTCTCTCTATAGGTTCTCTGCTAGTAGGTGAAGAGGTTTAGGCCCTTATTGACTACCAGGTAAATGAGACCTAACCCACTCCTGCATGCCCAATAGGGAAGGGTTCTGATGTGCAACTGGGCTAGCCAGACATCTGGAAAAGAACACCAAGTTGCTCAGAATTCAGATCCATAATTCTTTTTTAAAAAATTCCCCAAGATGTAAATTTTTAAAAACTGATGTCAAAATTTTTTTGAGTAAAGAATATTGTTTTTAGAAGCATACACCATTACATCGTAAAGCATGTTCACAAATGAGAAACAATACAATTATTCAATCTAATGCAACACTTTAAAGGTGAACTGCAAATCTGAACAAGTAGAGTTAATCCCAGATTTGTATGCCAAGTATGAGTGGGTGCTTAGTCCTGCGGAAGGTTTTGACTGACTTGTTTTAAAACTGCATCCCCCACTTCTCAGTACATGCTGCAACTTCACAGATAGTTTACTAGATCAGTTACACTACCCGTCTCCTTACAACCCAACCCATAATACTTCTGGTATCTGCAATATCCAAAATTTGAGTTTTAGGCTCTGACACTGACTTTTTGTGGGGTCTTGGGCAAATCAAATTAGTATGGCATTTTAAATGACAAAAAGTGATGTGATGGGGCTCTATGTTTGTTTAGATCAACATTTCTAGATCAAATTTGCTCAGCTGACCAGTAAAAGGATGTTTTAAATGTCAGTCCTACAAAGTCATCCTGGAAATAGCTCTTTCCTTCTTCTGTAACCTTAAAGATACTAAAGATGATAAGTATCAGAGGGGTAGCCATGTTAGTCTGAATCTGTAAAAAGCAACAGAGGGTCCTGTGGCACCTTTAAGACTAACAGAAGTATTGGGAGCATAAGCTTTCGTGGGTAAGAACCTCACTTCTTGCATCTGAAGAAGTGAGGTTCTTACCCACGAAAGCTTATGCTCCCAATACTTCTGTTAGTCTTAAAGGTGCCACAGGACCCTTTGTTGGTTTTTTCCTAAAGATGATGTAGGTCAAACTATGCAACCCCATTGATCTTTATTACCGATGAAGATGCAGGAGAAGTAAAGAACCCACTTTGAGTCTCAAAGATCTCAAGGTGAATTTGCAGACCTGAATTTAAAACAAATTTTTCCTGGTAAACTGAGCAAATTTTACCTGGAAACACTGACACACAAACATAGAATTATAGAAGTGCATGATGAAAGGGACCTCGAGAGGTTATCAAATCCAGTCCCCTGCCCTCAAGGCAGGGCTAGTAATAACTAGACCATTCCCGACAGGTGTTTGTCTAACATAAAACACTGTTTCAATACTCTGTATTTTTACAGAGTAATATTTTAGAGCAGAAGTTCACTTTAACCTCTGTCTCAGTTTTCCCTATCTGTGAAATGGGGATAAATGTTCCATTCGCTTGCATATTTATTACTTTAAGAAATCCCTTACATACGAAAGTCATGGTATAAGACCACCAAGGCCATGTCTCTACAGGGTTAAATGAAGGACAGGATGACAATACTTAGGCCATATCTAAACTAGCACTTATGTTGGCAAAACTTTTGTCGCTCAGGGGTGTGAAAAAAAACACACCTCAGAGTGTCATAAGTTTTGCCGGCATAAGTGCGTTTGTGCACAGCACTCTGTCCGCGGGAGACGCTCTCCTGCCGGGGTGGCTCCAGGCACCAGCGCAGCAAGCATGTGCCTGGGGCGGCCTGCCGGTCGCCGTGAGGGCAGAAGTCAGGCTGCCTTCGGCGGCATGCCTGCGGGAGGTCCGCCGGTCCCGCGGGTTTGGCGGCAATTCAGCGGCGAGTACACCGAAGGCACGGGACCGGCGGACCTTCTGCAGGCATGCCGCCGAAGGCTGCCTGACTGCCGTGCTTGGGGCGGCAAAATACATAGAGCCACCCTGTCTCCTGCCAACATAGCTACTGCTGCTCATTAAGCTGGTTTTATTATGTTGATTGGAGAGCTCTCTCCCGTCGGTATAACGCAGCTACAATAGTGCTCTTACAGTGGCACAGCTGTATCAGTACAGCTGTGCCGCTGTAAGCTTGTAAGTGTAGACATGGCCTAAGTTCAAAAAATAATTTCTTATGAAGACCCATGGTACCACTGGTCAAAAGGCTGCCTAATTCACTTAAGGAATATGTAAGGAGCCATATTCCCTTCCTCATGTGTGTCTACAGTGCTATCACTGAAATCAATAGGTAACTCACAGGGAGATCAGAGAGAAGATTTTGGTCCTTACTATTTAGTAAGCTATGGAGGACACTGCTGCAGAGCTGTTCAGTAAGTTCAGAGAGCTACCAAAGCTCTCTGCTAGGCCAGCAACAACTTACATGTACATTAATTTAAAATGCACAGTCAGACTTGTTAAGAAAAAGGGGAACTACACAATTTAGCTTCTCAAAGGATATCATTAAATCCACGATGATGCCGCCTAATAAGGGTTTTTCTGATATTTAGAACATGCTGCAGTTAATAGCATTTTTCTAACTTTAAGTCAAGATAAGGCATTCTCATTACTAGTCTTACTGTATTGACCAGAGCTGATAGCGATTTCAATGATAGAGTCGCTTATTTGAGTGGCAGGTTCTCCCTGAGAAAGCACATCTTCAGGTGGTCCAGGAAGAGAGATATCCAGCAGAGCAGAGACGTTGGGAGGACATAGATGTGTACTGGAGGCTTGTGATGGAGGAAGCGGAGGAGTGGAGACACCATTCTGGAGAGGGGTCTTGGACAGTTCTGACAGAGAAAGGACTGATGTGTCCTGCTGTAAGAGTCAGAGAATGAACAAGTCACTAGTTTGCATAGGACTTGGACACTTCTAAAAGTTACAACAGACAAATCATGTGTTGCAGAGATCCTGAGCATTGGGTTGAAAGAGAAGAACAGCTGGATGCAACAGAAGCAGAATAAAAATCAAGCAGAACAGACTCCTAGCATACCCTGTTCTGCCAGTCCAACTACCTGATGAAATATTTTTTTCATACCAAGAATAAGAGATCTACAGGTTCTATGCTCTGGACACCTATCAAAAACTTAAAACCACACAAAACGACAGCTCACAAGCATACTCATCCCACTACTCAGCCCATACCCTCCTCAATAGCCTGACAAAAGTTGGGTTTTGCATCACACCCAAATGCAACTGATTTAAACTAGAGCATTTCCAAAACCTTCTACAACTGAAACCAGTGAGAGAGTTAATGAGAGGAGTCCCATTATACTACAAGACCATTCTTAACAGCTGAATATTGAATCAGGCTTTGTCAGCTGAGAAATATGCAGCTGCTTGGATATCACCCCTGATTTAATAAGACTTATTTTTCTTGACTAGACCCAGTGTCCGAGAATAGCTTTTCCCTTAGTAACACTACACCCACAGGGGTGGGGATGATCACTTCAGTACTATAAGCATATGGAATACTGCATGGCCTAACAAGTGGGAAAATATGGAGGACTTCTGCAGCCAGCAGATTCCACTCCAAAAGTTAGCCCTACACCTTCTTCCACTAAAATAACTGGAGTTCCACCATTAAGTGCTCACAGATATGTCCTTGACGAGTGTCTCAACATCACATTTGAAGTTGCATTAGCCACCAGACTGGTCTGAGGTTATAAAATTAACATCCATTGAACAATCCTTGCTTCTGTAATTAGCCATGAGCTAGACACAAAGCAAAGTGTTTCTCTTAAGAAGATATTGGTTATGCAACTAGTACTTTCATCAAGATTACCTATTGGATAATGTTCCTCCAGTGATACAGTGACAGCTCTGCCAGAATGCATACTTTACTCCTGGGGAAATTCTGCATCACTGCACAATGCAGAATTTGCAAAGAATTAATGTTCTGTGCAGAATTTCATTCCCCCCTCCATAGAATTGATGCTGCAGAGCTGCTGGATGCCATTAGGGGCTGCTGGACCCAGCAGAACCTGCCTCTCCAGCTCACAAATACTGGACACCATGTGGGAGGGGGTCAGAGCTGGAGGGTTCTGGGCAGCTGCAGTTCTCAGCATGTCCTGAAGGAAGGAGGCAGCATGCAGGAACACCATATGAGCCTGAGACCCAGCATCAGGCTGTTTCTCTCTCTGGATCCCTGGGCTCTGGTAGGTAGGGGGTGTCCCATGGCTGGGCTCTCGGAGTAGGGGATGTGGGTGTCTGAGACCAGAGGAGCAAAGTTCCCCCCCCACCCAAGATGTGCCTATTTGGCACGTGTGACACACCCACAGTGAGGCACACAACGAAAACATAACAGAGAAACAGGAACTAAGTTGTTGTAGGGGTTTCTTTAACTCTCTACTCGCTGGGGGAATTTTGTTTTGTTTTGTTACAGACATACTTGCTGACAGGTATTTTGAAATAAGTTACCAAAATAACTGAAACTAGTTTGATTATATTATGTTATTTTGGCAAATAAAATATGCAGAATTTTTTTATCGTGCACAGAATTTTTAATTTTTTGGCGCAGAAGTCCCCCAGGAGTAATACTTATTTCAGTTCCTGGGGTCTACTTTCCCTTCAAACAATGTTTAAAATAGACTGGTGCAGTATAAAGGTACTTGTTTGCTTTGCTAAACACCTCCACTGTACCAGTCAATGCACAAGCATAGCATTAAACAAGACTGGTTTGCTCTTCAGAGATCAGAACTTGTCAGTTTCACTCTGCTCTTCTGCTCTGAGTAGTATAAAATCACAACATAAGCAGCTGTCCACAGCAACCTGTGAGACTTCCATTCCAGCACAGTAATAGTCATGGAGAACAATTACCCTGATGGCTGTAGGAAAGGCCATATGACCTGCAGACTATTTCTACAAGAATGGTTAAAAAATGGGGGCATGGTGAAAAGGGGACATTGGAATATGAGTCCCTAAATAATGCTTGTGTGAAGAACGTCACTGCTATAAACTTCATGCAGCTGCTGTTTGATCAGCTCATACTGTACCTGGAATCCATCAGGGACCGCCTTCTGCTCTTGCTGTGTGGGTAGATTAATGAAAGGAACCCGACACCTACTGCTTGAACCCTAGAAGTGCAAAAGGGACTACATGAGTCACACTCATACACCAACTATAGCAAACTTAGCAGGAGCTACAAGAGACAAGCACATATGATCATCCTTGCCACAATTTCCCCCTTATCCCCTCTTCTGAGATGGGATCTCAGGGATACTGCTCTCTCCACTACCTCCCTGGGATGGTGGCAAACACTGACACCTCTTCTAGGTATGGATAAGGGAAACAGTAAGGGCCATCACAACTCCCACTTATCAAGTAATCTCCTGAAAGAGGATGCAGCTGGAAACAGAACGCAGGCACTTGGAGACCCATGTGAATATTCAGTCACGGTAGGAGAAAGCTATTCACTACTAGCACTCTCTTGTTGTGCCCACAATTCCTTACTCAATACATCTTTCTCAAATGGTGCCTTGCCTTTTGGCTTCAGACTTCTGGAGTGCAGATCAAAATTGCATGGCTATAAGATTCTCTACAGGATGGAAACCTATTTTCCAACACAGCAGTGCCTGTTTCCCTAGATTCTCCCCACCAGGTCCTGAACATCACACACCCACCAATCCACTCCGGCCTGGGCTAGGCTTGCTCTGAAAAATGCATCCATTCAACAAACCTCAAGAGGAAGCTGACAGCAGAGTCACAATTAATACAGGGGCTGGGTTTTTACACAAAACAAAGGAGATGATGAATGCTTTGACAAGCCTATTCAAGAGATACTGACCCCTACTGTGCCGATGGAGCTTCCATTCTGATCTGCCTCTGCCGACTCCTGCCCCGTGACCACTGCAGCCACACCGTCTGGTGACAGCGGAGACACACCTGACAAGCCCTCAGAATCCAGGACAGGCAAGGGGCTGCCAGGGATAATACCAGCACTTTTAGCTGCCAAGTCAATAGCACCTTTGGTAAAATAGAGAGAAAAAGATATTAGAGATCTTTTCTTTCATTGACTGCCCATCTCTCCTATAAATATCTTTGTGGAGGAATTGAATCAGGCCATGTAGCTAAATCTTAACATAAACATAGAGATGCAGAAGTGGTCATATTAGTTCAGATCCTGCAGACATGCTGGTTGTCCATATTTAGGAGGTGCAGCATTTTTAGCAAAAAATATTTATCATTTTCCCACTCTGTTCCCTTAAGGCACCCCCAGTCCATTGTACTGCATTTCAATGGAGTTTAAAAGAGGTATCCCTATTTTTCTCCACAAATGTTCCTAGTAGCATTTACATGTCAGATATGCTGTTTGTCCACCTGGTTTTAAATTTTGCAGTACTGTAATGCAGTTGGTTGTGTAATTTCTGGGAAGTGCCTATAGTTTGAGAGAGGTGCTGTAAAACCAACATAACAGTCTCATCTAGTACCTTGCTTCTGGCTGCAGCCTAGGCTTGATATTTCTGTTGGAGGAAAAACCCATAATGCACTTGGCCAGCTGTGTTATTCTGCATGAGGGAGGAAGATTTCTCCATATTAGCTCATCAGCTTATTCTCTGAAGCATAAAGTTGTGCTCTTCATTTTAACTTGTACAGGACACAGCATTTAGGGAATTTAAACTTATCCAGCTCTTACAACATTTAACTGGGTCTTCCTGTGGCAGAGAATTCCCTAGGCTAAATGGCACACAATATGAAACAGGATTCCTGGTTACATGTTCTCACTACCAGTTCATTTAATTAAGAGGCATGTTCTTTTGTTATGGGGCAGGGTAGAAAAGGAGGGATTGGTGAGGTCCCCTCCATGTCCAGTATTCCAAATCTTGTCTTGGTGGATAAACTATTAGGGCTTAAAACAAAATGTAATACATACATATGCAGAGCTGAACCTGAGCCACAAAGTCTGTATTCTAACTTTCCCCAGAGATCAGGAGATCCATGATGCTGGGTCTGGTTCAGATCCATAGATACATCCATTCATCCACATGCCAAGTGTTAGGATACGAGCATGGTATGTGATACTAGTTTGGAGTGTGTCATCAGTGCCCACTCTCCTTCCCTACAGCAAATCTCTCCATCCAATCACCTATTGTGATGCAAACTGTTTTTATGTACAGCAAAGTACATATAAAAGCAAGCAAAACATTTTAAAGGCACCAAGGATTTGTACCTGAATGCAGGAAATCAAAATATGCCACTTTTATGAGGGGAGACTTACTGGACAGGTGATTGGTAGCTTGTGTTGGAAGAACCTTGGGCACAATGGGTCGAGAAACAGCAGCTTTAGTCAGTGAAGACTGGATTGGCCGAAATGAACCTCTCCCTAAAGGGTGAAGAATTAAATCTCAGAAGGAGCCAAAACTGGACATCTTCCTTAAACCAAAACACAGCACTGTTAAATGGGAGCAACGTTAACAATCAAGAGGTAGAGGGAATTCTAAGCAGCTTCCAAACTAAGCTGACACTGAAAGCAGTGATGAAGTTAAGACTTCAAATAGTAGCAGCACAAGCTAATCAGCAGTTCATTGCCAGGCAAGGCAATGGCAATATTACATGTAACCACAGCTGCATGCCATTATTTCCAATTAAAATAACCTTGAGGTTCTAATGCTGATTTTGAGATCCATGGTGGGATGCAAATTAACCTGTGTCAGTGCTATATTCAAGAAAAGGCCAGAGGGAAAGGCCAAATGGCAGACAAAATACTGGTCAGTGAATCTATTTCACCATATGAAATTCACATAACATTCTGACGCTAGACAAAGCCTAACGTAAAGTTGAGTATGACTACTCTCTAAGGAAAAGAATTCCTGGCTCAGTATTTTCACCCACAAATTCTGTTTCTTTATATAGAATCCCATGGAACTGGGGTTAGAAAAGAGGGAGAGAAACTGAGGAGAAATTATTACAAGCTATGTAAAAATCATCAAGAAGCAGAAGCTTGTCACCCCCTGGGACATGACTCAACTAAACTGGTGAATGTTTGTGGTTTTGAAAGGACTTTTTTTTTTTCTTTTAAAGATTATTCCCTTACTCCTCACCACATACAGTGGTAAGAGAGCTTTCTAATTCATCCCAACGCAGCATCAACTCAGAACTTAATATTTCCCCACTATGGATCTTCATTTTGTAATGCAGAAAGGGCAGAAGCACCTGTTATGGAAGAGTTGGATAAGATGGAGAAGGAGCAGACATGCTGGGATGGATTTCCCGATGGCCTGGGGAGCAGTGTTCTCTGCATGGGGGGAGATAACAGACCAAAACAAATTTAAAATCAGAACAAAGTGAGTTGGTTTCATATAGTGCCTTTTGCAATTGTGATGCCTTACAGAATAAGGAGTTGAATGTCAGTACAGCAGAGACTACGTGGGCACACACCAGTCAGACGCGGCAAGAACCCTTTCTGCTTCTGTTTGAGAGGAAATGTAAGCAACATGCCTCTTTTTTCTCTGCAAAGTACCATGACATTGAACTTCCATCTAGACTACATCCAGAGATAGATGTGAAGTCAAACTCAGCTTCTGTCTCACTGTTAGTATAGCAGTCTCCGAGTCCCTAGAGCAGTTGTTCTCAAACTTTTTTTTTTCACGGACCACTTGAAAATTGCTGAGGGTCTCGGCGGACCACTTAATCATCTTTCCAAATGTTGTCTGTACCGTTAGCTAACTATTGTAAAGTGCTTTGGATAAAAGTGCTATATATAAAAAAAACTTAATAAACTTTTTTTTGTTCTACAAATAAAAGCCCACAACTCATATTTTAATATTAGTAGTCTTACCTTTCTAATGCGATGATGTGCCCTCTCTCCTCCGCCATGGAAGCCACAGAGCTGAGGCTGGGGAGAAGGGGGGGTCTCTCCCTCTCTCCCCCACCGTAGCAGCCACAGAGCTGAGGCTGGGAAGAAGGGCCATCTCTCCCCAGCAGCCGCAGCCCTGGAACTGGGGAAAGTCGCCTCTTTCTCTGGCCGCTGCAGCCCTGCACATCCCAAATTCCTCTCATCCCCTCCCACCTACCCCTTATTCCGCCCAAGGCCACCAGCTGCATCTTCTCCAGGGTCCAGGCATCTAATTAGTGGAACCATGCCTGCACAGCTCCACTAATTAGGTGGGTGGCCCTTCATTCTCTTGTGTGCAGCGGCCCAGGCACGCACCTTAGAGGGAACTATCGGTGGACCACCTGAATGGAGCTCGTGGACCACAATTTGAGAACCTCTGCCCTAGAGTATTACACTGTAGTGTCACCTTTGAGCATGGGCACAAGCTTTTGTGTGGGACTTGATCCTCTGTTATGGTTATTAACTAAATGATAATAAACAAGGAAGGAAACTACATTCAGAAATTTTAAAAGATGGAATTGTATGGAACAGAACATCTCACTGAGGCCTGTCAAATGCAATTTCTTAGACACCAGAGACCTCTAAGGCAGAGCGTGGACTCTCTCTTCTTGTCCCTTACATATAGCTAAGGGGACTAAAGAGCCCCTGGTCACACGCTAGCATTTCATAAGACTTTCAAACAAATGTCAAATAATTTCCCCATTTTCTTATACTTTGTTGTTCCTGCCAGTCACATCAGCCCTGAGTCTCCCCTTCCCTCCCCACCATCTGTGCTTTTATAATCATATTTTTCTTTTTGGCTGGGATTTGCAGGGAGCCTTAGAGAGGCCAATGATAACCACCTACCAGTGAAATTCAGAAGGAGCTGGACACCTTGCTCCCTTCAACCCCACTGAAATTCCCAGCCTTCATTTTTAAATTAGTGCCCCTTTGAACTGAGTTTGTTTTTTCTGGTATAATCTGCCTCCCCTGCATTCTGTAGACATTTCAAAAACAAACAAACAGTCAGTGGAAAGACAAATTGAAGATCTTGTTGCAATAAGGAATGGAGACAGCAGGATTCCATTGTACACAAGAGATAAAAGTCTGCAGGACTGAAGTATAAAGCAGAATCCCAGTTAGAATATTCCATTTGTTCCAAACATTCTTCCAGACCAAGTATATTTTTGCTTTCCCAACCTCCCTTCCATGTGGCTACACTACACTGTTACTACAGCTGCTGAGGAAGGAATCTAACCAGGTTAGTTATTAAAGAGGCCAAAAGAGAAAGTTACTTACCTTGTGCAGTAACGATGGTCTCCCCCACCCTCCCCCCCCATGGGTGCTCCATTTTAGGGGTGTATGTATCCCTGTACTTCTAATCAGAGACCTTTGGTACCAGTCTCTGTTCAGCCTGCACATGGTCTCTCTCCCCCTCCCTCTGTGCTCTGCCTCGAGGCTAATTAGCACTGCACGGGTGAACCCTCAGTTCCTTCTCTATTCTGAAGTAGAGGGGAGGAGGGAGGAAGGGTTGTTCAGCAACCATAGGGGGACACATCTCGAAAAACCATCGTTACTGCACAAGGTGAGTAACTTTCTCTTCTTGAGTAGTGTTCTATGGGTGCTGCACTATAGGTGACTCCTGAGCAGTATCCCCAATGGGAGGTTGGGGCTTCGGAGTCTAGTTTGTTATGGATGATAGTCCTATGAAGCTGAAGATGGTGTCAGAAACAGTCTCCAGTAATCGCAGTGTTCTGTGAACGTATGAGAAGATGCCCAAGTCATTGCTCTGCAGATTTCCAAGATAGGGACATTCTTGAGGAAGGCAACCAAGGAGGAAACCAACCTCGTGGAGTGTGTGCGGATTCCAGATGGAGGTACCACATTGCAAACATTACAGAAGTGTTTAATACAAGTTCAAGACCCATTTGGAGAGTCTTTGGGCTGATATTGCTGTGTCTTTATACCTTTCTGCAATGGAAAGGAAAAGCTTAGGAGATTTCCAAAAGGCCTTCATCCCGTCCAGGTAAAAGGCCAAAGCTCTCCTAACATCTAGCACAGGGGTCGGCAACCTACGGCATGCGTGCCAAAGTTGGCACACGAGCCGATTTTTCCTGGCACGCAGCGTGGGCTAAGCCACTCAGCCCCGCCACCACTCTGGAGTTCCCGCTGCCATCTGCCAGCTCCTGCGGGACCCGCCACGGGTCCAACTCAGCACCTGCTGCTGGCCTGAGGGGAAGGAACCACAGGCTGGCAGCGGGCTGAGACCCCGGCTGGCAGGAGCCGCTGGTGAAAACCCCAGAGCCGCGGCAGGCTGAGCTGCTCAGCCCGTCCCGCTCTGGAGTTCCCACTGCCGGCTCCTGCCAGCTGGGGTCATGCCGCGGGTCCAACTCAGCACCGGCTGCTGGCCTGGGATTCCTTTCCCCAGGCTGGCAGCGGGCTGAGATCCCAGCTGGCAGGAGCCGGCAGCCGAAACCCCAGAGCGGTGTTGGGCTGAGCCGCTCAGCCCGCCCTGCTCTGGAGTTTCTGCTGCCGGCTCCTGCCAGCCGGGTCCCCGCGGGTCCAACTCAGCACCTGCTGCTGGCCTGGGGGGGGGGGGGGGGGGAAAAGGAACCCCAGGCTGGCAGCGGGCTGAGACCCCGGCTGGCAGGATCCTGCAGCCGAAACCCCAGAGCGGGGGTCGGGCTGAGACCTCAGCTGGCAGGAGCTGGGGGCAGAAACCCCAGAGTGGCGGCAGGCCGAGCCAGTCACTGCTCTGGGGTTCTGGCTGCTGGCCCTTCGCCAGCAGAGGTCTCTATCGCGCAGCTCCACTCACCTTGCTTCCGGTTGGAGGCTCTCTTGCAGACAGGGTCCAGGTCTCCAGCCCTGCTCAGGCCTACCAGCCACCTACTCCACTCACCTCAGCTGCCAAAGAACGGTTACTTACCTTCTGTAACTGTTGTTCTTCGAGATGTGTTGTTCACGTCCATTACACATTAGGTGTACGCGCGCCGCGTGCACGGACGTCGGAAACTTTTTCCCTTAGCGGCTCCCGTTGGGCTGGCAGGGCCCCCTCCCTCCCGCCAGAGCGGCGCCCCGCTCTAGGGTATATATATCCCTGCCGACCCGACCCCTTCGGTTCCTTCTTGCCGGAGACTCTGACAGAGGGGAAGGAGGGTGGGAAGTGTAATGGACGTGAACAACACATCTCGAAGAACAACAGTTAGAACGGTTACTTACCTTCTGTTTCTTCTTCGAGTGATTGTTCACGTCCATTACACATTAGGTGACTCCCAAGCTTACCATTGGAGGTGGGTAGGAGTCAAGGTACAACTGACTGTAGCACAGCCCGTCCGACCACCGCGTCCTCTCTGGTCTGATGGTGGATCGCGTAGTGGGCTGTGAACGTATGTACGGACGACCAGGTGGCCGCTTTACAGATTTCCTGGATAGGAACCTGCGCCAAGAAGGCCGTCGAGGACGCTTGGGCCCTAGTTGAGTGGGCCCGGATCTCTGGGGCCGGAACGTTGGCGAGCTCATAACATGTGCGTATACAATGCACAATCCATGCCGATAAGCGCTGTGTCGAGATAGGCAGGCCTCTTATACGTTCGGCAATGGCAATAAACAGCTGAGGTGTTCTGCGGAACGACCTGGTCCGCTCCAGGTAGAACGCTAATGCCCTTCGAACATCGAGGGTATGGAGGCTGCGGTGATAAGGGTCCGTATGGGGTTTAGGGAAGAACACCGGTAGACAAATGTCTTGCCCCATGTGAAACTGCGAGACCACTTTTGGGAGGAATTTGGGGTGCGGCCTCAGTTGCACCTTATCCTTATGAAAAACTGTATAAGGGGGTTCTGAAGTGAGGGCCCTCAATTCCAATACCCTCCTGGCCAATGTGATGGCCACGAGAAACGCCACCTTCCACGAGAGGTTCATGAGGGAGCAAGTGGCTAGGGATTCAAAGGGGGGCCCCCATGAGCTTAGTTAGGACTAGGTTCAGACTCCACGCAGGGACCGGTGGGCGCGAGTAGGGGAACACCCTCTCCAGCCCCTTGAGGAATCGGGCTACTGTGGGGTTGGAGAACACCGACACTCCCAACTCCCCCGGATGTAATGCCGAAATGGCAGCCAAGTGCACTTTAATCGAGGCGGGGGCGAGCCCCTGATGCTTGAGGTGCAGTAAGTAGTCCAGGATCGATGGAACTGAGACCTGCAGAGGCTGTATGTGCTAAGGCTCGCACCAGTGGGAGAACCTCTTCCATTTGGCCAGGTAGGTCGCTCTTGTGGAGGGCTTCCTACTACTAAGGAGAATTTGCTGAACCTGGTGAGAGCACCTGTGTTCCGCATCGTTCAGCCAGAGAGATACCACGCCGTGAGATGTAGTGACGACAGGTTCGGGTGGAGCAGGCGACCCCTGTCTTGTGTGACTAGGTCGCGATGGAGGGAGAGGGTGATCGGGTCGGCTATGGACAATTCCAGCAGGGTCGTGAACCAATGCTGTCGTGGCCAGGCCGGGGCGATGAGTATAATTGTCGCCCTGTCCCTGCGGGTCTTGAGGAGGACCTTGTGGATGAGCAGGAATGGAGGGAAGGCATACTTCAGGCTCCCTCCCCACGGAATGGTGAAGGCATCCCGGGCTGAGGTTCTGAAACGAGCAAAACTGAGGGCATTGACTGTTGTCCTTGGTGGCGAAAAGATCCACCCGGGGAAAGCCCCACCTCCGGAAGATTGAATGCACGACGTCCTGCCTCAACGCCCATTCGTGCATGTGGTAGGATCGGCTGAAGCGGTCCGGTAACCCGTTTTGGATCCCTGGGAGATACGTTGCAATAAGATGGACCGCATAGGCTATACAGAAGTCCCATAATTGGAGTGCCTCGCGACAGAGGGGAGAGGACCGGGACCCGCCCTGCTTGTTTATATAGAACATGGCGGTAGTGTTGTCCGTCAGGACTGCCATGCTGTGACCTTCTATGGTGGCGTGGAAGGTCTGACAGGCGAGGCGAACCGCCCTCAGCTCTTTCAGATTGATGTGAAGCAACCTGTCTTCCCTGGACCACAAGCCTTGAGTCCGCAGTTCCCCCAGGTGTGCCCCCCAACCCAGGTCCCATGTATCTGTTACTAACGTCAGAGTGGGTTGTGGGGCAGTGAAGGGGATCCCTTCGCAGACCTGCTGTTGATCGAGCCACCAGCGGAGCGAGCCCAACACCCGAGCCGGGATCGTCACCACCAGATCCAAGGGGTCTCTGTTGGGGCGGTACGTTTGGGTAAACCACAACTGCAAGGGCTGGAGCCTTAGGCGGGCATGTCTGACTACATGTGTGCAGGATGCCATGTGTCCCAGGAGCTGCATGCAACACCTTGCCGTTGTCGTGGGGAATTTCTGGACGGAGCTTACGTCCCTCTGAATTGTCAGGAACCGCGACTCTGGGAGGCTTGCCCGCGCGGTCACCAAGTCCAGGACTGCACCTATGAAGTCCAGTCTCTGTGTGGGAGCTAACGTGGACTTGGGCACGTTGACCAGGAGGCCGAGCCTGCCGAACATCTGTAAGGCCAGCGTCACGTGAGAGCGGACCTCGGCCTCCGACCTACCCGCGAGGAGCCAGTCGTCCAAGTACGGGAACACGCGCATCCTTCTTTTCCGAAGGAAGGCTGCTACCACGGACATGCATTTCGTGAATACTCGTGGTGCTGACCGTAAAAGGCAGGACCGTAAATTAGAAATGGCGCTGGTTGACGGTGAAGCGCAGGAACCGCCTGTGGGCCGGATTGATGGTGATGTGAAAATAGGCATCTTTCATATCGAGGGCAGCGTACCAATCCCCCGGATCCAGGGATGGGATAATAGTTCCAAGGGAGACCATACGGAAGCGCATTCTGACCAGAAACTTGTTTAGTTCGCGCAGGTCCAAGATAGGACGGAGGCCCCCTTTTGCCTTGGGAATCAGGAAGTACCTGGAGTAGAATCCTTTTCCCCTTAGGTCTGGTGGGACCTCTTCCACTGCTCCTACTGTGAGAAGGGTCTGTACCTCCTGCATGAGAAGTTGCTCGTGAGAGGGGTCCCTGAAGAGGGACGGGGATGGGGGATGGCAGGGAGGGGATGAGGAAAACTGGAGGGTATAGCCTGCCTTCACTGTGCGCAGGACCCAGCGGTCCGATGTTATGCGCGACCATGCCCGGTAGAAATGGAACAGGCGGTCCTTGAAACTTAGAGGAGGAGCCGGCATGGAGTGTGGTACGCTGTCCTCGAGCGTAACTTCAAAAGCCTGGTTTGTTCCCTGGCTGCGGCTTGCCCTGGCCGTGACCTTGATCCTGGTTAGGCGTATTGTTACGTCTCCGCCTGTTATCCCTGCCACGACGGCGGTACGGTTCGTGCCGAGGGCGAGGGTGGTACTGCCTCTGCGGTGGTTGAGGCTTAAAGGGCTTGCGCTGTGTCACCGGGGTATGCATTCCTAATGACTTTAGGGTTGCTCGCGAGTCCTTGAGGCTATGTAGTCTGGCGTCCGTTTGGTCGGAGAACAAGCCCGAACCTTCAAACGGGAGGTCCTGCAGAGTGGTCTGCACCTCTGGTGGAAGGCCTGAAGCCTGTAACCATGCCGAACACCTCATCACTACCCCTGACGCGATTGTCCTAGCCGCTGCATCGGCTGAATCGAGGGAGGCCTGCAATGAGGTCTTAGCCACCGCCATCCCCTCGTCCACCAGGGCCGTGAACTCAGGATGTGCGTCCGGAGGTAGGGAGTCTTTAAACTTGGAGACTGATGCCCAAGAATTAAAATTGTGTCTATTTAGAATCGCCTGCTGATTAGCGATCCTCAGCTGGAGGCCCCCAGACGAATAGACTTTCCTTCCGAACAAGTCCAATTGTTTTGCCCCCTTGCCCTTGGGCGCAGGGGCTTGCTGGCCATGACGCTCTCGCTCGTTGACCGCCGAGACCACTAGCGAACAAGGAGACGGGTGCAAAAAGAGTAAGTCAAACCCTCTAGATGGGGCGAAGTATTTTCTCTCTACGCCTCTTGCAGTTGGTGCACTGGAGGCCGGCGTTTGCCACACCGTCTTATAGTTGGACTGGACTGTCCGTATAATCGGGAGAGCGACTCTGGAGGGCCCCTCCGGGCTCAGGATGTCGACCATGGGGTCCTCCTGTTCTACAGTCTCCTCCGCTTGCAAGCCCAGATGGAGGGCTACCCGGCGAAGCAGGTCTTGGTGCGCCCGATGATCAATCGGGGGAGGGCCGGACACTGTCGTGCCCGCTACTGCCTCGTCCGGCGAGGAGGAAGAGGTCGGGGCCTTTTGCCCATCCTCACCTTCCTGCAACCCATCATCGACTGGTTGTTCCTCTGGGGCCTGTCCCATGGTGTGGGACTGGGACGGTACCGTGCTTGGTGCCGAGTCCACTCCCTCCCGCTCCTGCGGTCTAGAGATCGTTGCCTCCTTGTGAGAGGGCGGGCGGTACCGCGGAGAGCGGGATCGGTACCCTGATGGCCCGGATCTCGAGGTCCTAGATGGGGGCCCTTGCTGGTGGTAGGCCCAGGGTGTCCAGAGCGGCCATTGGCTTGGTTGGCCCCATTGGGGATGGCCAGAGGCTTCGTAGTCTCTACTAGCCTGTGCCCTATGGGCATACCCGCCGTACCGGCCTGAGTCAGTCTCCGACACCACGGACGGTGATCTGGAAGGCCACGGCGGAACCGTGGAACGGTGCCGGTCCGGGTTTGGGGAGTAGTGCCTCCGCGACCAGGACCTGGAGCAGCGTCTCGCCGACCTGGATCGGTACCGCTGACCACGGGATCGGGAACGACTACGGGTGGTCGGTCTCGGGGAATGTACCACCGACGCATCCCGGTGCCGACTCATGTATGGCTGCTGAGTGGGTGCCGACCGCTTACTGAGGCCCGACTGCTGTGGCGTTTTCTGCGCGGAGGGCAACCGGGAGTCCACCGAGGCGGAGCTCGACCGGGATCGGTGCCTTGAACGGTGCCGAGATGGCGACCGTGATGGGCGCACCATCGCCGGCTTGCCTCTGTGTGGTAGTCTCGGCGGAGCGTCCTCAGTTTGTGGAGGGCCCTCAACAGACAATGCAATGAGGTCCTTTGCTGCCTCAAATGTGTCTGGAGTGGAGGGCTGTTCCAAGAGCTCCTCCAGTCCTTCTTCCTCACTCGACGCGCCTATCCCGGGGCTCGACGGGCCTTTCGGCGCCGGAGCCACTACCGGGGCATGTGCCGGGGCCGTGCCGGCCTTAGGCGCATTCGAGGTCTTCGCCGGCGCTGCCCTCTTATGCGGGGAGCGTCCTCGGGCCTTGGGTTGGCCCTTCGATTTTGTCGGCGAAGACTACCGGTGCCGTACATGCCCCTGTTGGGTCGGTGCCGTGGGCTTCGAGTGACCCGCCGGCGCCGGTTCCCGCACCAATGACGGGGCGCTCCGCACTGAGGCGGACGGTGCCGCCGAAGTGGATGGCTGTAACGCCGTCTTCATGAGCAGCTGCTTGAGGCGAAAAGTCTCTTTCTTTCTTAGTTCTGGGCTTAAAGGCCTTGCAGATCTTGCAGCGCTCTTTCTGGTGAGCTTCCCCCAGGCAGCGGAGACACGAGTCGTGGGGGTCGCTCAATGGCATAGGCTTACGGCATGCCCCGCTGCCCAGGGCTGGTGCCGGGGTTGACCAAACAACCACAGCAGGAACTTTAAGTACCTAATGAGCTGTTAACTACTAAGCTTAACACTAATTACTAAATAACTGATAACGGTTGTAGATAACACTAATGACTATGCTAAGGGACACTCTCAGACGAGAGACAGAGTTGTTCCAACGCCGCCACGGACGGTAAGAAGGAACTGAAGGGGTCGTGTCGGCAGGAATATATATACCCTAGAGCGGGGCGCCGCTCTGGCGGGAGGGAGGGGGCCCTGCCAGCCCGACGGGAGCCGCTAAGGGAAAAAGTTTCCGACGTCTGTGCATGCGGCGCGCGTACACCTAATGTGTAATGGACGTGAACAATCACTCAAAGAAGAATCTTGGTTTCCAGCCCTTGCTCATCCTGCTTTCGGGCCTGGAGTCCCAGCAGGCCACCCTTTACATATAACAATAGTTTGGTTATATATTATAGACTTATAGAGACCTTCTAAAAAGCGTTAAAATGTATTACCAGCACGCAAAGCCTTAAATTAGAGTGTATAAATGAAGATTTGGCACACCACTGCTGAAAGGTTGCCGACCCCTGATCTAGCATGTGCAGTATAGCCTCCCTGTTATCACAGTGAGGCTTAGGGTAAAAAGTCAGAAGATGAATCAGTTGGTTCATGTGAAAAGACAAGGTCACCTAGAGGATGATCTTTGGATAGGGCCAAAGAGTAACCTCATTTTTAAAGAATATTATAAAGAGTGGTGCACCATTAGTGCCACTATTTCCCCTGTTCTCCTTGCTGAGGTGAAGGCTACCAGAAATGCTGTCTTCATTGACAGATATGTGAGTGAACAAGTGGCCATAGGCTCAAAAGCATGATCTAGTGAGACTCTTTAAAACTAGATTTAGGTCCCACATTGCAGTGGGATGTCTGGGTTGGGGAATGAGGTTCACTATGTCCTTGAGGAATCTTTTTGTAGTTGGGTGGGAGAAATCTGAATATCCCTCTACTTGTTAATAGAAAATTGCTGTGGCCGCCAGATATACTTTGAGTGAACTGAGGGACTGATTGGCCTGACACCTTGAGGTCAACACACACCATGGGAAGGATAGAAGATGCCAGGGTAATTTGTCTGGAATTGCCCAAACCTGAAACCTAGTTCGCTTCTGCGGGTAAATATGACGGGGAGTAGATTTTCTACTGTGTAGCAGCACTTCCTGTACCGCCATGGAGCAGCAGCATTCTGTGTGTTGGTACCACGAAGAAGCCAAGCCTTGAGCTAGGATATCTGCAGGTTGGGATGGAGAATGTGTCCTTCGTTCTGAGAGAGGAGAGAAGGAGTGGATTGAAGAGAGATTGGTGGACACATTGCAAGCTGTGACAGGTATAGGTATCATGTTTGTCTCACTCAGGTGGGAACAATCAGAACGACATTTGCTTTCCCTCTTTTTATTTTTAACAGGGCTTTCAACAGCAGAGGGAATGGAGAAAAGGCATATAGAAGGTCCTTGTCCCATGGAAGAAGGAGAGCATCCCCTAACAAGTGTTTTCCAAGGCCAATCCTGGAGCAGCAGCGTGGGAAAGAACGGTTACTTACCTTCTGTAACTGTTGTTCTTCGAGATGTGTTGTTCACGTCCATTACACATTAGGTGTACGCGCGCCGCGTGCACGGACGTCGGAAACTTTTCCCCTTAGCGGCTCCCGTCGGGCCGGCAGGGCCCCCTCCTTCCCGCCAGAGCGGCGCCCCGCTCCAGGGTATATATATCCCTGCCGACCCGACCCCTCCGGTTCATTCTTGCCGGAGACTCTGACAGAGGGGAAGGAGGGTGGGAAGTGTAATGGACGTGAACAACACATCTCGAAGAACAACAGTTACAGAAGGTAAGTAACCATTCTTTCTTCTTCGAGTGATTGTTCACGTCCATTACACATTAGGTGATTCCCAAGCTTACCATTGGAGGTGGGTAGGAGTCAAGGTACAACTGACTGTAGCACAGCCCGTCCGACCATCGCGTCCTCTCTGGTCTGATGATGGGCTGTGAACGTATGCACAGACGACTAGGTGGCCGCCTTACAGATCTCCTGGATAGGGACCTGCGCCAAGAAGGCCGTTGAGGACGCTTGGGCCCTAGTCGAGTGGGCCCGGATCCCTGGGGCCGGAACATTGGCGAGCTCATAACACGTGCGTATACAATGCACAATCCATGCCGACAAGCGCTGTGTCGAGATAGGCAAGCCTTTCATACGTTCCGCAATGGCAATGAACAGCTGAGGTGTTCTGCGGAACGACCTGGTCCGTTCCAGGTAGAATGCCAATGCCCTTCGAACATCAAGGGTATGTAGGCTGCGGTGGTGAGGGTCCGTATGGGGTTTAGGGAAGAACACTGGTAGACAAATGTCCTGTCCCATGTGAAACTGCGATACCACTTTCGGAAGGAATTTGGGGCGCGGCCTCAGTTGCACCTTATCCTTATGAAAAACTGTATAAGGGGGTTCTGAAGTGAGGGCCCTCAATTCCGATACCCTCCTGGCCGATGAGATGGCCACGAGAAACGCCACCTTCCACGAGAGGTGCATGAGGGAGCAAGTGGCTAGGGGTTCAAAGGGGGGGTCCCATGAGCTTTGTTAGGACTAGGTTCAGACTCCACGCAGCGACAGGCGGGCGCGAGTAGGGAAACACCCTCTCCAGCCCCTTGAGGAATCGGGCCACTGTGGGGTTGGAGAACACTGACACTCCCAAATCTCCCGGATGGAAAGCCGAAATGGCGGCTAAATGCACTCTAATCGAGGTGGGCGCAAGCCCTTGATGCTTGAGGTGCAGTAAGTAGTCCAGGTTCGACGGAACTAAGGCCTGTAAAGGCTGTATGTGCTGAGGCTCGCACCAGTGGGAGAACCTTTTCCATTTGGCCAGGTAGGTCGCTCTCGTAGAGGGCTCCCTACTACTAAGGAGGATTTGTTGAACCTGGTGAGAGCACCTGTGTTCTGCATAGTTCAGCCAGAGAGATACCACGCCGTGAGATGTAGCGAAGACAGGTTCGGGTGGAGCAGGCGACCCTTGTCTTGTGTGACTAGGTTGCGATGGAGGGGGAGGGTGATCGGGTCGGCTATGGATAATTCCAGCAGGATCGTGAACCAATGCTGGCGTGGCCAGGCCGGGGCGATGAGTATAACTGTCGCCCTGTCCCTGCGGGTCTTGAGGAGGACCTTGTGTATGAGCGGGAACGGAGGGAAGGCATACCTCAGGCTCCCTCCCCATGGGATCGTGAAGGCATCTGCTAATGATCCCGGACTGAGGTTCTGGAATGAGCAGAACTGAGGGCATTGACTGTTGTCCTTGGTGGCGAACAGATCCACCCGGGGAAAGCCCCACCTCCGGAAGATTGAATGCAGGACGTCTCGCCTCAACGTCCATTCGTGCATTCGGTAGGATCGACTGAGGCGATCCACTAAACAGTTTTGGATCCCCGGAAGATACATTGCGATGAGGTGGATCGCATGAGCTATACAAAGGTCCCATAATTGGAGTGCCTCGCGACAGAGGGGAGAAGACTGGGACCCACCCTGCTTGTTTATATAGAACATGGCGGTAGTGTTGTCCGTCAGGACTGCCACGCTGTGACCTTCTATGGTGGCGTGGAAGGTCTGACAGGCGAGGCGAACCGCTCTTAGCTCCTTTAGATTGATGTGAAGCAGTTTGTCTTCTCTGGACCACAGCCCTTGGGTCCGTAGTTCCCCCAGATGCGCCCCCCAACCCAGGTCCGATGCATCCGTTACTAACGTCAGAGTGGGCTGTGGGGCAGCGAAGGGGATCCCTTCGCAGACCTGCTGTTGATCGAGCCACCAGCAGAGCGAGCCCAACACCTGATCTGGGATCGTCACCACTCGATCCAATGGGTCTCTGTTGGGGCGGTACGTTTGGGCAAACCACAACTGCAAAGGCCGGAGCCTTAGGCGGGCATGTCTGACCACATGTGTGCAAGCTGCCAGATGCCCCAGGAGCTGCATGCAACACCTTGCCGTTGTCGTGGGGAATTTTTGGACTGAGCTTACGGCTCTCTGAATTGTCAGGAACCGTGACTCTGGGAGGCTTGCCCGCGCGGTCACTGAGTCCAGGGTCGCACCTATGAAGTCCAGTCTCTGTGTGGGGACTAACGTGGACTTGGGCACATTGACCCGGAGGCCGAGTCTGTCGAACGTCTGCAAGGCCAGCGTCACGTGAGATCGGACCTCGGCCTCCGACCTGCCCGCGAGAAGCCAGTTGTCCAAGTACGGGAACACACACATCCTTCTCTTCCGAAGGAAGGCTGCTACCACGGACATGCATTTCGTGAATACTCGTGGTGCTGATGCCAGGCCGAAAGGCAGGACCATAAATTGGAAATGGCGCTGGTTGATAATGAAGCGCAGGAACCGCCTGTGGGCCGGATTGATAGCGATGTGAAAGTAGGCATCTTTCATATCGAGGGCAGTGTACCAATCCCCCGGATCCAAGGATGGGATAATAGTTCCAAGGGAGACCATACGGAAGCGCGCTCTGATCAGAAACTTGTTTAGGTCGCGCAGGTCCAAGATAGGACGGAGGCCCCCTTTTGCCTTGGGAATCAGGAAGTATCTGGAGTAGAATCCTTTTCCCCTTAGGTCTGGTGGGCCCTCTTCCACTGCTCCTGCTGCGAGAAGGGTCTGTACTTCCTGCATGAGAAGTTGCTCGTGAGAGGGGTCCCTGAAGAGGGACGGGGAACGGGGATGGCAGGGAGGGGGCGAGGAAAACTGGAGGGTATAGCCCACCTTCACTGTGCGCAGGACCCAGCGGTCCGATGTTATGCACAACCATGCCCGGTAGAAATGGGACAGGCGGTCCTTGAAACTTAGAGGAGGATCCGGTATGGAATGTGGTACGCTGTCCTCGGGCGTAGCTTCAAAAGCCTGGTTTGTTCCCTGGCTGCGGCTTGCCCTGGCGGTGACCTTGGCCCTGGTTAGGCGGATTGTTACGTCTCCGCCTGTTATCCCTGCCACAACGGCGGCAGGGTTCGTGCCAAGGGCGAGGGTGGTATTGCCTCTGTGGTGGCTGAGGTTTAAAGGGTTTGCGCTGTGTCACCGGGGTATGCATACCCAACGACTTAAGGGCTGCTCGCGAGTCCTTAAGGCTATGTAGCCTGGCGTCCGTTTGGTCGGAGAACAAGCCCGAACCTTCAAACGGGAGGTCCTGCAGTGTGGTCTGCACCTCTGGCGGAAGGCCTGAAGCCTGTAACCATGCCCAACGCCTCCTCACTACCCCGATGCGATTGTTCTAGCCACTGCGTCGGCTGAGTCGAGGGAGGCCTGCAATGAGGTCTTGGCCACCGCCATCCCCTCGTCCACCAGGGCTGTGAACTCAGGATGCGCGTCAGGCGGTAGGGAGTCCTTAAACTTGGAGACTGATACCCAAGAGTTAAAATTGTGTCTGTTTAGAATCGGCTGCTGATTAGCGATCCTCAGCTGAAGGCCCCCAGATGAATAGACTTTCCTCCCGAACAAGTCTAATCGCTTAGCTTCCTTGCCCTTGGGCGCAGGAGCTTGCTGACCATGACGCTCTCGCTCGTTGACCGCCGAGACCACCAGCGAACAAGGAGACGGGTGTAAAAAGAGGAAGTCAAACCCTCTAGATGGGGCGAAGTATTTCCTCTCCACGCCTCTTGCAGTCGGTGCACTGGAGGCCGGCGTTTGCCACACCGTCTTATAGTTGGACTGGACTGTCCGTATAATCGGGAGAGCGACTCTGGAGGGCCCCTCTGGGCTCAGGATATCGACCATGGGGTGCTCCTGTTCTACAGTCTCCTCCGCCTGCAAGCCCAGATTGGGGCTACCCGACGAAGCAGGTCTTGGTGCGCCCAATGATCAATCGGGGGAGGGCCGGACACCGTCGTGCCCGCTACTGCCTCGTCCGGCGAGGAGGAAGAGGTCGGGGCCTTTTGCCCATCCTCATCTTCCTGCAACCCGGCATCGACCGGTTGCTCCTCTGGGGCCTGACCCACAGTGTGGGACTGGGACAGTACCGTGCTCGGTGCCGAGTCCACTCCCTCCCGCTCCGGCGGTCTAGAGACCGTTGCCTCCTTGTGCGATGGCGGCCGGTACCGTGGGAAGCGGGATCGGTACCCTGATGGCCCGGATCTCGAGGTCCTCGATGGGGGCCCTTGCTGGTGGTAGGCCCAGGGTGTCCAGAAGGGCCATTGGCTCAGTTGGCCCCACTGGGAATGGCCATAGGCTTCGTAGTCCCTGCTAGCCTGCGCCCTATGGGCATACCCGCCGTACCGGCCCGAGTCCGTCTCCGAGACCACGGACGGTGACCTGGAAGGCCACGGCGGAGCCGTAGGATGGTGCCGGTCCGGGTTTGCGGAGTAGCGCCTCTGCGACCAGGACCTGGAGCAGTGTCTCGCCGACCTGGATCGGTACCGGTGATCGCGGGACCGGGAACGACTACGGCTGGTCGGCCTCGGGTAACGTACCGCCGACGTCTCGCGGTGCCGACTCGTGCTTGGTTGCTGAGTCGGTGCCCACCGCTTGTTGAAGCCCGACTGCTGCGGTGCTTTCTGCGCCGAGGGCAACCGGGAGTCCACCGAGGCGGAGCTCGACCGGGACCGGTTCCCCGAACGGTGCCGAGACGGCGACCGTGATGGGCGCACCATCGCCGGCTTGCCTCTGTGTGGCAGCTTCGGCGGAGCATCCTCAGTACGTGTAGGGGCCTCAACGGACAATGCAATGAGGTCCTTAGCTGCCTCAAATGTCCGGAGTGGAGGGCTGTTCCAAGAGCTCCTCCAGCCCTTCATCCTCACTCGACGCGCCTATCCCGGGGCTCGACGGGCCTTTTGGCACCGGAGCCACTACTGGGGTCTGTGCCGGGGCCGTACCGGCCTTATGCGCACTCGAGCTCTTCACCGGCGCCGCCCTCTTATGCGGGGAGCGTCCTCGGGCCTTGGGTTGGCCCTTCGATTTTGCCGGCGAAGACGACCGGTGTCGTACATGCCCCTGTTGGGTTGGTGCCGTGGGCTTCGGGTGACCCGCCGGCGCCGGTTCCCGCACCGATGCCGGGGCGCTCCGCACGGAGGCAGACGGTGCTGCCGAAGTGGAGGGCTGCAACGCCGTCTCCATGAGCAGCTGCTTAAGGCGAAAGTCTCTTTCTTTCTTAGTTCTGGGCTTAAAGGCCTTGCAGATCTTGCAGCGCTCTTTCTGGTGAGCTTCCCCCAGGCAGCAGAGACACGAGTCGTGGGGGTTGCTCAATGGCATAGGCTTGCGGCACGTGGCACAAGCCTTGAAGCCTTGGGCGTGCGGCATGCCCCGCCGCCCAGGGCCGGTGCCGGGGTTGACCAAGCAACCACAGCAGGAACTTTAAGTACCTAATGAGCTGTTAACTACTAAGGTCAACACTACTACTAAATAACTGATAACTGTTTGCTAAATAACACTAATGACTATGCTAAGGGACACTCTCAGACGAGAGACAGAGTTGTTCCAACGCCGCCACGGACGGTAAGAAGGAACTGGAGGGGTCGGGTCAGCAGGGATATATATACCCTGGAGCGGGGCGCCGCTCTGGCGGGAAGGAGGGGGCGCTGCCGGCCCGACGGGAGCCGCTAAGGGAAAACGTTTCCGACGTCCGTGCACGCGGCGCGCGTACACCTAATGTGTAATGGACGTGAACAATCACTCGAAGAACTTCCTGTTCAATTAAGTAGCAAACAAGTCTACTGTCAGTGTCTCCCATTGATAGAATATGCTGGGTTCAGTTCCCATTTGTGGTAATGTGAGAACTTGTGACTCGGAGTATCCGCTGTTGTGTTCTGCATTCCTGGGAGGCAGGCTGGCTGCGGATATTAGAACATTGTGGCAGATGCACCAGTTCCAGAGCTTTAGTGCTTCCGCACACAGGGAGGCCAATCTGGCGCCGCCCTGACAATTTAGATAGTATATGCACACAATGTTGTCTGTCATGACCTTCGTGTTTGTACCTCTGATAAGTGAAAGAAAGTGAAAGCAAGTGTTCGGAGGTTGATGTGGAGAGTTGCCTCCGTGGACGACCATTTGCCGAGTTGTGAGGTTGTTGAGATATGCACCTCAACATATGAGGGATGCAGTTGCAGTGAGAAGTAATATCAGGATTGAAAGTTGTGTGAACTTTGCATGAACACCAATGCAAACATTTGTTGGGTCTTTCCACCAATCCAGGGAGTGTTTGACCCTGGAAGGCATCAAGAGAGGTTTGTCTAACTTGTCTGTTTCGCCTGTAAACCGAACTGAACCCTGTCTACAGACATCATATTTGAAGTCTGGCATGATATATTACAAACGTGCCAGCTGCCGTGTGTCCTAGAAGCTGGAGGCAATGTCTGGCTGATGTTTGTGGACTAGTTTGAACTGTCTCTGAGTGTTGACAGGCTGTGAAATCTGTGTTGTGGGAGGAGCGCACACACAGGCAGTGCATTGAGATCGGCCCCTATAAACTCCAAGTACTGTACCAGAGTTAAGGTTGACTTTTTGATGTTGATTTGTAGCCCTAGCTTCATGAATAACCCCCCATTGTCCTGTGGGTGGGCCATAGGGCGTCTTTGAAGGAGCGGGCCCTGAAGAGACAGTCATCCAAATATGGGTAGATCATGATCCCCAGGGTGCATACGTGAGCCGCTACTGTGGAGAATACTCTGGGAGCCAACAGAGGCCAAAAGGGTAATGATCCTGACCTAGGGTAAGCCAGAGGAATTGTCTGGAAGATGATAGAATCAATATGTGGAAATAGGCATCCTGAAGGTTGAGAGCTGAGAACCAATCTCCTTATTCCACAGATGGAATAATCACTGGTAGTGTGACCATCTAGAATTTGTTGAAACTTCACATATTTATTTCTTCAATGCTCTAAGATCCAGTATGGGTCTCCAACCTCCCTTTTTCTTAGGGATCAGGAAATATCAGGAATAAAATCCTTTGCTTCAGAGATGTGCGCGAACAGGTTCTATGGCTCTTAGAGATAGGAGGTGATTTATTTCCTGTCTTAATAGTCTCTTATGAGAAGGATCCCTGAAGAGAGACAGAGGGGAAGAGTAGAGAGGGAGGTGAAGTGGACAGAATACCCATGGGAGATAAATTTCCAAAACCCATCTGTCGAACGTTGTGTTCCCAGTTCTCATGGAACAGAGCCAGACAGCATCTAAAGGGATGTGAGAGGTTGAGAGAGCTGGTGTTTTAGAGTATGGCATCAAAATTGGTGTTTTGAGGTGGAAGGCTATGACATGGAGGCCTGATGGTTTGCGGCTGTGGCAATGTGATGGGTAATTGGGCAGACGTGACTTCTGTGATGGCTGAGGACTAAGTTTCCTTTTTTGTCTGGGCATATAGATCCCCAGCAACTGAAGTGCGACTGTGGAGTATTTCAGAGTGTGGAATGCAGCATTGGTCTTGTCTACAAACAATTTCAGGCCTTTGAAGGGGAGGTCCTTGACCATCATCTGAATCTCCTTCGGTAGTCTCAAAGATGCAGCCACGATAGCTGTCAAGATCGAACAGGCTGCAGTTTCCATGGCATCTAATGCGGTCTGGAATGCGGTTTTTGTACGATGGCCTGAAATTGGTCTCTATGTGACTCCGTCAGGTGATCAATAA
Organism: Chrysemys picta bellii; assembly: GCF_011386835.1. Lineage (NCBI taxonomy): Eukaryota > Metazoa > Chordata > Testudines > Emydidae > Chrysemys > Chrysemys picta. The sequence continues at coordinate 49,141,540 of NC_088800.1, forward strand.
AGGTGTTAAGCTTCGCGTAATTTGTGAAGTCATATGTGGCCGCTAAGGCTTGGTAGTTTGCAACTCAAAATTGCAAAGTTGCAGAAGAATAGGCCTTCCTCCCAAACCAGTCAAGTCTCTTCTGATTCCTATCATAAGGGGTGGATTTTGAGTAGTCCTAGTGGCCATGGGAGTTCACCAAATTCACCATGATGCAATTAGGTGGTTGGTAGGAAAAGACATAATACTTCTTGTTGGCCCATTTGCACATTGGTTTGGCCGATGCTGGTGTTTGCCACATGAGTTTGGCTGGATCCAAAAGCCCCTCGTCAATGAGGAGGGCGATCTTTGAGGAGGAGGGTGTATATAAAATGTCCAGCAGCTTATGGTGGGTGTCCCTCACCTTCTTGAGAGGTATTTGTAATGTATCTGCACCCTCTTTGTAAGATCCTGAAAGTACCTAAAATTTTCTGTCATGGAAGAAGGAGGGGACATCACTGCCTCATCTGGAGAGGAGGAAGAGAAATTAGTTGATGGTGTGGTCTCCTCTTTTAGCTAGATCTCCTGTTGTTCGGATATTTCCTCAGGAGGTGCCGAGGCTCTAGATGTAGAGGCAAAAGGAGAGCGCCTCACGGATTCCCAGTGGGTTCCTGTGATGGGATCCCAGGGTATCTGGAACTGGGGTACTGCTGTGCCGCCTTAACTCTCCAGCCTGGGCTGTCTCTCACAATGCTTTGCTAGTGACAAGCAGCAAACCCCTCTAGGTGAGGTTATCACTCAGTACAACAGCATGTGGAGCCCCACACCCAGCTGAATTGCACAAATGTTCCCTGAGCCACTCATGAATATCACAGAGAAAGGAACCAGCAAATCTGCCAAGCCCCCAGAACTGTATCGTCATGACCAGTATACGTTCATTACCCGGTCCAACATCAGTGGCAACTTTGTGGCGATTTGAAGGTTGTTGCTCTCTTGCTTGGTCTGCAGATTGGATACACAAAGTACTGCTGTTTTCTCTGCAAATGGGATAGTCGTGCAAGAGATTTCCACTACATCAAGAAAGATTGGCCACTCTGACAGTCATTGGAGCCTGGGAGAAAAAGTGTTCAGCATCCACCACTTGTTGAATCAAGGAAGATTTTGTTACCATCCTTACACATCAAGCTGGGTCTGACGAAGAACTTTGTCAAGGCCATTGACAAAACACAAGCAGCTTTCAAGTACCTCTGTGGAAAATTTTCAAAGTTAAGTGAAGCTAAGATAGAGGAAGGTGTCTTTGTTGGTCCTCAGATTCGTGAACTTCTTCGAGATGATGCATTTGACCATGCACTGCGTGGCAAGGAAAAGATGGCATGGAAAGCCTTCCAGTTAGTGGCAATAAATTTTCTCAGAAACAACAAAGCAGACAACTACAGGTTGTTGGTGGAAAACCTCCTCAAGGCATACAAAAGCCTTGGTTGCAACATGTCACTAAAGATACATTTTTTGCACTCATCTAGATTTTTTTCCACCGAACTGCGGAGCAGTGAGCGACGAGCACAGCGAGCGATTTCACCAGGACGCTGCAACAATGGAGAAACGCTATCAGGGCAAACGGAGCCCATCAGTGCTTGCAGACTATTGCTGGACAGTGACAAGAGATGCTCCATTTAATCAATACAAGAGACAAGCCAAGAAGCGCCGAGTAAACACTGAATAGGACTAAACTATGTACATAATAGTTTTTTGCCTTTTGTTTCATAATAAATTTTATTTATATAACCTTTTTGGTGATTTTTAAAGTGTTACATAAACAGGACAGGTGAAATATCATGTAAAGCAACCATAAACACATGAAAAGACCTAGGTTTACAATTTAGGATTAAAACTCTACTATCTACACAATATACATAGACATAAAATGTAAAAACTTAAATATCTTAGAAACAGTAGCCAGTTGTTTTAATTGTCATATTTGAATTCAGCACATCAAAATACATAATAAATAGCACATTTTATCTCTGAAGCAGACGACTTCTCAAAAATTGTAGACCAGTGTAACCACTACACAGCAAAATCTCATAAGATCATACACACTGATGTACATATTTTCATCAGATCATGATTTTTTCTATGATATATTATATGGCATGCTTTGTATGAAATATCAAAATCATATATAAATGATGAATATGGGGATTACAGGGCACTACTTTGAGGTACACAGTTCTACAGTGACCCTGGATGCCTGGGAGGCCTGGTGTGGCCACTGTGGCAGTGGAAAGGGCATGGGTGGCAGAGCCCATGGCTGGTCATACCATGGGGTTGGGATCCAGAGTGAAAATGTGCCTGGGAAGGTCTGAGCTGATGGTGGGAGGGAGCATAATGTGAGTGAGAGAGAACCTCCTGCTGGCCGCTATCATTTGGAGGTGCAGATAAGGAGACTGGAGGCAAACTGCTCAGTACTGGTGGTGATTTAGGGTTTGAGATGCATCCTGTACTGAGTAAAGGAAACTCTGGGGTTTCAGATATCACCAGGTTGTTAGAAAATCTGAACTCCTGCAGTGCCATGGTCATCAGTACTGTCAGGGCTTGCCAGTGCTGACTTGTCAGTACCGAAGCAATTGGCGATCTTGACCAGGATGAGCGGTCCAATGAGGTTTAGTTGGTTTTGGTACTGAGGGTTTCCGTATCGGTGCCAACTTCCCATAGGCAGTACGGTCTGTGCTTCTGTCTGACAGGCGGTACCACTACCTCAGCACCCGTGCCCAGAGGGTCCTTAGGCTTACTCCAGGTGTCCTCACTGGATGACCCACACGACTTGTTTAGGAGCCATCGGTACCAAAGTGACTGAATGTGATGGGGATCTCCTCTAGCTGGTTAGGGACTCACTGTGAGGGCTTGTGGCGCTCTTTTTGGAGATGTTTCACAGGGAATCTGAAGGTTTCTTCCTTGGTTCACCCGCTTTGGAAGTAGAAGGCTGCAGTGATGGCTCTCATCGCTGAGGAGACTCAGGACCCAGGTCAACTGCAGGTTGCAGAGCTCCCACCATCAGAAGTAGTTTTAGCTTTATTTCCCAGTTTTTCCAGGATCTGGCTTTCAGTTGCTGGCACAAAACACACTTTTGGGGAATGTGGGCCTCCCTGAGGCACCATATGCAGCGGGACTATCCATCTGTTACAAGTATGGACTCCTTACAGGAGAGGCACCCCTTCAACCTGAGGGAGCTGGGCATGCCCCTTGATGGGGGCAATCCCCAGTAAAGGGGGAAAAAATAAAATAAAAGCTTGGGGGGGGGGGTGTGGAAGGTAAAAGAATAGCAATGGACCCTATCACCTAAGAAAACGCACACAAAAACAGTAAGGCTATGTCTATGCTGCACTTTTGTTAAACTTCTGTTGGTTAGTGTGTGGGGAAAAAAAACCCACCCCTAACTGACAAAAGTTTTAGTGACAAAAAACACTGGTGTGGACAGTGCTTTGTTGGCAGGAGATGCTCTCCTGCCAACAAAAGCTTCTGCTTCTCATGGGGGGTGGCTTTATTTTGCAGGCAGGAGAGATCTCCTGCCGGCAAAGAGCAGCTACACTGCGTACCTTAGCCGCTGTAAGGTACGCAGTGTAGACATAGTTTAGATCTTTAGAAATCCTTTATCTTAGTCATTCTTAAAGTATCTGTGAACTGACTGCTAATCGCGCCATCTCTAGCCAGGGGTGGTTGAGAAGGAAGTAAAGGCGGCTCGCCGCGCATAATTAATTAGCCTACAGGCAGAGCATGATGAGAGAGCATGTGTGTAGGCTGAACGGACACTGCTACTGAAGATCTCCGATCAGAAACACAGGGACGCATACACACCTACAGTGGAGCACCCATAGGGACACTACTCAAAGATGAATCCTTGTTCCCTACGACTCTTCAGTTTTATTTCCCCAGAGGACATGACAGAGGAAGCTAAACTCTTATTTTTAGGTTTCAGAGTGGTAGCCGTGTTAGTCTGTATCACCAAAAAGAACGAGGAGTACTTGTGGCACCTTAGAGACTAACAAATTTATTTGAGCATAAGTTTTCGTGGGCTAAAACCCACTTCATCGGATGCATGCAGTGGAAAATACAGTAGGAAGATATATATATATATATATATATATATATATATATATATATATACACACACAGAACATGAAAAAAATGGGTGTTGCCATACCAACTGTAACGAGAGTAATTAAGGTGAGCTATTATCAGCAGGAGGGAAAAAAAACTTTTGTAGTGATAATCAGGATGGCCCATTTCCAACTGTTGACAAGAAGGTGTGAGTAACAGTAGGGGAAAAATTTAGCATGGTGAAACAGTTTTTACTTTGTATAATGACCCATCCACTCCCAGTCTTTATTCAAGCCTAATTTAATGGTGTCTAGTTTGCAAATTAATTCTAATTCTGCAGTTTCTCGTTGGAGTCTGTTTTTGAAGTTTTTTTGTTGGAGTATTGTGACTTTGAGATCTGTAACTGAGTGACCAGGGAGGTTGAAGTGTTCTCCGACTGGTTTTTGAATGTTATAATTCTTGACATCTGATTTGTGTCCATTTATTCTTTTGCATAGAGACTGTCCGGTTTGGCCAATGATAATAGCTCACCTAAATTAATTACTCTCGTTATAGCGTGTATATATCTTCCTACTGTATTCTCCACTGCATGCATCCAATGAAGTGGGTTTTAGCCCACAAAAGCTTATGCTCAAATAAATTGGTTAGTCTCTAAGGTGCCACAAGTACTCCTCATTCTTCTTATTTTTAGGAAAACCTCACTGACGGTCTACACAGCAAGCAAGCAAACTCCAGACTCAGTCAATTTCTCTGACCTGTACCACCAATGGCTTCCGCAGGTGCCTGTTCCGCAATCTCCTTGGTTTTGGCAAGAAGTAGTCTGACTGCATCTGGGAGTGGGGGGGGGGGGGGGAGGAGAGAAGAGGGAGAGAAAGAGAAAGGAAACACGTTACACAGTATTTTGACCACCCAGTCATGAAAAATTCCTCCCTACACTCTGTTGATGAATAACGTATCTATAAAAGACACCAGAAATAAAACAACAGCTCTTTACCAAAACACCCCAGCAAGAAGCTGGGAATGGATCACTTGATTACCTGTTCTGTTCATTGCCTCTGAAGCACCTGGCATTGGCCACTGTCGGAAGACAGGATACTGGGCTAGATGGACCTTTGATCTGACCCAGTATGACCGTTCTTAAGTTTCAAACCAGTCTAAAGTTCTTCATGCCAAAACTACCTGCAGACCATATATACCTCCCTCATCTTTGGTGTATGTACAGAGTATTGAAAATGTATATTATTCTAACTGCAGGCTGCTTAAAGTTAGACTTCAATGAGGGAAAAGCTCCACTGAACTATGTACACTATGTTTAATTTCCCTAAACTAGAAATTGATACTTTAAGGTCATCTTCCAGGTCTCTGCAGCATTGAAGCAGCTTGGTCCAACTGACCGGGCATTAGACTGGGAATCAGGAGACCTGGGTTCTATTCCTGAGTCTGCTCCCAACTTGCTGTGAGACTCTGGGCAAGTCACCTCACCTCTACATGCTTCTGCCTCCCCTGCTCCCCCATACTTGGTCTGTTTGTCTATCTACACTTAGGCAGTTTGGGGCAGGCCCAGTCTCACTGCGTGTTTGTAGAAGGTCTAGCACAATGGGGCCCTGATCTCTTTTGGGGCCTCTAGGAACTACTCCAATAACTTTTTCTGTCAGGAATACTCATTTTGTAAACTAAGCAATACATTCTTTTACCAGTTTTATGGGGAGGAAGCTCACTCCCAAAGGAAATGTTTTACTAACTACTCATTTATCATGGTTTGGTATGAGGTTACTTACCTGTTACTGGAGGTTCCTGGAGATGAACCTATATTCCGCTGTGGATTACACATGCACAACAGGCACTCAGAATTCGAAAGTAGTGTCTGTTGAGCCACACATACGCCCCAACTTGCTTCGTACTTCTGTCTGTAGTGACAAAGGGCAGGGCAGATCGCATCTCCAGTTCCTTCTCCAATGTGAATCTGGTAGATCCGAAGCAGAGGAGGAGGAGGGCGGGAAGTGGAATACAGATGGTGACCACCCATCTCGAAGAACCTCTAGTTAGAGGTAAGTAACCTCTTCTTCTTCAAGTGATGGTCCCTATCGTATTCCATCGTGGATGACTGACAAGCAGTACCTATGTAGGAGGAGGGTGTGAGGATGACAACAGAAGGGTCGTGTGGAGAACCACCATGTGAAAGGAGTCATCTGCCACCAAGTCCTGCACCCAGGTGTAGTGTGTGGCAAACGTGTGGACAGAACACTCCATGTGGCTGCTCTAAATAGGTCTATGAGAGACACATCTTGAAGGGATACCTTTCGGGGTCCCCTCCAGTTATATGAGATAGGTATATCTCCATATAGAAGATAGTTGCTACCATGGCTGTGCCGGTCTCTGTGGTGGTGCATAGGAGTGGTATGGGAAAGGCGATTCTTCCGTCAGTTCAGATTCATCCGAAAAAGAGGACTGGTTCCAAAGGCAGTACCATTGGAGCCAATGGAGAGGTGTATAGCATACATGTGAGGGGGCGATAGCTCCTATACCACAGGCACGTCTTATGGCAGAGATCTGAGTTCCCTGGAAGTGGAAGGACCCGATGGGAGGAGAGGACTATGGATCCAGTAAAGCAAAGACATCTTGGGGTGCAGCCACAGATCAGGATCTCCCTGGCAGAAGGGACACTACTGTCTCATTTTTGGCTGCTGGTACTGGTGCTCTACTGGTGCTGGAGGGTCTCACGTTTTGTGAGGTGCCGGAGATGGCGGTACCAAGAGGTTCACTGCCTGGAACCAGTGTTCTCACTGTTTGTGGGTCTTTTTCTTGTGCCTGTGGAACGTAGAACACGTTGTCCCATTGGGCCAAGCTGGTGGAAGGAATGTTTCTTTGAGGTAAGACTTGGAGCAAAATTTAATCACATGCTTATGGGAGTGCTTCCTAATCTCCCAAATAGGCCCCTCCCCCAAACAGCGGAGCCACCCCCTGACATCAGCTCTGTGGGGGTGGCTCCGCCGTTACCAGAGTTGGATGTAGTAGCAGCATGAGGCACACTCCTCACTGATTCTGGCAGATGTATGGGGGATTCTCCAGCCTGGGTCTCATGGCCTTCTCCAGGAGATACTTCCAGAGACAAAGTGCTTGACCTTCTCTGCTACAGCTGGGAAAAGACTGACAAACACTGCACCTAGCTGCAATGAGAGCTTCTTCCAGGCTGTAGAGACAGCATTGGTGGCCATTGCTGACTGAGAAGGATTGCGGGCAGGAGGTGCAGTTTGAAATGCTGGGCATAGTCCGGTACTCGAATGAGGTATAGGGGGCATGGGGACTAAGGGTACGTCTACACTTACCTCCGGGTCCAGCGGCAGGCAATCGATGTTCTGGGATTGATCCCGGAAGTGCTCGCCGTCGACACCGGTACTCCAGCTCGGCGAGAGGAGTACGCGGCATCGACAGGGGAGCCTCCCTGCCATGTCTGAACCCGCGGTAAGTTCGGACTAAGGTACTTCGAATTCAGCTATGTTATTAATGTAGCTGAATTTGCGTACCTTAGTCCGAAGTGGGGGGTTAGCGTGGACCAGGCCTAGGGGAAGTTGCTGACCTCTGTTCTGAATTGTTAAAACTACAACTAAATCTGAAAACTATGTACAATTAAAGGTATTAGAGCTGCATCAGAGATGATGACACTGAAGGTTCCAACCCAGACCACGTAGCGGTGAGAAGGAACTAGAGATGCGGTCAGTCTGCCGTGACTTTTATCACCTCGAACGGAAGCACGAGGTGAATCAGGGTGCATGTGCAGATCAACAGACACTTCTTTCAAGTTCTCTGACTCTGGGTGCATGTGTAACCCACAGTGGAATACAACAGGGACCATCACTCGAAGAAGAACAAGTAGTTATTGAGTCAACAAAACTTGATGGGACATTTCAAACTTTGATAAATAAAGATAGATATCAACTAGTTTTTCTACATGTGTAAATAAGACAGAACTTTGGCTTCAACTGGTGAACTTTAATTAGCAAAGTGCCAGCGAGATGGCATTCTGGCTTTCAAGTTGGTGTAGCTTTGAAGCTCAGCTGTATGCTCAAGCACCTGACAAGCTTCTTCCAGTGTAATGCCAGGTCTGAACACTGCTGGAGGCATTTCTTCGTAAGGAAGACTATGCTTTTTAATATTCAAATCAGTCAGTCATTCTTGGACTAGTAGCATTTTAATCCCCACCAGGAGCTTAGTCAGGCTCCAGCATGCTACATTTTTTGTTCACTGGTAAGAGGGCGTGCCTGCCTGTAGTGCTCCCTACTGGCCAAGTGTGGCCCTGTAGAGGCCCGCCTCAATTTCCCCTTCTTTCAGGACTCAAACTCCACACAGGCTCTCTCATGGCTCACACCATCCTTGCTTCAGACGGGTTCAACAACAAACAGTTCACAGCAATTCTCAAAGTCCCACAATAAAGTCCACCACCACAACACGAAAGTTCATATTCAGCCAGTTCCGGAGCTCTTCTGTCCCAGTCTGCTCTCCACCAAGCAGCCACTCCCTGCGCTTCCTAGCTGGAACTCAGCCTTCTTCAATTCTTTTTCTCTGGGTCAGAAAAATCAGCAGGCAACCCCTCTTTGGGCTCTCTTGGCCCTCCCCTGGTTACTCGGGGTCTCCTGTGGGAGCCTCCTGCTCTCTACAGCCTCTGTCAGAGCTTCTTCCTCTAGCTGCACCCTTACCTCTCTGGGTTGAGACATCTGTGGGTAGCCTATCTTCTCCTGCTGCTGTCTCCCCCTATATAAGGCCCAGGTGCCATCCCTTAAACCCAGTTGGGCAGCAGGTAATCAGTCAGAGGTACACTGGACCCTGCTCCCTCTTAAAGGTGCCAGTCACCCTGCAACAGTTTCACTTACACTAATTGTGTCCAAGTGCTGTCGGAAGGTCAGTTCTGCTTCCTTGCTAGGCACGAACAGCTTTCCATGTCGGCTATTGGGTGGTAGAGTCGTGGGAACTGCAAAGAGCCCACCGTCTGCATCAGCTCCTCTAGAACTTGAGGGACCAGCCGCCAAGAGAGGTCTAGGGGGGTTCCTCAAACCTGGAAGATTTTAATCAACCATTTAACAAAATAAAAACTAATGGAATTATATTTAGTAGATGGAGAACAGAACTGGGAATCAGGACTCCTAGATTATATACCTGGCTCTGCTACCGACTGACTCACTGTGTGACCCTGGGCAACTCTCAACCTTTGTGTTTCAGTCTCCCCATCTATACAATGGGGATACACTTATCTACTTCACAGTGATATTGCAACTCATTCATTTGCTTTGAGATCTTTGGATGAAAAGAGTTAACCAAAAGCAACACATTAATACAGACAGAGACATCTATGGATCTGATTCAGAGTCTCACATGACTATACTGAGAAGTGTCTCTCTTATATTTGCTGAAACAGTTGAGGGCGGGTTTCCCAAATGGTAGATGTACATGACTGATATTTTCACTAGCAAAAGGAGTGTAATGCAAATATGGGCTCAGTGTCCAAGACTCTTGTATTGTTTATTTCTGGTTCAGATTGATACTGTATTTGAAAAAACTAAAGTATGAAATATAGTGGAACAACAAGGTAAATACAAGGGTACAATTCCTATGTAAGTTTCTGATTACAGTAAATTGAGAGACCATTGCTCAGTTCACTAGAAACACCCCGCCACTATTCCCAGAGGTACGAGGCAATAGATTTTTGCATAATTAAATACAGTTCTGATGGTTTAGTGATAATTTCATTTTTTGAAAATTAAATGTAAACGGAAAATATCTTGGTTTGGACAACAATGCAATGTCACACTCCAAGCAGCCAATCAGTTTTGAAAGCACACTGGCTGAAATCCAATATTGCTAATATGCTATGACGACAACTGGAAAGTGTGTGAAATTTACATTGTTCATATAAAACTGGGTCTCTATATAACAGTTTATTATAATGCATAATACTTTACTTAAAGAGTGCTTTGAAGAACATTAACCCTGACTTACCTAGTTTGCAGTGGATATGTTTTCCCCATTTTACAGATGCGGACACTCAGATACATATGAGATAAAAGCGTAGGGCCGCATTTCAAATGAGCTCAGCACCCAGGAGCTCCAGCGCTTTTGAAACTTAACTACAATTGTGGATGCTGAACTCTAAGAAATCTATTTCAAGATTTTGAAGAGCTACTGAGCAACACAATTCTCATTGACTTCAATGAGACAGTTTAAAAAAAAAAAAAATCAATTCATAGTAATTTGGTTAAGGCCACACAAGTCAGTGGCAGTGGCCAGGTTCAGTTAACTAGGCCACACCATCCTTTCTAAAAATCACCTAGAGGTTTTGGTTACAAACCAGGAGAGCAAAGCCCACATGGTTTGTGATGCTACTAGTTACCAATTTTTATTTGGCAAAAAAAGAGTTAAACAAAACTGACAGCAGAAGGTATTTTCTTATATAAAGCAGTAAAAAGGGGTATCAAATGTACAAAGTACATTTTGTTAGTCTCTAAGGTGCCACAAGTACTCCTGTTCTTTTTGCTAGTTCACACTGTATCTCTCCTAACTGCTCTGCTTGTTTTTCCCCAGCAGTGTACAATCCCCTTTTTCCTCATCCTGGCCTCCTTTGCTGCTGCTCTGAAGCTGCCTGTTAGTCAAGGCTTTCAATTCCCCTTAGACTTAGGTCTGGTCTATACTACCCGCCTGAATCTGCGGGTAGAAATCGACCTCTCGGGGATCGATTTATCGCGTCCCGTCGGGACGCGACAATCGATCCCCGAATCGGCGCTCTAACTCCACCAGCGGAGGTGGGAGTAAGCGCCGCCGACAAAAAGCGGCAGAAGTCGATTTTGTCGCCGTCCTCACAACGGGGTAAGTCGGCTGCAATACGTCGAATTCAGCTACGCTATTCACGTAGCTGAATTTGCGTATCTTAAAATCGACTCCCCGCTGTAGTGTAGATGTACCCTTAGAGTGTGCACAAGCTGGCTTTCAAATTGTTACTTTCTGTTGGAAAAGCTAACTCAATTTAGCTATAAGAAGTTAGAAGTCAGAAAGGCTCAGGATAAAAAGCACTGAGAAACCACAGCTAGAAGGTTCATTTCTAAAAACCTGACAGTTTATTTTCTGGCAGCCATTATACTGCAGACTTTTAATAGCACTTTATGCATGGGTGAGATGGAGTTTGTTACTGTGTACTAACAAAGTTATGATCCAGACCACTGAAAATACATCTTAGATTTACTATCTGGGAGTAATTTCCAAATTCAGCACCCAGATCAATGCTACTAAGAACCATATTGATAGTGTAAAAAACTACTTAAATTCAAGTTATGATTTTACATTATTTTCACCTTAGTGAGTAAAATCCTGTAACATAAGAGTGGCACTATATCTCTATACGTTGTGATTAGCAGGTGTGAATGATGCAGGCTAACATATAACTAGTAAGAGATGTGAACATGAAGTTATATAGAAGCAGGCACCTTTTTTTTATTTCTAAGGGACAGATATACAATATAATATCTCAATTAGAGCTGTGTGAATACTGGATTTTCTGTTTCACTGGCAGGAATTCCATTTCAGATTTGGTGTGTGGGGGGGGAGCAACTTTAACCATGATTCCAGGGGCTACTTAAGCACCTGAAAACTTACTTTGCAGATGATAGGTATAGTGCTCCTGTCAGCTAATTTCTAAGTTAACTCCTATATAAAGAAAGAAAATTAAATGAATATCTGACATCTTGTGGCTAGTCACTTAGGGGACACTGTTTAACATTGGAATAGATCATTTCACTTTTGGAAACATCCTACTAGGAGAAGGCCTGGTGATTTTAATACTGCAGCTGCATGGAGCTCTAGGGGTGTTACCAAAGGCCTGGTCTATACTGGGGGGGGGGGGAAGGGGGGGAGGGGAGAGGAATCGATCTAAGTTACGCAACTTCAGCTACGTGAAGAATATAGCTGGAGTCGACGTACTTCGATCTACTCACTGCGGTGTCTTCACTGCAGTGAGTCGACCGCTGCCGCTGCTCCGTCGACTCTGCCTGTGCCTCTCACAGCAGCGGAGTACAGGAGTTGATAGGAGAGCGTTCAGGGGTCGATTCATCGCGTCTAGTCTAGATGCAATAAATCAACCCCTGCTGGATCGATCACTGCCCACCAATCTGGCAGGTAGCATAGACATACCCCAACTACAAATAAAAATAGGCTAGAAACTGACTATAAACAGGAGTGAAACCGACACTTTTAAAAAGCAACAGAGGGTCCTGTGGCACCTTTAAGACTAACAGAAGTATTGGGAGCATAAGCTTTCATGGGTAAGAACCTCACTTCTTCAGATGCAAGAAGTGAAGTTCTTCTGAAGAAGTGAGGTTCTTTCCCACGAAAGCTTATGCTCCCAATACTTCTGTTAGTCTTAAAGGTGTTACAGAACCCTCTGTTGCTTTTTACAGATTCAGACTAACATGGCTACCCCTCTGATACTTGACACTTTTAAGTCACTTTCACTTTGGTTTAAAGGCTAGTTATTTTTCAGAAGGCCCTTAAAACAGCACTACAGTGATTGAGTTGCAGTTCTCACAGGAAAATATTTAAAATCGAACACCAAGAGAATTCCACATTTTAAATTTGAGGAAAAAAATTGAGCCTTATTATTTAGAGTTTGTGTGTGCGCATATATAATTTTTTTTTTAAAGTACCTCTGTGTTTGGAAGCTGTGCCTCAGTTCCCATTACTGTAACATGGGAATAATAATACTTGCCTGTCTTCCGTATCGAATTATAAGGGAGATAATTATAGAGATCTGTGGGACAGGAACTGGGCCTTCTTAATGGTTTGCATGGTGCTTAGCACAATGGGGGACTCCTACTGATTAAGGTCTTTGGGCACTATTGTAACATTAGTCAGCTGTTGAGATGCCTTCTGGTGGTAGCTGAAGGAGACTTATCTGGTGAGTGGGATGTTGGTGGAGGACAGGTTAATCTCTGTGTTGGCCAGCAGTGCAGCCTTCATCCCCCACGAGCTCAGCACTGCTGGCAGAATTTGCAGCACAGCACGGACACACACCTGTCCTTGAAGCTGCAACTGCCAGTGGTCAAGATGGCTGTGGACCAGAAGGGTCTGTCCGCAGTCTCCTCCTAGGGAGAGGTGAGGGTGCTCCCTGCTAGTCTGAGAGCAAACTCACCCCCACCCTTTTCAGCTCCCCCTCCCTCAGGATCCTTGCCCCAGAGACCGTTTCCCCTCAGCTGCTCCTCCCACACTCACTGCCTGCCCCCTCCCTCAGAGTGTAGTCCTATGCCCTCACCTCTCCTTTCCCCTGGTGATTGACTTCCCTTTCCCACCCCACTGCCCCCATCTTTCTTTTCACTAACAAAAAGGTTTTTTACAGTTAGACCTAAAAAATTACTGGGCTCTTTCCTGAAAATTAAAATACACTCGTCTGCAAACAAATGCAATGAAGATTTAAACTAAGGTGAAACTGCTACATATTACTCTATAATGAGAAACACACAGAGCCCTAAGTACTGTGTTTTATAGCATTAATTAAATTGCTCATTAAGGCACTGGCATTACAATAATGATATAAAAATGCTGATATAAAAAAGCTTGACACCTTCATGGCCTGTTCTGCAAGCCATAAAATGTGGGATGACAAAAGCAACTAGACTGAGAACATTGAAATTCTCTGTTCACACAGTTGTGGCTGACAAGTGACTAACTATCCCCTCTAGTGGAATAAGGCGGCAATTCATGCTCATTCAGTATTCCAACTTGGTAGAATGACACAGGAATGTCTCATTTTAAATGTTATTTTACCTGATCTTAACCAACATACTTATTATCCCCACATCCTTCACCCTTATAACACTGTACAATCCAACATCAGTCATTATCTCACAGAAGCAAGCTTCCCCAGGAAGACTGACTAGTGAGCGGCTTCCTTGATTGGAAAATGTTTTAAAGTCACATAATGTTAACCTACAGCATTCCCACATGTAAATTCATTATTGAGGTGGGTAGTTTGTAGGATTCAAAAAAATAAACCTGTATACAAGTAACTTGTAGTCACTCTAGATAAATTACCAGGGATATGTGTCTTCAACTGTCAAGAATGAATTATCATCCCTTCCCAACCAGACACAGAAATAATATTGCAGAACAGACCAGGTGCATTATGGGTAAGTTTAAGATTTTTGTCACGGTTATTTTTAGTAAAAGTCAGGGACAGGTCACAGGCAATAAACAAAAATGCACAGAAGTCCATGACCTGCCCCTGACTTACTAAAAAAAAAAAAAAAAAAAAAAACAAACAACCCTGACAAAAATGGGGCTGACAGTGGGGTGAGAGCCCAAGCCCTGCTGACGGATGGAAGGAGGGGTGGGGGGGTTCAGCACCCACTACCCGCAGCGGCTGAAAGCTGCAGGGCCCCTACCACCACCTGCAGCAGCTGAAGCTGAAAGTGTCATAGAGGTCTCACGGATTCCGTGACTTCCATGACATAATCTTAGCCTTAATTATGAGAAGGGTTTCCTCTGAAGGATGGAACACTGGGGTAGTGACTTAGTGGACCAATGGTATGATCCACTGAAGTCATTCCCATGGGTGCTCACCTGAGGAGCTGGAACTAACATTGGGAGAAAAGGTCTTGTTGCGAAGAGCAGATTGGTTTCGTGCACAACCTGGACTCCTGGTGCTGACGGCAATCACCTTTCCAGGAGGAGTCAGTGATTGCTCTTCTTGAGTAGGTTTTATAGGGGATGTGGCGACAGAGTTCATCTCAGGGGTCTGAAAAAACAAGCACAATTGTTCAAAACGCTGCCAGAATATCAATAAAGTTAACAAATGCCCTTCCAGGAAACTTAAAAAGTCACTAAGAACTTATCCATTATAGTGGGACTGATCAGCATGTTCCTGCATTCGGTTAATGCATACCATATGTGTAGGGTTACCATATTTCCCTATGCTGAATACGGGACACTGGTAAAATTAGCCCATTAAAAAGAAACACTACATACAGTAACTCCTCACATAAAGTTGTCCTGGTTAACATTGTTTCCTTATTAGGTTGCTGATCCATTAGAGAACATACTCGTTTACAGGGCCGGCTCTAGGATTTTTGTCGCCCAAAGCAAAAACAATTTTGCCCCCCCCCTTATTTAATTACCCCGGCCCCGCCTCAATTCCGCCCCTTCCCCAAATTCCCAGCCCTGCCTCCTCCCCCCAGGCTCTCAAGCCTAGGAGGGAGGGGGAGAAGCGGCGCCATGCCGCGGCCGCTCGGGATCTCCCCCTCCCTCCCAGGTTTGAGAGCCTGGGAGGGAGGGCAAGTAGCGGTGCGCGAATCAACTGTTTCGCGCGCCATGGCAGCGGCGGTGAGCTAGGGCGGTCGGGGCACATTTTTAGGGGCGGCATTCTGGCGCTGGCCATGCCACCCCTAAAAATGTGCCGCCCCAAGCACCAGCTTGTTTTGCTGGTGCCTAGAGCCGGCCCTGCTCGTTTAAAGTCGCACAATGTTCCATTACAAGGTTGTTTGGTTCGCCCCGCTATGCTCACCCGGCGAGCGAGCAAGCCTCCAACCCCGCTCCCTGGTAGGAATGCTGGGCGGGCAGAATGTTGGGTGGGCAGAATGGGGCAAGCCCCCGTGCCCTGACCCCACTCCCTGGCTGGAACACCAGGCGGGCAGAGTGGGGCAAGCCCACATGCCCCAACTTTGCTATGCCCCTGCCTCAACCACGCTTCACAATCATCACTGGTGAGTACAGTATTAAAATGTTTGTTTAAAAATTATTTAAAAAAACTTTACTGTATATGTATATAATGACTTTTGTCTGGTGAAAATTTTTTCCCTGGAACTTAACCTCCCCTATTTACATTCATTCTTATGGGGAAATTGGATTCGCTTAACATCGTTTTGCTTAAAGTAGCATTTTTCAGGAACATAACTACAACATTAAGTGAGGAGTTACTATAGTTGGATTCTTTTTATTTACCTTATCTTTAAGGCTTTAGGGTTCACACCAGGAGGAGTGATACATATACCCCTACCCCCACCCCACAAACACATGGGGAGAAGTAACACACACACACTCTTCTACAACTCTCTTATATGGGGGGGGGGGGTGTGAATGACCAACCCAACCTTCCCTGCCCGGCATTCTCCGCCCTCCATGCCTGGCTGGGCCCCGGGATGGACCCGCCTCTCCTGGTACCGCGTCTTCCAAGGCAACACACCAGGGGAAGGGGGCACAGAGTCACATGGCCCCCGTCCCCAGATTTCTGCCAGGGTTCACACCAGAATGTGGCCAGCAGCAGCCTTTCAGCACTGTGTGGGAGGGAAGGGATGGGAGTTGCTTCCAGTTGTGGGAGGAGGGTGGACGAGGGAAGCCTCTACCGCGATAGAACGCTGTCCTCGGGAGCCAAAAAATCTTACTGTGTTATAGGTGAAACCGAATTATATCGAACTTGCTTTGATCCACCTGAGTGTGCAGCCCCGCCCCCCCGGAGTACTGCTTTACTGCGTTATATTCAAATTCATGTTATACTGGGTTGCGTTATATCGCGGTAGAGCTGTAGTATAAATCTAAAGCCACAATTCCACCAGGAATCAGTGTTCGGGGAGGAGCTGCTCAGGAATGCAATCAGCAAAAACACTACTATCTAATGAGCTTTGGCTGATAGGATCATGACTGCTCCTTGGTGGAGAGGACTTGGGACTCTGCTCCTCAGGTTTAGACATTAGAATCAGAAGAATGTTCTGGAAAAGAACCAAGTCTCCACCAGCAAGCAAAGATAAAAAAACTACAAATTTTCCAGCACAAATGATTAATGTGCAATTTAATTTGAAATAACTACGTAAATATCACCTTTAACTCAAGTTTATTCAGTCAGACCTGTTATATTCTAAATCCTTCCAGCTCATCAACAGAATCATTTATTAAGCTCCAATCAGCTACACCATCGAAAACAACAGGCTGAATGGGCATCAGAGGGCAGAATTTGCCCTGTAAAATCCTTAATATTTTGGTTAATGATGTGCAAGGAAGGAACACAGACTGACTCAAATCCCATCTGAGATCCACAGGGGCTGGCAGTTGATAAAAAACGGTTACTCACCTTTGTAACTGTTGTTCTTCGAGATGTGTTCCTCATATCCATCCCAATTAGGTGTGCGCGCGCGCCGCGTGCACGATCGGAGAAATTTTCTACCCTAGCAACACCCGGTGGGTCAACGGTGGAGCCCCCTGGAGTGGCGCCTTCATGGCGCTGGATATATACCCCAGCCGAACCAGCGCCCCCTCAGTTCCTTCTTGCCAGCTACTCTGACAGAGGGGAAGGGGGGCGGGTTTAGAATGGATATGAGCAACACATCTCGAAGAACAATAGTTACAAAGGTGAGTAACCGTTTTTTCTTCTTCGAGTGCTTGCTCATATCGATTCCAATTAGGTGACTACCAAGCCTTACCTAGGCGGTGGGGTCGGAGAGAGACAGACATCGCTGTGTGTAAAACCGCTGATCCGAATGCAGCGTAGTCTCTGGACTGCTGTACTAGCGCATAGCGAGCGGCGAAGGTGTGTACCGATGACCAAACCACCGCTTTACAAATATCCTGGATCGGGACATGAGCCAGGAAGGCAGTCGAGGAGGCTTGGGCCTTCGTGGAGTGGGCGGTGAGGCGCGGCGTCGGGACACCGGCCAGGTCGTAGCAGGCACGAATGCAGGACGTAATCCAAGAGGAGAGACGTTGTGAGGAGACCAGTAAGCCTTTCATCCGGTCGGCCACTGCAACCAAGAGTTGTGTCGACTTCCTAAACGGCTTTGTACGCTCAATATAGAAAGCCAGGGCTCTGCGTACGTCCAAGGAGTGCATACGCTGGTCTTGATGGGTAGAGTGCGGCTTAGGATGGAAGACGGGAGAAATATATCCTGGTTCACATGAAAAGGTGAAACTACCTTGGGAAGAAAGGCAGGGTGGGGGCGAAGCTGCACCTTGTCTTTAAGGAAAACTGTATATGGAGGCTCAGACGTAAGGGCGCTGATTTCAGAAACACGCCGTGCTGAAGTGATGGCTACAAGGAAGACCGTCTTCCAAGATAGGTACATGAGTGAGCAGGTAGCCAATGGCTCGAACGGGGGCCCTGTGAGCTTGGAGAGAACCAGGTTGAGATCCCACGCCGGAACAGGTTGGCATTGCTGTGAGTACAGTCGCTCTAAGCCCTTAAGGAATCTAACCACCATTGGGTTAGAGAAGACCGAGGAAGCGGGTCCTCCTGGGTGGAACGCCGATATAGCGGCCAGGTGAACCCTGATTGAAGATATCGCCAAGCCCTGCTGTTTCAGGGATAGGAGATATTCGAACACAAGGGGGATAGACGCCTGCAAGGGGGGCGTGGCTCGCTGCCCGCACCAACAGGAGAAACGCTTCCATTTGGCTAAGTAGGTGGTCCGTGTAGAGGGCTTTCTACTTCCCAGCAGAATCTGTTGCACGGGATGCGAGCATTGCAGCTCTGTCCGATTCAGCCATGGAGCATCCACGCCGTGAGGTGGAGCGACTGCAGGTCGGGGTGACAGAGTCGGTCATGGTCCTGAGAGATCAGATCTGGGCACAGAGGAAGCGTGATCGGTGTTTGAACCGATAGCTCCAGAAGCGTGGTGTACCAGTGCTGTCTTGGCCAAGCTGGAGTGACTAGAATCACACGTGCCTGGTCTCTGCGTAGCTTGAGCAGTACCCTGTGGACCAGTGGGAATGGAGGAAAAGCATAGAACAGCTGGTCCTTCCACGTTAGAAGGAAAGTGTCTGACAGGGAGCCCGGAGATCGCCCTTGTAGGGAGCAGAACGCGTGGCACTTCCTGTTGGCTCGAGATGCGAACAGGTCGACCTGGGGAAATCCTCACCTCTCGAAGACGGAATAGATGATGTCTGGACAAATTGACCACTCGTGCGTCTGGAAGGACCTGCTGAGACGGTCCGCTAGCGTGTTCTGGACTCCAGGGAGGAACGATGCCATGAGATGTATTGAGTGGATAATGCAGAACTCCCACAGGTGGATAGCCTCTAGGCATAGGAGAGACGATCGGGCTCCTCCTTGCTTGTTGATGTAGAACATGGCCATGGTATTGTCGGTGAGGACTGACATGCAACAGCCATGTAGGAGACAGAGAAATGCCTGACAGGCTAGGCGCACCGCCATCAGCTCTCGAACATTGATGTGCAGAGCTACTTGGGATGCAGTCCACAGGCCCTGGGTATGGTGCTCCCCGAGGTGAGCGCCCCAACCTAGAGATGAAGCGTCGGTGACCAGGTGCAGGGAGGGTTGTGGGGCGTGAAACGGCACTCCTGCGCAAACCACCTTGTGATCCAACCACCAGGGGAGAGAGGTAAAGACCGAGTTTGGAACCGTGACCACCATGTTCAGGTTGTCCCGATAAGGACGGTACACCGATGATACCCAGGCCTGAAGTGGGCGAAGCCGAAGTCTGGCATGCCTGGTTACGTAAGTACAAGAGGCCATGTGACCCACCAGGCCGAGGCACGTCCTTATTGTGGTAATCGGGAAGGCCTGGAGCCCTTGAATGATGCTTGTGATGGTGTGAAACCGATTGTCTGGTAGAAGAGCTCGGGTGAGTCTAGGACTGCCCCGATAAACTCTGGGTTGGCTCCAGAGTGGACTTCTCCTTGTTGAGTAGGATGCCTAACTCGTGGAATGTTTGTAGTATTATCTGGACGTAGGCTTGAACTTGCTCCCTGGTGCGGCCGCGCACCAGCCAATCGTCTAGATACGGGAACACCTGTATCCTTTGCCGACGAAGGTATACTGCAACGACAGCCATACATTTTGTGAACACTCTCGGAGCGGCAGACAAGCTGAAGGGAAGGACGGCAAATTGGTAGTGCATCTTGTTTTCTACAAATCGAAGGAAGCGCCTGTGTGTGGGGTAGATTGCTATGTGAAAATATGTGTCCTTCATATCGAGGGCGGCGAACCAGTCTCCAGGATCCAGGGAAGGGATGATGGTCCCCAAGGAGACCATGCGGAACTTCAACTTTACTATGAATTTGTTGAGTCCGCGTAAGTCTAAAATGGGTTGCAGACCCCCTTTTGACTTGGGGATCAGGAAGTAGCGGGAATAAAAACCCCTGCCCCTTAACTCTGGTGGCACCTCCTCTATGGCTCCCATAGAGAGGAGGCCAAAAACCTCCTGTATAAGGGAGAAGGGTCCCTGAAGAGGGACGGGGAGGGGGGGGTGGGAGGGGAGGGGAGGAACTAAGAAAACTGTAGAGCGTATCCCCTCTCCACCATGCAAAGGACCCAACGGTCTGATGTTATGAGGGACCAAGCACGGTGGAAATGGGAGAGGCGATACCAAAAGGAAGGAGATGGATCCTGGGTAGTGGCTGGGGCGCCATCCTCGAGCGCACCTTCAAAAGTTTTGTCTAGGACCTGAAGGTGGCCTAGGCGGGTCCTGGTTCTGACCAGGTTGAGGGGCGGTCGACCTTCGCCTACCACCTCGTCCCCGCTTTCTGGTGAAGTCCTGTCTCAGACGAGGTGGGGGAAGGTAGACCTTTGAGGCTGGGGCCCTGGGACATGCATCCCCAGGGAGCGCATGATAGTTCGAGTCCTTGAGGCTCTGTAATCGAGAGTCTGTCTTCTCCGAGAATAACCCCTGGCCCTCGAAAGGTAAATCCTGCAGGGTCTGCTGCAGTTCTGGCGGCAAGCCCGAAACCTGAAGCCAGGAGACGCGTCGCATGGCGATGCCCGATGCTAGCGTCCTGGCGGCCGAGTCCGCTATGTCCAAGGAGGCTTGTAAGGAGGTCCTAGCCACCTTCTGACCCTCCTCCACTAAGGCACCAAACTCCTCCCTTGAGTCCTGGGAAACCAACTCTTTGAATTTACCCATGCAGTTCCATGAGTTGTAACTGTAGCGGCTCAAGAGCGCCTGTTGGTTCGCGGCTCTGAGCTGCGGACCCCCCGCCAAGTACACCTTACGCCCGAACAAATCGAAGCTCTTAGCGTCCTTCGATTTGCGCGCTGCGGCCTGCTGGCCATGACGCTCTCTTGCATTCACCGAAGACACAACCAGTGAGCACAGTGGAGGATGGGTATACAAGTACTCATAGTCCTTGGAGGGGACGAAGTACTTCCTCTCTACCCCGCTGGCTGTGGGTGGAACGGAGGCAGGGGTTTGCCATATGGTAGTGGCATTAGCCTGAATCGTCCGAATCAGTGGTAATGCCACCAGGGATGGGGCATCAGCCGACAGGATGCTCACCACCGGGTCCTGCACCTCTACTATCTCCTCTGCCTGGAGGTCCATATTACGCACCACCCTACGTAATAGGTCCTGGTGGGCATGAAGATCTATTGGGGGCAGGCCCGAGGCTGTTGTGCCCACCACCGCCTCATCCAGGGAAGATGAGGAGGATGCCTCCAGGGGCAAGGGATCTAAAGAGGGGTCCTGTTCTAAGGGTCCCTGAAGCGGAGGATCCCCTGCCCCGGGGTCCATGGCCTGAGGTGGTGTAGGCACGGGAGCCTCCATGTCCCCTGGGGGGGCGGGAGATGGTGGCCTCCGGGACTCTGGGTTCAGAGCATGCTGAGCGAGAGGCTGATGGTGGAGCCCCTTGCGCCTAGTGATATTCCCATGGGGTCCAGAAAGACCAATGCGTAGGGTCCTGCGCAGGGTCCTCTGTCCCCTCCTGCCAGTGACCCAAGTCAGCGGCAGCCTGACTCAGAGGAGGGTATGCTCATCGCGAAGTCCCGTCGAAGGAGCGAGACGCTGATCTCGAAGGCCAAGGCGGTGCTGAACGCGGCTGAATGGGCTCAGTGTGATACGGTGCCGATCCGCAGGCGATCGGTCTCTGAGCGGTGCCGGTGAGTGGTACCGTGATCGGGATCGGTACCGCTGGCCATGTTGGTGCTGAGACCCGGATCTGCACCGAGACGAGGACGACCGCCTGTAGACGTGGTACCGGGAGCGGCCCCTCGAACTGGAGTGGCGCTCGTACCGGTGCCGAGAACTACATCGTGACTCTGATCGGTACCGATGATCCTGACTGTGCCGAGTCGTAGATCGGTGCCGTGAAGAGGACCTAGGCCGCGAGTACAACCGGTGCCGGGGTGAAAGTTGGTGCCGGGACTGTGAGCGGCGTCGGGACCTGCTCCGAGACCTGGAGCGGTGCCGCGAGTCCACGCTCGGAGACGGCGGGTGTACCAGGGCAGGCTTGCCCCTGGATTGCACTGTGCGAGGAGCGGGCGGTGCCGCGGGTTGAGATGGAGCCAATAAGGTCTTTTGCCGTCGCAAAGGTCTCCGGAGTCGACGGGAGACAGGGCTCCACCACTGATCAAGGTGGTGAGCCAGTCCGCACCGGACTCAACGGCCCCGGTGCCGGAGTGAACGGTGTAGTTGATATCTGCGACTTCTGGCGCTCTAAAGTCGGACGCGGCTCTACCACTGGTACCGGGGGAGCCAGCGTCTGCAGGACAGCAGTCCCCTGCGTCTTGCGGGATTTCTTATGCCCCGGAGACAGGGAACGGCGCCGGGGCCCTTGTGGCGGCCGCGGTGCTGAAGGAGGCCGGTGCCGTGAGGCCTTATCCGCGTCTGCTCGCAGTGTAGTACCGGTCGGTGCTGCAGGGGCACTGCGCACCGAGGCGCTCGGTGCCGGAACTTGGCGCGCCGAGGGAGGATCTGGGCTAAGTGCCGCCTCCATGAGGAGCTGCCTAAGCCTAAAGTCCCGCTCCTTTTTGGTCCTCGGTCTGAAAGCCTTACAGATCTTGCACTTTTCTGTCTGGTGGGACTCTCCTAGACACTTCAGACACGAGTCGTGTGGATCTCCCGTTGGCATAGGCTTAGCACAGGACGCGCACGGCTTAAAGCCAGGAGCCTTGGGCATGAGCCCGGCTATGCACCGGGGGGAAAAGGGGGAGAAGAAGCTCCCTTAACCCCCGCTAACTATTTACAACTATTTAACAATGAACAGGAATAACTATCTAAAGACTATACAACAACTATAATTACAACTATCTACAAGAATTGAAAGGATAAGCTAGGGAGAGTGGAGAACATCTATGCCGCGCTCCACAGTTCCAACGACCGTCAGGGGCGGTAAGAAGGAACTGAGGGGGTGCTGGGTCGGCTGGGGTATATATGCAGCGCCATGAAGGCGCCACTCCAGGGGGCTCCACAGCCAACCCACCAGGTGTTGCTAGGGTGGAAAATTTCTCCGACGATCGTGCACGCAGCGCGCGCACACCTAATTGGAATAGATATGAGCAAGAACTTGAAGAAAAATATTTTTTACGTGTAAACTGAGCACATTTATTCTGGAGTCACTAAGATACAAACACACATTGCCACTTCTAGGGAATCACTTTCAGAGCTCACTTCTAGACCAGTAGTTTGTTTTTATATCTATCTATCAAATCATCTTGGAGTCAGAAGCATTTATCATTTACCACTGCAGCAGAATGGAGGACCTGACTGGTTCAGCCACCGAAGAGAAATCAGTTCATTTTCATGCCAATACTTTAAAAAGTCAAATTAACAATAGTAATCAAGGGTTTATAGTCCCCCCTAATAGATTAACCCTAAATAGCCTAGCATGCTGCTAATCTCATGACTTGGCTGCTACAGCAGCCATGTTAAATATTCATCATAACTAAGGCTATGATTTGGTCATGGAATCCGTGACTTCCGCAGACCTGTGACTTTAGCCCACAGCTGCTGGGAGCTCCAGGGTATCCCCACCTCCTGTGGTGGCCTGGAGCTTCAGGGTATCCCTGCCGCCACCGGCGGGGGGTGGGGGGGAAATCACCCGGCAGCTCCCCATTGGCTGGGAGTTTTGGGGTACCCCAGCCACCGAGGGCAGTGCGGGGGAATCCCCCGGCAGCCGCCCAGCCTCCGTGAACAGTGGTAAGATCCCCCGCAGCCACTGGGCAGGGGCCACAGCTCTCAGTCATAGCAGGGCAGGGTGCTGGACCCTCCTCCCTGTTTTGTCATGGACATTTTTAGTAAGGGTCAGGTAGAGGTCATGGCTTCCGTGAATTTTTGTTAATTGCCCGTGACGTGTGACTTTTACTAAAAACGTTCATTACAAAATCGTAGCCTTAATCATAACAGCTACTGAAGCTGAAGACACATGGAATATTCAGTTAAAAGTTAAAATGGGATAAAAACTAGTAGCTGCAGCATATAGTGGAAGGCGTTTAACTCTGCTGCAAGCTGCCTGGGATGGTTTTCAGATAGAAATCTCTAAGGTCTCCATAGGGCTTACCATGGAAACAACAGGAACAAGCAATTGTCTCCAAAAATCAAGTGTCATGCATAGGTCATCAGTGCTAGTTACTTACTGGTTTGGGGTTGACTTCAGTGGAAATGAGTTTTAAGAGGCAGTTGAGGAGTCTTTGTTTGTGAAAGATGGAAGATGTGGGGACAGCACTGGGTTCGGATGTTTCCTCCCTGGAATCCTGGGTTTCTGGCCCTAACACAGCTCGCCAGTCATATTCCAGCTGCAGCTTGTTTGGCTTGCCCATCATGAGGTAAACCTCAGCCAACGTAAGGCTCTCAGAGTTTCGTAGACTCCATCCCTCCTCTCTGACCTGTTGAGCAAGTCGGCTCGGGTCATCCTTGAGAGGCTTTGCAGAAGGTTGTCCCGGAGGTGAATGCAGAAATGAAGAGCTCAGCTTCTCTTGAGTCTCCTCCACTACTGCATCTTGTAAAACCTTAGTAAAAGCATCAGCCTGTGGTCCCTGGCTGTGGCTAGCTTCTATCCTACCTCTTGCCATCTGTGCAGAGCAGGGGTCAGCTGCCTCTGTACTCTCAGCTGGAAGAGCCACAGGAGAGGCACTCCCAGCTGAGGGACCAGGATCTTTCCCTTGCAGTTTGTCTGTGCAAAAACATTTCTCTGGGACAATCAGATCTTGACAGGACTTCATATACCGAGGGAATGGATCGAGCAGAGAGAGTTCCTCCAGGTCAGGGATCTTGCTGAAAACACAAGCTGTATTGCATGATGGTAGCTTGGTTGCTTGATCACTGGCCAGGGCCTCCTCGCCCTCGGTGCAGAAAACCACAGGGATCGGCTTCTCCAGACTCCCTCCCAGGTCCTGAAGTCCAGAAGGTGGTTTTTCGAGAGAGTTTGTGATGCTGAGATCAGGGGGGCCTTCTGTCAGGCCACTCTCTGGGGAGACATCTCCAGGGCTTGCAGAGACTTCCGCTATGGGCTGAGAGGTTCTGCCTGGCTCTATAGTGCTCTCGGTCCTTCCGCCACTCTTACCCTCTGATCCCCGAGGGTACTTCAGCTGCCCTCTGGCTGTCCCCTGACCACTCTGTATGCCTAGGATTTGAGCAGGAGGCAATAAGTGAGAGTCCTTTGTGTTCTGTTTGCATTTGCCAGTTTCCTGCCAATGCACTGTGCAGAAAGCCTTGGAGTGAACTACTCTGGCCACCTCAGGGAGAGGGATGAGAGTACAGTTCTCTCCTGGGAAGAGATGAAGCACCACTTTCTCCTGTGAGAGGCTGCCTCTTGCTTCTGAATCTCTGGAGTCCTGAAGCTGCCGTTCCTCTAGTGTTTGACGCTAAATATACTTTGTCAAAGATTACAACCATCTTACATTATGCAGATTAGCTGCAGCATCAGCCACAGATACCCCTAAAAAGAACATCTGGCCGCCCAATTTGTAGTTTAAGAAATTAATAAGCAGCTCTCCATTCAGGAGAAATGTGTATGTTCTGTAATCAGGAATTATGCCTTTACATGTTGAGAAGGGAATATGCCCAAGACCACAATTTTTCCATGAACAACAAGCTGATACTACATTCTAGAACAAGGTCATTGGTCTCAGCTTCACTTACAGATTTATAGTTTAAGGTCAGCAGGAACAATTCTGATTATTTAGTCTGACCTTGATAACACAGACTATAGGACTTACCTGAATTAATTCCTGTTTGAAATAGAGTACGTCTTGTAGAAAAACATCCAACCTTGATTTAAAAATTGCCGGCAATTGAGAACCCATTGGATCTTGTTATATCCTTGTCTGCTAGACTGAAGAGCCCTCTACTATCACATTTCTGTTCTTCACGTAGGTAGTTAGAGACTGATCAAATCACCGCTTAACCTTCTCTTTGATAAGCTAAATATATTGGACTCCTTAACTCTATCACTATAAGGCATGTTTTGACAATTCTTTAATCATTTTTGTGGCTCTTCTCTGAACCCTCCCCAATTTAAAAACACTCTTGTGCAGGAGACTAGAAATTCCATGGCAACTTTGTTTAAATTAAAAAAGGGAAGTTTTCACTGATTTTGGTATAAAAATGGACTACAAAGTCAGTACAGTAGCCCCATGTTATATATTTTCATCTCGGTATCTGTCTCCACATGCAAGGTGCTACTCTGCAGCTGCTGCAAGGCTTACAAGTTAAAGGCTTACAAATTGAAGAAAAAATAAACTAACAGAAGCGTGAAAGAGCTAGGAAGAAGAGAATAGTTGGCATCTTACAAGTGTTTTTACTAAATTACAAAGATTAAAGTTTAGAGGTAGGGATATTAAAAAATACATCTTTGTAACAAGCGCTGGGGCTTTGTGATGAGTTAACGAGGGCCTGAGAGGTTAACTGGTGTCACCTGTGAGAGGGAGAGCCAGGGTTAGTTAAGAGCGAAGCTCAACTGGGAAAGACTGGGATTGCAATATAAAGGTAGGAGACTGAAAGCAGAAGGGAGGAGCAGAGAGAGTTGCAGTCACACCCTAGGAAGTCAACAGAGACAAAGGAAGAAGTCCAGGAAGAGGGTGAGCCCTGAGATCCTGGAGCAAGGAGTCTGGGAAGAGGCTATGAGGAGGTGAAGTAGCCACAGGGAGTACAGAAGGCATCCATGGTAAATCCAGAAAAAGGAAAGAAAGAGAGGCTATGTAGGAAACTCCTCAGGAAACAGCAACAGGGATTGGTGCTGAGCAGACCCGGACTGCTGGTTATAAGGTCCCTAGGCCAGAACATTGTAGTGGGTAGGCTTGGATTTCCCTGACACCACTGGTATAGTGGCACTGAGCCCCAAGTTGGAGTTGAACACTGTCCAGAGAAGGCATTTGGATGTAGAACTGATGAATGAAATTGTTTTTAATTGTTCACTTTATTAATGTAACTTCATAAGTTTTATGAATGAAACAATATTCATTCATAAAACCGGTTACCCCAATAACTGGCTAATTAACAGTTAAGATGCTTGTTAAGCGCCATAGCTGTTCAGTCAGCTGCCTTTGTAAGTTTCACTATCAATCCAACTCCTGCTTAAATCACTGAGACTTGCACTGTTTCAGTATTGTAACTTCTGTTCACCATTTATTACACTTGCCTACAGTGTAACTTCTGTTCATTGTTTGCCATCCATTATGCTTGTCTATATTGTAACTTCTGTTCAGTGTTTGCCATATTGTAATTCAAACCCCATTTTAAAATGCTTACTCAATTTTGTAAGGGCTTGCTACAACCTTCATTTTTGCAAACCCTGCTGTAATCTTATTAGTTTAGTTTAGATGTGTGAATGAGGTATGTATGGATGATGGAATCAACCTCCAGCCCCAGCCTGTCCTGATTAAATAAAGTTCAAACACCAATGGCTGAAAATGCAGACAAGAGCCCTAACAAAGTAAGAAGAATCCACCCTAAAAAGAAAAGGTACAATAGAAGGAAGATCAAAGCCCGGTCCAAGGCTGAAAGTCATGTCACCAATTGATGGGTGATCAATCACCAAACCTGAAGGCAGCGTGACACAGCAAGACCTATAAACTCTGAATTCAAACTAAGCCTACAAAAAGGATGGGTGAGATGGAAAACTTTGGAGGAGGGTAACATTCTGCTGCCAACATGGAAGGGTATCGGTGCATGCCCAACAGAGACCCAGCTCGTCCTTGTGCCCGGCTTTCCTGGCCAGTTACCGCCACAAGCTACGAACCCAAGCTGCAAACTCAAGCCACAGACTCAAGCAGGACTGGTAACTGCAGCAGCTGCAGAAGGTGAGTAACTTCCTCTTCTTCTTCTTCTTCAATTAGTATCCCTATGAGCTAAGTTCCCTCTAAGCTGTGCGGCCAGTCGGCCGCCCAGCAAGCTATCAAGTGCTGTGCACGGCAGGTGTCCCTCCGCCCACTGTGTGCTGCTCCTGCCCTTTGCCCTGGAGCTGCTCCCCGAAGCCTCCTACTTGCTATGCAGAGTGGGGTGGGAAGGGGGGTGCTGATGGCAGGGTGTGCCCCTCCCCCCACCCCTGTACCCAATCTCTGCAGAGCCGGGATAGGGAGGGGAACACGACAGGGCTCAGGAATGGGATGGAGGGAGCTTGCTGGTGGCTGCTGCTGTGTCTGCTTTGAGTACAGATCTAAAGGGCAACGTACAGCAGCAAATCATAGGGCTGAAGAGAAACAGCACTCAGGGTTTTAGTGAGGCTCCATTTTGCCATCATCTGAAATTCTGCACTTTAATTAAAGTAATCCCTGAGTTCCTATATTTTTCCATTTTGAATACAGAGTAATAATACTGTAAATTGATGTGTAAACACTAGAATGACAGTAACCTCCACAGCGCTGCCTCTGGTGGAGAGAGAAGGGCTAGCTCCTCTGCAGAGTAAGGAAAAAAGGGCTCCTTTCAGTGAGGAATGCGGTCTGGGAAATGTGTTCTCCCACCCTGGATCCATGTTGCCTGGGACTGGGGCAATAGCCTGACTTCTCTATCGGCATGCAGCTCCATGTCAGAGCTGTCAGCCAGGACTCCACATTTAGTGTGTACGGATACTTTAAGTTTTAGTCCCCTGACTAAGAATGGGAGGAAGCCACTCCACTTCTGCCAGAACTCAAGGACATATTGTATATATACATACTTCTTCCTGAATATCATCCTCCTGTGCCAGTGCATACACACTGGGACTTTAAGGAAAGCCAGCATATAGCATGAGAGTTAGCAATATTGATTACCTGAAGAATGCCCCAGAGCAGCTGCAGTCCACTGGGGAGTCCTGCCAGGCTGTGGACGTACTTAGAGGGGAAACGCATGTCTGTCTTGCGCACACACATGTGCGCACACACACACACTATCTGTGTCACACACACACACACACTTTCACACTCACCTCTTCACATACTTTGATTATTGTTGGTGGTGTTATTTCTTGATACTTCCTGCAATGCACATATATTCTCTGTAATTTTAGGCTTTCAAAGTGCTATTATTTGAGGTTTTTGGCTGGTCTATGCATTTCATAATTTTTATTTCTCTCTTATGCTTAAATTTAATTCTTTGAGTAGTGAGTTCTAAAATGCCTAACCTGTCCTGGCTGAAGTAATTACCCCTATGGTAATTTTTTAAAAATATATATTATATCTAGGTTTTGTTTCTACTGGTGGCGCACATCCACACATTACCTCAATAATTTGGTGCACATAACAAAATTCATTCCACACATGGATGGAAAAAATTAGAGGGAACATTGCCTATGGATGCTCCACTGTAGACGACTTCACAGCAGTATCCCCCCGGGGGGCTGGATTTCAGAGTGGAGTCTGTTATGGCAGAGAGTATGCTGGAGCCAAAGATGGAATGGGAGGCTGAGGCTCTCACGAAACATTGTGCAATGGAAGTGTGGACAGAGGCCCAAGTTGCTGCTCTGCAAATTTCCAAGACAGGGACATCTTTAAGGAATGTGACCGAGGTAGAGATTGACTTCTTGGAGTGCACACAGACTCCAGAGGGAGGCAACAGGTTGCGCCCCTGATGCCAGTGATTAATATATTAATGGTGCACTTTTATGGTATGTGCGATTCTTCCAGACACTTTAAAACAGTAAGAGTGCCCACATGTTACTAAGATTGCTTCCTTGCAGGAGAGAAACCTCTTGAAACTGGGGGAACCGGGCATGCCCCCAGGGGGGTGGGTTTATCACCCTGCAAAAGTGAGGAATGCAGAAGAAAGTTGGTTCTTCTCCCCCTCCCCCTTTAAAAAAAAAACGGAGAGGACAGAAAGTCTAAAACTACTAAACGCCCTGGGAGGGGGGAATCCCCTGAGAAAAGGCGGGAAACATGAAATAAACATGGGTTGTTTTTTTTAATCTCAATGGGGTAAACGGAAACTATAGCTATTAAGGGAAACAAAAGGACTAAAACTACTACTACTTATGCTAATGACACAGAGAAAGAAGAGACAACTGCTCGCTCTGTTTGAGACCAAAGGCGGTAGAGAAGGAACTGGGGGTGATTTGCCTGCGCAGTGCTAGACAGATTTGAGGCAGACCACGAGGGAGGAAGAACGCATGTGTGGGCTGAACAGACACTGCTACAATCTCTGATTAGGGGCTCAGACACACCTACAGTGGAGCACCCATAGGTATACTACCCGAAAAAGAATATACAGATATGCCACATGTGGCAGCAGTACAAGCTTCCAGCCAACTGTCCAACTAACAGTCTCACAAGACCATGATTAAGGAATATCTCTAAGAGCAAGGTGCTAGATCAGTCCTCCTTGGCCTCTTCGCTGAGGCAGCCAACCGAAGGGCCAATCATCATGATGAATTTTGTAATGTGAACATCCATCTATGA
The DNA here is from genome assembly GCF_011386835.1 of Chrysemys picta bellii. NCBI lineage: Eukaryota > Metazoa > Chordata > Testudines > Emydidae > Chrysemys > Chrysemys picta. The sequence continues at coordinate 49,172,150 of NC_088800.1, forward strand.
GCAATTGGACTGAGCCCACTGGGGAAAAAAAATGGTGAGCTTCATTTAAAATCAAATATATTTTTCCTGGGAATTCAGGATAGAAGAGCTGAAGGAAAGGGAGAATGCTTCTAGATTCCTGCTAGAGATTTCTTCACTTCACCAGCTCTGAGATATTGGCATCTTACCTTTAGTAAACAGGGGACTGGTGTTCCTTTAATGGAGATTTGTGTGTGAGAGAAAACAGTGAGGTTAGAATAGCGAGAGAATTGCCCTGAACATGGTACACAAAGCAGACTAACAGTTTTGCTCTAAACAGAAAAAGGATACAATGCGCACTTCATGGAGAGCCCACTTCTGTTTCAGGAACTCAATGAGGCTGGAAACCTTCCGATGTAACTCCACTATCATCCTGCACAAGAGATAAACAATGCAAGAGAACGGAGAACTCAGTCAGCAGAAACTCAAAGCACAATCTGCTCCCAAAACAGAATCAAGGAGAGAAATTGGACTAGCACAGTGTAAACTAGGAGCAGAGACTGCAGCAATGTACACACTATGCAGAGTTATCCATGCACCTACCCCTGTCTTACTGTAACCCCCATGAGAAACAGGAGGCAGTTATAATGCACAACACTAACATGTAGGTAACTCATGATTTCTGAGTAAACTCAAAATTCTCTGAGATATATATTGCAGAGGTGACTTGGGCTCTCAGTTTCTCCTGGAAAAAAGAGAAGAGGAGGGGAACGTTAGCTATGACTCTTAGCAAGTAGAACACGAATCTACAATACCAAGGGTGGTAAGGAGGATAAAATTGGGATAAAATTTTTGTTTTCTTCCCTTGTCCTCAAAATGTCTGGCCTCTATCACATGATGGAGGATAAATCCTACCCTAAAATACTAACTCTCCCCCCCCCCCCCCACCTTATGGCATTTGGTTATTATTTCTGAATTCTTCATTGAGGAAATGAAAGTTACACTGACCAAGGTCCAGGACTTGTTATACTCAGTCCTGGACTAGTGCTAAGAAAGTGCTGGGCAGCATTAGAGTGATATCATGAACTCCCAAAAGAATGTTGTATATCCCTGGAAATCTAGAAATCTTTGCTTTTCATCAGTATGTAGCAATTGCCATGTCCAGAATCACAGAAAGAGGAGGTTACTCACCCTGTGCAGTAACTGACGTTCTTCGAGATGAGTGTCCCTGTGGGTGCTCCACTACAGGTGTTGGTGCGTCCCTGCGCCTTCGCCCGGAGATTTTTGCAGCAGTACTCATAGCGGCCACGCATGCTCAGAAGCTGCCCCCCGCTGTGACTCTAGGTTAATAGAACGCATGCGTGGCCGGTCTCCTCAGTTCCTTCTCTACCACGGAGGGCCCCCAACTCCGAAGTAGAGGGGAGGAGGGTGGGTAGTGGAGCACCCACAGGGACACTCATCTCGAAGAACGTCAGTTACTGCACAGGGTGAGTAACCTCCTCTTCTTCTTCGAGAGATGTCCCTGTGGGTGCTCCACTACAGGTGACTTAAAAGCGGTGTACCTTAAGGAGGTAGGGACTTCGGATCTGGTAGGAACGCCGTTGAAAGTACCGCCCTGCCCAAGCGTATGTCAGATAGAGGGCCTTGAGTAAGGGCATAGTGTTTAACAAAAGTGTGGTCAGATGACCAGGTGGCTGCTTTACAAATGTCAGCCAAGGGAACTTTGCGTAAGAACGCAACCGAGGCAGCCAGAGATCTAGTGGAGTGTGTTCTAATGCCGTCTGGAGGTGCAACCCCTTTCATCTGATAGCACAGTCGGATACACTGGGAGATCCAGTTCGAGAGTCTCTGGGTAGAAATAGGCATGCCCTTGGAGCGCTCTGCAATAGAGACAAAAAGTCTAGAGGAGGTTCTAAAGGGTTTGGTTCTATCCAAATAGAATGACAAGGCTCTGCGAACATCTAGTGTATGCATTGAGGTTTCAAAGGAGTTCGCATGTGGTTTCGGAAAAAAAGTCGGCAGGTGTATGGGCTCATTAATATGGAATGATGAGTGTACCTTTGGAAGAAATTTGGGGTGCAATCTGAGGGTAACCTTGTCTTTAAAAAATATCGTATATGGTGGGTGTGCCATGAGAGCTGCTATTTCTCCTGCCCGTCTGGCAGAAGTAATTGCCACTAGAAACGCTGTTTTCATGGATAGGTGTAAAAGGGAGCACGTGGCTAGGGGTTCGAAAGGTTGTTGAGTTAGGGCAGACAGTACCAGATGAAGGTCCCAGGGGGTGGTCGGTTGTTTAATGTCTGGGTATAAGGTTTGTAGGCCCTTGAGGAAACGCTTCGTAGTAGCGTGAGCAAAGACAGACGTATCATCAATTCTGTCGTGGAAAGTCGTAATAGCAGCTAAATGGACCCTGATGGAGCTGAAAGAAAGGCCGGATTGCTTAAGGCCCAAGAGATAGTCCAATATAAATGAAAGAGGTACCGAGGTAGGAGAAAGATGTTGGCAGAACACCAATGTGTGAATCGTTTCCACTTTTGAAGATAGGTCTTGCGAGTAGATTGCGTTCTGCTATGTAGGAGCACCTCCTGAACTTGTTCGGAGCAATCTAATTCGCGTTGGGAGAACCACGTAGGAACCAGGCCTTGAGGTGAAGCATGGACAGGTTGGGGTGGAGAAAACGACCGTGCTGTTGAGATAGAAGGTTCGGAATAAGCGGCAGGGAGATTGGTGGTTGGATTGACATTCTGGTGAGGAAGGGAAACCATGGTTGTCTGGGCCACGATGGGGCAATGAGGATCACCTTGGCTCGATCCGTTCGTATTTTTATCAGAACCCTGTTGAGAACTGGTATCGGGGGAAACGCATAGAATAGGTTTCGGTGCCATGAGATCATGAATGCGTCCCCCAGGGAATGTTTGCCCAGTCCTGCTCTGGAGCAGAAATTGAGACATTTCTTGTTTTTTGCAGTTGCAAACAAGTCTATGGTTGGGTAACCCCAGGTGCTGAATACATCGTGAATGGTTTTCTCGTCTATCTCCCACTCGTGGTCCCATGGGAAGCGTCTGCTCAGTTCGTCCGCTGTGGTGTTCATGATTCCGGGAAGATAGGCTGCTGATACCCGGATGTTGTTCGCAATGCACCAATTCCAGAGCTTCATAGCCTCTGTGCACAGCGAATGGGAACGAGCTCCGCCCTGCCTGTTTACGTAAAACATGCATGCAATGTTGTCCGTCATTATGCGTACGTGATGATGCTTGATTAGTGGCAGGAAGTGACGGCACGCGTTGCGAATGGCTCGGAGTTCGAGAACATTTATGTGCAGGGAGGTCTCGGTTGGTGACCAGTCCCTGTACTGTGTGATGAGACATATGTGCACCCCAACCTGTCATAGATGCATCGGTGGTCAGAATGCGTGATGGAGCCTGTTGAAGAAACGGGACTCCAGAACAGAGGTTGGAGTGGACGGTCCACCAATGTAGCGAATCTTTGACTGGAAAAGGCAGGGAGAGAATCTTGTTTAAAGAATGCATATTCGGTTTGTAAACCGTTGCCAGCCACGCTTGAAAGCACCTCATGTATAGGCGTGCATTCTGGACGACAAAAGTGCACGAGGCCATGTGACCTAGTAGTTGCAGGCAAACTCTGGCAGTTACCTGAGGGCTGTCGCGAACAATTGTGACCAGTTGGTTTATGGAATTGAAGCGATCGGGTGGGAGCGATGCTAGCCCTGTCCGGGAGTCGAGGTCTGCGCCTATGAACTGCAGGTGCTGGGTGGGGCGTAATGTGGATTTGTCTCTGTTTATTTGTAGGCCGAGAGATAGAAAGCAATCGACTGAGCCATGTGAACCGGAGCGCCTCGTCGAATGTTGAAGCTTTGAGGAGGCAATCGTCGAGGTAAGGGAACACTATGACCCCTTGTTTCCTGAGGTAGGCAGTGACTACAGCTAGAAGCTTGGAAAAAGCACGGGGGGCTGTAGATAGTCCGAAGGGGAGTACCCTGTATTGGAAATGTGTGGAACCAAGGGTGAATCTGAGGAAACGTCTGTGGGCCGGATGTATGGGGACATGGAAATAGGCATCTTGTAGGTCGAGGGCAGAAAACCAGTCGCCCTGCTCCAGCGCTGGGATTATGGTAGTGAGGGTCACCATCTTGAACTTTTGCTTTTTGATGAATCTGTTGAGCCGCCTGAGATCGAGGATTGGTCGCCATCCCCCATTTTTCTTCTCCGTTAAGAAATAATGGGAGTAAAAACCCTTCCCTCTGTGTCGCTCTGGCACGATTTCTACTGCTCCCAAATGAAGGAGATGTTGCACTTCTTGGAGGAGTAGGTGCTCGTGAGAAGGGTCCCTGAAGAGGGACGGGGAGGGTGGGTGGGTGGGAGGTAAGGAGAGGAAGGGGATGACGTATCCAATTGTAACTACCTCTAAGACCCACTTGTCGGAGGTAATCTTCCTCCATTGATGGAAGAAAGGTCGTAAGCGGTGTCCAAAGATAGGTGTGGCGGCTGAAGTGGGGCGTTGCTTTCTAAACCCTCGACCAAGTCTTCAAATCTGCCTATTAGCTGGTGGGGGTTGAGGTGCCCCTGCAGAGTTTGGGCGACGTCGCTGGAATCTTGGTCTTTGACGTTGCGGCTGTTGCTGTTCCTGCGGTCTATGGGAAGGTTGTGTAAATGCGGGATAACGTGGCCGGTGGTACGGTTGGTATCGATATTGTCGTCTTCTGGTCGTAGGTGCCTGGAGACCTAGAGACCGGAGGGTTGTCCTGGAGTCTTTCATTGAATGAAGCACTTCATTCGTGTTAGAAGCAAAGAGTTTGTCACCGTCGAAGGGAAGATCTTCAATTGTGTTCTGAACTTCGCGAGGAAAAAAGGAAGAGGAGAGCCATGAGCCCCGTCGCATGACTATCGCTGTAGCGGTCGATCTTGCCGCTGTGTTGGCTACATCGAGGGCTGCTTGGAGAGCGGTGCGTGAAATGGCTTGGCCCTCAGAAACCGTAGCTCTGAACTGTTGTTTTCTTTGTTCTGGAATGTCATCAATAAAGTCCATTAACTTATTATAATTTTTATGGTCGTATTTTGCCAGGACTGCAGTATAATTAGCTATACGAAATTGGAGGGTGGAGGATGCATAGACCTTGCGACCAAAAAGGTCCAGTCGTTTGTTATCCTTGTTGGGTGGGGCAGAACAAGAATACTGTTGTCTAGCCCTCTGGTTCGCAGCGTCTACTACCAATGAATTTGGTGCTGGGTGGGTAAAAAGGAATTCAGAGTCCTTTGGAGAAATAAAATACTTCTTGTCTGCTTGCTTGCAGGTAGGTAGGCTTGTCGCTGGAGTCTGCCAGATGGACTTAGCGGGTTCTAAAAGGGCTGCGTTAATTGGGAGTGCCACTCTGGAGGAAGAAGGGGGCTGTAGGATGTTCGTTAGCTCATGCTGTTGTTCGGTGACCACGTCCAGGTTAATTCTCAGGTCACTAGCAACTCTTTTAAAGAGGTCCTGGAATTTTGTATATTCATCAGAGGGAGTAGGAGGAAGGGGAAGCAATGCTTCTTCAGGTGCTAGCTCCGTTTCTGTTGGAGCAGGAGGAGGGCTAGGCTTATCCTGGGAGCGTGGCTGTGTTGCCAGGCGTCTCGTGTCAGTGGCATATTCGTTAGGAGATGGTGCTGGATCAGTGTTGCGCCTGGTCGAGTGGCCACGGGGCATGTATTCCCGAGGGTATGATGCCCATGGTGTCCAGTATTGCCATGGTGGCGGGTAGGGCATAGGTGGTGCCATCCAGGGGTTCATCCCCCAGGAGACAGGGTCCTGAGAGTGGGATGAGGTAGTTTTCTCATAACCCTTATTGCTCTTGGTTTGAGGCTGGGAGTCATGATATGGTGAAAAAACTCCCTGTGGATCTGCTTCCTCCTCACTGGAGGAAAACTGACTCAGGCATTGAAAAAGAATATGCATTCATGAGCGGAGAGTGCAAGGTAGGTGATACTAGAAGATCTGCTGTCTGGGTAAAATGAGTCAATGAATCTCCTGCGGGAGATGAAAGCTGAGCCGGGAGAGGCTGCCGCACAGGAGCATTCCCGCGATCGGGGTTTCTGCCTGTGATCCCTGTGTCAGAGTGCCCCGCAGGGGTCGGTGCCGCGGTCAGTGCCGGGCGAACAACATCAGGCTGCCTGGGGTCAGGCATGCTGTGGAATGTCGGCACCGTCTCAGTCGCGGTGCCGAACGGTGCCGTAACTGAGGCAGGCAACTGGAAGCCTGATGCCTCGGCACCGGAGCCTCGCGCTGCCGCCGGAGCCTCGGGCGGCTTTTGCGCGGTTCCCGAGGAGCCTGGCTCATGAAAGTTGCTGAGGCGAGGAAACACAGGCAGAGAGATCGTTGATCTGGCTGGAGATACTTTGTGCCTCATAGCCTTGTTAGGTGAGGAAAGGTGTCCCTTTTTCGTAGATTTTTTTAGCTTTTTTGCGGCGGGGGGGCTGTGTCGGGGAGCGGAGCCGGCTTCAACGCCTGGGTCTGAAACTGACCCGATAGACTTCTGAAGGAGGAGCAGTTTAAGTTTGAGCTCCCTGTCTTTCCGTGCCCTGGAGCTGAGTTTGCAGCAGTGGGCACATTTTTGGGGAATGTGAGCTTCCCCCAAACATTTTATACACTTTGAGTGTCCGTCCGATGATGGGATAGCTTCCTTGCAGATAGCACAGCGCTTGAAACCGGTGGAGCCCGGCATAGCGGCGGCTGACAGAATTTTTTTTTTTTTTTTTAAAAACAGATAAACTGGGTAAGTAACTATATTAACAGAGAAAACTGACAGGAACTGGTTACTAAAGGGTAATTGAGGCAAGAGTGAAGGATTTTCTAATGAGTCTGCTGAGCTCCGTCTCAGGCCGGGGACGGTTGAGAAGGAACTGAGGAGACCGGCCACGCATGCGTTCTATTAACCTAGAGTCACAGCGGGGGGCAGCTTCTGAGCATGCGTGGCCGCTATGAGTACTGCTGCAAAAATCTCCGGGCGAAGGCGCAGGGACGCACCAACACCTGTATTGGAGCACCCACAGGGACATCTCTCGAAGAAGAACCTATCATTTCAACTGCTATTTTGCTTCTTTGTCCTCCCTCTCAACACACTAAATCCAATACATCTTAACTAGAGCTAGTGCCACAAGCCAGTGATCCACCTGGATCCCCTCAACACTTATTAATGCTTTGTGTCATCTATGCTATCTAACTTCAGTAGTTCAGGAGAGAAGCTGGTAAAGTCATACATGAACCAAAATAAGGGGATTTAAAGCAGAATGGTAATCAGAATGATATTTTAAAGTCTGATATCACATGACCCACTAGAGAGGTGGTTCTCAACCAAGGGTATGTATACCCCCGGGGGTAGGCAGAAGTCTTCCAGGGGGTATATCAACTCATCTAGATGATTGTCTAATTTTACAACAGATTACATAAAAAGCACTAGCAAAGTCAGTACAAACTAAAATTTCATACAGACAAAATGAGAAAGTAAGCAATTTTTCAGTAATAGCATGTTGTGACACTTGTATTTTTATGTCTGATTTTATAAAGAAATAGTTTAAGTGAGGTGAGACTTGGGGATACACAAGACAAATCAGACTCCTGAAAGAGGTACAGTAGTCTGGAAAGGTTGAGAATCACTGCACTAGAGTCAAGCATTTTGTCAGACAAGTACAAATGCTTTCAGGATCAGCAAATTTAAACATGCTGGTCCTGTACTGGTGATTAGAAAGTATTTTGATTTAACGCTCTGCAACCCTATTTGCAAATAGAATGCCACAGGCACCAGGAGAGGACAAATCCTCAAATGAGAGGGAATGAAGTTGGAAAGGTGCCCTGTACCACACCTGTACATTTCCTCCCTTCATTTTCAACATATAAGATCCATCTTGCCCTTGGTTACCTGAGCCGTGGGTTCTGGGCAAGGCTCTGCACCCGAGCCCATGCATGATTATTTCGTGGCTGTAACTCCACAGGGACCCGCAGAGGAAGACGTACTGGCTTCTGATCCTCCTCATCACTAATGCCTAAAGGAAGAAGGAGAGCAAAACAATGGGTCAAAGCAGACAGGTGTTCCTGACACATGCAACTCTGTCAGAGATGCAGCTAAATATTCAGGCAGATGAATTAAAAATTGTAGGTGGGGAAAGCATTATAAGAGCATTTGGGCAGCTCAAATTCACCAGTGGAGCCTACTTCCTCAGATTACCTCCAGTTCTGATGCACCAATGTTATCTTTGGACACTGCAATTGCACTAGAGCTGACAGTTGATTAAGCAGTGCTATGTCAAAACACAGATGGCTAGGAACTGACAAGTGTAATTGTTCAGATCTTTAAATTGCATTTAATATTGCTCGCTGATGAAAGTGTGCTTTGTATTGAGGTGGAAAGAGTAAAGAAGATCTGAAATGTTCAGTGCTAAGCAACATGCAGCTGTTCATTTGCTGGCACTAGGATGAAGACAGCCATCCACAAGTACAGAACAGCCTGAGTAAAGGTCTGCTTGTGCCTAATTTTTAAGCCTGAACTGGTTTTGAACTGGACCCAAGACCACCCAACCCAACCGTAATAGAGTCATTAACTGACCCTTCCCCCCCAACCTGAGTCAGTGCCGCCACCTCCTGCCTGTAGGGTCGGCACATTGGCAGCTGCATGCATTGACTACATGCCTTACTCCTATCAGCCACCATCCCCGCTGCGCTGTGCACACACTGCGGAGTGAGAGGCTCTGCAACTCCTTGGCGCACACCTAGTACAGCGAGGTGGTGGCAGCTGGCAAGAGTGTGACACGCAAGCCACTGCACTGACCCCATGGGCAGGAGAAGGAGAGATCCTGAGTGGGTCAGGTTGTTTTCTGACCCAACCAAAACCGTACACATAGTCTGGTCCTGTCAGGTTCAAGTCAGGTTGCAGGGCTCTAAGCCCGAGATGCAAAGCAAAAAGGATTTTCTCCAACGTAGCAACTTCTTTTCCAATTTCTCTATTTGCATGGTACTTTAGCAGCCAGCATCAGATCTCAAGATCTATAGAAGTGGATTTTTCTCAAAGCTGTATCACTGGTGATGCAAATGAATGGGGCAACTAGAGAACAGGAACATCCAGTGCCCCAAAAGAACCTGAGATAGCATGAATTCCCTTGCCAGAGAGGCATACACCAAAGAAGCCCCACTGCCACTCACGCTCTCTTGATCATCTGTTACAACTCTTTCCCATTTCAGCTTCTCTTACGTACCATCTGGGTCACAAAGTTTCTTCAGTGCCCTGCACATTGGAGCTTTGATCCGAAGGTTTCTCCCTTTGTAGCGAACAGTCGTGGCCCTAAGTAGATTTGAAAGAGAAATATTTATAGGCACTATGACTAAAGCAACATATATATAGTTAGTAAAAAAGTTGGATACAAAGAATCCTACATGACTGGGCAGGAATGCAAGGGGTTGCTGGGCAGGAATCCAGACTTACAGGGGCACATTGAGGCCTTTGCCATCTTTTAGGCTCCTAAAAATGAAACAGAAGTGACTCTTGTACCTCTGCACTGCTAGACTCACAGGAAGCACTATACAAGAGGCTGCCCATTGAATGAGAGACCCTATATGAAAAACAGGCTTGAATTCTTTGTCACCTTGGCAGGAAGAGATGATCCTCAAAGCCCGCCTTTTTATTTTGGGGTGGCCATAAAAGACCATTGTTTTGTCTTACTTTCCCCCCCATGATTGCACCACAGGGCCTGCTTTGAAGATTCCGAAGAGTCTTTAGATTTGAGAGCATGCAAAGAATCCTCTCAAAGGCCATCACCAAGCTCCTCTCGAGCAGAAATGAAGCCCAGCTGCTTATGCTGGGGTCTGTGCGTACTAAACATTTACAGTATGGCTAGACTGTCTTTTGGCTCCAACACCACATCAATAATCATAAGCCTCCTGAGAAGATAATTTTTGTTTTCCTTATGGGAAAAATGTTACTTTTAAACCTCTTTCCCCACCCCCACTCCCCTTAGGCTGTCCTGCTCTCTGGTTACAGGCCCATGATGCAGGGGCTGAGAGCCCTGAGCTGCTGATGGTGGTAACCAGAAGGGGAATCTAGACTGTGCAGAGGAGATCCTGCAGAGTGTGAGAAGAAGCAAAGGAGTGCTGGAGGCTGCCCCTACAGCAGGGCCACCTTCTTTGTTTGATCAAGGGAAGACAGATGGACTAGTAAACAGTTCCTAACCTAGGCTGCTAAGTGGGGAAGCTGCTAACAGGGGGGCTCTGGAAACTAAGCAGGCCAGGGGAGAAATGCAACAGATCAAATAATGAAGTAGGCCCAGATGTGTGAACCATTAAGCTGTGCGTTTCAGCAGATTCAGAAACTCCCAGAGCTGTCAGAGTAGATTTTCATTTGCACTGAGCTGTCAGAAGCAAGGAGAGCTCTTTTGTACTGGCATCATTTGATGAACTTTTGTGATACACAAGAGGTGATGACCGATTCCTTAATTTTTTTTTTTTTTTTAAAGCTCTCAAGTGAAATAAAAAAAACAAACTTTTGTTGCTTGAAACAAAAGCTACTTGCTAAGCTGTGAAACAGTGCTTCCTACCCTCAGTCTGCTGCAGACCTGTCAGCCATGGGGCCTTCCCAACAGTACGCAAGGACTGATATTTCTTCACACGGATGCAATTATTGTAACTGCTATAAGCATATCATTGCTGCTTTTTTTTTTTTTAATTTAACCAAAACTTGGGATTGTTTGGCGCCAACTATTAGATTTGATGGACCTCAGGGACTAACACCAGGTCTCTGGCAGTGACCAATACCTGAGCCTCAGAGGAGGGCACAATATACACCTGCCTGTCTATGCAATGAAACAGTTGAAGGGTGGGATTCCTTCCTGACAACAACAGCAGAGATCTTATGCCTCAAAACATGAGTTTTGATCCCCTTATCCTAGCTACAAATATTACTGATCATGAAGTCAGAGTCCTTTTGAAAAAATCAACCTCCTGCAAGCAAGTAGATTTACAAGAAACTAGCATGTGATTTAGCAACCCTGGTTAAATACAAACAAGGACAAAACTGGCATGAATGAACCTCATTCACAAGGATTGAAATCTATCTTCCTAGAGGGTGCACAGTGTGAGAAGGCAACAAACTCAGTTGAGAATGCCTCTATCAGACTGTTTTGCCTGAGTTTAGCTGGCAAACGTTTGAGTTTTGCTTTGGGCAAGCATAGAACCTCCTCCTCGTGTCTGACTCACCAGATGTATGATATCAATCACTCAACCTTTCATCAGAGACCCAAGTTTCCATTTCCATTGGAGTTTGGGGACCTAAGCAGTTTGCAGGTGTCTGTGCTAGTCACAGTGCCACCATCTCAAGAGTGACACTGGGGATAACAGCACTGAGGATTCTGCTCTAGGCCATGTTGTCTGGAACGGGAATTGAGTTGGAAAGATCTAGTGAGTCTGCAGTCAACAAAAAGCTCTGGATATATATTATCTTTGTTCAATATTTATTATTGTTTCTCCTTCCCCCAAAATAGTAACTACAAAAACTTAAATGAACTGCAAGGTTGTCTTTTACTGTAACTCTTACAAAGTAACAGAATTCAAGGACATTTGTAACAGTCTACAGCAATATTTACCAGAGATTCACAATGCTTCCAGCAACAGGACTACCCCAAAATTCTGTCTGTGCAAGGCAAAAAGATATCACAACCAACCACTGCTTGGAACTCTCCATCTACACAACAGCTGGGACAGCTATTTTATAAGTATTAGTTGCAAAGCAAGGTCTGGATCAGGTTCTGTTGCATCAGTACAGTCTCCCCAATGAGGACATAAAGGTACAAGCATTAGACATACAGTACACTGCTGCAGCTCCCTCCTACAATGCAGTGCCTCATGTTTGGTAATCATCAAAAATCCTCATTCCCACCGACAGTTCTGGGCATTATGGGAGAAGCCTTTTATGAAAGGCATGTTGGATAGGATAAGGTGCAAGAACACACATCATGGTTGTAAGGCGTGTTATGCCTGGATGCACCAGAATGGTTCTAGCGGATGCATTGCTGCTACATGGACATGTCAAATCATTATGTGGACAAGTGGGACAACAATGGATTCACACAATCAGCACCCCGGTAATCATTTTTTTTTGCTCAGCAGACACACTCAGTTTTCCACTGTAGTAAGAGGGGAAACCATCGTTGTAATCACACCTGCATTTATAACCTGATCCAAAGCCCACTGAAGATAGTGGAAAGTCTCCCACTGAATTTAATGGGTTATGGATAAGGCTAAGATTTTGTCACAGAATCAGAGACTTCCAGAGACCTCCATAACATTTTCCGCTTCAGCCCCAGTGCAGCACGGGGCCCCCACAGCTGGCCAGATGCCATGGACAAACCCTCGAACTCCCAGCTGCGGGCCCACAGCTCCGAGGAGCCACAAGTGGCAGGGGACCCCAGCACTCAGCCACAATGGGTGGCCCCCTGGAGCCCCAGCAGCAGTAGGTGCTGGACCCTCCTCCCTCCCCATTTTGTCTTATTTTTTTAGTAAAAGTCAGGGATAGGTCACAGGCTTCCATGAATTTTTGTTTATCATCCATGACCCATCCGTGACTTTTACTTTTTAAAAATATCTGAGACAAAATCTTAGCCTTAGTTATGGATCAGGCCTTTTTGGTACAAATCTGAAAAAATGTGGAGGAGCCCCATAGGAGGTGTAAATTATCATAGCACCATCAACTGCTATGACAATTTAAAATAGCTGAGGATCAGCTCTTGTAACTAGATTTTAATTAAATCAAAATTTCTCAGACAAGTGTCTTCAATGTAGTATCACACAAATTTACTGGTGCTGTACAACTGTATCACACAAGCCATCAGCTCAGTTTAAGTGCCTGATCCATGTCCAGATAAGGGTACATTATTGATCCTACACAAATAGCTTAATAATTTCAAGTTAATAACCAGAGCTAGGGTTGTAAAAATGTAACAACCACCCTAACAGATCACTATAGTTTTACCAAAAAAACCAAACGCTAGGAAATTCTAAGATAAGGTTCACACTTTGTCAATAAAAAA